>NC_090272.1:240285692-241533867 GCF_040414725.1 Anabrus simplex | reverse complement strand
TGGTCAGTATCCTCATACCTCACGACCGGGATAGTCTCATTAAATTATGTTTATTACTTTTTATATCTAAATTCGGTTTCAAATTCAATTTAATTTCGAAGCCTGGCGTCCAGCGTGCAATTGGTTTTAATTATCTATATCGGGTGTTTGATCCGTTACATTATGACACCATAACGTGGGGCGCGAAAACCATTAAATACAATATAGGGAACGGCAAATCTGAAGATAGGGTCTGTGTTTTGTTAAAGGGCGAAAGTGCTACCAATAAATTTCAATATTTCAGTATATGTTTGATGTTAGAGAATCATGGCAGATCAAACGCAAGGTACAATGTTACATGATGGTAGTGTGCTTAGAGGTGGTTCGTCAACTAACGATAAAGACATGGTAGATGAGTCTCTGGAGGAGATGAGAGTAGATAAGACGGATAACCAGACTCAACATGATGACTCACAGGGTAATAAATTGGGAGGCGGAGCGGAGGTTATCCCTACCAACGAAGAAAATAGCACTGAGTTAAGAGGTTTTATAGAGTCTATGTTTAAAGAGTTAAAGGATCAGGGGAAGGAAATTAATGAAAAATTAGAGCGTCAGGGGAAGGAAATTAATGAAAAATTAGGGCAGCAGGGGAAGAAAATTAATGAAAAATTAGAGCAGCAGGGGAAGGAAATTAAGGCAGACCTAGAGAAAACTAAGAAAGAGCTATGTGACGAACTTAGAGAGTACAAAGCAGAAACTGATAAGAAAATGAAGGAACATAGTAAGGAAATAGGCGAGCTGTTAAAAAAGAGCGAGAATTGCGATAAATGGTTAGAGGAACAGAATGAGAAGACTGAACAACATAAGAGAGAGGTGGATAAGAAGTTGGTAGAGCAAAAAAGCGAACTTTTAGAAGTTATTGGGAAGGAAAATAATAAAACTAGGGAGAGAGTAGAAACACAGGAAAGTGAAATTAAAGCGTTAAGAAACAAACAGACAACCATGTTAAGCGAGATAGAAAGTAGAGATATGAAAGTTGAGGAGAGAGTCAATAATGGAGAAGCGAAGCTGAGACGGGAGATACGAGAGAAACAAGGTAGCCGTGATGGGGTGAAGCACGGAGGAAATTACGTAAGAGAAGAGGAATTACCGAAGTTTAACGGGAGACAAACCAACCCATTGGACTTCCTTAACCTTATTCAGAAGCGGTTTGAGCGAAACATAAATGAGGGGTATATTGAATGGGAGCAGGTTTTGGAAATTATTAGCAGTGCTTTCGTGGGAGAAACGAGATCCTGGTTCGTGGTGTACCGTAACAGTATGAAAGACCTCAACGAGTTCCAGAATAAATTTAAAGAAAAATACTGGAGCGAGAATTCAGAGTCGTGAGAGGGAAAGAGTCGTTTTTGGCAAGTTTAGGGCGAATGAGGGGGTATCCATGACGGAGTACTTCTTGGCTCACGTCATGATATGCCAGAATTTAGCTGGGATAGCGACGGATACTGACATAGTAAGGCTACTACTCAGGCATTTTCCTGAACGAGTAAGAACTGCAGCGGTAATGCAGAAAACTAGCACTATTCAGGAGATGAAACAGCTGCTCACTAAATTTGATGGGTTGGGAAATATGGAGAGTAGAAACGGGAACGCGCAAGATTATGCCCAGCAGTATGAGCGCAGGGATAACCGTAGGCAGCCGAACTACGAAAATAGAACTCAAGGAAACCCTAGGAGTAACGGGAACCAACAACGAGCGGATCAGCAAGCAGGTAACCGACAGGCGGAGAGGAATGTGAGCACTAGCGAGACGAACGGTCAGGGCCAAGTAAGACATTTAAACTAAGTACAGGCTGTATTTCAGCCGTATCCACCGATAACCCAAAGTTGTGTTATGGAGTTATCGTATGACCTAGATGTAAGAGATGATTTAATGTTTGAGCCACAGCAGGAATATATTAATAAACAGGAGCAAGTGGTTAATCCCATTGTTAAGTTAGAAGTATGGGGGGCGGGTGTTCAGGCACTTATTGACTCAGGTAGTCAGAGATCATGCGTTAGTTATGAGTGGTATATGAGTTTTGTACAACGAGGTATTTATGTGGAGGAAATGCCAGTTAAGAGTACATATATCATCACTGCTGTTGGCAAGAAGTCCAAACAAGTATGTAAGCAGGTGGCATTACCTATAAGTATTGCTAGTTCTATTATGGTTCAGATATCAAATCAAATCAAATCAAATCAAATCAAATCAAATCAAATCAAATCAAATCAAATCAAATCAAATCAAATCAAATCAAATCAAATCAAATCAAATCAAATCAAATCAAATCAAATCAAATCAAATCAAATCAAATCAAATCAAATCAAATCAAATCAAATCAAATCAAATCAAATCAAATCAAATCAAATCAAATCAAATCAAATCAAATCAAATCAAATCAAATCAAATCAAATCAAATCAAATCAAATCAAATCAAATCAAATCAAATCAAATCAAATCAAATCAAATCAAATCAAATCAAATCAAATCAAATCAAATCAAATCAAATCAAATCAAATCAAATCAAATCAAATCAAATCAAATCAAATCAAATCAAATCAAATCAAATCAAATCAAATCAAATCAAATCAAATCAAATCAAATCAAATCAAATCAAATCAAATCAAATCAAATCAAATCAAATCAAATCAAATCAAATCAAATCAAATCAAATCAAATCAAATCAAATCAAATCAAATCAAATCAAATCAAATCAAATCAAATCAAATCAAATCAAATCAAATCAAATCAAATCAAATCAAATCAAATCAAATCAAATCAAATCAAATCAAATCAAATCAAATCAAATCAAATCAAATCAAATCAAATCAAATCAAATCAAATCAAATCAAATCAAATCAAATCAAATCAAATCAAATCAAATCAAATCAAATCAAATCAAATCAAATCAAATCAAATCAAATCAAATCAAATCAAATCAAATCAAATCAAATCAAATCAAATCAAATCAAATCAAATCAAATCAAATCAAATCAAATCAAATCAAATCAAATCAAATCAAATCAAATCAAATCAAATCAAATCAAATCAAATCAAATCAAATCAAATCAAATCAAATCAAATCAAATCAAATCAAATCAAATCAAATCAAATCAAATCAAATCAAATCAAATCAAATCAAATCAAATCAAATCAAATCAAATCAAATCAAATCAAATCAAATCAAATCAAATCAAATCAAATCAAATCAAATCAAATCAAATCAAATCAAATCAAATCAAATCAAATCAAATCAAATCAAATCAAATCAAATCAAATCAAATCAAATCAAATCAAATCAAATCAAATCAAATCAAATCAAATCAAATCAAATCAAATCAAATCAAATCAAATCAAATCAAATCAAATCAAATCAAATCAAATCAAATCAAATCAAATCAAATCAAATCAAATCAAATCAAATCAAATCAAATCAAATCAAATCAAATCAAAATCTCTTTATTTGCAAATGAGGTGTTTACCTCGGTGGCAAATGGTACACTAAAATACATTATTGTCAAGCACTAAATATTAAATTAACAAGAGAAGAAAATTTTACTATAATACAATATTATACAATTTACACTAACAATGTTTTCTATTAAACACACAGCTCATCCTTAATAAATTTATATTGTTTACAAAATTCTACTTATAATATCTCCTGTACTACTTACAAATATAGTCAACTGATATACAGTATGTGGAATTACTTCAAATGATACTATACAACTGGTATAAGATTAATATTTACATTGCATTTATTTATTTATTTACTTTTTTTTTTTTTTTTTTTTTACCCGTTCTGGATCCTAAGTAGCATAACGACCTGCTGCGTCATAACCAGAGCCCCTTTTGCCACCACTTTTCAGAGTTCCTGAAGGGCCTTCACAGCTACCGTAGCGGTCCCAGGGCCCTCGAAGTCCCCACTGTACTTCACCCCTACAGGCAGTCCCCTACTTTGGCTGTCCAAACTCCTTAGACCAGGGGATGGAATTAATTTATTCACACACATTTTTTTATTTACAATAACCTGCACTGGTCGAATGCCCTCTAACACTTCATTTATTTTCTCTGTTGCTGTTTATTCTCTTCTTGAATATCTGTACAGATTTTGGGAAAGGATCAAACACTACCCCTCGTAAACTGTTCCACTCCTTCACACCCTTCCCAATGAATGAAAATTTACCCCAATCGCTTCTGCTAAAATTCCTTCTAATTTTATATTTGTGATCAGTCCTGCCGATATAATTATTTTCCAACTGAAGCCTCTCACGGATATCTCCCCATGCTTCTTCTCCTGTATAGGCTCTATATAATCCTATAAGTCTAGTATTCTCCCTTCTCTTACTTAAAGTTTCCCACCCAAGTTCCTTTAACATTTCTGATACACTACTCTTTCTCCTGAAATCCCCTGTTACAAATCTTGCTGCTTTCCTATGCACACTATCTATTTCTTTTATTAGGTATTCTTGGTGAGGATCCCAAACACTGTTTGTATATTCCAATAATGGACGAACCATACTCAAGTAACTTTTTTCTTTTAATTCTTTGTTGCATCCTTTAAGTAGCCTCATTATGACATGTAACGATCTGTATGCTTTCCCAACAATGTCATCAATATGACCCTTCCAGTGCAAATTACTTTCAAATCTCACACCTAACTATTTGCACTTGCCATCTTTTGGGATAACTACCTCATCCAAAGTATATTCAAATTCAGTTTTAAAGCTCCTGTTTGTAAAAGTTGTAACAGTTGATTTGCCTCCATTAACCTTCATATTATTTTCTTCAACCCATTGTTGGATACTTTCAAGGTCCCTTTGTAATTCTGAACAATCCTCAATGTTGTTTATTTCCCTATAAACAATTATGTCATCTGCATACAATCTTATTTTTGATGTTATATTGTTCCCTAGATCATTTGCGTATATTAAGAAAAGTAACGGACCGATTATACTACCCTGTGCAATTCCCTTCCAAACTTTCTCTTCCTGAGATACATTATTTCCTACTTTGACTTTCTGAACCCTTGAATTTAGAAATGTTTTTATCCAACGTGTAACCCTTACGTCCAATCCTATTCCCTCCAATTTCTTTAATAATATTCCATGTTCCACTCTATCAAAGGCTTCGGAAAGATCTATGGCTATGCAATCTAACTGACCTCCTGAATCCAACTGATCTGATATGTCCTGCTGAAATCCCACCAGTTGTGCCTCACAAGAAAATTTCTTTCTAAATCCATACTAGCTCCTCATGAACCAATTTTTATCATCACATATCCCTCTGATGTACTTCGAAATTAAACTCTCCAGTATTTTACAAACTATAGTGGTCAGGCTGATTGGTCTGTAGTTCTCTGGTTTCCTTTTATCACCCTTTCCTTTATAAATTGGTATTATTATAGATTCCTTCCATTCCTTTGGTATTACACTATTATTTATGACATAGTCAAAGAGAAATTTTAAATAAGGCACTATGTACCACCCCATTGTCTTTAATACCTCCCCAGTAATTTGATCACTTCCTGCTGCTTTTCCTTGTTGAAGCAGTTGGATTTCTCTGAAAATATCTTCGTTTGTAAATGAGAAGCTTCTTGTTTCCCTCTGTCTCTCTCCCTCTCTATCTTCTGTTTCGGTTTCCAACTCTTGACAATCATCTACTGAATCTCTAAATTTCCTACTAAATAGGTTTGCTTTCTCAGTATCTGTTAAATAGTATTCACCCCCTTCTCCCACCATTGTAGGAATTTGGATTCCTTTTCCTTTTTGATTCCTGATATATGAATACAGCTTTTTCCATTTCCCTTTGTGGTCATTACCCTCTTGAAGTATGCCATTCATATAATTCTCTTTTGCTTCCTTTTTCACTCTATTCAGTTCCCTCATTAGGTGTTTTCTAGTTTCTCTACTCTCCCTACCCTCTTTGATTTTCCTGTTTACTATTCTACATTTTCTTTTTAATTTTCTTATTTCCCTTGTATAATAAACAGGGTCTGAGGTCATTTTACCCTTCTTAACAGGTACAAATCTCTTCTCTCCTTCCCAAATGATTCCTTTAAATTTAGCCCAAAGTGTATCCACGTTACTCCCTTCACTTATCCAACAACTGAATTGTGATTTAAGGTAAGTCCCAAATTCATCAACTTTAGTTTTTCTGTACAATTTCTTATCTTGTGTAACCCTCTTATTAAGCCTTTTTGGTACGAGTCCCACATCCATTATTACAGCCTTATGGTCTCCTATTCCTTCAATTACTTCAGTTTTATCAACAATTTCCCATGGTTTAACCAAGAATACATCTAGTAAGTTATTGAGACGAGTCGGTTCTTGTACTACTTGTGTAAATCCTCCCTCCCAAATTAACTTATTTGCCAGTTTCTGTTCATGGGCTTCACTTGCAGCTCCATTCCATTCTACTTCAGGCAAATTTAGATCTCCCCCAATTATTACCATATCATTATTATTGTTTTTACGAGTATAATCTATTATTTTCTCAAAGATTTCCATGTCTCTTTCCTCTCTTCCAGGCCTGTATGTTCCTATAATTCCCACCTCCTTCATATTATCACAAACTAATTTTATCCCTAATATTTCATCCCTTTCATCAGTAAACCATTCATGTGAACAGTAAGTTTCCTTCACCAGAATAAACACCCCCCCTACCTTTTTATCTCCTCGGTCTCTACGATAGACTGTGTACCCTTCTGGAAATACTTCTCTATTACCCACCCCTTCTTTCAACCACGGTTCTACTCCTATCACCACATCAGTCTCATAAGATTCCATCAATGTACCGAATTTTAATTGTTTATTTACTACACTTTGACAGTTTACCAAGAGCAATCTCAGACCCCCTTCCTCCCTAAAACTTGACTGTTGCAATTGGGTAACTTGAAATTCCTTACTATCCTGAGTTTCTTTTTCTAGTTGACTGAGCCAGCTTGAAGTACAGCTGGCTCTTTCTACTAGTTTTCCTGGTCAGTATTATAATACCATATAAATGGTCCGTTATTGGACATTATAAATTTTCCAGCTAACTCATTCTTGGTTGCCAGCGTTTCGCCCTCGTGTGCTAGGGTGGGCTCATCAGTTGGTACCTAGCACACCTACCAATACGCTGGCTAGTGCATACCGTGGAGGCCACTGCGTAGGCTATGGGAATCAACATCTATATCATCAGTATTATAACTCAAGGGAGTTGCCTGTTTTAAGATTAATAAAATCTAGAACAATATTTGCTATCTTTCGTTTACCTGAATTGTTTAGATGGAGGCCATGTTTTGTATAACAGTATCTCTCAAAACTGCTGCATTCAATAACCTGAGTATTCCGAAAATGTTTACAAATTTTAACAATATCTGTATTGACCTTGTCCACTTCAATGTTCACACACGAGTCTCTACTCAAATCATGCCTGTGGGGCACGTTCACTACAAAAACGTTAGTGTGGGTCAGCTTCCCTAATGTATGTTTAAGTTGTGATCTTACATTCTTGGCGTCGTCGTGAGCTACGTCGTTCGTCCCACCGATGATAAGCACTGCATCGCCGCTCCTGAAGTTCCTAGTTGATGCTTCTACGTTTTCCAGAACACTGCTGATAGAAGCTCCTGGATATATTTCTCCGGTTGCTGCTATATTCTCGTCGTTAATCACTCCCGCAATTCCCCTTCCTTGGCTATCACCAAACACAGCTACCTTCGCTGATTTAGGCCTAACTGGGTCTTGAATCTGAATTCTAGGCCTAAATTTTAAACTCGGCACGGCAACGGCAGCGGATCGCGATGATTTGGTTTCACGCGCGCGATCATTTTCTTCCAGAATTAAATTATTTAGGGCAGAAAACCTATTTCTGATGTTTATTTCCGGAATTTCAGTTGTAGATTTCTTCTTAGCCGGCCATCCACGAACTACTTGACACCACGTGCTCGAGTTTGTTACTTGTACTGGTATATCACTCGAAGAATGGTCAGTCCCAAATTCTAGCGATCGCAGTCTTTCTTTTAATTCTTGATTTTCAACTTTAAGAGTCTCATTGTCCTTTTTTAGAATGTTTATAATTTCTAATGCACTTTTATATTCTTCATCGACTGTTTTCGGTGCTTCGTCAACGCCGTCCCCAACAACAACATTCCGAACACACTGCTCACAAATCCAGTCAACATTTTCATTAGTTTTTACGTCTCTAGGGCAATTTCCGCACTTATAATGCCACCATCGATCACATGAATCACACAACATTCCATTTTTCACTAATCTTCGACATTTTCCGCACTTTTCGTCACATTTTACGGTTAATTTACTCGGAGAATAAAACACCACGTCGTCATTACCGGGCACCATTTTGAAAAAAAAAAATCATTAATTAATATCATCTTGGGATGTAACTGGCTGACGTCACACTCAGCACAGTTAGACCACAAAGAAGCTGTGGTTAACTTAATGTGGAACGAGGCTCATATTAAAGTCAATTTTGAGGGTGACATTCAGGGGAAACAGGGTGATTGTGCCATGGGGTGTGTTGTCAGGGTTTCACAAACTATCGAGGAAGCTCGAGAGAGCTTCGGGGAAGTAGAAGTTAGTGAGAACTTCGTTCTGTGTCATGTGTTGTTGAATAAGAGTCAAAAGGACGCATTATGGGAAGCTGTGAGCAAAAGTTGCTTGGAGGAAGGACGGCAAGACGAGTTGTTGGCGGTGTTGCTTGAACACGTCAATGTATTTTCAGTGAAACCTGACCGAACTCATGTGTATGAGCATTCTTTTTCTGTACCGGATAGTAGCCTTTTTAGTGGACCGAGGTATGGCATTCCACACAAGTTTTCCAAAGCAGTAGGCCAGCAAATACAAAGTATGCTATCAGACGGCATGATTGAGCCATGAAGTAATCAGAACGTAGATAACGGGAAGTCAGCCTGGTTACTGTGTCGAGGTGTTGGTGTGTTTGTGTATCAGCTGTGTGTATGTAAGAAGTGGATTTTCCGGAGTATGTCTGTAGAGAGGTGGGGGGCGTGGTGTGTTGTCTGGAGTGAGCTCACTGTACTGCTGCGCACGTGAGTAATGTCAATAGGCGCGTATGTGATACCATGGTTTTTTGTAAATGTAAAAGAATTCAGACTTGCCCAATAGGAAGACCTACATAAAAAAGTTTGTTATTGTAAAATAGAGTTATCACAGGCGAATATGTGCCATGAGAGGACTTGCGGTAGCACGGTTATATGT
Organism: Anabrus simplex; assembly: GCF_040414725.1. Taxonomy (NCBI): domain Eukaryota; kingdom Metazoa; phylum Arthropoda; class Insecta; order Orthoptera; family Tettigoniidae; genus Anabrus; species Anabrus simplex. The sequence goes on along the minus strand of NC_090272.1, from coordinate 241,524,627 downwards.
TCCAACGGCGTGTGGGTGAACGTGTGTAACAGTGCTTGTAGGGTCATGTGTGGGAATACACTTGGTATTGGATGACACCAGGTGAAATGATGATCTCACATATGGAATAGCGTGTGGTTGCGCCATATGTTGTTGTGCCATTTTAATCTGGTGAAGACAATCTTAAAACTGATGAACGCTTCAGTGTGAAGAAATCACAGAAGATGTGTATAGTGGTATTTTTTAGGAATGTTTTTTTGTAATTGTGTAATGTGTGAATTTTTGTTGGAAGTTGAAGGACAGTTGAACACTCGAGAGCGTGGAGGCTGAAATATATGTATACATAGTTGGCATGTTAAAGTCGAGAGGAGTGTAAATTTGACAAACTGTGAATGATGATTCGATGTATGACAAACCAGTATACTTTATATGTTGTATATAAACAGGTTGTGAGTGATTCCGACATTATGTGTTCCGCATGTCAGATTCAGAGGGGCGAATGTAATAATCGTGGTCGCCACGACATTTACATAATTTGATTGCCCACCCGAATTAATTGTATATATATATATATGTATCATGTATCATATGTAATTTTATTCATTATTAACGTCCATCATCATCATTTATGTAATTGTACGTAAGAACGAGATATAATTTTTTAATTGTAATATATTAGAATATTCCGTGGTAATGTCAAAACAGGTCTTGCGCTAACAGGCTACTTGGTGTTTCGCAATAGTCCAGGAAGGTTAATTTTGGATGGTTCTTGGAAACGTACGCAACAGCAAGAGGAAGCTACCTAATTTCGTTGTTGCGACGCTAAATTACCCTACATCACGTGCTCCTATCAGGGGGGCTTTTTCTGTCAAGGATAGACACTTCATCTATATATCGAGAGGGTAGTGACGTATATCGGCTCTCATTGGAACGAGATGTCATGTGACACCAAGGGAGGAAGTGGGAATCTGAAGAGGATTTATATAGATCTACACGGCGTGGTGAAGATCATTCCTCTTCATTCTGTATTCTGCATCCGACTCTGCTATTTGGGTGCATCGCTTACGATGTGCTTATACTCAACATTTCTTATCGGCTCTGTGAGACTTACTCAGATTATTTAGAAAGACAAGTTCAAATAATATAGAAGGACTGGATGTTTTCCGTTCTCTCTATTCAATTAATTCCGATGTGGAATTTCACATTGTAAGGCTGGTACTATGGTTTTGGTACTCAGCAAAATAGGGAGTGATAGATTCAGGGTGGAATCCATTCCATGAAGCAGATGACAAGGAGGATGCTGTTGGAAGAGGGACGACAACGATCAACCACGGAAGCAGACTACGAGAAGATCAACTCCGGTGAGCATGAGTTAGCCCTGTTATTGCAAGTCCACGAGTGTAGTATTGAATTGTAATGTCAGTCAGTAATTTTTAATTTTGATATAAAAACTCGTTTTTACGTAATTTCGTATTTTTTAGAATAAAACTTTTTGCTTTTTACATCGTTAGATAATTTGACTTTTTAGTCGGTTCCCTTTGTTTTTCCATATGGTATTTAATGGTCAGCATCCTCATACCTCACGACCGGGATAGTCTCATTAAATTATGTTTATTACTTTTTATATCTAAATTCGGTTTCAAATTCAATTTAATTTCGAAGCCTGGCGTCCAGCGTGCAACTGGTTTTAATTATCTATATCGGGTGTTTGATCCGTTACAGTGTTACTGAAAAAAATTATAACTCAATTGTATTTTATACAATGCAGTAATGGTGAAACTGGAGTCTGAGATGTGGTTTTAAAATGCTTTGATATGAATATAATTCAGATAACATACTTAGTAGAATATTTCTCGAATAGCTTGGCTGATGAAAGTTGCTGACCTGAAGGACGTTTTAACGGGAAAGTGATGGAAGTTTCATGGAAAAAATGAATTTAAAGTATAAATTTATTTAACTAGTGTATTTTATGCAGGAGTTTTTGTACAAATAAAATTATATATATTCCATTACTGTGAAGTAGGCCTACAGCCAAACTGTTTATGGTTTAATTCATTCCTGGATTTTCCGTTTTCCCATATCGTATGCTTTTTCTTTCTGGTATGATAAAACAAGCAACATTATTTTATGACTCACTAACTACTTTTATGGTTTTCACAGATGTCCTTCCAGTTTGACAGAAAATGACTGAAATAATTACAAGACCAGAGAATGTGTGGCCAGGAAAATATTTGAAGGGAAAGGATTTTTTATGTTCCATGATACAATCGAGTATAAAACACGAATGTTTATCTTTTAGAGAAAAGATTGAGTGTAAACTTTCAGAAATATGAGAAATACATACTCTTGGCTAATCTTTCTCCAGTGGATTAAAATCATAAGATTTGTATCTCCCCATCTTACGATTATTTTTGAAAAATGCAGTAAGAACAATTTACCTTATGCAAGACATGAACTCTGTAGGTCCCTTTGCCAGGCTCTCCGTCATGAACGATGTTTGCCACCAAGTCATATATAGTCCCAGTGCTGACGTACATATCCTTTACTTCTTGTGTCAGGATATCTCCAAAATCCACATTCCTGACAAACATTACCAAAATAATTAACAAATTTCACCAGATTAATCAAAGAACAGGTATCAGTCCCATTATACAATGTTCAGCAACAATATGACTTCACCAGATGTCCAGGATTCATTGCCTTCTTGATGTATAAGGAAAGAATCAGTGACCGTAGTTCTTTATAGCCAAGAGCAAACATGCAGATCATACAAAAGTAATGTATAACATTTTTATCTTTGTAGTGAAACAAGGCAGTACCCTTTCACCCTTACTTTTAATCACTGTCATGGATGAAGTCATGAAAGAAATTAAGCAGAAGAACAATATGGACATCAATGCATTTGCATTTGCAGATGATGTAGTAATTTGGGGAAATACAGAGGAGGAGGTCCAAGAGAGGCTGAACACCTGGAACAAACATTTGAAAGCACACGGATTAACAATAAATAAATCGAAAACTGTTACTATGTCTGTCAACAGGCAGAAGAAGAAAGGAAAAATAATGCTGGAAGGTACACAGCTGGAAACAGTAGACCAATATAAATATCTTGGGTGCATCATTTCAAGTGATAACAGAATACAGCACGAGATTAACAACCGCATTCAAAAATCATCTCAGTTTTACCATCAAGTTCGGAACCTCCTCTGGAACGAACAAGTTCCCTTAAGATCAAAGCAGATTCTATTCCAATCATACTTCACTCCCATAATAACATATGGCCTAGAAACCTGCACAACAACCCAAGTGGATAGCAAGTTCCTACGAACTATGGTACAGAAGACAAAAAGGGCCAGGAGGACATAGGAACAAGAGGAGTCAGCTGGGATGTCGTCTTGAGAGAAGAATGGTACATGGGCAGACAGAAGTGGAGAGAGCTCGTAAACCACACCTGGGCAACTGGAGTGGAAAACTGATGATGATGATGATGATGATGTAGTCTTTTCTTCCAGTACATGCACAGTTTTAATCATATTTTGAAATTTTATCATACAATGCAAAGATGTCTGCGACATATTCTTATTTTTCCACCAGTCACAAATAGGTGATCAAATAAAAAATGAAATGAAGTTGCTGACAAGACACTGCATGGCTCAGCAAAGTGAGAAGAAAATTGGTAGAGACTATACAGAGTGTTAGGGGTATACGTGCAGATATTTTGCTAGTCAGTAAAGAAAAATACATCCCAGAACATATGCTATGTACTTTTTACCTTGTCCTAATATTTCCTCATCAATGAGCCAAATATTTCAGGACCTAATGTGTTTTGAACGGCCGTAGTTGGAAACTCTGGTTACGTCATACTGCCCTCGTGTAGCAGAGTACAGAAGTTGTTGAACCTGTTTGTTATCGAAGGCCAAGACATGCCGCTGTGCAAGTAGGGGTGGGAGAAGCACATGCCAGACCACTTCCTGTAGTCGAAAACCACACTAGGGTACTGTGTGAGAAGTACACGTAATCCTTACTGGCGTATCCACTCTTGTACTTTCTCATATTGCCGCCGAGTGATATTTGGTACTCGTACAAACCTTTTTCTATAAAAGTAATTATTGTGTTATGTGGATTTGTTTGGACACATTTGTTGGTTGAAATGGAACTGACCTTATAACGTAATTCATAAAAAATACCTAAGGATAATTCGTTTTAAAATTGTCAAGCTTCAGGACTATAGCCAGTAGAAATTCAGTCTTTACTACGGGCTACGAAAATTAAAACAGTATGCGAGGTGGAATATCCGTACCAGTGTATACATTACAAGTTAAAAACTTCATTTTCCCGTATTGAACTGAGATTCACAATTAGAATTAAAGGAAGGTTTAACCTTTTCAATACAAAATGTGTTGTGCAGGGTGTTCACAACATATTATTTATTATATTATTAGTACCGGTTTCGACGCTTATTGCGTCATCATCAGCTAAAAAGTCACAAGTGGGCAAAGTACATCTAGAATAACCCCTAACACTCTGTATAGTCTCTACCAATTTTCTTCTTACTTTGCTGAGCCTTGCAGCGTCTTGTCGGCAACTTCCTTTCATTTTTTATTTGTCATCTGACACTCTGGTTATTCTAGATGACAGAACGGTTAATGCAGCTACCACCCTTAACAACTTAAACAAGATAGATTCTAATATAAAATTCACATTAGAATCAGAGTCTAATAACTCAATTAACTTTTTAGACCTTACAATTAAGAGACTTCCTTCTTCTTTAGAATACAATATCTACAGAAAACCAACCCAAACAGAGACTACTATCAGAAGAGACTCAACACACCCACATGCACATAAATGCGCCACTTACTACAGTATGGTAGACCGTGCACTAAAAATACCGTTATCCAAGGAAAACCTAAAGAAGGAAATGAACACCATTCGTGCCATCGCTAAATACAACGGTTATAACACCTCATTCATACAACGCATTATCAACAAATGTGAACATAGACTAAATACAACATTAACCAAAGAAAGACCTAACCCTGCCCTATTCGCCACCGTTACCTTTAACAAAAACATACACAGTGTAACTAATGTCTTCAAGAAACATAATATTAAAATTTCGTACAGAACCAGCAATAGAAACATAGATATAATTCACAATTCCAAGTCAATAAACAGATCCGACATTCACGCAAAGTCAGGTGTTTACCGTTTTCAATGCAATAACTGTTTTTCCTCATACATCAGACAGACCGGGCGAAGCTTCAAAGTTAGATACTTAGAACACGTCAACGCCACCAGATATAATAGATTTTCTGCAATAGGCCAACACATACATGACTTAAAGCATAATTTTACTACTATAGAACAAGACCTAGAAATTCTCAAAAACATAAACAAAGGCCCTTTACTCGACGTTACGGAGAACTGTTTCATTCACCTAGACCAATTTTTTAATTCTAATCTAAACCTTAACGAAATTTCAGAAAAATCCAATATCCTTTTCGACTTCCTAATCGAAGTCTTTAGAGGTATCAAATTCACGGGAGGAAAATCGATCTTTCACACTCTCCACAGCACTCTTTTACGTCCCACACCACTACCACTCCGCCCTCCTGACCTGCCTTGAACTCCGCCTCCCTACCCTTTCCTCACCCCTTCCCCCTCTCCCCACCATCTTTCCTCCCCTCTCACTCCACCTTCGCACTCATTCTACTTAGTCACACCCATCTCACTCGTCCACAACTCTTCTCACACTACACACACAGCATGCTGAACAAGGTGAGTCTCATATTCTATCATCCTTGGCCGCAATCCTATTTTAGATTTCCATTTCACTAGCTTCGTTTTTCTTTCCTTTCTTTTACGATTCACCACCCTTGTTGAGCTGAGACAACTTTAAAGATCAAGCTTATTCAATCGCTTAACATCAGGTGTCCCGGCCTTAGACAAAAACCTTTTGATGGTCTTGCCAACCTCACATAACATCGGACCCGGACTTATGTGTCTCCAATGAACAACAACAGAAGAGTGGACAATTTTACTACATCGTTTTATTATCACATTCAGATTTTTATGTTCAATCATCAGACCAATTTTATTGCACAATACTCACCTATTTTATTAGACTATAACGCTTTTATGTGTCACATTATATCATCATATTTTACTCATTTTTCTTTTATCCTTTAAGGAGAAAAGCAGCCATCATTTGTAGTTTGCCATGTAAGAATTATTTATACAACTTTTGTGATATGTACTTTGCCCACTTGTGATTTTTTAGCTGATGATGACGCAATAAGCGTCGAAACCGGTACTAATAATATAATAAATAATATGTTGTGAACACCCTGCACAACACATTTTGTATTGAAAAGGTTGAACCTTCCTTTAATTCTAATTGTGAAAACCAGCGTATACATGCGAATCAAGAGTTGTGTAGTTGCGTTTGATTTATAAGACGTCAATGACATTACTCACTGCAAGAGCGTAGCGTGGTTTTCTACTTAGAGGAACCTGGCAACTAAAACATGTTATTGAATTCATTTGCGATTATTGTTAAAACTCACACAGTAGTTTTTTTTTAGCATTTTAACTATTAATTAATGTTTATGAAGGCATTTAAGTAAAATATTGCTTATCCCACTCCTTGTAAACTAGATCAACTCTTCGGTTTTTCTTGGATAAGTAATGTAAGAATTAAGAAAACAAAATGCACCTGAGATAGTCAACATCTCAGAGAGAGAAAGAGAGAGAGAAAATGAATATTAAATCATTCTGAATGTCGGGGGAAGTACCATGAAAAACTACTATAGTGTCCGAGTAAGTTCGAAGTTGATTGTAATGTGCCAGGATGTTCAAAATCTGAACATAGATATCTTGGTTGAAATATACAATACTTTCTTTTTTTTGACCCCTGAAGTAAGTCCCTGAGAGTCTAGCAGGTAAACAGTAATTAAAAGAGACACCATTTTCCTGTTCTGTTTACGGGTTCCGCTGTGCTTCCTCATACCTATTTTATGCTGCTCTCTTAAACAAAAGCCGGGCTGAATGGCTCAGATGGTTGAGGTGCTGGTTTTCTGACCCCAACTTGGTAGGTTCGATCCTGGCTCACTCGGGTGTTATTTGAAGGTGCTCAAATACGTCAGCCTCGTGTGGGCAGATTTACTGGCACGTAAAAGAACTCCTGCGTGACTAAATTCCGGCACCTCAAAGTCTCCAAAAACCGTCAAAGTACTGTAGTTAGTGGGACGTAAAGCAAATAACATTCTTGTTAAATGTGCCACAGGGTATTTGTAACAGAAGGCGTATTACTGGACAATACGTGCCGATAGGTAAAATGACGACTGTAATTGACCCGCTTCATTAGAGTTTCCATAATAATAATGTTGCTACTACTACTACTACCACCAATAATAATAATAATAATAATAATAATAATAATAATAGTGGCTTTTACGTTCCACTAACTACTTTTGATGGTTTTCAGAGACGCCGAGGTGGCAGAATTTTGTCCCTCAGGAGTTCTTTCACATTCTAGTAAATCTACCGATAAGAGATTGACATATTTCAGCATCTTCAAAGACCACCGAAGTGAGCCGGATCGAACCTGTCAAGTTGGGGTCAGAAGGCCAGCACTTTATCGTCTGAGCTATTCAGCTGGGAATTACGTAGACCTTAGAGCAAGTTGGTCGTTTGGTTAGGGGCGCGCATCTGTGAGCTTGCATTCGGAAGATAGTGCATTCGAACTCCACTGTCGGCAACCCTGGAGATAGTTTTCCAAGGTTCCCCATCTTCACATGAGGAAAATGTTGGGGATATACCTTAATTAAGGTCACGACCACTTATTTTCTACTCCTAGCCCTTTTCTGTCCCATCTAAGATCTATGTTTGTCGGTGCGACGTAAAGCCAATTGTACGTTATTGTCGACTGTTGGCTTCTTACTCCAAGTGTTATAGCTGTATGTTTGAGTTGGAGGTGGAACTATATAGTTCAGTTAATAACGTAACAAATTACCCTCACCATCGTCTAATGATTCAACTGTCACACATCTGTTTCGACTAGAATGTCAATCAACCCACATTCTTAACATCATTGCAGCATTGCATCAAATTGAGATGGTCCATTAAGGTCCTATTAAAACATCGTTCTTCAACTTCAACTTCGTATTTTTGATTAAACTGAACCACATCACCATATGCCATTGACTTTCGACTTATCTCTTGTAAACAAATAATTGCTGGTCAGTTGACCATATTTCATTATTATTTTATTCTACATTATTTATTAAATACGATTTTTATTGTCTTTTTCGTTGTAACCGCTGGTCGGCCAACATAATTTTTTAGCAATCCTATCTCTCGTTCATAACAGACTGTTGCTTTGTTCATTTTAATTATAATAGAAGCCTTCCAATGCTTCTTGTCATTATTCCGTATTGAAAAATAGCTAATCACAAAGTTTATACAAGGAGTAATTTTAATACCACCTATTCAATACAAATTTATTCCACTATAGTGTGGTTAAATACACATGGACATTATCAGAAATTTGAAGGGTACATGTTTCTACCACTGTTTATTGGGCATCATCAGCCTCAATCAATCTTAAAACACACATGGTCTAAGGAGTCATAACTTACGTAAAACGTATTGATGAATATTTACAAATGTTAATACTGTGGATGCAAAATGTTTACAGTACAAAAATATTGAATAAAACAGAACTATACTAAAATCACTTTGAAAAATTGAAATGGATCTTTTTGCGTATTACTAGCACATCCAGGAACGGTAGTTTTCCGTCTACTATTTCCATGGTGAACTGAATATTTACGTGTATGGAGTTGAGATGAAAAAACTTCAAACTTCAAACAGACTAACGCTGCAGATACATTAGGACATACATTAGATCTTGAGAATAAATTGACAACATTGATTACTAAGGACATCCACGTCTACAGGAGGCATTTTCTGGTTACACAAAATTGTCGTCCAGCCTACCTTCTTTTATTTGATATTTCAGCAGCGTTTTATGGCAAATTCTTCAACGTTTTTTAGCACTTCACGACATACCACGATTTTTATCCAACTTTCCAAGACGTCTTAAACTATACCGCCTTCAATTCAACTACTTATTTCCATCCCTATTTTTAATTTTGGCCTCAAACATAAGCATATACTGTCTCTTTTAACCATCTTGTTCTTATCATGTTGACGCCTTATTTTTGATATTCTGTTTTCCTAATGTAATATGTATTGTTCAAGCTTTTCATCAAAAAGATCCATTTCTGTGTCAGACATGGATTACTTTTTAAAAACAATGTGTGACTATTACTTTCAGATGAACATTTCAATTTTTCAAAGTGATTTTAGTATAGTTCTGTTTTATTCAATAGTTTTGTACTGTAAACATTTTGCATCCACAGTATTAACATTTGTAAATATTCATCAATACGTTTTACGTAAGTTATGACTCCTTAGACCATGTGTGTTTTAAGATTGATTGAGGCTGATGATGCCCAATAAACAGTGGTAGAAACATATACCCTTCAAATTTCTGGTAATTTCCATGTGTATTTAACCCCACTATAGTGGAATAATTTGTATTGAATAGGTGGTATTAAAATTACTCCTTGTATAAACTTTGTGAACAGATAGGTCTTACAGTGACATATATCTAAGGGCTAGGATTGGGAAGGAAGCAACCGTGGTCTTAATTAAGGTACAGCCCCAGCATTTGCCTGGTGTGAACATGACAAACCATGGAAAACCATCTGTAGGGCTGTCGACAGAGGGGTTTGAACCCACTATATCCCACTCATGGGCTGTGGAACATCCCCATTCAGTAGGATGTGCAGGACAACGGTCCCATTTTTTAATCCAGAGCAATTAACTGCTATCGGAAAAGATCTGAGGTCATCCAAGCTTTATGGTTGACATTGTAGGCAGTAGTTAATGATCGCATATTCTTGAAGCAACGAGGCTTTTTAGATTTCCCTATCACATAAGTGTGGAGCTTTTCAGAGCCATCAGCATTGGTTTCCAACATCACCGTGAGCCTCATCTGGCTGTGTTTCCCACCATGGCATATATCTCCTCTGAATGCCAAAGTCTTGCTGGGCAACACACTGAAAAACAGTCCAGTTTCATCTAGGTTTAAAATGTTCCTGGGTTCGTAATCCTTGGTCAGCTCCTGCAATCTTCTATCGATCCATTCTTCCACAGTTTCATCACCAACTGCATTAGATTCCCCACAAACAGTTTTATAGGTTAGGTTATACCTTTTCCTAAACTGGTCGATCCAGCCATTGGACGCGCTGAAATTTTCAATGCCAAGAATGTTTGCCACTTTAAGCGCCTTTTCCCTTAAGAGCACACCATCAATTGGAATGCCTGCAGCTCTTGAGGTTTCAAACCAACTTTTTATAATTTTTTCCATTTTCTCATATTTGCAGTATGACGCATACTTGAGTTTCTTGAAGCACTTGATGTAATGCTTCCTCTGTTTCCACAATTGTATTCAGCGTGGATACAGGAAGCTGCAATTCCCATGCCAATGAAACACGTGTTCCGCGATACGAATCAACCTTTTCTAATATTCAAACTTTCTCATCCATAGTGAAAGTTTTTCTTTCCTTCTTTTTTTTTTTTCCATTATTAGCAGGAAAACAATAAAGCAATAACAAAGAAGGATTAACAAATACACAAAACGAGAAAGGAAGATCATGGCAATTCACTTTGACCGCTCGACTCACTCACATAACAAGAACAAAAAACACAACAAATAACAAAAAATAAATGTGATGAATCAGCGATAATAACTTTAAAAACTCCAACAACAAACACAAGTGTAAAACAATAACCGTGAAATAACGAACTCGGGCAAAACAAACACTGAATCACTTGATACCGTCTCCTTCTTGTGGATTATACTGTACTTGGCAATAAAGCAAACAACAGATATCTTCTTCTTCTTCTTCTTCTTTTGCGGTTTTGTTGGGCTCTGCATTTTGCCATTACCCAGATACTGTATGTGCGATATTATACTGTACATGTTTTTTTATTTCTATTCAGTGTTTGTTCACTTGCATTCAAAAGTCATAGGATTATGGTGGAAAGTTTGTGTGTATGTGAGATTTAGAGAGTTAATTCAAATTGTCAGATTTGAAAATAAGGTTTAGGACGTTGTGGAAAACACCTGATATCAAAGAATGCGCTGCGGTGGTTAAGCGGAAGTTCAATACTGAGAGTTCTGAAAGTTATTATTAAACCATGGTTGTATGATTTGGTAGTCATGCCATGGTTACTCAAAGCGTTTTAGGTTAGTTGCGATGCCATTTTACCTTGAATTTTTTCCTCTCGAACAGCCTGTCATGGCGTAAATGGCGGAAAGCATAAAATGTCACAAACTTACATTTGAGGATTTTTAATATACTGTGAGCATAGGAAATCTCAGAGGACCAACAAAAAATGTTGTAAAAGATGGGAAAACGTAAAAGCCGGGAACGTAAATGTGGGGGTAATACTGTATTTACGAGGATGTGCGTTTCGGCAAAAGTAAATTTTATATTTCTAATTAATGCCACTATGCAGTGTAGGATCATTAATTCTATTATTAATTCACTTTATTGTTGCTAATTTAATAAGTAGTTAGTTTCTTTTTTTTTCCCAGATAATGTTAGAATAGTAACTAGCAAGCATTTATCTCACTTTAGTGTAAGTACTTAGTAGGAAGTTGTAACGAAGTCAAATAAATATACAGTATAATCCCGAATACCACCCATACCCTAAATTTGAGACGGCAAAATACGGTAAAAAATTAAAACTTACATACCTATTTAATTTTCTTCATATTTACCACAAATATAAATTCAAACAGCTTACAATTAATAAAATCATCACAAAAATCGTAAATAAAATCAGTCCAATACTCAGATCATTCACAATTCACCGTCGTCATCTGAAGTTTCACCATAAGAATTTGCACAATTTATTAAAATTTGTATCCACCTTATTCAATACATTAAAATGTTGTTAAGATTAAATTACAACATATATTTTATCAGAACTAGTTTCAACGCCTTATTTTGCGTCATCATCAGCTGAAATACATTCTAGGAAATATTTGACAAACATATAAGTTTATCTACATCACAAAAAAAACAAATTTTAAAAACATATTGATGATTTAAAAACATGTTGTAATTAAACTATTTCAAGTCCATATTATCTAAGACTTGCAAGTATTAAACTTTGAATTGATAAAATCCAATGTAAGATAGTTTATATTATCGTGGGTTTAACAAAAACAACCACTGAAAACGCAATCTTCTTAAAAAACATTAGGTCTGTTTGACACTTTATAAAAAAAAAATTTCATGTAGAACTGTATAAAAACTAATTCAATAAAATCAATAAAATCTCCAAGCTGTTATATTGTAGCAATCGTAGTGAGGTGGAAAATGAGAAGCCGGTGCTTTTAGATGTTAACAATTATCTCATTCCCAGTTCAATGCGGACCTGAAACATCTAAACATCTGTTAACATCTAAAAGCACCGGCTTCTCATTTTCCACCTCACTACGTTTGCTAAAATATAACAGCTTGGAGATTTTATTGATTTTATTGAATTAGTTTTAATACAGTTCTACATGAAATTTTTTTTATAAAGTGTCAAACAGAGGTAATGTTTTTTAAGAAGATTGTGTTTTCAGTGGTTGTTTTTGTTAAACCCACGATAATATAAACTATCTTACATCGGATTTTATCAATTCAAAGTTTAATACTTGCAAGTCTTAGATAATATGGACTTGAAATAGTTTAATTACAACATGTTTTTAAATCATCAATATGTTTTTAAAATTTGTTTTATGTGACGTAGATAAACTTATAAGTTTGCCAAATATTTCCTAGAATGTATTTCAGCTGATGATGACGCAAAATAAGGCGTTGAAACTAGTTCTGATAAAATATATGTTGTAATTTCATCTTAACAACATTTTAATGTATTGAATAAGGTGGATACGAATTTTAATAAATTGTAATCTTGGTTCAATATGGACGAATTATGAAATTTATCTACTTAACATAAGAATTTTCGTCGCTGGCATCTTTTCATAAATAGTCGTCCTCACTACCGTCCACTGAATTTGAAATTCCACATTTCTTAAAGCTTTTGGACACCAGATCATTGGGAATGCACACCCATGCAGTCTTGATCCAGCTGCATGTTAGTCCCACTTCAGGCCTCTTCACTCGTCCGGTTGGTGTTAACGCAGGATCACCATCAGACATCCATTCGGTGTACAACTGTTTCATGGCAGTTTTGAAAGGCCGGTTCATGCACACAACCAACGGCTGTAGAATAGAAGCGAGTCCTCCAGAAATTATCGCAAGATCGGTTTTTCCTTTCCCCATCATATCTTTCACGGCGTCAGTTGTATGTCCTCGGTAACTGTCCAACAAAAGCATGTTTCGTTTTTGTAACAAAGCTCCCGGGCGACCTTGCCAAACGTAGTTCACCCAGTCCTCAACTAACGCACTGTCCATCCAGCCGGACTCATGTGTTTTAACAGTAACAACGGATGGCAAGTTTCCTTTCGGAAGAGTTTTCCTTTTCAGAACCACATATGGAGGTAGTTTGGTTCCATCTGCTAATACGCACAGCATTACTGAGCATCGCTGCTTTTCGTTACCACCTGTTCTGATGGTTACACTTTTAGAACCCTTCGTATCCGCTGTATTTTCCAACTGCATTTCAAAATAGACAGGTGTCTGGTCAGCATTCCCAATTTGCGACAGAAAAGAAGAATTTTGCTTTAACAAATGAATAATGTGATGCTGAAAGGCTGTTAATTTTCCTTCATACGCCCCAGGGAGATGTCGTGAAAAAGACTTATGTCTCCCAATGCACAATCCGTTTCTCTGATAAAAGTTTCAGATCCATCCGCGGCTTGCAGTAAAACCCTGTGTTTTGGTTCTTTTGAGATCTCTAGTGCTTTCAATTGACACATTTCACTAGAAACACCATATCCTAACTCATTTTTTTCTATCACAAATTTGTGGAGTCGAAACACTGCACTCCGCCCGCGGAACGCTCTGTGATCGCCATTACTTTTTAGAACTATTTCCTTCTTCTTCTTCTTCTGCCAATTACAAATACATGATTCATCATATCATACTTTCTGCCAACAGCACGATTTCCGTATATTTCAGCTTCGTTTACAACTTTTTAGTTTCTCACGCACAGTAAATGAACGCAGCCGCCGGTTTCAATCCATCGCTTACTATCGAGACATTACTTTCACGGGACAGATAGGGAACTTGAATGTGTGCAAGGCAGACTTCTGTAACCAACAGCCTCAACTCTCGCAAAGTACGATATCCCGCGAGATCAGCTGTTCGCGCACCCAGCATGTCAGCAACACTTGTGAAACAAATGACGATCAAGCATCCGCAGCAGCGGCTTTCATATTTACCCATATTCTTTGATTTACTGTATTTCATCACCTTACATTTCACGGTTACATGCCATTGTAACCGTATTGAGAAAAAATCAATCTTGTTTTCTAGAATGCAACTAAAACACAATAAGACCTGAATGCCCGTTTACATGTGGTATACTGAGTACGGTAACCTATTCAAATCTATTACAATACTCCATGTAAACGTAGTAAACATTCACGAGAATGAACGGCTTGAATAACCAAGATTTAGAACCAATATTTTGGGGAGAAAAGTGTGGGTGGTACTCGGGATTATACGGTAATCGTCTTAACATGCTCATTCGATGGACGAATCACCATGAACAACGATGTATACCTTTACTCCATATGTGCAAGCTTTTGACACGCACTCTAATGATTAGGAAACATGTACTATCACGTCTAGTACCCTACTGACTAACATTTAGAAGGTAAAAATATGTAGGAGTATTGGGACTTGAACCCATAAATAACTGCAAGACAGCATCAAACGATGTTGCCGTAACGACTACGGCTACCTATGAAATTTGCTGTTAAATTGCTTGCGTGCAACTCATATAGTAAGTAGCAACAACTTGCTAGTTGGGAAACCTTTAAAAGTTCTGTGATAGCTGGATGGAAACGTGATATATTTTATAAATATATACATAGATTACATTATAACAACTTATTTTACGTACAGCACCAATGGCCGTAGCCGTGCTGAAACACCGGATCCCGTGAGATCTCTGAAGTTAAGCAACATTGGGCGTGGTCAGGAGTTGGATGGGTTGCCACGCGCTGTTGGTGGGGGGTAAGGGAATGGAGGAGCGGAAAGGAACTGGCCACCCTACCGCACGTAAACTCCAGCTCAGGAACACCTCTGCGGAGGTTTGGACCTGCCTTCGGGCAGAATAACCCTTACCCTTACGTACAGCATCATGCAGATGTAGATTCATCTTGATTCTTACAGCAGCATCCCCGACATGAACAAAGTCCCAGATAAGAGCGTTAACCGCCTCTCCAACTTCAGCATAGCTAAACTCGAGAATATTCTCCCGGATTCCACCTAAACGTAAGTCGTAGTACGCGTTTTCAACCAAACTTCCAGATAAAAGGACAAACTGCCACATACACTTAAAATGCACTTCTATCTGGCTGTTGTAGTACAGGCCCTCAGTCATACGGATTTATATGTAATGCAATCTAATACCTAAATTAAGTTGAATGAGGAGCGTTTGATGAGGACAGCACACCAGACAGTAAAATGTAATAAACAAAACCCACGCCAGTCGGTAAAAGTTTGCCATCCCGGGTCTAGATCATCAACCCTAACATGAATGTACCATATTCTGCCTTAGTTTGAAGATATAAGCAATACTTACTTCACAGGGAAGTTCACAATTGTAGGATTCTTTTCTATGAAGAATGTGTTCTTTGTAAATCTCTGCAATTAAAAACAGTAATAAAAATTAGGAAATAGGGTTTTGAAGCAAGCAGGACAATCACTAACAATGAGAAAATCATGATACAATATAGAAATTAATAGTAAAATATTATTACAAATTTATCTCTTGGACATTCAAAATGAAAATATTTTGTTGTACAGTAAATATATTATGGTTTTCCTTTTAAACTATAAAGAACATTATATCTGATTGGCAACACTTACCTTTATGTATAGAATAAGGTACGGTGGTAAGTCTGTTATTTCAAACCTCTTCATAAAATTCTCCTTATAAGTTTTATACTCCTTTTCAGTTTGTGCATTGAATTTCTGGAGAAGGGTGTATAAATTCACCTGCAAGAAAGAAATACACTTTATTCCTGCCTTTCCACCAAAACAAGTCTGCTAATTACAGAACTGGAAAAATTTTACTCTACAGTCATCAGTCCAAAGACTAAATTAATGCAGCCGTCCATGCCACCCTAACCTGTGTTAACCATTTCATTTCTACATTAACTATTTCATCCTTCATCTGGTCGTATTCAGCCTTGGTCTACACCTATCATTCTTACTTCCCGTATTTGAATCAAAAACTAACTGAACAAGTCCTCAGTGTCTTAAGATATGTCCTATCATTCTACTGTATCTCTTCTTCTGGTCAAATTTAGCCAAATCGATCTCCTCTCACCAATTCGGTTCAGTATCTCTTCATTCGTGATTCAATATATCCATCTCACTTTCAACATCTTCGGTAACACCACATTTCAAAAGCTTCTATTCTCTTTCCTTCTGAGCTAGTTATTGTCCTTGTTTCACTTCCGTACCATGCACTGCTCCAGAAGAATGTCATCAAAAACATCTTTCTAATTCCTTTATCAATGTTTGAACTGAGCAAATTTCTTTTCTTAAGAGAGCTCTTCCTTGCTTGTGTTAGCATGCATTGTATGTCGTCCTTACTTCTGCCATCAATAATTATTCTACCACCCAAGTAACAATATTCATCTACTTGTTCTAAGATTTCATTTCCAAATCTAACATTTCCTGTGTCACCAGACTTCGTTCAATTGCACATCACTACTTTTATTTTCATCTTGTACTCCAAGATTGTGTCCATACCAATCAGCAATTTTTCTAGATCTTCAGCACAGTCAGATAAAATAACAATATCATCAGCCCTTCTTGCACCATGCTTCACTTCTACCATCTACACCTAATTTTAGCCTATCCATTTCGCTCTCCAGATTCTCTAACCTACCACAAACTTCACATTCCATGCTCCAACTTGCAAAATGTCAGTATTCATCTTTCTGACTGCTCCTCTTGTGTAGTCACCACCTGGAGATTCAAACGGGGAACTATTTTACCTTCCGAACATTTAACTCGTAGGGAGCCATCATTAGAGTAATATTAATTTATACAGAGAGAGCTGTATGACCTCGGGAGTTACGGCTGTAGTTTCCCGTTGCTTTCAGCCATGTAGCAATTGCAAAATAGCTAAGCAATGTTAAATATTATTACAAGGCCACATCAGTGAATCGTCTAGAATGCGGTCCTTGCAACTTACAAAAGCCTGCTACCCTCACTTTCGATGAACCATTAGTTAGTCTGGCCTCTTGATAGATACCAGTCCGACATGTCTCGGCTACATGCTTCATTGGGATGCACAAGCCTCCCCACTGTGGCAAACAAGGGAGGCGTACCATGTTATGGGTGATTACTGTTTTAAGAGAAGATACAACTGGTCAAGCATCCTCTATCCACACTATTGACTATTTTTGTCTTTTACCTATTTCCCTGGGGAAGGGTAGTGTGGATCCAGATCCACAATCCGGTTATGTGAATGATGTTGATCCACAAAATATCACAGTAATATTTGCCACAAATGGAAGATGGTCATTGCTTTTACTCAAATAAAGTCTCAAATCCCAGGTTGATTAAGAAATAATATGAAATATTTTATTTTAGAGAATACATACTTTACTGCCTTACAACAACTATTTCTGCTACGTCGCAGCGCTTCCGTAAGTGTTTTGTTTGTCCAACACTGTCGTCTGTGATGTCTTTGCTCACTGAAGTTCTTTGGTGTCGTTTTATTGATTTTTCTCATTCGATGTAATTTGATGGGCTGTCACTTCATGTGCATTAACTGATTCATTAAACGATTTATTGGTCCAGGGATCATGCTATTTTCCTTTTAATATATATATGTATTGGTCCAGGGAACATGCCATTTTTCAACAAAATACCCGCACTCCCATTCGTTAGAAAGAGAGCTCGTTGGTGCCAGCCCTGGACCTCAAGATAAAAACAAACGACGGCACGAGCAGCGGAATGCAAGACATATGGCCAAAGATAACAAAAATCGCAGACATAGCACTCCCATTCATCGATGCCAGCCCTGGACCTCAAGAAAGAAACAAAAGACGGCGCAAGCAGCGGAATACAACACCATGGACTCCCATTTACAGCCAGTAAATACGTATACATATTTCTTGCTAGTAACGACGGTATTTCTTAATCAACCTGGGATTTTAGACTTTATTTGAGTAAATCAATGATTACCTTTCGTTTGTGACAAATATTAGTGATATTTCGTGGATCAACATCGTTCATGTAACCCCACAATCCTTCCCGGAAAAAGTAATGCCGTTTGTCTCCGCAGCGTGTAAGGTGTTAATCGATCCAGTTTATATCTGATTCTAAAAGAAATTTGATTTGATTTCATACACCATAATAATAACAACAGTTATTTAATTTAATTTCCGGGTTGAACCGTGTTGAATTTGTCTGCACAAAACGTACAGTTTGCCGACGTTTCGAATACATTGCAGTATTCTTTGTCAAGGCGACTGAAATACCCCTACTCGATCCGAGGTAATCAGTCTCCCAGGCAGAAATTACACTACTAGAGTGGCCCTGATCTTGGCCTTTTATATCCTAGCCTTTCTGGCTGACGTAAGCCCTGGCTGTCTCGTGAGTATTCTGGAAAGTATGTGTCACAGCCAGGTAGTGGGGGCTTGCCCGCGCTGTTATGTAATGGGGTTGCGGCCCGTGTGTTTATGTTGTGGTCTGTATGTCTTAAACTATGAATGATAGGCATCCAAGAATTACTGATTTTATATCCTTCTAAATTCATGTTGTTTGTATGTTTATTGATTTCGATAGCCTCGCGGATTTTCCTTTCCAGATTCCAAGGGATAGCTGCTAGGATCTTGGTCTTGTCAAATGATATTCCATGCCTAGTTTCATAGGAATGCTTGGCTACTGCTGAAATATCTGTGTTTTGGTTCTTGGTGTGACGGATATGTTCTTTTAGGCGGGTGGAGATCAGACGTTTTGTCTCACCTGCATAACAAGCTCCGCAGCTACATATAATGTGATATACTCCAGGGGCCTTTAATTCTGTTGTGTCTTTTACTGGTGGTAGATAACGGGCTAGCTTCCGGTGAGGTTTATAGATAGTTTTTATGTTGTATTTGTCCAGTATCTTGCCAATCCTGTCTGTAGTGTTTTTAATGTATGGCAGTATCGCTGTTTTCGGGCGGGTCAGTTCTTCTTTCCCGTTGTTTTCTCCTGCGGCGGCCTTTTCTTTGTTCTCTTCTGATTTTTTAAGGACTCGTCGGATGTTATTGAGCGAGTAGCCATTTTTCCTCAGGGTTCTCGTGAGGTGTTCTTTCTCTTCCTCAAAGTGCTCTGTGTCAGATATCGCTATGGCCCTGTTCACCAGTGATGTTAGGACAGCCTGCTTTTGTGATGGGTGTTGATGAGACGAGGCGTGTAGGTACCTGTCTGTGTGAGTGGGTTTCCTGTATACTGCGCAACTCAGCATCCCATTGGAGTTGCATATTACCAGCACATCCAGGAACGGTAGTTTTCCATCTACTATTTCCATGGTGAACTGAATATTTACGTGTATGGAGTTGAGATGGTCGAGAAATAGCTGTAGGTTATTGCTCCCGTGAGGCCAGATTACGAATGTTTCGTCCACAAAACGGAGAAAACATTTCGGTTTCAGGGCAGATGTAGCTAAGGCTTTCTGTTCGAAGTGTTCCATATACATGTTTGCTATTATTGGAGAGAGTGGCGATCCCATCGCGGCCCCTTCTGTCTGTTCGTAGAACTCCCCGTTGAAATAGAAATAAGTGGCGCTAAGGCATACTTTAGCTATTGGTCTTTTCTACTCTGATGGAGGGCAGCCCACATGCTGTGAGGGGAAGTGGGGTGCGGGCAGTATGTCACTGCCCAATCAGGTAAAAGATCGCCTTGCGGTGGCGCTGAGAACTACTCAGTCTCCCGGGGAGTTTGCCGTGCTCACTTCGCTCTCCGAACTGCTGTGTTGCCGAGTAGCCTTGCGTGGGCGTGTGGGTATTACAAGGAGCTTGCTTGACGAGTTTGTTTTAAGATAATTCTTGTTTTATGAGTAATTCTTGCCGCATCCTTTACTGCATTATTCGATTAGCGTGCTCATGACATGTGATGTGACATTGGTTTGTTTCTATTTGCATTGCTCAATGTCGTAGTATGTAATAACTGCACTATATGTCTTACAATGGCGAAGAGGAAGGAGATAAGGAGCCAGGGTAGAAAAGTGATCACCAATGTTCATGAATATTTTCAAAAGGAAGCAGAAAATAATGGCCCTTTAGTCAGTGTGTATAAAGTGCAGCAGAGAGTCTCGGAAGCTTGTCAAGTTAGTACGCGAACCGGTCAGTGTATAGTAAAGGAAGGTAAAGACATTACCTACCCAGTCATCTGGTTCCATCTCATTGCAATCACCGTGCAAACGAATCAAAAGGAACTGTATAACAAAGGCAATCGACGGATGCCATCTAATAAGAAGAACTCTCCTCAGTTACGGTATTACGTAAAGGTGAATACCCGACACTGAACAAGTGTGTTATGTATCTCTGTACTTTTGAACAAATTATTTTTCAGTCTGTTGTCAATGCACTTTTTATATGCATTATTAATTAACTCGTATTGTACTACATCGAAGATATAATAAAATGTGAAAAATAAATAAATAAAACTCATCCACAAGCCATACTCTAACTATAACATACGAAGCTCTGTATCTCAAAGTTATGTGGATTTCAACACAACTTTTAACACGCGCCCAGGCGCTCCTGGCAACGTTGTATTAGTGGCCTCTGTCTCTTTCCCTTAACGGCCTCTCACGTCGTGCTGGATTGGTCGGCCCCATGCTCCCCGCTTCCCCTGACAGTATGTAGGCCACCCGCCATCAGAGCAGAAAAGACCTTTAGTGTTGACAGGTCTTCTGGAAGTTTCTGGTTTAATAGCAGAAATACTTCTGTTACCGGCACCTTGGTGAAGAGTGACGTGACGTCAAAACTTACTAATAAGTCCGTACTTTCAATTGATTGGTCCTTAAGGAGCTGGATGAAATGTCTGGAGTCCTTCACGTAGGTTTCAGTGTTTCCTGTATGTGGCTGAAGTAGTCCAGCTAGGTAACGGGTGATATTGTGCCTGGGAGATCCTATAGCGCTCACGATAGGTCGCAGAAGTATGCGTTCTTTATGGATTTTAGGAAGGCCATACAATTTAGGAGGTATCAGATCCGAGGATATCAGCTTCTTCTGTATTTCGGCTGGGATACTGGAATTTTTTACTAGTGTGTGGAGTTTGTTCTTAATGCGGTTGGTAGAGTTCCTTATTTTTCTGTATGTAGAATCGGTGAGTAATTGTTCTATTTTCCGAGTGTAGTCTGCCATTATCACCGCAGCGTTGCCTTTATCTGCGGGCAGGATAATTGTTCCCGTATCTTGACGTTGTGTTTTTAGGGCATGAATTTCTTCTTTAATCCAACTGGATGGTGGTGGCTTTGCTGTTCTCCTGTCTGATCTCCTCTGCAGATTCGGTAGGAAGGTGTCGGATTGCAATTTCTCTTTGCTAATTATTTCTTCCACCGGTATACTATTCGGAGCTATTGCGTAGTTGAGTCCTTTTCTCAAGACTGAGGTAGTAGGTTCACTGAGTAGCTTGTCTGTGAGGTTTACTATTACATTCTTCTGCAGTGGAGCAGGTGGTTTCGGTATCTGTTTTTGTAAGAGGCGGTTGAATTTCTTGTTTTGCTTGGCAGTGGCTAGTTTCAGTGTACGCTGGGATTATGTGTTGCTAATGCTGTCTAACGTGGTCCAGTCATTGAACAACAAAGTGCTGGCAAGTTGCAGGTGGAGATGAAATAATTTATTGTTGAGGTGGTCCAGAGTCTGTCTTGTGTCACTGATCTGTTCTCTGAGGAGTTTTATGCTGGTTTCGTGAAGAATACGGTCTGTCCGTTGGTTCTTGGTGTGATATTTCAGTCTCACACATGCTGGTATAATGCTGTTGTCCCTGCAGTGTTTCAGAAATGCGAGCCGAGCCAGATAGTTACTCAATTTTCTTTCGAAGGTTGTCGAACTGCTTAGTAGCTTTGAGAATATCCTCCCCGCAAAGGTTTCGTATCTCAGAACTGAAGCTTCCACGGTTCAACCCGGAAATTAAATAAAATAATTCTTCACACCATGAACCTTTACGTGGAGGATATTCTCAAAGCTACTAGGCAGTTCGACAACCTTCGAAAGAAAATGAGTAACTATCTGGCTCGACTCGCATTTCTGAAACACTGCAGGGACAACAGCATTATACCAGCATGTGTGAAACCGAAATATCACACCAAGAACAGACAGACAGACAGACCGTATTCTTCACGAAACAAGCATAAAACTCCTCAGAGAACGGATCAGTGACACAAGACAGACTCTGGACCACCTCAACAATAAATTATTTCATCTCCACCTGCAACTTGCCAGCACTTTGTCGCTCAATGACTGGACCACGTTAGACAGCATTAGCAACACACAATCCCAGCGTACACTGAAACTAGCCACTGCCAAGCAAAACAAGAAATTCAACCGCCTCTTACGAAAACAGAAACCGAAACCACCTGCTCCACTGCAGAAGAATGTAATAGTAAACCTCACAGACAAGCTACTCAGTGAACCAACTACCTCGGTCTTGAGAAAAGGACTCAACTACGCAGTAGCTCCGAATAGCATACCGGTGGAAGAAATAAGTAGCAAAGAAAAAATTGCAATCCGACACCTTCCTACCGAATCCGCAGAGGAGATCAGACAGGATATATCATGTCTACTGAGAACCGCAAAGCCGCAGCCATCCAATTTGATTAAAGAGGAAATTCATGCCCTAAAAACACTACGTCAAGATACGGAAACAATTATCTTACCCGCAGATAAAGCCAATGCTACGGTGATAATGACACGCACAGACTACACTAGGAAAATAGAACAATTATTCACCGATTCTACATACAGAAAAATAAGCAACCCTACCAACCGTATTAAGAACAAACTCCAACACTAGTAAAAATTCCAGTATCCCAGCCGAAATACAGAAGAAGCTGATATCCTTGGACCCGATACCTCCTAAATTGTATGGCCTTCCTAAAATCCATAAAGAACGCATACCTCTGCGACCTATCGTGAGCGCTATAGGATCTCCCACGCATGATATCACCCGTTACCTAGCTGGACTACTTCAGCCACATACAGGAAACACTGAAACCTACGTGAAGGACTCCCGACATTTCATCCAGCTCCTTAAGGACCAATCAATTGAAAGTACGGACTTATTAGTAAGTTTTGACGTCACGTCACTCTTCACCAAGGTGCCGGTAACAGAAGTATTTCTGCTATTAGACCAGAAACTTCCAGAAGACCTGTCAACACTAGCTAAAGAATGCCTTAGCGCCACTTATTTCTATTTCAACGGGGAGTTCTACGAACAGACAGAAGGGGCCGCGATAGGATCGCCACTCTCTCCAATAATAGCAAACATGTATATGGAACACTTCGAACAGAAAGCCTTAGCTACATCTGCCCTGAAACCGAAATTTTTTCTCCGTTTTGTGGATGACACATTCGTAATCTGGCCTCACGGGAGCAATAATCTACAGCTATTTCTCAACCATCTCAACTCCATACACGTAAATATTCAGTTCACCATGGAAATAGTATCACCATGGAAATAGTAGACGAAAAACTACCGTTCCTGGATGTGCTGGTAATACGCAACTCCAATGGGACGCTAAGTTGCGCAGTATACAGGAAACCCACTCACACAGACAGGTACCTACACGCCTCGTCTCATCAACACCCATCACAAAAGCAGGCTGTCCTAACATCACTGGTGAACAGGGCCATACCGATATCTGACGCAGAGCACTTTGAGGAAGAGAAAGAACACCTCACGAGAACCCTGAGGAAAAATGGCTACTCGCTCAATAACATCCGACGAGTCCTTAAAAAATCAGAAGAGAACAAAGAAAAGGCCGCCGCAGGAGAAAACAACGGGAAAGAAGAACTGACCCGCCCGAAAACAGCGATACTGCCATACATTAAAAACACTACAGACAGGATCGGCAAGATACTGGACAAATACAACATAAAAACTATCTATAAACCTCACCGGAAGCTAGCCCGTTATCTACCACCAGTAAAAGACACAACAGAATTACAGGCCCCTGGAGTATATCACATTAAATGTAGCTGCGGAGCTTGTTATGCAGGTGAGACAAAACGTCTGATCTCCACCCGCCTAAAAGAACATATCCGTCACACCAAGAACCAAAACACAGATATTTCAGCAGTAGCCAAGCATTCCTATGAAACTAGGCACGGAATATCATTTGACAAGACCAAGATCCTAGCAGCTATCCCTTGGAATCTGGAAAGGAAAATCCGCGAGGCTATCAAAATCAATAAACATACGAACAACATAAATTTAGAAGAAGGATATAAAATCAGTAATTCTTGGATGCCTATCATTCATAGTTTAAGACATACAGACCGCAACATAAACACACGGGCCGCAACCCCATTACATAACAGCACGGGCAAGCCCCCACTACCTGGCTGTGACACATACTTTCCAGAATACTCACGAGACAGCCAGGGCTTACGTCAGCCAGAAAGGCTAGGATATAAAAGGCCAAGATCAGGACCACTCTAGTAGTGTAATTTCTGCTTGGGAGACTGATTACCTCGGATCAAGTAGGGGTATTTCAGTCGCCTTGACAAAGAATACTGCAATGTATTCGAAATGTCGGCAAACTGTACGTGATGTGCAGACAAGTACAACACGGTTCAACCCGGAAATTAAATTAAATAATTCTTCACACCGTGGAAGCTTCACTCCTAAGATATTAACAACAGTGTTGTAGTTCAGAGTGGCAAAGGCATTATTTACAGGGAGTTGGGCAGTTTAGGAGAGAAGGATGCATGTTTTATATCTTAGACAAACCATGAAAACTGAAGGACAAGTAACAAATAAGGTATGGGCTCATGGAGATATCAAGAGCGATAAGGATGGGGCTTGACTATTTTGCATACCAGTAGTGCGGACAGGTCTGTTGATGGTGGTGAAACACAAAAGAAATTAGGTGATTACCATAAGAAAAAGTATAGGGATGTATTTAAAACCTGTTTGAAAATGTGCTTCCAAAACTTTGGTCCTGGATTGTCTCTTATCACTTGGTACATGTTCCAAACAATTTCCACAAGAAAGTACATTATTTCTTGGCTCATAAATAAAAACATTCCACTGCTCAATAAACAGTCAAAATTAACCTATTACAGCTGGCTGAGAGATGTAAATGTAACTATGAGAAACATGTAAATAATATTCTCATTGAAAAATCATGGCATACAGTACTCTGAAACATATACTCAATCCCAGTGAACTTGCAAGGAGCCAAGTTAAGGGCAATGTGGCAAAGAAAAACACGGTGTTCAAGCTGCCTGAAGTACGTCAGTTACTGTAGTTTAATTAGGGTCTAGTGAAATCATTGCTGATAAGTGGAAATGTTCTGTTTAGCATACCGAGGATGAGGAAAACCTTATGTGGAAACTGGAGAGAACAGTGCAGTGAATATACATATTATTACAGAGGGATGAAACAGCGACAGTGAATCTGGAACAGCTGACTCAGATTAACACTGAAATGTAAGAAAGCTCACATGTCCTTCTTTGGGAAACTGTGTCATATTTTTGACAGTGCTATGTGCTGATATTGATTTTGTTTTCCTTACTGACAAATGATGATGTGAGGTTTAAAAGTTTGTCCTTTATTCTTAACAAATTATTTTCAATACAATATGTGCTTTAATTGCGAATGAAATATTCAATATTTTCTTGCATGCGGAGCTGGCTATCCGCCCATGTGTGAGATGCTACATAGTAGATTTAGTAAGAAATTAGTTATAGATTTAGTGGAGTTAAGTAGTCAGCCCTGTTACGAACTAGTTTTTCTTTCTTTATTATCTTATACTGATAGTGTATATTATGGTGGGGCAATAAAGATATAATGTATGTAAAAAGAAAAAAAAAAATCCACTTACTCTAGCTTGAAAATGAAACTACAAGTTAATTCGTGTAAATTTACGATATATATGTATCTTGGATAAAAGATATTCTATGTACAGAAACTTTTGCCCATTATGGAGATACGACGATTTGTTATTCTACGCCACGTTCTACGATGCTAGAGCCCTGCACGGATATAAAAAATATTATCCGCATCCGCTCTGCACTTCCTTCATCCGCAAATGGTTATCCACATCCGCAAAATGAATATCCGTGGACATTGTAAATATTTAACTATACCAGGCAAGTTGGCCGTGCGGTTAGGGGCGTGCAGCTGTGAGCTTGCATCCGGGAGATAGCGAGTTCAAACTCCACTGTCGGCAGCCCTGAAGATGGTTTTCCGTGGTTTCCCATTTTCACACCTTAATTAAGGCCACGGCCGCTTCCTTCACAGTCCTAGCCGTTTCCTATCCCATCATTGCCACAAGACCTACTGTATCTGTGTCAGTGCAACGTAAAGCAAAAAAAAAAAACCAATTACTACAACATATTGCACCAAAGGTACTGAAATGGGTAGATCTGTTAACATAATACAAAATGCCTGATGCCTGGCACCTGTTCCTCTTGCGACAACTACCGACGTATTGACCTTTATTCCATTCTTCCAATAATTGTGGGCAGGAGCCAGTTAGGCTAAGTTCAGAATTACAGCTTTATGGACTCAAGGTTCTTCATACATCACCATTCTTCCATAACACTGTTAAGGGTCGCCTAACCACAAGCAAAGTAAGAGTATACCTCAGCGAAAATTAATACACTTAATTATTTAGAAATTATCAGCATAATTATCCACACTGCCATTCAGTTTGTATCCGCCAAGACCCTAACTTCGCGGATATGCGCATCCCTGCAGGGCTCTACAAATAGCCTGTTGGAAGTCATGTCTGGCAGGAAACACGGACTGACATTTTACTTTTCTTTTTAAAACAGCAAAGAGAACATAATACTGAATGCTTACTTTCGTTATACATTCTAGATTCTCACAGCCATTTCATAAATACACCCCTTTAACTTAATACCAAATCACTACTAGTTTATAACCATTAGCACTTACTAACCACAACTTACCTGAGGGATGATATTCTCCCGGAACTCATCTTTGAAGAGGGGTGGTGGTGGCAGGTCACAGGTTAGGTAGAGAAAGGGAGACTCTGTCACCTTTTCCTGATACTCGTCCATCTGCAACAGAGCCTCCTTCTGCTCCTCTTCAAGCTCGATGGGTGGGATCTTACGAGTGTATATTCGCATTGAACCCAGAAATGATTTATATACAATTGAGGAGTCTTTTTTCTTTGTGCCATTCAAAGCTAAATGAAGAGCATTTAAAAACCACGAAAGAAAATCGATGGGATCACCTAGAAAGTTAAATATTTTCTGTGAGATATTAATCACAAACAATAATGCACCTTTCTGTTAGGAAGGAATTGTGGGTGAAAGAATGAAATGAAATGCTGCATGGCTTTTAGTGCCGGATATGTCTGAGAACATGTTCGGCTCGCCAGGTGCAGGTCTTTTGATTTTACGCCCGTAGGCGACCTGCGCGTCGTGATGAGGATGAAATGATGATGAGGACGACACAAACACCCAGCCCTCGTGTCAGCGAAATTAACCAAAATGGTTAAAATTCCTGACCCTGCCGGGAATCGAACCCGGGACCCCTGTGACCAAAGGCCAGCACGCTAACCATTTAGCCATGGAGCCGGACAGAATTGTGGGTAACTAGATATTGCTTGTACTCAGTTGAAACCTTCTATCAGTAATTCAACTTCATATTACTTCCCAAATGAAAAATGTATTAACCATATGACATTAATTACAATGACCAGCAAAAAAAACCACATATTTAGTCCATCTGAAACCTTGTAAAACTAAAATATTATGACATTGTAACAGAACTGCAATGTATCCTAAATTAATTAGCCAATTTGAAAAGTTGCAGTGCCATAACTGATTATGATAATCGCACCAACTCACCAACATGAATTTGGAAATGTTGAAATCTGGAGCTTTGCACTGTTGTATGGCAGTCCATTTGTCTACGTGTTTGCGACACATTTCTACTGCCTCAGCAAAGGGTACCAACTCTAGCTGCAGTTACAGAAGGCATGTTCTCTTGTGGCATAAGCTCCCATTCTGCCTGAGTTTCAGCCCAAAGTTCTGCCAGGAACTCCAATCAAGTCTCCCAAACATATCTCAGCCATGCTCTATTAGGTTTAGGTTGTGACTACAAAAGGCCACACCATGCACTCAATCTTAACTTCATCAAGGTACTCCCGTACATAGACGGCAACGAGTGCGCGAGCATTGTCGCCGATGAGAGGTACAAGAGGCACCAAGCGATTGAGTAAAGTCTCCATAATGTATTGGACGGCTGTCAGACTCCAATTTTCAATGAACACAAACTCCATGTCATCGCCGCGGAGCCAAAACCGTGAACGTGACAATGCTCTTCCTATCCATTATTTCCCTTAAGACTGGTCACGCCCCCCTGCTACATAAATGATATGCAGTCCATCAGAACAATTTTCATTGTGTTAATTTTCCCATGCCAAAGTGTAAAGGAAAATTAACCTTAAATACGCTACAAGGTCTTTTTTTTTTTAGCTCACTCCGAGTGTCAGAGGAACATGCACGGAAGGCGACAGCGCAGCCGGGTGCCTCCTTTGCCGAGAGATATATTGCTTCATGAGATTATCTAATCAACAATCATCATCATCAATCAATACTGATCTGCATTTAGGGCAGTCACCCAGGTGGCAGATTCCCTATCTGTTGCTTTCCTAGCCTTTTCCTAAATGATTTCAAAGAAATTGGAAATTTATTGAACATCTCCCTTGGTAAGTTATTCCAATCCCTAACTCCCCTTCCTATAAATGAATATTTGCCCCAGTTCGTCCTCTTGAATTCCAACTTTATCTTCATATCGTGATCTTTCCTACTTTTATAAACGCCATTCAAACCTATTCGTCTACTAATGTCATTCCACGCCATCTCTCCGCTGACAGCTCGGAACATACCACTTAGTCGAGCAGCTCTTCTTCTTTCTCTCAATTCTTCCCAACCCAAACATTGCAACATTTTTGTAACGCTACTCTTTTGTCGGAAATCACCCAGAACAAATCGAGCTGCTTTTCTTTGGATTTTTTCCAGTTCTTGAATCAGGTAATCCTGGTGAGGGTCCCATACACTGGAACCATACTCTAGTTGGGGTCTTACCAGAGACTTATATGCACTCTCCTTTACATCCTTACTACAACCCCTAAACACCCTCATAACCATGTGTAGAGATCGGTACCCTTTATTTACAATCCCATTTATGTGATTACCCCAGTGAAGATCTTTCCTTATATTAACACCTAGATACTTACAATGATCCCCAAAAGGAACTTTCACCCCATCAACGCAGTAATTAAAACTGAGAGGACTTTTCCTATTTGTGAAATTCACAACCTGACTTTTAGCCCCGTTTATCAACATACCATTGCCTGCTGTCCATCACACAACATTTTCGAGGTCACGTTGCAGTTGCTCACAATCTTGTAACTTATTTATCACTCTATAGAGAATAACATCATCCGCAAAAAGCCTTACCTCCGATTCCACTCCTTTACTCATATCATTTATATATATAAGAAAACATAAAGGTCCGATAACACTGCCCTGAGGAACTCCCCTCTCAACTATTACAGGGTCAGACAAAGCTTCACCTATTCTAACTCTCTGAGATCTATTTTCTAGAAATATAGCAACCCATTCAGTCACTCTTTTGTCTAGTCCAATTGCACTCATTTTTGCCAGTAGTCTCCCATGATCCACCCTATCAAATGCTTTAGACATGTCAATCACGATACAGTCCATTTGACCTCCAGAATCCAAGATATCTGCTATATCTTGCTGGAATCCTACAAGTTGAGCTTCAGTGGAATAACCTTTCCTAAAACCGAATTGCCTTCTATCGAACCAGTTATTAATTTCACAAACATGTCTAATATAATCAGAAAGAATGCCTTCCCAAAGCTTACATACAATGCATACAATGCAGTACAGTAGCAATAACCATTGCTTCACAGCAATAGTTTAGTTTAACATTTGTGGTATTGGTAGCGTGTTCAATGTGATCGCTTTAAAATAGCTTAGTTTCTGTAGGAACACAAAAGTTATCGTGTGTTTAATGAGTGATGAGTACAGTAGAACAAGTGTTGTGCTATGTGAAGCATTTTTCTTATACAGAGTGCCATTTTCAATTCATTCACAAATTTCCTGGCATTCTCCCTCCCCATAGGAGTACAGTACGTAAATTACTAAAGAAGTTCCGCACCACCGGGTTCATTCTTAACAAGAAATCACGCAGGAAACGAACCATTTTAACAGAGAAAAACTTGACAAAATAGGAACTCTCTTGGAAAGAACTCCAACAAAATCCCTGTCGCGTCTTGCCGTACAAGCTAATGTGTCATTAACTTCTGCCCTCAAAGCAACAAAACTGTTAAAAGCCAAACCGTACAAACCCACCCTGCCCAAGAGGACCTGACAGTTTCGCTAGGGTTCGGTATTGTAACTAGTTGCTTTAGTCAATTCATGATGGGTATGTTGACCCGGAACTTTTATTTTATAGTGATGAGGCATGGATACACTTAAGTGGCTATGTAAACAGACAAAACAATCGCTACTGGTGTGCAGAAAATCCGTCCACTTCATGATGTAAATATAGGTGTATGGTGCGCAATAAGTGCTTGCAGAATTATAGGGCCTATATTTCTCCGTGAAACAGAAAATGCTGATTAATATATATATATTAATGTTATTCTCAGACCATTCTTTCAAGAGCTGATGGAAGAAGAAAGGAGTAATGGTTACTTTTTGCAAGATAATGCTATGGCACACACTGCTAAACGGTCTTTGGAGGTAATATGGGAAGTTTTCGAAGATCGTGTGGTTATTTACATCTGATTTAAATCCCTGTGATTATTACCTGTGGGGAATGCTGAAGGAAAATATGTATGTGAACAACCCTCACACAAGAGAACTTTACACAAGTTATTTCGAACACCACACGGGCAGAGATTCGCCGAGTGTCTGCAAACCTATTTATGAGGTGTCAGGCATGTTTGATGGCTGAGGGACATTTTAAACATCAAATGTAATGCCAGGTAGGGTTTAGACTAATAGTTTCACTAGAAATGGCTATCTATAAGTGAGAATTGCCGCGATGTAGTGGGGAGGAAAAGCGTGCATTATACCGGCTAGCGACGGAGAGTCATTGCGCCAGCCGTGCTGTGCTGTGAGTGGTGCTGCAGAGCGAGCTAGAAAAAGACCCTGTACATTATACTCTAGGAGTGCATAAATATGTCACGCAAACATACAGTACATTCCTACAGTATGGTAAGGTTCATTTTCCTTTACACATCAGCTTAGGAAAATCAAGACAACGGAAGCTGTTCTGATGGACTGCTGGGAGGCATGACCAGTCTTAAGGAAAATGATGGGTAGGAAGAGCATTGTCACATTCGTAGTGACGATGTGTGCATTAATGGTAAACCCAACCCAGACCACAACACAGCCTCCACTGAATGGTGCCCTTGGACAGAAAAACCAAGGTGAATACAGTTCCCAGGTTTTCTCCAAACTCTCTTTCTTCCTTCCACCCATCTGGTGCCCTTAAACAGACTCTGGATTCGTCCATAAACAGCACTGATCTCCACTGCTCCATAACGTTGACAGCGGTGCTCACATGTAAGTTAAGATCCCGTGGTGGTCCTCGTAGACTGTACAACCTCCTCCTACTTGCTAATGTTCGTACCCCACACTTGCTGCAAACGATCACAAAGAACTTGCATTACGAGAAAGCAATTGTCGCACTCAGTAGTGCTTCTCCTATGACCAGGACCAGGTGCCTTCTCTTCACCTTTTAACAGTTCCATACACATTAGAACACAGACATGCCTGTAATGTCTGCCACACAATGAAGATTGCACACATACTCCACTAATGCAAAATTCCTTGCTGCATTTTCAGGAGAAAACACAATTATGACCAGACGTACAAGCAAAACTAACTACTGTAGACAAGCCAGAATGTCCACAAAAACACGCAGCATAAGAAGTTACATGAATAAACCTCAAGATAGTTGTTTGTGGTTATTCTTCTCAAAAGCGGGAAACATCAATATTGGTGTGTGATATTTCAGACTCTATACCGACATTGACAACTGGTCATATCAGACATTTCCATTGTAAATAATCCACACTGATATCAATAATGCTCCTCTAGCCAAGCACTTTTTATTTAACTGGAGTGTTAGTTTTAGTCAAATCATCACCAATATTAATCACAGCAAGATTTTAAAACTCTTCTTCTTCCTTATCCATTCCTTTTTCCAGGTTCTCTCTGGGTAGGGTAGTGTACGAAAGCTCTCCACCTTATTCGATCTTTCCACCATTTCTCTTCTACTACTATATTGCTATTGCTATCAATACAGTCCACAACAGAGCTCCTCCATGTCATTCTAGGCCGTCTCCTAGGCTCTTTGCAGTCTCTGTATCCACGAATGTTCTCTTTGGTATTCTCTCTCCTGGCATTTTCATCATGTGTCCAAACCATTTTAGCTTTGCTATATCTATCTCTTCTTGAAGTTTACGCACTCCCACGCTTCTCCTTATTTCCTCATTTTGTATTCTATCTTGTCTTTCCCTGTATGCTCCTCAAGAACCTCATTTCAGCTGCTTGTATCTTACTTTGGTTCCACATAGTCAGCGCCCAGGCTGCTGAAGCATAGGTCAGTAGAGGTGTATAATAGGACGAGTATAAAACCTTCTTGCACTTCATTGGCACAACTTTATTCCATAGAATGTCTCTCACACACTGGTAGAAACTTGCAGACTGCTGTATTCTTAAATCAATTTCTCCATCCAAATTTCCATCTTGTGACATCATGCTGCCCAAATATTTAAAATTTTTCACTACTTCAAGAGGTTCATTTGCTATTTTTGTCACTCCCCTGGATTTTCTGTTACCTTTCATCCTGATCAAAGTCTTGCTTTTCGCAGTAAGATTTTAAAACTATGTCAATTATTGTAAACCTTCCTCCTTGTAAAATTAAGCTTTTACTGTATCTGTAATTTTTTTTTTTTTTCTCATTAGTTTTATTCATATGAATTCTTTTTTCCATTTCTATTAAAAGCTGAAGAAGAACTTAACATAGATCAAAACATGTCCTTTACACGTAATGACTGCACAGACCATTTAATTTATGTGGTGTGGTGATGATGATGATGATTGTTGTTTAAAGGGGCCTAACAGCTAGGTCATCAGCCCCTAATAGTACGAGATGAACGAAATGAAAAATGTATCCATTGACTAAACTCTAAAACGAATCACAATGAAAAAAATGATCGTGAAACAAAAACAATCGGTGGATCCTATTCGGGAGTCCAAAATTCAGGTCACCGGCCTCTCATAATGATACTAATCACTGGTAAAGCAGAACCGCGGTGTTCCTCCTATAGTGGTATTAATCACAGGTAACGTAGACTCATGGTGTTTCTTGCATGATGGTACTAATCACAGGTAATGTAGACCCATGGTATGTCACACACAATTGCACCACTCACAGGTAACATAAACCTATGGTGTTTCACACATGATGTTCCTAACTTAGTGGGATTGATCACGAACGCCAGTATTCACATGGAGTTCCTCACTTAGTGGAACTAATCACAGGCCACGTATACTCCTGGTGTCGCTCACATAATGCTACTAATCATAGGGAATGTAGACCCACGGTGTATCACACATTATGGTAACGCCTACAGGTAACACGACCCAGGGTTTTCATCAAAGTGGTACTTATCACGGGTGCCAGTCAAACCTGTGGTTTTTCTCACAAAGTGGTACCAACCACAGGGAACATAGGCTCATGGTGTTCCTTATAAAGTGGTACTACTCATAGGTAACGCAGACCCATTCTGAACACAGTGGAGCCGACCAGTGGAATGCACACGATGACACTTATCTCAACGCCCAGACCCATAGTGTTTCTCGCATAATGGTACTGCTCCTATGTAACGCAGACCCATGGTTTTCCTCACAAGGCGGTACTAGTTGCAAGTAACGTCAACCCATGATGTTCCGCACATAGTGGTACTAGTCACAAGTAATAACATGGTTCCAATATCATCATCCCTTGGTCACCCCTTTCAGTCGCCTCTTACGATAGGCAGGGAGATACCGTAGGTGTATTCTTCGTCTGCATCCCCCACCCACAGGGGGTTGTACGTTTGGTCCACAAGATCTATTTTATTTCCCTCAAGTCCGCCGGCAAGCCGGTCAGAAGCCCCCTATCCACCACCTGGGACGTGCCACGTGGGAGTATCACCTCTCCCCCTGCTATGCCAGCGTAGTAGGTTCGTGGAATTTTAGTGGTGCATATTATTGTATTGAATAGGTGGACAATATATGCCTTGCTAAGAACTGTTTAACTATATTAAGTCAATACAGAACCAAAGATTAAATTTTTATCGCATGTTGTGACTACTACTACTGGCCTTACGTCCCACCAACTACTTTTACTCTTTTCGGAGACGTCGAGGAGCCAGAATTTTGTTTTGTAGGAGGTCTTTTTACGTGCCAGTGAATCTACCGACACGAGGCTGAGGTACCTGAGCACCTTGAAATACCACCGGACTGAGCCAGGATCGAACCTGCCAAGTTGGGGTCAGAAGGTCAGCGCCTCAACCGTCTGAACCACTCAGTCCACCTATGTTGTGATTGTCCCAATCAATAATGTTCCTCAAATACTAAACTGAAACTTCTCAAATAGGCTAATTAACATAAGACACATTACTAAATAGTCGCAATGTCATAACATCTGATTTATACAAGGTTTGAAACAGGCTGGTGAGTGTAGTAGTTCAAACCAGCACTGCTTTTCTATAATCAGAGATATAACATGAAAGTAAAAAATATAAAAGGTACATTGACAGTATCAAGTACAGTACATCCAATATTACTAGTTTAAAAGAAGTGGAATTGGAATATTTTCTAATGCGAGTATCTTACAAAATTAATAAATAACTATTTCATTAATGAAATATCAGAGCCAGTCATTTAAAATCCGTACACTCATGACTGTAGGAATAACATAATTAACGTTCGGTCACGTGACACACCTTGCACTGGTAGCAAGCAGTGTCTTCGCCATCTGCAATATCTTCAGTAGTCTCAGCTTTTGTCAGGAGTTGTGACACACATCGTGCCATCATTATTAGTGTGAAACAAAGGAGGAGAGCTGCCAGATAAAATATGTCCACTCCCTGTCACTGAAGTTGAATGTTACATACAAGTACAGGAAAGATTTTTTTGCATTACACAAGAAGAAATATTTTGAAGCAATTTTGAGATACCATACCTTAATGAATCATATAATTCTGGTTAAGAACAAAATGATATTTTAGCAAATTAAAGTTATAAGGTTGTGCAAGTGAGATGGTGATTTTCAGGACTGAAATGATCCTAGTGTTTGCAGATGACATAGTACTTATGGGTGAAACCTTGGGTCAGGTGACTGCTGATACACCCCATTTTATGTAAGCAAGGAAGGTCAATGACAAAAAGACGAAGTATATGGTTGTCTCACGCCAATACAACAATCAGGATGATAAAAGTATCAACAGACAGAATTTTGTGAGAGTAGATACCTTCAAGTACTTAGGTTCCAGATTTTCAAGCAGAAGTAAGGTGGAAAAGGAGGTATGGCAAAGGATAAAGTACACTACTTATATCTGTTTCAAATTAAATCACCTGTTTTTGTCACACTTGGTACCTCAGAGAAGCAAGATCCATTTTTACATGAGTCTAGTATGGGCTGCACTAATGTATGGGTGTGAGGCATAGGCAACTCCAAAGAGAGAAAGGATGCATTTGAGAGGAAAGTGCTGAGGAAGATCGAAGGTACAACATATGATGGAGAGGCTAGAAGATGGGAAAGAATACGTGCAGAAGATCTTCATTGATACCTTGGGCAAACAAATATCAGCAAGACGATAGGAAAGAAAAACTGCAGTGGTTACGGCATGTTTGGAGGGCAAAGAGAATTCTCCCAAACCAAGTGCTCAGTTTTCAGAATTACAAAAAACGACTAAGAGGATACCCAAGAAGGAGGTAGAAGGATAGAGTGATGGTGATGTTGCTACTGTAGAGGATACTACGGACAAAAGAAGATGGGCTCACATCTGAACAATGTGAACGATTGTAACCGTCAGTAAATTGTAACTTTTGTCTCTACCATGGGCCTCAAAGGACTGTTTAGAGTATTATATGATGATCTGATTGTGCAAATATTAATAAAGGAAAAAATTAAACATTCATTCATGCATACATACATACATACATACATACATAATCATTATAGACTGTTGTGCCTTTCAGCGTTCAGTCTACAAGCTTCTGTGAATTTACTAAACGTCGCCACAATCCTTGATTTGTAACTAGTGTTGTGGCCTCATTTAGTTCTATACCTCTTATCTGTAAATCGTTAGAAACTGAGTCTAACCATCGTCGTCTTGGTCTACCTCTACTTCTCTTACCCTCCATAACAGAGTCCATTACTCTCCTAGGTAACCTATCCTCCTCCATTTGCCTCACATGACCCCACCACCACCAAGCCTGTTTATGCGTACAGCTACATCCATCGAGTTCATTCCTAAATTAGCCTTTATCTCCTCATTCCGAGTACCCTCCTGTCATTGTTCCCACCTGTTTGTACCAGCAATCATTCTTGCTACTTTCATGTCTGTTACTTCTAACTTATGAATAAGATATCCTGAGTCCACCCAGCTTTCACTCCCGTAAAGAAAAGTTGGTCTCAAAACAGACCGATGTAAAGATAGTTTCGTCTGGGAGCTGACTTCCTTCTTACAGAATACTGTTGATCGCAACTGCGAGCTCACTGCATTAGCTTTACGACACATTGATTCAATCTCACTTACTGTATTACCATCCTGGAAAACACACAACCTAAATACTTGAAATTATCAACCTGTTCTAGCTTTGTATCACCAATCTGACATTTCTCTTGAATTTCTTACCTACTGACATCAATTTAGAATCTGAGAGGCTAATTTTCATACCATACTCATTGCACCTATTTTCAAGTTCCAAGATATTACACTGCAGGCTTTCGGCACAATCTGCCATTAAGACCAAGTCGTCAGCATAGGCCAGACTGCTTACTACATTTCCACCTAACTGAATCCCTCCCTGCCATTTTATACCTTTCAGCAGATGATCCATGTAAACTACGAACAGCAAAGGTGAAAAATTACAGCCTTCTCTAATCCCTGTAAGTACCCTGAACCAAGAACTCATTCTACCATCAATTCTCACTGAAGCCCAATTGTCAACATAAATGCCTCTGATTGATTTTAATAATCTACCTTTAATTCCATAGTCCCCCAGTAGAGGGAACATCTTTTCCCTCGGTACTCGGTCATGTGCTTTCTCTAGATCTATGAAACATAAACACAACTGTCTATTCCTCTCGCAGCATTTTTCAATTACCTGGCACATACTGTAAATCTGATCCTGACAGCCTCTCTGTAGTCTGAAACCACACTGGTTTTCATCCAACTTCCTCTCAACGAATGATCGCACCCTCCCTTCCAAGATGTCAGTGAATACTTTGCCTGGTATACTAATCAAGGAGATACCTCGATAGTTGTTGCAATCCTTCCTGTTCCCTTGCTTATAGATAGGTGTAAATATTGCTTTTGTCCAATCTGAAGGTACCTTACTAACACTCCATGCTAATCTTACTACTCCATGAAGCCATTTTATCACTGCCTTCCCACTATACTTCACCATTTCCGGTCTAATTTCATCTATTCCTGCTGCTTTATGACAATGGAGTTTATTTACCATCCTTTCCACTTCCTCAAGAGTAATTTCACCAACATCATTTTCCTCCTCCCCATGAGCTTGGCTGTTCGCAACACCACCAGGATGGTTTCCTTTTACATTGAGAAGATGTTCAAAATATTCCCTCCACCTCTCCAGTGTAGTGTTGGCTACTGAATGCATGATTCGAAGCAGTGTATAGATTCATTCAAGTGTCTGAGTGAATCGATTCACTGGAACGGCGAGCTCATGGCACACGATTCAGCTTACTCCCAGCGGACAGTGCTTCATGGCACACGATTCAGCTTACTCCCAGCGGACAGTGCTGAGTGGTGCACTCACTGGACGCTGACGGGGAGCCGAGCTTCCACTGCAGCGAGACATACAGTGAGCCATAGCACACCGAAAGAATCGTGAACGAACACGGCTCAGTGAGACACAAAATACACACAGCTCCTTATCGGCTCACTGTCCGACTCGCTGGCTGAATGTGTCAGTGTACTGGCCTTCGGTTCGGAGGGTCCAGGGTTCGATTCCCGGCCGGGTCGGGGATTTTAACCTTCACTGGTTAATTCCAATGGCCCGGGGGCTAGGTGTTCGTGCTGTCCCCAACATCCCTGCAACTCACACACCACACACACAATAATACGCAGTTACCTACGCATGTCAGATGCCGCTCATCCTCATCAGAGGGTCTGCCTTACAAGGGCTGCACTCGGCTAGAAATAAATTAAATTTTTAAAAATTGGCTCACTGGACACTGGCGGAGAGCCAAGCTTCCGCTGCAGCGAGACATACAGTAAGCCATGGTACATTGAAAGAATCGTATGCTATAATGGACTCTCGAGCTCAGCTCATTTGAAAATAATACCCATTTGCATTCACTGTCCTCTTCTTACAGGGAGGTTTAAATAATAGATGGATTTATTTGCAGTGTTAAAAAGGTAGTCAAAACATAATTCTGAAGTAGCTAGTAAGTAGGTAGGCTATTAGGTTATGCTATTTATTAGTTTAATGAATCTTAGTATTATAACTTAGTTGACATTTGACAATTAAACTCGACTGTAGTCTGTCCTATGACAATGAATCATGCTCATGACCAGTCAAAAGTACCTGTTTTATATTGGGAAGAACGGCTCGGTATTCTCTCAGTTCATATGACACATCGTTGCACAAGACTTCAATCATATGTGGACAGACGCAATAACTTAACCAACAGTATGTTGAATCAGAAAACCAGTGGGCTACTTACTGTACATCTCGGGTAGCCTATACAAAATATGACGATTTAAAAAAATTTCATCTGATAGAAAAATACATATTTTCAAAAATGAGTGAGCGAGTTGTCGTGCAGTTAGTATTGTGCAGCTCTGCGTTTGTATTTGGCGGATGGTGGGTTCGAATCCCACCGTCGGCAGCCGTTAAGATGCTTTTCTGTAGTTTCCCCATTTTCACACCAGGAAATGCTGGGACTGTACCTTAATTCATGCCATGGCTGCTACCTTCCTAATCCTAACCTTTCCCACCCTGCGTCGCCGGAAACCTTTGATGTATTAGAGTGACAGGCATTTTTTTCTAAGAAAGGAGTTCATAGTATGAAGACCAGATGGCAGCTGCGAGTACTGAATGCTGTTGCTGCTGTCTTACCAGCACATACTACACAGATGCAGTAGGAGCAGTGACTAAGGTGCCGTGAATCGGATCACTGTATCGATTCAGTAACGTGAACGGAATCAAATTAATCACTTCAGTAAAATTAATCAAAAGTCCCATCACTACTCCAGTGATTCCCTGGGATCTATTATGAATTCACCTGAATTACTCAAAACACTGTTCATTTCCTTTTTTCCCTCCTTTTCCTAAGATTCTTTATTACTGTCCAGAAAGTTTTCCCTGCTGCTTGACCTAGCCTTTCCAGGTTATTACCAAAATCTTCCCACGACTTCTTTTTGGATTCAACAACTATTTGTTTCGCTCTCTTTCTTTCATCTACGTACAAATCCTTGTCTGCCTCGCCCTTGTTTGGAGCCTTTTCTGATGAGCCTTCTTTTTACGTTTACAAGTTGCTCTCACTTCATAATTCCACCAAGATGTTCGCCTTTTCCCATCTTTACACACAGTTGTTACTAGGCATTCCCTTGCTGTTTCTACTACAGCATCCCTGTATGCCACCCATTCACTTTCTATATCCTGAACCTGCTTACTGTCTAATGTTCGAAACTTCTCACCAATTATATCCATGTACTTCTGTCTAATTTCCTCGTCCTGGAGATTTTCTACCCTTATTCGTTTGCAGACAGATTTCACTTCCTCTACCCTAGGCCTAGAGATACTTAGTTCACTACAGATCAGATAGTGGTCTGTATCATCGAAAAATCCGCTGAAAACTTGTACATTCGTAACAGATTTCCTGAATTCCAAGTCGGTTAAGATATAGTCCATTATGGATCTGGAACCCCTTGCCACCCATGTGTAGCGGTGAATAGCCTTATGCTTGAAAAATGTATTCTTAACTGCTAAACCCATACTAGCACAGAAGTCCAGCAAACGCTTCCCATTTCCATTACCTTCCATATCTTCCCATTTAACAATCACCCTTTCGTATCCTTCAGTTCTATTCCCAAC
Organism: Anabrus simplex; assembly: GCF_040414725.1. Taxonomy (NCBI): domain Eukaryota; kingdom Metazoa; phylum Arthropoda; class Insecta; order Orthoptera; family Tettigoniidae; genus Anabrus; species Anabrus simplex. Next base: position 241,483,778 of record NC_090272.1, on the reverse strand, counting down.
TCTCGCATTGAAATCGCCCATTAGCACTATTCTATCCTAGCTGTTGACCCTGACCACGATGTCACTCAATGCTTCATAAAACTTGTCAAGTTCATACTCATCTGCACCCTCACATGGTGAATACACTGAGACAATTTTCGCCCTAATTCCTCCAATTGCCAAATCTACCCACATCATTCGCTCATTTACGTGCCTAACAGGAAATGGTATTCCTGATAAACAGCCCTATCCCAGACTCTGCCCTTCCCTTTCTAACACCCGTCAAGTACACTTTATAATCTCCTATCTCTTCCTCGTTATCCCCATTACCCGAATATCACTTACTCCTAGCACATCCAGATGCATCCTCTTTGCTGACTCAGCCAGTTCTACTTTCTTTCTTCCATAAGCCCCATTAATATTGATAGCTCCCCATCAAATTCCATTTCGTTCGCCAAGTTGTTTCCAAGGAGTCCCTCGCCTGTCAAATGGGAGTGGGACTCCATTACTCCCATCGGTCCAAGGCTTGCTTAAAATGTTCTGAGCTTGGTAAATTAATGAAGCAGGATGCTACCCTACTTGCACATAGTCCAAGTGAGGATCTCTCCTTTTAAAGGGTTATGGACCACCGGTGAATTGTATAGTCCTAGCTACCTGAGCACAAGGAGGGCCATGACTCAGAATATGTCCGAGATGCCCACTCCCATTCCATAGCAACTGGTATCCCGACTCTCAGGACCACTTACTAGGCCACTTAGCCGTTGCCTATGGTTCACGAACTAGGACATGACAACAGTAACCCATGAATAAATTAAATGGGGAAAAAAATTTAAAATTAAGTACAGAAAGAGAACATTAAGACTGGATGAAATTCAATAAAAGAAAAAAAAATATCGTCGCCATAAGACCTATCCTGTTTCGGTGCGACGTAAAGCAAAAAAAAAGACTTGCTAATACTTAAAGTGATATTCTTTGTTACCATCATTCAATGGTAGGTCTAGCAGAGGAATATTTCAGTGTAGCGAACTTAGTGAAAGAGGAGATTCGCATCTTCTTGGAGTTGATAAAGAAGTTTAATTAAGTCAGATCTCCTGCTATGTTGCAATGGATGAATTGTACTGTCAATAGTCACAAATTGATATATTAAATTAACTTTAAAGCTTTTCAGTATGTCGAACACTAGTTAAAACACCTATAACATAAATGTAAAAAGAAATAAAAATCGCTATTAAACAAAACTTTTTGCATATCCATAAGTAGGCCATCACACAACAAAGATGTGAAACCAACTAGCGATTATGTTCTTTGTCAGTACGGCAGTCTCGTGATCTTGAATCAAACACAATGACAGGTCACTGTAGGAAGAAGGACAATCTGCACACCATACACTGCCATCTCCAAATAAGTCTCTCTCCTCATCTTTTCAGACTCCGACAAGCTCATTTCTACTTCCCAGCTTCCCCAGGAGAGGCCATCTTTCAGTCTTCATGAAGGAAGTGTAGGGTAAGGTAAAAGCTTAACAATACACGAAAAGGAAAGAAAAAGATGAACAGAGGCTGTTCTTTCCCCCCAGCTCACTTGCACTCACATTTTTCCTTTTTCTCTTCTTTTTCTTTTTACATACTTTTCTTTCCACCTTCATCTGTATTCTATTCTTTCCTTGTCGGTCTTTTGTTGCACGTTATTTTATTTACTTCTTCTACCATATTTCTCCCCCATCTGAGAATGTTGCTGTCTATTTTACAATGCACATACATATTGAACAGGAACCAAGATGCAGTCATCACTTCCTGAACCACTACGGTAAACTGTCATTATTAGAGAAGTCTTCCTCACAGACAGCCCTGTTTTCTCTTCTGAAAATGCAGAGCAAAGTCTCTGCGAAATGTAAAGAACTTCCCCTTGTTTTCTTGACAAGGCAAAGGCCCAAAAGCCGCATTATCTTGTCTATCTCTTACAGTTGGTTTTACAGAAAGATTTATGTAGAATATTACCAACAAATACATTCCTTCTATAAACGTTACTTCTCCATTCGTGCAGGGCCCACTTTTAAACATGTCATCCTCAGCTTCAGTGATGCCTACAAGACGCGTCTTCCTTGATGCAGACGAACCATCGCTTCTTTGGACGACCTTGGGATTGAGAACCTCCAAGTTCCAATTGGAAGGCTTTTTGTATCGAGTCTGCAGGGCTTTGGACAATATGACCGTACCGTCCAATCCTTGTTTCTCACATCTTTTCTGGGATAGGTGCCAGTCGCAATCGCCTTCAGACATCTACATTTCTGATATGGTCCAGTCTCTCAAGACCCACTGACCAACGTAACATTTCCAATTTGTTTTATGTTGCACTGACACAGATGGGTCTTATGGCGACGATGGGATAGGAAAGGGCTAGGAGTGGGAAGGAAGCAGCCGTGCCCTTAATTGCCTGGTGTGAAAATAAGAAACCACGGAAAACCATCTTCAGGGCTGTCGACAGTGGGGCTCGAACACACTATCTCCCAGATGCAACGTAACATTTTCTCTCCATACCATGTAGAACCTGCTCATGCTTCTTACTTGTAGGCCAGCATTCCGACCCATTGAGTGCAACTGGTCGGACCACGGATTTGTACATTTTTCCTTTCAGGCAGGTGGGAATTTTCTTGTCACATAGCACACCAGTGACCTGACGCCAATTCAGCCATGTAGCATTTACTCGTGCTCGGGTGTCTGAAAATATATTTCCGTATGGTGATAAGTGATCCAAGGTATTTAAACTGGTTGGCTTTAACGAGGTCTTGCCTGTCGATGCGAATACTGTAGTATTAGCAGTCTCCAAGCCACATTGCACATACTCTGTTTTAGAGATGTTAATGCGCAAACCACAATGGCCATACCAAACAGATCAAATGTTATAGTGTCCCCCCTTTCAAGCGAAGTGGGTCGTCCTCGCCTAAATGACGTGAGAAACGGGCAAGGGCTACGCACTCATAGATGGAGTGGGCTGAAGACGAGAGTCCATCATAGTTTTCACATCAGGAACAAGCAGGCAATGTTGTGCGGCTATGTTATCAGACGGAATTACTTTGGCATTTGTTACTATCTTGAGGTCGTGCCTATGCATCAGCCAATAATCGATCTGAGTGGACTGTTCTCCACTGGTACAGGTTATGAGGTGAGTAGGTCTTTTCTTATAGTATGTATTGGCTATAAATAAGGGAAATATCAGTGCCAGTTGTGTGAAAGTTTAAATAGGATGTAGAGCTCCACTGGCTATCCACAGTTTATGAATATTCTCGCGTTTCGAGAATTTATAAAATGAAATATTTCTTTACCGTTCAATTTTTGTGCGGCTGATTGTACATCTGTTTAAAATATCAACTGGTTTTATACACCAGAATGAAGAGAGCAATAATGAAAATAAAATAAAGTGAAATGAAACCGTGAAGCACCACAGAGGGCCTGGAAGAGAGTATGTCGCTGACTGCCACATGTCCACCCATGTGCCTCAACAACAACAACAACAACAACAACAACAACAACAACAACAACAACAACAACAACAACAACAACAACAACTTGAGTGGTTGACAAAAATGTAAATTGCCCTGTCAATGACTAGTATAACAGCGAGTATACCTGTCAAGCATAATTTATAACTGTCATTTCCGTGTTCATGTTTGATTTATTTAATAATAGGAATCGGTCGATGGATGTTCCACCATTCAACACTTTATATAATGTGTAACATTTATTAAATGAAGAGCAGTTTCGATTCTCTTGGAATCATTATCAGTTCAAAGCAAATAAATAAATCACAAAGATATCTGGACTAACACACACTTAACATAAAAATTTGCCTTAAAATACACTTAAAATGGTTGACATGAGTTGGAAGTCATAAAAATACGTTAAAATTTAAAGAACTTCCCTGGTGTCCAAGTCACAAATAATTGGAAAGTGTATGCACAATGTCGAGCAGTGTTTTAAAATATTATGCAATCTTGAAGTTGAGGATGTTATGAAGTTCCTATGATGTTGCTCTGGATATAAAAACATATATTTAAATGTTCATTTAGGCCTATTCGGAATCTAATCATTGAGTAAAATAAAAAACATTTGTTAAAATTGACAATCTTGTAAAAGTGCCGATGTTAGGCAAATGGAGGTTGTAGAATTGGATTATATACAGTTTACCGATGAGTTGGGGGAACATCCTTCGTTGCTTTGTAACAGCTGCTGTAATTTCAAAATGACATTGTTGATGGTAAAAGTTATATGACAGTATGGCCTTGGTTGTATGGCACAATGTACTGTAGTCACTAGGAAAGCTGGAGGTGCGCTGTTATTTGTGACTTGGACCCCAAGGAAGTTCTTTAAATTTTAACATGTTTTAATGACTTAGAACTCATGTCAACCATTTTAAGTGTATTTTAAGGCAAATAATTATGTTAAGTGTAGTTAGTCCAGATACCTTTGTGATTTATTTCTTTTGTCACCGGTTGGTGGGACGGAGAACTGTTTGGAAATGTAAATTTTAATTTTTTTTTTATTTGTCTGAAGGATTTAATTTTTTTTGCAACTCTGGACTCTACTGGAATTTCATGTAACCACAAGAAATATTGAACTGTATGAACATTTCAACATGCAAAAGTGTTTTGAAGTGATTTTTTTAAATGTAGTTTTTATGTAATCTGATGTAAAATTTGTAAGGTGATTTATTTTGGAGCATCCTGTACCTGTACCACACGTGTGGTTTCCTACGATGAAATTTTGGTGTTGTAATCGTAATGTTCCAGAACTTGTGCAATTGCTAACGATGTTAAAATGACCATATATGGTCACAAGATTTCCTATTGGCAAAAAGGTCCAGGAATCTAGGGTAAGTTTGATCTTATTGGTTGATTGTAATCGGGCCATTTCCGGCCTTGTGGCCGGCTTCGAAAAATGATGCGTGTGCTCGGCGTCATTTTCCATCCGACCGCCCTCGCGAGCGTTCCCGCTCGAGGGCTACCCTCGGGAACTCCTGCCTTTCCGAAGTAAGTGTTATTTCAGTGTTTTTGCAATGTTATTCTCAATGTTTTCTGGTTTCGTTTCATTTAGTTTAATTCGTTTTGTGTTTCATTATTTCTTCGCTTTATGTCATTTTAAAAGTTTAATTTAATGTGTCCGAGTTTACCCTAGGTTCCAATTGCCGTAGTTTTAATTCTTTCATCCATTAAATACTTTCGCTTTAAACTATACCTTTAATGTAGCATCACCTTCATTGTTAAATCAAGTTTTATGTTAAGTTACTTAAGTATGTCTTGTTTCCGTGTCGTGGAACTGTATTTTGTAAAACTTTCTTGTCATTTTTAATATAGTTGAGCTAGAGGGTGTTTCTTGTAAGTCTTTTCTCCCCCATAACGTCATACGTTCCATGTACCTCGATAAGGGCTTCCCGCAGCTTCCACATCCTGTCTTAGTTGTCATTTTTAGGCCTGTAAGTGTTCCCTGTTTTGGTTTATATGAATTCTCCGCCACTGCGTCATTTTCCTATCTCATTATTATTATTACTCTTATATTACTTTCTATTATTATTCTCATTATCATTATTATTTCTATATTATTATTATTTATTACTGGTTATTTCTATATTATTGTTATTATTATTATGGTAACCGTAATTGTCCCGAATAGCGGTTACATTTGATATCAGAGCGTGTGTTATGTAAGGAGCGAAGACTTACAATGATCATTCTCGGCTAACTTTTCTAAAATTAATTTTAAATCTTTTAAGTTTGTATATAGGCTTAGGTTGTAAGAGTTCCGTGTGTATTCGTAATTCCCGGTTCTTGTTTTTCATGAGTCTTGCGCAAGTTCATCTCACGACGTGTTTTTCGTTCCGCGATGTGCAGTCTTGTGTTACTGTGTTTCTCTTGTAATTAACGGTTGGAGGAAATAGTGCGTCACTATTTGTAACAAGTTTTTTGGTTTCGTTAATTTCAATAAATTTTCCTGTGTGGCAAGATTTCGCTTGACCACGTGTTTTTTTTAGTGAAGTGATATCCTCACATGTCGTGTGCTGTGTTCGCGTTCCGAAAGTCTTCTTTGATAAATTTCAATATGTTTGATTATGTCAAGTTTTTTTTTCTTCGATTCGTGTGTTTTCATCGTAACACCTGTGGGATTACTTGTTGCTTTAGGCTATGTCATTAAATTATGCTAAGTGCTGTACTTCAGTGCATGACCTAATGTTATCTCCCAAACAGCTGAGTTGCGTATTGTGTTGAAAACAGATGATTGCTTGACTAACTTCCGAGATTATGAGCGCTCAATTCAATCTTATAAAAGTTTCTCGTGTCGTAATCATCTTCTTTTTCTTCTTCCAGATACGTAAATTGTTGTGTGTGTTTTGGTCAAGTTTTAGCATGGAGTCTCTTTTGTTTTTCTGAAATGTTTGTCTTTGTAAATTGTCGGTAATAATTTTAAGGTTAAGTTCGTAAATTGCTATTTCTTCACGTGTTTTTCTGTTTGTAAATCTCGTGTTTCGGCAAATTTTTTCTAAATTTTGTTTCTTGTCGCCTGGTATGTAATATTTAGTACTATTCTACGTGTGTGCTCTTCTAAAGTAATTTTACGTTGTATTTTAGCTCAGTTTAAATTTAAATTTCCGGTTATGTGTTGTTTTTGGTCTATTGTGGGATCTGGGTTCGTTTCCAAGTAGGTATGGGACTATTTTGGGGACTGTTTCCCAACTAGCTGCTAATTACGAAAGTTTCCTAGTTTGTTTGGTGCTTTTCCATCGTGTAAGTGTCTGTTTCCTTGTCACGTATATTTATTTACCCGTGTATTCCTATATTTGCTAGGTAGGGCTCTATGAGGACTTGGATAGGCTCATAGGGTGACACGTGTTCACCATATCTTTAGACCAGGTAATGCTGAGGCTCATTTTGGGCAAATTTGACGGGTTACGGATCTGCACTTGTGCTCGTGACATGTTGGAAATCTAGTGTATCTGGTATGAGATTCCTCGTGATCTTTTTCTTGGTATTAGGTGCCTAGATGGAAAATGATGTCCCTTGTTATTGTAGAATGATTACTAGGAAGATCTTCTGTAAATGTTCGTTTTGGTGTCTTTACGCTGAGCTATAAATTGGTTAAGTCTTAGTAGGTCTGCAGGTTGTCAAGATTTTATTTCTGTTATTTTAAATTTGTCTCTGGTGAAATTTTGAGGGTATCGTAATTTAGCTAAACCATTCAGTTAAATTTTCTGCTCGTTTCCTTTTGTTCGATTTTATCGATAGTAAGAATTTCTTGTATTACGGGTTCGTGTCTTCTAAATTTATGTACTCAGTTTGTAGAAGTATGGGATTCTGTAGACTGAGTACGGTTCTAAATTTGTAGCTGTGCTGTAGCTGTCCTACGATTTTTGAATATAATTGTGCCTTTGGTAGGCATATGTGTGTGTGTGTACTGAGACTTAGGGTTAAGGTGCTGAGAGGCCGTTCCTCTTCTAGGAGTACAATATTGGCCCTAAGAGTCTCATTGTCGTGTGATAAGTTCAAGGGTACTTGAGGTCATATTGTTTGTGTGTATGTCGAAGGACAGATAAGCTTGGTAGTCTTGTGTGTCGTGCGGTTATCTGGTAATCTCTGGTATGAAGGTTGTACTTGTACCTTTTTATTTCTTATATCAGTGAGTTGGATGTTTGCATGTGCACTCTTGCATCGCTTTTGTTTTTCATTTTTGAGTTCCTGTTGATAAATATGATTTTCATTTGGTATTCCTGGCTTTATTGCGCCTTCATTTGACTGGTGTGACACGTAATACGTAATGTGAGTTTATCTATGTAAAAATTTCATGAGTACATGACATGGTAAATAAATAGTGACTTACTATCCTCAGTTCATTGAAAGTGGTTGCAAGCTAACGTAATTAATTATTTCTCGGTTTTGAGTTCCCTTGTAACATTCTAAATCTTCCTTTTATTTTGTTTCGTTCTGTTCCTTAATGTTGGGTGATTAAGAATGCACACTATAACTTAATTTGGTAGTTATAAGGAATTAGTTGTAAGCAAATTTTAATTAATTGGCGCGCACAATTTTTCGGGTTTTGTAGTTAATAATTTAGTTAAGTCACTTTGTTGTAATGGGAAGGGTTATTTATAATCATGTTAGATATAATTTAATGTAATGTCTGCTGGGGTAAGTTTAGAAGTTTATTCATGATTAGTTAGGGATTTTATAATGTTTTTGGCACTAGGGTAAACTCTGGCAAATTTTCTTTTAGTTTTTTAATTTTCCTAAATTTTGAAATTCTGAAATAGCACTTGCTAGGAGGGCTGGGGTTTCCCAGAAACATGAGAGGGAATCTCCCTAAGGAGGCTTGTTATTGTTAATTAAAAAAAAAAAAAAAAACCCCACCCTCGAAACTCAAGACTCAATAGTTCAGGCCAGTGGCCTAAGTTCTCCAGTTCCAAATTTCTGCTGCGTATGTTTATGTTCCAGTTACTGCAATGCCACTGACTTTTCAACCTGGGATATCTATTTGGAGTCTGCAACGTACCTATTGGCCACTAATGTCTGATGGTGGAATGGAAAGGTGTTTAATGGTGGCAGTCGTCTCTGCTGTGCCACCTACCTTCGCCAGTTATGGACCTGTTCACTAAGTTGGGTGGGCTGTGCTGAGGCTGTAAGTGAGCAATGGTTGGACTGCAATAGGGATGGAGACGTTGGCAAAGGCCACGGTCAGCGACTTCGTTTGACAGCGATACCAACGCTCTACTGGGTTTTGCCTGTATGGACGTTCCTGAAGAGAACGATGATAAGAAATTGTGGTGTGGTGCAATTTGTGGCGTTGTGAAAATCTTCAAATCTCCATTAAGCCTCCCATTTTAAGTTCATTTAAATTGTTATTTTCTGTAATTTTTTTTTTGTCGAGCGGAGCTGAACTACAGTGTGTTTGGAAATGTAAATTTTAATTATTTTTTTTATTTGTCTGAAGGATTTAATTTTTTTTGCAACTCTGGACTCTACTGGAATTTCATGTAACCACAAGAAATATTGAACTGTATGAACATTTCAACATGCAAAAGTGTTTTGAAGTGATTTTTTTAAATGTAGTTTTTATGTAATCTGATGTAAAATTTGTAAGGTGATTTATTTTGGAGCATCCTGTACCTGTACCACACGTGTGGTTTCCTATGATGAAATTTTGGTGTTGTAATCGTAATGTTCCAGAACTTGTGCAATTGCTAACGATGTTAAAATGACCATATATGGTCACAAGATTTCCTATTGGCAAAAAGGTCCAGGAATCTAGGGTAAGTTTGATCTTATTGGTTGATTGTAATCGGGCCATTTCCGGCCTTGTGGCCAGCTTCGAAAAATGATGCGTGTGCTCGGCGTCATTTTCCATCCGACCGCCTTCGCGAGCGTTCCCGCTCGAGGACTACCCTCGGGAACTCCTGCCTTTCCGAAGTAAGTGTTATTTCAGTGTTTTTGCAATGTTATTCTCAATGTTTTCTGGTTTCGTTTCATTTAGTTTAATTCGTTTTGTGTTTCATTATTTCTTCGCTTTATGTCATTTTAAAAGTTTAATTTAATGTGTCCGAGTTTACCCTAGGTTCCAACTGCCGTAGTTTTAATTCTTTCATCCATTAAATACTTTCGCTTTAAACTATACCTTTAATGTAGCATCACCTTCATTGTTAAATCAAGTTTTATGTTAAGTTACTTAAGTATGTCTTGTTTCCGTGTCGTGGAACTGTATTTTGTAAAACTTTCTTGTCATTTTTAATATAGTTGAGCTAGAGAGTGTTTCTTGTAAGTCTTTTCTCCCCCATAACGTCATACGTTCCATGTACCTCGATAAGGGCTTCCCGCAGCTTCCACATCCCGTCTTAGTTGTCATTTTTAGGCCTGTAAGTGTTCCCTGTTTTGGTTTATATGAATTCTCCGCCACTGCGTCATATTTCTACCTCCTTATTCATATTATTAAGTATTATCTTATTTACTACAAGTATTATTATGTTATTTACTATTTCTATTATTATTTTTATTTATGTACGCTCGAAAGAGCGGTTACATCTTTGCTTTGAACTGATGATGATTCCAAGTGAATCGAAACCAGTCTTCATTTAATATATGTTATACTTTATATAAAGTGTTGAATGGTGGAATATCCCTCGACCGATTCCTATTATGTACCTGTCAAGACAGCAATTCATAGGAATAACAGAATTCACTACTTACAAAACAGTGCGGCCTAACCCAGCAAACAGGTATCTCAGTTTCATTATAAGGCGTAACACTAATAAGAAGACAGTTCTCACGGTGTATGCAACGTTACCTTGCTCTATAAACTGGAACTTCTTTCGACTCCAAAGAACTACAGCCTGTAACATTTCATGCGGTGAAACATGTGCTTTGAAGTTGCGAGGATTCCACAGCTTCCTCATAAGCTCACCAAATCTTTGGACCAATAAGAATGAACTATCACCAGGTGGTCGTTTAACACGTGCATAGTTGATTTCTCTTAAGAAGTAATTCCGCAAGGGAGTGACGTGGGAGAGCGCCTGAAAAATATTAGAAAGATATAATCAGATAATTAGAGGTTTAATCCCACTCGAATTCTAGTCAATAAAAAGATCCTAGCAATTTTCTAGTATGAAAAATTAGCACATAATTAACCCTCTTGCACTCAAGGTTCCGATCTATCGGCATGAGAGGTTATGGCGAAAACAATCACGGTGCCGATGCATTGGATCTGCCTATTTAGGGATTTTGGTCATTTGCGTGGCTGTTAAATGGTAACAGTTGATCATGACAGTAACTTAAAGTGTTGAATTTGCATTTTACTCTACAGATATATCCACCAGCCCTGCAAAATATTTTATTTTCGACAAATGAAATCTGTTGACCGTGAATGTTTATGCTGTGGTTATTCAAAGTTGTTATTGTGTGGATCTGTTTTGGTTGGCTTATAAATACAATTTGATCTTGCTATCAGTTTAGTTTAGAGTTTATTTGGTTTCTTTGATATATCGTGTGTCCGCTGTACTTCGCAAACTATAATTTTACACCTTCTCATTACTCCGCTGTTGCATGTGCTTGCGTCACCTTTTTATCGTAATGGCTAGGCCATATTCAAGGCCGAATGAGGACGATATCCTTGAATTTTCAGATGATTTAGACAGTAATAATGACCTTCTTTTGCTGAAAGTGATTCCTGTTATGTGGAAAGTGACACAGTCACAGCTGCTCACCATGCATTGGGCCGCGAGGACCTGAGATCGATTACAGTTACGTGTACAGTGAAGAACTTTGTGCCATGCTTCATGAGTGAATTGCAGCACACACATCACATTGATATCAAATCATTCAGAATTAAATGTTCTTCTTTCAGGTCTAAGAGTATAGAAAGACGCAATAATGTCTGATCTTTCTGTCATAGAAAACCTTAATTTATTTTTTAAATTTATTTTCAAAGTTTAATAACTTTTTTGACTTTACTAATAATAATACGTCCAAGTTCAGGACGATTTGGAAGAATTGGGTATAACTCGGCAACAAATCAAAGACAGAAAAGAGAAGAGGATTTTGAAGAACAAAAGCATAAGTCTCAAACTAAAAGCAGTTGAACGGAAACAATATACTATATCGGACACACAAAGGGCTTCCAGGTCGGAGAGGATGAAAAAGTTCTGGGAGGAGAAGAAGAAGAAGAAATTAACTCAAATGTATTGATTTCAGTGCTCCAATGTGGGCGTAAAATATGTAAATAATAAATAAATAAATAATACGTCCAAGGTATATTCATTTCTGAAATGCTCATAGTTTCTTGTATTAGTGTGATTTATTTTATTTTATTTTATTTTAATATGTGTTAAACTGTTTGTGTGGTGTGTTTTTTTTTTTTTTTTTTTTTTTTTTTTTTTTTTTTTTTTTTTTTTTTTTTGTTGGAAAATTACAGAAATTAGTTTGAGCTTCTTCAAGCAAACCCCTGTATATAGGCTGAGTGCAAAGGGTTAACCTGTATTCTTGTAATAAAAACATGTTGGCAGTTTTCATTATGAGAAAAATGAACTAAGTTAACTTCAGCTTTTTTAAGTATGGTTATCACCAACTCTACATAGAGATGAAAAATAGGTATGACTTCAATGATTTCACAGGAGATGGAGCAAAGTCCTCTTCCAACCAACAAAATATTCATGAACTACAAATTTAGAACTCAGCAGTTCTAATTTCCTCAGCTATACCCTAACTCTTCTCCCAGTCATTCTACATACGTACACATTTAACCTGTCTCTGATGAGAGTCAGCCTAAATACAAATTTCTCAAGTACTGAATAAGAATTAAGAAAGAATAACAAAAAAAAGAAAAGGAACACATAAAAGCACAAAGCACTCAAACCTCAATGATCTGTTCTCTAAAGTAAAAAACAAATTGTTCCACTAACCTGCAAAATAACATTACAATAGTCATTGGCTTTGATGTTATTCAATCCAACAATTCCAGGCAAGTACATGGTTCCATCTATTGCTCTAGACAGTTTATCGCTGGTATCCATAGAACGGATCTGCTCCGATGTGAAGGTAGGATTCAGCACGTACTTGATGTCATCCAGTGAGGAATCTACACAAAAATATTGCAAAAAAAAAAATCAATGAACTAGATTTACTAAAGATCAGTTTTTTTAAATGGCTAGAGAAGAAGAGCCAGTGCAATTGAAATTGAAATTTACATGTGTTTGATTAATCCACCCTCACACATAAAGCAGATCAGCAGTATTCTTGTTACTGGCCAATAAGAGTTAGTATGTTGTGCAGTCCAAGGTCACACACTGTGAGGATGTGGGCAGTCTTTAGAGCGTAGATCTACAGCCTTTGATGAGCGTGCTGTGACACAAAGTTGAGTTGCCAACTTATGAACAATATAACAAATGCGGCCACAAACAAGTACTGAACAGGTTCAGATAGGAATAAACTTGGTGGATGAAGCTGTATGCATTAACCATTTCTGGTGGTGAGGTCGCATGAAGTGAATGGAGGAAGATAGGTTACCTAGGAGAATAACGTACTTGGCAATGAAAGGTAAAAGAAGTAGAGGGAGACCAAGGTGACGATGGTTAAACTCAGTTTTTAATAAGAGGTGTGCAAGTAAATGAGACCACAGAACTAATTGCACACAGTAGATTGTGGAGTCTTTCAGTTAATTCACAGAGGATTGCAGACTGAATACTGAATGAAGGTGTATATCTCTTACCTATAATTTCATAATTATCTGGCAAACAGTAGAACTTCAGAGTATGTAGGTTCAAAAACACATGGTGACCTTCCCCAACACTGTGAGTATATGCATGTGTACTGTTCCCTCTACCTAGAACAAAAACATTTCTGTACACTTAGCTGCATTTATAACAATATAATAAATATCAGTTAATAAACATTTCTTACCTTGAAAGTATTTCCCACATACCAAGCACGCATACACATTAATTCGTGATAATGAAACAGAGCATAATTTCTCAAAGTCAAAATCCAGGACTTGTCTGTTGATAGTATCAAGATAGGGGCAAAGACGATGAGTTCTTGCCTTTTCTCTCTGTGGCCCTGCAAAAAATATAAAAATAAAGTTATAAATAGAAAGAGTAAGAATAATATTAGATGGATCACAGAACTTAAAGCGAGTTACATATTACAATAGAAGACTTAAAATACAAAACAAATATACTCACGATATTGAAAGACAAACACACTAGACTACAGACAAAAATCAACAAGCAGAGAACAGGAAGAGTGATTCCAGAAGCAGAAAGAAAATTACAATCAGAGAAACAGTATTGGGCTGACAAAAAGAAGAAACACCTCCATAAACCTGACTAAAGTAGTCCTATGTTGGCTACAGTTGGTTCATAGTTTGTGTGAATCCACTTAAATATTTCAATAGAAGGTCTGCTAATTTTTATAGTAGGCATGTTGAAGTTGTAAATTGTAAGACTCACCTCCTTACCAAATAATTCAAATTCAGACTGACCTGTGTGTCATCCTCACAATACAAAAGAACAAAGTAGACTGCCTTATTCAAACAATGTACAAAGTTTTGAGGAATATCATTATTTTGTGTCTAATGTAAATGTGTGGCAGTCCGGCCCCGCGCTGTAGGGGGCAACGCAGGTTCCATTCCCGGCCGTGTCAGGGATTTTTAATTGTAAATCATTAATATCCCTGGCCTGGGGACTGGGTGTTTGTGTCATCCTTAACGTTCCTTTCCTCACATTCACCACTTTACACTTTCACAATTACACGCAGGTTCATAACATATGGTGCAAACGGTCGATGCCACGAACAAATAGCAATTTTTTTAAAAACCTTTCCTGAACCCAAACTGCCTTCTATCAAACCAGTTATTAATTTTGCAAACATGTCTTATATAATCAGAAAGAATGCCTTCCCAAAGCTTACACAGAATGCATATCAAACTGACTGGCCTGTAATTTTCAGCTTTATGTCTATCACCCTTTCCTTTATACCCAGGGGCTACTATAGCAACTCTCCATTTATTTGGTAAAGTTCCTTTTTTACAAGTAACAACTCTCATTATTGTTCCGTATTGAGGATGACGTTAGGCATAGATATCAAGGATAATTTAATAAAAAACCACCTAATTCAATACTTTCCACGTTTAATGTGGTTATTATCTACATGATTTTATGTAGACTTATTTGGTCAGGTACATGTTTCACCCATTATTTTGGGCATCTTCAGCCTGTAAACAACCTTTAGGTCAAGGTTTGGGACCTTTTTAACCAATATAAACATACCAATATATACACTATATACAATATATACAAACATTAAGGAACTCTTAAGATGGGTAACATAAGTTAATACAGTTAAGTTTTTTGGTCCTAATCTATCTAATATGAAAAATGTCCAAAACTAAAATGGATCTTCTTTTCGGTAAAGAGGATTACATATCGGGGTTTATGTGACCCCTATATCATATTAAGTTCTTGACGTACCGTGTCTGGTGACAGGATGTGTCGTCAACAATAAGTGGAGATTTGAACTGATTGTTGCTTGTAGGTTGGTCAAGATTGAAAATATAAATTTAAATTAAATGTGTTAAAAAAAAAAAAAAAAGATCCGTTTCATTTTATTTTTATTTTTGAACATTTTAATTTAACCAGAATAGAACTGCCAAGTTAAAACACATTTAATTTAAATTTATATTTTCAATCTTGACCAACCTACAAGCAACAATCAGTTCAAATCTCCACTTATTGTTGACGACACATCCTGTCACCAGACACGGTACATCAAGAACTTAATATGATATAGGGGTCACATAAACCCCGATATGTAATCCTCTTTACCGAAAAGAAGATCCATTTTAGTTTTGGACATTTTTCATATTAGATAGATTAGGACCAAAAAACTTAACTGTATTAACTTATGTTACCCATCTTAAGAGTTCCTTAATGTTTGTATATATTGTATATAGTGTATATATTGGTATGTTTATATTGGTTAAAAAGGTCCCAAACCTTGACCTAAAGGTTGTTTACAGGCTGAAGATGCCCAAAATAATGGGTGAAACATGTACCTGACCAAATAAGTCCACATAAAATCATGTAGATAATAACCACATTAAACGTGGAAAGTATTGAATTAGATGGTTTTTTATTAAATTATCCTTGATATCTATGCCTAAAGTTCCTTTAACCAAACAATAATCAAATAAGTATTTCAGATATGGTACTATTATCCGCACACTTTATCTTGGTGCATTTGTGTACGGGCTTGAGGAGTAAGGAGGGAGCTATCCCGGTATCGATAGTGCTGCCTGGTGCTGCCAACTGAATGAAAATGAAATCTGAATTGAATCGAGAATATGATCGATCGATACGAAATTTCTAAACTGTTATCATCTTAAGCCAACAACTATGTCACATACACATTATATAACATTATAAAACATTTCTCGATGTGAATCTTGTTCCTAGCATGAATTCTATACTTTGACTTTGTTGGGTAAATAACAACAGTACTAGTACGTAAAGTGTACGCCAGATGTCGCACAACGATGCTTAAGCGATTCATAGTTTGTGTTTCAAAGGTTGCCAGTACGAATCTCGAAGATCGCCGAGGCCGACCGATTCAGCACTAGAGTGTAAATGCACCAAGATAAAGTGTGCGGATAATATATCCCAACCCACTGTCTTTAGCATATCCCCAGAAATCTTATCAATTCCAGCTGCTTTTCTAGTTTTCAACTTTTGTATCTTACTGTAAATGTCATTGCTGTCAGATAAATTTTAATACTTCTTTAGCATTAGTCTCCTCCTCTATCTGCACATTATCCTTATAACCTTATAGTACCTATACATACCCTTCCATTTTTCACTAAAATTTGTATGACTGCCAATTATGCTTGCCATCGTGTTATCCTTAGCTGCCTTCTTTGCTAGATTCAATTTCCTAGTAAAGCTCCTTCAATTTCCCCTTACTTCCACAGCCATTTCTAACTATTTCTTTCCAATCTGCACCTCCTTCTTAGTCTCTTATAATAAGGTGGGTGTTTACCATTCCTCACCACTTTTAAAGGTACAAATCTGTTTTCAACTCTATCTACCACTGCCATTCACTAGGCAGAGTGCTCAACTATTTGAAGAAATGAGAATGAAACAGGACCGTATACGCTTATGGCTTGAAATCTATGACACAGATACTAAGATAGAGTGGAAATTGAGGACTGAAGCAAACTATGAACAACATTATGTAGTCATAAGGATGTCAGTCCATGGATTCCATCATAAATTATGAACGACATAACAATTTCACAAAGCCCCGGAAAATCGAAAGGAAGTTCAAAATGTGATGTACATGTGAGAAATGCATAAACGTGGTTTCACTATTATAGTAGTAGTAATACTTTCCACCTGGGCGATAGCCCTAAAAGCAGACTAATTGATTGATAGATTGTAGAAGTAGCAACTGGACTATGGTGTGACCAATATCTAAATGTTAACGGGCTGAAGTACAGAAAGCTGCTTCTGGTATGGTTGGCAATGATATGCTAATCTATTTTTCTTTTCACTCTGCCTTCAGAACCAGCACTTAGCCCATAGCCAGAGGTTGAACCTGGGCTAACCGTGCAGGCAGCAACTATGATAAACTGGAGAACGACGACGATGTGTATATACTTACAATATATATAATACTTTTGCTATTTTGCTTTATGTTGCACTGACACAGATAGGTCTTATGGCAACGATGGGACAGGAAAGGCCTAGGAATGGGAAGGAAGCGGCAGTGGCTTTAATTAAGGTACAGCCCCAGCATTTGCCTGGTGTGAAAATGGGAAACCACGGAAAACCATCTTCAGGGCTGCCGACAGTGGGGATCGAACCCACTATCTCCCGGATGCGAGCTCACAGCTGCGCGCTCCTAACCGCACGGCGATATACATACAATAACAGCGCACGAACGCAGGTACTCTAAAAGAAAATTCTTGCTATATATATATATTTCTTTCGTTGGTTTGAAACTTTACCGTAATAAAATGCAGTCAAATGTTGCATTCTCCTTTTGATAAAACAATTTGCTGACCTATCAAAACTAAAATTGTGTACAGAAAAAGGTGAATTATAAACTTACTGAGGTCATCGTCGTCGTCATCTTCTGATATCGGATCTATATCATCAATACTACTTTTGAATTCTCCACTCTTTCTGGCAATTTTCCTCAGTGGTTGTCCTCTCACAGCAGCCAAGCCAGCCATGTTTTGCCGTGTTCTGTGTTCCTCTGTCTCCACGCTCCACGGTATCACTCTTTTTTGACAATATTTTCCTTCGTAGTTATTATTATTATAGTTACCGTTGCCCTCCGCCCTGGCGCGCGTGAGCCATGAATACTGTATTTACACCAATCTACTGTCATTGACAACAGTAATGCCAACCAGTGAAGCATGTTCTTCCACAGAATGAACTGGTAAAACTCGTAATATTTATATACATGAAATAACAGCAATTATTTTACATTTTGACTAATAATTTTTCTATGTTTTATTTGTATGTATTTATATTGAAGACCAAATATTTATTTGGAAAGTACAGCCGTTTCTTCGGTAAAGGTTTGCTTTCTTGACGCCGAACAAGTGAGAGTTTACAGTGCACGTGTTTCAGATGTTCAAGTCAGTTCAAGCTTTCTTTGGATTATAGATAGACATTTCAATCTCAGAATGTAGTAATTTACTTCTACCTCGAGTTCTTTTTTTACAGTCTGTTTCCTGTAAATAGTATGTGAAATGCATTGATATAGTCAAGTTTCATTTCAGTGTATCTTTGGAACTCAAGCATCAAATTTGAAAAAAATATTCTAGAAACTTGACGTCTTAAAAGATTCGTGTGTAGGCCTATCCTACAAATTGGCTTTGCTTGAGTTATAACCAGGTGTATCTAGAGTATCATGACAACATGGACAAGATCCAGATGGAGACCGATGTTTCGTGCGGGCAAGACATCCTAGAAATTAAAATCACACCAAATGAGAATACAGAAAGCTCGAGTCTGTCTTGCAATGATGTGGGTGGATTATCAATGCTCCTGAAAGCCCGGGAACTTAATGAAGAATGCCAGCATTTATTAGAAGAGGAAGAAAAAAATCTTAAGCACTTACTAGACGAATGTAGGAAAGAATCCTCGGTTATTGAGAGAAGACTCCGTTCAGTCAATATTACCAAACCATACCCGCAGCAAGCTGACCATTGTATTGTGTTCGGAATGCCCTATTTTAAGGATGAAGAATTCTACCCTTGCCCTCCAAATAGAGACACTTTGGAAAAACAGCGTCTGAACTTTCCTTATGCTGTAGATTTACCTCGCTTTCATCCATGGCGAGTTGAGGATATGCATACTTTGGCAAATTGTATTCATAAGTATGAGTTGGAGAGATTAACTGAAGCAATTGATGAGGAGAAACGGTTAATATCAGAAGAACGTAAGGCATGTGACTATGAGCTTCAAACTGTAATACTTGATAAGAAATTGAGAGAATTGGAAGATAAAGCTGATTCTATCAAAGACCTTCCACTTGCATCCTTGGTGAAATCTCGTAAGTGTGAATATGATTGGCTAAAGATTTCTGCTCAAGAGTTGAGAGGGTTGCATACTGCAGATGAATGTCGTTCCATGTGGTTTAATTATTTACATCCAGATATAAATAAGCAGGAGTGGACAGACTCAGACGATGAACAGTTAAAAGCTATTGCTACAAAACATAAATGTCAGGATTGGAGTAGTATTGCTAATGAACTGGGACAAAATCGTTCAGCTTATCAGTGCATGTGTCGTTTTCATACGTGTAGTGATAAGAAGAAATGCCATTTTAGTCCTGATGAAAACTATACTCTGCAAAAATTGGTGAAACGTTTTCGAATAGGATTGTATATTCCTTGGCAAAAAATTGCATTGTATATGGATGGCAGAACTAGAAGACAAATTTACAGACATTGGATTTTTTCAGCAAAACCAAATTTAAAGAAAGGACCCTTTTCCGAGCATGAGGATGTTATGATTGTGGCTGGAGTAAGAAAATTTGGTCTAAATTTTGGGCCTATAGCCAAATATTTTCCATGTCGTACTACATTCCAGGTCCGTCGTAGGTTCTACAGCCTTTTGCATATGCAATCTCGTCCTAGACATTGGTCTACAAATGAAGATGTATTGTTGCTTAAATTGATAGAAACATATGGTGAAAATAGATGGAGGATAATATGTAAAAAGTTCCGAAACCGTACGGATATGCAAATTAAGAATCGTTATCAAACTCTAAAAAGATGGTTGCAGAAGAATCCTGAAAGTACTGTTCCTCAAGCAAGGAGTCGATCTCTTAAGAAAACTCGTCATGTGCAAAAAATGTGGAAAGATGTTCAAAAATTAGTTATTAAAGAAAAGATTCCCCATGAGAAGATTAATGGAGAAGTTGAAGTGAATGAAAAGTCATTGAGTGAATTAAGCAATTTATTAGTGAGTAAGGGAACAGATAATGAGATTGATGAGGAGATTCACGAGAAGTTTTTACATTATTTTCGTCACAGTTATAGTGCTGTGGATAGTACCAAAAAGTCAATGAAATTCAATGTATCATCTTCATCTTACCAAACTGCACTGTTTTTATTTTTAATGCATGCTGATCTAAATTTATCCAGTGCTTCTAAGAAAATTAAACGTGATAAAACAATGCCAGAAGAGGAGAAACGTGTTCTGAAACATCTCTCAAGTAAAAAATCTCTTTTATCTATCATTGAACAAAATGTTTCTAGTAATTCTTCATTGACATCCTGTGAGCTCTCTTCTTCGTCTACCTCCTGTCCAGGGCCTCCAGACAATCATACTGTCTCTACTCAACTCTGTACTGTTGATTCTTCTGATAGTTCTTCACTGTTAGCATCTGAAGACTGTCAACATCCTTGTAAGAAGCGCAAGTTGTACCGTTGTCCTCCTAATTATACTACAGCAGTAGGCTTAAGAACGTTACTTCTTCACTGTCGAAGAATAGAGGAGAAAGTGAAATACAGGTGGAAGGATAAAGGCAGAATTAGTCAATCAGATCAGATTAGTGCTGAAGCAAGGAAAGCTATCAACTTGTTCAAGGAACGAATGGCTGCTTTGTTCACCTTTCCTGCTCTCATGTCAAATAAGTATCCAAGTTTTCCCCAGGATTTATTTGTAGGAGAAGCATGTGTTGTCAGTCACACTGAACTAAATTGTGAACCAGGAAGACAACAAAACAATGATAAAAACATTAAGTGAAATCATTGATAATCTCTGAAACAACAGGTTAGATGTTAAACCCAAAGTGTGTGTCAACTGTATTCACTGTTGGTTCATCTTTGCTTGCTTCAGGAAAGATAAAAACCATATAAGAAAATGAGCAAATGGGTTCTTGTCATTGAAGAGTTTGGTTTACATGTGTCTTGTCAAACCTATTTATAGATAATGATGTGTTGGTTATGGTAAGCAAAGTTGATAGTAGTACATAATTGTAAAATTTTTACTGTGATATATTTGAGATGTTGAGTTAATGAATTTTCTTTTCAGTATGAATATATATTTCTTCTTCATTTCAGTTGGAAGTATTTACTGTACTGTATTGGAAACCTGTTTAATTTTTGTTGTATTGTAAAATTTTCACTTGTGGAGACGGCAATCTTTATCATAATTTCTCTTGATCCAGATGCAGCTGAGTCTCAGCAAATATGGTTGCTCTACATTTTATTCTATCATTCCATAGTTCCTTACCCTCTTCCAGTCCAGATCTTTTTTTTTTCAGTTCTTAATGGTCTTACCTGTATGTATCATAATCTTTGTTCCCCTTGGCCTTTCCTTTCTGTCATTTTTTAATATAGTTTTTTTGTAGCATTTTGCCTCTGGACGATTAATTCGTGTAGTATGTGCAGCAAACCATCTGGGCACCTTTGTCATGAAAATGTACTAGTATTCTTATTTTTTTAAATTTGTAAGTGTGGTTGTGATATTATAAATTTGGTTATCTTCTGTAAGTGGTCTGCTGTTGTCATGACACAAGTAAGTTTGTTGTTGGTTGTATATTTTGGCGATGACAATGATAGAGTTATCATATATATATGCTGTTTATTTATTTTTATACATCAGTTTATAACTTGTGCTACACATGAGAATATGAATTAGACTGAGCCTGTGGCAATTACTTGTTTTACACATTGCTGTACTGAATTTTAGGTTAATGGATTCTTTTGTCTCTAAGTTTTGAAATGTATTTTCCATGGATTATAATTTTGTTGTTGTGTGTTTAATAGATATTTTAGATGGTAATAGTTAAATACATTTGACCTATATCCAGGACTCTTAAATACTACAGTATTATTTGCCCGCCAGTCTACTTGAAACACCTCGTTATCTTTGAATGGTTTGTTCGCAGAGATATTGAATGGCTGAAAGATTGAAGATAACACTTGAAAGGTTTAATGTGTATAGACAAGAAAAGTGTTCCACCGATCAATACTTATTTATTGTGAATGAATTATTACACTAGTACCAGTTTCGGCCTATCATGGCCATCATCAGCTAGTACATAACATTTATAGTCATTAGACAAAATTAGTTACGTTAGATCATCCGGATGTCTAATGAAGAATGGAAGTAAAATATATTGCAGTATTGTTATGTTAAAATATTTGTGATTAAAGGTGGTGGTGATCAGCCATAGAACATTCTCGACGATCACCTAATACAACTAAATTAGCACAAGAACCACAAGAAAATTGAAGAATGAGTGCTACACAACATGAACTCAAATTTTAATAGACTTTTTTAAAATATATACTATGTTTTAATGTGTTATAATTTTTCAAGTGTTTTATACTGTGGCCTATATGTTTTAATGTGTTTAATGTACTCATATCCATGTACACTAAATAGGTTTTAGTTTATTGTAACAAATATTTTAACATAACAATACTGCAATATATTTTACTTCCATTCTTCATTAGACATCCGGATGATCTAAAGTAACATCTTTGTAATTTTGTGTAATGACTATAAATGTTATGTACTAGCTGATGATGGCCATGATAGGCCGAAACCGGTACTAGTGTAATAATTCATTCACAATGAATAAGTATTGATCGGTGGAACACTTTTCTTGTCTATACATTGAATCCAATCAATACGGAAAATGAAGCTTATAAATAATAAGGGTTAATGTGTATCGACAAAGTGAATGCCATATGTATCGACTTATAAGGCCCCTTTTTCTTTTGATTTTTAAAAGTAAGAAAATGGCAAGGGTGTGATTTATATGCACAAATTTAAAACATCAGTAAAAATTCAACAGCAAATATCCATTAATACACAATACACTCAAAATACGGTACAAGACCATTAATTTATTATTCCAGTTAAGAAATGCTTATAAGCTCTTAAATTTCAATGTTTTAAGTGATAAATTTACCATATTTCTGGTCTGGGGTAACCTTCCAATGTTTGTCCAACCCTTGTCCCGTTTTTCTACGGGGTCGGGTATGAGGCGAGATGAATCTGTCGTGGCGGGTTTTTATGACTGGATGCCCTTCCTGACGTCAACCTCAGCAGAGGAGTTAATGACATGAAATGAATGACGTGATATATGATAGTAGGGAGAGGGTGAAACCCGGTGCCGGTACATGGCCTACTCCTGTCGAATAGCACCAAGGGGTCTGCTCAAGGCTTAACGTCCCCATCCGACGGACAAATCGCCATCAACAGCGTCATATGCCCTCACTCCATATGAGCACTGCGGAGAGATTTGGAATTTAATCCAGGCTTTTGGTACGCAATCTAGTGATTAGAAATTGTATACCACCACCTTCCCTACCCTGTTGGCCAACATTCTGATGGTGAAAATTTTTTCAACCAACAGAACTCGAACCGGCTAACCTGGGTGCCAGACCGTTTTAGACTTCAGCGCCTTAACGATCATGTCCACCAGGCGGGCTGGAGTAACCTTCCAATATACGGTATTATTTGATGTGAAGATTGGTGCCTGCTATAAACAAAAATGAGTTTTTTTACTTTTCAAAATGATAATCATTCCTTAGCAGTAAATAAACAGTATTTACCTGTTACTATTCATTTGTCATTACACCACTCCTTGTCTTCATCGGCACCCCCACACCTTTTGAATTGTTGTTTTCTTTCAGTGCACTATCTTGTGACCAGCTTATTATGGACAATATCCCAATTCTTTTTCAAATCTTTCCTCCATTTATGTGACGAGTTTCTGTTTCTGAACTATCCACTTGCATACAGTGCTTTTTTCCCTCCATCCTTTGTCAGAGTATGAATATAAAAATGCCTCGTGTTATTTTCAAATGAATTGTTCACAGAGACATATTGTAGGTAAAATATAGATGTTAACATCTCCCCGTCAAATTACTTTAGGCTTGATTTGTTGATGCTTCCTCAAACATCTGTTTTTCTCATGCTTATCCTCTTATAACGACAGTATTACAGCACATGAATGTGCATTAAGTTGTTTGTTCACTATTCTTGGATATTTATCTGCGTGTTTTAAGAAGTAGTATCTTTCACATTTCTTCTCAAACTGTAACCTTGTGATAATTAATGTCTCAAGAGACAGAACTGGATTGATCTTCCGAATAACCCACTTGTTTGTCTTCTTGGCTGGCCATAGTCTACGTAAAATTCTTCTCAGCACCGTAGCTGAGATGCATTGATCGCTTTTTTCTGGTCTAACTTTCGTTACCATATGTCACTATACAGAACTGGAAAAAATAATAATTTAATGGTTGATTGTGTTTTTTTACTAGTTTTCATGTATTTTAGTTTTTCACAAGTTTAAAAACAAATACAATTTGCTTTATCTCGCACCAACACAGATAGATCTTATGGCGATGAAGGACTAGGAGTGGGAAGGAAGCGGCGATGGCCATAATTAATGTACAGCCGAAGTATTTGTCTGGTGTGAAAATGGAAAACCATCTTAAGGGCTGCGGACAGTAGGGTTCGAACCCATTATCTCGCAAATAGAAGCTCACAGCCAACTCACTCGGTTTTTCAAAATTGTATTACGGAGTAGTACTGATAAAAATTAAAAATAAAGATCAAGTGAGTGGATTAGATGGCTAAAAGAGGTGATTAGAAACAGTTTTGTAAAAATAAAAAATAAAAGGTGCATTACTTTTTGGTTACTTTATCAGTTGTTAACACAAAGTGGCATTCCTGCTATGGCAAAAACTTACACGTTAACCACTCTGACCTTAACCCTTTCAGACCTGAAAGAAAACTGGCCGTGTGAATTTTTGTTTGTTTGTTCGTCAGAAACTGACTAAAATGCTCTTAAATACATATATTTTTAGTTTATTCTACAAAATAAAAATTAACATCTGAAAAAAAAAGCACCCACACAATTGTGCGTGTCAGGACTTACTTCACTACTTACAAAAAAGAAAAATTACCCCAATGCATGTGAATATACATATGTACATAATCAAATGTTCTCTTTTACAGTGGGGAATAATTTAAAACAATTAAATCTTCGTTCAAACACAAGTAAACGTTACATTTTCTACATTGAGGAAGAGTTTTGCTTTTGCTTTTACTGCCCTTCTGACAACACCAGCTTGTCGTCAGACCTGAAAGAAATCTGGAGGTGTCAAAACGCCAAAAACTTACAAAAATGCCCTCAAATACATGTTTTTACAGTTTATTTCCAAAATAAGAACTATCGGCTGAAAAACAGAACCCACACAATTGTGCGTGTCAGGACTTCATTCATTCACTACTTGCAAAAAATAAAAAATTAACAAAATTCAACTCAATACATGTAAATATGTACATGTACATGATCAAATGTTCTATTTTACAGTGTGGAACGATTTTAAACAATTAAAATCTTATACATTACGTTTCCCATGTAGAGTACGAGTTTTGCTTTCACAGTCCTTTTTGTGACAGCACCCAGCACTCCTGCATGAAGGAAACCTAGCCTGCACATATGTGCGTATCAACATTCAAAACCTCATGGTATTACGTACGATGTAGTAAGTTCGCAATTTAGGTTTGCTACACAATTTACACACATCATTGGTTATATTCTGATATTCAGTAAAGCTTCTAGATTAATATGAATGCAATAAATAAATACTTACTTTAGGCATTACTGCTTCCCGCCATCTTGCTAATGAACTGTTTTTTTAAACTCTTCTTCCTGCCCCCTGGTGGTCAAGTACTAAATAAAAACAGCTGAAGAACATGCTACGTGTCCCGCACAAGCACTGCCGTCCGGTCTAGCGCCAAGAAGACGTCAAATAAGTTCACACGTAAATAAAATACGAACCCGCACAATTGTGCATACTTGGTCTGAAAGGGTTAATATGCTTGGACACAGCTGATCATCGTAAGTTCGTATATAGGCAGTACTTATCTTTGGCAAATTTCTGGACTGTTAACGAGATTATGATTGATGTTTGATCCTAATAGACAGAATCCACCACTTTGATAACTTCCTGATTTATCTTTATCATGATCTTCCTGATCTTGTGCACAGGCCTGTTTTTGGGATTACATATCCCAATTTTGATCTATCAGATACATCAGCTGAGTGTAAATTGATGCATTTTAGATCAAACTTCAATTTTATCCATCCATCATTGTTTCAGTCTTTCTCATGGGCTTACATAAAATCAACTTCATTGTTCGTATTGCACTTTAACAGATTCACAACTAGGTATTTTTATTTTCCACCTTGTCGATACATTTGTTGCTTATGGCAACTTATCGGTTAAAAGTGGTACATGTTTCATATATCAGCCACATAACACTGTTTAGATGCTATGCTATTTTTAAGGACACTTTCTCTCAAAGCATTGATACTTTGTCAATATATGAATTTTTCATCTAAACAGTGTTATGTGGCTGAAGATGTTAAAACGGTAATATACAAAACATGTACCACTTTTAACCAATAAGTTGCCATAAGCAACAAATGTATCGACAAGGTGGAAAATAAAAATACTTAGTTGTGAATTTCTCATGGGCGTCGACCATTAACTTCAAAATTTACTATTGTACCATTGACAGTTTCATGCGCATCACATCTAACATGGTTACACTACTGGAGGTGTGTGTCTCACTTTTACATAAACAAGTGTATCATCATTCATGGCTGATTATGGCATTACAGACATGGTCTAACCATGTCATTTTTGTAGTCCATCGAAGCGTCTGCATCTCTTTGACGTGGTGTTCTTTACTCTTTGTTGCTAGCTAACATTCTGATCCATACAGCGCTGCAAGGGGAAGGGGACCACAGTGTGATATACTGTACCTTAGATTTAAGATGGATTGGCATGTGGCAGTCACACCGCAACTTCTCTCCACCACATCCAAGTCGCATCTATACTTGCTTACACCTGATCTTTCAGATTGCGATTACTTTGCAAGCAGGATTCCAGGTATCTGAAGGAGGAAGATTTTATATAACCCTCGCCATTAACTATCACTTGAATTAGTCTCCCTGTAGTGTACTTGGTGTTAGAATGGAGGCCATGTTGACTTAGACAGTCGTTCCACGATTGGACTTGATGTTATAGTCCAACCTGCTGGCAGTTATGTCAGCATAAAGGAGTGTCCGTCGAAGCTCCCTCTATATGTCGTGCATGATCTTACCTATAACGAGAAAGAAGAACATCGGTGAGAATGTCTTTTAAACATAAATCCCTTTTCGAGTCCCTTTGCTACTTTTCAGACACAGGCTATTTTACATGTTTTTGGGCCTTGGTCTGAAGTGGCCTGATATCTATAGTTACAAACGACCCGTTCTGCCTGCTACTATTGTGTGGAGTAGAGGTAACGAGTCTAACAAGTATTCATGACTAATATTGTTTAAATCACCAACAGTGATTTATTATTGAGCAGTATCCTCCTTATTCAATACATAATGCTTAATGTGAATTTTAAAAACTTAAGTTTCACATTTGTCACATCAATACATGTTTCGATCCTAACTGGATCATCTTCAGTAGATTGTTAAAATTGACATATACATTTAAAATTGAAGCAAGAATGATGTTATGAATGTTAAAATGTTCTAATTAAGAAAGAGTTCTTGTTTTAAAATCTTCAGCGTTATCCACTTGTCGTGATGTTTCATTAGTTATAAGTCTGCTGATTGGACTAGGTGGTGATATTTTGCGATTTGGTTTGCTGCCAATAAGGATTACCGTACTTGCATGTGTCTCGGTGGTATGATTGCCTGTAATTGGAAAGTTAAAGTAAATTGAATTCCAAAGAAACACAAAAAGTGTAGTCTCATCAGGTAGTACATTCAAACACAACCTTCTGCTTGTTATTTTTTTTAAGAGAGAGAAAGTATACACTACGGGTCAAAAGTTTACGATCACCTATCACAGCTAAGCGCCTCTGTAGTGTATTTGACTCGTTCGCGTAGAGGGGGACTGATGAATATCCACAACAACACTGACGTATCTTTTCCTTAAGATGTTTCCATTTGAATACGCCTCATTCCTTGAGATCGGTTCGCATTAGTTCACAGTACATCTAGCAGTGTGTTTGTGTACCATATTCCCTCCTAGTAGGACAGAAGCAGGAGATCGGAATTGAAAGCTGTTCTGGTAGGACAATAGCAACAAAAGTTGGGGTAGTCTGATCTAAAGTGGTAGCCTATATACATTGCAGTTATTCGAGCAAACTGGTGTTTTGCGATCTGGAAGACCCCGAGTAACATCACACAGGGAAGATTACTTCATATGTGTACAGAGGACTCGTACTGCTCCTGAAATTCGTGAGAAAGTAAACAGTATGCGAGCAGCTCCAATCTTTGTTTCAACAGTGCAACGCTGTCTTTATGAGCAAGGTTCAAAAGGGTGCCTAGCAGTCAAAAAATCTTTATTACACAGACAAAATAAGGTGGAAAATGTGCAATGCGCACAACATAAAAACTGGAGCATGCAGCAATGGTCCACGGTGTTATTCACGGAAAAATCTAAGTGTGAAGTATTTGGAAGCATCGTCGAATGTTTGTTGACTTCATGGAGAACTATGAAAAGTCTGTGTATGATGCCAATGGTGAAGCATGGTGGAGGATTGGTCATGGTGTGGGGTTGTTTTGCGGGTGATAAAATCGGTGATTTAGTAAGAATTAATGGAACATCTAAAACGAAGGCTATCACAGGATACTGATCAACAATGCAGTTCCATCTGGCAAGAGACTTATTGGTCGTGGCTTTGTTCTTCAGCAGGACAATGATCCCAAACAGGGTTCTAAAGTGTGCAGAGAATATGTCAATAGAAAAGTGAAATGTAGCGAACTAAAAAATATGATTTGGCCAAGTCAGTCACCTGACATAAATCCCATTGAACTCTTATGGAATGAACTTGACAGGGAGGTCAAAAAACTGAGGTCATCTAATGTTGAAGATCTATGGAGTAATTTACAGAAGTGTTGGACTGCTATATCTGAAAAAAAAAAAAAAAAAAAAAAAAAACACCACAAGATCTTACCCCCAGAATGCCAAGAGTTTGCGCAACTGCTCTGAGGGTGAAATCTAAACCATATTGAATTGTTCTTAATGATAGAGAAGATATTTATTTTTGTTGGTCTATTTAGTTTTTATGATGTGTTTGTACATAGAAATAAAGTACACAGTTTACAGTCGTCAGTCAGTCACTAATGATCTGCATTTAGAGCAGATGCCCAGGTGGCAGATTCCCTATCTGTTGTGTTCCTAGCCTTTTCTTAAATGATTGCAAAGAAATTGGAAATTTATTGAACATTTCCCTTGGTAAGTTATTCCAATCCCTAATTCCCCTTCCTATAAACGAATATTTGCCCCAATTTGTCCTCTTGAATCTCAACCTTATTTTCATATTGTGACCTTTCCTACTTTTAAAGACACCACTCAGACTTATTCGTCTACTAATGTCATTCCACACCATCTCTTCACTGACAGCTCAGAACATACTACTCAAGGTCAAAAAATAATACTAGATTATAAATTCCACCTGTTCAATACATAAGAGTTTTTTATTTAAATTTAAGAAATAGTTCTTAACATATTAGGTATAGGGACATGTTTCACCCATAACGAGGTCATCATCAGCCTAAAAATCTCATACCTGAAAGCAAGATAAGATCAGGATCCTGATTGTTCTCATACGTAGTTTTTAATGAAAGTCTAAAATATAAATAAGAGGATGCTGTTTTAGGTACAAATGTGTATAAAATGACTAGCAAGTAGAATATAGTGGTTATAAGTACTCTTATGACAAAGTCTGATAATCAATCCTTATTGTAGATCTTTACGAATGTCTTCTTTTTTAAATGTGGTAACAAGTAGTTTGTTAAAAGTTCAAAAAGAATATGTAAATTGCTGCGATGAAATGAAATCGGGTAAATATGGTGCCTTATTCTGGAGAATGGCGTAAGGAGCTTATAATAGCTTAATATTTAGGATAGAAGTCACTCTTAGTATTGAACAGCTGGAATTTATAATCTAGTATTATTTTCTGACTAAGTACATTTCAATATGGACCATAACATGAGATTTGTAACATGTAACATACCGCTCATTCAAGCAGCTCATCTCCTGTCTCCCAACTCTTTCCAGCCCAAAACTTTGCAACATTTTTGTAATGCTATTCTTTTGTCGAAATCACCCAAAACAAATTGAGTTGCTTTTCTTTTGATTTTTTCCAGTTCTTGAATCAATAATCCTGGTGAGGGTCCCATACTCTAGCTAAGGTCTTACCAGAGACTTAAATGCCCTCTCCTTTGCATCCTTACTACAACCCCTAAGCACCCTCAAAAATCCCATTTATGTGATTACCCCAATGAAGATCTTTCCTTATATTAAGTCCTAGGTATTTACAATGATTCCAATAAGGAACTTTAATGCAGTAATTAAAACCGAAAGGACTTTTTCCTATTTATGAAACTCACAACCTGACTTCCAACCCCGTTTATCATTGTACCATTGCGTACTGTCCATCTCACAACGTTATAGAGGTCATTCTTCAGTTGCTCACAGTCTTATAACTTATTTATTACTTTATAGAGAATAACATCATCCGCAAAAAAGCCTTATCTCTGATCGAACTTATTTACTCATTTCATTTATATATAAGAAAAAGCTTAATTACTACAGGGTCAGATAAAGCTTCAGCCTATTTTCTAGAAATATATCCACCCATTCAGTTACTTAAAAATGTTTTAAGCAAGCCTCGGACCTATGGGAGTAACGGAGTCCCACTCCCATTTGACAGGCGAGGGACTCCTTAAGCAAGCCTCGGACCTATGGGAGTAACGGAGTCCCACTCCCATTTGACAGGCGAGGGACTCCTTAGAAACAACTTGGCGAACAAAATGGAATTCGATGGGGAGCTATCAATATTAATGGGGCAAATGGAAGAAAGAAAGTAACACTGGCTGTCAGCAAAGAGGATGCATCTGGATGTGCTAGGAGTAAGTGATGTTCGGGTAAGCAGAGATAACGAGGAAGAGATAGGAAATTATAAAGTGTACTTGACGAGTGTTAGAAAGGGAAGAGCAGAATCTGGGGTAGGGCTCTTTATCAGGAATACCATTGCACGCAACATAGTTTCTGTTAGGCACGTAAATGAGCGAATGATGTGGGAAGATTTGTCAGTGGGAGGAATTAGGACAAGAATTGTGTCCGTGTAATCACCATGTGGGTGCAGACGAGGATGAAGTTGACAAGTTTTATGAAGCATTGAGTGACATCGTGGTCAGGGTCAACAGCAAGGATAGAATAGTGCTAATGGGCGATTTCAAAGCGAGAGTTGGGAATAGAACTGAAGGATACGAAAGGGTGATTGTTAAATGGGAAGGTAATGGAAATGGGAAGCGTTTGCTGGACTTCTGTGCTAGTATGGGTTTAGCAGTTACGAATACATTCTTCAAGCATAAGGCTATTCACCGCTACACATGGGAGGCTAGGGGTTCCAGATCCATAATGGACTATATCTTAACCGACTTGGAATTCAGGAAATCTGTTACGAATGTACAAGTTTTCAGCGGATTTTTCGATGATACAGACCACTATCTGATCTGTAGTGAACTAAGTATCTCTAGGCCTAGGGTAGAGGAAGTGAAATCTGTCTGCAAACGAATAAGGGTAGAAAATCTCCAGGACGAGGAAATTAAACAGAAGTACATGGATATAATTGGTGAGAAGTTTCGAACATTAGACAGTAAGCAGGTTCAGGATATAGAAAGCGAATAGGTGGCATACAGGGATGCTGTAGTAGAAACAGCAAGGGAATGCCTAGGAACAACTGTGTGTAAAGAGATGGGAAAAGGCGAACATCTTGGTGGAATGATGAAGTGAGAGCAGCTTGTAAACGTAAAAAGAAGGCTTATCACAAATGGCTCCAAACAAGGGCCGAAGCAGACGGGTTTGTACGTAGATGAAAGAAACAGAGCGAAACAAATAGTTGTTGAATCCAAAAAGAAGTCGTGGGAAGATTTTGGTAACAACCTGGAAAGGCTAGGTCAAGCAGCAGGGAAACCTTTCTGGACAGTAATAAAGAATCTTAGGAAGGGAGGGAAAAAGGAAATGAACAGTGTATTGAGTAATTCAAGTGAACTCATAATAGGTCCCAGGGAATCACTGGAGAGGTGGAGGGAATATTTTGAACATCTTCTCAATGTAAAAGGAAATCATCCTGGTGGTGTTGCGAACAGCCAAGCTCATGGGGAGGAGGAAAATGATGGTGAAATTTTGCTTGAGGAAGTGGAAAGGATGGTAAATAAACTCCAGTCATAAGGTAGCAGGAATAGATGAAATTAGACCTGAAATTGTGAAGTATAGTGGGGGGGTGGGGATGAAATGGCTGCATAGAGTAGTAAAATTGCATGGAGTGTTGGTAAGGTACCTTCAGATTGGACAAAAGCAGTAATTGCACCTATCTATAAGTAACGAAACAGGAAGGATTGCAACAACTATCGAGGTATCTCATTGATGAGTATACCAGGCAAAGTATTCACTGGCGTCTTGGAAGGGAGGGTGCGATCAGTCGTTGAGAGGAAGTTGGATGAAAACCAGTGTGGCTTCAGGCCACAGAGAGGATGTCAGGATCAGATTTTCAGTATGCGCTAGGTAATTGAAAAATGCTACGAGAGGAATAAGCAGTTGTGTTTATGTTTCATAGATCTAGAGAAAGCATATGACAGGGTACCGAGGGATAAATGTTCGCCATACTGGAGGTCTATGGAATTAAACGTAGATTATTAAAATCAATCAAAGGCACTTATGTTGACAATTGGGCTTCAGTGAGAATTGATGGTAGAATGAGTTCTTGGTTCAGGGTACTTACAGGGGTTAGATAAGGCTGTAATCTTTTCACCTTTGCTGTTCGTAGTTTACATGGATCATCTGCTGAAAGGTATAAAATGGCAGGGAGGGATTCAGTTAGGTGGAAATGTAGTAAGCAGTCTGGCCTATGCTGACGACTTGGTCTTAATGGCAGATTGTGCCGAAAGCCTGCAGTGTAATATCTTGGAACTTGAAAATAGGTGCAATGAGTATGGTATGAAAATTAGCCTCTCGAAGACTAAATTAATTTTAGTAGGTAAGAAATTCAACAGAATTGAATGTCAGATTGGTGATACAAAGCTGGAACAGGTCGATAATTTCAAGTATTTAGGTTGTGTGTTCTCCCAGGATGGTAATATAGTAAGTGAGATTGAATCAAGGTGTCATAAAGCTAATGCAGTGAGCTCGCAGTTGCGATCATCAGTATTCTGTAAGAAGGAAGTCAGCTCCCAGACGAAACTATCTTCACATCGGTCTGTTTTGAGACCAACTTTGCTTTACGGGAGCAAAAGCTGGGTGGACTTAGGATATCTTATTCATAAGTTAGAAGTAACAGACATGAAAGTAGCAAGAATGATTGCTGGTACAAACAGATGGGGACAATGGCAGGAGGGTACACGGAATTAGGAGATAACAGCTAACTTAGGAATGAACTCGATGGATGAAGCTGTATGCATAAACCGGCTTCGGTGGTGGGGTCATGTGAGGCGAATGGAGGAGGATAGGTTACCTAGGAGAATAATGGACTCTGCTGTGGAGGGTAAGAGAAGTAGAGGTAGACCAAGATGACAATGGTTAGACTCAGTTTTTTACGATTTAAAGATACGAGGTATAGAACTAAATGAGGTTACAATACTAGTTGCATATTGAGGATTGTGGTGACGTTTAGTAAATTCACAGAGGCTTGCAGACTGAACGCTGAAAGGCATAACAGTATATAACAGAGCTGGCCACAACGAGGCTCGCAAGCCGCATGCGGCTCTTGACACCAACCTTAGAGTAAAATTAAATGATATAATTAATGGAATCTAACGACATCTCGCGGCTGGCGACAGTCAGTAGCAGTGATGTGTGGCTTAACGTTATTAGCGCTGTTGGTCAATGGTAAGACATGGGAGGTGAAGATAGTTCCGGCACCTTCCATTTGATAGTGCTTTGAGCAGGAGAGTGTGTCAGTGAGGTGAAGCCAGTCGCGTTACTGCCTATACGTGAACGCGACTGGCTTCACCTCACGACACTGGCTCACTGACACACTCTCCCGCTCAAAGCAATATCTTCCTTGTAAAGATATTTCTGAATTGGCCTAGACTGCATTTAGCTTTCATAGCAAGTTGAAATTTTTGAGAAAGGCCTTCAGACTAAAACATTTTATCACTTCAAATGTTTGAAGAAAATTACTGAAAGTCTTCCTGACGTTCATTTGGAAAAAAGATTACATGAGTAAAATGTCTGGCCTTGCTGAAGAAATCAATGGCAGATTTAATGATTTGAGATCACTTAAACCTTCATTTTCATTCCTGGTAAATCCTTTTTCTGTTGATGTTGTGGGTGTTGTAATTAGAATAGGCTTAATTGCAGTTTGGAATTGTGTAGTTCTTGTGTAGGCTATTACTTTCGATATTCAGTAATTAACAGCAGTTTTTATCCTGTCAGGGGTTGTAGGATAAAAAAAAAAAAAATAGAGCACGACTAAGTAGTATTGTAGTGTAGTCGTATATTAATTACCTTATTGTTGTGTACTATCCCAGACAATATATCCCTCCGTTCATTTATTTTTTGCAAATAAGTTATTTTATTTTTAATTTCATTTTTTCCCCGTAAAGAATGGCTAAGGAGCGCGAGTGTACTTACTGTGGATGTGGCGAGGCATTGAGGGGTATGAGGGAGGAGTTGGAAAGTTTGAGGGAGATAATTAGGATTCTCACAGAAGACAGGAAGGAAGATAGAACTCCCTCAAACAATGTACAGGTTACAGTAGGTGTACAAGAGGGAGGGGAAGGAAAGGGAGGAGTTGTAGAAGACAGGTGGTCTAATGTTCTAAGGGGAAGGAGATTGCAGGCTAAGGGCTCTATTCAGGATCAGAATTCAGGACAGGTGTCTGTGCGAAATCGGTACGAGTCACTCCAGGACAACAGAGGGAAGATGAGGGACAGGGAACTGTTGCTGAGATGTGTGGAAGTAGGAGGAAGGGAAAAGGTAGGAAAGGAAAATGTAGAGTAGAGGATAGGAAAAGACAGGTGGAACAGGGTCATGGGAAGGAGAAAAGGGAGGAGGAAGTAGCTTCTGCAGCTATCAGGAAAGATAGGTCTGACCAGGAGGGGAGGGGATCAAATGAGGTGGGTAGGGTTGAGGCTCTGGTCATGGGGGATTCCATCGTTAGACACGTGGGGAAAGTGTGTGGAGGAAAGGGTACCAGGGTAGAGTGTTATCCAGGAATTAGGTTGAGGCAGATGTTGAGGAAAGTAGAAGAGCGGGAGGAGGGGAAGGAGAAGGTGGTAGTGTTTCACGTTGGTACCAACAATGTAAGGCAAGCTGATATAAGTACCAACATAGTTGGAGATGTGTGGGATCTGGTAAATGCAGCACGGGTGAAGTTTAAGAAAGCGGAGATTGTTATTAGTGGAATACTGTGTAGAAGGGATACTGACTGGAGGGTGATTGGGGATTTAAATGAGACTATGGAGTGGGTATGTGGGAAACTGGGAGTGAAATTTCTAGATCCTAATGGGTGGGTAGGAGATAGGGATCTGCGCTCAGATTGCCTTCATTTAAACCGCAGTGGTACGTATAAGTTAGGAAATTTGTTTGGAAGGGTAATAGGGAGGTACATTCAGGGAAACGGGATGGCCTAGGCAGCGGTGATAAGGGAACAGGGAACTGGAAATCAAGTAGGGATGACATAAAATTGTTAGTGTTGAACTGTAGAAGTATTGTAAGGAAAGGAATAGAATTAAGTAATTTAATAGATATATATTTACCAGATATTGTAATAGGAGTTGAATCATGGCTGAGAAATGATATAATGGATGCAGAAATTTTCTCACGGCACTGGAGTGTGTATCGTAGAGATAGGATAGGAAGGGTAGGAGGGGGAGTGTTCATTCTGGTGAAAGAAGAATTTGTAAGCTACGAAAAAAGTTAAAGATGAGACACATGAAATTCTAGGTGTAAGGCTCATTTCTAAAGATAATAGGCAACTTGATATATTTGGAGTGTACAGATCGGGAAAGGGTAGCACTGACACGGATTCGGAATTATTTGATAGGATAGTCAGCTATGTGGGAAACGACATGGAAAGAAATGTGATTGTAGCGGGAGATATGAATTTGCCAGATGTCAATTGGGAAGGAAATGCGAACAACAGGAAGCATGACCAACAAATGGCAAATAAGTTAATATGGGAAGGACAGCTGATTCAGAAAGTGATGGAACCAACCAGAGGGAAAAATATCCTGGATGTGGTGCTGATAAAACCAGATGAGCTCTATAGGAAAACTGAAGTAATAGATGGTATTAGTGATCATGAAGCTGTTTTTGTGGTAGTTAAAAATAAATGTGAAAGAAAGGAAGGTCTTAAAAGTAGGACTGTTAGGCAGTACCATATGTCTGATAAAGCAGGCATGAGGCAGTTTCTAAAAAGTAGCTATGATTGGTGGAAAACGGTAAATAAAAATGTAAACAGACTCTGGGATGGGTTTAAAGAAATTGTTGAGGAATGCGAAAACAGATTTGTACCATTAAGGGTGGTAAGGAATGGTAAAGACCCACCTTATTATAATAGAGAAATAAAGAGACTAAGAAGGAGGTGCAGACTGGAAAGAAATAGAGTTAGAAATGGCTGTGGAAGTAAGGAGAAATTGAAGGAACTTACTAGAAAATTGAATCTAGCAAAGAAGGCAGCTAAGGATAACATGATGGCAAGCATAATTGGCAGTCATACAAATTTTAGTGAAAAATGGAAGGGTATGTATAGGTATTTTAAGGCAGAAACAGGTTCCAAGAAGGACATTCCAGGAATAATTAATGAACAAGGGGAGTGTGTATGTGATGATCTTCAAAAGGCAGAAGTATTCAGTCAGCAGTATGTAAAGATTGTTGGTTACAAGGATGATGTTGAGATAGAGGAGGAGACTAAGGCCAAAGAAGTAATTAAATTTACGTATGATAACAATGACATTTACAATAAGATACAAAAGTTGAAAACTAGAAAAGCGGCTGGAATTGATCAGATTTCTGGGGATATACTAAAGACAATGGGTTGGGATATAGTACCATATCTGAAGTACTTATTTGATTATTGTTTGGTCGGAGGAGCTATACCAGATGAATGGAGAGTTGCTATTGTAGCCCCGGTGTATAAAGGAAAGGGTGATAGACATAAAGCTGAAAATTACAGGCCAGTAAGTTTGACATGCATTGTATGTAAGCTTTGGGAAGGCATTGTTTCTGATTATATTAGACATGTTTGTGAAATTAATAACTGGTTCGATAGAAGGCAATTCGGTTTTAGGAAGGGTTATTCCACTGAAGCTCAACTTGTAGGATTCCAGCAAGATATAGCAGATATCTTGGATTCTGGAGGTCAAATGGACTGTATTGCGATTGACCTGTCTAAAGCATTTGATAGGGTGGATCATGGGAGACTACTGGCAAAAATGAGTGCAATTGGACTAGACAAAAGAGTGACTGAATGGATTGCTATATTTCTAGAAAATAGATCTCAGAGAATTAGAGTAGGCAAAGCTTTATCTGACCCTGTAATAATTAAGAGGGGAATTCCTCAAGGCAGTATTATTGGACCTTTATGTTTTCTTATATATATAAATGATATGAGTAAAGGAGTGGAATCGGAGGTAAGGCTTTTTGCGGATGATGTTATTCTCTATAGAGTGATAAATAAGTTACAAGATTGTGAGCAACTGCAACGTGACCTTGAAAATGTTGTGAGATGGACAGCAGGCAATGGTATGTTGATAAACGGGGTTAAAAGTCAGATTGTGAGTTTCACAAATAGGAAAAGTCCTCTCAGTTTTAATTACTGTGTTGATGGGGTGAAAGTTCCTTTTGGGGATCATTGTAAGTATCTAGGTGTTAATATAAGGAAAGGTCTTCATTGGGGTAATCACATAAATGAGATTGTAAATAAAGGGTACAGATCTCTGCACATGGTTATGAGGGTGTTTAGGGGTTGTAGTAAGGATGTAAAGGAGAGTGCATATAAGTCTCTGGTAAGACCACAACTAGAGTATGGTTCCAGTGTATGGGACCCTCACCAGGATTACCTGATTCAAGAACTGGAAAAAATCCAAAGAAAAGCAGCTCGATTTGTTCTGGGTGATTTCCGACAAAAGAGTAGCGTTACAAAAATGTTGCAATGTTTGGGTTGGGAAGAATTGAGAGAAAGAAGAAGAGCTGTTCGACTAAGTGGTATGTTCCGAGCTGTCAGCGGAGAGATGGCGTGGAATGACATTAGTAGACGAATAAGTTTGAATGGCGTTTATAAAAGTAGGAAAGATCACGATATGAAGATAAAGTTGGAATTCAAGAGGACGAACTGGGGCAAATATTCATTTATAGGAAGGGGAGTTAGGGATTGGAATAACTTACCAAGGGAGATGTTCAATAAATTTCCAATTTCTTTGAAATCATTTAGGAAAAGGCTAGGAAAGCAACAGATAGGGAATCTGCCACCTGGGTGACTGCCCTAAATGCAGATTAGTATTGATTGATTGATTGATTGATTGATTGATTGATTGATTGATGGCAGTCCTATTTCATCACCAATAACAAAGGATACAGCAGCTGTAGAGTTGGAGCTACAAGAACTGCAAGAGGACGAAGGACTAAAAGGATTCAAAGGAAGTGGCATTTCTACCATAGAATTTTGGAAGAATGTTCCAGAAGAAAAATACACACTAACAAAACAGTGTGCCAAAAGACTAATCTCAATCTTTGGGACTACTTGTGTGTGTGAATCATTTTATTCAACAATTAAATTCATTAAATCTCAATATCGATCTGAACGAACTGAAGAACATTTAAGTGAACTTGTGCGAACTGCGCTTACCAATTATCAGCCAGATTTCAAAAAACTAACAGTAAAAATGAACACTCAAAATAGCACTTCTCAAAAGTAAAATCTCATTCCTTGATGTGTACCTGAAAAATAATGTTCTGTGTAGTGTAGAAAATAAATGTTCCTTCATTTGTTATTAAATGAAAAACATGTCTTCATTTTATAAACCATTTTCTAAACATGCTCCCAATTTTTTGTCTCCTAAATTTGCGGCTCCCAGAAGTAAGGTTAGTGGCTACCCCTGGTCTATAATGATAATGTATGACTGTATGTATTCAGTTACTCTTTTGTCTAGTCCAGTTGCACTCATTTTTGCCAGTAGTCTTCCATGATCCACCCTATCAAATGATTTAGACAGGTCAATCGCGATACAATCCATTTGAACTCCTGAATCCAAGATATCTGCTATACCTTGCTGGGATCCTACAAGTTCAGCTTCAGTGGAATAATCTTTCCTAAACCCAAACTGCCTTTTATCGAACCAGTTATTAATTTTTTTTCATAGGTGATCGAAAAATTTTGACCGGTAGTGTAAGTGCTCCTGTCTCTTTTATTACGGTTCTAGTAATTAACACCAGGTTCATAAATTCATTATGCCATGAATTTATCATTATTTATTAAAACATTTTGACTTCAAATATTAAGAAAGACTTTATTCTGAACAAAAATATCTTTTGTGACATTAACAAAAGACTTAGTGACATCTGTGTTACAAAATT
Organism: Anabrus simplex; assembly: GCF_040414725.1. Lineage (NCBI taxonomy): Eukaryota > Metazoa > Arthropoda > Insecta > Orthoptera > Tettigoniidae > Anabrus > Anabrus simplex. The sequence goes on along the minus strand of NC_090272.1, from coordinate 241,444,137 downwards.
CTAACAATTAAAAGTAAAAACAAAGCCACGATTCAATATTTAGTCCATCTTCTCCCAACTTGATGCAGGCTGCATGGAATAGACTAGTGTTTTCAAATAACAATTGTTCTCAGCCACGACAAGCTTCCACAAATCATCAGGACATCTTGGAGGGTGATTGGGCCAATTTTTCTACATACGGTATAAGTTTTTACTTGTGCCCACATATTTTCAGTTGGGCTGAAGTTGGAGAGCAATGAAGTCAGTCTATCAGTTTGATTCCCTGTCTGCTCGCAAACAAGTCCTGAGTCAATTGAGATGTGTGGACTGGATGATTATCCTGCTGAAATTGAGGAATTCCATTAGGATACCACGTCCTAATACAGTGCGTTAGAAGCGGGTCTCCACAGTGGCCTTGGCTGGGGGTGATACTGCATATGTTGGCAACGCTGCAGCCTACAGCGTGGGATGCATTGCTGTTAAAGTGAAGATCAGGGGAGATGGTCGGTAACGTGTGAGGCTTACTGCAGGGGAGCAAACTTTTTTTAGTGTAATGGGTTTTCTGGGAAGGTGACGAATACATGTACACAGTGAAAAGAAGATTTTTGCAAATGGGTTTTCGGCTCAGTTCTACCACATCATGATACTGTGCAAGATTTAATAAGTAAATTTTGTAGCTTCAGTGCCATAGACCCCCAATTTTAACAGAAGACGTGTTTCTTTAATGTCTGTCTAAATCCATGTGGAAATTGTGGAATATATTGCCTTCACAGCACATAGAGCAGCAAGAAATAAACAAAATCTTTATCCATATAAATTTTATGTCATTCAGGAGTTGAAGTTGATGGATGCAGAGAAGAGGATTTTTTATTGCAAGTGGTTCCAGTTGTTTGGTAATCATGAAAAGGAAGTGTTAGACAGAACATTTTTTACCTATGAAGCTTGGCATCATTTAACTTTTTTGTTACTTGTACATTCAACCCTTGCCTAGTTTCTTCGTAGCAAGTTTTTACGACCGCATGTTCTTCTGACATTAGCCTCATCAGAGGAGACAATGACATGAGATTAAATGAATTACATTATACCGGTATATTATAGTAGGAAGGGAGAGTTTGAAACCCAGTGCCGGCACAAGGCCTACTCTTGTCGAACAGCACCAGGGGATCTGCTCGAGGCTTAACGCCCTCATCCAATGGACAGATTACCATTAGCAATCATATCCATATGAACACTGCAGAGAGGTTTGGAATTTAATCCAGGCTTTTGGCACACAATGTAGTAATTAGAAATTGTATACCAGCACCTCTCCTAGCCTGCCGGCTAACATTCTGACCAACGGGACTCGAACCAGCTAACCACTGCGTTGTACTTAACACCTTAGTGGTCACAGCCACCAGGCAGGCTGTTTAGGTGGTTACATAAACAGTCCTGGACCTCTTTATTCTCAAAAGATTGGTGTGTGGGCTGCAACCTCACGTTCACAAAATATTGGGACGGTATTTTTTACAGCACAGTAAATTCAGAAGTTTACTGTAATGAAATCTTGCACCTGTTGATTGCAGAACTGAATGAAATAGAAATTAAGGACTAATTCTTTCAACAAGATGGAGCCTCAGCTTGTACCTCTAATCGCTCTATGCAATTTTTAAGATATATATTTAGGAAACAAATTATTTCTCTAGGGCTCTGGCCACCGTGTAGTCCAGACTTGTCACCTGACTTCTTTTTCGTACGGTGCTGCCAAGTCCTCAGTTTACCAGTGTACTCCATGTATAGTACGTATAGTGGAAGTTTTGAGAATAAATTCAAAATACCAATATAATTGGTCTGTTATTAGAAATTATACATTTTCCAGTTAAGACTTTCTTGGTTGCCAACGTTTTGCCCCAGTGTGCCAGTTTGGGCTCATCAGTTAGAACTAGCACACACATCAAGACGCATGGCTAGTGCGTGAGTGGAGGCATTAGTTTCAGTAGGGATTGGGCCACCATTCCAACATAGGGACTCTTTGACTATACAGTTTCAATAGGTTTGGTCCGAGTCAATTTTAATTGATAGTGGTGTGCTGTGTCGCACACATTATAATTCTTCTTATGCTGATCTGGTATGGAGGTTGTCACAGAACACCCACGGGGGTCTTACACTGCTATTCCCCATTTAATGTTTCAAAGTTTACAAACTTAGCATAATTAGAAGTCTAATTTAACATCAAGTAAAACTACTGGCTTGACAAAAATGAAAATATTTCTGTAAGATTATGTACACACATTTCTTCTTCTAGAGTTAATTATTTTTCAGCTTTGAAATTTTTGCTTAGACTTTTATCTTGATATGTGCGCGTTTTTAACATGTTTCAGTTTTGAGTATGCCCTACATGAAACTGTTGCTCTATTTAGATGTGGACGAAAAAATTACAAAATTTTGTTCTGAAGTGTTGCTTTTAAAATACAGTGTCAGGGAGTGGGTTTTTTTTTTTTTTTTTTTTTTTTTTTGATACGACATGAAATATGCTGTCTAAGTTGTAGCTGTGATTGTACTTACAAAAATGTATTTATGACATCAATTAATGGTGGAGTGGTCAAGGCTGTAATGTTCAGAAGAGAGCCTGTGCCCAAGCTGCACCATCTGCAGTGTCCTGCCATTACTCTCTATGTTAGTTGCTACCTAGAGCAGAGGCTAGAGTTGGGAATAGGTGGGTGTTGGCTGGTGATTAAGAATGGATGAAGCGAGCGGGGATATGTTGAAGTCTTCGAGAGGTTGTGGAAGATTGTAGGAAACAGCATTCTGAAGATAACGAAGGCTGATAAGAGTGGAGCCAGCAGAGGATTGTAGCAAATGTATGTAGGTCGTTAATAGTCTCTGTTCTAGTTTATCGTTAGAGTCGACGCAAGTCATATGGCATGGCGGTCTAGTTTCAGGATTTCAAGATAATGGATGGGATGGGCTGAGATCCAGGATAAGGAGGCACAAGTGGTGTTATGCCGAACAAAGACTTTATAGGTATAAATAATTTGGGAGGCTGTAAATTTCCAGGTTTGACCTACCGTATTTACTTGTGTAATTTCCCCTCCCCCCCTTTTTAAACTTTTTTCGATCTAAAAAATGGGGAGGGAAAATTATCCAAATCTAAATTAAATATTGAAGTGAAAAAATCTAACATAATTACCTTACTTAAGTTACAAAATTTATTTAGGCCTAAAATAGTACAAAATAATCAAAATATGTATAACACAATTAATTTTAATAAAAAATCGAAGGCAGTAATTCGTTCGCTAGCAATAATTATACGAAAACCGTTGTCTTTTAATGTAATACGAGAATTCGCTGAAGATAGGAGCCAGATACCTGAAATACATTAGAATACTATATTAGGATAAAATCTGTAAAATTGCCTACTCTAACGTATTTTACTTCAAAGAAATAGTTTTACCTTGTCATTCATGGTCTGTTTCTTCTGCAGTTGTCTGCGATGAATCGCTCCCATTCTCTTCCATTTCCAGATAAATGATACAGTTGTCTTCATGGTTCACTGTAATTCTTTCTGTTTCCGCCAATAATGCACGTGTGATGGTGCTACGGAAAATTCATGAGATGCAGCACAATTGCCATTATTTTCGGCAAATTCTATTACAGACAATTTAAATTGTGTGTCGTAACTGCTGTTTTTCATTCCCATCACGTCACTAACAAACACTTCGCACAACAATTCACACATAAGAACACTTTTGAAAGCGATTACTGTACGTGTGCGAGTCACATCTGATAACAAGAGTGAGTTACAGCTAGCAGTCACAGGTGTGCTCTGGCCCCGGGTGCTGGTATGTTGAGTAATCAGTCCTTTCCTTCTCTCCTAGCATGGGAAACATGAACTGGAATTTCCAAACTATTTCCCAATTTCCGTACATCGGCATGAATCACGAAGATGAGATAAATCCGTAGTTTGAAACCAGTGGAAACTAGATAATTGCAAGGTTACCTACAGGTTGATGATGCCCTTAGCAATGGGGGAAACATGTCCCTGAGAAGTGTATATTATATTATGTAGATTTCACCCACGTAGTACGTGGCTTGTATTGAATAGGTGGTGATAGTAGAATAAATTATTTTTGTGATAATTTGCTTATAACTGTAGATAAAACAAGGGAGGGAAAATATGCGATTATTTCTTTTTTTTTTTTCAAACTTTTGTTCAAAAAATCAGGGAGGGAAAATTACGTGAGTAAATACGGTAGCAACCTGCAGAGGAGGTTAAACCTGTTTTATGTCTTTTTATAACTTATAGTTATGAATTTCATTGGGTTCTGTATTGAAGTGGGATTACAGTAAATTAATCATTCAAGGTCCACCTATTCAATACAATGACATTTTATTGTGATTGAACATGTCAAATGGTACTAGTTTCAGCATCTATGTGCCATCATCAGCCGTAAGTACAGTACGCAAACCTTTTCTTGAGCCCTGAGCTCCAAAGTACTGAATGGGAACTAGGGCTCAAGAAAAGGTTTGCGTACTATACAAATTAAACAATTAAATACATATGCCTAAAACATCTAAAACAAATTCTTAAAGAATTTTATATTACAGCAATCAATTGTAATATAATTTTAACTTATCTCATGTATCAGTACAGGAATGTATTTTAGAATGTGTTAAAATGTGTTTTAGATGTTTTAGGCATTTGTATATTAATTGTTTAATTTGTACTTACAGCTGATGATGGCCTTCACTTAAACCGCAGTGGTACGTATAAGTTAGGAAATTTGTGGAAGGGTTATAGGGAGGTACATTCAGGGAAACGGGGTGGCCTAGGGAGCAGTGATAAGGGAACAGGGAACTGGAAATTAATTAGCGATGACATAAAATTGTTAGTGTTGAACTGTATAAGTATTGTAAAGAAAGGAATAGAATTGAGTAATTTAATAGATTATATATTTACCAGATATTGTAATAGGAGTTGAATCATGGCTGAGAAATGATATAATGGATGCAGAAATTTTCTCACGGAACTGGACTGTGTATCATAGGGATAGGATAGGAATGGTGGGAGGGGGAGTATTTATTCTGGTGAAAGAAGAATTTGTAAGCTACGAAAAAAGTTAAAGATGAGACACATGAAATTCTAGGTGTAAGGCTCATTTCTAAAGATAATGGGCAACTTGATATATTTGGAGTGTACAGACCGGGAAAGGGTAGCACTGACACGGATTCAGAATTATTTGATAAGATAATCAGCTATGAAGGAAACTACAAGGAAAGAAATGTGATTGTAGCGGGAGATCTGAATTTACCAGATGTCAATTGGGAAGGAAATGCGAACGACAGGAAGCATGACCAACAAATGGCAAATAAGTTAATATGGGAAGGACAGCTGATTCAGAAAGTGATGGAACCAACCAGAGGGAAAAATATCCTGGATGTGGTGCTGATAAAACCAGATGAGCTTTATAGAGAAACTGAAGTAAGAGATGGTATTAGTGATCATGAAGCTGTTTTGTCGTAGTTAAAAATAAATGTGAAAGAAAGGAAGGTCTCAAAAGTAGGACTATTAGGCAGTACCATATGGCTGATAAAGCAGGCATGAGGCAGTTTCTAAAAAGTAACTATGATCGGTGGAAGATGGTAAATGAAAATGTAAACAGACTCTGGGACAGGTTTAAAGAAATTGTTGAGGAATGCGAAAACAGGTTTGTACCTTTAAGGGAGGTAATGAATGATAAAGACCCATCTTATTATAATAGAAAAATAAAGAGACTAAGAAGGAGGTGCAGACTGGAAAGAAATGGAGTTAGAAATGGCTGTGGAAGTAAGGAGAAATTGAATGAACTCACTAGAAAATTGAATCTAGCAAAGAAGGCAGCTAAGGATAACATGATGGCAAGCATAATTGGCAGTCATACAAATTTTAGTGAAAAATGGAAGGGTGTGTATAGGTACTTTAAGGCAGAAAAAGGTTCCAGGGAAGACATTCCAGGAATAAGTAATGAACAAGGGGAGTGTGTATGTGAGGATCTTCAAAAGGCAGAAGTATTCAGTCAGCAGTATGTAAAGATTGTTGATTACAAGGATAATGTCCAGATAGAGGAAGAGACTAAGGCTAAAGAAGTATTAAAATTTACATATGATAACAATGACATTTACAATAAGATACAAAAGTTGAAAACTAGAAAAGCGCCTGGAATTGATAACATTTCCGGGGATATACTAAAGACAATGGGTTGGGATATAGTACCATATCTGAAGTACTTATTTGATTATTGTTTGGTCGGAGGAGCTATACAAGATGAATGGAGAGTTGCTATAGTAGCCCCTGTGTATAAAGGAAAGGTTGATAGACATAAAGCTGAAAATTACAGGCCAGTAAGTTTGACATGCATTGTATGTAAGCTTTGGGAAGGCATTGTTTCTGATTATATTAGACATGTTTGTGAAATTAATAACTGGTTCGATAGAAGGCAATTCGGTTTTAGGAAGGGTTATTCCACTGAAGCTCAACTTGTAGGATTCCAGCAAGATATAGCAGAACCATGTGAACCATGTGACCTTGCCGCGGTGGGGAGGCTTGCGTGTCCCAATGATGCAGATAGCCGAGCCGCAGGTGCAACAATATCGGATGGGTATTTGTTGAGAGACCAGACTAAGGAATGGTTCATCGAAAGGGGGGGTAGCAGCCTTTCGGTAGTTGCAAGGGGGGCAGTCTAGATGAGGGACTGATACGGCCTTGTAATAATACTCAACATAGCTTAGCTGTGTTGATACTGCTACACGGCTGAAAGCAGCGCGAAACTACAGCCGTAACTAACTCCCGAGGACATGCAGCTCTCTCTGTATGAATGATGTACTGATGATGGCTTCCTCCCGGGTAAAATATTCCGGAGGTTAACTAGTCCCCCATTCGGATCTCCAGGTGGGGACTACACAAGAGGGGGCGATCATCAGGAAGATGGATACTGACATTCTGCGAGTCGGAGCGTAGAATGTTAGAAGTTTGAATCGTTGTGGTAGGTTAGAGAACCTGAAAAGGGAGATGGATAGGCTAAAGTTAGATGTAGTTGGTATAAGAACAAGATTTTTGGTCAGGCGACTACCGAATTATCAACACAAAATCAAACAGGGTAAATGCAGGAGTTGGTTTAATAATGAATAAGAAAATAGGGCAGCAGGTAAGCTACTACGACCAGCATAGTGAAAGAATTATTGTCGTCAAGATAGACACCAAACCAATGCCCACCACAATAGTGCAGGTCTATATGCCTACTAGTTCAGCGGATGATGAAGAAATTGAAAGAATATATGAGGATTTAGAAGATTTAATACAATATGTAAAAGGTGACGAGAATCTAATTGTGATGGGAGACTGGAATGCAGTGGTAGGTCAAGGAAGAGAAGGTAATACAGTAGGAGAATTGGGATTGGGACAAAGGAACGAAAGAGGAAGTCGGCTGGTTGAATTCTGCACTGATCATGATTTAGTCCTTGCCAATACTTGGTTCAAACACCACAAACGACGGCTGTATACGTGGACGAGACCTGGAGACACTGGAAGGTATCAAGTAGACTTCATTATGATTAGGCAGAGATTCAGAAACCAGGTGTTGGATTGCAAAACTTTCCCATGAGCAGACGTGGACTCTGACCACAACTTGTTGGTCATGAAATGCCATCTGAAGTTGAAGAAATTGAAGAAAGGAAAGAATGCAAAAAGATGGGATCTAGACAAGTTGAAAGAAAAGAGTGTGAGGGATTGTTTCAAGGAATATGTTGCACAAGGGCTAAATGAAAAGGCTGAAGGAAACGCTATAGAGAAAGAGTGGAGAGTCATGAAAAATGAAGTCAGTAGGGCTGTTGAAGGAATGTTAGGAAGGAAGAAAAGATCAACTAAGAATCAGTGGATAACTCAGGAGATACTAGACCTGATTGATGAACGACGAAAATACAAGAATGCGATAAATGAACAGGGCAGAAAGAATACAGGCGATTAAAGAATCAAGTGGATAGAAAGTGCAAGGTAGCTAAGGAAGAATGGCTGAAGGAGAAGTGTAAGGATGTCGAAGGTTGTATGGTTGTAGGAAAGGTAGATGCTGCATACAGGAAAATCAAGGAAACCTTTGGAGAAAGGAAATCTAGGTGTATGAATATTAAGAGCTGAGATGGAAAGCCACTTCTAGGGAAAGAAGACAAAGCAGAAAGATGGCAGGAGCATATCCAACAGTTGTATCAAGGTAAAGATGTAGATAATTTGGTTCTGGAACATGAAGAGGCTGTTGATGCTGATGAAATGGGAGACCCAGTTTTGAGGTCAGAGTTTGACAGAGCTGTGAGTGACCTCAATAGGAACAAGGCACCTGAAATTGATGACATTCCCTCCGAATTACTGACTGCCTTAGGAGAAACCAGCATGGCAAGGTTATTTCATTTAGTGTGCAAAATGTATCAGACAGGAGAAGTCCCATCTGATTTTCGGAAGAATGTTGTTATACCTATTCCCAAGAAATCGTAATCTATAATCTTCATTTCCGTATTGACGAAATACACAATTAAAAATAGGAAAGAATTTCCACCAATCAATACTTGTTTATTGCTTATATTAAGCTACAGGACCGGTTTCAACCCCATATACAAGGTCATCTTCAGCTGAACCATGAATACATATTTATATGATGAAGATTTGATTAAATTGCATTGTCAAAGGAATGTCATATGATGATGTGCATTTAGTCATATACAAATGGGGCATGTCTTAACGTGAATTGGCATGTATGTCAGTATGTACAATATTGCAACTGTATGTCTAAAATATTATGTTGAGGTCCTAAAATTAGTGTATAAAACATATCTTCACTTAAACTAACTTATATATATATATATATGTACAAGATAAAATACAATATATAAAAAACATTTCGTGCACATGAACATTCGTATCTTGCTTGTTGGTCAATTCATCAACTCTCGTATTTACGTCCCATTTGCAGTTGTACACTCGGCTGCTGTTCTTGGAGTGTAAAAGATATGGTTGTAAAATTGCATGAGTAAAAGATTTAGTCTTCATGTGGGATAAAACACTTTCCAATTTTAAAAAAAGTTGCCAGATGTATGGATAAAATTTGGCTAAAATATGTTCAGCTCTGCTATGTATGTTGCCTTATGTTAGAATCAAATCTTGTTGTCCTGTGGCGTCCGTAAAATTGGGTTCAAAGTAACGGCTCCTTTCCCATTTGTAGCTGTGCAATGGTGTTATGTTTATTATTGTTGGTGTAGCCGAGTTGCGTTTGACGTGCGAGCTTGTCAAGCTTGTTTTGGACTTATTTATTTTCAACTACAAGCTTGCACGTCAAACGCAACTCGGCTACACCAACAATAATAAACATAACACCATTGCACAGCTACAAATGGGAAAGGAGCTGTTACTTTGAACCCAATTTTACGGACGCCACAGGACAACAAGATTTGATTCTAACATAAGGCAACATACATAGCAGAGCTGAACATATTTTAGCCAAATTTTATCCATACATCTGGCAACTTTTTTTAAAATTGGAAACTGTTTTATCCCACATGAAGACTAAATCTTTTACTCATGCAATTTTACAACCATATCTTTTAAACTCCAAGAACAGCAGCCGAGTGTACAACTGCAAATGGGACTTAAATACGAGAGTTGATGAATTGACCAACAAGGAAGACACGAATGTTCATGTGCACGAAATGTTTTTTATATATTGTATTTTATCCTGTACATATATATATAAGTTAGTTTAAGTGAAGATATGTTTTATACACTAATTTTGGGACCTCAACATAATATTTTAGACATACAGTTGCAATATTGTACATACTGACATACATGCCAATTCACGTTAAGACATGTCCCATTTGTATATGACTAAATGCACATTATCATATGACATTCCTTTGACAATGCAATTTAATCAAAGCTTCATCATATAAATATGTATTCATGTTTCAGCTGAAGATGACCTTGTATATGGGGTCGAAACCGGTCCTGTAGCTTAATATAAGCAATAAACAAGTATTGATTGGTGGAAATTCTTTCGTATTCCCAAGAAAGCCGGTGCTGACAGTTGTGAAAACTACCGCACCATTAGTTTAGTATCTCATGCCTGCAAAATTTTAACACGTATTATGTACAGAAGAATGGAAAAACAAGTTGAAGCTGAGTTGGGAGAAGATCAATTTGGCTTCAGAAGAAATGTAGGAACACGTGAAGCAATCCTGATCTTAGAGGATCGAATCAAGAAGAACAAGCCCACGTACATGGCATTCGTAGATCTAGAAAAGGCATTCGATAATGTTGATTGGACCAAGCTATTTATGATTCTGAAGATGATAGGGATCAGATACCAAGAACGGAGAATTATCTACAATCTGTATAAAAATCAGTCTGCAATGATAAGAATCGAGTGCTTTGAAAAAGAAGCAGCAATCCAGAAAGGAGTGAGGCAAGGCTGCAGTTTGTCCCCTCTCCTTTTCAGTGTTTACATAGAACAGGCAGTAAAGGAAATCAAAGAGAAATTTGGAAAGGGAATCACAGTCCAAGGAGAGGAAATCAAAACCTTGAGATTTGCCGATGATATTGTTATTTTATCTGAGACTGCAGAAGATCTCGAGAAGTTGCTGAATGGTATGGATGAAGTCTTGGGTAAGGAGTACAAGATGAAAATAAATAAGTCCAAAACAAAAGTAATGGAGTGCAGTCGAACGAAGGCAGGTGATGTAGGAAATATTAGATTAGGAAATGAAGTCTTAAAGGAAGTAGATGAATACTGTTACTTGGGTAGTAAAATAACTAACGATGGCAGAAGTAAGGAGGACATAAAATGCAGACTAGCACAAGCAAGGGAGACCTTTCTTAAGAGAAGAAATTTGCTCACTTCAAACATTGATATAGGAATTAGAAAGATGTTTTTGAAGACTTTCGTGTGGAGCGTGGCATTGTATGGAAGTGAAACATGGACGATAACTAACTCAGAAAGAAAGAGAATAGAAGCTTTTGAAATGTGGTGTTACAGAAGAATGCTGAAGGTGAGATGGATAGATCGAATCACGAATGAAGAGATACTGAATCGAATTGGTGAGAGGAGATCGATTTGGCTAAATTTGATGAGAAGGAGAGATAGAATGATAGGACACATCTTAAGACACCCAGGACTTGTTCAGTTGGTTTTTGATGGAAGTGTAGGTGGTAAGAACGGAAGGGGTAGACCAAGGTATGAATATGACAAGCAGATTAGAGCAGATGTAGGATGCAATAGTTACGTAGAAATGAAAAGGTTAGCACAGGATAGGGTGGCATGGAGAGCTGCATCAAACCAGTCTGTGGACTGATGACTCAAACAACAACAACATAGCAGATATCTTGGACTCAGGAGGTCAATTGGACTGTACCGTGATTGACCGGTCTAAAGCATTTGATAGGGTGGATCATGGGAGACTACTAGCAGAAATGAGTGCAATTGGACTAGACAAAAGAGTGACTGAATGGGTTGCTATATTTCTAGAAAATAGATCTCAGAGAATTAGAATAGGTGAAGCTTTATCTGACCCTGTAATAATTAAGAGGGGAATTCCTCAAGGCAGTATTATTGGACCTTTATGTTTTCTTATATATACAGTATAAATGATATGAGTAAAGGAGTGGAATCAGTGGTAAGGCTTTTTGCGGATGATGTTATTCTGTATAGAGTAATAAATAAGTTACAAGATTGTGAACAACTGCAACGTGACCTCGAAAATGTTGTGAGATGGACAGCAGGCAATGGTATGGTGATAAACGGGGTTAAAAGTCAGGTTGTGAGTTTCACAAATAGGAAATGTCCTCTCAGTTTTAATTACTGCATTGATGGGGTGAAAGTTCCTTTTGGGGATCATTGTAAGTATCTAGGTGTTAATATAAGGAAAGATCTTCATGGGGGTAATCACATAAATGGGATTGTAAATAAAGGGTACAGATCTCTGCACATGGTTATGAAAGTGTTTAGGGGTTGTAGTAATGATGTAAAGGAGAAGGCATATAAGTCTCTGGTAAGACCCCAACTAGAGCATGGTTTCAGTGTATAGGACTCTCACCAGGATTACCTGATTCAAGAACTGGAAGAAATCCAAAGAAAAGCAGCTCGATTTGTTCTGGGTGATTTACGACAAAAGAGTTGCGTTACAAAAATGTTGCAAATTTTGGACTGGGTAGAATTGAGAGAAAGAAGGAGAGCTGCTCGACTAAGTGGTATGTGTGATACAATTCCTTTAGTTTTGCCAATTGCCACCTTTTCAATACAATAAAAATATATTACAAACTTACATATTTATTATGATGTTTATATGGTACATGTTTCGTTCCTTTTCGTGAGCATCATCAGCCAAACTATCATTAATCTAAGATTGTATAAGATCATAAAACAATTCTTTTGGTTCAAGATTACTCGTATAAAACTAATTGATAATCTTATAACATTTTAAAAATCACACAACAATAAAACTATGTCTTAAGCTAACACTTTTTGTCTAAAATCTTCTTCAGTCTAATATTTTATTGCCGAAACTCGTCTGGGGAACATCTTTTAAAATTGTTTAAAAATAAGAATAAAATAAAAAACTTTTGAGATCTGGCTAGTTGTGTTGATTCCTGTTGCTTAACTTGTATAATTGTCATTAAAACTTCATAACAGTATTGAATATTTTCTGCAGTTGATAATTGTCATTATGGTCGATAGACTTGTTCTCGTTGCTGGAGTAACATTTATAAAATGTATTATTATTAATTTATATTATCAATGGGGTAAAATTGTTCGTGAACAAACTTGTTGATGAAACACTTTCTGATGTGATATTGGATTTAAAATGTTCTCGAACGTTATGAACAGGACAACAAGTAGTTCTCAAGAGGCTAGGAGTAACACCAAACAATTACGCAGCAGAAAGGAAAATACACCAACGAGCCCCCGCCCGGCTACCTCTGTTACTCCCATCCCAACATAACTCCAGCATTTCATATATTCCGAGTACAAGTGAAATTAATGCAAGAATAAACAGCGTGAGTAAAGATGCAATATTCTTGTTTAGAATAAATACGGTAATATTATTATAATAATGGTCATGTGATAAGCAATAACGAAGTGACATTTTATACAAATAATGTGGTAAAGAAATACACACACACGTCGAATACAGGTTTCTCTCCCTTCTTGCCCATGGCTAGATGATGAAGCCAAGAGAATGATGGCGCACCGTGACTCGTTATTTCGACATTATAAACAAACCCTAGATCACACAGACTTCGAATCTTACCGCGTCTTAAAACATCGCACAAAGCAGTTAATCAGAAATAAGAAATGTATATATTTCCGGAATTTAGCTAACAACTTAAATTCTAATCGCGCATGGGACCAACGTAGAGCTCTGGGAATAGGAAAATATCAACAGAGACAGACGACTTCTGACATTCCACTTGACGAAATGAACGATTACTTTAGTAGAATAAATATTCAACCTACCCCAATTAACTCCACTGACTCACCGCCCTCCCCTCCAACAAATCCACCATTCACATTTCAGAGTGTCACAGAAAATCAGGTTGAAAATCTTTGTGTTCCATTAAATCAAAGGCTACAGGTGTAGATGAGATTCCTATTACTTTCATACATAACATTATGGGTGCTGTCCTGCCTATACTACTAACGCACACACTGAATTACTGTTTACTAAACAGAAATTTCCCTACTGTGTGGAAAACAGCCAATATTATACCGGTACCTAAGAGTTTAAACCCACGATCACCCTCTGACTACCGTCCTATGTCTATAGTCCCTGCGCTTTCTGAAGCCTTTGAACGTTTAGTTTATGAGCAAGTTCTGGAATACCTAAATCAAAACGCTCTTTTGGACCCTTTGCAATCTGGATTTAAGAAGGGTCACAGTACCGCGACAGCACTTTTGAAGGATACTGTAGACATTATAAACGCTATGGACAAACGACTGCTCACTATACTTATCCTTCTTGACTTCAGTAGCGCCTTTGACACTATAATAATTCTGACTATGATAAAGAAAATGAAACTGCTAAATTTTGACCTGGCTATGCTTAAGGTTTTTAGTTCTTTCTTGAGTAACCGTCAACAGCATGTAATAGTAAAAGACAAGGCCTCTAAATAGAGAATGAAACTTAGTGTTGCCCCACAGGGCAGTATTCCAGGGCCTCTAATTTTCTGTATTTATATCAATGACATACCATCTGTGACAGGAAATAACACACACCACCTCTATGCTGACGATCTTCAAATATATCAACATTGCAAGACAAGATATTAACAATGACCTCCGACGACTCAATATATATGCACAACGAAACTCTCTTATACTAAACTGCACAAAATCTCAGGCAAACATAATTGGAACACGAAAATTACTGAGCTGCTCAAACAATGTCATAATCCCGCCTAACCTACTGAATGGTAACATTATTCCCTACAGTAAAATGGTTAAAAATCTCGGCGTAATGATGAATGAAACAGTTGATTGATCTGATTACACGAAAGAAATACGTTAAAAAGATTTTTGGCGTGCTTCACCCTCTTAAACGGCAGAGGGATGTGTTTCCATTTGAGCTACAGGACAAACTCATACAGACACTCAATTCTCCCTATTCTTGATTATTTTGACGTTGTTTTAGTTGACATGACGAGAGAAGAAACACTTAAACTTCAACGAGCACTGAATTCCTGCCTGCGATTTAATTACAATATCGGGTACGAAGTTCATATCACCCCATACTATCAGACTGTCTCATGGCTGATGTCTGATAAACGTCGGCAGCTACACACTTCAACGATGGTGTTTAGAATGGTAGCTGAAAGTCAGCCACTGTATATTTCTTCTAAATTCATCTTTTTATCATCATTTCACAACTTAAATACACATTCTAGATTCATTCTTTCTATTCCACTGCACACCACAAATAAAGTTAATAGATCATTTGTGGCGGCTATCCCCAGATTATGGAATTCCCTGCCAGCTCAGGTCAGAGAAACTAGCTTTTTTTTTTAAAAAAAAATCACGATTTAAGGTCACCTGCTAAGGACAGTTGACTAATGGTTGAATATGAATGTGTGCGTGCCTGAGGATTAGTCATTTTTAAGAGTTTTTAATATTAATTGTTTTAATATTAATTTAGTTAGTAATATATTTAAATTTATTTTCAATTCTATTAATTTATGTAGTTTTATCTATTTTAAGTATCTCAGTATTTTTTTTAATATTCTGATTAGTATGTGGTTAAGTAAACGAGAGGGCCTGGAGTCCTAATTTTGCCACTGTACAGAAGGCACTAATACATACATACATACATTATCATTATAGACTGTTATGCCTTTCAGCATTCAGGCACTAATAAATAAATACATATAGAATGTAAAGCATATGGGTATATATATTTTGTTGGTAAAGAAAAATTTCACGTCACAACATATGCTAGGTAGTTTAAGTTGTCCTATTACTTTCCCTCGCAGTTAGGGCCGCGTAGCTGTGAGCTTGCATATGGGAGATAGTGGATTCGAACCCCACTGTCGGCAGTCCTGAAAATGGCTCCCCGTGGTTTCCCATTTTCACATCAAGCACATGCTGGGGCTGTACCTTAATGAAGGCCCCGGCCACTTTCTTCCCACTCCTAGGCTTTTCCTATCTCACCGTTGCCATAAGACCTATCTGTGTCGGTGCGACATAAAGCAAATGTTATTCAGTTTCCCTCGCAAGCCTGGGATACAGAATATAGTAGTATAAAGTTACAGTTTTGTGACACTAATATTCGTATGTGTAATTTTTATGAACGCGCCATAACCAACGAAACGGAGCTGTGGCCATTTCAACACCATTTTAAGGGCCACCAACCCAAGCCGGGATTAGAACCTGCGAACTCGGACTCAGAAGGACAGCGACTCAACCAACTGAGCCACATGAAAAGGAGGCGGTTGTGATTATTGTTATAAATAGAAGCCGTTAGTATTTTTACAAAGGTGTTATGAGGAGCATTTGTTACGGCGTACGTTTTCCAACTGTCCTAAATGCACGAGGCCGGACAGAAGAACTAGCTGGAAGCTTAAAGAGACTTGCAGGGGTGTTGCTTCCTTCTCTGTTCACTTTTCCAAACCAAACTCCATGGCGTAACAGTCCCGAAGCGCCATCGCCTACGAAGCGACCACTGTTCAGCCCGGAGGCCTGCAGATTCCGAGTTGTCGTGTGGTCAGCACGACGAATCCTCTCCTCCATTATTCTTGGCTTTCTAGACTGGGGCCGCCATCTCACCGTCAGATAGCTCCTCAATTATAAACATGTGGGCTGAGTGTACCTCAAACCAGCCCTCAGATCCAGGTAAAAATCCCTGGCCTGCCTGGGAATAGAACCCGGGGCCTCCGGTAAGAGGCAGGCACGCTACCCCTACACCGCGGGACCAGCTGGTTACTTTTAGGTCCCCTTATCTTAGAATTTGACTTAAGGCATCCTGCATTCGATTCCCAGCACTGACAGAGTTAAGAAAGGCATGGGATGGGGAAGACACAACCTTGTTTTTGGGTGCCGTAGAGTTGGCCTTGAGTCTCCCGTAATCGAAATATCTACGGCCTGGAAGGTAGTCACCTTCATGGTGTGTATTACCAAACTGGTTCTTTTTTAAGAAGACCAAAAAAATGAAAATTCTACTTCCTCACATATGAAGAACGATGTTATCAATTTTACGAACAGTTTCAATACTGCAGCCGGTTTATATTAAGAGTACATGGTACCGGTAACAATCAAAATCATCAATATCTACTGAAGATCCGTCACCGCACTCGGTAGAACCGGCTTTTTTTTTTCATATCCACCGTGCGAGTTGGCCGTGCTGTTAGGGACGCACAGCTGTGTGCTTGCATCCGGGAGATAGTGGGTTCAAATCCCACTGTCGGCAGCCCTAAGGATGGTTTTCCGTGGTTTCCCATTTTCACACCAGGCAAATACTGGGGCTGTACGTTAATTAAGGCCTCGGCCTCTTCCTTCCCATTCTTATCCCTTCCTTTCCCATCGTCCCCATAAGACCTACGGTGCGACGTAAAGCAAATTCTAAATAAAAATAAAAAATCTTTTCACAACCCCTTCCAAGGAAAAGTTGTATCCGCGCTACTGGCCTCGACTTACACACCACCCAATGAAATTATTTTGTGGGGGCGCCACTGCATCCACTCACCATTTAAGGTACAAAGGTAACCCCCAAGGATGGTTGGGCACTCAAAATACACGACCATACATGACGCGGTTATGGCTCAAAAGTATAAAGAAAGGTAAGGGACGGGATCTAGTGTTTTAAGTAGAATCCATATCAATACAACGTGACCTCGCATTTTTAAAATGTTTCCTGCATCGACTGCGATTCAAGCCTTGGCCGTCCTGATGAGAAGATAGAACCATTGGAACTGAGTTATCACGCCCGCCAATTACAAAATATTTACCCGCACTTTTGATGGTGCAATTTGAGGTTCCAATCAGTCGCCGGACATTTGACAAAATATATACGCCTACATATCGAACTTAGGCACGCATCCGCAATTGTCTTGCTACTGTTAGAATTTTAAAAAGAAACTTTTTCCTAACTTACCGACGATGTACATAGTTTTGGCTTCTCATTGACGAAATGGCCCTCTTCAAAAAAAATACTTATATGGCACAAAATGGGGAACTGACGTACAGCTCAAAATCCTGTCACAGTCTTCTCAACGTTGCAACTTAAACATAGCATATCTCTCAACCACGAAACAACCCGAGGTTTCCTAGGATATTGTTGTTTCCTAGAACCGATGTGCAAAATCTGATACTATGTTGTAAGCTTGCAGCTGTTTCTGGCCGTGGCCCCAGTTATCTCGGTGGTCACGTTCCGGCCCCCAAATGAGTAATCCCTTGGTTATTGCCTTTTTCCTGTCCGGCTCCATTGCTAAATGGGTAGCGTGTTGGCCTTTGGCCACAGGGGTCCCGGATTCGATTCCCGGCAGGGTCGGGAAATTTAAACTTAATTGTTTATCTTCGCTGGCACGGGGGCTGGGTGTATGTGTCGTCTTCACCATAATTTCATCCTCATTACGAAGCACAGATTGCCTACGGGAGTCAAATCAAAAGACCTGCGTCTGGCGAGCCGAACTTGCCCTCGGACCCTCCGGCACTAAAAGCCATATTTCATTTCATTTTCTTCCCTTTTCCTCATGTTTTGACGTTTGTCAACACACGGTTACATTCCCAATACTGCGACCTCTACAGGGAAATATTCCCGCGCATCACAATCCAAAGTGTTTTCCTTTCATTCAGGCAGTACAAATATGGAGAATTATGATTAGACCTATTGAGCCTTGCTAGTAGATTATTTGTCGCTACGTTAACTTAACATTTCGGCGTAAGTTTGTAAGTTGTTCATACCGTACGTAAAACAACGGCTGATCGTCGCTCTATTCAGGAAACATTTTTTGGGGGGCCGGCCCCACTGGGCCCCTTTGGCTACGCCAGTGATCATCGCCCATATGACAGTTTGTAGGAGGGCCCAGACATGGGAGTACGTAGTATTTTTAATATTTTGGAAGATAAATGGCCACTTTTATCCTGTGGTAGAATAACCCACTGTGTTCCCTGCCTGTTGGTGGGGAACGGTACTACCACTTCTACGTAATACTGAGTTTTACATCATTTTCTTGAAAGGAAAACACCTGACTAGACTAGATATTTGCCTTACCCTGAGAGCTAGGGGTGGGGGCCGCGGCCCCACCTTGCCCCCGGGTATGGGCGCCCTTGCTAGGTGTTAATATAAGGAAAGATCTTCATTGGAGTAATCACATACTGTAAATATGATTGTAAATAAAGGATACAGATCTCTGCACATGAATATGAGGAGTAATGATGTAGGCCTAAAGGAGAGGGCACCCAAGTCTCTGGTAAGACCTCAACTAGTGTTTGGGACCTCCATCTGGATTACTTGATTCAAGAACGGGAAAAAATCCAAAGAAAAGCAGTTCGATTTGTTCTGGGTGATTTCGACAAAAGAGTGGCATTACAAAATTGTTGCAAAGTTTGGGCTGGGAAGACTTGTGAGAAAGGAGTCCAGCTACTCGTCAAAGTTGTATGTTGCAAGTAATAAATATCATTTTAGTTCCGTATTGAAGATGACTATGCTTATGAGATTACTAATTAATTTATTATTTAACCACCTATTCAATACATTTGGGTCTTATATAATTAGGATCTTGTCATTATTACATTATAAAAATAAGAGACATGTTTTGCCTTTCATAGAAGGCATCTTCAGTCTTTGTATCACCTGGAGATAAATCGGGCACCTGATTTAAAGTTGAAATATAATTATTAAAATTTAACATTTACACACACACAGATCTATACGGACAATTTGGAACACTATAAAATAATAAAAAAACATTAACGGACTTCACCTATGGCTCCGTTATGTTGACGATACATTAGTAATAATTGATAAACAATGCAATAACAGTGACAGCATTCTTACATATTTAAATACTTTAGATAATAATATAAAATTCACGAAGGAGGATGAGAATAATAGTTTGATTAATTTTTGGACATCAGTATCACTCGAATGGATAATAAATTCGACCTTCAGTTCTACAGAAAACCTTCCTTCACTCCGATAACAATAAAAAATAGTTCATTGCACCCAAACTCCCACAAACAGGCTTCACCTTATATTTTAATATATAGAACTAGACTACATAAAAGAAATAGCCAAATTTAATGGCTTCAACACTGACACGATTAATAAAAGCATTAACTACAAATTTTTCCAATAAAACCTAATAAACAAAAATTCACAAATACAAATCTGATTATCCATCAGATAGCTGAACCCCTAAAGAAACACGAAGTTACCATCACCTTCAAAACGCGAAACACAAATCAAAACATAGTCAACGTAAATTACAGGCTCAGGAATTTATAGACTCAATTTTTCAGAATGTAATTTTTCGTATATCGGTCAAACTGGACGTAGCTTCCAAACTAGATATTCAGAAGACTTTAACGCTCAAAAACATAAATTTTCCGCGAGGAGTATCCACATGAGGGATACTCGTCACCAATTCACCTCAATTGAACGGGATTTGAAAATAATAAAAAGAATTGAGAAAGGCAGACTTACGACTGAATTTGAAAACCTATACATCTTTTTGTACCAGCATTTCAATGAAGATAAAAACTTGGATGACAGAGTATATATAAAAAGCCCCCTATATGATCAAATCTCGATTCTACTTCAAAAAAATTCAAGACAATAACTTTAAAAAAAATTTAAATACCATGTCAGCTAATATTCCCAACAAGTCGACAGGCAACCCTCTCCCCTCCACCTCCCCCATTTCCATCAACTCTCCTCCACGCGTAGATAACAAGCCTATAGCTCCTCTACAAGCGCCCCCCCCCCTCCACCATGACCTCATGGATACAATACGAGAAGTAGGAACCGAGCGACCAACACTTAACACGAATATGTAACATCTTAGCAACCTAAGGAGTAAGTGGAACTGTAATTCATTCATCTTCACTGCGTAGCTCACTTCGTTTTAACAGTAGATTTAATGATACATTTTTTTAATTACAGTCAGTCTACACACGTTTGGCGCATCTCATATGATCCCTTTCGACCAACACGCTAGCATTTCAGTACGCACCAACACCATCAAGCTATGCTACTTACAAGTTTATTTCTTTAACAAGATAAATGATGGCCTATTTTAATTCAAGATACTCAAATCTAGTTGCTGTCATATTTTAACATTTGATCTCTTCGTAATGGACTACATCAAACGCCAAATCATCTAGTACGTATTTACAAGTCAACGATCACAAATCTTAATCTTGAACCAAAGACTTCAACCAGATGTTTTCACAACTTGAATGGCATTATTTCTGAATAAGATCTTAATTAACTGATTCCATATCTTTGGAATGCATGTCCCTTTCAACCAACACGCTATCACCTGGTAAGCGACTAGCAGTAACACTGAAGTAACTAATGATTTTCTTTGATATTTTTTTTATACAAGATCGCACGCTAAAAGTTAGTACAATGGCATAATACATATGAATGCGGATCCAATAAAGAGGAATAATCATCAGGATAGACTACTACTATAAAGCATTGTGCTATGTACTTTTGATACAAGCATAATTTATTTACAGCTAACGGCTGATATGTTGTTATTCAGGATAAAACCAGAAATGTTATAAAACTTTTCTTTTCAACTGTTCATATTTTTAAGTGTGTAAATGTTAAATTTTAATAATTATAACTTGAAATCAGGTGCCTGACTTATCTCCAGGTGATACAATGACTGAAGATGCCTTCCATGAAAGGCGAAATATGTCTCATATTTTTATATTGTAATAAGGACAAGATCCTAATTATATAAGACACAAATGTATTGAATAGGTGGTTAAATAATAAATTGGTAATCTTATAAGTTAAGTGGTATGTTCCGATTTGTCAGTGGAGAGATAGAGCGGAATGACATTAGCAAAGTGAATAGGTTTGAATGGTGTCTTTAAAAGTAGGAAAGATCACAATATGAAGACAGTAGGAGAGCTAGGCCAGTTCTAAACCACCTCGTCAGCACCTTTTTGCTGCGTCAGCACCCGAGGTCATTGACCCCGGTCACGTCATCACCACGTGTTCTTGTTTGTAAACAAAGCCAAGTGCTTTTTTGACAGCTGTCATCTGCCATCTTGCATCACTAACCTCAGTGCTGCCATTTTGACGGCACTAAACCTCATGGTTGCTACTCTGGCACGTCGTAGCAGGCAATTTGAGAAATTCCACATGCATTTGACAGCTGTCATCCACCATCATGCTTCGCTAACCTCAGTGCTGCCATCTTAACGATACTATACCTCATGGGTGCTACCTTAGGTATGTGGTGGCGGGCAATTTGAAAAATCCACGTGCTCTTCAAAGCGATGTGCTTTTTACAGCAGTCATCTTTAAACAAGAAAGCATCACTAACCTCAGTGCTGCCATCTTTACGCCACTAAACTTCATAGCTACCACCTTTGGCATGAGGTGGCGGGCAATTTGAAATTCTACGTGCTTTTTTGACAGTTATCAGGGCCCATCTTTAATCAACAGAGCATCGTGCTGCCATCGTTACGGCACTAAACCTCATCCTTAGGCATGTGGTGACAGGCAATTTGAAATTACCACGTCCTCTTGTTTTTAAACAAAGCCACGTGCTTTTTGACAGCTGACAAGCTGCCATCTTGACGGCACTAAACCTCATCCTTAAGCATGTGGTGAAGGGCATTTTGAAAAATTCCACGTGCTTTTTTGACAGCTGTCAGTTGCCATCTTTAAACAACAGAGCACCGTGCTGCCATCTTTAAAGAACTAAACCTCATAGTTGCTACCTTAGATATGTAGTAGTGGGCAATTTGAATAATTCCACGTGCTTTTTGACACCTGTCAGCCACTACATGCACATGGCTTACTGCTATCTTGACGGAAGTAAACTTTATAGTGCCCTACATAGCCACGCCGCAAGCAAGCAAGCTGCACTTCCTACGATCATAGTTATAAAGCAAGCTGCCCTTCTCAACATACTATTGCCGGCTATGGGCGATTGCACAAGATGGCGGCTATACATGAGCTCTCATGAGTCGGCCTAGGGGCGATTTCGCAAGATGACGGCTATACACAGGCTCTTATGGAGAAAGCTGGCTTAGAGGCTACTGCACAAGATGGTGACTATACATAGGCTGGTATGACCTCCTCCTCCTCTGTGAAGCCATATCTCTATCGAACAAGTTTAAACATGCATCGCGAAGGCAAGAGTGTGCGCGTGTTTTTAACCTGCAGCGATGACGTCATCATAGTTGTGCATGTTTAGACTTGTTCGTTTTCTCAAGCTTTTATAGATAGAATGAGTAGGTGTAAGGAATGCAATATGTACTACATTTGAATATAATAAAATATTTATTTACAATGTACTACAACAGTTTTCGTTTTGCTACTGACAAGGTCGGTATGCTTCTTAACAACGTTTTGCGAAGAGGTAGCATGCTTCTGAAATTGTAATGCCTCCTGCAACATTCAAATTAAACAAACCATTTAGAAATATATTATACAAGGTATGTTTCGCTTTACAAAGAAGATAATGCAATTCTTACCTTGTTATTCATGTGGTGTATTCCTTTTCTGAATAATCATCATCATCATCATCAGGTACTAGAAAAAGGTCATCCATACACTGTATACAGTGTTTAATCCTCGGATTTGGTCCATCCCAATCATCATCACCATTTTCACCTCGATGCTTGTAATGACGCTGGCAGGTTCTGCATAAAGCTACATCGATTGACATCTTACTGTGTAGAGGAAAGATGTCCCAAAATCATCTACGTAAGGGGCAGCGAACGTAGATAAAAATCCTGCCGGTAAATATTGAATGAGATGTTTTGGCATCTCATGTAAGGTTCTATGTTTATAGAACATCTTAATTGCCTCACTCGTGTGAGATAAATAAGATGTCACAGTTTTGTTTCTTGTACTCTTTCAGTTCCATAGCGTACGATGTCGAAGCGCACACTAATGTTGATGATAAAGGGCTATCCTGATTTATAGTCTGGTAACAATATCCGTTAGCGGATGGTAAGTAACATCACTCATATCAATAAGACAATAGGCTGCTGTGTTAACAGGAATGTTTTCAGATGTTTCAAATTCTAAACGAATATCTACAGGAGATTCTTTTATGGATTCTTCATGATAAGAGTAGTCTATAACTACAATCGGTGCTTTATTTTTAAATTCTTGAGGCGCAAATAGTGGACGATCTTCTTTCTGATATTATGATTATTGGAATTTACAAAACATGTCATAGAGTATCACAAATTTATTTTTCTCAAAGTCAATGTCTATGTTTTCGTAGGGATACGTAATTCCGTTGAGATATAGTCTAAAATGACTTAATTCACAGTGATCAAACAGTGACATATCTTTTTCGTGATTGAATTTACGATTGGTTTGAAATCCAAAAATAATATACAAGAGCTTCTCAGTAGAACGTGATGTTTTAACAGCCCAGCTATGCTTGTTTGTAGGTGGTAACACAGGATATTCATGCAGCTTCCAACTTCGAAAACGTATAGGTAATTGTGTATCATTTTCTACAATCTTGAGCAATCGAAGTTTTTCACGATCAGATAGGTTACATGTGGAATCCTCCACAATATACGATGAAGTGCAATTTTCGAGTCTATTGGTGTTTCTGCTGTTTTAAGAGAATTGTAATCATTTCGATCACGGATCAGAATAAGCTCTTGTTTTTCGTTTATTATAATGCGTGTAAAGCCAAGAATATGTTTCAATGATAGCATACCTGTAAAGGTTCCATCGTCATTAATCATCCAGTTGTTTGTAGGTTTTGGACACCATCCTGCCATCCGCAAAAGATTACTTTCTTCATCACAAAAAGAAGGGTAGAGTTTCATTGCAATTGTAATACCAACATTCTTCGTTCTATCTATTTCAACATTATCTACTTCATATCGAGCTTCAGAAAAGAGAAAAGCTAGAGCATGGTTGTTTGGTTGTGATGTGCTTGGTCCACTTCCACCTGAATTATCTAGTCGTCCTTCAATATAGAGGTATCTTTCGTGTGGTAAGGTGTATACATCTTGCTGGTTAATAATAAAGTGAATTTCATCATTGTTATTTAATCCAAACGTAAAATGTTGATAAGAATGAAGGTCACTTCTTACTACACCTTCACGAGTTTCTACTGTACTCATAATGCCTAGCATTTCCTCCATTTTGTTGTTGTAGCGTATAACCTAAATCTTGGAGTATCTGATTATGGTTATCTGTCAACTCGATGCGTCTTCGCAAACATGTAGTATGTCTTCGGAATATACAGCGTGTTTTATAGATGATTTTCATACTGGTTTGAGATGAAGTTTGTAAGCTACATACGCGTGCCGATCTAAATGAATAAGCTGATTATGTTTATTTACAAGCCTAAGAGTGATGTTACTAATGTCTTTTACAGACACAGGATGATAAAGAACTACTACTGGTGTCTCACGAATAGTATATCCACGTTCCTCTGTAATAATAAAGTCGTGCAGGACGTGCGAAGGTTGTAGATTACCATTCAAGTCTGTAACAATATTACAAATATTGTTCACATGATAATCATCGAAGAGTGTTATAGGTTGATCAGACTCTAACGTACGTTCGGTAGGAGCTCCCTCGATGAAAATCCAAGCAATGCTCCAATCGTATCCGGTTGTGATTTGAAGTCAATCTTGAATGATGATTCAATAACACATTTATGTGTAATGTTGCTTACAGTAATTGAGAACTTGTAATTATGATTACTAAAACTCTCTCCTCCAAACTGATCAATTAACGTACTTTCAATATAGTCATGAATATCGTCTACTGAATAACTGCCAAAGAGTAGCGTTAGCACATACTCATCGTAATAGAACTGCTTACACCATCACGCACATTATAGATTTTATTGTAGTTTTCAAACGATACTAGTCCAAGACTATATAGCTGATAGCCAAGTTCGATCGGTGGATTAAAATAGACGATTGTTTCAGGTCCTTCTCCACGTACAGCAAACGTTCTTTCACTGTTAGTCATCATGTGCACACTAATGCTCTTTCTCTTCTGTCTGGGTTTGATATAAGAACATAGGACATAATCGCCCGGACATGTGATATAAGAATATAGGACATAATCGTCCGCACATGCGTGTATTGAATTTTTTAACACTGTTTTTGTTGTAAACAATGTCTGCACTGCTTCCGAAATAACGTATGAGCTCAAAGGAAGGAGGTAAGTCTCCATAGCTATCGAAATACCATACTTTAGATTTACGTTTTACATAAGCAACGTAATGAGTTCCAGGTCTGCGACTGTTGTCTAAGTTAATTACGGCATTTTCACGTTCACGTGGGCATGCTGGTAGTTGATCGCGCATATACACGCCTCGAAAATAACGAATTCCTAGTTGTTTAGCAAACGTAAAAATGTCTTCATGCGTCAGAGCTCGATGTGGCAGTGCATTCAGTAGACGTTTTTTGGAGAAATGAAAATGCCAAGCCCTTTTTTGTGTGGTGCTAGCTTCATGTGTACGCCTTTGCCTCGTAATGCAATTGTCTCCATCGTCTTGTTATGACGTTCACTCTCTTTCAACTGTTGTTGCGCTTCTTCTACAGCCTTAACAGTTCTTGCTACAGCACTAGCACCACCCAGCAATGACCCTAAATATGCTAGGCCAGCAAACTCCGCAGGAAGAAATCCTCCTCGTTTTGGTACAGGAATAAGTCGTGCACGTTTACTAAACATTGCCTTGCACTTTGGAGAAATTCTCGCTCTTGCTGCGTGTAGTGCCTTAGTAATAGCTACACGCGGATTGTATTCCCCTCGAATAGCTTTTTGTGCAGCCTTTATAACATCTTTCCATCCGACAGTTTTTGCTTTCTTCTTCTTCATGTCAGTGGCGGCTCGTGGTGATAGAAATGGGTGGGGCACATTCAACGAATTAGGAACACTAGGAATTAATTAAATCAATTAAATTAATCTTAAATTAATCCGCCATTGAATATATTATTCATTGTACAATTCCTCTGTATGAGCCTTTGGCTCGTTGTAATTAATTAATGAAATAAATATCTATCTATCTATCATCTACCTTCTTATTTCTTGTATATAAAACTGCGATTGTAAGTTCTATTTTTATCTTTGAACGATTTATGCTAAGCTCTGGTCTTGGTCGGCCCATTTCTTTAGCTAATAATCTGTTTTCGTAATTAAGAGATGTTGTTTGTAAGTAGCTCACTTGATTCATTTTAAAAACACTTATGCTCGCAGAGAAATACACTCAAATACATCACACTAATCTTCACACACTTTTCAGACTTACAATGAACATCGACACTGATGGACACGATTAATCTAACAGACGTACAAGGTAAGCACAGGTTTGCTACAAACACTACCTTTGCGCGCGTTAATAATAAATATGCCGACAAGAAAGTGTAGCTGGGTGCTATCTAGTAGGCTGTAGGAGAAGTAAGTTCAAAATACGAACCAGCGCTGAAGTATCACGTCGTAGAAATACTGTGACCGGGTCAATGGAATTTGCCATTACCCCCTTCACCCCTCACAGTTCGCCGAATGAGGGGATAATGTTCAGGTATAAGAACGAGTCGGTCCCATCCAGGATTAGACCTTTACTATGTTACCTAGTTTAGTCCAGGGCTGCTAGAACAAGAACAACCATGGTGAATCATAGCCTCTTGAACTCACTGAAGGTGGTCGTGACAGTAATTGTGCATAATGTTTTTCTGATTTTTATAATAATTTTAATCAGTGGAGGGGCACGTGACCATGTGACCTAAAGGCAGAACCGCGCCTGCTTCATGTCGTTTGGATATCGCTGTTTCACCATTCTGTACACGACTTTACTCGTCAAGAGCAAATGATAAACTAACCGTTACGTCTTGTTTCGTTTAATATATATATTACTATTTCCTACTTTATGATTCCGTTATGATAAAGATTATAAAGCAGCAAGACACACTACCTGTTACCGACATTGTACCACATCTCTTACCTAGTTCTAGTACAACTACAAAAAACGTCATGGAACGTTGTTTCCCTTTACTGTTCGATGTATCTTATATCAGGCCCATCGGGATACGGGAAAACAAATATTTTACTTACACTTATTACTTCTTTATATGGCATACGCTTCGAGAATATTTACGTTTTTGCAAAGTCACTCTATCAACCGCTATATACTATTATACAAACTGTAATGCACGATCTGGTTGAAGATGGAATAAAATATTTTGAATTTAATTCACATGAGCAAATACCATCACCGGACGATGTGCTTCCTAGTTATCTTATGATCTTTGACGATGTCGCGACAGAACAGCAAAATGTTATTCGTGATTTCTTTAGTATGGGACGACATAAATATATTGAATGCATCTATTTATACCAAACCTATTCTAGTGTGCCTAAGCAGTTGATACGCGACAACGCAAATGTTATTGTGCTTTTTCGGCAAGATGAACGCAACATGCGACATGTGTATGACGATCATGTTAACACTGATATGACATTCAATGACTTTAAACGTATGTGTGCTACATGTTGGTCATCTCATCGTTACAGTTTTTTGGTTTTTGATAAAGAAAGTGATGCTCAGCATGGACGATATCGCATAGGTTTAGATCATTTCATATGCATTAACACAGAATTACCGTGACTACTTGATCAAAAACCATCATCATGTTAATATCTAGCAAGGAGATTACAAAATATATCATCCAATCTGGGAACAATATTCGACGAAAATTTTAAGAGCTTAAACGTATTCAAGCAGACGGATTTATTTTTTAAAACGCAACTAAGTACACCACTCAAAGAAATTTTTAATTTTACTTCATTGCCGCAGTATACTTCAAGTTTTGAGCTGCTGTCTTAGAATGCACAGGTTGTGCAAAGGCAAACTTCGAGTACACATCGATAACAGTAAATAGATACTTATACCCCTAATCGTACACTGAAAACAATGATGTGGCGAGAATTTACAGCACAAGGTTCATATCGTTGGATTGATCTGCTACCTACCTAGACTTGTGTCTACCTACAACGATACACGTCATCGCACTATCGGAACAAAGCCATGTCTTGTTACAAGGAATACACCTCGCCTAGATGGTATTCATCTTGTATTTAAAACAGATGATCCACGCCGCTATCGTTTTAAAAAAGGTGATTTTGTTCGCATCAGCAAACACAAGCCTATATTTGCAAAAGGATACACTCCCAACTGGAGCACTGAAATTTTTCAAATCAGGAATGTTAATCTTACTAATCCAGTTACGTATTTACTTCGTGATCTCAAAGGACAGCCTATTGAAGGTGGATTCTTCATCGAAGAACTGCAGAAAACAAAATATCCATATCACTTTTTAATTGAGCATGTTATTCATCATCGTGGGAATAAACTGTATGTTAAATGGCTTGGTTTTAATAACAGCTTTAATTCGTGGATTAATAAAGAGGATATACTTTAAATCTCGTGTGTGTTTTTTAATTCTCGATCCTCTACCTCTCCTTTCTTCCAAGTTAACATTATTACTTGGACATGCTGTACGATTAATATTAAACAATACCTGTAATATTTTTTGACAGTTCATATTTATTTTAGATATATACATTTTTTCTTCAAGTAAATCTGTTTTATCCTTTCTTTATTTTACTGTCTTTGTCACTATCTAGTAACAGTTTTCCTTTTATCGGACCGACAAGTGCTGCTATCTTCTCAGCAACTGAAGCACTAGGTGACGACACACGCAGCATAGCTTTACTAAGCAGCCTTTTATCAGCTACACATCTTAGTTTAGGATTGTTTTGTTGACAAGCAAGGTCATGCTCTTTGCAGGCAGCATCTTACATAGACTGTTAATACCAGGAACACCACGTGCCAAGTGAACGTCAAGTCCTGTTCTAGGGCTGCAGTATTCGTAACTAGGGAGATGAAGCTCGAAGTGAAGAAGATAAATCACTTTATTGATGAGCCCATGCCCAGCACGCTTCCTCACCTTTCTCCCAGCACGTTTATTCACCTTTTTCTTGTTTACTCTTTTCGTAGCGATGATAAGTGTTTATAAGCGAAGAAAACTCATTAGTTTTAGGTCCGTGATACAGTTTAATCAGTTGACATGTACCACACTGTCTCACAGAAGGTCTCACACCTAAACTCACTTGTTCATGATGTAAACTACACGTTTGAAGCTCTGACAAAACAGGATCTTGAGTCCACTCACGAGCCACCTTATCCCAAATCTTCTTTACAGCATTCGCAGCTACATTAACCAAAAATGCCTTTGCTAATGCATTTAACTCTTCTTCAGTAAAAGTGTTGTTTCTTTTTGCATTAATTAAACTTTGCGATTGCCTTTTCAACTGCGTTACATTTAGTATCAGTCAGAAATGACATGATGTCTTTACTCTACAAATGTTTCTTTCACACTAACGTTATTTCGACATTGCAGTTTACATATGTTGTTCACCTCCCGGCATGCACTGCAACACAACGAATCAAAGAGCAATCACACATGTTGTAAAGACTGTTTACTTGTTTCTTCACTATGCTGCTTGAGAAGAGTTTTAAATGATGGACACCCTAATTCATGCATGTCGATAATTTCACACAATGATGGTAGATTCTCACGCAACCATTCCTTCTTTTCACAACCTTTAAAAAAATACAAGATCTGTTCTTGACAAGTGTGCGTTTATCATTAAAGATAGGAAATGATAAGGTATTCCTTTTTCTTCCAACTTCAAACCTTAATTTTTTTCGATCCACTGAGTCTGCTTTTTATCTTCATCTGTTTGGAAACAGTAAAGGACTAAATACTAAACTAAAAAGTTTTGGTCCCAAAACACACTGCAATCTAACACAGCCACCTCTTTAAACACAAATTTGCTGTCGTTTACTTTAAAGCGTTGTACATCAACTATTAATGTTCTCGTCATGTTTGCGTTCTACTCTCTATCACTGTATCTCGAAGACTAAAGCTTTCAGCCAGTAATTAACCTTCATAACAATCAAGTCTAAACATGCACAATTATGATGACGTCATCGCTGCAGGTTAAAAACATCTGCACACTCTTGCCTTCACGATGAATGTTTAAACTTGTTCGATAGAGATATGCCTTGACAGAGGAGGAGGAGGAGGTCATAACAGCCTATGTATAGCCGCCATCTTGTGCAGTAGCATCTAAGCTAGCTTTCTCACCTTACACCTACTCATTCTATCTATAAAAGCTTGAGAAAACGAACAAGTCTAAACATGCACAACTATGGTGATGTCATCGCTGCAGGTTAAAAACACGTGCACACTCTTGCCTTCGCGATGCATGTTTAAACTTTTTCGATAGAGATATGCCTTGACAGAGGAGGAGGAGGGGGTCATAACAGCCTATGTATAGCCGACATCTTGTGCAGTAGCCTCTAAGCTAGCTTTCTCCATAAGAGCCTGTGTATAGCTGTTATCTTGCACAATCGCCCCCTAAGCCGTCCCATAAGAGCTCATGTATAGCCGCCATCTTGTGCAATCGCCCATAGCCGGCATCTCTAACAGCATCTTGGTTTTAAAAACTAAGATAATAGTATGTTGAGAAGGTTAGCTTGCTTTATAACTATGATCATAGGAAGGGCAGCTTGCTTGCTTGTGGCGTGGCTAAGCCCCGCGCTATAAAGTTTACTTCCGTCAAGATAGCAGTAAGCCATGTGCATGTAGTTAAGGATAGCAGCTGACAGCTGTCAAAAAGCATGTGGATTTTTCATATTGGCCGCTACTACATGTCTAAGGTAGCAACCATGAGGTTTAGTGCTGTAAAGATGGCAGCACGGTGTTCTGTTGTTTAAAGATGGCAGCTGGCAGCTGTCAAAAAAGCTCGTGGAATTTTTCAAATTGCCCGCCACCACATGCCTAAGGATGAGGTTTAGTGCCGTAAAGATGGCAGCACAATGCTCTGTTGATTAAAGATGTGCGCTGATAACTGTCAAAAAAGCACGTGGAATATCAAATTGCCCGCCACCACATGCCAAAGGTGGTAGCTATGAAGTTTAGTGGTGTAAAGATGACAGCAATGAGGTTAGTGATGCGTTCTTGTTTAAAGATGACTGCTGTCAAAAACATATGGCTTTCAAAAGCATGTGGAATTTTTCAAATTGCCCGCCACTACATGCCTAATTAGCACCCATGAGGTTTAGTGCCGTTAAGATGGCAGCACTGAGCTTAGCGATGCATGATGGCGGATGACAGCTGTCAAAAGCACGTGGACTTTTTCAAATTGCCTGCTATGACGTGCCTAAAGTAGCAACCATGAGGTTCAGTGCCATCAAGATGACAGCACTGAGGTTAGTGATGCAAGATGGCGGTTGACAGCTGTCAAAAAAGCACGTGGCTTTGTTCACAAACAAGAGCACGTGGTGATGACGTGACTGGGGTCAATGACCTCGGGTGCTGACGCAGCAGAAAAAAATGCTGACGAGGTGGTTTAGTAACAGCCTAGTCCTCCTACTGAAGATAAAGTTTGAATTCAAGAGGACAAATTGGGGCAAATATTCGTTATAGTAAGGGGAGTTAGGGAATGGAATAACTTACCAAGGGAAATATTCAATAAATTTCCAATTTCATTGCAATCATTTAAGAAAAGGCTAGGGAAACAACAGATAGGTAATCTGCCACCTGGGCGACTGACCTAAACACAGATCAATAGTGATTGATTTTCTATTTACCTGCATGAAATAAATTTTAAAAGGGTACAGTGAATGTTACCTTCACTTTCCAGACTTGATTCGTGATTAGGACAAATTCTTTAAATATTTCAGAATGCCAAGCTCTAAGTTTCTGAGTCACTAAGCATTCTACATCTCCACAAAGAGGAATGAAATTTCAGAAAACCAATATCTCCTGGTAAGCGACTAGCAGTAACACTGAAGTAACTAAGGATTTCCTTTCATATTTTATTTAACAAGATCACATGGTAAAAGTAAGTACAATGGCATAATACATATGAACGCGGATCAAATATACAGGAATTTGACTGTACCACTGCTGTTAGTAATAATTCTGAGGCAGGGCTTTGCCACGATATTGGGGGAGTATCTGGAGAAGGGGGTTGCGGTACGAACTGAGCTGCTTCAGTACGCGATGAGTGTGCGGGAGGTGCACAGGTATGTTGTGCAATGCATCATTATCAAATTTATCGCAAAAGAGCGCACCAAACCTTCCAAAATTTTGGGATGGCTCTGCGCACAGTTTGGAGAAGAAACACTTTTGCAGTGGATGAGTGGGCTAAAAAATTTGTGGCGGGAAGAGAAGCTCTGGAAAATGAACCTCACGAAAGGAGACCGCGGATAAGCATCACTGCAGACAATATTGTTGTCATTTGTGACATTAATGGTGAAGATTGACGAATAAAAATTTTGCAGATTGTTTCAGCCATAGGAATAATTTACGGAAGTGTTCAAGCTATCACCCGAGATGAACTCAATTTCAGAAAATTGATTGCCAGGTAGTTTCCTCGTCTCCTCAACGGGAACAAAAAACTTCACACCTGGAAGTTTGTCGGAGACTCCTGCGTCACTACGAGGAGGGAGGGGATGATTTCTTGTGTCGTATTGTGACTTGTGATGAAACTTGGGTGCATCATTACAGCCCAGAGTCAAAGCAAGCAAGCATGGAGTGGCGGCGAAGAGACAAAACTTGTCCGGTCAAAGCCAAAACACATCTATCTGCTGGAAAGGTGCTTGCAACCATTTTCTGGCGCCGCGGGCGTTTTGCAGGTGGATTTTCTTCACAAACAAAGGACAATTAATCTAGCCTATTACTGTTGCCTTTTGGATGATGCAAAAGCTGTGTATCACAACAAGCAACGCTGGCAACCAATCCGAAACGTCATTCTTCTCCATGACAATGCAAGGCCACATACTGATGCTTTAATGTGGGAAAAACTGGAGGAAATTCACTGGACACCTCTAAAAGACCCTCCGTACAGTCCATATTTATCACCCTGCGACTACCATTTGTTTGGACCACTCAAACCAGACCTAGGTGGACAGCGGTTCGATGATGATGCAAGTGTAGAAGAGTACGTGCGCAACTGGCTCCGCACACGTCCCTCTTCTTTCTATTAAGATGGCACCTAAAACTTACCAATCTGATGGATAAAATGTGTGTCGAAGACAAGACACTATGCAGAAAAGTGATCTCTATATGTGTATATTTTGGTTGCTGCAATAAATTTTAAATAATAATTTTTTTATTTGTTCCGCCCTCGTACGATAAACAGTCTGTAGGAGCAGTCAAAATTTTCATTTCATATTCTATTACTGGAGCATTAATTTCAGATTGAAATTCAATTTGGTACGGAGGAATAAAAGATCTAATAGTTTATTCCACGGCTTCGAGAAACTTTTTTTTTAGGGAATCCGCGGGATTTCTATCCATTTTTGCATATTTTGCATTTGAAAAAATATCTAGCACGTCGACCACAAAGGTATTTTCTCTTTGTTCGCATAGAAGCTGTGGACGGATGTGTTGCCTCACTATCACTTCTTGTGGATTCACTTGATATTGTCCGTGCCAAATTGTGATATCAGGATGTCCTTCTTTGTTGATCACACTCATTGAACTCAAACGAAACACTTCTCGGAGGCGCGCAACGTGGGGTCTACTTTCCGTCTTCCATCAACTCTGCTTGTGAATGAATGCTGAGGCAGTGTACAGTTGGACATTTGGTTACACGCTAACAGAACATCCCAGGTAAACTGAATGGAACGGAATGGAAGCAGTGTTCTCCCTGCTTAAGAGAGCAGTCCTGCTTCATAATGAGAGGGTTAGTCAGTGGCAAGCTTTGTCTACCTCACTCTTTCGCTGAATAAAACAGGCAAGGTCCATATAAATATTTTCACTTTTGTGTACTTCTGCCATTATTGTTATTGTTGTCAACTGCATCTGATGTGATATTTTAACAAAATTATTGTGTCGTCTATCTGAATCCATTTGTTACAACTGACAGTTCTGTATCTTAGACCTACGTTACAATTTGATCATTTTCAGTATTATGGTGTGAGGTCAAAGCTTTCAATGTATGAGTCTCCTTGCTCCACTTTCCCCACTTCTTTTTGCATAAAGTTTTAAGAAACGTGATAAGATTTTTTAAGGTATAACAAAAGAGTCCATTTTGTTGGATATATGAACATCCTTCCTTCTTCTATTCAAAATCGTGTCAAGAGATTAGAACTTCATTTCAGTGAATATAACTTGAATTGGCGACTGAGTAAGTGGCCGTGTGGTTTGGGTCACGTAGTTGTGGGTTCGAACTGCACTGTCGACATCCCTGAAGATGGTTTTCCATGGTTTACCATTTTCACACTGGGTAAATGCTGGGGCTCTACCTTAATCAAGGCTTTGGTCGCTTCCTTCCTTTCCCTGTCGCATCGTCGCCAAGAGACTTATCCGTGTCGGTGCAACGTAAAGCAGAGTGTAAACAAATCTGGAGCAGTTGCATTATTTTTTTGTGTCCTATTTTTCCGTACATGTGTATGAATGACAAGTAATTTGTGCCATTGCGCCACCATCGCACTACTACTGTTATGGTTACCGCTGATGCGGCTTTCTTGTTTCTTTGTATTGCTGATAGCCAGATCGTTTACTTCATCAAAATCTAAAAGCCAGCATCCTTCTTCATTAAGTGTGCCTTATCAGAGTGTGTGCAAAGTCTGTATACGAATGGAAAATTCTAAATTCCCATGGAGGGAATTAGATATTTTTCACCAATAGAACATGTCAAAAATCGAACGCCTGAAAAGCCTTGTATCTGGTGTGTTTTTGACATTTTTGACATGCTCTATTGGTGAAAAATATCTAATTCCCTCCATAGGAATTTAGAATTTTCCATTCGGAATTGCTAGGCGGGCAATAATTCCATTGTGGAGATTTGTCTCCCATATGCAGTTATCAGACTGTGCCTCTTATAAGGGCTTCTGATAAGTTCACCTGCATACACCCCAGCGTCAGAGGGTGGGGTCTGACACATCCCACTCTGATGGGTCTGGTGTCAGATCTAAGACGAAGCGCTGGTTAATAGAGCGAACGCCTGAAAAGCCTTGTATCTGGCAAGTCTGTATACCCCTACTCATTATTTATTTATTTCTATTGTCAGATACCCATTGTTATCGAGTTTGATTGTTGGCAGCAGTTGGTGTTAAGATATTCAAAGAATGGCTAATACAAGTGATCATATGCTTGAGGGACATTTGGTGGCTGCTGTGTGGGTTCATCAGTGGGAAATCAATTAAAAATGTGATTTCATTGCGCAGTTTGTGAAAACAGCACCGACAAAGAAGATGTTGATAGCGTGGGTAAAGAAAGCCTTTTTAACGGGCAGTGTTTGCAACACACCAAGACGTGGAAGATCATCCGCCAGACTTGAACTTCGTGCTGACATGGAAGAAGCTATCAAACAATCTCCGGTCAAATCCGTATGGAAACGTTCGTCAGAGTTGAGGTTACTGGAATCAGCCATGAGGAAACACATCAAAGTGGATCTGAAAATGAGGTGTTGGCGTCCACTGAGTGTCAGTGAATTATCAGATGATGATTTGGAGAGATGTGTTAATGCTCGGATGCTGCAACAATTCCAAACAATGGCTCAGAAGGGAGAAGTCATGTTCACTGATGAATGTGCAATTAATCACAGCTCCCGTAGTCGCAATGTTTACTTTTGGGGAAGGGAAAGTCCTTTCTTTCTTTCCTTCTTCTTTCAAGAAATTGAGCACGTCATGATTTGGGCCAGAATGACACAAATGCATCTGTTTGGCACATATTTTTTATGATCGTTCTGTTAGTCAGAACAGTTGCCTCCAGATGATTAATGACTGGCTCATGCTGTAGGTGCGAAATGCAAGAATCTTAGACGCTGTTTGGTTTCACTGGCTCACTTTGCAGTGGCTGTTCTGCAGTGGCTGTACGCAGTCTTCGAGAACCGTTGAGGATAGGACAATGATCCAAGTCCCCTTCCATGGCCACCCAGGAGCCCTGATGTAACACCACCCAATAACGCACTCTGGGGTTATATCAAGGAACAGGTGAGGAAGCAGGGGAATGTTGGAATTGATGATCTGAAAAATGCAGTGCACAAAGCTTTTCAGAACGTGGCGGCGTATTCAGCTGTGCACAGACCATGGAGGGACACATGCGGATGTTTTAGATTCGTGAGATGTAAGTAGGAATAAATGAATGAGTGTATGTACTTTTATATCGTGTCAGTTTGACTCGAAAATTGTTACTTCTCTTCTCCATCCCACCCAGTTTGTGGAGCATATCGGCGTTAACAACAATACAGTAGAATTCCGCTGTAACGAACACCAGTATAACGAAATTTTCAGAATAACGAATAATTTTTTTGGTCCCTTCCTTTTTCCCTATTTGTTGTATGTTAAAATATTTCATTTTAACGAATTTCGTAGTTTCAGTTTAACGAATTAAAATTGAGCTCTTTTCATTACCAGTTTGACCATATTTTCTCAAATTAAAACCAAAATTCATCCTGTTTTATGACCAACATGTTTCTTGTTACATTATTTCGTTATTCAGACGATATGTTCGCCATTTTCCATACATGCACCGTACGCGATCGAGAAGGCGTATTTTGTGTAACCAATACGCTTCGCCCAGTTCTCACATATGGTATGGAACTTATTTGGGAAAGACTAACGGTGTCCGACCTTCGAACTATTGAAAATGTAAAGGCCCGATTTCGGAAACGAATACTGGGCATCTCCATGATGTCACCATCACGACTTGCGTATGAATTATCCAAAGAAACTTTTTAACGGGAAGATTTGAAAATAAGAATGCAGCTTTCACATACGCAGCGAGTAGTAGTTCAAGAGAGAAAGAGAAAACAAGCAGAAATCAGCCTGGATTTTTATTCAGCTGATGCTATGATTGACCGCAGATGGACCAGTCCAAATAATGACGTGAGAAGTGCTTTGAATTGGCTGGCGGTACATGAGTTTCACCATAGTCTATGCCGGCGATCAGACTTTCATGAACCGTCCCTACTTTGTGTGATAAACATTGCGATCGCTATCATTTCAGCAAGTGCAACAAGAGAACAAAATCTTCACTAGAATATGCTAAAGATTAATGTATTTTTTCTTTTAATGCACATTTGTACGCTATTAAATAAATAAATATGCTTCGCCCGTCATCCAATGTAAGGCGTCACTCTATTAGCTGAGTAGGAGCGCCAAGTTTGCAATCCACCAATGAACGCTACGCTTTGCGCAACCAATAGGCTTGGCCCATCAACCAATGTAAGACGTCACACTATTGGCTGAGTAGGATCGCGATGTTTGTAATCCACCAATGAACGCGACGGATGCATTGCATGTTTCTTCTTCGTATTTAATTCGCAAAGCCTATTGAAAGCACTTCTCACATTCTCTTTGACTTCTCATGTCATTATTTGGACCGGCCCAGCTGCGGTCAATCAGATGAATAAAAATCCAGGCTGATTTCTGCTTGTTTTCTCTTTCCCTCTTGGAGAACTACTTCTTGCTGTTAAGGTTATATCATTAAACTTGCAAAGTTCGTGTGCATTTCGTTAAATAGCCTAAATAAGTACCGTACCTACATATCATCGCAAATGGATAAGCAGAAGCGACAGCAGTTTTCGTTGAGTGAAAAACGTAAAATACTTGCGGAAGTAGAGAAAGACGGAAAGAAAGGAGATGTAGCGAAGAAGTATGGCATTAGCCCGTCAACACTTTCTACGTTTTTAAAACAGAAAAGTAAGATAGAGGAAAACATTGATGCTGATGCCGTAGGTCCACAGCGTAAGAAGATCAGGACAGCCGACTACAAGGAGGTGGACCAAGCCGTCTATACGTGGTTTGTGGAAATGCGGAGTAAAAACATTCCAATAAATGGCCCACTGTTATGTGAGCGTGCGCGATCTTTCGCACGTTCGCTTGGGTCACCTGAGTTTATGGGTAGTGCTGGTTGGCTTCGTAGGTTCCGGGAGAGATAGGCATATCCCACAAAATTATAAATTGTGAAGCTAACGATGCCCCGAAGGAAGTTGCGTCTTCATGGCGGCTGGAGACTCCAAAGGATGCCTTGAAAGAATATTCGCCCGCAGACATTTATAATGCAGACGAAACTGCTTTATTTTATAAACTAATGCCGAACACAACCCTTGATTTTAAGGGAAATAAGTGTTTTGGGGGCAAACGTTCAAAAGAACGTATCACGGCTCTTTTGTGCACCAATTCCACAGGGACGGACAAACTGAAGCCTCTCATAATTGGGAAATTTGGGAAGCCAAGGTGCTTCAAGGGGGTGCAACATCTGCCCTGTGAATACAGGCACAATTCTAAGGCATGGATGACATCTGTGCTATTCAAAGAGTGGTTGTTGGACTTGGAACGTCGGATGAAGGCCAAAAAGAGGAGAATTCTTCTATTATTGGACAATTGCTCTTCTCATAATTGTGTGCCTCGCCATTTGGAGCATGTAAAAGTTTTATTTTTGCCTCCAAATACAACTTCAATTCTGCAGCCGCTGGATCAGGGTATAATTCATGCAGTAAAGCGGCATTACCGAGCTCGTGTAGTCCGTCGAATGCTGTGAAACGTTGCCACGAATAGAGCCATTAACATCAATATATTGGAAGCAATGCAGATGTTGAATGCTGCATGGAAATCCCTGAATGCAGACATCATCACAAACTGCTTTAGAAAAGCTGGAGTGGTTTTTACAGAAGACGTCGCAGAAAGTGAAGTGTTGGATGATGTGGAAACCGAGGAGAATTGGAAGCGTTTGTGTACAACATTGGATGTGCCATCTACAGTAAGTCTTACCAACTACATCAATGTAGATAGTGATGTAATAGTCCACAAAGAAATCACAAATGAGGAAATTGTGGAGGACATTATGAATGATAGAGATCCATGCGATGAGGAGGAAGAGGAAGACAACCCCCAAAATGATTGTGATCGACAGAGCTTGACTCTTCAGCAGGCAACGAACATGGCAAGATTTTCTCGTGTCACGAAGTGATGTGCCAGAATCTGTTTTAAATTCATGTGCAGTGGTTGGTGACTATTTGGAACGAGCTTTTGTGTCTGGATCTGTTCAGAAGAAAATCACAGACTTTTTCAAAAAATGTTCTGGAACAGTGTGTGTAGACTTGCTGGTACAATGTAAATAGATTTTCTGAAAACATCTGTCAGTACTGTAACTCTTATTATTATAATGGTATTTTGAAGTTATATAGATCCTGCAGCTGATATAACAGGGCAGATGACCTCGTAAAAACAACCATAACTAATGGATATAATACTAGGCGAGTTCTTACGAATTGACTTATTTCAGTATAACAAAATTTCAGTATAACAAATTAATTTCAGAGGTCCCCAAAATTTTGTTATACTGGTATTTTACTGTACACCATTATCCTTCTCGTTCCCCCTCCTCGGGGCATTTATTGTACTCTCCCATTGTTTTGTCCCAGTTCAGGTTTCTTCTTGAACTCCTCCTTATCCACCTTGTTCTAAATCTCCCTCTCCCTCTCATCTCCATCATTTGTTTTCCTCCTTCGTCTTTTTTGTGTCCAAACTATCTTAGTTTACTTCCATTAATTTTATCATTTTAGTTCTCCATTCTGACCTCCTTCCTTGCATCATTGTTTTTCAATCTGTCTTGTCTTTCCTATCATACTTCTTAGGTATTTCATCTCACTGGTTTGAATTCCACTCTCCTCCCTACTTGTCATTGACCAGGTCTCAGCCATTATGTCTTTTCACTCTCTTATTCCAGACAAGGTTTCCTACACTCTGGTAGAATGCACCCTCTTGTTAATCCCCATGTCCAGCCTCATATTCTGCATTGAAAATGAAATGGCATACGTCTTTTAATGCCGGGAGTGTCCGAGGACACGTATTTTGATTTGACTCCCGTAGATGACCTGCGCGTCGTGATGAGGATGAAATTATGATGAAGACGACACACACACCCAGCCCCCGTGCCAGTGAAATTAACCAGTGATGGTTAAAATTCCAGACCCTGCCGGGAATCGAACCCGGTACCCCTGTGACCACAGGCAACATGCTAAACATTTAGCCATGGAGCTGGACGTATTCTGCATTAATTCACTCCCTAGGTATTTGAAACTGTCAACAATTTCACTCCTTTGACCACCAATTTTCACAATGCCTTTCCCTTGTCTTTCACCGTCTTGCTTTTCTCTGTACTGATCTTCATACCGTACTTTTCACTCTTTAATTCAGTGCCTCAATTTGTTCTTGTTTGTTCCCCAGACCACTTCATCTCCCTATTCCCATGTGCTTCCTTTGTCTCCTTTACAATTTTGTCCATAATCATTAGAAACAAAAGAGGCGACAGGACATTATATGTTAAAGCAAATTAAAAGTTCCTGTGTATACCAGAAATCATTATGGAGACTTATGGATGTCAGAGTTCTAGGCAATACTGACAGCCATAAGTCTCCATAGTGATTTCTGGCAAAAAGGGGAAATTTTTATTTACTTTAATGTAAGAAGGGAAAAATCCTAGTTACGATAGTATTGTTCTTAACTGTCGATATGCTGAAAAATCTTGCACTCGGCGATTCTTGATTTTGATGCTAGCAGGCGTAAGCTGATCTGGATGTTTGCAACACTATTTCACAACTCAGCGTCTCCAATTTGTCTCAAGTGTGTGAATATTCAGTGTGGTCATCATCGTTTTCCAGTTCCAGTTCACCGGGTGTGGTGAATGTGGCTATATGGAACATTATTGATTTTGTTTGATTTAGCTTCTTTGTATAATTTAGTAACAAAAACACATTCTATAGCATCACAACTCACATTTCTTTATTAATTTGATACTGATTATGGGATTTAATTTCTGAAAACCAGTTCTAACAAAATAAATATGTTATTTGTGCTGATACAGACTATGTTTTGTATTGTATATCATCAGCACTGTTTTGAAGATTGACTTGGTCATTTTATAAAGATTATGGAACTAGCTTCTTTGGGTGGTGAATTGGTACCCCTTGCCCATCTATCATGCTGGCATGTGTCGCCTCCAGGCGATGCCTTAGCATTATCTAACAAAATAACACTAATCACCCCCCTGTGGGTGGGGGATGCAGATGAAGAATACTCCCACGGTATCCCCCGCCTGTTATAAGAGGCAACTAAAAGGGGCCCTAGGGAGTGTCAGTTGGCGGCCACAGGGCCCTTCGCTGAGTCCTGGCATTGCTTCCACGTACTTGCACCAGGCTCTGCACTTCCATATATCCTGTCCGACCTCCCTTGGTCAACTCTTGTTCTTTTCCGACCCCAATCTTATTAGAGTATTCGAGGCCTAGGGAGTCACACCCTTCATGGCAGTTGTCTTTCTTTGTCTGGAACTTCATTTTTCCTTTCTCTCTCCCTGTGGGTGGGGGATGTAGACATCCACGGTATCCCCTGCCTGATGTAAGAGGCAGCTAAAAGGGGCGACCAAGGGATGCTGAATTTTGAACCATGATCTTAGCTGTGATTAGTACCATCACATGAGAAACACCATGGACCTGTGGGTGGATCACTATGGGTTTACAGTACCCATGTATAGCATCCCCCACTATGACAGAGGCTTCTCTCTGTCCAGGTATAGTTGGAACACCCCAAGCAGATAAAAAGAGGCTATTATTTTTGGGGTGTTTCAGCATCTGGTTGTGGACATCATGGGTGTGCATTTCGAGGAACATCACGGGTCTGGGCATTGCCTGTGGTTCGTACCCACTACGTGAGGAACACTATGGGTCTGCGTTACCTGTGTGTAGTACATTTCCTGTGAGTAGGACCACAATGTGTGGAACATCACATGTCTATGTTACGTGTGATTAGTGCTGCTACATCAGAAATACCATGGTTCTTACCTTCCTACTGACAAGTACCATTATGAGGGGCCATTGACCTGAATTTTTCACCCCTTTAGACAACAAGCATCATTGATTCAGGATAGTGCTTTGGAAGCAGCCCCCTGGTCACTATGTACTATTGTTTTAAGATAGTTTCTGGCAAGGTGGGGCATTGCGGGTCAAATCCACCTCTGACAACGGGTTAGACTTAACATGGAATTATGTATTATAGATTATGCCTGGAAATACATCAAAACCAGAAAATCAGCTGGAGCCGATGAAATTAATGGAGAAATGATCAAGGCTATGGGCATTTCTGGAAAACATTGGATCTACAGACTCTTTTGTAAGATCTGGAAAGAAGGGGACATACCAGTTGGTTGGAAAACAGGCATCATAATTCCAATTTTCAAGGAAGGAGACAGAAAGAAATGTTTCAACTATAGAGGCATTACTTTAACATCTCAAGTTGGTAAACTTTATGAAAGAATTATAGAGCACAAAATCAGACCCCTCTTCGAAGAACAATATGGATTCAGGAAGGGGAGATCAACAACTCATTTAATCTTTACCATCCATCAGATAATGGAAAAATACTACAAACACAACAGAGATTTGTGGCTAGCCTTTCTGGATATCAAGAAAGCGATGCTGTGAACAGAGAGAAGGTGTGTACAGGATGACATGATACGCAGGATCAAGAATTTGTATGAAGATACCTAGAGTAAAGTAAAAACACCTGTAGGAATGACTGAAGTCTTCGATATAAAATCTGAGTTAAGACAGGGTGGTGTTTTGTCTGTTCTTCTTTTCATCACTGTGATGAACGAGATTCAGAGAAAAGTACACCAAACCATTGGAGGTAAGAAAATGAAAGTTACCGTATCTTGTTCGCTGACGATATGTGCTTGTAGGGAGACTGATCTAAAACTTGAAGACAAAAGACCAAGACTCAGGTACAAGGACATGGTGAAGATTGACATTGAACAGCGAGGACATATTTTTGGAAAGCATCGAAGGAGAGAAGTCAGAGACAGGAACTGGTGGAGAAGCCTCGTTCACCGACCCATCGCTTAAGATGGAACGACGTGGGATATGTATGTATGAACGTAATCATTGTTCATCGTCTCTTTTTTTGAATTCTAGTCAGTGAATACATTTTGGAATTATTTTTAACTTTCAATATTGCAAGTATTTTAAATTCATATTCATTCATTCATTCATCTT
The DNA here is from genome assembly GCF_040414725.1 of Anabrus simplex. Taxonomy (NCBI): domain Eukaryota; kingdom Metazoa; phylum Arthropoda; class Insecta; order Orthoptera; family Tettigoniidae; genus Anabrus; species Anabrus simplex. Next base: position 241,400,358 of record NC_090272.1, on the reverse strand, counting down.
CACGTTTTGAATTCTGGTCAGCGAATGAGTTTTGGACTTTTAAATTGTCATTACATTGCGTCTCATTTTGTACCAGTAGGGGCCATTGACCTACATGTTAGGCCCCTTTAAACGACAAGCATCATTATCACTGTCGTAGTTGTGACGAACATAACCAAATGACCTATTGTTCGGGTTCTGACGCTGAACAATTTATACTTCCACCAGGTTTCAATTAGACTGCCCCTAGAGAACATACATTGCATGATTGTTTTCCAGTGGCATTTCTTCTACTGAGGGACCATCATCCTATCAAATGAAGCTGTTAGCCTCTTCCTCAGGGAGTAGAGTTATTTACTGCCACCTCGTGGTATTGTCAATATTAAGATATAATTGCATCCTTTTACTTTTTTCTGTAACTTTGATTATACTGTCATTCAAATCATTAATTTCAGCCATCAAAATGATATCTTGTGCATACTGAAGCTTCTAAGTGATGAATGTCATACTCGGTTCTGTATTGACTTAACGATAAAATTCTATAGAATAATTTATTTGTAGTGAGTGATCCACCTGTTCAATACAAGCCATAAGACTGTGATGTGTTTTAGTCCACATATTTTAGTTGAGGAATTTTAAGATGTCTTCATTTCTTTAATGTATACTAGCTGAAGATGACCCCCACCAAAATAAAAGCGTTAAAATGTGTACTCGTTTTACGAGTGAGCATACCATTTAGTTTTAAGTGCTTATATCAACATTGTATTGAACAAATAAATTCTTCTACAGAATATTATCAACAAAAAACCTTAATTGGTTTATATTTAAACCAGATATCTTAGTTCACTTGTTCAATGGTTAATAGTCGTACTTTTCTGTGACTGACTGAACAATTACTTTTCCATGTAACCACTCTTTCATGAAATAAAGATTCTACTTTAAAAAATCAAGATGCGTACTGTACATCACCGCCTTTGTTTGTTCATGGTGAGCATTCTGCTACTGGCTTGAGGTGGAGGGGTTGCAGGTCAAATACAGTACATTAGCATCACAGTGCTTTTTGTGATAGATATTCTCTTGGACACTATGCACATGAAAATAGAAAATCTGTCTCGCTTGCAATTGCTCTAAACTCACGTGCTGCAATGCTAGTATGTCAAACGTGACTCATTGTGTCGTTACTTCTATTCAACAAGAGCTGTTGGCGTGAGAGATCACCTGTATGGTTAACACGGAACTGCCATTGTGTTACACTGGTGCTGGCCTTTTGAGCTCGAAATGATGGGCTCAAATACATCAGTCTTGTGATGGTATATCTACTCCTGCAGGGCAAACTTCCATGGAACATTGATGTTGCAGAAAACCATTCAAGAAAGATGGCTTATTTTATTTTTTGACAGACCATATACAGCAAGATGTTGCCAAGTAAAACTTGGAACAAGGATTGAAAAATAGCCATTGTGATCAATAGGTCTCTCAGTGGTTGTCCACCTGTTCCCTTCTTCTTAGGACGTTGTCTCCCTACAGAGTTTGGCAATCCAATTGATTATAACTCGTGAAACAGCAGCTTGAAAGATTTCAATGAAAGTTCATCCATACCAGTAGTGCAGGTCTTTAAGCCAGAAATTTCTCTGCCTCCGCACAGATCATTTTCCTTCAATTTTCCCCTGAGTGATGAGTTTAAGAAGTACATATCGTTCACCTCTCATGGTGTACCTGAGCTTTAGTTCCTTGATGGTTGCTAGAAGCTCTATTTTCTTATTTAACAAGTTGAGGACTTCCTTTCTCCCCAGAATATCGAAGCATTCCTCCGTACAAGTACATTTTGAAAGCTTTGCCCGCCTCTCCAGCCAAGGGCTGAGCTTCCAGCCTTCACAACCATATGACATCAGAATGAGTTCTATTATTATTAAGCGTATGGAATTTACAGAATGGACAAGTATATACAATATTATACAAAAGAAAAACCTGCAATGAATACATGGTAATTAGGGAACAATTACACATGGATATCTAAATTGTTTATCCACTGCACTAGGGATTCTGAGACATCAGCAAAGTCTTTCTGGTCTCCACCATAAGCACGCAGAGGGCATTCGTCCATTATATGATGCACGGTCTGGACTAAAGCACCACCCCCGAAGCCCCACTGGTGAAGGGAGAATGCAGATCTTCCACAATTAGTGCGAAACCTGTTTAGTGATGCCCACGTTCTTCTTGGCAAACTGAAACCAGCTGGGGCGTGGTTTGAATTAAAGAGGCTTGGCCACTCTGGAGCTGTACGAATCCATTGCTCTTTCCATTCCTCTTTTAAATTGAAACCAGCATCCATTAGATTCTTAGCTGTTTTCATTGGTGGCTTACGGGTTTTCAGCCTTTGTCTCCAGAGATCTGCAACATCTCTGTGGATAGATAGAGTTGGATTGGACATGATCTTATCATATTCTTGAACAAGGGCTCTTGAACGTCGCAGGCTTGGTGGAGCAATGTGGGACAGGACTGGCAGCCAGTGCGTTGCAGTAGGCTTCAGAGTACCAGAGATGATACGCATGGTGGTGTTAAGTTGTACATCGACTTTCTTCACGTGGCAACTGTTAAGCCATACTGAAGAGCAGTATTCAGCTGCAGAATACACGAGGCTAAGTGTGTCGTAATGTGTCCACTGAAGCACCCCATGAAATTCCACACAATTTAAACAATATTATTACGTGATCTCAACTTAGATCCGAGGTTTTCAAGATGCTTTCTATAAGATAGGGTTCGTTCAAGCATTACCCCAAGGTACTTTGGATTAGGATAGTGCTTTAGCACTGAGCCATTGAAGCATACTTGGAGTTTTGTATTAGCCAACTTGTTGTGGAGATGGAAGCAAGCAGATTCTGTCTTATTCATGCTGGGTTGTAGTCTCCAGTTTCGGAAGTAACGGCTAAGTGTATTCAGGTCAGACGTCAGGATGGCCTTGGCATGGCTGAGATCTGGATGTTGAATGACAATGGCTAGGTCGTCTGCATAAGAAAATTTTAATGATTTTGTCTCAGGGATATCCGATATGTAGAGATTGAATAGAAGATGTGCCAATACTGATCCCTGGGGAAGGCGATTTTTTAGTTTCCTAAGACGACTAATGTCATCATACACGACGACATGGAAGAGCCTTATGTTAGCATAATGTTGATCAGTGTGGTTACAGTTTTGCAAGGGATAACTCATTGCAGCTTCAACATCAACCCTTGCCTCCACGCCTCCACACAGTATCATATGCAGCCTTTAGATCTACAAAGACTTTTTTTTTTTTTTACTAGGGGCTTTACGTCGCACCGACACAGATAGGTCTTATGGCGACGATGGGATAGGAAAGGCCTAGGAGTTGGAAGGAAGCAGCTGTGGCCTTAATTAAGGTACAGCCCCAGCATTTGCCTGGTGTGAAAATGGGAAACCATGGAAAACCATCTTCAGGGCTGCCGATAGTGGGATTCGAACCTACTATCTCCCGGATGCAAGCTCACAGCCGCGCGCCTCTACGCGCACGGCCAACTCGCCCGGTCTCTACAAAGACTACAGATGTTTTAGTACCCCTTTGAAAACCAGCTTCAATGTGAGTTCTTAGTGCTAGCACCTAGTCAACACACCTTCGGTTCTGCCTGAATCCAGCTTGCTCTACTGGGATCACTTCATTAATGGCCGAACTAATTCTATTGTACACAAGTCTCTCAAGGAGTTTATAGCAAACAGTCAGCAATGCTGTTGGTCGGTAGCTATCGACTTGGTCTTCCGGTTTACCGGGTTTCAGAATTGCAATGATCTTGCTTACCCGGAGTTCATATGGCAGATGTCCAGACGATAATATATTAGAGTAGAATTTAGCCAACTAGAGCCTTGTGTTTGGACCACTATGTATCAGAAACTCAGGAAATATCCCATCAAAGCCAGCAGCTTTACCTGGTTTGAGGCTTTTAATAGCAGTATCTACTTCCAGATGTGAGAATGGTTCCGAGTATATAGAGTTCTCCTGCAAGTTGCTTTTCTGTTGTTTGAGCAACTTCTTTACTTGGACGGTATGTTTCTTAACAGAGAGCACTCGTGACATATTAACAATATGTTCAGCTACTAGGTTGGGGTGATGCAACCATTTCTCTTGTGGCAGGTTTTGTTTCCGGTAAGTTTCCTGAGAAGACTCCAGGCTTTTCTGCTGGACTGTTTGAAGTCCATAGTCTCAGCCGTATTGTTCCACTTCTGCTGTCGAGATTCATCTAAACTCTGTAACAGAGCACTTGCTATTTCAGGATCTCCACCCTCACAAGTTTCATTCCATCCAGGGATATACTCTTTCTGCAGCCCTCTTGGAATATATTTCTTGGCAATTGAGATAATTAGTCCAGCAAAACGTTCGTAGTTAGACTGAATAGGCGGTATGAATCGGACACATTTGTCAAGATCTTCTGAAAAGCAATTCCACTTGGCTTTATTGAAATTCCAGCGTGGTTGAGGTGTGCTTTTAACCAAAGGTATTTGTATTCCTGTAGGTATGACAGGTCTGTGTTGACTGTGGGGAAAGTTTTCCGTTACTTTCCTTGTAGTAGGCAGGACAATACCGTTTATATCTTCACGTCCGCAGGATTTACCTCTACATTGCCCTGCATGTGTTCCCCGGGTGGTGCTAAGCGAGCAACAACAAATCGGCGGTGAAACTATCAACAGACGTTGATCTCGTGGCCAAATGGACGCAGAGAGAATAAGTACTTATGGTATACGTATTTCCAGGAGCTCTTTCTTCCACCATTTCATCAAATTGAAAGTCTCCCCCCCCACCCCCCCCTGTGGGTGGGGTACGCTGATGATGAATACACCTACGGTATCCCCTGCCTGTTGCAACAGGTGAGTAAAAGGGGCAACCAAGGAATGATTGAATGAAAACCATAAAACTACTTGTTATTAGTACCATCACACGGGGAAAAAACATGGGCTGCCTTTACTTGCGAGTAATACCCCTATGTTACGTACGCAATAGGTTTGTGATTAGTAGCAATAGTGGGTGGGTCACTATGGGTTTACAGTATGCGTGATTAGTACCATTATATGTGGAACACCATGGGCTTACGTTGCCTGTGATTAGTACCCACTATCTGAGCAACACTGGGGGTCTGCGTTGCCTGTGATTAGTACCCACTATCTGAGCAACACTGTGGGTCTGCGTTGCCTGTGATTAGTACCCACTATCTGAGGAACACCATGGGTTTGTGTTGCCTACGAGTGGTGCCATTATGTGAAAAACACCATAGGTCTGTGTTACCTGTGCATATTACATTACTTGTGAGTAGCACCACAATGTTTGGAACACCGTGAGTCTACGCTACTCATGATTAGTACCGCAGCTTGAGAGAAATACCATGGTGCTACTTTACTAGCAATAAGTATCATTATGAGGGACCGTTGACCTTGATTTTGGACCTCTTTGGAAAACAAGAACCATCGATTCAGAATTGTGCTTTGTAAGCAGTCCTTTGGTCAGTAAAACTAATTTTTCAAAATAGTTTCTGGGAAGGTGAGGCATTGCGGGTCGGATCCACTGTTTGTTTTAAGTTAATAATCGTTGTTCATCATCATTTTCTTGAATTCTAGCCAGTGGATCGATTTTGGAATTATTTTTAACTTTCAGTATTGTGAGTTGGAAACCAAACGTCTGGCTTAATCTAATTTTCTCTCTTTGACTTTTTTTTTCCATAAATGGACAAATCTCCTACTTCCTGTATGTTTGTTAGAATTTATGGTTTTCAGGTTGGTGTTTCATTACTCTTGCTTCAGCGCAGTCATCTTAAGACAAAAAATTTCAGATTAATTTGAGCCTCAATGAACTTCCATTAGGTAAAAGGTTCACACATCAGTTTATATAAAAGCTTTAACATTATTATAATTTATGCTGATAAGATCTATTAAAGGAGGCAATCATTTTACAAATTCAAAGATACGGTTTTTGGAGACTCCGAGATGCCGGAATTTAGTCCCGCAGGAGTTCTTTTACGTGCCAGTAAATCTACCAACACAAAGGTGATGCATTTCAAATACCACCGGACTGAGCGAGGTTCGAACCTGCCAAGTTGGGGTCAGAAGGGCAGTGCCACTCAGTCCGGCTTCAGAGAACTTTATCGTATTTTTGTGTAAATGGTTTTTAATCATCGAAGTAGTTTCTGCCTTTATTTTTTAAAGGCGATTGATTACGTTGACATAATAATAATAATCTACCACTCACTTTCAATGTAAATTATCATGTAAATAATTAAAATATATTATATTGTATTTAAATCTGTGGTAGTGGACCTTACACCCGTTAGATTGTGATTCGGTTTTGTTATTTAGCTTGAATTTTCAGTTAGGATTAACATAGTGATCGCCTTCATAATTATAGCTAGACATGGACGTTTTCCTTGAAAATTAAATAAGCTAAGTATTTATGAATAAACTGCAACGTTTCTGTCAGTTGACTCCTGAACCCTTTCTGGCCTGGAATACTATGCCATCATGAAAGCTAAAGCCAAGTATCCTTGACAACAGATGTGGCAACACGGAATCCTTCACAGGATTCTATCGCAGACTTCTCCGTACCCTTGATCTTGATTATCGGATCTCTCAGGGTGTTTGTCTGAATCTAGAAAATTTTATCTAGCTTACACGCTTAAGGGTGTGGAGGAAAATTCAGAATGCTCTATGCTTCAGCAAATGAAATTCTCCCAATATGAGCAAACTAATATTTAATGGCCTTGGCGACAAAAAGAAGAACAGTAAAATAAATAGACCACACGCCGGAGTATATGACCCTCCGAAATATATAAAATTAAAAAACCTCACATGACGAAATGATTTTGAATTTGCTTCAGATAAGTACACTCCTATTAATGATTAATAAATTATTGTAATAACGAATACATCAGCGAACCGTATATCACATTCCCTTCGATGCTGGGAAATAAGTTAAAACTAAAGAAGAATAATACTTGAAACTATCTGAGTGATAAATGCCCACCTACCAAAAAAACACTTCAATAGAATTATCCAAAACCTGGGCCCGAGAAATATGAACCCAGATCATTATGTGAGTAAAGTCAGAATTTACTCATAACAAACAAAATCACATATATCAGCAAACAAGAAACAACAAAACAATTACACTATACTGGCTGTATGTACATTTCTGTGCAGGCCAAGGAAAACCTTGGCGAATTCACGTTGGCCTTGGCGGGATTCGAATCGTGGATCTTCTGCCATCCTGGCGGGTAGCTGGAAGGGAAAATCCTGAATACTTCATTTATGAAAGAGATTCCTACCACCTACATTCGTTAATTAATTACCTGGCCTTTCGGCTGAACTATTTCCTGGTATATAAAACAAACAAAGCTTTAAATCTCCCTTGTGATTGTATAATATGAACTCTGTCAAGAATTGTGTCTTTCTTTCTCTAACACTGCCCCTCTCTCAGAGAGCCATTTAATTAACACTGACAGCCGGAACAAACAAGTAGTCATGCCCCTTTCAGCCCCTTGGTCTTCTTTAGTTCACAAGCCCTTTTAAAATATCAACTCTGCATGAAAACCTCACACAATACTTTAAACGTCTCATTCTATTGAGAACATAATCTCTTAAATCCATCTCATATAAACGTCACCTCCAATACCTTTGGCAGGATCAACAAATCAGAACTTGAAATAATCATATTGTTAAAAAAAGAGATTTTCTCGCTATCCAATTCCTGTTAACACAGCCTCAAGGTATATAGACCGGGGTTCATGACCTGAGCACGTCCAAGGAAAAGCAACACACTTAAACTCAAATGACCTGTCATATAAAAAATATATATGCACTTTTTTAAAATTCAGGGGAGAAGAGGAAATTAATAGGAAAGTGCTTCCTTATGGAAAGCTCTATCTAAATGGACGTCTTGGATTCAAAACCCAGCGTCGTTCATAGTACACCATACAGCAAATCTGCAGCCATGGACCTTATGCTATTAACTCCTACTAATTGACATAAAAAAATAAATATATTGAGTGCATTCCTGCTTCAAAAAAACATGCACTAATTAGACTCTGTTTACATGCAGTCATTATACTGTTATATACTGCCATCTTAACTCACTCACTGCACTCACAAAATAAATTATTAAAAAAATCCATTCTGAAATGTTACATCTAATACGTTGCCAAAAGTTGAATTACACGATACCATGAACTAATAATTAAAGCTGAGTAATTACAACAATCCCTCCATGATTTCTTGCAAAATTTAACTAAATTAACTCACTCAAAAGCTTCCTATATTAAATCCCTAAATAAGATATACATCCTAATCTAATAATGAATTATTTACAAGCTGCACATTTGTAATTACTTACAATGGGATTATGCAGTTATCTGAATACTTCATTGTGCCTTCCATTCGAGACTCGGGAAGGGCCACGCTGGGAAGACTCAGAACTCCATTCCAGCGACGATTGTCATTGGGATATCAGGGGTACAGAACTGAGTAGCTGTTTCCTGGAACATGGTTTCTATCTCATTCTCCACTGAAGAAAGCTGTTGCATCAACACGGAATATTAGCCACACGTTTGCGTAACTTCAAATGACGCTCTACACTGATATCAGGGCTATCGTCACGCACTGAATTTATGGCCGATTACATGTATAAAAATAATAATCACAAATCCATCTCTAAATATTACAGGAATTATCTAAATTCAGGCGCTATCAAGCAAATACACCATGGACTGTTTCTGAATAAAACTTTGCACGTCTAAGCTTATTGTCTCAGATTATCACCGCACAGAGACTGATTTTTGTGACGAGTCACGTGGAGCGAGCCCTGTGACTATTCCCAGACTGTCTGGGGTACGTGTCTGTCTGGCCTATTTATTTAAAACTGGTATGAGATGGCTGACCCTGGAAACCTCCCAGAAAGGATATCAATTTATTCCATTGATACCATGAATATCAATGAAGCAGTGCGTTCGAGAGGTGGCTAAGATGATCTTATGAGTCTAGATTGTATGTGGAAATGAATTTGATCGTAAACTTCTTGCAATTGCCCAAAGCATCACCCCAGCCTTTGAGGCAGTTGGGGGAATTTCCATAGCAGGCCATGTGTTCTGTGTATCGGGTGGGGACGCTTCCTTTATGTGATAGTATCACAACTGCATAATTTACATTACTCAGGAATATAAAGCACATCCCTTCCGGTCAATTTTTCTTCTTAATTCTGAAGAGGCATATATGGTGTCATTCATCATCATCAGTATCAGTCTCCAGTGTGTGAGCGGTCGCCACTTCAGTTGATTCAGGTACCATTCTTCCTGTATTTAGTTCCAATCTACTCCTCTATGTTCTAGATCTTGTTCAATCCATCTCCTTTGAGGTCTGCCTCTAGGTCTTTTGCTGTCTAATGTGTCATTAGTTATCCTAATTATAGTGTTAATCAAGGTGCAAATTTAATTTAACTCCACTTTTTTGTCCCGTTAGGCTGGTTATCCGCCTAAAATTTCTGTGCGTACCGTTGGTTCTCCGTGAGTTTCACCCCCACGGTATTATCACATGGTACTTGCTCGAGACCTGCCGTCTTCTGTTCTAGTCGCACAATTATCTCTATCGCACTCGCTCCTTATTGGAAATTTCTATGGCTTCAGTGCTCGTGCGTCCCCCTCTTGTATCCACACATGCCAAATACAGAACATGTTGAATAAAATTTTGAATGTGTGTTCCTGGATCACTAATTCATGGCTCTGATACGGCACACCATGAGCCTGCCATCTTTTATTTAAGTTTCTTCCTTCACCTCTGCTATTTTGATCTACGTCATGTTATCATATCTCCATGTTGTGGTAAAGAGTTCTCTTCAAAAGGGACAGCAAGTATGAGAGCAAAACTGATTCAGGTTACAGTTACTGTTATTCATAAGTTCAAATTTCAGATCATAGATATTATATGCAGCAGCTCCCCAGCCTTGTAAGATGTTCTATTAGCTCTGCTAATTTTTCCTAATTTTTACCAGACTATGACTATACAGCTTCTTCAATACTATGAATACATCAGTTGGCAGTGATAATGATGACATCCAAGTATCCTTAAATCCTTACAGTTGCTCCATCAATAGCTTTATCACTTATTATTATTTTTTCAATTTATTGGGGTTGGCTGTTGATGTGGATTTGGCCCTTCCCGGCGCTCACCGTTTTTGCACGTTTCTCTGTGTACGAAGAGAAGTGTATTAGATAAACTCAAATGCCCAGTCCTTGAACCAGAGAAATTAGCTATATGCATTTAAAAAACTCACATGGCTGGGGCCCTCTGAACCAAAGACAAGCACATCACTCTCCATTACACAGCACGGGAATGCCTGCACTTCACTGTTCTTGAGTTGTACTTCGGGGTATAACTTTTATAATGTCTCCAGATGTGTACACAGTATAGGAAAGGGTATTTATGTACAATCATTATGTGAAAACAGAGTCTTGTAGGGAAGTTGTTAGGGGATTTGTAACACAATTTCCAGGTGTACGCCCTCCACATAGACAGACCATGTGGAAACTCGTAAACAAATTGAGAGGAACTGGTTCTTTACTTGTTAAGAAGCGAAGTGTTAAAAAGCGTGTACTTAACGAGGAAAAAGTAAATGAAATCACAGAAAGATTAGAACATGTGCCTACAAAATCCCTAAGACGACTTGGACAACAGGCCGGGTTTTCGAAGAGCTCAGCATGCCAGAACCTCAACAAACTTATGCATGTTAATCAGAGTTTCCTGAGACGGTGCAAGAAATTTATGGATGGAGAACATTTCCAACATCTTCTGTCATAAGGCACAAGCTTATTTTCTTAATTACTAATTTTCTTAATTTTTTTTTACTAGTGGCTTTACATCGCACCAACACAGATAGGTCTTATGGCGACAATGGGATGGGAAAGGCCTAGGAGTTGGAAGGAAGCGGCCGTGGCCTTAATGAAGGTGTGCCTGGTGTGAAAATGAGAAACCACGGAAAACCATATTCAGGGCTGCTGACCACTATCTCCTGTATGCAAGCTTACGGCCCCTAACAGCACGGATAACTCGCCCGGTTATCTCAAGTCATGCACGGATAAGTGCTGTGTCAACAGGAGGCAAATAAGCCAACCGATGAGGGAAACTCACTGTAGTTAGCATACGAGCTAGGACATCACTGACTTGAGCTGAGTTCCTACATACAATAGAGGGAAATTTAATTGATCCACCTTTTGACAATACGTAATCTAATCTAAAAAGGTGGATCAATTAAATTTCCCTCTATTGTATGTTATCTCCTTTCAATATGGACCAGATATGAAGTTTTTAATGTTGAAGGCTGTTTGAACTGCACCACATTTTCTATACAAGGCCATATTTTGAGGGAAATCAGGATTCAGGATGGTCAGAAACAATATGAACTGGGTATATGAGCATTAGAGGGTTGGCCATACTGATAAATAATTTATCTCTCGCTACAGTCATTTTATCGGCTGCTGAACTTAGCCAGTCAGGTTGCTTTGTGAGGCGGTGTTGCTAAAGCTGAACGTGGCTTAAGGCTACAAATGGAAAGCCAAGGAGGGATCAGAGCTGACAAGATCCCACCGTAGCAAGTGCGGAAACCCAGGGTGTGTTTTATTTGATGTTGATTTCTCGGCAGGGCTCTCCAACCGAAGTCACGTGCAGATTTACCAACATCGCCTCGGAAAGCCCATTTGAATTCGCCCGCGAAGCGATCTGATGGCTAACTTCAGAAGCTGATAAAATAACAATGGCGCAAGATTGTCTAATGCTCATATACCTGGTTCACGTTCGCAACCACCTGTATAAATAACAATTTAAACACAGGAAGTAATCTTTCTTTTTTAATAAAAAATTCTCTATTAACATTAGCTACCATACTTCATTTATCTGACAATACCATCTCTTCCATTTCAATAATTTAAACAAAACGGAAAATTGAGGAAAGTTGCATTTCACACTATTGTACTTCCTCCTAAAAGAAATGTAACTGATCTTCTAAATGACATCATTTAATAAGATAATTACAAAACATTAATATACATGTATTTATATGTTCATATGTACTATATGCATAAATTTAACAGATTTCATATAAAACACACACACACGACAACATAAAAGTTAACACATATGTGATAAAATATTGGTATATAAAAATATGTTACAAAGACTTAACTGGTGGTTTTATGGGATATTTTGTTATCGTCCAGTCTTAACTCTGCTGAGTTTCAACCTCTTCATAGAAAAATACTCAAACCATGCTCTTCACAACTTTCACTAGATAATACTACAAAATGATTGATTTGTTGTTCTTAATATGATCAGCAACAGATAAAGTATTAAGGACAATGATTTGGTAATAACAGTAGAATTTTGAGTGGGACGAATACCAAAATACCGGAGAAATAAAGATTATGCCCATATAAGGCAATACACTACCAAATACAAAACTACAACACTCTCATGAAGCTATGTTCAATTACGAACAAAATGTTCAACATATGTACATTTTATATATATAACTTTTCTATGAAATTTCTATACAATTATATATATATATATATATATCACTATGGAAATATTTGAAAATAAATTCTTAGTTATAATTTTACAATGACTTTATTTATAAAGATATCTTCAGTATCAACAATGAATTATAATTTATTTTTCATAATTAAAGCTATCATGGTATCATCAACAAACGACAGTTTCACATATGCATTGGCAAACATCAAAACAGAAGTAAAGTTACAAAGATTGAAATTAGTAATAAATACTACTTCAATAATCTAACAGTGTTTTATAAAATATGATGCTGCCAATGCAGGAAGAAAGTCGGAACATACCTCCTACTAACATGATTTATTACTATGCAATTTAATTGACTTTCAACTTTAACTGGCAGCCTAATGCTCTTGAACTGAAATGGGTTTCTACTTAGAGCTAAGGTTCATGCCGTATTTAGAAACACTGTTCCTACAAAAAATGAGGGTAACAGAAATTTTTCTATCTAGGCATTATGTATGATAATTGAGAACTCCCTTGTAAAGATATTATGCAAATTTAGTCGAAGAGTACTAGACCAAAGTGTGAGCACTCAAAGCTGGTTGTAGAACTCACTGGCAATACTGCCTGCTTTAACATATCATATCAGCCAAAATATACACAGTTTATCATGATAACCATCTGGATGTCAAACCACAAATAAATAAAAATATTATTGTTTCTGCTACTGTGTGCAACCATTTCAGTTTGACGCCATCTGGTTCCTGCCCATCAATTTTGATGTCTCGTTTTACTAAGGCCTACTAGACGGCAGAGTAAACGGAATCTCTTGGACGTCTGTGGCTGGGTTTTAATTAATTTTGTCAGGTAAACACAAAAAATGTCGCCATGGAGCGTCAGACAGACTTACTTCCGTCCTTCGAAAATCAAACTACCTCTGCTGGATTTGAGCCCATGATCTTGGGGGTTGGGAGGCTGACACTCTACCACTGACCCACAGAGGGAGCTAAATCACAAATGATTTTTATTTCCTGGTATGATGTTCTAGGTAAAATAATTATACACTCTCCATGTTATCTCACAAAGATTTTACAGGAGAAAGGAGTCAATAGTCTGTACCTCCTGACAACAGGCCACTTGAAACAGTTTACTCGAGTATGGTCAATCGTGGAAATCGACTGCACAAAAATTACAAGGTTGTGTTGCTTTTCGGACGAAAAATTTGTATAAAAGAGGCCTTTAAATTGATCTGATTTATGGTTTAGATCTCAAGAGTCCAGGGAAGGAGCTTGGATGAACTTATAATTTCTTGCGAAGTAAAGAAGCAGAAGAGTTCATGTTGCGACTGACTGTACTTCAAAGTATTTGTTAGCATGGAGTAAGCAGCAGCTCGCATAGAAGAAAACTTCTTCCTATTTAGCACAGTAGATTCCCTCAGGACGTAGATTTTCAGTCCAAATTCTCGATGTCTCTGTATACCAGGACGGTCCACTCTAACAAAAGATGAATGCTGTAGGTGAGGATTCACGACCCTGAAACTATAAATGCGAAGTGACTGAGAACGTAGCGTATAGAGTATCTGTATTTCTTAGTGTGTTTAATGTCAACAATCGTTACAAATTTCATAGAGATCCATATGGACAGTTATCAGTTACAAAATAAAATGTTAAAATATATTGAGAACTCCCTTGTAAAGATATTATGCAAATTTAGTCAAAGAGTACTAGACCATTGGGTGTGTTAATTAACATTTTATTTTGTAAGCAATATCAACAAAACAAACTTTGTTAGATATTGCCCGGATCCTTCCCACGTCTTATTATGAAACAACAGTGCCAGAGATTGACTGCTATGATACAAGTTGACTAGTACATTCTGATGCTGAGGCAGTGTGTGTGTGTGTGTGCGCGCGGGCGCGCGTGCGTGTTGTTGGCACAAACTATGTGATGGTCACTTCACATCATAGTTTCAAGGTCATGAATTCAACCTGGTCATCCTGCTGCAGTTCCATATTAGAAATAAACAACTATTTTTACAACTCACTTGATGGGGGTTACAGCATTGTGTACGAGGGGAGGGGTGTTTGTTGACGTTACGACTTTGCTGACAGTAGAGCATTAGTAAACGTTCTGGCTGCATGTTGTTGAATGGAGCAGGGGCATTAGAGTAATGACAAGATGGTGAATATGTTTTTACTGTACAAGAAAAGTCGAAGAAATAGAGCTACATATGTAGCAAGGATGAGGATTAGGGCTGCAAGTGTCACACCCCTCGTGCTGCTGAGTGTTAGGTGTGTAGTGCTGTGTGTGGAACAAGAGGGTGGGTATTTTGAACTTATCTTATAATTACTACACAGTAAGAAAATTGTACTGTTTATTTATGTTATTTTCATTCTATAACTTGAGGCTTTCATCTTTAAAACAGATCATTCCGGTGCACAAGAAATGCACAGAGCTTGCCGACCCATCAGGAATTTAGACTGAAAATCTACTTCTCCGATCTCTCTGTCACCCGCATACCGAGCTCAATACATTGGAAGCACGCAATACATCATGTGTACCATCACCATCAGGGACAAACTTAACACTAGTTTAACTACATAACCAATGCACGCATGCACACACAGAGTCTACAATCATTCGAATGCAATGAGTGGTATTTACCAAGGTCATAATTGATTCACTCAGTCTATTTTTTAATTCGTCAAGTGCAGGCTTTTTGCTGCTGTCAGGTTTCAACTCCTCCCTATCGTCATCATCTCGCACTCAGACGTGCAGGTCGCCCAAGAGCGTCAAATAGAAAGACCTACACCAGGTGAGCCGAACATATCATCAAACGAGATTAAAAGAAAGAATGGGGAGTAAACAATATGGGATATAACATATAATAATGTAAAATTAGTGACATACACAATCCTAAATATAAGCGGAATCGGTACCGGTTTCGACCCTAATCTGGGTCATCATCAGCCGAATAAAATGCAAAAAACAATGCATAGGTAAATAAGAAATTAAAGAGTGAGTCTTTCACAAAAACAGTTGAAGAGGCAAAATATGTTAATGGGGATTGGCACTGTGCAATTTTAAATCGTATTTATTTGTATTGAATAGGTTGAACTACATTATTTCTTATTTCAATTTAATTGTGATACAGTTCAATACGGAACATCATGAAATTTTTATCTTTAAATACACAATCCTATCAGGAAGAAAATATTCATTATAACAAAATACTGGAAAATGGCAGCAAGAAATCAAAGATCCTCACTATGTTGTATATATGAGGTATGTATTTACCTGGGATTTCATTTCAGACAGCACTCTGAAAACAGTCACTCAGGATAGGATATAAAAAGAAGAGGCAGTATATTTTCACAAGTTGAGTAGGTATGGTATATGTACTGAGGATGTCAGAGGCTCCCTGCCAAGTGCACTGGCCTATTTCCTGAGAACGGCTACCACTAACACCACACAAGATAGATGAAGCCTGAGGAGTGCATCAATACTTGTTCAACTGGAGAAACATAATGAAACCAACAAGAGCCATCAATATAATAGCACTAGATGTCAAGGGAGGGTACTCTATGTTTATGTCCACATATCATCCTGACAGTAATTCCAATATGTTCACATTGACATTTTCACAGTTGGTAATTGTAGACATTATATCTTTCGTGAAAATTACTAGAGTATAAGTCAAAATTTTCCCATTTCTTGATTATGATAACTTTGAATTAATCTCTTCGGCTTTCATAATCTTAGGAGTACAAGTCAGTGTTGTGCGTCCTTACAGCGATGTAACAGTGTGTGAAGCAGCTTCTGCTGACGAATGAAAGTTTCAAATGGGTTTCCTGAAAGTCAACTTCTTTGAATACTCTTAGTACTTTTAGGTTTTTGCTGTGTCACGAAAACAAGGTTTGCATCTTTCTTATCTTGCGTCTACAATTGCAATGTGGTTTTGTTGCAAAAAGTGGGTTCTGGTGTTCAATACTTGTTGCCTGGCACTGTAGGAAGAACAAAGAAGAGGGACACTTATTCTTGCCCTGGGCTGGTTCAATCAACAAGGACCCTGACCAAGCAGGTCATGCAGGGCTATCAAGGAAGCAACCTCTACGAGTGTACAGCAATGGCGTATCGAGGGTTGGTGATCCCCTTGGTATGGTTAAATAGAGGAAATGCAAAGAAAAAGAAAGTATATCTTGGTGTCCATTTGGCATCACTGTCAGGGAGATCAAAACTTCTTATATACTATGGTATTACTGTTGATATTATTACAACCTGTGCACAAATTTAAACTAATATTCAATGCATAACTCTTTGCATTATATCCTTCTTTCAAATGATTCTGATCTTCTCAATTATCAACAAACCATACAAATGAGGCCCAACTTGAACTCTCTAGCGTATTTGATTCTTTAAAAATATTATGGAACTTCAATGATCCATGGCCTGACCCAGGAGTCCCTGGACAAGGGGTGATGAAAGAAGTCAAAAAATATGAAAACAAAAGAGAAGAGTTAGAATTTCGTAGTTAAGTGTATCCTTAGTAAGAGCCTCCATGAAATAAGAAGTAACAGTGGTGATTATGACAGCTACTACGTGCAACGTGGTTTAACAGACATTTATTATATGTCTAATATAATGTTCCACAAATATGCAGTGCCTATATGTAAAAGTAAGTTCCTTAGAAGCATAAGGTTCAACTTGTTAAAATAAATATTTTCATTTCAGAAGCAATTCTTTCAGAAATGCAGATTTTGATCATACTCGCTAGACCTGTTGCACATTTTTTTCGACTTGAGCATTTCCAAGACTAAAGTGATGTCAGGTACTCCCAGGATCTGCACACACTCCTTTTATTCACTTATCTCTTGCTCTGATTGTAATCTCCATTTCATGCATCCTCCTGGGTATCCTTTCCTCTGTCATTCTAATTCTAGATGGCTCTTCTATTACTGTATCTGTATCCATTCTTCTCACTCCTATCCTATCTTACTTGCCTGTATCCCAGTTTCATCTCTCTGTTTCTGCTGCATACGTCAGATTAGCTGTGGAAAAGCTGGAACTAATGGCAGTTATGGTGGAGTAATAGCGGGAATGCCAAAGTGAGATGAACGGAGGAGGGCAAGGTTACCTGGATAAGAGAAGCAGCAGGAGACCATGGTGGTGATGGGCAGACTCCATTTCTAATAACGAAAAAATGTAACTAGACAAAGCCACACAGCTAGTCGCAAATAAGAGATACTTAATTCATTCACAGAGCCTTGGAAACTGAAAGGCATACGTCTATAATGAAGATGTATGTACTTTCAGGTCAGAAAAATACTCAATGCTAAAAGTATAATGGTGTACTGAACTGAATACTCAATTGAAGTATCTCTCACAAAAATTAACAAGGTTAAGCAATACTGTGTCCGCCTAGCTTGAAATGTCTACAGGAACTTGTAGATGTGTTTGGTCTTCAAAAAGGCTGTTTCTAAATTCTAGAAGTCCATATTTTTCTTATGCTTTAATACCTTAATGAAAGAAAAGCTTTTTGAGATACTGTATCAATAATTTCAATGTATGTCAACTCCTCACACCTCCATCATCATCCGTCACAGATAGCTTATGTATCTCTGAAGAGAAACGAGCCAGGAGGCCTGCTAAGCCTACCAACCAATTCTGCAGTATTTATCATTAATCTATTGTATCTATGAAGGCACCAGGTTTACTCTACCCACACAGACAGATGGATCTGAGCTTCAGCACTTAATTATCAGTTATATTTTCATATTTCACACAGAGTATTTGTGCATAATTTTAAGTTATTTTGTTTTTATATCATTGCATTTTCCCTTTTTTTTGAAAACATATTTCATGCTCCAAGTTCATATTCATTAGTGGCTTCAACATACTTTCTCCTGGTAATTTCCTTTTTACATTTAGAAAAGAAATCTAAACTGTAAGCTATCATTTTAAAATATATCCACTCCATTAGTTACTTTACTGCCCTTACTTCGGTACCTCTAATTTTAAGGTAAATATGTTAAGTTTCCCAGAGACATTGAAAGAAACTATCCGATGAGTAAAAAAAATGTTGGTTCTGTCCTACCTGAATATCAAGTTTTCTTTCTTACACCATTTAGAAGGGAATTCTGTTCACATGTCCCCAAGAATATAAGAACCTATAGTTGAATAAAGAACTTCCGTTATCCAAACAGCTGATGGAAGTTAAAATTCATGGTCTGGCATGTTCCTCAGCAGCTGCACACAGTAGCACCATAGCTTGGAGTTCATCAATACGCCAAGTTTTTCCTCCTTCATTAACCTAAAATTTATGTGTCTTACTGTGCTTTGAGTTTAATTCACGCTGAAAGAACGTGGACCTAGCACAAGAATCTTATACCCTCATGTCAATGGTAAGAAATTATTTGACTACAAACCTAATGCTTGTGGATTCTTAACAGATCTGGATATGACATAAAGGAGGAAGAATATAGCAATTCCTTTGGATTGTACATCGAGACTACCTCATAATTATATATTACAATGCAGTTTTAAAGCTGCTGGGGTGTTTTAAAAATTATCAGTACTTATAAAACTATCTCCTTCTCACTTGTCAGTACAACTTGCAGGCACTTGTCCATTTAGTGGTCCTACAGCATTCTTCAGCACAAAGCTGCTCATGTAATAACAAATTCACAAATTAAAAGCATAAATATTTTCATTTGTAAAGTTAAAAGCATAAGTCGTTTAGTCCATGAAAGTCCATGTCTTTCTTAAAGATATATCTTTCCATTTCTTATAATAATGTTAATCACAAAACTAAAAGCAAATTGTTTTTCTATAACGAAATTACATCAAAGATTGTGATTCCTAAATACTTTTTAATCTCCTTCAAAATTATATTCTCAATTTTATAAAAATGGCTATAGTTTATTTTCATCAGATCATGACAAAGGAAGACAAATACTTAACTTGATATCATTTAGAAAAAAGACTATAAAGTAAAACTTTTAATATAAAGAAACATAAAATTCTGAAAAATAGGAACTATGAGCCAATACAACACAATTCCAACCAGTTATATACTGGTAATGATCACGTTACCTGGCACATGCAAGTTTTGAATCCCTCACTTTTGCATAGATAAAGGAAAAACATGACATATTTTCTGAATTATAGTGAACAAAGATTTCTGGACGAGGATAAAATTACTCCAAATGATGAAGCATTGATATAACTCTTGAAAAATAAAATAATAGATCAGAGCTTTGACAAAGAATAGTGTGAAAAAGTTGTATTCATACAAACACACCGTGCGGAAACCAAACGACAGTTCTTATTTAGTTCATTCATGCAAAATGGTAGCCTATATACAGTGATACAACAGAGCTTTCCTTTCTTTACGCAAAAGCACAGTATTCTTCCCATGGAGCAAAACTGCCCAGTACAATTTATAAATTATGTTCTTAATACAGATTACAAATGGTGTATAGCCACTGCAGGTCTGTGGTCCAATCGGTGCCGAGTGTTCTAAAGCAGTAGCGGCCACTGGGATGTAGCTAATGAAGCGCCACTTCACCTAGACTATTCAGAAATATTTAGATGTTAAATTTTGTCCCACATTATTTTTGAACTCTTAATGTCACTGTTCGGATATTTGTATTGGAGGTATGTTCCAAGTGTATTATCTTTTGTTGGAGCCACCAAGTACTACCTGCTTGTCTCTGGCCTGCAGGATGAAGCTCCTTCCAAAGCTGTGATGGAACGCTGCATATTTACGGTTGGTTCCCATGACAACCAAGTGGAGTTCATGTTTGGCAAGTTGAACTGTGTCTCTATTTTCAGATTGTAGCTTCCTCTTGGCAATCTGATTCATTGCCATGGCCAGAGGAAATTAGCAGTTACATTTTAAACTATCCCTTACCTCCTTCTCCATGACTGTCTTCAAAGCAGAGCGGTTAGTTTTGTATTTATGAGTATAAGTTAAAATAAGGGAAATTCAAAGAAAGAACAATTTTATATTTAAATAGCATTTTGTAATATTAATATGACCATGTGGACATGAAATGAATTTGATATAGAAAGTAGTGCAATACAGAGGCCATTGTAATGTTGGACTTAACTTTCATACAGTACTGCATAAAGCGTTCTTTCTACTAACAGTGAGGTTGTTCTTTATTTATGTTGGGGTGGAGAGTGGTCACAGTCTGCCCGTCTCCTCCAGCTGCAGCTCAACATTTTATTCCTCAAACTACGTCTTTGTCTTATTATTCAACTTCTCTCCATTTTAATTGCTTTCTTTATGTCATCATTTTTAAATCTCTTCCATCTTGTCTTCTGAACTATCCTCCTTAGAAACTTAATTTCAGATGCCTTGATATGGCTTTCATACTTTTTGTCGTAGGCTCCACATGTTCTTATAGCGATGTGTGTGTGAATTTTCATACATGAGTAAACAAGCAAAATCCAAAATGTTGCATATTTTAATTATACATTTAACTGGCAGAGTAAATAATTGGTTAAGAATCAAGAAGTACTGGTGGGTTGAAGTATGCATGGATAAATTAACATTTAAGTTGAATAAGTAATTTTGAAGGATTTTGAAGAAAATTCTAAAGGTAAGAAAACATCACACGATCATTTCACCTTAAAATCCATTCACTTTTAAGTATACAGCTGCCAAAAGGAAAGACAAGTGTACATGATTGAGAACTTAGTAAGCCCTCTAGACATGCTCATAATACTGTGGATATATTCCACAATTTAAATTTATTCTACTTGCAGTTCACCCTAAAATGAATGTCCCTAATGACCATTTCATACGTTGAAAAATTATGTTTTGCAGTACCATAAATGCCTTTCAATTTCAACTGATTGGAAATGTGAATTAAAATCATGAGCTACCTATGTTAATTTTATATTTTTTTTCATGCCTAACAGAATAATCTTAGGTACTAAACAAAATGAAAATGTGAAATATAGCACACAAACATTAAAGAAGGAAACATGTATGTAACCAGCTCAAGAGTGGATACTACAAAATAAATACTGACTTACACTCCTTATTCAACACACAAGACACTTTGAGTATAATCTAGAAAACAATGTTGACTTTGTTACTTTATCAATGCTCTGTATCAAATACAAATTTCATTACATAATAGAACACAAACAAAATCACACTATTTAGTATATCAATAGTTCTCAAAACAAAGATAAAGACAGCAATTGGTTATTGAAAATTTCTATATGATTTGAACTGACTACACATGCACATTCAATGTGGACGTTAATTCATCTCCCAGAGTCAACAATATCTCTCACTGACTTGTCTAAACATGGGAGCGATGTACTCTTAGGAGCATCAAAATGAAACAGCAACAACGAACAGACACAACATTCTCGGATGAATTAGTCAATAAACAATCCATCAAGCGACTGCTGCTCAGCCCGAAGGCTGGCAGATTACAAGGTGTACCGTGATCGGCACAACGAGCAATAACACATATAAAACTAACATTCAGTCATAAATATTGTTTTTATGAATTGATTAGGAGACCGATTTCTTAGATTCCCTAATAAAGGTGGTGTCTCTCTCTCTCTCTTTCTCTCTGCTTTATAGCAACACAAGTAAAAACTAAGTCATTCCTTGCCTGTGATGTATTTGCTTACGACTTTACTGATTATTTTGAACTAAAAATATGGCACACATTCTTTATATTTCTCTCTCTGTATGAGGTTGCAGTGTGTCCATTAGAGCTTATGAATCCTGGGACTAAGGTATAATATGAATTAGTCTTTCTTCAATACTAGGCCACAAAATAGTAGCGAGCCAAAGAATTTGGTAGCATAAAGGTGTAAAAAAGGCTATTTTAACCTGCCAAGATAGGAATTTGCTGTAGCTTTTTTTTTTTTTTTTTTTTTCCTGTGGTAGAAACTTTCTACTGTTCATAACTGGACAAAATAACCTCTATTGCACACTACTTGCTTTTATGACTACCTCATAATTTGTTGTTGCTGATGCTTCATTTGCAGGGCATGGGATGTAGTGGTTAAGAGTACAGTGTACTTGGTATTAATTAGATCTAGGAATGGGAAGGAAACAGCCTAGCACTGAAAACCACTTCTACGATAATTCAAGGTACGATTTATACCCACTTCCACTTCTCTTAACACTTTCCCGTTCTGAAATTCAGTGGGCTGAGAGAAATGCTGTATCGGAGGGAGAGAGCAACCCCACTATAGGCTCCATGCGTTAACGGGAGAAATGCACTGCTGCGCTGCGTGTGGCGAACATTGTAAGTTATTGCGTGTTGCTGCGTAATTTGCTGTAGTCTCATTGCGTGTTGCAATGCCCAACTAAATCATAACAGTGGGACTTCAGAGTGTTTTATATGACAGATATCAGCCTAATTCTTCCAATCTTCCAGAAAGTGGTCATATTTACGAGGAAAACAGTTTGCAGGAAGTAGCAATAGAGTAATAATTGCTATTGTGATAAGTGAAACATTGGTTCACTAGCTATCTTACCATTGCACGATGGAGGCAACATAGTGATTTATGTATCAGTAGTGATGATAATGATATTAATGTTCATATACACATTTAACAAAGCTGTCTTCAGAAAAAAATAGTTTTGGGCTATTTCTAACATGATATCATGTTAGCGAAGGTAAATGCTACTAGAGTGTTCCCGTGAATGCTCTCCATGCAAGAAGCAAGCATATTTCAGTTGTTATTATGCAGTTCACTCAGAACTAATCAACCCTCTGAATGTTTTGTTAAGAAGGAAGCCGTATTTTCCATTGTTGACTCAGTTAAAGCTTTCCAATCTGTCGAACACACAATAATACTATAACATACCTGTAAAACAACACACCATTGAACAAGGAATAAAAATACACACTATTAAACAAAGAATGACACGTTTTGTTCAGATCTTGACTTGATGGAATTTGATGATGTTCTTAGTGTAATGGCTAGTGCTATTAGCCACCGTCTTCGGGTTCCCGATTTGATTCCCGATACTGCCAGAAATGTATAACTGGCATCACAGCTGTTATGTGGTAAAAACGGTATGTGCAGCTCATTTCCACTAGGGCTGTGCCTCAAAACAGTTTCACAACCTCGGGACGAGGACACGAATTTACGCATGATTATGCATTTGTAAAATAAGATATTTCTGTGAACTATGGGTATTGTGTAATGTAGGTCTATTTATGGAATTATATTTCTATATCCTGCATTTTAAAATTAATTATATGGTGTCGTGACTGAATGGTACAACACTGGGCGAGCTTGCCGTGTGATTAGGGGTGAGCAGCTATGAGCTAGTATCCAGGAGATAGTGGGTTCAAACCCCACTGTCGGCAGCCCTGAAGATGGTATTCCGTGGTTTCCCATTTTTACACCAGGCAAATGCTGGGGCTGTACCTTAATTAAGGCCACGGCCGATTCCTTCCCATAGTCGCCATAAGACCTATCTGTGTCGGTGCGACATAAAACAGATTCCAAAGCAAACTATAACATTTCACACATTGCTCTATATCAGGCCTCTCGCACTGTGCATGGTGCAAAAGGTGACTTCGCTTGTTAGACCAGAGTGCAGACTCCCACTCCTCGATTTGGAGCAAGAGCGCTGTCTCTCTCTTTCCCCACGCCTATCACGCTCGCTCCGCCTGTCTCCCTCTTCCTCACTAGCTGCATAACGCTCCAAATCCGAGCCGAGTTGAGCCGAGCTCAGCCGAATAGCCCAGAGACGAAGCGTTGGTCCGAGGCAAGCCGAATGGGACAGATGCACTGTGCACAGGAACTCTGCGCCTCAATTTACACGCGTGAGGTTTTGGGTGTTTGAGAGGCCCTGCTCTATATTGAAATATGGTATATTATTATTATACCTGTCATTAAGCCTACGGTTATGGACTACAATAGTGTGTCTACTAGTGTGCTTTAAAAAAGATGGCCTACTGCATCTTACTTCACAAATATAACATTGCCATATTAATTTGTTTGTAATTGTTACCCTATTTGTAAAAAAAATTAAAATAAGTTTCATAAAGAGTTGTTTTGTATTAATTGCAATATTTAAACAGAATTACTTCTTGTATTTACTGCTAAGATTCTCTGCCTTTGTATTACAGTACCTATTAATGCATCCAACAGTAAACACATAGTTCTACCGGAACGTTATGTCATTAAAGACAGCACTGTAAAATGATTGAATAAATGCATGTAAACATCGCTCGTACTCCAGCTCCTTACGGTCAGTTGTGGATGAACATGCCTGCAAGTAGTTCTCATAGTATCCACCTGCAGCAGCACATTGCTATACGCACGGAGCCTATACTCTGTGATGAATTGAATCACTATTGCTACCTTATCCAGCATTATAGCTGTGTAGTCTAAGAAATGCACGTTAAAGTGTCTTCTTCACAGTTCTTTTCCACCAATTGTATTACACAATTCAGCCATATTTGTACTTGTCACTAAAAATACTGAAATGACGTGCTGGAATGAGTTTCCTTCTCTTAAATTAGCCTAAATTAACATCAATAAATACAGTTTATATAATAAAACAAGACTGCTACAGTTTTCAGCCATACAAGTTACAATTCCACTTATTGCTTATTATTTTTACAATTTTATTTCTTGAGGTAAAATGGACACATGACTCCATTCCACACATTCTGATAAACTCGAGTACTGTAAGAGTTAAAATAGCTCCAACAGTAACACTTCAGTCTCTTTCTTGTGCAAGTTTGTTTCCAATTTACAGTTCACTTAGCTGCCAAATATGAATTTTCATAATGCACTGGGTAATGTTGCAGTCATAGCCAAGGTTCCAGTATACTGCATTATTTAAAGAGTGACTCTAGATATTTAAAATGACCAATGGTTTCAAGATAAAACATTTAATACAAGATTTATGAACATGGTTAAAAGAAGACTTATGAGAGAGGGAATATAGTCTGCAGAACTTCATTACAAAAGAGAAATAAAATATACAACAAAAAGATTTAAGAAAATTATCACAAGTTTGGTTTCAGTGTTCAAAATAAACCAATTTCTTTTATGGCATATTACATAGAAACCCTTGTCAGATAATTGCTTGGTAATGAACATCTTTAACTTTTGACAGAACTACAATATAAAAACAGCAGCCTTCGTTAGAAGCCAAACAATTTTTGTGTCCAAGTTGTACTAAAAATGAAATAAAGGTCATAACTTACGGTAAACTCTTTCAATTCCAGCATATAATGCTAGAATATCATAGTTTGCCAGTATTCTCTATGCTCTATGGTGGAAATGAAGAGTAAGCAAGTGATTTACCGAGGCAATCAGAAATATCACAGGAAGGAAAACATTTAAACATAAACTAACACAAGAGAGTGGAGTGGAACAAAACATAGTAAATGTGTGTAAATGTGTGATATTTTACTGAAAAGGTCATGTTTTTTCTTTAATGAAACTTTAAATCCTGTGATCATAAGCTGTCGAACCTAGTGCTGTACGTGACATCTGAATCTTACTCAAATCGACTGAGATTCACCTTGGTGAAAAGCCAGTAACAATCTAGTGTGAATGGTAGCATCTAAATGAGATCCTGCCAGAGCGCTTCAAAAATGGAGCAGATCTGTTCACGCTATGAAACTAGCAACAAATGTCTGGCATGTTAACTCATATCTGCCCACTGATGACATGTGTTGACATGAATATTGTTTATCTTATCAGTAAACAAGAAGAACATTTATGAGGTGCATTATTTGACATTTATTGCACAACATAAAACAATCAGTTTCACACTTTATCGAGTGACTGGGTGTGAAATACCCTTCTGTATACAGCCACTGCCCTCCATGTGCATGTTATTTAAAATTACACATACTGGCTGAATTACTATTATGTACAGTACTTCTTTTCAGCATTGCACCATTTTCTGGCGTGTCCTACAGACATAGTTGAACAACATTATAATCATTGGAGCACACTGGCGAGATACCTGAGAAGGAAAGAAACTCACAAGTCTAAAAGCAATAAAACTGCTCAATACTGTCACTCCATTTAAAGTAGTATTCAAGGAAAACATAAAGAAGTTTAAAGTGAAACTCTGTATGACAACAGGCTCACTGTCAATAAATATATGATAATGTTCTTGGCCTGACGTCCCACCAACTACTTTTACGGTTTTCGGAGAAGTTGTAGTGCCAGATTTTTTTCCCACAGGAGTTCTTTCACATGTCAGTAAATCAACTGGCCCACATATCTGATCACCTTCAAATAGCACAGGACTGAGCTGGGATCGAAGCTCAGGGGACCAGTGCTACATTTGTACCTCCCACTGTTGCGAGCATGATGCCTGTTGCTCTCCAATGTGTCTCAACATTCACTATTGCTCCACTGGTCTACAGCCCTGATCTGACACGCAGTGTTTCCCATCTTTTTGGACAGTGGTTGTGAGCAATTCAACAACAATACAGCTATTCAGCATGCCATCATGACATGGTTTCAACCATTGGATGCAGATTTCTTGCCTGCTGGCATCAATGTCTTGGTGTACCAATAGAACAAATGCTTGGACAAGAATTGTCCCTATGTTGAATATTTATGCATCTCGGTGGCTTATTAATGTGTACACAGTAAAATCTCGCTAAGACGTTTCTGCAGGGGACAAGGAAAAAGAACGTGTTAAATGAGAAAACGTACTACTGAATATACGAATAAAAACTATCCAACAGGGATATGGAAACACTAGGTACAATTGATTTTTTCCGACATAGCATTTTATACCAATATAAATGGTCCGTTATTGGACATTATAAATTTTCCAGCGAACTCATTCCTGGTTGCCAGCGCTTCACCCCCGCGTGCTAGGCTGGGCTCATCAGTTGGTACCTAGCACACCTACCAAGACGCATGACTAGTGCATACCGTGGAGGCCACTGCGTAGGCTAATTGTAGCCACCGGCAGTGCCAATGCACTATGAGAGACTCTGTCTCATGCTAAAAATTGATGCCTGCTTCGCCATCTGATGATACAGATGTTGATTCCCATAGGGAATCTGTAATATTTGTTTCAGATTCCCTATGGGAATCAACATCTGTATCATAGCATTTTATGTTGTGTATCCGCAGATATAGTGGAAATTATACCTACAATTTCTAAAGGCGAGAGGAAAGTATTCACGAGAGAACAAATATAAAAACCTTTTCTGCTGGGGTTTATAAAATAACAAGTGCACTGAATATCACACTTTCTAAAACAAATGTTAGTAGAAGCTATTACCCAACTTGGAAATAACATTTCTTTCACAAGGGACGACAAATAACATTTCGAGGGCTCGAAAGAATGAATCTATTAAGCAGTAATAGCGAAAATTTGTGGCATGATAAGGGAGTTATTTTTATGTAGATTTAGACTTAAAATTTACAACGTGCTAAGCGGGAAAATGTGTTAATGAGAAACGGACTAACAAGGTCTCACTGTACTTATATCTGCCTGTAAAATGAACTTTTGTTATGCAAAGCACCTTTGTAGATGGCCGACAGCTCTAGGATGACCCAAAACAGGATGGAGAGGCTCTAATAACACCCATGCCGATGTAAATAGAGTCCAAGGAAGAAGCTACTGAGCGGAGAGCAGTAGTAGAACAACTTATTCACAACAGTTAAATATTGTTACTTTAATGTCCCTTCAAAAGTTATAGATTCCAAGTGACATTGGGATATTGTAATTTAGCCCCTGAGGCGTTCTTTAACACGCTACAAGCAACCAATACAGAGTTGTTGCATTTAAACATCTTGAAATCAGGAATGAACTCGCGATCTTGGAAACAGAAGGCGAACAACTAACTAATCATGCCATTAAGATCAGTGTTCACAAGTAATGTTCTATTTATATAATGTTATCATGAGCTAAACTGTGTTGTTCACGGTTAAAACTATTACTGACTTAAAAAATTAGCTTCTTTTTTCATTTGTACATGATCTCTTTTATTGTTAATATTTTGACCAAATGTTTGAGTTGTTAATTAATCAGCAGATATATTTCATTGTTTTCATTCCTCCTCATTGTGTATATGACGATTAGTTGTCAGATTTTTCAGGTTTTACTATGAATTCACTCCTAGTAGTTGTTAAATCTCAAGTTCAAAGTACCAGAACAAAAGAATAAGGTGCTAAATAAAAGATGGTTAATAGATAAAAACATGATGATAAATAACAGAAAAATTGAAAGTGAAATAAAATTTCCATATAGAAAGAAGTTAGTAGCCAATATACTGAACGCAATGATTCTTCATTAAAGAGATTTTTACAAATTGTTTAATAAAAACAACTGAGCACTGAAATGTTATCTACGGGTATACAAAGAGATAGTAACTAAAAACCCATTTGTTTGCTGTCATAAATATGAAAGTAATGTCTCTGAAACTGATACAGGGAGGGAACACTCCATACTTTTAAGAATGTTTTGGTTTGTTGTTGTTCCCTTATATTTTTCAATTCTTAGACAAGCAGCAGATAACACTTTTAAACAAGTGGAAAAGTTGAAGCCTATAAATCTACCTGTGCATATGACAAACTTTATTATAGTGTTCCCTACAATTTAAGTATGAGCTGTGTATGAAGAAACAAATCCACATTGTATATCTTTCAGTAAAAACTATTAAAATGTAGCACTAATTACTTTGTCACAAATTTATGTAATACATGTGAATTTGATTAAAGATACTGTAATTTTAGGATGCTACTCTAAAGATATTTTTTTTTTTTTGTTAGGGGCTTTACGTCGCACCGACACAGATAGGTCTTATGGCGACGATGGGATAGGAAAGGCTTAGGAGTTGGAAGGAAGCGGCCGTGGCCTTAATTAAGGTACAGCCCCAGCATTTGCCTGGTGTGAAAATGGGAAACCACGGAAAAACATCTTCAGAGCTGCCGACAGTGGGATTCGAACCTACTATCTCCCGGATACTCTAAAGAATTAGAGAACATGCAAGCTATGCAATTAATTAGCAACTGGTTAAAAATAACGGTGGTGGTCGTGGTGGGGAATAGAGAATCTATTCCTCCCAATACAGTCGATAACAATATTGAAAAACCTTGGCACTTAACTGCTAGTTACCTCTCAGTGTTGAAATTAAGTGCTGGCCACTTTTTTCTTTTTAGGTTAAAAATTCTAAGGAGATCCAAAATTTTCAGTTAAATACTACCACAAACATTCGTAACACCTTTTATTGAAAAGCAACTTTCAAACCCCATTATTATTCATATTCCAGGCAACAATGAAGAAGACGATCACTTTGGCAGCTAATATGAATCTGACATAAATTAACTATTCAAATTGTTTCCTGTTTAATAAGAGAAATACTTTAAATAATGGCCTCATTACCTATTGTGCTTTCAAAACATTTTTATATAAAACCATTATTTAACCTAATCTGAAGGGATTATTACTGTTAACATCACCAGAAACTCTTGTCAACATATTTGTTGTTTGCTGGCATCTGCTCATAAACCACTCTAATCACAGAAATCCTCAATTACAACTTGGTTTCCGAAAATCTTAATTTGGGAGTTTATCACTGAGATCTCATTGCCTGGAAGATGTATTGGTCTTTTAGTGCATTCATGGCAGTTGAAAAGTGGATCAGACACTGAGAACTATGGTAAGAGTATGATCGTGATGGGTGGCAAAAGCCTGAATGCAATATGAAGAAAACAAGGGGAGACAAAGAGACATTCGAAACATGGCACAGACAGAAAGACCAAATTCATTAATTCCATTCTTTTTCATGTTTTTTCCTGCTTACCAGAAATGGCTCTGAAAAAACATTTGGCCATATTCTTTAGCTGCATAATAATACTACACTTCATCCTGATCTGAATTCTTAAATCTTGTGTTCACAAATTTCAATCAGAGTATGTTATTACACGACAAACATACCCAGAAACTAAGAACTATGATACAACCAAATCACACATTCACTATATCAGTATTAATGAAACACAAACTGCGAACACAGCCTTTAATAATAGCCAAACACATTTATTTTGTTTTAAGGCCATTTTAATTGTGGTTTCTGTTGCAAAATTACTTGCTTACTTTTATATTTGGTGAAATGAAAATAAAGTCAATATTTCTTCTACATGTAGTTTATGTAAATTGAAAAAGTAATTTAAACACCATCTTAAAAGTATTATTATTATTATATAGATCAATAATAATCAGCTGTGTTCACAATTATATCACAGAGAGTATCTTTTACATTTTCTTTTCATAAAAATCAACAAGAAAGGTTTAATGAATGGCAGTGGATAAGAATGTACATATTGTATGTATGAACACCCAGAAATTTTGACAAATAAATGCACATGGATTGCCTCTCTTGAAGAAAAATACAGTAAACATAAATTTGATAGCACATAAGGATATTTTTTTATATTAAAATTACAAAGGACCAAAGTAAATGACTAAAAATCTCAACATGACAGTTGTATACACATACTGGATTCTGCCCAAAAGTCTTATTTCTTCAAGCTTCAATGTTTCATTCTTCAAAGCCAAAAACAATGCAAAAGCAAGCTGGATGTTCTCACATTATGGAATTTAAACACAACCCACACTGGCATTTCTTGCAAAAAATAACTTTACCTTGTAGTATATTGTATTTAGCATTTCTAATCATTTACCGACATGCACATGGCAAGTAATTCATTCCATAAACATACCTGCAAAATTATATTCATATAATAACCATAGAAATAGTATCAAGTTGCCTTGGTTTGCAACCAAACCACCTACTGACTAAAACATGATTTCAAGTGGCTAATAAATCTGCCATTAAACAATACTGTTTGAAAAGAGAAATAAAGAATACTATAAGAACATTTTAGAAACAAGCTACTGATGAGAAATTAGCAAGCGGTGTGAAGCTTCTCTATTTTAACTTGCTTATAAAGTCTTTAATTCAAATTTTCATTGGAGTTTTCTACATAGGAAAAAAACAAAAATAAATCAGACTCTTGTCCCATAAACTTATTTTGATTAGAAATACTTCAATAAAGCAGGTTCATATAAATGAAGCATACAATCAAATAACTCCAGATTGTTCCTCAAAAGGCTATTAAAAAACACAAATATGACGTTACCATCAAGTGCAATAGAGAATACAAATGCAGTAAAGAATACTTTAACATTTTTTTAAGATACAGAGTTCAATTAAAAACAAGAAGAAAAATAAGAAGTACTCCAGAAATCGATGAAGATCGCTATCTACAAGGTTCATCTGTAAAATACAAACTGTAAATGCTTTAATAATAAACAGTTACATAAAAACAGAACTTAAATGACTTATATGTAATTGATTTAAAGATTCTGTGTTCCTTCACACGGCACTATTTCTGGGAAAACCCTGGAATCAGTAATTTCTTTGCTACAAGAATACAATATTATATACAGTACTTGTTGTAATCAGGGAAGGATAAAGCTAGGATATAATACAAATGACAGCTATCTCACTATTGTTAAATTAGAATCATTTTTTAATGGGCTATATTTTTATAGCTCAAACTAATAGCCTTTGGTTACAATACACGATAAACCCTATTCACATGGTGAAACGGTACTCAGGAAAATGGATTACTCCTTCGTTTGAGGGAACCGAACCTTCTATCTCCTTCAAATGATTGTTTGTCACCTCGAACCACTTCAAAAGGTGTAACCAACTGTTCCGTACTGGTTATTTCTTCCTGTTCATCACTAGGGAAATCTTCAAAACTCATATTGCTAAATCCTGCTGCAGCCGGAGTAGTCTTGAATGTCCTTTCTGCTACACTCTTCTTTGATGTCTTACTCGACTTCTTATATGGTATAGAAGACGAGCTTTTCACTACTTTGTGAGAAATTTTTCCAGATACAGCTTTCTCAGATCCTTCATGAAGCTCTTCAATGAGATGATACTTTGACTTATCACCCTTAACTCTTTCTCTTTTAGGGGCTTGCTTTGGGGAAGTTTTTTCTGTCGATTTATTAGTATCTAATGACAATCCATCATCTTCATCATAGTAACGAGTGTGGCAGCTTTCCGGCTGAGCCAAATACAAGAATCCAGATGTTACATTATTGATAAGAGAGGAATGTTTATGATTCGATTTATTTTTGGTAGGATACCTACTATCGGTGGTAGTAGTTGGATGATTCAAGGAGAGAGAAGTTGGTCTAGTAGTAGCAGAGGGTTTAATAATGGCATCTGATGCCATTCCACTAAATGGTACAGATCCAAATAAATCTTGTGAAGAAGAAGAAGAATTCAATATAGATGGTTGTTTTGGAACTGCTGAAGACTGAGGAACATTAGGGAGTACAGTAATACTGTTCAATACACCAGGACTAACAGGCGATTCGTCCTTTTTAAGGCCACTAAATTGTTGATTTACATTAAAATATTCTAATGATGTAGGTGGATGGGAGTAAGATGGTGTAGTCTGAGCAACACTTGGGGATGGTAATGTATGAGATAAAGGGTAAGAGGAGTTACTTACTTTACTATTATTCTTGAATGGATTGACAAAAGGATCAGAACTGAAAGGGGAAGAACCAAACAAATCTTTACCACTTCCACCACCATCTGACGGTTCCTCATCTTGCTCAGCTATTGGTGGTACAGTTGTTGCAAATCTTGATATCGTATCTGTGACAGAATTTTCCTTCATTTCTTGCTTAGATGTTTCAAGAACACTTTCTACAAACCTACGTGGAGGGAGATAAACATTTCTACTAATATGGTCTTCAGAATCTACTACAGCACCGAAGATGGAATCAGTTGAGGCAACTCCAAGATCCACTAGTAAGGAAGGTTCAGAAAAGGCAACTCGTGTGGTGTCCTCGGGAGGTGTGATAGTTTGAGGTGATGTTGATAGTGGCAGCAGAGAAGATTTTCGTCCACAGCTCCCAACATCCATTGGTGAGACAGTCTGGCTAGTAGGCTGACTACGACTTTGAAAATGTGGGCCTTTTCTGCTTGAATTACGCCTCAAAGACGTTGGCTTTTGGAAAGGAGCCAAGGCAAAAACATCTCCGCTTAATCTACTTTCTTCACTGCTGTGGTGTGTTCTTCTCCACAGATCACTACGTGCAGGGACCAATGGTGGAGATGGACTACCATCTTCTGTATCCAATTCATCATCTGCTAACAGTGGTTTGTCTCCATACTGATGTCCAACAAACAACATATCTGTGCAATCCTGTTGCTCCTCTTCCTCAGTCATTGGTACAGTCTTCTGGTTATCAGGCACTGCCACCTCTCTTCGCTTTCTGAAACCTTTAGGGCGTCTTCTTTCATCGTCTTCATGAGTTGTAACACTCTCGCACTCTGCATGATATGCTGAGGAGCCACAAGTCATGATACTTTCAGATATGGTTTCATCGTTCTTCCTGTTACTACCTTCAGTGCAGTGTTTCTTCTCCTCTTCATCTTCCCCTGGTGCTTCATCCTCATTCATGGCACGAAGATCACTCGCCGAACCAATGGAATCATCGGAGAGTTGATCATCGTATGCAGATGTCACATTGGTACTTACCTCCTTCTTTGAACGTGCAACAGGCCCTCGAACTCCACGCCTCTTCCTTCGCTTATCCCTCATACCTGTAATGCAAAAATATTTGAATATATAAAATTCACTTCTCAGCAAATAATAGTAACAACAATAAATTTATTTCCCCATAACTGTAATAATTTAAGGAAGGAAAAAAAAAAAGCATTCTTTCCCACTTTCACATTTATATTCAGCTACACAAATAAGACATTGGGATTGAGCTTATGACTGGTGCTAGAGGGACAATTCCTAAGGAGAAGCTGGACCTTCTCAGAATAAATAAATAATCTGGACATTATCTTCTTCACAGCAGCAGATTGTGTGCTGAAAAATTCACTGGAGATTGTTAGACACCATTTGTATTCTCTGACCTAAAATCCCATATGTTGGATTTTCTCTACTTCAATAAAATCAGAGAGAGAAAGTCCACCTGATGGCTGATTATTCAATTTCGAATCATAACTTAAATAATCTAATAATGTATGTTGAGTGTTGAGCCTGAAGGTTGGTTTGACCCTCAGCTCTCATAGATGGTCGAGGAAAGGAGTGAGTTTACTCACCGACTTAGAAGTTGCCACTATATATCAGTCTGCCAACCCACTGAAATGCACACGAACTGATTAGGAGGTAATAATGTTATTAGTTTTACGTACCATTAACTACTTTTACAGTATTCACATACGCCTGTATTTAGTTCCGCCAGAGTAACCTACAACACGAGGTCACCTGACTGAGACAGGATCGAACCTGCCAAGCTGGCATCAGAAGGCCACTCAGCCTGTCTGATGAAGGTGCAGTTATCTCTGCTATGATCCACATATAAACATGCAAATATTACAGTATCCACAATAAGTACAATAACTCTCACACATCAAAGTTGTCCCATTGCAACTCACCTTTAGTTTTCTCTCCTCTCTCCTTTATGTCATGAGCACTAAAGCCATATTTACCTTCTTCTTTCCTGGCCGGCTCTTCTGATCCAGTACTCCCTGGCGTTAGAAGTCTCCGTCACTGGAATGTCACCATGTTGCTCTCCCTGGTTCCTTGACTGCAAGAGCTATCTTAACGGGATGATCTTCATCTCGACGTTGTACGTGTCCGCACCAGTGCAACTGCCGCTCACTGATAGGGACTGTATTAACACGTTCGCAGCCGATGACGACACATATGCGTCATGACTCCACTTTCACTCAGTGCCGATGACGACACACGTGCGTCACATTCCGTGCCAAATATTAAAGCTCGTATTTCTGCCAATATATATGTACACAAACAGACCTCTTATCTGTGCATTATTAAGGTGTTATTAAACATATGCGCCATCTGGGCATCAGATCAATTGTTAGTTTCTCTGTAGGCATTACAAGTCGGCATACATTTCCGCTATGTCAAGAGGGAACAGTGAAGTTTCACTACCTTTTCACCGGAAGAAGCATTTGGCAATTAATGATGATAGTCTGGAAGCTCTCCTGAACGCTAGTGACAGTGACAGCAATGATAGTGACGACAGCGATGACAGTGTTAAAAAGTGACTGTAGCCACCTGAGTGAGAATTTTAATCACGGATGTGTGTGTCGAGTGTCTACTCCCAATCTCACATTACAGAAGATGAGGAAGACCTAATTAATATCTCATCTCCAAATCTCCCACCAAATAACATGGGTAATATTTCAGGGGCCATTTCTTGGAGTTCAGATTCGTCCTCAATGAAACAAATAAACTTTATTTGTCGGCCAGGAATGAAGGTTCCACTGCCAAGTGACGCGAAACCTATTGATTGTTTTCGCTTGATTGCAGATGACAACTTGCTGAATAACACTGTAACTGAATGTAACGCATTTGCAGAAGAGTTATTTTTGCAACGAAATGTCACTGTAGCACACTGTATGGACTACTGTAGTTACACTGTACAGCTTGTGGAGTGTTCTACATCTTCTAGAAGGACTACATTTTCATGTGACAATCAAAACATACCTGTCAAATACTCGGATATACTCGCCTCAAAAGCAGCTTCAAGCAGCATATCAACATCTCTTTGCATTGGTTATATCACGATAATTTTTTGGATCAATCAACTTAATGAAGATAATTTTATAACATTCGCCTTTTCTCTTCGCCAATATTTTTTAGTGCCAGAACACAAAAAATAAACAAAATTCACCCTCAATGATTCAACAATTTTAGTCTATTGATAACTTGTGTTGACAACTGCCCCAAGCAAGTATATGCTGAATTTTCTTACGAAAAGGATCCACTTCAGTACCAGACATGTGCCATGTTTAGAATTTTATATGACACAAATTTTCTTTTGGACAAGATTTTAAATTTGTTTACAATGATTTTTTAACATGTGTTGTATATGTCATGTCCCAACATCATATTTTATAACTACTATACCTTAGTGTTAATACCATTAGAAATCACTGTTCAACTTCTGCAAATTATAAATGTCAATGTCCTCTAAACAATGTTTGTTTTAAGATTAAATTAATAAGGCTGATGATGCCCAATAAAAGAAGGGCAAAACATGTCCCCATAAAATTTAGAATTTCTATGTTTATTTAACCACATAACGTGGTACTAATTGTATGGAATAGGTGGGGTAATAAATCTACTCCTTTTGTAAACTAAGTGAGATCGCTGTTTTCAATACGGAACTAAAATGAGAGTGATGGTTTGTAATAAGAAAACTGCACCGAGTGGACCTTGAACTTCTGGCTTGGTGAAGTTACAGAGCAGATACTCTGTCTTCTTACGGCTTATTCTGAGTCCAATTGTCTCCAAAGTTCTAAGGCTGCCTTCAGCTCTTCACATGTATCACAAACTAGGTCGATGTCATCTCCATATAGAGGGGTCCATGGTAGTTGTTTCATCAGTTGTTCAAATCAAATCAAATTCTCTTTATTTGCAAATGAGGTGTCTACCTCAGTGGCAAATGGTACACTAAAATACATTATTGTCAAGCACTGAATATTAAATTAACAAGAGAAGAAAATTTTCCTATAATACAATATTATAAAATTTATGCTAACAATTTTTTCTATTAAACACACAGCTCATCCTTAATAAATTTATATTGTTTACAAAATTCTACTTATAATATCTCCTGTACTACTTACAAATATAGTCAACTGATATACAGTATGTGGAATTACTTCAAATGATACCATACAACTGGTATAAGATTAAAATTTACATTGCATTTATGTACTTATTTATTATTATTATTATTATTATTATTTTAACCCATTCTGGAACATAAGTAGCATAATGACCTGCTGCGTCTTAACCAGAGCCCCTTTTGCCACTACTTTTCAGAGTTCCTGAAGGGCCTTCACAGCTACCGTAGCGGTCCCAGGGCCCTCGAAGTCCCCACTGCACTTCACCCCTACAGGCAGTCCCCTACTTTGGCTGTTCAGTGAGATAGAACTATATTGAATAAGATAGAACTATATATTGAATAAGATTGGGCTCAAAGTTGAACCTTGAAGAACCCCAACCTCAACAGGGAACTCCCAGAAATTCAACTTTGTAGAGTTACGAACGTACATGTCCGGGATAAGCCTCACATACTTCTCCGGAACATTTTGGTGTTGCAGCGCAGTCCAAACGATTTCCCTAGGAGTTTAAATCATATCACTAGTTGAGACTCCACTCCACTGGTTCTTACGGATGTTTATAATTTTCTTGATGTAATTGGCAATGACACGTTCCCAAATTTTTAGTGTGTGTGAGGTGAGTTTAATGCCTCTAAGCTCCTGCATTCTCTAACATCTCCCTTCTGCTTGAAGATAGGCTGAACAAGGTAGCTTTGGCAAAACTGCTCCAGCATGGGTGCACCAACAAGGATCTTATTAAACATCTTAGTAAGCCAATCAATTCCTTCAGCACCCAGAACCTTCCACAGCTCAGATGGAATTTCATCACGTTCTACTGATTTGCCATTCTTATTTTCGACACAGTTGTCTAAACTTTGGACGGGGTGAACGTAGGCACAGGACATTGAAGAACTGCTATGTCCCTGGGGAACTCTTCATTTAGCAACTCAGTGAAATATTCCTGCCAACGGTTTTCGATCTCAGTTTCTTTTGTAAGAAGGCTGCCTGTTTTGTTGTTGATATAAACCCGTATTTACCAATTTCATCAATTTGAAGAGATTTATTGTACTTATTTTATGTATACCTGTAGATACAGAACCTGACTGGTCTCTAAATGTAGCTTACCATTTTTGTTGAACAGCCATATTAACCAATGGAGATATTCTCTACTGAATAGGTAGATAGGTCTTAGGGTTAGCACTGGGAAGGAAGTGCCGTGGCCTTAATTAAGGTACAGCTCTAGCATTTGCTTGGCATGAAAACGGGAAACTACAGAAAACCATCTTCAGGGCTGTCGACAGTGGGATTCAAACCCACTATCTCCCAAATTCAAGCTCACAGCTGTGAACCCCTAACCTCACGGCCAATGCCCCAGAAACCTCGTGTGACATGGAAAGAAATTTTTCAATGACAGAAAAGCATCCTGAGGGACAACAGATGGAGTTTCACTGTTGAGAACATGTCAAATGTTGGCTGTGAACTGTACTTCATTGCAAATTGTAAATGATGGATCCACTTTTGCCTCATCTTCGAAGGGTTAACGTATGTTAATACTCCTACAGTATTTGTAATATTAAGGAAAACATAATTTCTTTTTAATTTATTATAGTGCACACCATATTTACTTACAACAAGAATGTCAAGTGGGAGGACATAGAGAAAAAGAATCTATATTTGAAAGGAAGAAGTGGCGAGCACTTGCACACCACACCCGAGAAAATGGAGCCGGAAATGATGATGATGATGATTTTAATTTTTAGAGGGACAAGAGGGGGGTGGGGTCCAACATGTGGGCATAATTCAGACATTTTAAGGGCATACACATATCTTGAGCATCATCTTCTTCTTCTTCTTCTTCTTCTTCTTCTTTTGTTCATGGGGGCCTCTAAATATTAGTTCCTAATTAGCGTCGACCTCTAAGATCTTTTGCTACCATGTTTTTCCTTCATTCCCACCT
Source organism: Anabrus simplex (assembly GCF_040414725.1). NCBI lineage: Eukaryota > Metazoa > Arthropoda > Insecta > Orthoptera > Tettigoniidae > Anabrus > Anabrus simplex. The sequence goes on along the minus strand of NC_090272.1, from coordinate 241,361,194 downwards.
AGATATACCTGCTATATTTGCTTTACGTCGCACCGACACAGATAGGTCTTATGGCGACGATGGGATAGGAAGGGCCTAGGAATGAGAAGGAAGCAGCTGTGGCCTTAATTAAGGTACAGCCCCAGCATTTGCCTGGTGTGAAAATGGGAAACCACGGAAAACCATCTTCAGGGCTGCAAACAGTTAGATATACCTGCTCCCTTCACAAAGCTGCAGGTTGTTCTTACTGGGTCTTCTTGGATTTTTTCTCTCTCTTCACCCGGTAGTCCTAAAGTGGAGAGTCTGATTCTACCCAGTGCCTCACATTCAAAAAGTATGTGTTCAGCTGATTCCTATCTTGAGCATAGTTGACAGCTTTAAATATCTAGGCAGTACAATACATTGTCAAGGCATGGAAAATTAGACAAAGAACCACAAAAGCCACAATGTGAGACAACTTGTACAGGGCAAGGACGTGTGTATATTTCAGCAGCCTAGGCAATAACCCAGAGAAGCAAGAGTAGGACCCAATCAACTGAAGCGAGGTCGCTGCGAGGCATTGCTGCAGAAACCAGACAAGACAGCATTTGCTATGAAGTTGGTGTTGGTAGATTGCAGGACATGAGTGATTCAAAGAAGCTAAGTGGATTAGGCAACTAATGGATATGCCAGAAAGAATGCCAAAGCAGCATCCAAGGAAATTATGACACAGAAGAGGGCAAGAGCAAGGAATTTCTTTGACAGAGAAGTGAGAGGGAAGAGACCAATAGAAAGGCCAAGGAATTCATGGATAGACATAGTGAAATCAGTCAGCAACAGGAATGTAAAGTGGGAGGACACAGAGGAACAGAAACTCTATTCTGTCAGGAAGAAGTGGCAGGCACTTGTACACCATACCTGGGACACTGGAGCTGGAAATAATGACGACGATGAGGGCAAGAGGTCGGCCCAAAACTAGATGGAAAGATAGTCAGGGAGTGCATTAAGGACAGAGGAATCAATGTTCGAACAGGAATGGTAGAAGGACAGTTACATACAGGGCATTAATATACTACCCTATCTAAAGAATGGGGAACAGATGATGATTGCATGGCTCTTCTACGATGTAGTCCACCACAAGTTGTGTTGTGAAATGTTCAGAATGTTTGTTTTCAGGGCCTTCCTATTTTTTTGAAATATATTTCCTAATTATTTAATATAACTCAGTTCCTGGTGCGGAGAAAGGAACTCTTTTTTAAATACCACATTTACGCATGTACAGGCTGCACTTTTATTACTAAAAACAGGTAGGTAACAGGAACAGTAACCACCATTTAGTTTAGAACACTTTATAGTGCGTCATTACTTGACACTATCACTGTCCCGTCCATTGCGTTGTATTTGAAGCTCCTGGTTACCATCTCTGCAGGGATTAATTTCAATGCATTAATTTTCACAAATTTGAGAAATAAAAGGCTTCTTGAGTTACCCTGTCAGTGAAATTTCCTTATAATTGCACCTCCATACACGGTAGAAAGGCTGCGAAAGGCCAGCTGACGTAGCACATCCAGGGTTTGCAGCATTCACAGGAATCAAAAACATGTCAGATCGCTGTTTTCATAATCTTTTTCACTTTCTCTGTCAAGTGATCACGGAAGCCGTCATTCACTAACATAGATAGCCGACGTAACAGAACACTAGGACGATGAAACCACACCGTGTTTAACCAGCCCATGTACAAATCTTCATTCATCCCCCTTTTCCGGCACTCTCACTTCCATCCCTGGGGTCAGCTTTTCCTTTGGCATTATTTTTTGCTTAAAAATTGCAAAAGGTGGTATTTTGTCTCCATCAGCAGTGATGCACAAGATTACAGTACAACGCTGTTTTACTGCCCGGGTAGTTTGAACCTGACAATTTTTTCGCCTGCTTTGTTGACCATAGTTTCCCCACAGGAGTTTTGTCAGCATTTCCTGTTGTTCCCATGCTGTAATCATTCAAGACAGGTCACTGAAATGCAAGCAGTTTCTCCTGGTATGTTTTGGGTAGCCACTGAGCGAATCACCAACTAAAGTCATGTCATAAAACTCCTTGCCCAACAGTAACTTTCAGAAACTTCCATTGTTTCAGCAATTTTTTCGACCTTCAAACCGTAGCATTTCAAGTAAAATAGAAAATCCATCAGCTTGTGTTTTACGTATGTACTCAATAAGATCATTTTCCAGTACTGGATACTGCGCTATTTTCCAGCAAAAAAACCTGCTGATTGTGACTTTTTAAAAGTGCATCTTTAATTAAAATCCAAATGCCGCACCTCTTTTCATCAAAATTAAAATTCCTTCCCACTTCTCTAATACCATTTTCTTTGGCATAACACACCACTTGTAATTTAAATTTTGAAGTGTGTTTTTTGCTAGTTGCTTTATGTCGCTCCGACACAGATAGGTCTTATGGCGACAATGGGACAGGGAAGGGCTGGGAGTGGGAAGGAAGCGGCCGTGGCCTTAATTGAGGTACAGCCCCAGCATTTGCCTGGTGTGAAAATGAGAAACCATGGAAAACCATCTTCAGGGCTGCCGACAGTGGCGTTCGAATTCACTATCTCCCGAATACTGAATACTGGCCGCACTTAAGCGACTGCAGCTATCGATGTTAAAAATTAAATAACTGGAGGTTCAACCTGTTCAATACTCAAAAGAAAGAAACGTAGCAATCACATTTCTATTTAAATGGGACCGGTTTCGACCTTAGTCTAGGTCATCATCAGCCATAAAAAACATGTAAAATGTTTAAGAATGTTGGAGGTCAGTTTTTCACTGTTAGGCACAAAGACACGACATCACATTCTGTTCTGCACAAAGTCACAACATTAACAATCAAATTGCGAAGATCAAAAAGGCTTGAATTCGCAGACGAACAGATCTGTAGAAGAAAGCCGCCAGCTCCCGGTGACTACGTGGCACACTCAAGGTCACGCGCTGCGGCCAAACACCAAAGTAGAGTGGAGAAAGTTTCGAAGGTCCAGAACCTGTCACGGCTGCGGGAAGCCAAGTACGTATATAAAAGTATACGATGCCAATTAGTATACGTACTTGGCTTCCCGCAGCCGTGACAGGTTCTGGACCTTCGAAACTTTCTCCACTCTACTTTGGTGTTTGGCCGCAGCGCGTGACCTTGAGTGTGCCACGTAGTCACCGGGAGCTGGCGGCTTTCTTCTACAGATCTGTTCGTCTGCGAATTCAAGCCTTTTTGATCTTCGCAATTTGATTGTTAATGTTGTGACTTTGTGCAGAACAGAATGTGATGTCGTGTCTTTGTGCCTAACAGTGAAAAACTGACCTCCAACATTCTTAAACATTTTACATGTTTTTTATGGCTGATGATGACCTAGACTAAGGTCGAAACCGGTCCCATTTAAATAGAAATGTGATTGCTACGTTTCTTTCTTTTGAGTATTGAACAGGTTGAACCTCCAGTTATTTAATTTTTAACATCAATAATTTCAATACGGAACAATGAAATTTTTATCTTTAAATGCAGCTATCGAGCTCGGTAATTTTGAAGTGTAACTTGCTCCAACAAGACCTATGTTACTCAATTTACAGTGGTGAACTGCCATGCAAACAATAACTGCCCATACTTTCACTACCCTTAGCCCCTCAAGCATAAATACGGTATTTATTTCTGAATCCTTCCTAAAACATATCAGATTTATTTTGTGTATAATATTCACAGAATTAAATCTATTCCATTCAATATTTTCACCGTAATTCAATTTTTTTTTTACAAGATTCTTTACCTTGCTTTTTGACACAGATGGGTCTTACGGCGGTGATGGGATAGGAAAGAGCTAGGAGTGGAAAGGAAGCAGGCATGGCCTTTATTAAGGTACATCCCCAGCATTAACTTATTCAGAAAGGCTAATGAGTGGTGAAGCTTGTTGGGGACGTATTGATAAGCAGAGAGCAGTGTCTTTGTCCTTTTGTGTTTTCTCCCTCTTCCCACTCTGAGTGAGCCCTCTTTGTCCTACGTTGTTTTCCCTTCAATATTCCTACCAATGGACCTTAATAAGAAAATGGTTTACCCAGAAATGAAAAAAAAAAAAAAAAAAACCAAGATAATTTGTAGCGTAGTAGGCAGTGTGATGTGAACTTACCTGTTTTTCCAAATTTACAATTGTGGCTAGTGTTTAAAGATGCTAAGCTATCATACAGTCAAGGAATAAGCTGCTCAGTTTTAATTAATGTTATATGAGAGTATAATAAACTTGAGTTACAGAAATCTTACCTTCTCCCTTATGAGACTCTTCGCTGTCGTCTGAGGAAACATCGTCAATGTTGCATGTGAGTTTCTCATACTTGGATCTATCTTCTGCAGGAGCTCTTACGAAAGGAGGCGATGCACTAGCGTTGCCCAATAATAATGACGTTCTACCCTCCCCTTGGCTTTGTCTGTCAGGAGACGAACAACTGCTGTCTTGGCCCCAGTGACTGTTTGCCTTAAGTGGCCCTGAAATGATAAAAATTGCCTGAAATTAACAAATAAAACCATTTGCACGAAACTTCAAATCCATAAAAGTGTATAGAAGAAAGAGGGCTAAGAGTATTCTGCTTCCTACATCTCTACAACTTACTTTCACTACAGTTTCACATGAAGTACCCTGATAATTACACTGAACATAAGAAATATACAAGACACTCCAAAATGACATATAGCGAGTTATGTTATAATTCGTCGTACACAACAAACAAGGTTGAGCTGATAAGGTTGTTACCACCAGGACTCAAATATGAATCCCCCAGGTTTTCTTTATGGATGCAATGCCAATTTGCTGGAACACAGTGAATCCAATGCCTCACTTTCTACCTTGAAATTATTATGGCCATTGCTTACTAACGAGGAACTGTTACCTGACTACCAGCCAAGCTGACCACATAACTCTAATATTCTATATATAATGTTCTCATATGTCTAGCCCCTTGGCTGATTGGTCAGCATACTGAACTTTAGATCAAAGGGCACCTGGTTCCATTCCTGGCTCGGCTGGAATTTCAATTGAAGATGGTTAATTCCTCTGGTTTACAGACTGCTCATCATCATCATCGTTGACCATCTCCAGTTGCGTGGGTACGGTGTACGAACCCCCTCCATCTTTTCTGTCAAAGAACCACTGTTCTCTCATAACCTTCTCTCAGTCTTGTCCTTTCTCCTCAACATCTTTCTTCACCAGATCGGTCCACTTTCCTCTGTGTCTGCCCACTGGTCTTTATCCTTTTACTTTCCTTTTGTATTCTCTTATGCACTCCTGCTTGCACTCATCCTTCTTACATGGCCAAACCACTTCAGTCTTGCTTTCTGGATCCTGCAACTTGTAATCAGAAGATTCAACTATCAGCAAGGCGTGGGTGATGCGGTGTCCCACGCTATTGCAGCAACGTTGCACGGCTTTCCCTGCAATGGCCAGCTACTCGTCCATATCATTCTACCCAATACAAACTGGTATTAAAAAAAAGTGAATCATTTACGTGTTTCACAGTCATACAGCATAACCATTGGATATATACAGAACATGACACGACCAAGAACGCATTTTTCCAATCACCCCGAGCTGATAAATAGTTACCTTACAAAACTGATAACTTTTTTCTTAGAAACATAAAATTCTGAATTTTATAAAGTGTATACAACATCCCAATGTGCATTTTATTAAAATTTGGATTTGATCAGATGATGGGTTTTGAAGAAACAATTTCTTAAAGCTGACGAATGGTTGAAACACTTAAAAACAGGCACTTTTTGCGTTTCACCTGTGATAAAAGATATTAAAATATAAATTAAAAATTTGAAACCTACATTACCTAACGTGAAATGAAACTAGGAAAATGATGTCGCTATTGGAATTTTCTGTAGGCCTATTGATTATTTCATCAAGAACCTCCAAACTCGAGGACACATACTATTTTGGTCGACAAATTGTAGACATGATATGGGCTTATGCTGTGTCAAGAAAACAAGGTGAAACTCTTTACGTATTGCAGAGAACTTTGCTCCGATCTTCCGAAGAGAATCTCGACTGTTCATGAGGAAGTCTTCTACAATAATGAGGGTTTGAATTTAAGAACGCTTTATCGTTGGACCTGTAGTGGTACAGTCGTCGTGTGCCAGCATACAGCGAGCCACCTTCTGACAAACGAGCATACCACTACAGGTCCTCTCGTTATTCTAGACGACTTCCTCGTGAACAGTCGAGAATCTTTTCTGAAGACGCAGAGCAAATTTCTCTGCAAAACGTACAGTTTCACCTTATTATCTTGACACGGCAGAAGTGCACGTCTACAAGTACGGGCAGTGAAAGCATCAATGTTAACAGTAGGTTTTCTTACACTCCTCTTTATATACTTACAACACAGAACAGTGAATACATGCCTACATCAACTGCTGACCCCAATAAATTGGGAAAATATCAGAAATAATAATACCAACTCAGATAAATCATGTTTGAAACACTAGTTGCAATATGTGAATTTCTTTCCTGAATTAACAGGGTGATCTAGAAAGTAAAACATTACAGTTTTACTCTCGGCATCGAGTTTACCAACGATCCTGCGAAGTCTGTTACTGCACATATAATTCTTATTAATCACCCAATTTTCTCCAAAAGCTTTAACTGTTTTCTTCTAGAGAAGAATCACTGTAGAAAAGGTATGTACGAACCTGTTTTGATGCTCTGACTAAATACAACCCTCAATCAGTCACCTTAATATCAAACTCTGATCCAGTGATACCATTCTTTATGCGCTCAAATGGAATACTTTTTTTGTTTGTTGCAATTTGCTATAAGGGGTCCAAACCCCTGTTTGCACGACCAACTCACTCGGTCAAACGCAATGAAGTGTTAGGTACATTGCAGGGAGAGGCAGCAATTAAACTTGTACAAAAAACTATTTTGTTTTATTTCTTGTATCTACAATAGCTTGCTACACACTGGCCAGCACAAGAGTGGGATCCAGAATTGTTTCTGATGAGGACAACTCTGACCTCCAATCAAAACTCAATGGCATGTCATTAAGAGTTCTGTGTGTTGTCACAGCTGAACAGTGGTCACTAAATGCTTTATCAATGAACTGACTGCAGGTAGGCAAGCCAGAAAAGCAGTCTATTCTGGTCGCATACAACTGATCAGAGTCGACACAGACAGTGGCTAGACATCCACAATACACAAACTTTTACAGGAAACACAAAACATCGGGATAGCTTTAGAAAATAATGTATCCCTCTTCACTATCAGCTTCTCGGATGATGAATTTTCAAAATGCCAAATTCTTCATTCTTTGATGGTAAAGAAAGTATTTGCTCTGTGAATTAATCTAATACTTTTTGTGCCCCTCTCATATTAAGCTGATGAACAAAAATGTTCCAAACACTTAAAATGAATCAATAACTACTCCTTTCACTGCCTTTTTAGGCTGAACACTTTTCTCTTTTTGAAGAACTGTCACGTAAGTGATCCTAAACATTTAGTATTTCTCATTTCTTCCTCCACAGCTGTACAATGAGAAATTCTGTAATCTTTGTGAGCAGAGAGAAAATTGTACACCAGCATTTACTTGTCTTCTTGATTTTATTCACAATAATGTCTCTTTAGAGACTGTTAGGGTCCTCATTAGAACTAGCAGCTTACAAGTAACTACCAAAGAATGTCTCCACACGTTCCATAGACTTCCACTGTATAACAGATTCAGAGTATTGATTAAACCTGTATAATCTATAAGTATCAAAACCTGGTACAGATCCGGCAAGAGTTCAGCATGCGTGTATTTTCAGAAAGCTGTGATGAAAGTTTCAGAACAGTACATCTAATTACAACAGAAACCAAGAAGATTTCTGAACTTCCTTTGCAGATCACTGCTTGAGCGCCAGACTTTGGATCCCAAGATCGCAGTCCTACTGCTATTTATTTAACGTCGCACTGACAGAGGTCTTATACCATAGTCACACACTCGCTACACTGAAAAAAACAGGAGATAATATGAGTCTGTCTTGTCAATACTATACTGTTTTTCAGTGTAGTGAGTTTGTCACTAAGTAGCCAATATGGATGGTCAAGTTTATAGTTGCAGGGGTATTATAGCAATGATGTGATAGATATAGAGCAGATATAAAAGCAGTAAACCACAGAAAACCATATTCAGAGTTGCCAACAGTGTGCATGCTCACAGCTATTTGACCCAAACTGTATCACAGGTTCAAAACCAGCAGAGGATTTTAAAGAACGAAAAAGTCTACTCAGTACTCCATGTTGCATGTAGACACATCTGGTGTTTACCTGAGCAAATTATTTAAAAAATCTGTCGCCCAGGTGGTAGATTTCCTGTCAGTTGTTCACCTAGTCTTTTCTTACATGATTTCAAGGAACCTGGAAATTTATTGAACATTTCCCTTCATAAATTATTCTAAACCCCAATTCCTCATCGTATAAATTAATATTTACCCTAAATTGTCCCCTTATATTCCAACTTTATCTTCATATTATGAACTTTCCTAGTTTTAAAAGGTTATTTGTGTACTAATGTTATTTCACCCCATCTTTCTACTGACAGCTCGGAACATTCCACTTACAATACCAATATAAATGGTCCGTTATTGGACCACTTAGTCGAGCAGTGCGTCTCCTTACTCCCAAGTCTACCCACCCCAAAGTTTGCAAGATTTCTTGAACATTACTTTTTTATCGGAAATCACCCAGAACAAATCATTCAGCTTTCCTTTGGATCTTTTCCAGTTCTCGAATCAAGTAGTCCTGGTATGGGTTCCATACACTGGAACCATACTCTAATTTGGTCTTTTTAGTGATTTATACACACCCTCCTTTGCATCCCTTAAACAGCCTCATAACCACATGAAGAGATCTGTAACCTTTATTGAAGACCTCATTACTGGGATTATCCCAATTAAGATCTTTCCTTAGATTAGCATCTAGGTTCTTTACAGTGATCCCCATGATGTACTTCACCCTATCAGCACAGCAATTAAAATTGACAGGATGTGGCGAAGCTTACAACCTGACTTCTCATCCTGTTAACCATCATACAATCAATTTTTGAAGGAGGTCATAAATCTTGTCACACCATGTCATCTGACCTGACCATAGTATCTGTTCCGCAGGAGCAGATCAGGTGGTGACAGTGGCGATTATTATTTTAAGAGGAAGTACAACTAGACAACCATCCTCTATATAACACTAATCAGAGAGAAACAAGGGAAGGGATTCAACACTTTGAAAAATTAAGATATCGACCAAAGAAAGGCGAGGGCCATGAAGGGCATGAAAATGGAAAAGTCCTTAGGACTCGAGCGCTTTAAACCGTCGGAGTCAGAAAAGAACAAGAGTTGACCAAGGAAGGTCAGACAGGATAGCTGGAAATGAGGAGCCTGGCACAAATAAATGGAACCAATGCCAGTACTCAGCTAAGATCCCCGTGGTTGCCAAACCACGCTCCCAACTTGAGAACCCCTTTTAGTCACCACTTACGACAGGCACAGGATACCATGGATGTTATTCTACCGCCCCCACCCACAGGGGGGGCAGGAGCTGATCACCCAGACAGCACCACGGTAGCCGAGGCCATACGAACACCATCACTGGAGGATGGCTGCTAGGTTTCATAGTATTTTGTTGTTCGCACAACATGCTCAGAGCTGAATGACAGAGACACCTGGTGAGGCGATAGCAGATTTCTTCTCTCGGTTGTCTGCCAATTTAGATAAGTGTTGATACTACACAAGGTCTTAAAGGCCAACTTTTTCTCGTTAATATCTTGTTACATTTTATCATCAAACCATCCTGTTTCCTTAAGAATAAATTTTTGCCTAGGCTTTATTTTCCCCAGATTTTCTATTTTAACTCTATTTATCTATTCTGCAGCATCATTCCACAGTCCCTGAAAAACATCACTCTAGGTGGAAAAACAGGCAGGCAATAATTCCATTGTGGAGGTTTATCTCCCGTATGCAGTTATCAGACTGTGCCTCTTATAAGGGCTTCTGATAAGTTCACCTGCATACACCCCAGCGTCAGCGGGTAGGGTCCGACACATCCCACTCTCTAGTGTCAGACCTAAGACGAAACGCTGGTTAATAGAGCGAACGCCTGAAAAGCCTTACATTTGATATGTTTGTGACACTTTTGAAATGCTCTATTGGTGAAAAATAATTCCCTCCATGGGGATTTAGAATTTTCCAATTTTCTTTACGTCGCACCGACACAGATAGGTCTTTTGGCAAGGAGAGGACAGAAAAGGACTAGGAGTGGGAAGTAAGTGGGCGTGACCTTAACCAAGGTACAGCTTTTAAAGATAAAAACTTCATTGTTCCGTATTGAAATTATTGATGTTATAAATTAAATAATTGAAAAGGAGGTTCAACCTATTCAATACTTAAAAGAAGGAAGTGCAGTAATCACATTCCTATTTAAATGGGACCGGTTTCGACCTTAGTCCAGGTCATCATCAGCCGTAAAAAGATGTACAATGTTTATGAATATTGGAGGTCAGTTTCACACTTTGATAGGCACAAAGACACGACACCACATTCTGTATGCACAAAGTCACAACACTATCAACTAATATACGAAGATCAAAAATAACTAGAAGTCGCAGACGAATAGATTTGTAGTAGAAAGCCGCTAGCTCCTGGTGATCAGCGCGGCACATTCAAGGTCATGCGCTGCGGTCGAACGCCAAAGTAGAGTGGAGAATGTTTTCAAGGTCTAGAATTTGTCACGGTTGCGGGAAGTTAAGTACGTATATAAAAATATACGACGCAAATCAGAATAATTGAGTGAGTACTTGTACTCCTGCTAAGTTCTTGGAAAACAGTTGACTTGAAAAAACAATTGTAGAGAGAAGAAAAAATGTAGTAAAAAGCGCAATATCGGAAAACAAATGAAAACTTATATGCACAGTGCGCTATTTTTAAATGAAAAATTTTTAGGTTATGATTGAAGTAGTCGAAGTTGGTGCAAGACAAGAGTTAAAATTTGAAAGAGGAGAACCGAAATGAAGGTCGTTTTTTTTTTTTTTTTTTTTTATAGAGAAGGAAGAATAAATTAAACGAGGAAGAGTGATAGTGAAATAAGAGAAAGAATAAAAGCAACTACAATAAGACAAGATTCTTCGCACCCCCAAGCTCATAAACGTGCTACTTATAACAGCTTAATTTTTCGTGCTTTCAACACCCCTATGTCAAAAAAAGATTTAAATTATGAATTAAACACCATCCGCAACATTGCTAAATTTAATGGCTTTAATAACTCCTTCATTAACCGCATCATCAACAAATTCAAACACCGTCCAAAAACCACTTTATCTAAAGACACAATTAAACCAACTGCTTTTTCCACCTTCACTTTCACTCAGAATGCTTATAAAATAACTAATATTTTTAAAAAACATAATATGAAAATTTCTTTTAGAACTAACAATAGAAGTCTTGATATTTTACACAACTCTAAATCTCTAAATAAGTCTAATGCTTTTTCTAAATCTGGTGTATACAGATTTAAATGCAACAACTGCAATTCCTCCTACGTCGGACAAACTGGCCGCAACTTCAATATCAGGTACTCTGAACATGTCAACGCCATTAAATACAACAGATTCTCTGCCATAGGACAGCACATACAAGACTCCAAGCATAGTTTCACCAGTATTGACAATGACTTAAATATACTTAAAATCATTAACAAAGGCCCCCTCTTAAACATTACTGAAATTTGCTTAATCCACCTTGACCAGTACTTCAACCCTAATTTCAATTTAAACGACATTTCTGAAAAACCCAATATCCTTTTTGACTTCCTAATTCTTCTTCTCAAAAATTCCAAATTCCAAAACCCCAATTCTATTTTCCATGCCTTACATAGTTCCCACCCACATTTTCTACCTCCAATAACCCACCCTAAACTACCCCTCCTTCATTTCCCTATCTTATCCTTCCTCATTACCATCTAACTTCAATTTCTTTTATTCTTTCTCTTATTTCACTATCACTCTTCCTCGTTTAATTTATTCTTCCTTCTCTCTCTCTCTCTCTCTCTCTCTCTCTCTCTCTCTATATATATATATATATATTTAAAAAAAAAAAAAAAAACCTTCATTTCGGTTCTCCTCTTTCAAATTTTAACTCTTGTCTTGCACCAACTTCGACTACTTCAAACATAACCTAAAAATTTTTCATTTAAAAATAGCGCACTGTGCATATAAGTTTTCATTTGTTTTCCGATATTGTGCTTTTTACTACATTTTTTCTTCTCTCTACAATTGTTTTTTCAAGTCAACTGTTTTCCAAGAACTTAGCAGGAGTACAAGTACTCACTCAATTATTCTGATTTGCGTCGTATATTTTTATATACGTACTTAACTTCCCGCAACCGTGACAAATTCTAGACCTTGAAAACATTCTCCACTCTACTTTGGCGTTCGACCGCAGCGCATGACCTTGAATGTGCTGCGCTGATCACCAGGAGCTAGCGGCTTTCTACTACAAATCTATTCGTCTGCGACTTCTAGTTATTTTTGATCTTCGTATATTAGTTGATAGTGTTGTGACTTTGTGCATACAGAATGTGGTGTCGTGTCTTTGTGCCTATCAAAGTGTGAAACTGACCTCCAATATTCATAAACATTGTACATCTTTTTACGGCTGATGATGACCTGGACTAAGGTCGAAACCGGTCCCATTTAAATAGGAATGTGATTACTGCACTTCCTTCTTTTAAGTATTGAATAGGTTGAACCTCCTTTTCAATTATTTAATTTTTAACAAGGTACAGCTCACAACCACGCAACCCTAACTGCATGGCCAACTCGCTCAGTGAAAATAGTTGTTGGATAAACAGAACCAAATATAACAATCACCATTAGTGCATCTGTCTGTAAACAGACACTAACACAACTATGCTCTCCAAGTACTTCTATCTAGAGTTCCTACTTTCTTTGCCCCCTGTTACAATTCCCATTCTTGATGCCTCTTTCCCTTTATCTTACCCTCTTCTCTTCTCAGTATGTGTCCTTTTCAACCAGCTTCCCTTTTTCTTATTGTCATCAATGTGCCTCTTGAGAACTACCTGATTTTTATCTGTCTCTTTATTTTATCTTCTCCATCCTTTGCCATACCCACATTTCAAAACTTTGCAGGAGAAACAAATTGTCTTCATTGTTCTCTCATCATAGAATTTATGCATTCCTTACGTGTTTGCAAGAAATTCTTGGAGTAAGAGATAAAATTACACATCTGTTCATTGTACTGAAGCCAATATTTCCATAGGTAACAAATCAACAAAATGAAGGAATCGATATTTGACAGTCAAAGATATAAATTCCCTTGATGATGAAACTTGTTCCGAAATATCTTTGGAATGTTGCAGACTCGTACATCAAAATATCCCACGAGCTATTCATCATCATCATTTTACAGTTCGTTTCTCGGGTACTGTTGGCGAGTCTTTTCCTCCGTCTTATTGAGAGACATTCTCTTTTTAATGATGTCCATCCAGTGGGTTCTTGGTCTTCTCACCATCTGTTTTCCTGCCACACGTCTCTCCAAGTTAACATAAGCTCTCCTTGTTGGCTCCATCCTCGTAACCTGCCCGAACTGCCTCAGTCTGGACATGCTGAGCCGATCTTACAATGTGGTCTCAATCCCAGCTTCCTTGCTAACCATATCATTCCTCAACTTGTCCAGTTTTGTTTTTTGAATCGTGGACCTCAGGAACTACATCTCAGGTGCCTGTAATCTTGACGAGTCCTTCTTAGTGAGGGTGCAGGTTTTGAAACCATAAGTTAAGTTTGGTATGAAGTACTGATTGAACTAAGGGCTATTATTAATCTCAACAACAGGCATAACCGAGCTCGATAGTTGCAGTCGCTTAAGTGTGGCCAGTAATCGGGAGGAAGTGGGTTTCAACCCTACTGTCGGCAGCCCTGAAGATGGTTTTCCGTGGTTTCCCATTTTCACAGCAGGCAAATGCTGGGGCTGTAGCTTAATTAACGCCACGGCCGCTTCCTTCCCATTCCTAGGCCTTTCCTATCCCATTGTCGCCATAATACATCTGTGTCAGTGCGACGCAAAAAAAAATAAAAAAAATACAGGCATAAAATTCTTCTTGGTCCTTCCTCAGTTTGTTGGGGTCAGCACTTAGCACTTAGAGTGGATCTGGCCCAGTTTTAGGCTGAAAGCCAACCCTATTTACAAGGATGTATTCTGTGGTGGCTACGTTGTGTGTAGATGAAAAAAATACACGTGCGCACACACACACACACCCCCCCCACCTCTCTCTCCCTTTCCCTCTCATCCCGAGCCAGAGGAATCAACCGTATGCAGTTAAAATCCCCAACCTAGGCAAGAATTGAACATAGGGTCATTTGAATCAAAGACTAGTACACTGACCATTCAGCCGAGGAGCTGGACAAGAGGACGAAGCTTGAGTATTATTATATGATGCCATTTCTTCCCTGCCATATTATTTTACATAATACTTAGTTTAATTGCACCAACTTCTGGCCAGGCTGAATGGCTTAGATAGTAAAATGCTGGATGTTCGATCATAGCTTAGTACAGTGGTGTCTGAAAATGATCAAATATGCCAGCCTTGTGTTGGCAGATTTACTGGCATGTAAAAAAAACTCGTGTAGGACGAACTTGCAGCACGTCCATGTCTCCGAAAACTGAAAACATAGTTATTGGTTTTATGTCCCACTAAAGTGATCATCTATTTCTGGAGTATTATGAAGCTGCAGTCATTTTACCAAACTCTCAACTTCACCCATGTTTCCATGGTCCACTACTTTGCACTTCGTCGGATCGTTGGTGTTGGTTGAAGTTAAGCGAACCCCCTCCGTCGGAGCACAGTTTCTTTTCTTGCTTTTGTGGTTGACCGTCCTCCTCTACTGCTATCTTCACAACTGAAGTGCCTTTGCCTTTGCTGCACAATACATGGCCATACCACCTCAGACTTGTCTCTCGCTTTTTCTCGGGTACTAAAGCCACACCAAAGGCGATCCTCATATCTTGATTTCTGGCATGGTCGAATTTTCCATAACACGCAGGTGTTGTTCAGGTTTCTTTGTAGCAGGCCATCAAACTGTTCTGTACAATATTTTGTATACCTTCAATTTTATGTAGAGTGGCATATTTCGGTCGAAAATAACTCCGATATCCTGGTGCCACCTCATCCAGGCATCTGGGAGTGTACTACAATCTGAACAGATGACTGATCCCAATGCCATCAATGTTAATCAACCCATCACATCGTACTCAAGTCTTCCTCAGATCGAGGCTCAGGCCAGATTCATAGAAGCAGATTTTCCAGTAATAATACGTAATATATTTCATATTATTTGATATTGGAGAGCAATATAATGTAAAACAAGAGCTTTGCTTGTCTTCCACCAAATATGAACAACACATGCTTGTTTCATAAATTTTCAATCAATCAATATTCTAAGGGCTAATGCCTTGTCGATGAAACCACTCTCTTCTTTCATTGGCTGTCCGTTTCAGTCACAACCTCTTCTTGATGTCATCCAAATACTTCATCCTAGGTCTTCCTCTTCCCTTCTTTTCCATTTCCTTTAATAATCTTCTCTTGTTTAACTTCCCTTAAGACTTCCAGCTTGGGTTTTCTTCCGTCCAGCTTGTTCGGGTTATTTTCTGTGATATCCACATTTCAGCAGCTTCAAGTTGATTCCTTACTAATTTACCTGGAGTCCAACTGTCACTTCTATACTACAGTGTACTCCATACAAATGATTTTGCAAAGGATTTTCTGACATCTATATTCATGTGTGTGCTCTCGTCAAAATGTTTTTCTTAGTCATAAATGCCTGTTTTCCAATGCTATTCTTCTCTTTACTTCCAGGAAGCATCTATTATCCTCCGTTATCATACCGCCAAGATAACAGAACTGTTTCACCTGATCAATTCTGATGTCATCCTTCCAGTCCAGTCCTATTTTCCTCATAGTTCTAAACAGTATTTCTCCAGTTCACATTGTCAAAAGCTTTTTCTAAGTCAATGAAGGTAAGATAAGTTGTTCTATTCATTTCCATCCTTCTCTCCAATAACATGCGTAAGGCCAGAATTGCTTCTCTTGTTCCTCTGCCTTCTCTAAATCCAAACTGGTCTTCTCCAACATACTTATCTACTTTTCCTTTCATTCTGTTCTTAATTATGTCCGACTCGTTGGCTGAACGGTCAGCGTACTGGCCTTCGGTTCAGAGGGTCCCGGGTTTGATTCCTGGCCGGGTCGGGGATTTTAACCTTAATTGGTTAATTATATTGGCACGGGGGCTGGGTGTATGTGTTGTCTTCATCATCATTTCATCCTCATCACGACGCGAAGGTCGCCTACGGGAGTCGAATAGAAAGACCTGCACCTGGCGAGCCGAACCCGTCCTGGGATATCCCGGCATTAAAAGCCATACGACATTTCATTTCATGTTCTTAATTATATTAATGAGTATCTTGGAGGCATGTGTTAATATTGATAGTGTTCTATAATTGGTGCAGCCAACTGCCCTTCCTATTTTAGGTATGGTAATGGTTCTGCATTGTGTGAAGTGTTCTGGCACAATTCCTCTTTTGCAGCATTTATTGATTACTCTGAATAATTAGTCTTTCATGTTGTTACCAAAACTGTTCAGTGATTCTGCTGGGATGTCATCAACACTGGTTGCTTTTCCTTCTTTCAGACTCCGAAGGGCATGTTCAAATTCATGTCTCATGATTGGAGGACCTTGCATTTCTCTCCCACACACATTGATGTCTTCAATTAGATTATTTTCATTCTTGAAGTCCTTATCATTGTACAGTTCTTCTATGCATTCTTTCCAGCGAGCACATATCTTATCATTGTCTATCAGTAATATTCCTTCTTTATTTTTTACTACTGCAGATTTCATTCTAGTTTTGTACAGAAGGGCATCGATTTTTCCTATAAACTTGATCCTGTTCTCCCTTTTTTTTTTATCTTCTTCTAACTCTTCAGCAATGCTTTTGGTCCATTTCTCTTTTTCTTCTCTGTGAATTGATTATTAATTCTTTTGTAGTCATCTACATTGTTTTCCTTCCTGAGCTTATTCCTTTCTGGAATTAGGTTCAGTATTTCTTCTGCCATCCAAGGTTTTCTAATACAATTCATGTCTTGCCTTAACTTCAATGATTTTTACTGATGATGGATGGTCTCTAGCAAGAATGAAACTAGTTTCAAATATATGTAACTTTTTTTAGGTTAGTATGAAATGAAATGTCGTATGGCTTTTAGTGCCGGGATATCCCACGACGGGTTTGGCTCGCCAGGTACAGATCTTTCTATTTGACTCCCGTAGGCGACCTGCGTGTCGTGATGAGGATGAAATGACGATGAAGACAACACATACACCCAGCCACCGTGCCATTGGAATTAACCACTTAAGGTTAAAATCCCTGACCCAGCCGGGAATCGAACCCAGGACCCTCTGAACCGAAGCCCAGTACGCTGACCGTTCAGTCAACGAGTTGGACTAGGGTACAATAAATAGTATTGAATAGGTGTATAAGGAAAAGGCGCCTGACCTTTTATGGACACTTGGCCCGTCTGGATTACAAAAGATTCACCAACAGGATATTCACAGTAACAGGAAGAGACAAGGCTTCTAAGAAGAAATGGATCACGTCAGTTACGTCGGATATGGAACTACTATGTATCCCAGTGGGGCAAACTCATGACCGAATACTGTTCCGTCAAGCCATCCAACACAGTGTTTTCCGAACATCCCTTACAAGGAAGAAGATTATAGGAACTAAGTGGACAGAAGAGAGAAAGCTGGCTCATAGTCAGCAAATGAAGGAGTATTGGAAGAAAAAGAAAGCAACAACTTTACCGAAGAGTAGATACGAGCCTTGTGGTCCTCAGTAGGCCTAAACGACAAAGAAAGAATTGAATAGGTGGAAACCTTTTACATACCTGCCAACTTCTGAAAAGGGCTATCAGTAAAATTCATGCGCGACAAAATAATCTAACGATTTTCGACATATCCCGGCCTGGCATAGAATCTCAAGGATAATTTAATAAAACCTCCTATTCAATACTTTCCACGTTTAATGTGGTTTGAATCTACACTAATTTATGTAGACTTATCAGGTCAGGTACATGTTTCACCCATTATTTGGGCATCTTCAGCCTGTAGACAACCTTTAGGTCAAGCTTTGGGACCTTTTTAACCATATATAGGACAATATACGAACATTAATTATCTCTTAAGACTAACATGCCAGGATAATAATTTTAATAATGTGAACAAAACACAACTGTGGGTAACATAAATTAATGGTGTTTTAACACAACTTAAACTTGTCGGTCCTATTCTATGCAACTTAAAAATATGTCCAAAACTAAAATGGATCTTCTTCCTCTATCATAAGTCTCGGGTAAAGAGGATAACACATAACGGGGTTCATTTGACCCACCTATATCATTTCATGTTCTTGATGTACCGTAACTAATATCAGAATGTGTTGTCAACCACAAGTGGAGATTTAGAACTGATTGTTAATTATCTTGAGAAAAGAGGATATTGATAATGGGGCTTATTTGACCCACATATTTCATTTTCATGTTCTTGACGTAACTAATGTTGAAATATGTTGTCAAACGCTAGTGGAGATTTAAAACCGATTGTTTTATATAGACTGGTCAAGAACGTTGTTTTGAATGAAACTGTAAGCGTCTTGAGTTCGGGTCTTATGTAACGACAAGGAATTGTAAAGAGTACAGTATTAGGCTGTTTCTTAGTTTTAGGCTGCTGTTTAATTGAGAAGGAACATCCTATACACTTGATACAGTCTTGTATGAATATCACTCCCGCATCTTCAATACGGAGCAATAATGAGAGTTGTTACTTGTAATACCCCGGCTTGACAAAAATAATAGTAATTCTGGGCTACAAAATACAATAATTCATGCTTTAAACAGGATAGTTCAATGAAATCATATCTACTTACATCATAGGCCAATGATTTGTAGATGAACATAACAATCAAGAAAATATCCATGTTAAACAGTAGCAGGAATGGTGAATGTTAGTTTGGAGCATACTTAACAGGACTGCTTTGATAAATTAAGCACATATGTGATAATTGAAAAGGCTTTACACAATAAGACTTGTGTAACTTAACACAGGCAATAAATAATACACACTACAAATCACATGCTAGTTCAACTTTAAAGTCATAGTTGTGGCCTTTTTAGCTTCCTGCAAAAAGTTTTGAGAAAATGTTTTGTCATAACAGGGACCAGAACTCCCGGTCTTCAAAATAGAAATAGACTCCAGAGATTCAATGCACATGGATGATCTGAACTCTGTTCTATTTTTCTTCACAAGGCTGAAAATACGTTCACATTCTGCATCGCTATGGGGTATGGTGAGAACAGAGAACATTACAGTAGAAATTCGGTTATACATAAGAAGTCCATCGGCTCCATGAATTCTTGATATTTTTTCCCAAATGGAATCACTTGCAGGATCTTGATTTGCAGCCAAAGTGTCATCTACCTGAAGAGCTATGAACTGTCTCTAAAGCTCATTCACAACCTCACCTGTAGTTTCATTCTCTTCCTTGCATAACATGATACGAAACTTTTCCAAGATAAAACGAATGGAAGAAAACTGTGCATCGTCAATTTTGTCTAACCTAGCAACTTGAGCATGCTTTAACACATCATCCCTGAGTGGAAACTTGTTGATGATGTAGTCAGAGGCAGTACAAAAGTAGTTTCCCACTGATGAAAAGAAAAGGGATTTTTCTGTATCCTGGAGTTCATTCACTATGTTCATAGTCTGAATGCCGATAACTAACTCATCGTCACTTCTTTGATTTTGAATTAAGTTGTACTCAACTTCAAGCAATGAGGAGCTTTTGACAAGTTTGGGCCTAACAAACTTGGTGAAAATGAAATGGCGTATGGCTTTTAGTGCCGGGAGTGTCCGAGGACAAGTTTGGCTCACCAGATGCAGGTCTTTTGACTTGATGCCCTTAGGCGACCTGAGCGTCATGATGAGGATGAAATGATGATGAAGATGTTGATAATGTTCGTGGCCAACAAATCAACATGAAAGGAGATATAAGTCAAGAAATTTTCCGAAGAATCAAATTAGGATGGCAGGCATTTGGAAGATATTCAATCGTCTTCAAATCCAACACGTCAGTAAACCTAAAGAAGCAAGTTCAAGACCAATGCATTCTCCCTGTCATGACCTATGACTGAGACCTGGACAATGAATTCACTAAACGGAAACTAAGAACTGCCCAGAGAGGAATGGAGAGGTCTATGCTTGGGTTTACCAGAAGAAAGAGGGTCCATGACATAAGAGCAGTCACAAATGTCGTTGACATCATAATGAGAATTTCAACCTTGAATGGCAATGGGCAGGACATGTGGCCCGAAGAACCGATGACAGATGGACCGAGGTTGTTCTCGAATGGAGCCCAAGAGATAAACTGAGACCACGAGGAAGGCCACCGGATCGCTGGGACAAAGACATCTGCAAAATCACTGGAGTTAATTGGCAAAACATCACTCAAGATCGCTGGAAGTGGAGGCAACTCCTAAATATTTACCTAAGTTTCAGACTTCAAGGGGCCACATCAGCTATTGATAGAACTGGCTGATTGTGATTGATGTTTTTGGAGTCTTCAGAATTGAAAAGTGTGGTGCCGATGCTGATATTATTAGACATGATAATCAGCTATGTGGGGAACGGCACAGAAAGGAACATGATAGTAGCAGGTGATCTCAATTTAACAAATGTTAACAGGGAAGGTAATGAAAATGGCAGAAAGCATGAACAACAAATGGTAAATAAGTTAATCTGGAAAGGACAGCCAAATCAGCAAGTCATGGAACCAACTAGAGGTAAAATGTATTCTAGACAAGGCGCTAAAGAACAAAACAAAAACTGATGAGCTATACAGAAAAACTGAAGTGATTGATGGTATAAATGATCACAAAGCTGTTTTTGTCCTAATTTTAAAAAAATGACAGAATGGAAAGTTATTAAAAGCAGGATTATTAGGTAATACCACGTGGTTGATAACAGAGGCTTGAGGGTGCTTTAGAAAAGCAATCATGATCAGCAAAAAAATGTAAACTGCCTATATGATGGGTTTAAAGCAATTGTTGAGGATTGTGAACGGTGGTAAAGAACGGAAAAGACTCCACAATATTTTAACAAAGAGATTAAGAAGAACAAGATGATGATGCAGGTTAGAAAAAAAATAAGAGTTAGAAATAGTTCTAGAAGTACAGAGAAATCGAAGGAACTTACTAGGAATTTGAATTTATTATCTAAGACAGGTAAGGATAACAAGATAGCAAACATAATAGGCAGTCATATGAATTTTAGGAGAAAATGGAACGGTATGTATAAGTACTTTATGGCAGAAAGAGGTTTCAGGAAGGACATTCTAGGAATAATTAATGAACAAGGGGATTGTATATATGAGGACTTACAGAAGGCAGAAATATTCAGTCTGCAGTATGTAAAGACAGTTGGACAGGTGGGAGAGGTGACTAATACTGGCAGCAAAGTACTGATATTTTCCTATGATAATAAAGACATTTATAAAAAGATGCAAAAGTTGAAAGCTAAAAAAAGCAGCTGGGATTAATAAGATTTCTGGGGATATACTAAAGACTATGGATGGGATATAATGCTGTACCTGAAATATTTCAGTACTGTTTTGATGAAGGTACTATACCAAATGAATGGAGAATTACTATAGCAGCCCCAGCATACAAAGGAAAAGGTGATAGCATAAAACGGATAACTACAACCCAATCAGCTTGACATTTGTTGCATTTAAGTTCTGGGAAAGCATTATTTCTGATTATAATAGACATTACATGTTATAATTCTCATATTTTGGTCCGTATTAAAATGTACAATTAAGTCAAATAAAATATTAAAGTTTAATTATTCCACCTATTAAACTTTAATATTTTATTTGACTTCATTATAATAGACATATTTAAAAAAAAAAATCTCTTGCTTAACGTTGCACTAACACATTTAAGGTTTCTGGCAATGGAAATAAGGGAAAGGGCCAGGATTGGGAAGGCAGTGGTATCATTTGCCTGGTGTGCAAATGGAAAACCAAGTAAAACAATCTTCAGGGCTGCTGAAGGTGGGATTGCAATCCACTATTAAGTTCACAGCTGCACGACCCTAACCTCACGGCCAGCTTGCTCGGTACTTGCAAAATTACTATCTGGTTTGACAGAAGGCACTTTGGGTTTCAGAAAGGTTATTCCAGTAAGGATCAACTTGATTCCATGAAAATATAGCAGATATTTTAGATTCAGGTCAAATGGGCTGTATCCTGACGAAAATGACAACTATTGGACTACACAAAAGAGTGCTTGAATGGGTGGGTACATTTCTAGAAAATAGACGTTAGAGAATTAGAGGAGGTGCAACATTACCTCATCCTGTAATGGGAGGTCCCAGGAAACAGTGTTATTGAACCTTTATGTTTTTTCATGTATGTAAATGATATGAATAAAGAAATGGAATCACAGTAAAGGCTTTTTGGAGTTGATGTTATACTGTAAATAGTAAAAGATTGTGAGCGACTATGAAAAGACCTGCACAATGTTGAGAGATGGGCAGTGGATAATGGTTTGATGGTAAACGGGACGTAAAGTACACTGCAAGTGTCTGGTGTCTGTTAGGTCATCGGCCCAAATAGCACCACCACAGGCTATGCAGTTATAGGGAAGCTGCAAAAACCAATGGCAGAACCCAAATGAGGCATACTAGGCAAGATGAGGAGTGAGGTAGCTTGCCACTGCTTTCCTCACTGGGCCAGAATGTGCAACTGCAGCACGATTGACCCTATGAGCAACACCTTTCATAACACTCAGGCACAAGTTGTGCTTCGAATGTCATTACTCAGCACCACCCATACCCCAGCAGCTTCCATATTGTCACAGCCATGGATGAAACTGGAACTTCGGTGGAAGCTACACTTTGCTCTGGCCTGTGCCAAGAGACGGATACAAAAGTACTGCATCCATCAAGAAATGGCAACAAGTACTTAGGTATTAATATGTGGAAAGATATTCATCATCATCTGTTTACAGTTTCCCGGGTACTGTTCATAAGCCTCTTCCGCTCTCCTCGACTCGTGTATGTTTCGTCCTTCATAACATCTAGTGACCTTCCCTTGATTGCAATATCGGTGTTGATCATGACTATCCAACCGTCCATTTACCATCTACCTCTCTTTCCAGTTGCATTCGGGCTGTCCTCGTAGGTTTCATTCTCTTCACGTGTACGAACCACTGCAGTCATGATGTTCTGACTCTGTCTACCAGACATGAATTAATCCCAGCTTCTCTCCTCACCACTTCATTTCTTAACTTATACATCTTGGTTTTCTGGATGGTGGACGTCAGGAATTTCATTTTTGATGCCTGAGGTCTTGAAGAAACTCTCCTTCTGAGGGTGCATGTATCGATACCATAAGTCAAGAATGGTATGATCTTCATGGGTGTAATTAAATTAGTGAGGTTGTAAATAAAGGTTACAGATCTCTTCACGTAGTTATGAGGGTACTTAGGGGTTGGGGTTGAGCCCTTATTGAAGTGCTCATTTAATTAATCAGTCATTTATTGGAATGTACAGAGAATATTAAGTACTAGTAACTGGCAGGGAACATCCACATTCAGCAGCACGTAGCAATTTCTGCAGGGAGCTCGGAGCTTGGCTTTATTTGCTCGCCAGCTAAGTTTAGAAGGAGGAATTTCAACATGATGTACACAAAGCAGAACAAGGAAACAACAGAACTCTTAACGGCCAGACCAACGGGCAACATTTCGGAGGCCCAGCAAGAGGCTAGAGGAGTTGCAAATATGTTTGAATTAAGCGTAGGGTACGCGATGTGTTGAACCAATGAAATGATAGAGCCACAGTCAATTTGGCTAGGCATTGGACTATGTAAGTGATAGCCCCAATCAAGGATACAACGGAGTCTTAGAGGATGAGTGAATAAAAGTGATGAGCGCGTGGGCTAGCTACCTTATAATTCGGTGAGATTCTGTGGAGGTAACATCGAGATAAGTATTATTTATGCAAGTACGGGTCAGAACTTATGTTTCTTGATCGTGTGGGGACTTGAACTTTGGTTTAAGATGCTCAATCTGCATTTCAATTATTCAAGATGTTAAACTTTTGAGAATGATTTTTCGATTTTCGGAGGGAAGACCAAGCTGGCCCCGATGTGTAGGGGTAACGTGCCTGCCTCTTACCCGGAGGCCCCGAGTTTGATTCCCGGCCAGGTCAGGGATATTTACCTGGATCTGAGGGCTGCTTTGAGATCTACTCAGCCTACGTGATTACAATTGAGGAGCCATCTGATGGTGAGATGGCGGCCCGCGTCTAGAAAGCCGAGAACAACGGCCGAGAGGAATCGTCGTGCTGACCACGACACCTCGTAATCCGCAGGCTCTCGGGCTGAGCAGCGGTCACTTGATAGGCCTTGGCCTTTTGGGGCTGTTGCACCATAGGGTTGATTGGTTGGTGGGAAGAACAGTTTCCAGATAGTCATTCAATGTTTAGTAGCTTGCCAGTGTAAACAGATTTTACGAGGACATCAAACTCGGTAATATCCAGTCCAGCATTTAAAGAGAAATATTTTACCGAGTTATGGGATTAGATAAGAGAAGTTGCTCCGCGACTGAATGGGAACTGGTTTCATGGTCAGTGGAAATTATCCCGGCTGTAGTATTCTAGTAAGTGGTGGGGTAATCTTGACTTAGTTTTCTACGTCGTGGATGAGGGGATGTTTTAAGAACAACATCCACAAGCAGCGACGGAGACTTCAAGATCACCACTACAATGCCAGGAGAATGGAGACCCAAGGACTGATCCAGTTCTTTACTGAAGGCACCACTTTCGATATCGCTGGCTAAAACGATGGGGTGCCAGCTGTCCTGAAAGGCTGGCAGCGATAAGTCAACGAAACAGATGAGTACAGAATTTTCAATGTAATTATGTGAGTGTGAACGTGTTTTAATATTGCAAAAGGGGATAGGTTAGTTTTGATATTTAATTTCAGTAAATTTTGCTTTGTTTGGAAGGACTACATCCTATTTAACGTAAATGTTTGGAAGTTTGTTAGTCTATATATATATATATATATATAAAATAAGAATTTTGTCTGTACATTTCTCAGAATTTGAAAATAATGTAATTTCCGTATCAGTCATGTTCATAGTAGCAAGGAAATGCACATTTTTACTTTTCTGTAATTTCTGTCTGTCTGTCTGTCTGTCTGTCTGTCTGTATGTACATGCATCACGAGAAAACGGCTGGAGAGAATTTAATGAAAATCGATATGTGAAGTCGGGGGATGAGCCACTACAATCTAAGCTAAAAATCATTTTACTCACGCTGAGTGATATGGTAGTTTAGGGGAAGGCCTACAATTTAATTCTCAAATATTTATTTCATTAGTGGTCCTATCGATAAATACTACATGGCTTTGATAACACAGATATTCATGAACTTGTATTTTTGTTGTCAAGTCCATATCGACACCGGGCCACGAGAAAATGAGTTAACAGAATTTAATGAAAGTCGGTAAATAGAGTCGGGGAATAAGAAACTACAGTCTAAGTTATAAACAATTGTATTCACCCTGGACGAAACTAGTTCAGGGGAAGGCGCCTAAAATTAAATTTTTAAAAAAATACGTATGTTATTGGTTCTATCGAAAACACAAATTCCACCATTAATGTTTTAATCAGTTTTACAGTACTGACTGTGATAAGAGTAGTATTTCAGAGTTGGAAGAAAACTAAATGTGAAGGCCTACAATATTGAAAGCCTATAACATTGATCAACAATAACATTACATTGACCATTGTTTGTTGTGATGTTCTTTTCTCTTAGGCTGCCGCTCAAATCCGATAGATGGGATTACTGCTGCATACCATGTATAACAGCCTGACTGAATATTGGCGGGAAATAGCTGAGGAGTTAGAAAACTTTCTTCTTTAGCATGTCATTCCTCTAGTTCATACATTTTCTGATACCGTACTGCTGGTACATAACACACTGATTAGTATTCCAGCCATTCGATCCCTACTCTGATGCAGTTTTCAATGAGCAGTGTGCACACTTAAGGCAGAGCCTCACTACTAGTAGTAGTAGTAGTAGTAGTAGTAGTAGTAGTAGTACCTGGTCTAGAATTACAATTTATGCATAATCCAAATTATACCACCACAATAACAACCCTGAAAAGAGCAGTTTCTTAAAAAGAGCT
The DNA here is from genome assembly GCF_040414725.1 of Anabrus simplex. Lineage (NCBI taxonomy): Eukaryota > Metazoa > Arthropoda > Insecta > Orthoptera > Tettigoniidae > Anabrus > Anabrus simplex. Next base: position 241,334,869 of record NC_090272.1, on the reverse strand, counting down.
GCTTCCTCTTCACTTTTATTAAATTCTACATTCATTTTATTCAAAATTAGCAGTGAACAGTGAAGAGGGGATTTCTCCTCTGGCTTGGAGGAAAAATTTGCCTCTAAGTCAGATAGATCTTTCTGCTGCCAATGTAGTGAATTGAGATTTTACGACTCATCGGGTACTCCTAGGAAACAGATCAGTAAAAGGGCATAGTTTCTGCCCTGGGACTCTCCACTATTCGACCCCCCCCCCCCCCCCCCCGAAAAAAGACTGAGCGTTCACGGATCACAGCTCCCTGCGGCCTGGTCATTCCAGCTCTGGAAATTTGAACTCTTAGATCGGCACCGTAGTACTCATTTGATTGAGTACTTCATGTGAAATCATTGCTTTTACTCGCGCCATTCCTACTGATGTTATTGTAATCACCTATGTTAATTTCAGTTGGGAAAACCACTAAGACAGTCTTTCTGAGGATGTAAAAAAAGCAGGTGGAGAGTGAGTGTCTGCCATTATAATGAAATTCCCCAACCTGATTGTGACCAACGGTAGGCAAGCGGGCCTGCCATAGAATGAAAATTCCCTAACGCAGTCTTCATATGAGAAAAGATGTTTGGTGATTTCTCCGTCACGTTTGGGAAATGTTAAGAGCTATGCAATTTAATACAGTCTTGCTCACGACATGTACACTACCTAACCTACAATTCTGTATACAATGTAGAATTCCGTAGCGAAGCACGGGTACATCAGCTAGTGTAAATATAATTGTAACATAAATCTGGACCGCAGCTTGCTATCTTACATTTTTATTCAGAGTTAACAACTTTTTAAGAGTCTGTTTCTTATTTTTGCCTCATTTATTTTGATTTGTTTCACTTTGATGTTTGAGACGCAGTGTACGTCTTAGGGCTTAAATGTAAATAAGGTTTCAAACTATAGTCAGGAAGGACTAGATTAAAGTATTATTAATGGGAGCTCAAAGTGTATGGAAACATGATGTCACGTTTTCTGGGATTTCTTGCATGATGTGTGAATGAGTGTGTGTGAGATGGTGGAGCTTGGATCCACAAATTTTGATAGCGTTATCTTCACAACTATTTTAAATATCAAAATGAGTGTAAATTAGTAATTTATTCAAGAGTTCCTCGAACCCAGTTTTTAATTTCAAGTTCCGAATAATTAGAATCAACTTTCGGTAAATTATTACCATTATACATACATACATACATACATACATACATACATACATACAAGCCTCTGTGAATTTACTGAACTTTGCCACAATCCTCTATTTGCAACTAGTACTGTGGCCTCATTTAGTTCTACACCTTTTATCTCTAAATTGTTAGAAACTGAGTCTAACCATCATCGTCTTGGTCTCCCTCTACTTCTCTTACCCTCCATAACAGAGTCCATTATTCTCTTAAGTAACCTATCTTCCTTCATTCGCCTGACATGACCCACCCACTGAAGCCGGTTTATACGTACAGCTTCATGCATCAAGTTCATTCCTAAATTAGCGTTTATCTCCTCATTCCGAGTACCCTCCTGCCATTATTCCCACCTGTTTGTACCAGCAATCATTCTTGCTACTTTCATGTCTGTTACTTCTAACTTATGAATAAGATATCCTGAGACCAGCCAGCTTTCGCTCCCGTAAAGCAAACTTGGTCTCAAAACAGACCGATGTAAAGATAGTTTCGTCTGGGAGCTGACTTCCTTCTTACAGAATACTGTTAATCGCAACTGCGAACTCACTGTATTAGCTTTACTACTCCTTAATTCAATCTCACTTACTATAGGACTATTACCATCCTGGGAGAACACACAACCTAAATACTTGAAATTATCAACCTGTTCTAGCTTTGTATCACCAATGTGACATTTAATTCTGTGGAATTTCTTACCTACCAACATCAATTTAGTCTTCGAAAGGCTCATTTTCGTACGATACTCATTGCACCTATTTTCTAGTTCCAAGATATTAGACTGCAGGCTTTCGGCACAATCTACCATTAAGACCAAGTCATCAGCTTATGCCAGACGGCTTACTACATTTCCACCTAACTGAATCCCTCCCTGCCATTTTATACCTTTCAGTAGACGATCCATGTAAACTACAAACAGCAAAGGTGAAAGAGTGCAGCCTTGTCTAACCCCTGTAAGTACCTACCCTGAACCAAGAACTCATTCTACCATCAATTCTCACTGAAGCCCAATTGTCTACATAAATGCCTTTGATTGATTTTAATAATCTACCTTTAATTCCATAATCTCCCAGTATGGCAAACATCTTTTCCCTCTGTATCCTATCATATGCTTTCTCTAGATCTACGAAACATAAACATAACTTCCTATTCCTCTGGTAGCATTTTTCAATTAGCTGGCGCATACTGAAAATCTGATCCTGACAGCTTCTCTGTGGTCTAAAATCACACTGGGTTTCATCCAACTTCCTCTCAATGACTGATCGCACCTCCCTTCCAAGATGCTAGTGAATACTTAGCCTGGTATACTGTACTAATCAATGAGATACCTCGATAGTTGTTGCAATCCTTCCTCTTCCCTTGCTTATAGATTGGTGCAATTACTGCTTTTGTCCAATCTGAAGGTACCTTACCAACACTCCATGCTAATCTTACTACTCTATGAAGCCATTTCATCCCTGCCTTCCCACTATACTTCACAAATTCAGGTCTATTTTCATCTATTCCTGCTGCCTTATGACAACGTAGTTTATTTACCATCCTTTCCACTTCCTCAAGCGTAATTTCACCAACATCATTTTCCTCCTCCCCATAAGCTTGGCTGTTCGCAACACCACCAGGAAGATTTCCTTTCACGTAGAGATGATGTTCAAAATATTCCCTTCACCTCTCCAGTGATTCCCTGCGATCTATTATGAATTCACCTGAATTACTCAAAACACTGTTCATTTCCTTTTTTCCTCCCTTCCTAAGATTCTTTATTACTGTCCAGAAAAGTTTCCCGGCTGCTTGACGTAGCCTTTCCAGGTTATTACCAAAATCTTCCCACAACTTCTTTTTGGATTCAACAATTATTTGTTTCGCTCTGTTTCTTTCATCTACTTACCAATCCCTGTCTGCCTCAGCCCTTGTTTCGAGCCATTTCTGATAAGCCTTCTTTTTTCGTTTACAAGTTGCCCTCACTTCAGCATTCCACCAAGATGTTCGCCTTTTGCCGTCTTTACACACAGTTGTTCCTAGGCATTCCCTTGCTGTTTCTACTACAGCATCCCTGTATGCCACCCATTCACTTTCTATATCCTGAACCTGCTTACTGTCTACTATTTGAAACTTCTCACTAATCATATCCATGTACTTCTGTCTAATTTTCTCGTCCTGGAGATTTTCTACCCTTATGCGTTTGCAGACAGATTTCTCTTTCTCTATCCTAGGCCTAGATATACTTAGGTCACTACAGATCAGATAGTGGTGTGTATCATCGAAATATCCCTGGAAAACCCGTACATTCCTAACAGACTTCCTGAATTCGAAGTCGGTTAGGATATAGTCTATTATGGATCTGGTACCCCTAGCCTCTCCTGTGTAGCGGTGAATAGCCTTATGCTTGAAGAATGTATTCGTAAGTGCTAAACCCATACTAGCACAGAAGTCCAGCAAACGCTTACCATTCTCATTAGCTTCCATATCTTCCCCACATTTACCAATCACTCTTTCGTATCCTTCAGTTCTATTTCCAACTCTTGCATTGAAATCGCCCATTAGATCTATCCTATGCTTGCTGTTGACCCTGACTGCGATGTCACTCAATGCTTCATAAAATTTGTCGACTTCATCCTCATCTGCACCCTCACATGGTGAATACACTGAGACAATTCTCATCCTAATTCCTCCAACTGCAAAATCTACCCACATCATTCTCTCATTTACATGCCTAACAGAAACTATGTTACGTGCAATGGTATTCCTGATAAACAGCCTTACCCCATACTGTGCCCTTCCCTTTCTAACACCCGTCAAGTACACTTTATAATCTCCTATCTCTTCCTCGTTATCTCCCCTTACTCGAATATCACTTACTCCTAGCACATCCAGATGCATCCTCTGTGCTGACTCAGCCAGTTCTACCTTCTTTCTTCCATAAGCCCCATTAATATTGATAGCTCCCCATCAAATTCCATTTTGTTCACCAAGTTGTTTTCAAGGAGTCCCTCGCCCGTCAAATGGGAGTGGGGCTCCGTTACTCCCATAGGTCCGGGCTTGCTTAAAGTGTTCTGAGCTCGGTAAATTCATGAAGCAGGATGCTATCCTACTTACACATAGTCCAAGTGAGGATCTCTCCTCTAACGGGTTATGGACCACCGGTGGATTGTATAGTCCTAGCCGCCTGAGCACAAAGAGGGCCATGATTTAGAACATGTCCGAGATGCCCACTCCCAGTCAATAGCAACTGGTATCCCGACTCTCAGGACCACTTACTAGACCACTCAGCCGTTGCCCATGGTTCACGAACTAGGACGTGACTACAGTAACCCACACCATGAACCATTGGATTATTATTATTTTTATTATTATTATTATTATTAATGCGAGTTTCTCAAGTTGTAAGATTGAGATATTTCAGTAACTATCTGATGTTCATACATGAACGATTGTCTATGTGGCAATTTCCTAGTTTCTGATTATGATATTTATTACAAACTTGGCCACTTTATTATTCGTTTAACTTTACGAGCGCGAGTGTTTTGATTTGTGACCAGCGCAGTCTTGTTTCTTTTCATGTGAGCGAATGTTAGATGATGTCATTTTATATATACTTATTTCAGTTTTGGCAACTTTAGGACATGTGAAATGGTTTAGTGTGATTTTGAGTAAGAGGACGCGTTCCTCATTTGAAAGGCCTGCATTTTCGTGTTTTTGTGACTTGCCTCGTGTAGACTGTTGAGCAACGTGTGTAAAGGGTTGGCCCTTGTGTTTTTTTTAATGATTGTTGCATTATTTTGGGAGACTGAATCTCCACACTTTGAGTCATTTTGCCATGTGTTAGTGAGGGTGATATGGGCGTCTACCGAGGAGAGTTTATTTTAGCGGCCTATACTTCGTGATGATTATTGGTTTTTGTCAATGTCAGTACTTGTTACAGTAGACGAGATTTTTATATTGCGACGTTTAGTTTGATTTATCTTTCATGATATAACTGCGCCGAGGGATATTTTGTGTCATGTAATCTATTTCAGGAACCAATGTTGAATTATGTGTTGAAAGTTAAAGCCTACTCTGTTATATTTTATGAATTTGTGTCATGTAATTTATTTCAGGAATTCACGTTGATTTGTGCACGTCGTTATAAAGTACATCAGTCGATAGATTTTGTGTCATGTAATTTATTTCAGGAACCTACATTGAATAGGAAGTGTTGCTTAAAGTGTAAATTTATCTCCTTATATTTTCCCTCGAGTCTTTGTGAGTGAGGATATCATAATTGCCGCATGCTTTTCTTGGTGAGCCCTGGAAAATATGAAATGATTTTTATCTTTGATTGTGTATATTTTCAATTTTTGTGATTTTATTGTGTGTGGTTCTGACCCACATTGTTTTGTTGTGCTCATGATTCAGGGTGTGTGTATATATGTGTAGCGTGTTATATATTGTGCTGTTAGATTCGTTTTTTGTCTCCCCTTTGCACATTAAATCATGTCTTTTCTTAAGGTTAGGGATCCCCACTGCAATGTCAAGTGTGCAGGAAAGGGAAATGTACTCGTCTACAGGTGAAGGTGTTAACAAAGGTAAAACCAGGTGCGTAGTGCAAGCACGCAAGCCAATGTGTTAAAAATTAATTAACTTCAAGGATTTGATTTGATATGTTAAGTATGTGTATCAGCATACATGGTACATCTGTAAAATATTTTTGATTCTCAAGATGGACTTTATCAAGCTGAAAGAAAAATTCTGAGTCATGTAAAAATTTGGATCATTTGATACTTTTGGCTATTTTTTCATACTTTTCTTGTTTATTTTAATAAACAGATTTTCCTCCAAAACTGACATCATACTTTGCCTTAATTTATAGCCTTTAGTTGACCTCACCATGTCCATATTAGATATATGTTCCCCATCATTCCAGGGTGTATGCATTTTTTTGGGGGCATTATAATATAATTTGAACTGAGCACCCCTGGGAGCGCCTGACTAGTCTGGGGCAATTTATCTTGATGGTAGAAATGGGGACAGAGTAAGGATGCAAAGGAGAGGGCATATAAGTGTCTGATAAGACCTCAATTACAGTATGATTCCAGAGTATGGGACCAACATCATGATTAATTCATACTAAAGCTGGAAAAGGTGAAAAGGTCCATGTAAAGCAGCATGATTTGTGCTGGTAATATCCAACATAGTGTCATAAAAATGTTGGCAAATTTTGGACTGGGAAGACTTGGGAGAATAACGAGACGGGTTGCTCGACTAAGTGTCAGTGGAAAGATGGCATGGAATGATATCTGTAGATGCTAGTTGCTTTACGTCGCACCGACACAGATAGGTCTTATGGCGACGATGGGACAGGGAGGGGCTAGGAGTGGGAAGGAAGCGGCCGTGGCCTTAAGTAAGGTACAGCCCCAGCATTTGCCTGGTGTGAAAATGGGAAACCACGGAAAACCATTTTCAGGGCTGCCGACAGTGGGGTTTGAACCTACTATCTCCCGAATACTGGATACCGGCCGCAATTAAGCAACTGCAGCTATCGAGCTCGGTATATCTGTAGATGAATAACCTCGAGTGGAACTTTTAAACCTAGGCAGGATGAAGACAATACAGGAATTCAAGAGGACAAATTGGGGCAAATATTCATTAATAAATTAGGGAATTAGGAACTGAAATAATTTATCAAGGGAAATCAATCGATCATCACGGATCTGCAGATTTTACCTGTCAATTGTTTACCTAGTCCTTTCACAATTTGTCCTCTTGACTTTTAACTTTATCTTCATATTATGATCTTTGATACCTTTAAAAGCTCCGCTCAAGCTTATTTGCCTACTCCACACCATTTCTCCACTGACAAGTCGGAAAATACCCCATATTCCATTTCCAAGTTCCTTGAAATCATTTAAGAAAAGCCTAAGTAAAGCAGTGATAGGGTACCGCCCAAAATGTAGATCAGTGATGACTAAATACTGCATACTTCTCACAGTAAGAAATACACAGACGTTTACTTATAAAGTCAGTTATAAACTACTACAGAAATAGTCATGACGAATACATTTTTGACATCATCAAACTTTAACACTGCCTCCTAATCAGTTTACCTGAAAGCAAACATAAGCAAGAATTACATCAGTGTACTTAATGTAGGCACTGATTAAGTCTGCCATGTCACTTCACATCCCAGCACCTTAAAAATAGTAAGTCTATCTGAAGAACAAATCAGCTTAAAATGTGTAGAAAGATGATAACACTTCCCCTGCACATAACCGAGTATCGATGTGTATCTTCAGGACAATTAAACACAGATCTCATATTTGTGCAAATAACTCCAAAGCACTACTGTGTTACAGTCTATATCTTATTTTCTAATGAAGCTCTTATGTCCTGTAACTCTAAAATTGAAAGGTTTTAGGGTTTATATAATGTAAAAGAATTTTCAGCTATGCTAATGTCAAAATACAAAGCCACAATTATAAATTTGATGTAGACGAATGCTCATTCTTCAACAGGTGTTTGACTAGTGTGTAAAGAGAAGGTCTTCGTTTCTCTACCTTGCATAGAAGTTGATCGTTCGTTTGGTAGAGAGTTTGACAAGAAATTTTTTACAGGCAAACAGGAAGGCCATCATAAATGAGATATCCCTTACATAGTCAAAGTGACAGTACAGAAACAAAATTAAATCAGGAATAACATCTATCCCTTTCAAGCAATAAAATGGAAATAAAAGAGTATACCAAGAGATTGGATAGGACAGACAACATGGACAAGCCTAAAATCTAAAAGGTGTCAGATAGATATAAAGATGAAAAGAGACTCAATATCTTTGATATTTTGGGTTGATCAAAAACTAGACAAGATCATGTTCTTATAAGAAATCACACAGCATTTTTTAAAATTCTTACCATGATTACTAAGATGAAAATAACGGAATCCCACTGCATCATTAAAATTCAAAGCTGAACTTTCAAATTTTATTTAGAAATTTATATGAACTAAATGGAAATACAGAATATGCAATACCCATCATGCTCCATGCAATGCTCAATCGCTGCAGTCGCTCAAGTGCAGCCAGTATCCAGTATTCGGGAGATAGTGTGTTCGTACCCCACTGTCGGCAGCCCTGAAGATGGTTTTTCGTAGTTTCCCATTTTCACACCAGACAAATGCTGGGGCTGTACCTTAATTAAGGCCACGGACGTTTCCTTCCCACTCCTAGTCCTTTCCTGTCCATCGTCGCCGTAAGACCTATCTGTGTCGGTGCAAAGTAAAGCAACTTGCAAAAAAAAAAAAAAAAAACACCATTATAATGAAAACTAAACTGGAAGTTCATTGTCCTTCAATAAAAACTTTTGAAATTTAGGGGCACAAGTGGAAGGCATTTAACTGTTAAGACCGGATTTCATGTTTAAACCATAACAGATTACTATAATGTAGTCACCGAGTACAGAGGGAATGAACTTCAAACAATCATTGTTTTCTTTAAAAGGAACTTAACTTTTTTGCACTTTCACGTGAAGTGTTACAATTTTAGATCAATGGCCTTGTATATTTGCATGTGGCAAGAATGTCTCGAAGGACTATTCTGATAGCTAGCAAGCAAGAAAGACTGAAAATATGCATTCTTATACTATGAAACTTTGGTCATAATGGTTTGATATATTTCTGAATTAAAAATCAAAATTCCTACTCTCCTTATGTTATTATTTGCATTAAAACTAAACAGAAGCAAAGACTGGTTGAAATACTTCACTGAGAGGACAATGTCCTCTGTACAACAAACTAAGAACAGGAAGGAGACTAAATTGTTAAAGGGATGAAGAATCTCCAGCAATGTAGAGTGCCACTATATATATGAGACAGTTAATTATCTGAGCCCTCGAATAGTGCTGGAAATTTCTTAAGTGAGGAAGATATCAAATCTGAGTAGGGTTGTTTCAAAAGAAGGTGGGAAGTAGCCTACAGATACAATGCATCATTTCATTAATGGAAAAATTCACAGCTTTCAACAACACACCACCTTATCTGGAACATCCCCAATCAGATTATAAACAGAAATAATAAATATGACTCAAGAGCAATGTATGTTTATTGCACTTGTTTTATACATAGTATATGGATGACAGAAGAGAAAGACTGGAACAGTGCAAGCAAGAAACTGAATCTTCTGATAGGGCTGTTCCAGCTGAGGCAATGTTTTGGCTTGTTACTAACCTCAGGATGTCCAGCATCCTCAATCTTATAAATACTATCCCCTCATCACACATAAATAACTAAAATTAATAATTTTGTTACTAAAAACTAGTTATTTAGTACACAGTAAATTATTCCAAGGCTACAACTCAAAATAAGAGTTATACTTCTGATCTAAAATACATAAGTACAGAACAAAAAAGATCAAAATTCATATCTACTAAGTATTTTAATAAAATATTTCACATAAAATTAACTCCAGTTGTGCTGCACTGAACTGACAAGGACTTATACTGTTGAACAATTATTTGTATGATGTAAGAATGACTTAAATCAATATATTATGTTAAATGTTTACAGAACAAAATACGAGTAGGCCTACTCCACTTATGTTAACATTTACCAGAAAAAATAATATATACTTGTAACAAAATCCTCTAGTTTGTCCACTCAACAAAGTCAAAAACAAATACTACAATGTAGTCACCGAGTACAGAGGGAACGAACTTCAAACAACCATTGTTTTCTTTAAAAGGAAGTTAACTTTTCTTTTTGCACTTTCATGTGAAGTGTTACAATCTTAGATCAATGGCCTTGTATATTTGCACGTGGCAAGAATGCCTCGCAACCTATGCTATTATTAAATCTCCAATGTTGTAGTTGTTATCTGGGCTTATGAGTGAGGTAGATGTTCTGAGACTTTAAATGAGGAACTATTCCAACAATTTCCACAGACAAATGCTGACTGGATAAGGTCGCATATACCAGAGATGAAAGACTAAATTTTGTTTCTCCCAGTCTACCACAGAACATGTTAGCATGCTCAGTTCTGAAAATACAAATGTTCAGGGCAGACTCAAAGCTAAGTACAGTACGCAAACCTTTTCGTGATACCAGAGCTCCCTAGTGCTGAATCGGTAGACTTCGGTTATCTTCGAGATTCGTATTGGCAACTGTTGACACACAAACTATGAATCGCTTATGCACCGCCGTGAGACATCTGGCGTACACTTTATATACTAATACTGTTGTTGTTTACAGCCAGCCCCGTGGTGTAGGGGCAGCATGCCTGCCTCTCGCCCGGACGCTCTGGGTTTGATTCCCGGCCAGGTCAGGAATTTTTCTCTCGACCTGAGGGCTGGTTCGAGGTCCACTCAGCCTACAAGATTAGAACTTAGGAGCTATCTGACGGTGAGATGGTGGCCCCGGTCTCGAAAACCCAGAATAACGACCAACATGCGTCGTGTTGACCACACAGCCCCTCGTAATCTGCAGGGCTTCGGGCTGAGCAGCATTTGCTGGGCAGGCCAAAGCCCTTTCAAGGGTGTAAGTGCCGTGGGGGTTGGTTGTTGTTTACACAGCAAAGCCAAACTGTAGAATTCATGTTCGTATTGGCAACCTTTGACACACAAACTATGAATCGCTTATGCATCGCCATGAGACATCTGGCATACACTTTACATACCAGTACTGTTGTTGTTTACACAGCAAAACCAAACTATAGAATTCATGCTAGGAACAAGATTCGCATCGAGAAATGTTATATAATGTGTGTGTGTGTGACACAGTTGTTGGCTTAAGATAAAAAAGGTTTAGAAAATTCATATCGATAGATCATTATCGATTCAATTCAGTTTTCAATCGGAACCGGGAGAGCTCCCTCCTTACTCTTCACTCCCGTAAAACTTGGTATCAAGAAAAGGTTTGCATACTGTACCAGATGAGCCCTTTCTCAAATTCATTAATATCTCCCATCTCTATATTTCATACTGTGCCAACTCCCTAGAGAATGCTTGTAATATAGCATCTGTCCCTTCACAAAGGACCTCTGTAACTGAGAAAACATACTATGTTTTCTCTCTTTTGTGTTGTACTAATCTTCTGTATCCTTGCCAAGTCACTTGCCCTCTTTATAGTTTCCTTATTCAGCTACATTTATTGTGCATTTTCTGACAATGTTCTAAACCAGTTGATTAGCTCTTTCTTGGTAATAGCATGTCACACCAATAAGAGCATTTAATACGATCTTACTATAACTAGCCTACAGCTATCAATGCAATAAAAATAATACTACAGTTATGACAAAGCTCTAAACAGTAGCATATAAAAGGTTGACTTTATTCTTCCCCATGATTTTACCTTCTCAGGACTCTCTACTTGTAAGATATAAAAAGTCTTGACAGGGTCTCAAGTTCAATTAGGCATTACTACCACTTAGGTACACTTCCCAGGCACTTGCCATCTAATATCGTCTCTGAGTCAGAAGAGCTGGACCATGCCTCAGACACGAGTTGGTGTCGATAGTTAGGCATGACACACACAGATGGCAGTATTAGGCTGTTCAGTGTCTTTGGGAAGAGGTAATATTGATACTGTTATGTTACCTAAATATTTGAAGGTAAGGCTGAGTTGTGTTCCAGTACTGTAGTTCCCTGTCAAAATGGCTGCATGCAGAGGAAAACATTTGGCAAGTTGGATATCCAAAATTATTTGTGCAAAAGTGGTGATAATGAAGTACAATCAACTGAAAGCGACTGCGAATGGGAAGACGATAAGGCATCAGGTATACATAATTTTATTACCGTATCATTTGCATGTCAGTAGATTCTCGTAGTCTGGGCGACTGACTTTCTGCATTAGATATTTTCTTGTATGTTCTGACTAATTCTAGACAGTGATTACAGAAACAAACAGATATTCAAACCAGTGTTTATCCAATCTGGACTATAAACCGAAACATTATGACAATAACCAACATTAACTACTGAAATGGTAAACTTTAAACAAGTCTACAAGTTTTGATCTAATTATGTTGTAAATTGTATGAATTATACTATGTTATTTATGATTCAGTATATTGTACGTAGCACATAGCATCTTCCATTTTAAATTGGTATTCTATGTTATAAATACAGATAATAATAGTCGAGTTCAATGGGTTAGTTTCATTTTCTCTATTAGTCAATAATATCTGGCTTGATGGTGCCAGAAGTGTTCTCCCTATTTTTTGAGTGTTGGCCTTTCATCTTGTTAAGTTTTATTTTCATTCTCAGACGTGTCAGGTTTCTTCCTCTTCTTGATGGTTTAACTAGTGTATGTGAAATCATTCAAATATGTGATGGGTGACTTGGGAATAGCCCAGTATTTACTAGAGGTGAGTGCAGCAGAAATCATAAGAATAAACCACACTCAGGGTAGTCAACTTCATATCCCAGATCATCTCACACTAAGTGGTTAGCTATGCAGACTAGTCCAGAAGAGAAGTTTTCTAACATTTCGTATCAGTGTGATATATGGCATTTGAACATGGTTGGCATAAAAAGGAGATTTTTTAAAATGGATATCCCCACTTCTTTGAAGTATAAAGTAAAATTTATTTTTGCCTTAAAAGTATGCTGTGATCCTTTCATAAGGCTTCAAATATATACTTTACAACATAGTTACATTATCCTTCAAGTCCCATTGATAGATACAATTCTTAAGTCTACAAAAGATAAGATTTCTGGGAAGAAGTTTTGCATGACGGTAGTTTGAATAGTGCATCACTATCCTTAATGAATTGCAAGAATACTAAACGCTTATGATGCTTAATTGTTAAGTTGACCCCAACTTCATTTTCTTAGGTAACTGAAAGAGTAATATCCCCAAAACATGGTCTAAAGAATGTACACATGGAGTTACACCAACTATATGAGCAAAAATGTCTGAACACTTCTACCCAACACTTTCCAGAAGCTGATTATGTGAATAGTTTTGTAGTAAAATATCGTCACATTGAGTTAAGTGCTGACAAAACATGAACACTTAACTTCAGACTATTAATGTTGACAGACTCTTGCTGTAACTGATAAAACATTTCTAAATTTCCCTATTAATTATATCAAAAACATTTAATGAATCACTGTATGTGTGTCTTCTGAAATTTATTTTCATGAATGCAGTTGCATGTTGTTTCTTACGGAGTGGCCGCGTGGGTTCAAACCCCAGCGACCCATCCTGAGAATGATTTCCTGTGGTTTTCCACTTTCACTTCCAGGAAAATACTGGGACAGTTCCTATTCCTTCAGCCTCCTCAACTGAGACTGGCATCAGGTGGAGCATCAGGAAATGGATATACAGTTGCATAGGGCTCCTTCCTCATTTAAACTCTAAGAAATAGCATTCCTAACAAGACCGCAATGTCACCAAAGCGACAGTTTCATTTGAGAACAAGTTTCAGCAGGCACCGAACTCCCTAAGAATGGCATTCATTTCAGCAAAAGTTTAGCATCCTTTCACTCTGATTACCTGTGAGAAAAAATCTCATAAGGCATTGTCAAAATTCTGAAGACATTTCAAATGCAATGAACAGTTAAGCCATAAATGGAGAAAAGGAATTTAGACCAAGAAAATATCAAGCTAAAAATGGGATGAGAATGTGACGGAAAATGTAACTACATTATAAGAAATGAATTTCATTATTTAGCCCGTATTGCTGACCTTAACAAGTGTTATGGTACTTTTAGGAGAATTCCACCTTTACAATACAAATCACATTCATTCCCTTCAGAATAACATTATCTTATTGGTACATGTTTCGTCCTCGTAGGGACATCTTCAGCCACAGTTCAAAAACAAAAATAGAACAAGGATATAAATTATTGTACTTTAAAAGACACTGGATGAGTCTTGTTGACCTGTCCTGTCCATGTGCTGATTAAACATTAAACATTGTCATCTTGAATTAAAATGTACAAGATTGGTCAAAAACACCATTATAACCATACATACCCCATATTTCACACTTTAGGCATGAAAATACACTGGTATTAAGTTGATAACACACAAAATACAAGCTGATCAGCACACAAGATGACCAGACCGGCAAGGATACTCCTCCTAATTTTAACATATTTTGAAACCAAGCCCGGCATACAGTCTGTAAAACTTTTAAGAGAAGTTCCCCCTCATGAACAGCACAGTTGAACTTATTTCTTTCAAGACCTACTCCAGACAACTGTGAAACACTTCACCTTGTATTTTATATGCTATCAACTTAACACCAGTGTGGTATGGGGGAATGTATGGTCTTTCCTGACCAATCTTGTACATTTTAATTCAACATGCACGCACATTAAGGTGACAACGTTTAAAGTTTTTACCGGCACACGGACAGGACAGATTAACAAGACTCATCAAGTATCTTTTCAAGTACAATAATATATATCCTTGTTGTAGTTTTATTTTTGAACTGTGGCTGAAGATGACCTTATGAGGACGAAACATGTACCAATAACATAATGTTATTCTGAAGGGAATGAATGCGATTTGTATTGTAAAGGTGGAATTCTCCTAAAAATACCATAACACTTGTTAATCTAACTACACATAAGTACTTTCTTTTTAAAAATTAGCACGTCAAACACTTGGAATTATATTCAATGTCTAAGAGGGACCAGGTTTATGACTACCTTAGAAGTTATCATGATTAGTAGTAAATGTAAAGATCTCCATGAATACTTATAATCAAGGGCCAACAAACAGCATAATTAATCCCATTTTAAACAATGAAAACACAAAATGCTCCTGCACAAGGAAAAATGTGGTGACAAAATATGAACACCAAACTTTAAACTACTAATTCTGACAGACTCTTGCTATAACTGATATAGAATAGGCCATACGATACTGAGAGAACATTATCTCGTCTTCAGTTATTTAATGTAAGTATTTCATGAAATTTTAATACCTGCAAATCTTGATAACTTGATATTCTTGTAAAATCAATCTTGATAACTTAATCAGAAAATCCAGCACTTTCTCACAAGCCAAAACTCCACAATTCATTCTGAGAATTAATTGCAAATCTCTTTCTTTAGATACACTCAATACATGCTACAGAAAATATCACATGTATATTAAAAAAAAGCACATAACTGTACCTTTCATATCAATTAGGTTTTCCAAGCCACACATGGCTCTACATTTTTGTGAAATAATTCGTTATCACAAAATTTGTTCATAAATTTGTCTTTACAATAGATTATTATGTACATCTGCATGTTTGATCCAATATTAACAAAAAAAGAAAGGCCAGGAAAAAAATAGTCAACAAATTAGTTTTTTCCCAGCTGTGTGAACAGTAAGTAGGAAGGTGAATCTTTTACAAATATTCTGCCACTCATGAAAATAAAATGGAATGGCCAACATATAAGATGTGCAAACATTATTTGGCCACAGATTTCATCAGAAAAATTCCTCGAAGGAGCAGAACAAGAAAAGCTTAATTACAATTCAGTTCTGTGGTCTTGGTAAATATTAACTTCTGTCCATAGTTTTACCATTAATTTCTTCTAGCTGTTTGGTTTGCTTTCTGCTTCCATTTTTTAAAATATTTTTTATGAGTTGCTTTACGTCACACCGACACAGATAGGCCTTATGGCAACAAGGGGCAGGAAAGGGCTAGGAGTGGAAAGGAAGCAGCCGTGACTTTAACTGAGGTACAGTCCCAGCATTTGCGTGGTGTGAAAATGGGCAACCATGGAAAACCATCCTCAGGACTGCGGACAGTGAGGTTCGAACCTACTATCTCTCGAATACTGGATACCGGTCACACTTAAGTGACTGCGGCTATCAAGTTCAGTTTCTTCCTTTTTACCTTGATATATCCTATCTGTTATGATCAAATACAAAACAAATGGCCTATGAACACAGTTAAGGGTCGTATTCATGAACGAGACTGACTTTGACTTATGTAAGTTCGCTTAGTTGAGTTTCGTGGAAGTTGTTTCATAGACGCAACTTTTACAAAGTAGACTCTGGCGTAAATGGACTTTGGTAAGTTACGATGTGAAGAATTAGATATGAAGTTGGCAATGAAAACAATGGAAGAGCAGTGCAGCATCTTGCGTCACTCAAGGTTGTTTTCTTAATAAAGCAGTAGTAGAAGAAGTCAGCTGTTTCCTGCGTTATAGATTGCATTGGACTCTAAAATCAATACAGTTAAATTTCTATTTCTCAACGATGAATGGAAAGAAAAAATTGCCAGCCTTCAACAACTACGAAAGGGAAGTCTTATTAGAACTAGTGAAAGAGAAGAAAGATATAGTCAAAAACAAAAAGACAGACAGTGTTAATATGAGGGGAAAATTAAAAGCATGGGAGGATATTAGTGTAAAATTTTGTAGTGTAGCTAACACAAGCAAGAGAAGTGGAGAGCAGTTAAAAAAGTGTTGGAACAATATTAAATTTAGATCTAGGCAACGCAAAATGGAGCAAAGAAAGGAAAGTATTGCAACTGGTGGAGGCCCTAGTGCAAAAGGAGACAAGGATGACAGTTTTCTGGCAATGGTGGAAAGTGTAGTACCTCACCTTAATCTGAGGATTCCGAGTGAGTTTGACAGTGATGGATTCATGGGTGAAGAGGAGACGGAAGAGGAGGTGTTGTATGATTAAGTCATTGAAGTACTGGAAACATCCAGAGCTGAGAGTGGGCCTACATTACTGGCAGAATCATCAGCCGAAAAGGAAGCCACAGAAAGAAGAGAGTACAGGTATGTCCAAATGTGTGAATAGACCACGAACTGAGGCAGTGTCATATCTGCAAGCCAGGAGGGAACTTGATATAGAGCAGATGAAAGAGCTTCACAAACTCAAGACTCAGCAGGAGGAGGAGTTCCATGCAGCGAGGATGAAATATCAAGAGGAGGTGCATAAGTTGACTATTATGCAGATGAACGAACTCCATCAATTAAAAAAACTAAATACAACTAATAATGTGTATATATATATAAACCTAACCTGAAATGACTAACATTAATGAACACACTATTATTATTATTATTATTATTATTGTTATATAAATGGGTACAATTATTATGAAACAGAATTCAGGGCATTAATAAAGAAATTTTATGAAGCAAATTATATTACATAATTGTGGTAATGCATTTATGAAAGGGTAATGTTCTTATTTTAGATAGTTACTTTAGATGCCACAGAACACTTTTAGTTAAAGGAGGTCATGATGTTCACCACCGTTCCCTTCATCAGGTTCTTCCAGGAGACCATGATCTGCAGCAATTTTATGAAGTACAACGGTAGCCACAATGACCGGAGGTATGTTTTCTTCCAGCTTCTGAATGTTCTCTCTACTATGTTTCTAGCAAGAATGTGAGAGGCATTGTATGCTTCTTCAGCTGGTGTTTGAGGATTAATAAGGGGTGTCATCAAAAATAGCCTGCAAGTGCAACCACTATCTCCAACGAGTAATCCACGTCGCTGTCCCGTTTCTGCATGCGAGAATTTACCATAAATGTGAGGAGAATATCGGAACCTTGCAGTTTGGCTTCAGACATGGTTTTGGTACTAGAGGGGCATTATTTAGTCTGCAGGTATTAGTCCAACGGTGTCGAGATGTCAATGTCGATGTTTTTGCTTGTTCATCGATTACAAAAAGGCTTTCGATACAGTCCGCCATGATGAACTTATGAACATTCTTCGGGAATTAGGACTTGATGGATGGGACATTCGTATTATTGGTAATCTCTACTGGAACCAGTGTCCGTTGAGGCATGGACACTGAGACCATGTGCAAGAGATTGCAAGCATTTGAAATGTGGATGTACCGAAGGATGCTGAAGATACCTTGGACAGCTAAAATGACCAATATAGATGTTTTGCACCGTATGAACAAAGAACCAGAAATTCTCACTATCATCAAGAGAAGGAAACTAGAATACTTTGGTCATATGATGCGGAACTCTAAATACCACCTTCTGCAAGTAATACTCCAAGGGAAAATTAATGGAAAATGTGGTCCGGGGAGAAGTAGGACATCATGGTTTGGCAACTTGAGCCAGTGGTTTGGGGTGACAAAGCTTACTCTGTTCAGAACAGCTATGAACAAACAACAGATCATGCTACTGATCGCCAATGTTCTGCGAGGTCATGGCACATGAAGAAGAAGTAGTCCCGTTTCCAATTGTAAACAAATCCTGCTGTTGTTGAAAATTCTATTATCATGTGTAGAACCCGGCCAACCCGTCACGAAATCAATAAACTTCATCTCGTAGTTGACTATGCCCTGACAATTGAAACTAAAAATTCCTTTCCTATTACGGAAAACCTCAGCATGGTTGCCACCTGGACTTATTATTGGTACATGGGTGCAATCAACAGCTCCAATCACTCAGGGAATCGGGATCTTTCATACACACGACGTGCATTATTTTGACATTCAGCTTCATTTTGGAACGAAACAAACTGTGGTCTCTTTCAGGCAATCAGGATCGATATTCTTCTGATTATTCTACACACTGAGGGCTGGCTTCTCCTCGTAAATCAGCAGAGTCAATTTGGAAGTTACCTGAAAACCATGGAAGTGTGAAAGGCTATTGTAATTACCATTATAATGCATTAATCTGTAATGATCATCCCTTAACCTACCTAGATAACACGAGTAGAAAGTGCAAAAACTTTGCACTACAGTAACAACAATTTTACTCTTACCTGCAGCATAATATCTTAACGAAATTAGCAACTGTATTATTGGAGGTATGGGTGATCCTCGATTATTATATTTCTGTAATTTGTCTTCAAACATCGTTAGTACATCTAATACCGTACGTTTGTCGAATCTATATCGTTTTCTGAACTCATTAACTGTATAAAATTCAACTGGGTTCTGTGCATCTCTCATAATACGCCGAGGATTAGGCACAACATACTGAATAATTTCCTGGATCTCTTCAACTTCGTCTACAAATTTAACTTCATCAGCAAGTAAGTCGCCATTTAAGTTTACTTACCTCCAAGTAACGATTACGAAATGGAAATGGTGACTTACCGCCTTCTAAGACTAAGTCAAAGTCTCATTCATGAATACGACCCTTAGTGTCCAAACCGAAAATAAACATTCAGAAAGGTTCACGAGAAGATCACGACTTCAGCGAGGCAGAGCCCTAATGCCATTTTCATGATAATTGTAATGGATGAATAATGAAGTTTCACTCTTTCCTTGAAAGAAGTAATTTAGGCACTCATCGAAGATGATGCAGTCAGAAAATGAATGCCTCAGAATGATATTTGAAAACAAATTAATATGAAAATAAGTCAGTCCAAAACAGAAAACCTGCCAATCAGAAAAGAACGTATAAATTCACATCACTCTGGATAGAACAGAATGGAATCATGAGAACCCACTATCAACACTTGCACTCCATCCAGGAGGGATAAAAAACATCGCACCAACACAGACAGGAAACCACCGTGGCCCAGCACAAACACCCAGTCCCCAAGCTAAGCGGATTAACCCGCCTGGGAATTGAACCTGGGATCCACTGAACTGAAGGCAACTACGCTGACCATTCAGCCAAGGAGCATTTTAGGCTAAACCAACAAGGATAAAAGTAAGAAAAAAGAGAAACGACTCCAAGTAAAATGTAATCTGACGAGGCAGTTCGTGTGTTCAAGGTGATGAATTCAATGTCAACACGCCACTTGATATTTAAGATGGACCCTTGTCGCCTCTCCTTACGGGATCGTGTATGAAGCGAGGTGAATCTTTGTAGCTAGTTTTTACGAATGGATGCCCTTCCTGACATCAGCCTCATCAAAGGAGTTAACGAGATCAAATGAATGACCTTATACACGACGGTAGGAAGGGAGAGGGTGAAACCCGGTGCTGGTAATAGCACCGAGGGGTCTGCTCAAGCCTTTATGTCTCCATCGGAATCGCCATACAAGTACTGCAGACATCTTTGGAATTTAATCCAGGCTTTTGGCATGCAATCTAGTGAATACACAACTCTGCTGGTCAAAGGGACTCAAACCGGCTAACCATGGTGTCAACACCAGACAGACTTCAACGCTGTAACGATTATGGCCACAGATCAAATGTGAAAAAGCCAAATACGTTAACTTACTGGTATCTCAGCAGCAATAGCTTTTTGAAAGGAATTTTAACACACAGGAATATTTTTGGAGATCTTTGAAAATGATGGACTTGCACCAAGTCCAAAATGAATATGTCCAAGTCGAATGTGTTCAATCAGAGACAGTTTATGAAAATGATTATCCAACTACCATATGTTTCTTATAACTAGAGCCCGGATTTCCATGCAAATGCAGGTTTTTATATAAGCTAGTTACACTTCTCAAACTTTGCAAATATTCGTTTTATGGCTTAACGATTCCAGATAACCGTTCTTTTTCCATGCATGTTTGCATGTTTTGACCTTTTTAGAAGAAAATTCATGCACAATGCATATTTTAAAGATTTTGGGTGTAATAGCTAATATTTGGACGTTTACATGGCAGAGTATGACATTTCTTCTAACTTTGGCGCATATATAATGTTAACTTGGATGATAATGCCTTTTATGAATTTTCGTTTGCAGAATTTGGGACCATTTTTCCACGTTATACAGTATGTCTATTACTGAGAGACGGGGAGAATGTATTCCTGGTATCCTATCTGACGACCAAAGTTAGTACATACGGCAGAAGTCCTATAATCCAATTAACAAAACACTTTATTATCCGTCGCTTGAGTAAACATTGATGTAAGCCGGAAGTCACCAAGTCGACGTCTGTAATTCTTAGGAATAAGGTGTCCCAGTTATACAGTGCTATAAATTGAACCTTAAATTGTGCATTACTCATTGACGGCTCATTTGTTGTATCTCTTGTATCGCACTTCTATGACTCCGAGTTACTGAGATAGCAGCTTACAAACCTTGATTTTGCACTGAACCCTCTTCTGTTGTTATCATGGAATATCCTACCCGGAACTCTTACTCGTCACACGTCTTTGTTATCGCAGCATGCAAACGATACCAGTTATTGAGGACTTTCAAACGTGCCTGCAGTCATCGCACGGAGAAGTAGCTGCGGCAGCTGGAGATACTGTAGTCGAACATAGTGATCCATACAAATCCTGGCTTTGAATTCGTCAAGCTTATATAAGACGGATTGTGGTAAACATGCAAAAGACGTACAATTTGACCAAAATTTGTCCGAAATGTCTTCATTTAAATGTGCACCTGTCACTTCTGCTGACACAGAAAGATCATTTTCTGTGTTTACGAATATGTTGAAAGACGATTGGCAGAGATTACAGTAGTTGTACAAAGTTTCAAAAGAAACTGAATTTTGATAGTGCATATTTTCCGGTTTATTGTGCATGTTTTGCCATATTATAGTGCATGAATGCATGCATATTTTGAGATTTGATAGTGCATGGAAATCCGGACTCTACCTATAACAAAATCTTTCATTACTTTAATTACTTCCCAATTTATTATTTATTTATTTTATTTTGGGCTTGTCAATTGCCTTTTCAAGACGCTGCTTAGCAGTGGAGGACTGTCCAACAGTTCCACTGAGTTGGCAAATATGAATTGCTAACCTGCTGAAGCAGAAATAATTCTCCAGTATGAGCATTATTTACACAGTCTATCGTGCAAGAGAATGGACATAGTTCACGTCTGCACAAGTGTTGCCTACACTCAGAGCTGCATTACTTTTGTTCATAAACCTTTAATTTTCTTCATCAACTAGCAGTTTTGAAAAAACGGTGGGGTCAATTACAAAATCTGATTTTGTTTTCTTGTCGACTGCCAAAACGTCAACTAAGTGGACTTTCGTTTGTTGCAATAAAGCACATTTCAAAGCCTATGACGGCCAGGGCTGATGGTATTTTGCTATTTATCAGGCAATGCCTTGTATTCCACAGGAACCAAGGTAATGAGTTTTCGAGTCTGCAATGGCTGCCATCCTGAGAGCTCTTGCTGTTTAATAGCGCTAAGTGCTCGTCTTGAAAGAAACCACCTGTTTGCCGATACATTTACTATTTAAAAAATGCAATGAAACCACTTTTTATATCCTTTTAGTTGCAGACTTCTTGCATCCTTAGCACTGTTATTCCTACACTGATCATAGAAGCCCAGCTCTGAGAGACAAATCTCTCTGTCAGTCCCAAAGTCAAGCAGTCCTAGTTTGATCTTTCAAGTGTGTTACAACCAGTAAACTGCTGGATGAATTCAATTTTATAATATAATGCAAACCACAGTCAACATAGAATAATCTGAGAATCTTTCAGTAATAGTTCTTATATAACATGTTGTTTTCACCAACAGAAGCAGTTTTCTTTCCCCAGCTTGAATTTCATTTCTGTATTCTGACTTATTTAAAGAAGTATAGCCTGCCTCATGGTCATGATCGTGCGGCAATGTGGTTAGTTGCTTCAAGTTTCCATTGCTGGAGTCAATTTTCACCATCAGAATGTTGGCCAATAGGGTAGGAGAGGAGGAGCTGGTATACAATTTTGAATCACTAGATTGCGTGCCAAAAACCTGGGTTCAATTCCAAACTTCCCTCTAGTATTCATATGGAGTGAGGGCATACAATGATTTTGATGGTGATTTGTCAATCGGATGGCAACATTAAGCCTTGGGCAGACTCCTTGGAGTAGGCTATGTGCCGACACTGAGTTTGACCCACTCTCTACCACCACCACCACCACAACAAAAACCCACATGTGCAGGTCACCCATGGATGTCAACAAGAAAGATCTCTCTGGAGGCCACAGGATATCACATTTAAAGAAGTTATTTTGCTTTCTCAAATAAGAAATTACAGATGAAACCATTCAGTATTGAAGGTAAAAAGTGTTAAAAGGGGATTTGTATACATCTGTGATGAATCTACTCAAAATATATAATATTTGAAGAGCACTAATAACACAAATATGCAGTGGCAATTTCTTGTTTTACAGGGCAAATTAACAAGCTCTGACAGCCCCTTGTAAGTAACAATCAGAGGAAAAAAAGAGACCAGTTTCTTACAAAAATTAGCGTATTGGCTAAAGAAAGTGAAGGCCATGAAAGGTGAGAAAATAATTCTTAGACCTCAAAAATCTAATACTTTTGGAGTTGGAAGAGAACAAGAATTCAGCAGGAAAAGCAAAAGAAAGAGAGGAGGGTGACTCATGTAAGTAGAAAAAATACCAGACTTGGCAGAGGCTTCATTGTAATTCCTATACCATGTCTTGCAAGTAGCGAGGCTTCGGGAAGGGGGATTGCAACTACACTATACAAACATAACACTGACCAAGGAATATAGATTTCTATGAAAGAGTTAAGCTCAAAGAAGATCATTCCAAGATTTTATAAATTTACAGAACAATGACCACAGAGAAACAGCAATTAGCAATTAACATCAAGTACCATGTGACATGAATAAATTATTTCTTTACAGTCAAGCCATTAAGGTCAAATACCCCGTATTAGCTTTCTTGTTTCTCCTTCTCTGAAGGGTATCTTGTGGAAACTTTGGACCAGTCAATGTCCACATCTTGTATATTTTTTCATTCAATTTACACATCTTAACAATTATTGACAAAAAGGAAGAAGAGAATAGAAATAAAAGTGCATTCATTAACATTCAGCTTCCTGCGTTATTACCAAATACTTCTTTACATTAAAGTGTTAGAACAAAGGCAAGATGTTATGATAATATAACAAAAGAACCTCTCTCTTTGTCAGTATCATTTCCATGCAACACATCCCATTCAAAATAGTTTATATGTAACAATGAAATACAAGAATATTGTACAATACACTGCTACAAATTTCAATTCTATTTTCACAGCACTTCAGTCTCTTATAATGAAAATTGGTTGAGCAAAAATAGAATGTACAATTATGTTAAAGCTGCAGAAACCTGTAATCTCCAATCTGGCTCCTGGAGATTTTTCTTCTTTTCAGAAGTTGTAACAAAAAGTTTGCCTGTTTTAGGTGACCAAGGAGATCTACACTGGAAATGAAACTGCATCTTATATATCTATATTTCCATTTATTAAACAGAACCAATTTCCTGCATACATAGGCTGCCATTAAAACAAGACAAAACACACGAAATTCTATTAAGTTCTATAAATTAAGGAAATCTCTAAAATACCATGTAAACGACCGAAAATGAACAAATGGTTTAATGACCAGCGCGATACTCTCCCACTGTAGAGATGGTGTCTGAGGATCTCAGTGGAGTCTCAGAGGTGAGAGACATGATTTCATGTTCGTTGGAAGTTGGAACTGCATCCGTATGGCGGCGTACTGATGAAGGTGGTTTGAAAAGTCCGTGCAAAGTCCGAGAGATGGCACCACCGGCGCACATCGAGGTCATGTTTAGCTAGTAGCATCCCTTGAATGAATGCACACCAA
The DNA here is from genome assembly GCF_040414725.1 of Anabrus simplex. Taxonomy (NCBI): domain Eukaryota; kingdom Metazoa; phylum Arthropoda; class Insecta; order Orthoptera; family Tettigoniidae; genus Anabrus; species Anabrus simplex. The sequence goes on along the minus strand of NC_090272.1, from coordinate 241,310,307 downwards.
GTTTCAGCCATATTGGTCTATTTCTTTGTGTTTGGCATTCATGCGAATCAAGGAAGTCTAGTGATTTTCAAGAAATGGACGAAAAAGAATTTCGTGTGGTGATTAAACATTACTTTATGAAAGGTAAAATGCCTCAGGAGACTAAAGAGATGCTTGATAAACATTATGGTGACTCTGCACCTTTGATTAGAACAGTTTATAAGTGGTTTAAAAATTTTCGGACTGGCCATGTGGGCACAAGTGACGCTGAACGTTCTGGATGGCCTGTGGAGGTTACGACTCCAGAAATCATTGATCAAATCCATGATATTGTGATGAATGACAGAAGAGGTAAGTTGCATGAGATTGCTAGTGCTGTGGGAATCTCGACTGAATGGGTACATAATATTTTGCATAAACATTTGGACATGAGAAAGCTATCTGCAAGATGGGGGCTGCGATTGCTCAAGCTTGACCAAAAACGGAATCGTGTGAAGTGTTGCAAGGATGGTTTGCAGCTGTTCCAGAAGAATCCGGGGGACTTTAAGCGTCGTTTTGTCACGTGGATGAAACATGGATACATTACTATACTCCCGAGACCAAACAACAACCTAAACAATGGGTTACCAAGGGGGAATCTGCACCAATAGAGGCGAAGACCGTTCCTTCGACTGGAAAGGTTATGGCGACTGTCTTTTGGGATTCGCAAGGGATAATCCTCATCGACTATCTGAAAAAGGGTAAAACTATTATAGGTGCATATTATTCATCGTTATTGGACCGTTTGAAAACCAAGCTGCAAGAAAAACGCCTGCGATTGGCCCACAAGAAAGTCCTTTTCCATCACGACAACGCACCAGTACACACCTCAGCAGCTGTGGTCACAAAATTTATGGAAATAGGATTCCAACTCGTTTCACATTCCCCCTATTCTCCAGACTTGGCTCCCTCGGACTACTATTTGTTCCCCAATTTGAAAAAAATGGCTGGTGGGACAAAGATTTTATTCAAACGAGGAGCTGATTGCAAACACTAATGGATATTTTGCAGAATTGGACAAATCCTATTATTCGGAAGGGATCAACAACCTAGAACATTGTTGGACAAAGTGTATAAGCCTAAAAGGAGACTATCTCGAAAAATAAAAAAGGTTTACCCCAAACACGTAAGTAGTTTTTATTTTTGCACAGGCTTTTCAAACGCCCCTCGTACAGTAACACGAGCTCTGACCATAAACCCTATTACTTCAATTTCCTTATGGTGGTATTTAGATTTATAGTAAGGGACAGTGGGTTCGTACTTTTCCTTCCTCCCCTTTTTGCACTAGGAAAATGCTGAGACTGTACCTTAAGACCACGGTCACTTCCTTCCCACTCCTAGCCCTTTCCTATCCCATTGTCGCCATAAGACCTATCTGTGTCTGTGCAATATAAAGCCAACTGTAAAAAGAAATTTGGTTCCTTTCTAGAATGACCTCCTCTAGCTGGCTGCTATGGTTATCAAACGTAAAAGTCGAATCTAAAATGAATCCCTGAGAGCTGTTTTTCTTTAAAGGCCATCATATCAATTCTCGGTAAACTATCTTAGAAGAATAGTGTACTTATTCAAATGTCTTGCATTGTTTTGGACCGAGCTTGAAAAAATAACGATATGTTCAGACCACAAATTCTCAGAAGAGATAAAATGACTAGATGAGGGTGGTTAATTTAGTTCAGAACATAGGCACACTACACTTCTTCCAGCACTCTAATGATAACCCTGCTGCGTTCTCCTTAAAACAATCACCAATGTAATGAACTAATGGCACTAAGACGTACATTATTTAGTTTATTTTCCGAGGTGAACAGTGTTGTTTTCTGTACATTACATACAGTTTCCCAACATTTTGAATACATTGCAATATTCTTTGTCAAGGCAACTGAAATACCCCTACTCCCCTACTCCATCCGAGGTAATCAGTCTCCCAGGCAACAATCACACTACAAGAGTGGTTCCTGATCTTGGCCTATATATCCTAGCCTTTCTGGCTGACGTAAGCCCCCTGGCTCTCTCGTGAGAATTCGGGAAGGTATGTGTCACAGCCGGGTAGTGGGGCTTGTCCGCGCCATTATGTAATAGGAGGTTCAACCTGCCTGTTTATGTTGTGGTCTGTATGTCTTAATCTATGTGTCATAGGCATCCAAGAATTACTGATTGTATAGCCTTCTTCTAAATTCATATTGTTTGGATGTTTCTTTATTTCGATAGCCTCGCGGATTTTCTTTTCCAGATTCCAAGGGATAGCTGCTAGGATCTTGGTCTTGTCAAATGATATTCCGTATCTTGTTTCGTAGTACGGCTTGGATACTGCTGAGATATGTGTTTTGATTCTTGGTGTGACGGATATGTTCTTTTAGGTGAGTGGAGATCAGACCAACATATTGGTGAAACAAAACATCTGATCTCCACCAGCCTAAAAGAACATATCCATCACATCAAGAATCAAAACAGATATTTCAGCGGTAGCCAAGTATTCCTACGAAACAAGACACACAATATCATTTGACAAGACCAAGATCCTAGCAGCTATCCCTTGGAATCTGGAAAGGAAAATCCGCAAGGCTATCGAAATCAAGAAACATCCGAACAATACGAATTTAGAAGGATATAAAATCAGTAATTCTTGGATTAAGACATACAGACCAGAACATAAACACGCAGGTCGAACCTCCTATTACATAACGGCGCGGACAAGTCCCACTACCCGGCTGTGACACTTACCTTCCAAAATTCTCACGAGACAGCCAGGGGGCTCACGTCTGCCAGAAAGGCTAGGATATATAGACCAAGATCAGGAACCATTCTTGTAGTGCGATTGCTGCCTGGGAGACTGATTACCTCAGATGGAGTAGGGGTATTTCAGTTGCCTTGACAAAGAATACTACAATGTATTCGAAATGTCGGCAAACTGTACATAATGTACAGAAAAGAACAACATGGTTCAACCCGTAAAATAAACTAAATAATTCTATACACCGTGGAAGCTTCTCCTAAGAGATACATCTCAGAAACACAATCTGCATCTGCAGGGGATTTGAATCTCTTGAAGAAGGAGACATAGTAAAGAACAAAACAGTTAGCTGGTGTGGGCAATAGTGACAATGTTCAAAAGAGCACCTGTGAAGGAGAGCCCAAGAAATGCAGTTGAATAAACGAGAATGAACAGTACTGGTATCAGAATTATCTAGATGGCACAATCAGAATTAATTACTTCACCAAAATACATTATATTGAGAGACTGAATGCAATTCAAGAGAATATTTAAATTAATTCTTAGATTTTGCATTTTACAATAATTCTTTATAACTGTTTGGCCTTTCTACCTTTCTGCCTGAAATTAGGCCTACCTGAAAATTTTAAAAACTGATGATTACATGTGATGTCTACTTAGAATGTAACAATTTCTGAAATAATTATTTACCTCATGAATGTGTAGTTTAGATAATCATTATTAGTAATGTTAAATATGTGAAGCAGGACATACCTTTTATGACTCTGCGATATATATAAACTTCAATGACTACAGTATATTACACTAAGTATTCCACTAAATGTACAATTTCTTTAAAAATGTAGGCTTTGCAATATTAAGTCGACAACTCTCAAATGGAGATCCATTTGTAAGTATACACTCACACATACACACATCACAATGTTGTGGGTCAGGTCATGGAAGAGAGCTTAAATTTACAAAACTGACATCAATAATTGAATATATAACTACATCAGTTGCTCATGAGTCAAAAAGGTTAATCATATATACACGTAAGCATCACCAAGTTTATTAACATCTGGTAACACCAACCTCCTCCTGTTTTTTTCCCTTTCCTTTTCTTTCTTTATGTGAGTAGGTAAGATTCGAAGCAGGAGTTTATCACAATTCAAGTAACTACTCCAATAACTCTTCTGCTTGAAGTCATTCCATGTCGTACACAACCGACTCAATACACAACAACTTGTCAGTTTAAAAACATGCATATAAAATCAGAAAAATTAATTAAAAAAGCTAAATATAATTTCAATAAAAACTTTCTCATCTACCACATATCAGAATATTTTACTGCTCATTAAGAGACAACAGGATATAATTTAACCTTATAAATTCCATTATCGCTACACAATGCCTCAAAATCATTTCAGCACAAGCAGCTGTAAAAAGTTAAGAATGTAAAACAGTTGAATACAAAAAATACTTACAAACACAACTTGAAATGAGTGGTTAAACGGGAACTCAGGTAAATCAGGATCATCATATTTCTGTCAGACCCATGGGTTCTAGGAATATCACTATTTCCTTATCTCACTACTTTCGTTTTCATTTACAGTGTGCACTCATACTTTGTAGAATTCTGTAGTTGATCCATCAGAATTACTTTTACATTCCTCTTAACATTTGTAAAATATAAAATATGTGAGAGAAGATGAAGCCATGTTTACGAATAAACCATGTCATAAATTATCATAACTATTCAAGATCAAGAGTTACTAAGCAATTAGAATTCCTGCAAACTATTGTAAATGGGAATGGTGTTATTGTAGGTTCTGTGTTCTGCGAACACAACATAGTCAACACAGGAGCACTGAAATATTATTGAGTAAGGCTCAACATCAGACCAGACTGCTAATATTTTAATGTCTAGCCCCACTCGACAGAGGAGTACAAAAGGTTAAAGATCCATGTTGTTCTTTAATTATGGAACTTTATAGCTACTGTTATGACAAGTGGAGTGGTCAAGAGATTTGATTCTAGGTGGTTTGTTTCTGATCATCATTATCTCCTTCCAGCAAGCCAGGTAGGGTTGTTCATGAACGTTTTGCCTCCATTTTGCTCTATCCTGATATACTTCTTGTCTTATAGTAGGCTAATTTTCTTCTCTAGTTTCTAATCTTTTTTTATCTGATTCTGCCACCTTTCCCCTGTTCATTCCTATTGTCTTGGTGTTTGGCTCTCCCTCATTTTCTTCACATGTTGAAACCACTCAAGTCGTGTAGCACAGAGAGGCCCACCTGCATCTCTTTTCTGACATCCTGATCTAGTCTTCTGCAAGGCTGACCGTAGAAACCTCGTGCTTGTAATTTGCATAGTTCCCTTTTATTAATTACACAGCACCCAGGCAAGATGGCTTTTCCCCACACTAGACGGAAGAATTTGGACCCCTTTCTTACTCTATTTTGCACTTCTAGTTTGGTACTTCCATCACTTGATATTATACTTCCTAGGTGATTCCCCCTGCCCCAGCATTGGGTAATTATCCTGCTCATACTCATTGCTCTTATTCTCCGTTTAGTAATCTTTAATCTCCGATTTCCATTCATCTAATCTTCTGTGTGCCACACAGAGATTCTCAATCCCTTGCTCTTAGATTTCCTTTATAAAAGTGCGCTACCCTATTGCACTCCTCTCTCTGATCTTCTATTACCCACTTGCACACAGCTTTCAAATAGCATTTGGATCCTTCTTATTAAGGGTTTTGGGACCATCAGTTTTTCTAAGGTATCACATCTTGGCATATTGTTGTACGCTTTTTCTAAATCCAAGAACACGATTATGAGAACTTTACCTTTTTCCCTGTACTTTTCTATTAATTGTCTTGGTGAAAATATGAGCTATGTTGTTCCTCTGTTGTTTCTTAACCCATGCTGTTCCTCTTCAAATTGGTTTTCTAATAGTGACCTTAATCTTTTCTCAGAAATCTGTTGCAGAACCTTACAACAATGTAAAATAAGGGGGTTTTTATTTCTTTTTTAAAAACAAAATTAGCCTGGGTGGCTGCAGCAATGACTGGGATAAGTTGGACGAAGTGTTTAGTTTATTAATTTAGCGTATGGCAAGTGTTCAAGGACATGTTTGGCTCACTTGGTACAATTCTTTTTGCTTGTTTCCCACGGGCGACCTGCACATTTATCGTATTGAAGAGCCTGTGAAGTTTCTTAATTCACCACTGTAAGATGTTTGTGGGCATTCTTGAACTACAGCGCCACACCTCAACAGGGTCTTTTCTTCCACATGTATACTTACACCATGATTGGTCCGAATTTTATTTAATTTCGACCAAATGTTTCTAGGTTGAATGAACCCTGGCACCTTCTCAGTTATGCAGGGCATTCCTGACTCTCTGGAGGGGCAAACAATTTCCAATCATCAGACCATCTCTCAGCCAGACTGAATTTGTTAGCTACGAGGTTCTCTGTTGTGCAGATAGGTGGATGTCTTGAACGTAATTGTTTCACATGTAGATTGGCAACGTCACCATGAATAGGCAGTTGTTTGTTGGTCTGGATCTTCCAATATTCTCTTATCAGAATGTTGTATAGCCACAAATGAGGTGAAGGGACGTGGCTGAGAATAGGGAGCCATTGTGTGGGAGTTGACATAATTGTTCCGTACATGTGACCCCTGGGTGGTGCTAGACGAGCAATAGTGATCAGGCAGTGAGACTATCCTTGGATTTGCTGGCTATCAAACATGAGAGGGTGAAACCCAGTGTCAGCACAACCTATTCCACATGAATAACAACAATGGGTCTTGTCCTGATATTATCACACCACTCTGAAATAAGACAAAGCAATGATTTTTCAACACCTCGCATTCTATGCTAGAGTGGAGACTTCATTAAGATAAGCTCCAGAAGTATTTAAACAGAAATAAACATAAATGTTTATACAATTCTAAATATTAGAGTGTGACGTTAACACTGATGCTTTCACAACCCGCACTTGTAGATATGCCATGTCAAGAAAACAAAGTGAAACTCTTCATAACTTTCGCAGTGAACTTTACTCCGCGTCTTTAGAACAAAATCTCGGGAAAACCTTTACAATAATGAAGGTTTGAATTTAGATGTAGTAATAGAAGTGTAAGTGGTACATTCATTCGTCACCAGATGGCTCACTGTACTGTACGCGGTACGGTGCTAGCATTTGAAGCGGAACCTGATGGCGCCATCAGAATCGGTCTGGGATGGGGGGTATAACTGATGTCTACACATATAAAAGTATAATTCTGACACAAGCCTGGAATGAAACATCTGGTGATGAGGAACGTACGAATTTGGAAAACACCGAAATGAAATAACGATAGTGAAAGGACAGAGAAGAGAACTACCTAAGTGCATCCTTAATGGCTGTCAACCACGTATTACTTAATCGATAGCCAGTGTCTCTGTTGAAATTGTTAGGATTTCTACATATTTCCACAATTTCCTGTATAATGCTGGATCTGTAGGATCTAGTATGGATAAGAGCTCCAACACCTTGGAACACGACATCATGACCCGACAATAGGGCGTGCTCACCTATTACTGATTTGCCTGGCTGGATGAGATGGATATTTCATTGGTGTTCCTTGATACGAGCCCAAATGGACCAGCGTGTTTGCCTCAAGCACAGGGTGTAATAGTGGAGATGTGTAAGCAATTATTGTAGAAGTCTTCCTTGTGAACAGTCGAGATGCGAAACGTAAAGAGTATGACACGGCATAAGCCCATATGATGCCTAGAATTTTTCAAGAACAAAACATGTTGTTTCTTTTTCAATACAATACTGTTACCATATTAGCACAATAAAGAAAAGAAAGCTGTTCTCGTCAATATCGTCTTCCATTATACGACAGGTAACACCTCAGAACCTCAAAATGTTGCCCCAGCCTTCTAATCCTAGAACTGCAAATGTTAACCAACAGTTGCACACATTTATGTGAAAGATCTCTAGCTCCTACAATATGAAAGGAAACACCATCATATTAACATGAAAATAGCATTCCTAACTGCGTTGGATATCGTAAATAAATTGGAGAGCAATATCGTCTTCTGCAAGTAATCATTCCAGGGAAGATTGATGGAAAAATGAGCTGCGGTAGAAGACAAACTTCTTGGTTTGAAAACGTTAAAAATTGCAGTAAACTATTCAGTGCTGCTTGATCTGGGGAACAGATGACTGTGATGATTGCCAACTTTCTTAGAGAAGAAGAAGAAGTAGAAGTTGGAATTACAAGTTTTTACACCACAGTAGTTTAATGCGGTCTATTTTCTCTGCTAACTTTTAATGGGCAGTAATATTTTGCACTTATGACAGATGTAGAATTGAAGGGAAAGAAAGAAAAAAAAAACTTTGTAAATTAAAAGAACAACTCTGTCTTTTACCAGTTGCTGTATATTAAGTGCAGTTGTTTTATTATTATTATTATTATTATTATTATTATTATTATTATTATTATTATTATATCACATTCACATTATATATCACCATTATCGCTGCATTAAAATCAACCAACTTTCTTCCAACAGCACACAAATACATGATTTATACAAATATTTACAAAGCTCATTCTTCTTGACACCTGAAAGTGTTCAATGTACTTCCTGCCATTCGTCAGCAAACAACATCGTAATATTTTAAAAGTAAACTAAAGAGATAACAATATATTCATAACAAATTATTACATAGGTAATCATATATGAAAATAAAACTTTCTGAACATCAGCTGAAGTCATGTTTCTTGCTTTACCATAAATTGAGCATCTGAAAAGCAGGTCTAGCATTACAAGAAAACAGATTGCATTGAATATTTGTACTAGAAGGGGCTACTTGTAAGAAGTTAACAGAAAAGAAACTTAACCATAATGGACACATTTTTTGTTCATTTCATTGCTAATGCCAGACCTAATATTTTCACATTACTGATCTGAAGAATATTGAAGAAAATCCAAGTGAAATCAGAAATGCAAAGCACTGACAAGGCATTTCAGGTAATTTTGTTTCCCCTTTTGAATTTCTACAGAAGTTGAATAGAAGACAAAATTCTATATAGTCGACATACTTTGTCCTTGTGGCAGCCTCCGCATGGGGGAAGTTGTAATAATAAATAATAATAACTCTTACTAACTATACAAAAATTACCAGAAGCAAATAAACCTCAAGTAGTGTATACTTCATCTTCATGTGACCACTACAGATCGTAAACGTAAATGAACATTCATCTTAAAATATTATATTTTCTTTCACTGGGATCTGGTTTAACATCCTAACTACTATTACAGTTTTCTGTGATGTCAAGGTCTCTGAATTTACCCACGTGAGGTAGCACCTTAAATACCACCGAACTGAACCCGTCAACTTGGGACCAGAAGGCAAGTGTTCTATCATCTGAGCCACTTGGTCTAACTACAGATTATTAATAGCTTTCTCTGTACCAGTTACAGTTCCAAAATATTCACAGAAAATTGTAGTGAAATTCAAAAAAATAAGGTAAAAAACACCAACTGTTAAACTTGCTGATTTCTATTTGCTCATATATATATACATATAAAAAAGGTAAGTCTAATCTCTCCTCTCTATCAGTGTATTAGAACATTCATTATGAAAAATACTGAAACAAGGAAGGCCCAGTAGCGAGCAAAACAGTACTGTTCAAAGTAGGTGCCCGGAATGATTTGGAAATGGAAGCTACAAGAATTTTCTGTTGGCCTACATGAAGAGTGCAGTCAGTCTTGAGCAATTCAGCCACAAGCGAATGCATGCAGTTACAAGACTGTCACAAGTCCACGGAAAGTCATTTCCGCATGTCAGCCAGCTACACGGAGTTCAGAGTGAAGTGAACTGTTCTGGAGCGACACACTGTGAGACGCCATGTCCGGGAATTCAATGTGCCAGAAGGACAGTGAATTCACAAGTGCATGTTAGTAAAAGAAATGTGACAAGTGGAAAATTCCAATTCCAGGTGACTAGTAAATAACAGTACATTGTCATAAAGAACGTAGGTTGTCATGGTTCATTATCATTTATTAGTCCTAGAACTGGCAACTGTCCAATATTCGACAGTTTGGTCCCTGCTGTAGAGGTACTGTCGAATATTCGACACGTTCGTATTTCATTACGTAATTACCTCAATTCTTCAACAGATGTGAGTCTACCTATTTTTATTCTAGATGTCCACAGCAGCCGTGAATTCAGTTTCATTCATATTTACGATCTCTTTGTAACCAAACCTTCATGTCTGCTTTGCTATTCTATTTCATTTTATTTCATAGATTTCCATTCAGTGGGAGTTATTTACTTCTGTATATATATTATTTTATTGATTATATACAGCATGTGCCTAAATATGGGATCTTCGTTATAAAAAAAATTAGTGATGAAGTATGGCAAAATCTGTTGGAACATGAAATTGACGGATCTGACTTTGAGATTCAGAACTTTCTTCGGAAAGTGAAAGTGATGATGAGCCTGGCCTCCTGAGCAAGACACGCCAGTACATTTTTCCCCCCAGATTGATGAAACTTTTCCAGGTGCATTACAGATACAATATTGACAATCGGTATATCTCTGCGACATGTTTCAGTTTTATGTACGTATCACCAAAGTTGTATGTATTATTATTTTGAATTTAGAATTACACTTTTTGAACAGACTGTACATTTTTCTTGTCAAAACAGTTATGCCATTTCATGTCAACATGACAATCCTTGGTGTATTAGCTACACAGATATATAAAACTTCATAGATTTATTTTATGCATCGTGGCTATTTTGCTGCCACCACAAGATTTAACACTGCCAGTTCTAGGGTTAAATAAATATTTTTATTTCTCGATTCAAGCCACTTATAAGTGCTCTCTTCCTAAGAAAGGTAAAGGAATCGCCTCTTTGCACAGCACCCTCAAGGTAGGCCTTTCAACATCAGAATTGACTGAAAGCATCAAAATGATGGCAGACGTGGCTCCAGTAAGAATGCTGCATGGTAGAAGCCAGGAGAACAACCACTGCAAATGTTCCTGTGGTGAGATTAAAACGTTGGGACATGTTCTTGGCTACTGTCCATTTGGTTCATTGCTTAGGAATTCTCGCCATACACAATTAGCAGCCTTATTGCAAAAGCCTTTCACGATAATAGGTGGGAAGTATATGAAGAAGTGAACTGCTTAGCTGAAAATGGTAGCATGAGAAGAGTAGATTTATTGCCTTTCACTGCTCAACAGACTTCCACATTCGTTGAAGCATTTCTGTGCTTACTGTCAGCAGCAGACCTTCATATGCTTTGGTCTGATGAAAGCCAACGAAACTTCACTGAAAATTTGGCTTTTTGTTAAAGACTTGTTTTTAATATATAGATGAAGCTTTAATCCAGAAATAATAATTTACATATTTAATAAACAGTACATAGTAGTTTAATTTAGTCAACAGTAAAACATGCTTTCTCTGTGAGTATTGATTTTAGTTTGAAGGATCCTGATAATGTGCCACAATATGATGTACATGAAAGACTGGAAAGACGAAGGAAAAAAGGAGATGTTGACCATATTTTCCATATTCCAACTGATATTTTAGAGGCATATTATGAACTCGTTACTCCTTTCAGTTTACACTTTCTGAGTGTGAGTACGTTTGATCCACCACCTAGCTCATTCTCAGCTAATATTTTATCCTTCGGTTTGCTCTTTCTTCATCCCTTCAATTTTTGTGATAACCTTTCTTGAAACAGTCCTGGGAGTCATCTTTTCGATATTTCCTTTCCCAGCTCATCCACGAACAACAGAATATCATCATCCTATGCGGCTGAGATCTGGACAATGACAAGTAGGGAGGAGAGTAGAATTCAAGCCTGCGAGTATGATGTATCATAGGAAAAGACAGATTTAGAAAGAAAGATGTGAGAAATTAGGTCAGAGTGGAAAACCTACATGAGAGAATTAATACAAGTAAACTAAGATGTTTTGGGCACGTAAAGAAGATGAAGAAGAAAATAATTCCAAAACCACAGATGATGGAGATGAAGTGCGAGGGAAAGAGAGCAAGAGGGAGACCTGGAACAAGGTGAATCGATTCGATAAAGAGGAGAGCAAGAAGAAGAAACCTGAACTGAGACAAAATGATGGAAGAGGAATGGTGGAAGGAGAGAGGAAGGTGAAGAAGCCCCGAGCCAGCAGGAGTGGGATAAGGGAAAATGATACATCAGCAATAAACATTAGTTACACTGAATTGCAATCAGCTATGTAAGTGCTATGCATTACAAAATAACAATAATTATACATGGTAACATTTGATGCTGTATACATGTTACATGAAGAATTTCCTTTGGTTCAGAAAATGATAATGGCAAATGAGTTTAATTCTTGCAACATGACCGAAGAGAGAAAAAAAAAAGTTCTCTAAGGATAACAATGTGTAATTCAAGGTCTGAACAGGATTCTACATTTCGATATTCCTGACTTATCCTGACATTGTTAAACTTCTACATTCTTGTAGAAAAGAGCAATCTTGTGAGTTCTGAAATATTGTGCCAACTGCTAGGAATCGATAACAGGATTATATAGTACAGTTCAACCAGGAAGTTCATATAACCCTATCATCTTGTTGTACGGTTTGCACTTTAGTAGTGTCACTGAAATGAATGATGTAATAACAGAAATCTACTGGAAAGAAATGCAGATGACCTTGTGTGCATGCACATGTACCGTTAGTTAAGGTGGCTATTAGAGCTGAAATGGCTGACACAAGTTTGTTTTTTGTCGACAAGAGGTTGGTTGTGTGTGTGTGTGGATACAAGAACGTCCGTGCAAAGGACAGACGATTAACAACGTATAAGAACGGTTTTGGAACATTTCAGTAAGGCTCCCTTGGATAACTAACCAAAAATATAATTATATTGAAAGTTGTACAGGCGTATACAAACTTTCTGGACATACTATACATTTTCCTCCAAACTATAACTGTGACAATAAATTTTAAACAAAAGATTATTTGTTGATGATCTGAGGTAATCTGCTTATCAGATTTCAATAAAACATCCTGCACTTATTAGCAATTATGCACAGGATGTTTCTGCTGAAAGTTTCACTTAGTGTGACTAATATCAAGGAATACCATTTTGCATACAAAAGTATGAAAATGTATGAATTATTATTATTATTATTATTATTATTATTATTATTATTATTATTATTATTATTAGATTCCAATAAATTTTTTGCAAGCTCTAATGTTAATTACCAAAAGAAAACGTCACTACACATTTACAATAAATGGCATAAGTACTCCAATAACGGACCTTTATATTGGTATTACTCCAAGTTCTTTGTAATAAAAATCAACTTTTAACTGGAAAGGGGGGACAAAAACAACAACCACCACCACACCTATCACTCAAGGTGGTAATCCAAATCTGCTAGTAGACAAACTCTCCATGTTATAAAGTACTACTCAAGCAAAAAAATAAGGCAGAGTAAGTAGTTTTTGATCACTATGAATGTTACGATGAGAGTATAAAAATATCCAATATAAAAAAACAAATATCAAGGTTTTCTAAACAGCATTGTGACCTGATTGTTCTAAAGCCAGTAACATTAAATGCTGTAAATAAAAAATGTCACTTAAAATCCTAAACTATGATTAATTTCAATGGAATGATTGCTATAGAATGAAAATAATAAAAGCTAATATAAACCAATATATGTTTTTAAGCCTTGAAATGTCTTCACATGTTAGATTTTCTCCAACAGTCCATCAGCACCCTTTGGTCCCCTATTCATATTCAAACACAACAAACAAAGTTACTCCATAGATGAACATATTCTGCAACATTGTATTCTGCTGACTACTCAGCATAAGGAGAACACCCAACGGTACCCACAGCACAAATATGAAGCCATACGCACATCAATAGAACATGAGTTAAAAGACAGCACTGTTCAATAACCTGTCTGAATGAAATCAGATTAATGTTAATCAGCACACTTTAATTAACTATTGAAATTGTTCTATTTCCATTATTTATGGTATATTAAGAAAAAGAGTCTTGCCTAGCAAACTGATTTAGAATTTGGCTTTTTACAAAACTAATTATTTGATTTTGCTAGCCATATTCTTCTGTCCTTTCAATACTATTATTATTGTTGTTCTTTTTAACAACAATACTGTATGGTGATTCAAATAATAGACTTATTGTAGGTTTAATTCCTAACTGAAACTGAAAATCCACATCCTGTTTCCAGTCATTTGACCAGGTCACGAATGGAAGGAATGAATGAAGCCCCCATCTAGCGGCGAGGATAGGAAATGTGCCAGCTGCGGAAGCCTATCGCACTCCTCTGGGGCAATGATTACTGAACGACAGATGAAATGAAATGATATATTAAAGTGTTGCTAGAATTAAATATGACAAGGAAAACTGGAGTATTTGGAGAAAAACCTGTTCTGCCTCTGCTTTGTCCAGCACAAATCTCACTGGGGTTTGAACAACGGAACCCAGCCGTGAGAGGCCAGCGCGCTGCCGCCTGAGCCATGGAGGCTCTTAATTCCTAACTATACCACAAATTTACAACTGGTTTAAGAGAGGGGAATGTACTTAGCCTCATATATTACAAATGAAGAGAGAAGTGTGTTAAAATTTCCCTCTTGGCCATGTAAGAAGTAGATTTTTGTGGTTTCCCTCTTTTACTTCAAGAAAATACGGACATAGTAGGTAGTTTAAATATGGGACAAGGTCTCTCCAAACCCTAGTCTCAAGTACTCTACTGTTACAATATTCACATCACAATAAAATCAATGATTTTACATTCCAGTAACTACTTTTTTGGTTTTCGAGAAAAGCTGAGGTTACAGACAATCTCATGTTAGATCCGTATTGATGGTTGAACTTCTTACAAATTTTACAAAATGATGTTGATATCCTCCTAGTTAATGTCTATGTAAAGTTTCGTCTTAATTGGATGTAAAATACTATAGTACTGACTAGGAGGATATCAACATAATTTTGTAAGAAGCTGAAGTGCCAGAATTCTGCCTCATAGGAATTCTTTCACATGGCAGTAAACCTACTGACATGTGGCTGGTGTACTTGAGCACAGCCAAATTCAACCAGCATTTGAATGTCCTAAGCCACTCAGCTTGGTGACATAAACCCAGCAGTACAGATACCATTAGACTTCAAAACCTTGCAGTGTCTACTGAATATCATCATTTTGAAGTGGTGACTGAACGAAATGGACGTGGCTTTTCATTTCAATAATTCTACATGCACTGCGTGATTTGAACCGCCGCTACCTTAATGAGAAGTCAATGACGATGCCATTCACATTTCCAACTTACATTAACAAAAGGCCATTGACCATGATAACCCACCAATTTAGAAACTATCATCACAAAACAGACACGTACTTGTGAGCACGGAAAGCTGACTGTCAGGTATCTGTGGAAGTAGGGCCTAGGGTAAGTACAGCTGCATCAGGACTTCAAGCTGGGCACTATGCATGCGTTCTTTAGGAGTGTAGGATAATCTAGGATAAACCACACTCACGATAGCTGTGATGGCCAAGTTCAATCTGAGTTTCCCAGTTTTATCATGGAGAGTATTTTTTCTACAACAGCAGTGCATCTTTATCATGCTTTAGACAGCAGACAAGGTATCCAAATTACACAGTCCACAGCAACTGTTGCCAAGTTAATCATGTCGCCACATTAAGACTGCATTATGTAATTTAATTCTGGAAGACTGTTCCCTAACAGATGGCAACTGTACACATACAGCTTGACTATAAGATAACAGCTGATTACACACTTATAGTTCACCCACTAATTTACAAAAATTTTGATTTATGAACAACATACATAAAAATTTCAAGGTATCACATTTACTGAGAGAATATTTCAACCAACAGAAATATCAGTTTTCAACTAACTTTTCCACCTTGAATTCAATTTTACTCAATTCTAATCTTGTAAACCAAAGCCTCATTGAACTGCTGCTGTTATTTTAATCATCTGAATAAACATAACTCAGTGTTAGTTTTCCTAAAGCACTTTGTTAATTCAAATACAGTAAATTTCGTTTTTTATCAACCTGAAATCTCCTCATGCAAGCTGTTGTGATCCAGTTAGTAGACACCTTCTACCATTTGAAACAACAATTAGCCAAGTATGAATAGGACAGAACATATTTAATTCATGAATAACATTCCAAATAAACAACTGATATAGAGAATATGGCAGCAAGACATAGGCCATCAGTTTAACAAAGTCGTACTGCAAAATATTCTGAAAGACTGACATTGTGCATTATTTTCTTCCTTCTGCCTACAAGATGTTTGTCCAACAAATATAAAACATGTGAGGTATAACCAAGGCAATAATTTGTGCACTTATAAATTTAATCCATGTAAGTTTCCCCATTTCCAGTAATTATAAACTGACGCGAGCATGTTCTATTCTAATGGGCACCTCATGCTGAGCATTGTAAACTTCACAAGACTAGTGGTACACAAAGCTGAATTATACTGAAGATAGCTAGAAGGGAGAAAAGTCTTCTCCAACAGTCTTTTACAACAATATTACATTCATATATAATCAACAATAAAATAAAGCACATGCACAAACCATTTCAACAAGTTTTTTCATATATGCCCAACTTAAAAAAATATAATAAAATATTAGACAAAAATATTATAGATTTTTAGTTACAATGTAGAAGTATATTTTCATCCATTCAGCTCTTCAATGAAAAAAGAAAGAGAAAGAAAGCCATACAAATTATTTTAAGACAACAGCCTCATGAAATGGTATGTGCAAAATAAAAGTATAATATATCACATAACAATAATAAAAATAAATCACCCCATTTATCACAAACAAATGAAGTTTTGTTTCCCACAGCAGGAAAGTCTTCACACTTAAACTAAAGGTCTGTCAAGTACTGTACATTGTACATAAAATACTTTAAGACAATATGGCACATAAGGAATAAATTATTTTTTCTTTCTTAAATCTCGGTACATGGATAACTGGAACACTGTATATTTCATAGATGTAATCTTACATACTACATGACTACAGTGAAGAAAAAGACTTAGATCACCATGACTTTGATTCAGTCACAATGCAAACAGTTACTATACCTGAACCTCCACAAATATGATGAAGATC
Source organism: Anabrus simplex (assembly GCF_040414725.1). Lineage (NCBI taxonomy): Eukaryota > Metazoa > Arthropoda > Insecta > Orthoptera > Tettigoniidae > Anabrus > Anabrus simplex. The sequence continues at coordinate 241,293,376 of NC_090272.1, read as the reverse complement.
TGTAACATTACTTTATCCACAGAATAGGCACATTACGGGGTTAAGACAATTTTCATACAAACCTGCAGAAAAATTAAAACCCATCATCAGACTTTGAATTTTAGGCAAATATCCTTTCTATTTTCCTCCACAATCAAAATAAATAAAAGGTCTTATTTTCAGACTTCTCAGAAATTTACATCTACAAGCTATACTTTCTCAGGACCTAAAAGGACCCACTTCAAAGATGTTTTACCAACTGCATGCCCTCTTATTTGAGCTTTGAAAATATGCTTTTAAAGACATTCTCAGACTCCATCTATTCATATTATTATATTTTATAGAAGATATGATAGGAGGTTGTGCATGATGAGATCAAGAACCGAGGAATGTAATAAATGTCTATCTTTTCTAGGAATTCTAGACACTTTTCAACAAACTGATGGTTACAGTATCTAGAATCACTAGAAAGAAAACTGTACCTTTAAATATTCCATATGGCATGGTACTTTCAACTGTTAAACAGGAATCAACAGAAATTTACTCAGATACTGAATAGGTTAATTAAAAAATCCCATCAGAAATCACATTAAGTTAACTTTAAAACAGGTAAATTCTAAAGATTCTGGGTCAGCTGTATGAGAAGTGTAATGCCAATTAAATTAAAAATTAATTTTGTTCAATTACCATTATTAATTAATGCAACAATGAATATTTCTCAGCTTGTCCAAACTTGCATACTTCTATACATCTCATATTTTTCAATTAATAAACAGTTTAAATTTTCAGCAGATTTTAGAGTCTATCTGTCAGGTTTAGAGTGTCTATTTTAGACACCTCTATGGAGTTTACAGATCACTAAAAGAATTCTTATGTCTAATCATCACAGCTATTTATCTTTTTGTTTTAAATCCGAGTCATAAAAGAAGTTATATGTTGTACAGGGTCTCCCTCTCACACCTGAGCATTGTTGATTATATCAATAAAACCATATCATGATAGTTAAAACATTATTCTTCAATAAGCATGATATATCTTATTGCATGAAGCATGAATAATAGGAGGTAGTTTCTAGTGAAGGCACAGGAAAGAGGAAGAACGATAGAATGGGTAAGAAACTCGCTACTGCACCGCTAAACGAAAAAATATATTAAGAAACTATGGTTTACTAGGGCTTCTATTTCTTTCCTACATCCTCCCAGAGTCTCACAGGAAGGAGGCCAAACCCAGAACCATCACAGAAGACTGAAAAAAATAATTTATGAATTAAAGTAAGGAACAAATAAAGAAGGATGAAAGTACATAGCAAGACAAGGGCATAGGATTCATTCATTTTTGTAAAGCTCCCAAATGCACATAACCTAGCAGAAAATTGGAGTAGATTATGCACATTTTGGAGAGGGGGGAAAAAACCCCACAAGGAAGTAGCAGTGTTTGAGCTTCAGGTGACCATATTTACTGCTACTTGGACAAGACTACTAACATACATGTGAACTAGAGGCGGAAAACTATCGATAGTGCTATCGATAGCGACCACTATTGTCAGTTGCCTATTATCGATAGTAAAGGATAGTTTTCTTTTTCCCCTCATTGGCTTATTTTTCGTGCTAACAGAAATTGTACAGCTGTTTGCAGTTAACTGGTGAGGAGTTTGTTCCAATTCATAGGTGTGCATTTAAGTATCTCTGTGTACCTGCGACTTCAGTGCCGGCAGAAAGACTATTTAGCATTTTGGAAGGTGGGATTCTCCATTTAACCTAACCTTAGTTGAGTTGATGCCAATACGGTACAAACAATGAGATATAAATGTTGTCAGAGACTGTATGTAGGCGAGAGACGATAAGGTACATTTTAGGTCAAAGACTTCATGAAAGCAACTGAAAACTCTCCTGTCATCTGTTGAGAACGCTGTAAAACATTTTTCCAAAGATATTACAATAGCCGAGAAAATGTCGGGCGATCGCAAAATGAACGCTGTAGCTGAACGAGAATTTCTCGGGCGGTCATGTTATGGGCAAGCGCGTGCAATCCGAGAATGTCTCGGACGTGCCATTGAAGAGATTTATGAGTGATTCCGATATGAATTTCAGAAATTACATAGCATGAAATAGTTGTGCTTTCTACTGATTTTTTGTGGACTGCGTTCAATAAATGTTCTATTTTCGGGCATAATGATATGATTCGTTCCACATTTTACTATCGATAGTAGAGCTCATAAAATCGGAAAATATTGATGGCGATTACTATTGACAGTTTGCCGCCTCTAATGTGAACTATCACAGCAACATAAAGTACAAAATAAAAAGTTTAAAAACAGCTGGAATAATGACTAAACCTCCTCCACAAACTGAATAGTTCACATGAGAATTCTGTCATTCATAGTTCTGCCATCAGTTTTATCCTTTCTAGCACTCATATTTCAGAGATATATAACTAAGTTAAAATGCAAAAGAGAGGTTAATACTATAATTTAAAAAACAAACAAAATAATAAATAAATCTCAAAACATGACAAGGAGGAATATGGAAGAACACACAGAGGAAGACGAGACCGGAAGACGCCTAAAGGTTACAGGACAAGGGAAAATACATAAGAAAACTTAAGATAATTCTGCAGACATATTTTCGGAAGCAGCATTTATAGAGAGCTATATCTCTTCTCTAGCGAGACTGCGTAATGAAGAGGTCAAGCTTAGCACAATCTGAAATAAGAAAATTGTAAGAGAAATTCTATACCAATGAATCATCTATTAACGGATCTGAACTGAATGCCCTTGTCTTGTATCAAATGAAGATAAAAGGTAAAAGATGAATGAAAGAAAAAATAGAAAAATAAAATAAAAATATGAAATATTAAATAACAATTCAAAACCATGTGTGCAAACAAAATGAGTAACACAAAGTGAACTACAAACTCTCCATATCACAGAAAAGTATGAAACATAGCACACCTCACTGATTAAGGTTTTAAATATCTTGGAGAAGTCAATGTTCACCTGGGTTTCTTTCTGGTTTAAATGCTATCTAGACAATACACTTAAAGATGCAGTGTGAAAATTAATGATAATAATGCAGGAGTGAAGGGAGAAACACTAAGACCCTAGATTCTCAAGGAAAAAACAAGGTATAAGGTTCTGGTACTCTTGCAAGCATGGTGTAGTTACTAAGCACAAAACTACAGCAAGCTTGCAATACATAATGTGAAATGATATGATCAACATGAGTCAATATGGGATATGATGTTCTAACTTTAAATTTAGCTTAAAAAATAAATTGAGCCTAAATCGATGAAGAGTAGTTTCCTTATATCACCTTGAAATACTTGACTGCAATATTTTTAAGATAATTCTCAAATGTTTGGCAAAGAACACAACTTGAATTTTATAGCAAATAAAAAATACAAATTCAATTAATATAAAAATGAATATGATACATTGAATCCATGACATATATATAAGAATTACAAGAATCATTTTCTTCTTAGGAGAAAATGAATGAACAATGATCAACAATTTACTGGTTGTTTCAGAGGTCACAATTCTGCTTCCTAATTTATTTAGTCCCATAAAACCATATTCCACTACCAATGCCAATATCAAAGTGAGAGGGTGTGTTTCTTCATTTCTGTGCCGTGTTCACAATCTTATAATCATTCAATCTGACTCATGAGACTAAATTCAAAGAAATAGTGATCTAAAACAATCATCAGTTTTATACACACAGGTATACTTCAGTCTACATCAAACACAAATGGTTTTGACTAGTTTATTGGTTTTAAAGAGCAGGTTTATTTATGGTTTACCTCCAGGAGGTGGAGCCTTTTTTGAAGCACCTTGCCTCTCTTTGTTGGTGAGCTTCGATGAGGCTGGAATAAAAAAACACAATACAAATGATTAATGTGAAATACAAAAAAGGAATAGTCTTACTGAATAAACTTCTCCTGAATGCTATAACTGCAATTTACATTCAAACTTTGTGAGCTATAATCTAACATTAAAAGTCATTGTCAGGATTTGTCATAGGATACTAGACAATCGATCATTCTCTCAACGAGTTTGAGGAGTAATTTGTGATGATGGTGATGATTGTGTTTAAAGGGGCATAACATCTAGGTCATTGGCCCCTAATGGCACGAAATGAGACGAAATGCAATGAAAATTTAAAAGTCCAAAATTCATCCACTAACTAGATTTAAAACGTGATAATGAAGAATGAAAGAATAAATATGAATTTAAAATAATCACCAGAGCCAACTCACCATACTGAAAATTTTAAAAATTCCAAAATTGATCCACTGGCTAGAATTCAAAAAGATGATGAACAATGATTATAAACTTAAAACAGTCAGTGGATCCGACCCACAATGCCTCACCTTCCCAGAAACTATTTTGAAAAATTAGTATTACTGACCAAGAGACTGCTTACAAAGCACAATTCCTAATCGACGATTCTTGTTGTCCAAAGGGGTCCAAAATCCAGGTCGATGACCCCTCATAATAGTACTTATCGCTAGTAAAGTAGAACCATGGTATTTCTCAAGTTGCAGTACTAATCAAGAGTAGCGTAGATTCACGGTGTTCCATACGTTATGGTACTACTCACAACTATTGTACATTGCATAGGTAACACAGACCTATGGGGTTTCTCAAATAATGGCGCCACTCGTAGGCAACGCAAACCCATGCTGCTCCTAACATAGGTGTACTAATCGTAGGAACTCCTACTATCCAATGGTGTTCCTCACATAGTGGGTACTAATCACAGGCAACGCCCAGACCCATGGTGTTTCTCACAGTGGTACTAATCACAGGCAACGTAAGCCCGTGGTGTTCCGCATGTAGTGGTACTAACTACGGGTACTATAAACCGATAGTGACCCACCCGCTATTGCTAGTAATCACAAACCTATGGTGTACCTAACATAGTGGTACTACTCGCAAGTAAAGGCGACTCATGGTTTTCCCCGTGTATGGTACTAATAACAAGTAGTTTCATGGTTCTAATTCAATCATCCCTTGCTCGCCCATTTCAGTCGCCTCTTACGACAGGCAGCGGATATCGTGGGTGTATTATTCATCTGCATCCTCCATCCACAGTGGTAGAGAAAAAACAAAAAAAAAGGGATACGTCACTTCGAAAAATAAAGTAACGGACAAGGAAAAGCAAGGGCCACAAAGGTTGTGAAAATGAAAGACTCCCTAGACCTCAAATGCTCTAATACCATCAGGGTCAGAAAAGAACAAGAGCTGACCACTGGAGGTTGGACGGGATAGATGAAAGTGAGGAACCTGGCACGAGTAAGTGGAAGCAATACCAGGACTCAGCTAAGGGCCCAGTGGTCGCCAACACGCTTTCAAGTTAAGAGCACGACAAATCCTCTCAAATGTTTTTCTTGGTTTTTTACAGTGAGGTCACTACCTCACTGTCAGACAGCTCCACAATTGTTCTCACAGTCTATTGCACCAGCTCTAGGATCCACGTAAAAATCTCTGACCTAGACGGGAATCGAACGCACGGCTTCCTGGCAAGGGGCAGGCTGATACGTAATGTAATTCAAGTAATATTTATTATCACTCCAAAACCAAAGGAACCGCAGTGACACATATGCACAGGGATATTAATCTGAGATGTTATTCCAAAATAACTTCTAAATCATTGATGATATTCTGTTTTCATATTTTTAAAAGGTATTAAGAGGCTTGTGAGACACTGTGCTTTGTTATTAATAATAATGAAGATATTAACATCAAATTTACAAAAAATGGAACTTTAGTAATTTCTTATCCCAGAAGAAAAGTCTGTACTATTACAACTTCAGACATGTACATTGGATGATTACTTTTTGAAATATGAATAATACATGAACTTGCAGTCGTAGCGTTTGAGAGTGGGCACATTGTTTACTTACTGAGATACCAGCCACCACCACCACCACCACCACCACCTGGTACTCTACAGAACGCACAAACATGTTTCAGTGTGTTGTATCCCTTGGGTTTGCAATGGTTTTTTGGACACGGGATAGCGAGGTTCATCTTTTTAACATACATACATCTTAATTATACACAGTTATGCCTTTCATAGCTCAGTCTCAAAGCCTCTGTGAATGTACTGAATTCTGCCACAATCCTCTTATTAGTAACTACCTCTGTGGCTTCGTTTAGGTTTATACCTCTTATCTTTAAATATTGCCCGCTGCCATTTCTTGATGGATACAGTACTTTTGTATCCATCTCTTGGCACAGGCCAGAGTAAAGTGTAGCTTCCAACAAAGTCCCAGTCTCATCCATGGCTGTGACAATATGGAAACTGCTGGGGTATGGGTGGTGTGAGTAATGGCATTCAGACCACGACTAGTGCATCTGAGTGTTATGAAAGGTGTTGCTCATAGGGTCAGTCGTGCTGCAATAGCACTTTCTGACCCAGTGAGGAAAGCAATGGCAAACTACCTCATCCCTCGTCTTACCTAGTACGCCCCATTTTGGTGCTGCCATTGGTTTTTGCGGTTTCCTTATCACCGCATAACCTTTGGTGGTGCTATTTGAGGATCCAATCAGCTTCTGGGCTGATGACCTAACAGACAGACATATACACTGACTGACAGAGCATATGCAACACCAAGAAGGAGTGGTTCGAAAGGGATGAAAGTTGGGGAAAAAACAGAGACGGCACGGACGAATAATTGATGTTTATTTCAAACCGATATGCAGGTTACACAATGCGCACGGCATCGACTCAGTAGGATGTAGAACCACCGCGAGCGGCGATGCACGCAGAAACACGTCGAGGTACAGAGTCAATAAGAGTGCGGATGGTGTCCTGAGGGATGGTTCTCCATTCTCTGTCAACCATTTGCCACAGTTGGTCGTCCGTACGAGGCTGGGGCAGAGTTTGCAAACGGCGTCCAATGAGATCCCACACGTGTTCGATTGGTGAGAGATCTGGAGAGTACGCTGGCCACGGAAGCATCTGTACACCTCGTAGAGCCTGTTGGGAGATGCGAGCAGTGTGTGGGCGGGCATTATCCTGCTGAAACAGAGCATTGGGCAGCCCCTGAAGGTACGGGAGTGCCACCGGCCGCAGCACATGCTGCACGTAGCGGTGGGCATTTAACGTGCCTTGAATACGCACTAGAGGTGACGTGGAATCATACGCAATAGCGCCCCAAACCGTGATGCCGCGTTGTATAGCGGTAGGGCGCTCCACAGTTACTGCCGGATTTGACCTTTCTCCACGCCGACGCCACAACTCGTCTGCGGTGACTATCGCTGACAGAACAGAAGCGTGACTCATCGGAGAACACGACGTTCCGCCATTCCCTCATCCAAGTCGCTCTAGCCCGGTACCATGCCAGGCGTGCACGTCTATGCTGTGGAGTCAATGGTAGTCTTCTGAGCGGACGCCGGGAGTGCAGGCCCCTTCAACCAATCGACGGGAAATTGTTCTGGTCGATATTGGAACAGCCAGGGTGTCTTGCACATGCTGAAGAATGGCGGTTGACGTGGCGTGCGGGGCTGCCACCGCTTGGCGGCGGATGCGCCGATCCTCGCGTGCTGACGTCACTCGGGCTGCGCCTGGACCCCTCGCACGTGCCGCATGTCCCTGCGCCAACCATCTTCGCCACAGGCGCTGCACCGTGGACACATCCCTATGGGTATCGGCTGCGATTTGACGAAGCGACCAACCTGCCCTTCTCAGCCCGATCACCATACCCCTCGTAAAGTCGTCTGTCTGCTGGAAATGCCTCCGTTGACGGCAGCCTGGCATTCTTAGCTATACACGTGTCCTGTGGCACACGACAACACGTTCTACAATGACTGTCGGCTGAGAAATCACGGTACGAAGTGGGCCATTCGCCAACGCCGTGTCCCATTTATCGTTCGCTACGTGCGCAGCACAGCGGCGCATTTCACATCATGAGCATACCTCAGTGACGTCAGTCTACCCTGCAATTGGCATAAAGTTCTGACCACTCCTTCTTGGTGTTGCATTTGCTCTGTCAGTCAGTGTACATACATACATTATCATTATAGACTGTTATGCCTTTCAGTGTTCAGTCTGGAAGCCTCTGTGAATTTACTAAACGCCGCCACGATCCTCGATTTGCAACTAGTGTTGTGGCCTCATTTAGTTCTAAACCTCTTAAATCGTTAGAAACTGAGTCTAACCATCGTCGTCTTGGTCTCCCTCTACTTCTCTTACCCTCCATAGCAGAGTCCATTATTCTCCTAGGTAACCTATCCTCCTCCATTCGCCTCACACGACACCACCACCGAAGCCAGTTTATGCGTACAGCTTCATCCATTGAGTTCATTCCTAAATTAGCCTTTATCTCCTCATTCCGAGTACCCTCCTGCCATTATTCTCACCTGTTTGTACCAGCAATCATTCTTGCTACTTTCATGTCTGTTACTTCTAACTTATGAATAAGATATCCTGAGTCCAGCCAGCTATCGCTCCCGTAAAGCAAACTTGGTCTCAAAACAGACCGATGTAAAGATAGTTTCGTCTGGGAGCTGACTTCCTTCTTACAGAATACTGTTAATTGCAACTGCGAACTCACTGCATTAGCTTTACTACTCCTTAATTCAATCTCACTTACTATATTACCATCCTGGGAGAACACACAACCTAAATACTTGTAATTATCGACCTGTTCTAGCTTTGTATCACCAATCTGACATTTAATTCTGTTGAATTTCTTACCTACCAACATCAATTTAGTCTTCGAAAGGCTCATTTTCGTACGAAACTCATTGCACCTATTTTCTAGTTCCAAGATATTAGACTGCAGGCTTTCGGCACAATCTACCATTAAGACCAAGTCATCAGCTTATGCCAGACGGCTTACTACATTTCCACCTAACTGAATCCCTCCCTGCCATTTTATACCTTTCAGTAGACGATCCATGTAAACTACAAACAGCAAAGGTGAAAGAGTACAGCCTTGTCTAACCCCTGTAAGTACCTACCCTGAACCAAGAACTCATTCTACCATCAATTCTCACTGAAGCCCAATTGTCTACATAAATGCCTTTGACTGATTTTAATAATCTACCTTTAATTCCATAATCCCCCAGTATGGCAAACTTCTTTTCTCTCGGTACCCTATCATATGCTTTCTCTAGATCTACGAAACATAAACATAACTTCCTATTCCTCTGGTAGCATTTTTCAATTACCTGGCGCATACTGAAAATCTGATCCTGACAGCTTCTCTGTGGTGTAAATTCACACTGGGTTTCATCCAACTTCCACTCAATGACTGATCGCACCTCCCTTCCAAGATGCTAGTGAATACTTAGCCTGGTATACTGTACTAATCAATGAGATACCTCGATAGTTGTTGCAATCCTTCCTGTTTCGTTACTTATAGATAGGTGCAATTACTGCTTTTGTCCAATCTGAAGGTCCCTTACCAACACTCCACGCTAATTTTACTACTCTATGAAGCCATTTCACCCCTGCCTTCCCACTATACTTCACAAATTCAGGTCTATTTTCATCTCTTCCTGCTGCCTTATGACAACGTAGTTTATTTACCATCCTTTCCACTTCCTCAAGCATAATTTCACCAACATCATTTTCCTCCTCCCCATGAACTTGGCTGTTTGCAACACCACCAGAATCCAGAATGATTTCCTTTTACATTGAGAAGATGTTCAAAATATTCCCTCCACCTCTCCAATGATTCCCTGGGATCTATTATGAGGTCACCTGAATTACTAAAAAATACTGTTCATTTCCTTTTTCCCCTCCCTTCCTAAGATTCTTTATTACTGTCCAGAAAGGTTTCCCTGCTGCTTGACCTAGTCTTTCCAGGTTATTACCAAAATCTTCCCATGACTTCTTTTTGGATTCAACAACTATTTGTTACGCTCTGTTTCTTTCATCTACGTATAAATCCCTGCCTGCCTCCACCCTTGTTTGGAGCCATTTCTGATAAGCCTTCTTTTTACGTTTACAGGCTGCTCTCACTTCATCATTCCATCTAGATGTTCGCCTTTTCCCATCTTTACACACAGTTGTTCCTAGGCATTCCCTTGCTATTTCTACCACAGCATCTCTGTATGCCACCCATTCACTTTCTATATCCTGAACTTGCTTACTGTCTACTGTTCAAAACTTCTCACTAATCATATCCATGTATTTCTGTCTAATTTCCTTGTCCTGGAGATTTTCTACCCTTATTCATTTGCAGCCAGATTTCACTTTCTCTACCCTAGGCCTAGAGATACTTAGTTCACTACAGATCAGATAGTGGTCTGTATCATCGAAAAATCCGCGGAAAACTCGTACATTCCTAGCAGATATCCTGAATTCAAAGTCTGTTAAGATATAGTCTATTATGGATCTGGTACCCCTAGCCTCCCATGTGTAGCGGTGAATAGCCTTATGCTTGAAGAATGTATTCGTAACTGCTAAACCCATACTAGCACAGAAGCCCAGCAAACGCTTCCCATTGCCATTAGCTTCCATATCTTCCCCACATTTTCCAATCACCCTTTCGTATCCTTCAGTTCTATTCCCAACTCTCGCGTTGAAATTGCCCATTAGCACTATTCTATCCTTGCTGTTGACCCTGACCACGATGTCACTCAATGCTTCATAAAACTTGTCAACTTCATCCTCATCTGCACCCTCACATGGTGAATACACGGACACAATTCTAGTCCTAATTCCTCCAAATGACAAATCTACCCACATCATTCGCTCATTTACGTGCCTAACAGAAACTATGTTGCGTGCAATGGTATTCCTGACAAAGAGCCCTACCCCAGACTCTGCCCTTCCCTTTCTAACACCCGTCAAGTACACTTTATAATCTCCTATCTCTTCCTCGTTATCTCCCCTTACCCAAATATCACTTGCTCCTAGCACATCCAGATGCATCCTCTTTGCTGACTCAGCCAGTTCTACTTTCTTTCTTTTAAGCCCCATTAATATTGATAGCTCCCCATCGAATTCCATTTCGTTCGCCAAGTTGTTTCCAAGGAGTCCCTCGCCTGTCAAATGGGAGTGCGACTCCATTACTCCCATAGGTCCGAGGCTTGCTTAAAATGTTCTGAGCTCCGTAAATTCATGAAGCAGGATGCTACTTGCACATAGTCTAAGTGAGGATCACTCCTCTAACGGGTTATGGACCACTAGTGAATTGTATAGTCCTAGCCGCCTGAGCACAAGGAGAGCCATGACTCAGAATATGTCTGAGATGCCCACTCCCATTCCATAGCAACTGGTATCCCGACTCTCAGGACCACTTACTAGGCCACTCAGCCGTTGCATATGGTTCACGAACTAGGACGCGACTACAGTAACCCACATCTTTAAATCATTCAAAACTGAGTTTAACCACTGTCATCTTGGTCTGCCTCTACTTCTCTTAACCTCCATGGCTGAGTCCATTATTCACCTAGATAACCTATCCTCCTCCATTTATCTCGCATGACCCCACCACCAATGCCAATTAATGCGCACAGGTTCATCGAAAGAGTTCATTCCTAATTTAGCCTTTATCTCCTCATTCCTGGTACCCTCCTGCCATTCTTTCCACCTGTTTGTACCAGCAGTCATTCTCACTTCTTTCATGTCTTTACTTCTAACTTATAAATAACATATCCTGAGTCCACCCAGTTTTCACTCCCATAAAGCAAAGTTGGCCTGAAAACAGAATTCTTACAGAATACAGTTATCGCAACTACAAGCTCACTGCTTTACAGTAGCTTTGCTGCTGCATCTTGATTCAATGTCACTTACTATACTACCATCCTCTGAGAATACACATCCTGAACGAACTGATCCAACTGTTCCAGCTTTGTAGTCCTAACATGACATTCAATTCTCTCAGGTTTCTTACCTACTGACAACACTTTAGCCTTAGAGAGGCTAATTTTAATATCATAATAATTACATCTTTTTAAAATAAATAAAATAATAGCACTGGTTACAAAGGAACGTAACTAAAGCTTTAATTTTCTCTGTTTTGTGAACACAGTACATGCTAACTGAAAAATGAAAACATACCAAAACTGAACAGCTCCTTTTAGAAAAGCAGATGAATAAAGTCAAGAGTTACGCTGGCTGACACCAGTACAATACATGTCTTGACGATTATGATGATGCTTGTTGTTTAAAGGGGCCTAACATCTAAGGTCCGGCCCCTAATGGTACGAGATGGGCGACATCATTTGATAATTAAAATTATAAAATGTATCCACTGAGTAAAGTTTAAAATAAATGGTGATGAAAAATGGTTATGAGACTAAAACAATCAGTGGATCTAATTTGCAATGCCTTATTTTCTAATAAAAGTATAGAAAATAGAGGTGATAATGGAATAAGGCATTGCCTGGAATACGGATATATATATATATATATATATAAAAATAATTCCACGTTAGAAGTTAAAATAACACGCAAACACGAACTAAAATATAGTCAATGGGATAAAAGCGGAGTTGACACAAATATGCTAAGCCAAAGGACATTATTACACACAATAAAAAAGACCACTATCCCTCATAAAACGGATGACGAGATCTGCTGACTGCTCGTCATCTCGCAGGATGAGGGAGATGGTACTCGGGAGTGTTAGCCTACGGCGCAGATCGAACAGGTCCACGGACTCTGGTAAGATGATCGCCGCAAGTACACACTGGAGGGGGTTCTTCTTTCAGTAAATGGTAGTGTGTTTGTATACCGTGGCCGATCCAAAGACGAAATAATATAACTGCTTTCATCCGAGAAGCCCGAAGTGAAGTCCTCCATACCTTTGTTGTACCTTTTATCGCTCTCAGCTTATTTGGAAGTAGAGTGGCCTGCCACTCCATCTCCCAATGGGACATAACCAAATGTCTCAGCTGAGAGCGAATATCACTAGCTGGAACCTAGTAAGGCAACGGGGTCAGTGTAACTGCCTCCTAGGCAGCCTTATCTGCTAACTCGTTTCCTTTACACCTAAGTGGCTTGGGAGCTGATTCTGGTACCGGTATCAGAACACCCAGCCAGGAGGTCCTGGATCCGCTGCACCTGAGGGTGCCGCGGGAAATAGGTATCAATAGACTGTAGCGAGCTCAAGGTGTCAGTACACAGAAGAAAGTGTCTGTGCTCATCGGACAATGCGTACCGCAGAGTTTCACAGAAAGCATAGAACTCTGCTGTGTACACACTACAGGTTTCCAGGAGAGCAAAAAGAAACCTATCGGTGTCGACAACGAACGCACAGCCCACCTTCGTGTCTGTTCTCAAACCATCCGTGTGAACGACGACTGAACCTGGATACCGCCCAACAACGGACAGGAAGAGCCTCTGATAAATCGAAGGGTCCGTGTTTTCCTTCGGGCCAGTGTGCAGATCCAGGATTATTTCAGGTCATCATATTATCCACGGAGGTACCCCACTTGGTTGTCTGACAAGGCAAGGAACCGAAGGTACATCAAACAATCTGTGACTGCTATCCAAGCGTATTCCAACCAGCCGCGTTGCTCGAGGACAAACAGTGTACAGCCGACGGTGTCCATTGTTGAATACGCAAAGATAGCTTGGGTGAAGTGCCATCTGTCGCAAATTTGCAGCATATGACAGAAGCATTTGCTGGTGCCTCAGGTATAAAGGCGGCACACCAGATTCAGCAAGCAGGCTAGCAATGGGGCTTGTCCGAAAAGCTACCGTCTCCAACCTAACCCCGCTGTGGTGGACGCTGTTCAGTTTCGCAAGGACGCTTAGTCTTGCTGAGCCATATGCTGCACTGCCGTAATCTAACCTGGATAAAATATGTGCCCTATAAAATCGTAGGAGCACCATGTGGTCACCCCCCCCCCCCCCCCCCCCAATTAGTGCTGCCAAGAAACTTCAAGATATTCTACTGCTTGGGGAATTGCACTTTTAACTGCTGCACGTGTGGCTCCTATGATAATTTGCTATCGAAAAGGAGCCCAAGAAATCGGTAAGTGTCACTACGGGAAGAGTGACATTTCGTAAATAAAGCTCAGGATGTGAGTGAAGAGTGCTTTGCCAGCAAAAGTGGACAACAGAGGTCTTTGCGGTTGAAAACCACAAGCCATGTTCTAAGGTCCACTGTTCCACTCTCCTAATAGCTTGCTGCAATTTTCGCTTTGCAACTGCCATATTACGCGAGCTATAGTGAAGAGCAAAATCGTCCACATATAGCGACAGTATTACTGCTGAACCAGCAGCAGCGACAATACAGTTTATACAATTTACAAACTTCATCGTATAGATCCATACTGATACAGTTAAAACTAAGAAACAATGTTAGGTTTTTTTCCACCCAATCAATACACATCACTTCACAAGTGAAAAACTATTAATTAAAAAACGTTTTTAATATATTTAGGGACATGTTTCGTCTCTATTTGAGACTTCATCAGCCATAAAATCACGTGGTAGAATACAAAACTCATTGTTCAGAAATTGAAAAAATGGAAGAACTGTTAAGAAAACACTGGAGAACAAATATGCGTATATTTAATGAGGTAGTTCACTTCTTGCAAACAATCTATCTGCAATGTTAAATATGAACAACCTTACTTGAAAATGTTGCAAGCATAGTTGGATTCTGGTCGTTTCAGTGTGTTGACTGGGGAGATCGAAATTTTGGCCTCGCAAAAGGATTGGTACTAAATCCATATCAGAACATTTAAAAACTTCAACTTGTAAGGAATTTTCTTTCAAATTGAGCTATTCTGGTAGAAGAAATCTGAAGCCTTAAGAGATCACCTGTTGTATGGCAAAGACCAGCACTTCGTGACCACCATATTCAAGAGTATTCTTTAAAAAAAAAAAAAAAAAAAAGACAAGGTCTGGAAAGAAAGAGAGATAAAAATTAATGGGTTTAAAACCAAAGGATATCTAAGAAAAGAGAATCCATCACGAATGTATGACATAAAAGCTTACCATCAAATTGGATGAAACTCCCTACAGCTCGTTTACGACTGAGTCTTGCTCTGACTTGCTTCTCGCCACACTACTGCGTGCGTTACAGTTGTGTTTTCTTTTGCCCAGCGGAACTTGGTTAGTGACGGTAGGGCGGGGGGGGGGGGGGCAGCGCTATTAGTGGGGGAAGGGGAAATAGCTCGGCCTATAGTAGGAGCGGGAGGGTGGGAAGTTTGAATTAGAGGAGGTGACTTCAAATTATTAATTTTTCGTGATGATAGAAGCGATGGTATCTGTATCTGTTCATGTAACAGATTTTGTTCTCTTGTATGTCATTTAAATTTTTGTTTGCGTTAATGCTCTGGTCCAAACCTATATAAATATTTTCGTAATTGCTTATCAGGTTCCCTTTGCTCACTTTTTTTTAAATGGTTAAGGCTTTATTTATGTCAGTATATTGGTGTCCAGTATCTCTCATATGGACACTCATTGCAGAATACTTCTTGTATCTGTTGGCATAACTAGTTTGAAAACTCCTACCCGTTTGCCCCACGTACGTGACGAAGCATTGAACGCGCTTAAGTTTATAGATTTCTGAATCTAAGAAATCCTCCTTATTGTGATTTACACTTATGGTTATAAAACACATGACCATTATTGTTCTTAGTCGAAAATGAGACTTGACAGTCAGTGTTTATTAAATAATTTTTTGATTTGAAAAATCCCTGGGTTTGTAAAAGTAAAATTTGTGTATTTTGAACTCTTGGGAATCTCTGGTGTTAATCTTATGTTGTTCTTTCTTTTTACTTATAATTTTATTGATGGTATTAACACTGAACCCATTCATAATGACTATCTTCTGTATGTATCGTAATTCTTTTTCTCTTTCTGTACGAGATAAAGGTAAATTGAAGGCTCGATAAACCATACTGAAATAGGCAGCCCTCTTATGACTCCCAGGATGTAAAGAAACCTTTTTAATGGTCACTGGAGTAAACGTATCCTTTCTGTATAATTTATAAGAGAACTTGCCAGGTTCTCTCTTTAACGGTTACATCCAAAAAATTCAACGCATTGTCCTTCTTGTTTTCAAGTGTGAATTTTATTCTTTCATCTAATGAATTTAAAAATTTTAAGATATTGTTACTATTGTTATAACGCTTATCAATTATTGCAAAGGTATCGTCCACAAATTGTGTCCAAAAATCCAAACTTGGAATATGTCCTATTATTTTACGGTGTTGTATATGGTCTAAATAAATATTGGCTAATATACCTGAGGCAGGTGCTGCAATTGGTAATACCTCTTGACTATAAATGGTGGTGTTGAAGGTAAAATAGTTGTTTTTTGTGACGAACTCAACAATTTTCATGAATTGTTCAATATCTAACTTCCCTAGACGACCTTGCCTGGTTAAATTCGTTCTAATAATATCAATTGTTTATTAGTTATGTCAAATGAACATAAGTAATGATGGGACAGATGCTTGAAACCTTCTAAACTTTACAAAAATCTACCAAATTTCTTATCAAACTTATAGTTGTTAGAAAGAAACCTGTGTATAAATGTTGAGATTTTATATGTTGGACTGTTCTTGCAGTTAATGATAGGTCTAACAGGTACTCCCACTTTATGGATTTCAGCCAACGCTCTAGCTGTAGGTAACCTGGGGTTCATATTTATCATCTTCTGAATTGCGCCTTCATTGAGGATGAAAGCAGAATTTTTCAATAAAGATTTTAAACTATTTTGTTTCCTAGCTGTGGGGTCTTTATTGACTCTGGAAAATGACTCGTCAGAGAAAAGCTTTTCTGTTTTTCAATGTAATCTTTTTTATCCAATATGACCTGCAATTACCTTTATCTGCCTTAGTCACGATAACGTCTTTGTCTTTTATTTTATTCCAAAGATCCTTGTTACATGTAACCTTGTCAAATGGAAAATTGGTTTTAAGCCGACTAACTGAGGGAGTCTTTTCTTTATTTTGTACCTAAGATCATCTTGAGAATCTACAGGGAGTTTTTGGATATTAGATTCTGCTTCGGCGATAGTTGTAATGATATCATCATCTCTGTTAAAACTTGGCCAATCAAATTTAGGTCCTCTATTAAGAGTGCCTAATTTTTGGTCTGTGAAATGGATTTTAGAAAGGTTTTTCACCAAACTGACTGAACTTAACTTGTCTTGAACCGTTAAATGATTTACTCTGGATTTTCTATTATTAATGTTATTGGTAAGAGCCTCGTATCACAATTCGCCCCTCTTAAATTATCTGATTTCTTGTCCAATGTGGCTTGTTTCTTACTTAAGATGCATTCCATTTTATTTGCAACATGACATTGGTATGAATTCCATTCTAGTGGGACCAGCCATAAGGGGGCCTCAAGATTAGCTAAATACAACTTTTCATGTAAAAAGGATTTCTTTCTGTAAAGAAATTTAATCTCTTTCCTTAACCACAAGTGGTTGACCTTGATTTGAATCGAAAGGTGAAACTGAATTGATATATTTTTTTTCTTTGGGAAGGTTTTAAGAATTTGGGAATTACTTTGCTTACTAGACATTCTTTTAAAAATGCTACTGCTTTTGAAATTTTTGCTATTCTAATTTTGAGATTCATAAACTTATTTAAAACTTTCTTGGCCTGGTTGGCTTCATTAGTACAATTTACGAACTTCATTGTATAGATCCGTATTGATACAGTTAAAAGTAAGAAAGAACGTTAGGTTTTGGTCCACCAAAACAATGCACATCACTTTACAAATGAAAAGCTATTTAATTAAAAAACTATTGAATATATTTAGGGACCTGTTTTGTCTCTATTTGAGACTTCATCAGCCATAAAATCACGTGGTAGAACACAAAACTCATTGTTCAGAAATTGAAAAAAATTGAAGAACCCAATGCCTTTTTAAGGACTATTTCAGAAACGGAAAAAATATAAATATATACACATTATTTACACAAACTGACTTCACTTCTTGCAAAAACTATTTTTGTTGCCTTCAATGTTAAAATTGAAATATAACTTTAAATATGACATGCCTGCCATAAAGTCTCGTACGGAATACAATGTCCATTGTTGCTGTCCGTATTTAAAACGGAAGTTCCTTTATGAACTGCTCAGAAAACACTGGAGAACAAATATACGTATCTGCCTGCAATGGAAATTACCGGTACAGAAGATGATCCTTGGATACCCGAAATACTTCGATGTTAGTCCACACTTGAGATGATGGAATATGTGACGTCATAGACGACACATATCTCTCTCACAAAGCTTTCTTACTTTGTTGAATAAGAACTCGCGCCTTAGCGCAGAGTTTTTAAAATGTTACGAATGGCCACAGTAGGCAGCTTACGATAGCGTTTATGAGCGTGACGGCGTTCTTTAATAGCTGCTGCAATTTCTTCGTTCCACCAAGGAACAAGTTTTCGGCGAGGAGTCGCTGAATAGGAGGGAATGGACTCCTCAGCTGCAGCAAGAATAACTTGTGTTGTGTAAGTTATTTCGTTGTCTACGGTCCGTCTGGTCTTGTTGTTAAAGACAGCTAGTGGTGTGAACTTTGGCCAATCAGCACGTTTAAGAATCCATCGAGGAGCCACCTCGATGGATTTTTGTTTCAACAAAGTAAGGATAATGGGAAAATGGTCACTGGCACAGAGATCATCATGTGTATTCCACCGAAACAGCGGAACCAACGTTCGGCTGCATAGACTTAAGTCTATGCGAGAATATGTGCCGTAACGTACACTAAAGAGTTGGTTCCCCTGTGTTCAAAATGCATAAATCCAGCTCTGTTAATAATGTTTCCAGCTCTCTCTCCCGAGGGCAAGGCATCTCAGAGCCGCATAGGGGGTGACGGGCGTTAAAATCGCCCAACAAGAGGAAGGGAGGTGGAAGCTGATGTATAAAATCAGTGACATCATTTATGTTAAGAGGCTGGTCTGGTGGAAAATAAACGTTACACACTGTTGCTATGAGAGGCAGCGGTACCTGCACCACAACTGCTTCCAGTGGGGTCCTTAGAGGAACCTCTTCGCTATAGGTATCAGAATGAACAAAAATACCCACGCCACCAGACGCCTGGTGAGCATAATATCATTCTGTTCAGTATAGTCTGAAATTTCTCATGACCGTATGATGACCTGGTCCGAAGTTTGTCTCCTGAATACAGACTATACACGCCGCAAACTCACTAATGAGCTGACGCAGCTCAGCAAGATGCCTGTCATAACCTTTACAATTCCACTGTAACAGTGCCATATTGTGGACTATAACAGAGAGAGGGTTAGGTAATGAAGGACAAGGTGCTCTTAAACCTAAATGCTATCAATATCAACATCTAGATCCGTAGCTGTAGATGACAGCACGACGTTCATCCTGTCATCAGCAGACGGCGGGACTGACACCCAGAACTTCGACGCTTTCTGGGGGCGGGAAGTTCCCCTAAGAAGGGAGCGCACTAGTTTCGGAATAGGCGTACCTGCTCGCGCAGATTCACGTTTTCCCCTTCGCAGGAGAAGTGCGGGAGCGCCCGATAAGGGTGCTCCTCTTCTCCGCCTTCTTTTCGTGTTTAGACAGGCTGGGGGATAATTTCTCAGCCCTGGTCAACGATGCTACCTCCGGCTTGGGCCTGGCTTTCGCCGACCTCTGAGAGGGGGGGGAGACTTAGCCTTCCCCCAGCTGTGCCGGCTTGGGACTGCCAGCCGGCACACACTTCTTGTTGGTCGAAGGTTGGGTGGTCCCCCCTCGAGCTTTCACTGTTTTTGACTTTGCTCTCAGGAGCAACAGTCGCCTTGGGCACAGCGATCTTCATGGGTAACGATGTCGTGAATGATGAACCTTAGAGACTCTGAGCTATCATGCTGTAGTCTAGTGTACTGGCAGGTTTATTCATGGAATTAAACTTACGGTGCGCTTCCTGGTAGAAAAGACCATCCAGGGTCTTCTGGATCTTCTTCTCACCCAGATATGTCAGACAGTTCCGATCTCGAGGAGAATAAAAAACCAGGGCAGTTAGTGCACCTGTACGGAGTTCTGCACTCCTCCGTGCCATGAGCTACTCTTCCACATGTACTGCACACAGTCTGATTCGAACAATGAGATACCATATGTCTGAATCTTGGGCATTGATAGCATCGCATAGGAGGCGGGATGTAAGGCCTCATATCGCAACGATAAGTTGTTACCTTTATTTTGTCTGGTAACACTGACAACTTGAAAGAGACAATGAAGGCACCAGTGGCAATGTCTTCACCCAAGGTAACTAGAATATAAGGTAGGCTACTCCGGCGGTTGAAGCTTCCATTGGCTGGAGCGCTCTGACGTCACGCGGTATGAACGATAGCGAGTAAGGTACACAGTCGCAGTACAGCAAGCCTGTGAGTTCTCGTGCCTGTGAAACATCTTCTCAATCTTTCATCAAATGATAGTCTGGTTTAGTCCGATTCGATAAGTAACGGCACTTCCAATAGATTTAAAAACGACCGGGCGAGTTGGCCGTGCGCGTAGAGGTGCGCGGCTGTGAGCTTGCATCCGGGAGATAGTAGGTTCGAATCCCACTATCGGCAGCCCTGAAAATGGTTTTCCGTGGTTTCCCATTTTCACACCAGGCAAATGCTGGGGCTGTACCTTAATTAAGGCCACAGCCGCTTCCTTCCAACTCCTAGGCCTTTCCTATCCCATCGTCGCCATAAGACCTATCTGTGTCGGTGCAACGTAAAGCCCCTAGCAAAAAAAAAAAAAAAAAAAAATTAAAAACGTGAAAATGCCTTAAATTTCGTCACATGCTGAGCAGGTAGAACATCAACTATCAAATACACGACATATATTACGATAAGAAATAAAATATTGCCATGCAACTCAAAATAATTAATTTATTTCCTGATGAAGTAAATATTTAGATCAAATGGCATAGGAAAATATGCACCATATTGACATCTTTATGGAATTATATTAAATTATTAAAATGTACGTGTCAGGAGACTTACTTGATGAACCAGCCCAAAGCTTGGCCTTCTTATTGGCATATTTTCTCAGTGCTAGCTCCTTACTCTTTGCATTAAAATGCCATATCCTAATAAATGTCCTGGTCCTTACGTAGAGACAAATTATTTTGTCATGGAATACTGGAAATTTTGACTTAATAATAGAAATAAAAGTTTTCACATTTTTGCATCTGGATACAGTCTTACCGTAAAACACACCAAATGAAATTTCGAACTGGGCTATATTTTTTAACCACTCATGACTGGGATGTGTGAGGCCCCCTTTTGAAATAACCGAGATCCAGTAACAGGTCTCTTCTCGCACAACATGTTTGTCTCTTTCTTCGTATTTACTGTATATCGGATCACGGATACTGTATTATTTCACGAGCTTCGAAATATATTCAGAAATATAAGTTATTAGCACATAATAATGTTAATGTTATTGGATTTTACGTCCCACTAACTATGATTTTGAGCACCTTCACCACCGGACTGAGACAGGATCGAACCTGCCAAGTTGGGCTAAGAAGGCCAGCGATCTACCATTTGAGTTGCTACTCAACCCGGCTATTAGCACATAACAATAATTATAGAAAATATGATTTTCATTCAGTCATTTATATCTGACACCTTTTTATCGTACGAGCTGTAATAATGGAGATATTAAGAGTTTATTACAAAGTGTTTCAATACCCAAGCATTGCTGACGAGGAAGTATTGTTATGCCATCACAGTAGCAAACTAACTGGCTATGATGGTTGTTGTCGTTATTGTCTTTATAATATGCAAAATAATAATAATGTTATTTGTGTTACGTCTCACTAACAACATTTACGGTTTTCTGAGACTCGAGGTGCCGTAATTTTGTCCTACAGGAGTGCTTTTGCGTACCGACAATTTATAGCACCACACACGTTTCCATAATATGTTGACTGCATTTTAATCAGTACAGTGGTTCTACTTCAGATACTGACAACACGAACACTGTTCACGTAGGCTAATGAACCACTGAAAACAACTCTCAGCACAGCTGCAGAGCTTGGCTTCATAGCAGTAGTGTGTTAACATGGTCTATAACCACTAAAAAATTATTATGTAAATGTGATCCGATATACAGTAAATACTTAGAAAGAGACAAAAATGTCGGTCGGTAAGTCACTTGCTTTCTTGGCTTACGCTGCGTGAACCATCAACGATAGACCCCAAGTGTAAGCGTACGAAATGTAGAGCATAGAATCCTCTACAAAAAAGTCTCAGCATTTCGAGATTTTCACTTATATTTGAAGGATTTAATCAATCCAAGACCTATGTTCTTTCAAAAGTTTTTATGCTGTTCACATTCAACAAAGCACAGTGTTTTCAAACAGAACGTTCTCTTCATCAAGAAGCACTCATTTTTAACTATTTCCTAAGATGTGCATTGGTTTTAATATGTTTCAGCCCTATTCCCTTGAATAACACACACTCCTTAACATCACACCACATGAAAATTCACACCTCCCTTTGCAAAAATTAATCAAGTAAGTGCTTACGATGCAACACAGGATTCATGCACTTATCGCCAAATTTATGTGCAGTATTTTTAACATGACATTCTTTTTTAAGAGACATTCATTTTAGGAATTCTTAAGAAGGGTCAAATATTTTAATTTTTTTTACATGATATATTACTTTTTCCAAAAGACATTAATTTTAAAGATCGTCATGAAGCTTCAAATGTTTTAATGTATGTCTTTCAGTTCATAAGAAAATAATTCTTTACCATTAATTATTTGTGAGCTGATGGATGGCTTGAACCAAGTCGAAACATGTACTGACCAATTGTAACTCATCCCAAGTAAAACAAGTATTGATTAGGTTGACTTTAAATAACAAGCTTTTCTGTAACTAATAGCATCACTCCTTGAAAATGACAAGTGATCGAAATATTGACTACGTTGTTCACCATGAATTCTGGCCTATGAAAAGTATTTACTCATTCTGTTACTGCTGAATGAATCAATGCAATGCACAGAAGAATATGAAGGAATAAAGCAGTCAGTGGACGACAATGGCAATGGACATCTCAATGTTGAGAGCTACAAATCTATATGGGCTATATTGACAAGGGTATGCTCATTAGTTATGGTATTTCCTCCCGAAGGTAGAAGTGGACCAACAATTATTTTTCCACCTGCTGATCATTATTTTTGAGTGCCTCCATTATTTATAGTGCTGTGGGGGCAAGATGTCTTGCAAAGAGTTTCTTGAATTACTTGCTAGAAATCTAATATATGCTGCTCAAGAAATGAATAATCATGGCAGACCAAGTACTCGCCTTGACGCAAACTGTACCTGTGAAGGGTACATCTTGCAGATGCCAAGCGTACTTTGAGAAGGAGAAGGTAGTAAAATGAAATGTGGTTTAGAAATATGCATGTACCCTTTTTTCAATATCTACCACATAAAAATGAAGTGTTAAGATATAAGTTTTCACATGCTAGTTTGTGAAACCTTAAGTTTATTTGAAAGATGTGTATCATTTGATAAGAACAAAATAACTCAGAACTTCCTTGTACTGTCATCACCTCTGCAGTGTGATATGTGTATGCTCATTGCAACATGATTTCTTTCCTGTAGCTGACCTAGGCTGAACTTGGAACGAATATTGCCATATTACGTATGTGTGCTCCATATCTAATGGGTGAATTCATGTCATTTCAATTGCTTTCCTATGTGCATAATGTCATAATTAAAATTCCAGTCTAATAAATAAACTGCTACAGCATTTATAATACCTTCTAGTCATAGTTACATAAATTAGTTCCCCATCCCACGTAGAATAACACAGTCTTTGCTAGATGTTGTTAACAAGTTGTCCAACCACAAATTCACCAATATTAGACAGGACCTTCAAATTATCTGTATGATAAATACAGGAAATCTGATGAACAACCTTGAAAACATCCATATCGTTCTTGATAACTTAGAAAACGGTGAAGGGAATCTTAACGAAAACAACGAGCAAAAAACATCTTATACGAGAACATTAGTAAATACTAGGAATGGGTAGACATAAAACAGACAAGACGGACAAGAGATACAATAAAACACGACATCGCAGAAGCACAACCCAATCTCCCTCCTCCCTCATATGATATTTTAGATGACGACAAAACTCTACTTCCCTTCTCTCCAGAGCTTTGCATGAACTGTCAGACTGTGTCACATCGTTACTTCACCAGGTCGCGCTCAAAGACAAACCCTCTAGACAGCGCAGAATAAAAATCTTTTCCGAACAAGAACGAGAGGCAAGATGTCCTGTTCTGATGCCCCTCCATTTTTTAACAAAGGAATCTCCAAAGAACTTTTATTATTTGTGCTTATTGTCCTAATGTTTCTTCTTCTCAATTCTTTCTTTATACAGCTGAAGAGGACCACTAAATGGTCGAAACATGTCCTGCAAGTGCTAATTTATATTCAATTTTGCCTGAGTCAATAAAGTATCAATTAGGTGGTTATTTTACTAACTTCTTGAGATGTTGTTAATTCAAAATCCCTAATTTCTATAAGTTACAAATTTTAGTAGGAGGGGCCAAATTATGTCACCAGCAATAGAAATTTCATCTGGATGGGTGCATGGAGCTGGCTGATAATACATCCATCAGTGGACTGTTATTGTACGACAAAGGTTAAGCTGGGTTTGAAACCCGATTGCACCTACAAGGTATGCACAACAAGCCTGCTATACCAGTCTCATTTGAGATGGTCCTTGATCACTCTCTGAAACATTCACCTAGTGTCCATCAAAGTGCCAGAACATGATGGCCCCCTTTTGCCACTGTCACATCTGACTTGCAAACCATATAAACCACCATAAACACAACTGAAGCATAAAACCTACAACCTACAAGACTTACGGCAGATGTTGGTGTTAGCTGTTACACCATATTACTATCAGGACACATCTGCTGGGCTACAAAATGTACAGTATGTTCCACCAATGCTCACCAAGATTTTATACGGGAAGCTTAAAATATTACTGTGCATTTCATTTCAAGGTCACACGAATCTTTTGCTTTCTTGAGTGAGTTGGCTGTGTGGAATGGGAAGTGTATCTGTGAGTTTGTGCGACAGTCTTTAAGGTTTTCTGTAGTTTCCCATTTTCATACTAGGTAAAGCCATGGCTGCTACCTTCTTCCCATCATAACAACAACCTGGAGGTGTTAGTAGGACATTAAACCACTAGCAACAAAAATAAAGAAGACTAGAGGGTGATCAAATATGCTCTCCTCCAGCGCTAGGTGTTTTTACTATGGGCGGATGTGCGCTCGTTTGCCACGGGTGGGTTGAGGTCAGTAGAGGGAAGACAAACCATACAACAGTAACACAACATTTTTTAAGAAGTTCATTACTTAACAAATTATGAAAGGTGGTGTTGAAAGTACCTGCCTTCATTCTCAACACATTCTTGGCATTTTGTTACGAAATTATTCATCATCGCCGGAGTTCGCCTTGAGGGACCTCAGCAATTTCCTGACGAATATTATGTTTCAGTTCTTGTATGATGTGCAGGTTCATCTTGTACACCACACTTTAAAATTTATCCCAGAGTTAATAATTGTAGGTACATAAATTGGGGTACTGAGGGGGCCACAAATTCTTACTTCTGTAATAACTCTGTTCTGTTGAAAGATTTTGTGAATCGCTCGTAAGGAATTATTGGCAGTGTGAGCAGAGGCAGAGTCTTGTTGAAAAAATGTAAAATCGTGTTCATGTTGGTTAGTTCTCTAAAACAGGGGGTGAGTAAGACATTCACAAAAGTAAGAGAATCAACCATATTCTAAAAATATTTAGTTCAATGATGCTTTCACCTGTGATGGCACACCGCACACTGAGTTTTGCATCATGGAGGCGCACTTCATGTACAAAGTCAGAGCACTCCAGTAACAATTGTTTTGTGTACACACACAACCATGGAGGTGGAACCATACCTTGTCCAGGGGTCTATCTGTCCACTGACTCCATTCACAAACTGAGCACCTACATGCAGGGTCACCTGGTTGAAGGGTGTGTACCACAGTTATTTTATACTGTCTTAAGTGTAATAATTTAGTAGCCTTTTGCAGACCCATATGAAATTCTCACTTGCTGTGAAAAATGAACTAAATGTTTAGGAGAATTTTCCAAACGAGGACCAATGTCATTTTTCATGGCTGGGAAACCTACGGTTTCCTTTTTTGGTTTCTTAGGCTGGATACTTCCAGTTTAATGAAATTTATTATGAAGATTATGAACTGTTTTGAAACTTCTACACCCAGGAATCTTTCTTGAAACTGTCTCTGAACGTTACGACCTGACCAAGTTATTACACATGAATTATACACAGACACCTTTACGACTAATTACAGAATTAAGAAATGAATAAAACACAGGCACACAATTGAGAAAACAGCGACATCGAACACGTGTACAAGGTCAGCTAGTAGGGATGCGAGCGTGTGCACAAAACAAGGCCAGGGTCAGAACACAAAACATGTGCTGGCATGCGCGTGGCAAACAAGTGGGAAGCTTGCCCATAGGACAAACCCCACATGTGCCGGAATAAAGAATATCTGATCACTCTGTAGCTAGGAACCCACTTGGACGATGGTCTACAAGCCTAAGCTGTTACCTAGAAGAGAGAGTGCATTTAACTGAACAAGATTATTTTTTCTAAGAAAATGAACATGCATCTTTTTAGATATTCAAAGCTGAAGGTCACTCAGACAACCTTGAAATAAAAATGAAAAACTAAATATTTTTATCCAAGTATCAGCAGATGTTTAACTTGCCTCCACATCAGATAACTTTCCTACATCCCTCCTTAACCTGTAAGTGTGTCTAGGATTCCACAAATATGTTACCCTACTTACTCCATCCTCCACTGATGAAGGTTTAACTGAAAATTCAGGATTTGTATGATATTTTCTTTCCTGGAAACCTACAACCTGTTTTCCAGTCTTTGACCAGGTCAGGGATGTAATGAATGAATCATATATAGGCTGTTATTACGATGGGGTCGCCACTCCCAAAGTGATTTATATTAATGAGTGATAGATGCTATGAAATGACAATGGAGAGAGTTGCTGGAATGAAAGATGACAGGGAAAACCGGAGTACCCGGAGAAAAACCTGTCCCGCCTCCGCTTTGTCCAGCACAAATCTCACATGGAGTGACTAGGATTTGAACCACGGTATCCAGCGGTGAGAGGCCGACGCGCTGCCGTCTGAGCCATGGAGGCATTTTCTTTCCTAAGGTGTAATATACTCATTCAACATGTTTTTACATGGTCCACTGCTTTAACTTTTTTGTTCATTAATTATTTACCTAGTCCTTTCTTAAAGAATTTCAAACAACTTGGAAATGTTATCAACACTTCCCTGAATAAATTATTCCACTGTCTTCCTATAAACAAATATTTGCACCGATTTATCTTCTTGAATTCCAACCTTATCTTCACATTATGATCTTCCCTAACTTTAAAAGCTCCACTCAAGCTTAACTGTCTAGTAACGTCATTCCACACCATTTCTCCACTGACCGCTTGGAATATGCCACTTACTCGAGCAGCTCGTCTCCTTACTCCCAAGTCTTCCCAGTTCAAAGTTCGCAAAATTTTTGCAACACTACTCTTTTGTCCATAAGAAATTGTGCTGCTTTCCTCTGGATCTTTTTCAGTTCTCGTATCAAGTAATCCTGGTGCAGGTCCCATACACTGCAACCATATCCTAATAACTGAGGTCTTACCAGAGTTATTGGTCCTCTCCTTTACATCGTTACTAAACCCCTATATAATAATTATATTCTGCTCTTGTTAGCTACAGTATTTTATATAATCTTGGAAGTGCAGATATTGCCTTTGAGATTAATCTTACAAACAAGCAAATTACCTAAATAAAACTACAATTGTTTGCTGAAAGTTAGTGAATGTCACTTACCAGGTAAACTGAAAGGAGCAGAACTAAATGGATCTTCAGCCAAATCAGTGTAAGTCATCACTAGACTTTCTCGACTTTTAACATTTGAAATACCTAAGAGAAAACCAAATAAAATAATGCAAAAAATAATAAAAGGAAAAGAAAAAAAGAAAGAAAATTATTGTACAAGTTCACACAATATATTTTATATAAGAAGCAATTGAAACTGGTGAAGAGAGAAGCAACTACAGTGCCACATTCAAGACATAAAACAGCAGACAGCAAATCAGTACAAAACTTATGTCGTCAAGACTTCTACTTTTAATAACAATACACAGCCTTCGGGCTGGTTCTGGGCTACAACGCTGTTATCCACTGGAAATCCTCTTCCTCCTCTACACACAGGAATGGTACACATCAGTGTTTAATATCTAAAGTTTTAGGTGCCGGAACACACACCCAAATATTTTGCCCCCTTTTCAACCCCCTAAAAGTCGCAAGTTTCAATATTTGAAAACTTGTGATAAAACTGTATTAAACATATGGAAACATACATGTTCCAGTAACTATTGAATAAGCTATCCCCTGAAAAACACTGTGCAAAAAAAATTCTCTGGGAGATCCCGGAACACCATTCCGGCTGAAATTAAGCACTGGTACACATTAACAGTGACGTGGCTGCATTCTTTCACCCTGTACAGGTAGCATATTTATTCTTCAACAGACTTGCATATCGAACAAGTTTATTACATGTGCAGGTTGCTAGCATAAACACAGCAGTTACTTCCATTATTTTGACCCCCTGAAGGCGTACACAGTAAATGTTACTGTCAATTTATCATGACCCAATGGCTGTAATAAGGACTGATTATTTAAGGGACTAGCTACTACAACACATTTTAAATTCTCTTTTCTGCTTGCTTATAAGCAGTTGCACTTGTGTTTTTACCACCAAACTCAATACAGTATAGTTTATTGCTCTGGCCTCATTTCCTCCACCACATTTATCAAACTTAAACTGAACTACCCTCCCTCAAATTTAAATCTGTGACCATTTTGCAGCAGCAGCAGCAGCAGCAGCAGCAGCAGGAGTAGTAGTAGTAGTAGTAGTAGTAGTAGCAGCAGCAGCAGCAGCAGCAGCAGCTGCTAACACATACTACGGACAGTACGGAGATTAAAAGAGACAATGTAAGTGACCGTGTGGTTTGGGTCACGTAGCTATCAGCTTGCATTCGGGAGATAGTGCGTTCAAAACCAACTGTCAGCAGCCCTGAAGATGATTTTCCGTCGTTTCTCATTTTCACATGAGGCAAATGCGGGGCTGTACCTTAACTAAGGCCACGGTCACTTCCTTCCCACACCTAGCCCTTTCCTGCCCCATCGTCGTCATAGGACCTATTTGTTTTGGTGTGACAAAGAAAATTGTAAATATATATATATATCAAGAGAGAGGTGTGCAATAGGATTGTGGAGTTTCACTTATATACTTTTTTTAAAACCACATTTACCTTGATTTCCATCCATCATGGTGTATTCTTGTCCACATGTTCATTTACTTGATATGAGCCTTTCTTCTTTCCTCTAATCAAGGCTTGATATCATCCTGCTCAGTCACATCTTTCTGCCATCTAGGTTTGCCTTTGATCTCCCAAACTTGTGTCAGTATCTTCGTTGTCCGCCTGTTGTCTTTCATATGGAGCATGTGGCCAAAGAAAGTGTATCCATTTCCCACCTTTTTATGCACACCATTGTTTTTCCTGAGTTTCCAGGTTTGTTATTATTATTATTATTATTGTAGCAGTAGTAGCACTGACTGATTTACTTGCCTTAGAGAGACAGGAAGTCTGGTGAACTCAAGGGAAGCTTGGAAAGAAGCATGCTAAGGAGCTAGCTTATAAGCAACGAATGGAACGGTGGCAGCAAAGATGGGAGGAAGATCCTTGAGGAAAATGGACTAAGCGGCTGATACCATGTTTAGCTGATCGGGTTGCATGAGCTCAAGGTGAGGTTAACTTTTACGTAGCTCTTGATGGGTCATAGATACTTCCTGAAATTTCTACACAGAGTAGGTAGAGCGAGTGATCCGGCGTGTATTTATTGCAATGATGTTGACGATATACTTCACACATTTTTTGTATGTTATCATTGGTCAACTCGCAGATGATGTTTAGAAGCCGAGCAAGGAGAATTGACGCCAGAAACTATTGTGCAGGTGATGTTACAAAACCAAGAATCTTGGGATCAGATAGCAGTATATGTAGAAGGCATCCCGCATCAGAAAAAGAGGAGTTTGAATGCTCATGAACGGCAGTAAAGGAGAAATAAGGGAAGAAGAAACCTGGGAAATTACAAGCACGACACCGCCCTGAAGTAATGCGAGAGCGGTTCCGGGGCAGAGAAATACATCGTGGGAAAAGGGTGTGTGGGTTTTAGAGAGTAGGAATCCCACACTCCCACATAAAAAAATCATCATCATCATCATCATCATCATCATCATCATCATCATCATCTTCAGAATGTGTCTTCCAATTTCAACATGAGTAGGCTAAACAAAATAATAGCCTTCAAAAGAAGCAATCCTATACAAAGTAAAATATGTTTAGAAAACGTTTTAGAGAGAGTTAGTGAATTTAATTATCTGTGCTATAATCTTTTTTATCAGAGAGAGTTAGACTTATGAACCAAAATAGTAAAGTATACAAGAACGACAGGAATACTGAACTGTAAAATGATGCCATCTCTAGTGGAAATGTACACCTGTTTGCACCTATGTAATACTCTGGCCAGACCAACCCTATATGATGGAAGTGGGGCATGGACTCTATAAACCGTGGTTGTCTCCAGTACCACTGCGTGTGAAATGAATAGCATGCAACACAAAGCGAGACCATAAAAGAAATGAGGATGTGTTGTAAGAGTTTACAGTCCAGTTGATAACAGACTGCAGTATACATGTTCAAAGGATAGAAACTGGAAGACCATGAACCCGGAGGATGTCTAATTAAGTGATGGGGATGGAATACAAGACCGTAACAGGCCATCAGGCCCAATACATATTAAAATGATGACATAATTGTATGGCATCAGATACCATGTGCAGGCATTTCATTCAATGGCATTAGGCTGCCTGCACATCTATATATATACTCTACCAGATGGCAGTGTTGGGCAATCTATGCCTAAGTTTTAATACAATTTGTAAGTGTCTACACAGAATGTGTCACCAGAAATATTTTATATGCCAACATCGTAAGACATGGAATGTTGAATGGTCAACATCTGCTGGGTCTGAACCTAGGATCTTGGAGCCAGATTATCCAACACTTTACCGTGGATCCACAGAGCGATCACTTAATTTCCTGGATTCTTTCTGGGTTCTGCCTGGGTAAGTATGTCTTCCAATTAAAATAAAATTTGAAGTGTTGCAATAGTATGAAGATCTTATTAAAAGTGAATGTAAGTCTGGTTTAGAAGCAATCCAGTGATATCATTTGGGAAGAAACCAGAGAGGATCGAATGCCATTCAATTAAAACAGGTTCTAATTTTGATGAGGAATATGATAATCACTCTAAGAACTTGAATGTGTGGATGAGCATAGTGAATGGTTGTTATGCAGGAGGAAAAGGCAATAACTTGCAAGAAGAGGACTTGTCACTGTGTTGTTTTCTTGAGAGAAATGTTTTTTTTTTTCACAATTTGCTCTACGTTGCACTAACACAGATACGCCTTATGGTGAATCTGGGATAGGAAAGGGCTAGGAGTTGGAATAGGCCATGGCCATAGTTAAGGTACAGCTCCATCATTTGCCTGGTGTGAAAATGGGAGACCACAGAAAACCCTCTTTACGGCTGCCGGCAGTGGGGTTTGAACACAATATCTCCCGAATGCAAGCTGATGAATATGACACACACACTGTGCAGTCACTTCCTTTGTCGCAACACTTTATATTATGGATAAATATTTAATATTGTTCTAGAGTGTTAAGAGTACCTTCAGGGCAAAGATGAAGAATTTCCCTGCTCGTGTTGATGTTTGTGAACCTGTCTTGTGAGTAGAACTATTAGGCAAATGCAGATTCCGCGAGGGCTTGATGTGTTCTATGTACCTTACTTTGACCCATCTGTCCAATGCACAACTTTGGACATTCACGCCACTAGAGTTCAGGCTTGCGTTCCTTGTCCTTAAATTGCACCTCGCTGCTAGTCTTGCTGTCAAAGTCATAGATGTGTGTGCTATTCCCCTTTCTAGAAAGTTATGATTTATTTTCTCACTCAATCTTCTGTGTGTCCAGCTCTTAGGTTGAAAGGTCATCCTATCTATCCTCGATTCATAGGGCTCGGGGTTCTTATTGCTGACCAGGCCAGGAATTTTAACTGCATATGGTTAATTTGTCTAGCTCAGGGGCTGAGTGTTGGTGTAAGTTTGTCTGCCTGGTGCAGGTGCTGGTACACACTGCCCATTAGTCCAGCCATTCCCTGATGCTGGTGCCTTGCAGCTTAGACACATGTCCATGATTTTCTTTTCATCAATCTCCAAAGGACTGACATTGAGCATGCATTTGTTAGAACCTCTGAACAAGGGAAATGCCAGTCAATTTGTCACTTTCAGTTCAGTATCACCATTCTTTTAGGAGACAAGCGCTGTCACATTCTGGGTGATAAGCACAAAAGTATGGTAAATGGAATTTGTGCAGATGATGAAAGTAGAGATGAAACTATTTCAGAATTAGGTGAGTTTAATTGTCGTGTAGTGTACTGTGAAAGTGTAATTGAAGAAAATAGAGGAAACAGGATGGAAATCAATGAAAGAGGAAGCTGTGCAAATGGATTCTTTAAGAGTATGGAAGGACTGATATGAAACAGGGATGTGCCACAGAGATGTAAAGGAATTATCTACAAGACTTATTTTGTGCCAATTTTGATGCATGGATCAGAAACACGGGTGATGAAGGAGAGAGATAAAAGTAGAATACAAGCAGTGGGAATGAAGTTTCAAAGGTATTGAATAGGTCTGAACAAGAATGGACAGAGTAAGAAATAAGAAAGTTTGGGAAATGGTAAAGAAAAAAGATAGAAAAATCAAGGCTGCAGTGATATAGACATGTTCAGACAATGGGAAAAGAGAGGATACCAAGAAAGATGTTAGAAATGGAGTTGAAGAGAAGGAGACCTAGAGGAAGACCGAGGCACAGATGGCTGGAACGTGTAAAGAAGACCATCGAGGCAAGAGGAGGGAAATGGACAACAGTGAGAGAAGAGAAGTGGCGGATGGACAGAAAATGATGGAGAGGCTTATGTTCCAAGCAGACCCAGCCAGTGGTTGGAAAATGCTCCAGATGATGATGATGATGATGATGTCCTGTGGTGACAGAAAGTGATCCTCAGGACAGTGTCAGTTAAAGTGAAAACCAGTGCTAGCAGCTGAAAGAGAGTTAGATATTTTATTGGCAGAACTGATGGCAAAGATGATGATGGATATGAAATTACATTTTTGGATAAAGGAGGTTCTTTATAGTTGTTGGAAAGTGAAGATGTAACTGAGGCAGAAAAAATACAAAGAATATTTGAATATTTGACATAAAAAATATTTAAAAGGGAAGGAAAATGGAAATGAACCATTCACTGGATAAATCAGGTGAATTCATTGCATATCTTAGGGAATCATTGGGCAGATGGAAAAATATTTTAAAAATCATCTTCTTTTATGACCACATAGGATCACTTTAGTCAGTCCGTCGTTCAGGTCTCTTCGAAGGGATTGTTTGGGCTTTGCGGTCTTCCTAGTACTTCTTCAGACGCTCCGATCTTCGTGCCCTTTCCTCAGTTGAAAATATGCGTGTTGTTGGTTTGTTTTGTGTAAGGGTAAAGTGGAGGTTTGTATTCTTGAGTTTTGTATTCAATTTTATCTTATTTGTGGTGTCTTCTATTGTAAAGTCTATTTCCTTCAGATCCTCTCTTACTTCTCTGAGCCATTTACATCCTGTTGTGGTATTTTTTGAGACGAGATTGTGTTGTACTAGTTGTTTCAGAAGTCTCAAATCCTGCATCCTCATGATATGTCCAAAGAATCCCAGTCTCCTCTTACGCATAGTATCTGTAATGGGTTCTAGCTCTTTGTACACGACTTTGTTAGGTATTAACCGCCACTGTCCATCTTTCTGGTATATTTTGTTGATGCAGGTTCTTCCAATCCTCCTTTCAATTATCTGAAGTCTGTCAGTCTTTGATTGTTTATTCAAGTGAAAAAGTGTTTCTGCTGCATATGTAGCTTCCGGTTTTATAACTGTGTTGTAGTGTTTTATTTTTGCATTTATTGATAGACATTTCTTTTTGTAGATATCCCATGTTAATTTTTGTGCTTTAGCTAATCTATTTGTTATTGTTTGGATTGAGATTTTTTCATTTAGGTTATGTGTTATTATTTCTCCAAGATATTTAAATTGAGTTACTATTTTTATTTTATTACCATTTATGGTAACTTCTTTTAGTTGTGTTGGTTTTTGGGGCATAATTTCTGTTTTTTCAAATGATATTTTAAGGCCAACTTTATTTTGGGGGGGACATTTCCTAAACCATAATAGTCATGAGAGCCCATCTCCCTGCCGTAGTTCAGTTTTAATTTCAAGTGTCTCTGATGTTTCCCCCCTAAACTTCACTTTTGATTTGGTGTTAGTGAGAGTCAATTTTATCATGTTTATTTTTTTGCTAGTTGCTTTACGTCGCACCAACACAGATAGGTCTTATGGCGACGATGGGACAGGGAAGGGCTAGGAGTTGGAAGGAAGCGGCCGTGGCCTTAATTAAGGTACAGCCCCAGCATTTGCCTGGTGTGAAAATGGGAAACCACGGAAAACCATTTTCAGGGCTGCCGACAGTGGGGTTCGAACCTACTATCTCCCGAATACTGGATACTGGCCGCACTTAAGCAACTGCAGCTATCGAGCTCGGTATCATCATGTTTATTAATTTGGAGTGTAGTCCAAGGTGTCTTAAAATTTTGAACAAAGATTCTCTATGGATGCAATCATAAGCTTTCTTGAAATCGACAAATGTTATCAGCATATCTCTATTTCTTCTCCTGTTATAGTCCATTATCAACTTAAGACTTGTGATCTGATCAGGACAGTCCTCCAGGGTCTGACACCCCCTTGATATTCTCCTAGTTCTTTCTTAAGTTGTAAACTTATCCTATTAAGGATGATTATTGAAAATATCTGCTATAGTAAAATAATAGAAAAATTACGGAAGAGTAATATTAGATTGATCACAGACCTTAAAGAAAATATAAGAGACTTACGTATTACAATAGAAGATTTAAAACACAAAACAAATACACACCAAATATTGAAAGATTAACACACTAGACTAGAGACGAAAATCAACAAGCAGAGAATAG
This sequence comes from Anabrus simplex, assembly GCF_040414725.1. NCBI lineage: Eukaryota > Metazoa > Arthropoda > Insecta > Orthoptera > Tettigoniidae > Anabrus > Anabrus simplex. The sequence continues at coordinate 241,258,173 of NC_090272.1, read as the reverse complement.
GAAGAGTGATTCCAGAAGAAAAAAGAAAATTACGTTCAGAGAAACAGTATTGGGCTGACAAAAAGAAAAACGTCCATAAACCTGACTAAAGTAGTCCTATGTTGCCTAAAAAATTAAGATAAATAAAATGTAAAAGGAAATCATTCTATTCAAGTCTCGAACAATGACTGGAGTGAAATCATGCCTGAGAAAGTGAAGAGGATGATATAAACTACACTGTCATAATGTAACAGGAACAGATGAAATTAGACCTGAAATGGTGTAGTGGGAAAGCAGGATTGAAATGGCTTCATAGAGTAGTAGGATTAGCGTGGAATGTGAGCAAAATACCTTCTAATTGGACAAAAGCAGTAATTGCACCTACCTATGGCTATAAGTAACTAAACAGAAACCACTGCAGCAATTATCAAGGTACAGTGAAACCTCGTTAACATGTTTCTATAGGGGAAAGGAAAAAGAACGTGTTAAGCGAGAAAAAGTATGAATGAATATACGAATAAAAACTATCCAACAGGGATATGGAAACACTAGATATGATTTTTTCCGACATGAGGACATTTTACGTCTATCTGCAGGGATAGTGAAAATTATAGGCTTTTCTACTATTTCTAAATATGAGATAAAAGTATTAAAAGGTGTGAAAAACATGAGAGAACAAATATGAAAACCTTTTCCACTGGGGATTATAAAATAACAAGTATCAGTAGACTGAAAGTTGCAATAGAGTTAAACTAATGTATTATTAAGGTCCACCTTTCAATACAAATTATACAGAGTTTAAATTACATAAATGATTAGGGACTAGTTTCAACCTAATATTAGGTCATCAGCAGCTTAAAGCAAAATTAAAACATAAATACCGAAGAAATCAAACAATGTAAAGACACACAAGGTCTCGTAAATGTACATACCATGTGAGATATTGAAAAAAGAATTATAGAGACGCGCAGCACTATGTTAAAACATAACTCCATAACAGATCCCGTTACAGAGCGACCCAGGACGTTGGTCATGTCATGCAAATCAAAGACAAGCCATCAAACCCTACTGATCAAACCACCATTATTCACACGTGGAGGGATTATTACAAGGGTTTGAGTAATGAGAAATTTCCCCATCCACCGATAGTACAGTAGAACCCCTATTTTACGTTTTTACAGGCACCTGATTTTTTAACCTTAAATAGGGGTTTAACTTAAATCGAGGTTTCAGTAGAAAGGACACCTTTTCCAGAGATCTTTGCATGCATTAACATAAACTGTCATTATTTACACAATGACAGCAAAAAACAAGGAGATATCTACCCTACATACTGTACTGTACTTATGGTTTATGCTTCATTTGGACAGATTTTTTGCCGATGAATGCAAAACCGCTTCGGTTTAAGGTTGTTCTTATAACGTTATACATGATTTTCCATAAAAGTCAGGAAAGATACCAAAATTGCACCAAAAACATATTAAAATCGGTATGAAACAGCAATTGGTTTGTTTAAACATTTTTTGCGTATGTTTTCCAAGCAGCGGATTACTCAATAGCACGTATTATCTAATTCCAGTAGTCTGAACGAGCATATTCAGTTTCATTCTTAAAAACTGTAATAGCATCACTCCAGAGAATTGTGGCAAACATTCCCATTTTATTTCTAAGGAGTGAACAACTGCTGGCATTGCACTTACCGCGAAAACATATTATATAGTGATGGGAAGCGATTTGCAAACCCGCTACTAAATTACTGCTACTATGAAATCACACCTCAAACTGCTAGTGGGTTGGCCTGACTAGCAGGTCTTAACTGCGATTGTGATGTTTGGCAGGTGGCAGCGCTGCGCTGCGAGAAATCTATTAGGGTAACTAACGTGATCAACCAGCATGAAACGCACAGCTAGACTAATAGTAGCAGTTAAGCAGTAGCAACTAATCTAGTCATGCTCACAAGTCGAACTGTAACCCACACCACAATCGTAGTTCTGTTTCTGTTTGTATTTTGTGTCTTGAATGCTATATTAACATCTCGCTTTTTGATAGGATTAGTTATTTGAAAAATGGCTCGGTTGGTGAATGTAAATGTTGCGAATTTGGACTGCTTAGTTTTTTCAGGAGTAAGATTAGTTACTAACTTTTGTTTTACTTTATTGATGATCCGATTGACCATATTTATTTTATAACCATTAATTGAGGCCAGATCTTTTATAAATTTGAGCTCCTTTTTTAAGTTACTATCTGAAAGGGGGATTTTGAAAGCTCTATAAATCAAACTGTAAAAAGCCACCTATTCATGTGATTTTGGGTGAAGTGAATAATTTTTTATCGTTATAAAGGAGCGTTTGATGGTTTTCTAAATATTTGAAATTCGAACCTATCTCCTATTCGTGTTATATTAATATCCAGGAAGTTTATTGAGTTGTTAGTTTCTTCTTCTTTCGTGAATTTTATATTTGGATCAATATTATTTAAGAAATTTAGGATTTTTTCACTATCTTTTTCTGACAAAGGTGTCGTCTACATACCTGATCCAAAGACAAAGTCCATTTATGTTTGTATTTATTTTGTTTTGCTCCAAATGATCCATATAAATGTCTTCCAGTATGCCCGACATGGGGTCTCCCATTGCCACGCATGTTTGATGGTAAATCTTTTTTATTAAATGTGAAATAATTATTATTTAATACAAATTTCAGTAGGTTAACAAATTCATCTATTTCGCATTTACTTAATTTACTGTGTGTAAGGAGATTAGGTTTGATGATATTGATAGTTTCTTTAACTGGTATATTTGGAGACAAGTTGGTCACGTTGAAAGAAACCATTTTATGTTGTTTAATTTAATTTCCGAGTTGAACCGTGTTGTACTTGTACGCACATCACGTACAGTTTGCCGACGTTTCGAGTACATTGCAGTATTCTTTGTCAAGGCGACTGAAATACCCCTACTCGATCAGAGGTAATCAGTCTCCCAGGCAGAAATTACACTACTAGAGTGGCCTTGATCTTGGTCTTATAAATCAAACTGTAAAAAGCTGCCTGTTTATGTGATTTTGGGCGAAGTGAATAATTTTTTTCGTTATAGAGGAGCGTATGATGGTTTTCTAAATATTAGAAATTCGAACCTATCTCCTATTCGTGTTATATTAATATCCAGGAAGTTTATTGAGTTGTTAGTTTCTTCTTCTTTCGTGAATTTTATATTTGGATCAATATTATTTAAGAAATTTAGGATTTTTTCACTTTTTTTTTTTGACAAAGGTGTCATCTACATACCTGATCCAAAGACAAAGTCCATTTATGTTTGTATTTATTTTGTTTTGCTCCAAATGATCCATATATATGTCTGCCAGTATGCCCGACTTGGGGTCTCCCATTGCCAAGCATGTTATAAAAGATCTGGCTTCAATTAATGGATATAAAATAAATATGGTCAATCGGATCATCAATAAAGTAAAACAAGCATTCAAATTTCTTGAAGACCAACATTCATCCTGTCACAAGTTTAATCATCAAATTGATGAGATATTTGAATCTTTATAGACTCTTATCCACAAGGGATAAATATCCTTTTCTACCAGATCTCATTGCCAAGAAAATCTTCAAATTTAGCTCTTAAGATTGATTTTCACGTCTTTCTAAGATTTTAGACATGCTACTTGTTTTAAATATTTTAGAACTCATTCTTCCACAATCTTAATTTATCTTTCCTATTAAGCACATGTAATTAAGGCATATATCCAAAGATTCTATATTTTATGATATTCTCATAGATTAAGTTTTAAGTTTGTGAAAATGGTCTAATAGTTCTTAAGTCATACGAACATAACCATTCTTCGAGATTCAGATTTGGATGATGATGCTCTGTAAGGGAGCGAAACATGTCCCACATATAAGTTTTCAACTAATGAAGATATTTTAAATGTGACAACATTATAATGAATTGAACAGGTGGATCATAATAAAACTTTGTTATTGTAAATCAACAGATTTCAATACGGATTAAAATATGAGATTAGTCACTCGGATATAAATTAAACTGCGGCCGCTGTAGCAGAAAAAAAAAACCCGTTTTAATGACAATGTTATTTATTATTACCTTTGAAAATTCCTATATTAATCTGTGCAATATCCTTGGTTACAATGAGAAACCTTTTACTGATTCATCCGTTATTACGGTCAAATTCGGGCGTTAGTTTTTGTCCGTTATCAATATTCATATGCTCTACTCCAGTGTTCATATTGAATGCGATCGATCATCTTCCGTATCGATTCCTCGCTGTGCACGAGCGAGTCGATCTTGAGTCTGCCTAGAGATGAGCTTAACCGATATTTCAGAATATCTGTTACAGGCGTATCAGTGACACGAAAATGCCTGTGACTTTTATCGGTGATTCAGTCACAGGAAGCACGATCATAGTATGATTATCATCACAGTTACTCTTTGGTCGCGGACAGTCAGTACGGAAATACTTCTAGTTGAATTGATAACAATGTCGGGTAGTATTTTTCGAAAGATTTGGGACATTAAGAAGGGGGAAAAATAATATTCACGTTTATAAGTTTCAATAATGCTTAGGGAAGAGGTGTTAACATGATGCGCAATAAATTAACAATGGAATGTTATTATCATTGTCGTGTCTCCGGGATCCCCCTGTGGGGTGGGGGCGGTAGAATAACATCCACGGTAACCCCTGTCTGTCGTAAGAGGCGACTAAAAGGGACCCCAGGGGCTCTCAACTTGGGAGAGTGGGTTGGCGATCATGGGGCCCTGAGCTGAGTGCTGGTATTGCTTCCACATACTTGTACCAGGCTCCTCCCTTTCATCTATCCTATCCGAACTTCCTTGGTCAACTCTCTTTCTTTTCTGACCCGGACGGTATTAGAGCACTCAAGGCCTAGGGAGTCTTTCATTTTCACACCCTTCGTGATTCCTGCCTTTCTTTGGCCGATACCATCATTTTTCGAAGTGCAGGATCCCTTCCCTATTTTATCTCCGATTAGTGTTATGTAAAGGATGGTTGCCTAGTCGTATTTCCTCTTAAAACAATAATCACCACCACCACCACCACCACCACCACCTGTCTCTGAGATCCCAATTATTTACAGTACTTAATATAGGTTTAAAAATAAAATGACTATAATAAATTTATGACCTTAATAAAAAGATTCCTCTCATATACAGGGTTACTCAGCAAGATTGTCCACCTCAAATAACTCTTGAACAGTTAAAGATATTGACATCTTGTTTTCACTTTCAGTAATGGTACTAAAGGGCTAATAATTGGACTTCAAGTACTGTGTCATGACATTAATATTTTCTGAGATAATGGTACTAACTTCACTTTTTTAAAATGGTACTTCTTGGAAAAAAAAAAAAATTATGTATTCAAACATGCCTAGTGGGCCAGCTAAGGACTCATCTGTTCGATTCGCGCTACATATGAAACATGAGCTAGCTACTGTCATATGGAGTTGCTAGATATGTATTCTTTCTAAGCCTTTAATATCGCCATAGGTAACTGGTAAATGAAAAACAGATATAGACCTTGAGCTACAGAAGATAACGTAACCCTGTGAACGTGATCCAAGTACACAACTTAAACCATATTTTGTCACAGATAATTCCGTGACAGCGTATCTGATATAACAGCGACACGAAAATATCGGTGACAAAGTAAGAGGCTGTGATTTATCGATCATCTCTAAGCGTGCCCGACGTCTCCTCATAACTACGAGTTCTGTAAACAAACATTGAAATAATATGTTTTTGCAATAAGTGCAATGCCCGCAGTTAACTCCTTAGAAATAAAGGCTGAAGTAAACCCCTGCTTAATTTTAATGCTATGTACTGAAATAAAATAAGAATTTGATACTTCTCCTTCTCAAGATACAGCGGTGTGCATAACTAATTTCACAGGTTAGGTTATGTACTTTCATGTCTTGTTAAATTTCAGAAAGGCTGTTCTCGTGTAAATTTATAGTGAAAATGTTATCATTATTCTACAGGAGCTTGAAATATATAATACATGCGCGGTAAACCTAGGTTAGGTGATGCTGTTTGAAATAAGAAAATTGAAATATTTGCCACAATCCTCTGGATTGATGCTATTACAATTCTTAAGAATGAAACGGAATATGCGCGTTCAGGTTATTCGAATTAGAAAATATTTGCTAAAGAGTAAGCTGCTGTTTGGAAAACTTCCAGAAAAATGTTTAAACAAACAGATTGCTGTTTCATACCGATTTTAATGCATTTTTGTGCGAGTTTGGTAACTTTCCAGATTTTTATGGAAAATAATGTATAACGTTATGAGAACAACCTTAAACCGAAGCGGTTTTCCATTCACTGACAAAAATCTGTCAAAATGAAGCACAAACCGTAACTACAGTGCAGTGTGTAAGGTAGATATCTCCTTGTTTTATTCCTATCACCGTGTAAATAATGTATGATGGTACAATTTATGTTAATGCAGGTAAAGATCTCTGGAAAATGTGTCCTCCTTACCAAAAACTCGATTTAAGGTAAACCCCCATTTAAGGTGGAAAAAATCAGGTCCCTGTAATACGTTAAACAGGGGTTCTACTGTATATAGAAGTTCATTTCACTGAATGAGCAAGGCAAATTCATGGCGATGTGATTAATGTTAGCGAATTCAATAATATTTTTACAGTAATGCAAATTTTTCATACTTTTTTTTTTTTTTTTTTCCAGAATATGGAACAAGATGGATCACCAACTTCAATTCCAAACACACCAAGAGAAAAGGCAGCTTCAACTTCATTTCCAAGAGCTACTCAGAGTCAGCCAAAGCCCTCGACTTCATCGGAAGCAGTACTCAGTACTTCACTTGAGAACAATGCCAGTAACACTAGTGTCACAAACACCATTCCTCACCCAAGACAGATTGCCATACATCTTATATTCCAAGGAAGATCCCCGTAAAAAAAAAAATAAAAAAAAAAAATAAAAAAATAAAAAAATAAAAAAAATGATAAGTTAATGCAGCTTTTCACTAAAGACTTCCAACCTTTTAGTGTTGTTGAAAACAAGGGGTTTAAAGAATTCTTAAAAGAACTAAATCCTTCTTATGAGATGCCTTGCAGGAAACATATCTCTAATACACTTATCCCTGCCAAGTTTGAAGAATGTCTTCATACTACTAAAGCTATGCTCTCAACTGCTGTTAAGGTGTGTCTAACTATAGACATGTGGACTTCAATAAACACCGATAGTTTTATGGCTGTCACAGCTCATTTTGTTAATGAGGACTTCAACTTGATCTCGGCTTTGCTGCAATGTGCCAAATTTTCTGGTGGGCATACAAGCAAAATTTTAATTTATGAGCTGAGAAAGGTAGAATCGGAGGAGTTTGCAAAATAAATTACAGTTTCAGACAATGCCAAAACATTACAAAGGCTGTCAAAGATGTATTAAATTGGAAACTAAATTGGAAACACTTTGGCTGTTTCGGTCATAGCCTAAATTTAGTTGTTCCTGACTCGTCTGAAAAGAACGGAGTTATTAACACTTTTGAAAAATGTACAAGAGATTGTCAGGCATTTTAAAAGAAGTACCACATAACATGAAAAACTTATGGCCTACCAGGCTAAAAATATGCCAGACCGAACACAGTTGAAGCTCATTCAAGACATGTCCACTCGATGGAACTCTACATACATGTTAGAAAGGTTTACCCTTTTAGAAGAAATTGTGAAAGCTACAGTTGCTTTACTTGACCAAAATAAATGCTGTTAACAAAGAGGAGTGAAGAATGGCGCACGAGCATGTAAAAATACTGAAGCCGTTTGAAACAATCACAAAACATGTCAGTGCAGTAAAATACGTAACAGATTCCTTAGTAATACCCTTAACCGTAGACCTGAAAGATGTCTGCAAAAAACTTTTGCAAAGAAATTTCTCCACAGCTGTGAAGGAAGTTGCCAAAGCGCTGGCTAAGGGAGTTTATGGTTGGTTTGGGGATTATGAACTAAGCAAAACTTTAAGTACCTCAACTTTCTTGGACCCCAGGATAAGAATTGTGTTTTTTCAGAAGAAACCACTCGCGACAAGGTGAAGAAGAGAGCAATAACACTAGTAGTCCACAAAATTGAACAACACACTTTAAATAATGCAACAGATCGAAATCAAGTCTCTGAGACTGAGAGTGTTGGCTAGAAGAAGAAGATGAAGATCTGTCCGTGTAAACATATGTGAAGCAATGTGTATCCAAACATAAGCCATGTGGTACGAAACAATCTTGTGCAATCATTGAGGTGAACAGGTACCTTGATGAGGAGATACCGCTTAAATGGCGGAAAGATAACAAAATTGATTACCGTTCTCAGTAAAGTAGCACGTGATTACTTTTGTGTCGTATGCACATCCGTGCCCTGCAAAAGTGTGTTTTCCAAGCCTGGATATAAGAAATCGACTGACTAGAAAAAAAGCTTAGCAGCTAATGTTCTTGAACTGTAACGGAAATTAACTTCAGTCATTACACTTATTTCTTTTAAAAATATTTTGATCTCTTGAACTGTTACTGTTACCACTGTGGTTTTCTTACCAGTATCAGATTATCATATCATTATCATATTCTGTTTTATTTTAAATTTATGTTCTATAAATAAAGTTACTCGCCTAGCGAATGGCTACTTTTTTAATTTTAAATCCTGCATATGCATGGTCTATAACTTCTAGAATTGCTACCTTTAAAAAATGAGTACTACTAAGTTAATGTATAATTTGGAATTCCCCAACAAATACAAGTAGCACTAGTCTAGCTGCTATGGAGTTAATCACAGTTAAAAATCACTGCTACTTCAAAATAGCAATCACAGTTTGACATGTGAGTGTAAAATCACTGCTAGTCACACCACTAATATTATCCTGATGTTGGTTTACACGAGTTGGAGTTGTGAGGACGGAGACCTCAGGTTCGCTCAAGATGGACTCACTCATGCGCAACGAGGAATTGATATTAAAGATGATCAATCACATTCAATATAAACGCTGGAGTAGAGTGTATGAATATTGATAATGGATAAAAACTAGCATGCCCTAATTTGACCGTAATAACAGATGAATCAATAAGAGAGTTCTCATTGTAACCAAAGGATATTGGACAGATTAATTTAGGAATTTTTAAGGTTATAATAATAACACTGTCATTAAAACATTAGTTCTCTTCTGCTACAGCGACAGCGGTCGGATGTGTATCTTAGTCCGACATTTCACTTTAGCCCTAAGAGCCCGCACTCTGAATTCCTCTTCTGCCCTAAATCATCCTTAGCAAGCTTATGATGTCTTTTTCATAACCAAAACAAATAGAAATAAATATTTGAGAATTTTAACATTCCCTTAACGCTAAATGCATGTTTTGCCCTGTTGTGAATTACGTTAAATCTAATATAAAATTGCATTGCTCTTATGGAATAATGTTTGGGATGGAAATTTCTTCCGTTAAATGCGGGTTTACATTAAATCGAGGTCACACAAAATCGGGGTTATACTGTATGTGAATGCCCAGTTTATGTACCTGTTCCAGCCATTACAATTCAAGAAATCGGAGGGTTATGCAAAATATGAAAAATAACAAAGCACTAGGACTAGACGATATACCATCTGAGGTCTGGAAGATCCTTGGACAGCGTGGACCTGAAGCTGTTTAACAGAATTTTCCACGATGGTAGCATACGAAGGGAGGTCAATATATAACGCAACACTTATTTTTTAACCTAAAAGCAGGTTGCTTTTATTGAGGATTCAAATATACCATGTTATTCCACAATCCTTTTGCTGCAACACCCTATTTTTCGACATAATCCCCGTTCAATGCTACAGCCTTATGCCGCCGTAAAGTGAGGGCCGGTATTCCTGTATGGTACCGCTCGACTGTCAGAGCCAACCACATGCTGCATCGATAACTTCCCCATCATTCACGTAGTGTTTCCCGCGGAGTGTATCCTTCATTGGGCCAAACAGATGGAAGTCAGAAGGTGTGAGATACGGGCTGTAGGGTGGATAGGGTGGATCAGAAAGTTTAGTGAGCTCCTGTCTTGTGCGCAGACTTGCGTGAGGTCTTGCGTTGTCGTGGAGAAGGAGAAGTTTGCATTTTTGTGGCTACGAACACGCAGGAGTCATTTCTTCAATTTCCTTAGAGTAACACACACTTCAGAGTAGATCGTTTCACCATGAGGGAGGACATCGAATAGAATAACCCCTTCAGAGTCCCAGAAGACCGTAGCTATAACTTTATTAGATGACGGTACGGTTTTTAACTTTTTCTTCATGGGAAAGTTGGTGTGGTGCCACTCCATGGATTGCCGTTTTTGTTTCCGGTTCAAAGTGATGAATCCATGTTTCATCGCCTGTGACAATGTCTGACAAGAAATTGTCACCTTCAGCTTCATAACGAGCAAGCCATTCCACACAGATGTTTTTCTTCTTTGTTTTTTATGGTCCTCCATTAGGTGATATATATGTTGATTCCCATAGGGAATCTGAAATATATATTCCGAATGAGCACACGAGGGCGAAACGCTGGCAACCAGGAATGAGTTAGCTGGAAAATTTATAATGTCCAATAACGGATCATTTATATTGGTAATTAATGGTTATGAAATTCATGTTTTTGGTCCGTATTGAACTGAGAATAATATATAAGTAATAATAATAACCACGAGCACACTAACGCAATAAAATACAACAAGTTTTCAGCCATCGGCCAACACATGCAAGATTATAACCATAATTTCACCAATATTGAACAAGACATGGACATCCTCGCATTAGCAAACAAGGGCCCTTTACTCAACATAATGGAAAATTACTACATACACCTAGACCAATACTTTAATGCCAGTCACAATCTCAATGAAATCTCAGAGAAACCCAACATACTCTTTGATCTATTTATCAACTTTCCTCAGAAACAATAATGCAGCCAACCTAAACTCAATCCTAAATTTAATCAAAGGTACTCTTCCAAGACAATTACACTTTCTCCCGCACCCTTCAGCCCCACCTTAAGCCCTCTTCCTAAGCCATATATAATTTTATATATGTCATTTCAATACAAGAACTTACTGATTTCCATGATTATAATTTTTACAACACCCCATTTATACTTTATTCTTTGTTAAAAACCTCTTAGTATGTATATTCCTTGTATTATTAACTATTACCATAATAACATCTCATTTCACTTGTTATTCTTTAAAATAACATTTTCTTAGGATTTCGCCAAAAGTGATCTTTGCTCCAATACGGCTGATGATGACCCCTAGATGGGTCGAAACTAGTACCGTGTAATTTATAATTTTGTGAATATATTTTAGTATTGAAAAGGTGGAAACGTTTACGTTATTATTATTACTTATACATCATTTATATTGGTATTATAAATTTACTCGTTCGGGACAAATATTTCAGACTCTCTATGAGAATCAACATCTATATCATCTGATGGCCAAGCAGGCATCAATTTTTGGTAAAGAGACAAAGTCTCTCATAGTGCATTGGCACTGCCGGTGGTTCCAAGTAGCCTACGCAGTGGCCTCCACGGTATGCACTAGCCAGCGTCTTGGTAGCTGTGCTAGGTACCAACTGATGAGCCCAACCTAGCACACGAGGGCGAAATGCTAGCAACCAGGAATGAGTTAGCTGGAAAATTTATAATGTCCAATAACGGACCATTTATATTGGCCTCTATTAGGTGTAAAGGAACCCAGCGAGAACAAAGCTTTGAATACTCCAACTGGTGGGTAAGTGTGTCAGCACTACTAACAGAGACGTCAAATTCAGCAGCAAGGTGTTTGACTGTGATCTGTCGATCACCTCGCTTTGCAGGCGTCACAGCCGTGTGTGGGCGGCTGGCACGCGGGAGATCAGACAGGTTTGCTCGACCTAGTTGTGATGATGAAACACGCCTCGCCCAACGACTCACTGTGCTTTTGTCCTCTGCCAGGTCTCCGTAGTCTGCAAGGGGGCCTATGGATATGTGATCCCCTGGTTTTCCACAAACTTAATAACTGCTCCCTGTTTTGTATGCACCTCCGTTACAGATGCCATTCTGAAGGCTAGTTATAGTGCTGTCACCAATCGCAAATTAATGAAACACTATGAGATGAAGCGGGAATATTCAAAGATGTCTCAAACAAAATTCCAATTTTTAAAAACCGAAATTGGCCGAGAAATAAAATGTGTTGCATTATATACTGAATGCCCCTTGTACTTGCAATTTGGTTGACCAGCACTACAGTCCCTATCTGGAAAGGCAAAGGTGGTGATGGTGAATGCGTCAACTACCGACCAATACGTTTATTATGTCAGACACTTGCTCTAAAGCATTACTTTGTCAATTTATATATTTTTCATCTAAACAGTGTTATGTGGTTGAAGATGTTGATAATATACGAAACATGTACCACTTTTAACCATTAAATTGCCTTAAGCAATCATTGTATCGACTAGGTGGAAAATAAATAAATAATTGTGAATCTATTGAAATGCGATACGGACCATGAAGCTGATTTTATGTAATATTATGTCAGACGTCGAAGATTTCTGAACGTATTCTTGATAATCGCCTAGGCAACATCATACAAATTTCTACAAAGCAATGAGGTTTTGTCAAAGGGATCAGTACAACTGATGCTATTGATACAACCTGTCTCTGTAGAGAAACACAGAGAGATGAACAAACCTCTATACCTACCCTTTTTGGACTTTGAGAAGGCTTTTGACCGATTACCCTATAAGCTTATTTATTTATTTATTTATTTATTTATTGCACACTACAGGACTTAGTGTCCCAATTACAGTTGCAACTATGACAGATAAGCTACAATTAACACAGTGAAACTTATATCTAAACTATATTCTACAATTTTATCTAATTTCCTATAATATTGATATAAAATATCCAAGTACGTTTCTAAAGACTAAAGAACCTTATGTTAATGCGGTGGAACAACACACGACAAAGTAAAATGATAAAATAAATGAAGCAATACATTATATTGCATAATATTATAGAACTTCACCTTACAATTTCCCCTATTTTTAGGACTTCATACAACTGCGCGATGAAGTTCAGTTACAAACTCACACAATGGCAAACTGAAGTCAAGGTCATTATTTTTCTGAATGGCACTGTTGAAGATACTGCAGAGTCTGTTTACCGGAGAGTTATCATGGGCGCACGTCCTGGTTTTTTCATTTTAAAATGTTATGTTATTTCTGGAATTGAAGCGAGGTACATGGAAATTTAGGAGAGAAAGTAATTCAGGATTATCAATAGCATAGTTTACAACTTTAAAAAGAAATTTTACTGCATCCTTCCGTCTGCAAATTTCTAAACTCTCCACTCCGAAATTTAAAAGGATATCACTATAGCGTACCATACGGGAATAGCAGCCAGTTTTTAAATATTGTAAGTATTTTAAAAATCTTTTTTGTAGTTTATCAATCTGATAGACATATGATTGACACATAGGGCTCCAAACGATGCTGGCATATTCTCCTTTTGGTCTTACTATGGTATTGCAAGTTTGTGTGTTTTTGAAGGGTTTTATATTCCTGATAATGAATCCTAGGGTCTTGTACGACTCAGCTACCACTTTCAGTATATGCGAATTGAACGTAAGCTCGTGGTCGAATAAAACCCCTAAGTCTTTCATCTCGCAAACTGATCGTAAATCAATGTCACCTAGCTTGTAAGTGTAGTGGACGGGAGTTTTCCTTCTGGTGAACGACATTAATACACATTTTTCTGCATTTAAGTACAGTTTATTTTCAGTCGCCCACTCCAGCACATTTTTCAAGTCTAGCTGAAGCTGTTCACAGTCGTTTATGTTTTCAATGGCTTTGAACACTTTGAAATCGTCAGCGTATAGCAGACAGCTGGAATATTTCACTTGTTCAGTCAAGTCATTGATGAATGCGAGAAAAACTAAAGGGACTAAATTTGACCCCTGAATTATTCCTGAATTTACAGGGTATTCCCGAGAAGAATGTCTCTGGAAAGAAACGAACTGCTTCCTATCACCCAGATAGGAACTGAAAAAATGCAACAGTTGTTTCGAGAAACCGAACAGGTTTAACTTGCTTAGTAGGGCATAGTGATTAATTTTATCAAATGTTTTTGCAAAATCTGTAAATACTACGTCCATTTATCCACCCGTGTCAAGTTCTGTGGACACTTGCTGAGTGAAGTTAACCAAGTTTGTGATTGTGGAACGTCGTGAAAGGAAAGCATGTTGTTTGATATAAGAGGTCTTATATATGTTGTTAGTCGATTACATAACATAAATTCGAAAACTGTTGCTATCGCGGATAAAATAGAAATAGTCCGGTAGTTGTTTATTAGTGTGGGATCCCCTGATTTAAGTATGGGGCACACTCGTGATAGCTTCCAGACGGATGGAAAAAATAGATGTTTTAATAATCAAATTATAAATAAATAGAAGTGGATGCTTAAGAACTTCTGAACAACCTTTTATCACGTACAGTGGTACATGGTCTGGTCCTGCAGATGCTTTAGGTTTCAGCTTTTTAAGTGCTACTTCAACTTCTTCTAAAGCGAAGTTTTTAATATGCAACGTATCGTTAGTGAAAGATGGAGCGTTAGGTATGCGATATTGTGCCTTATGCGGGGAATATACTGATTGGAAGTAGTCCGCAAAACCTTCTACAATTTCATCCTTAGTATCTAGTATGTTATTTTCATATTTGTAAGTGTCGCAATCCCTACTATTCTTTCTCCTATTTTTAACATATGCCCAGAAAGATCTAGTGTCATTGTTGATACCTTGTTCCACTGTCTCAGTGTATCTTCTGTGTGCAGACTTAATTTCAGATTTAATTTGAGCTCTCAGAATTTTATATTGACTATCATAATGTTCTGTAATGTGCTTCCGCTTTCTGTAATATTCTTTTTCTTTTAATTTTCGAATTATGCTATCTGTAAACCAAATGGGGTATGTTTTGCCATTACCTGTTTTTTTTTCATGGGAACCGATTTGTTTATAGCTGAATAAAGATTGCCGTAAAAACAATCTACTGCAGCAGCAACTTCAGTGCATTCATATTGGGAAAGCCCAGAAGCCTATATCCAATGAACCCAACTTCTCTATCACAACGTCACCAGTGTGGTTCGCTGTCCAACAGGGATCTCACCTTAATTTCCTACCACAAACCACTGGTTCAAGTTGACCTACTTTGGCCTGGACCACATTTTCCATTAATTTTCTCTTGGAGTATTACTTGTAGATGGTGGCATTTACTGTTCTGTACCATATGACCAAAGTATTCTAGCTTACAACATTGTCTGGTATGAAAGTGAACATCAATACATATTTAAGATAACATGTTGTTTAATTAAATTATCATACTTTAACAGATAAAAATAAAAACCGAGTGGAGCGGCTGCGCATCGTAACGCACTACGGCTATAGAGTCAAACTCTGCATTCAGGAGACTCGTAGGTTCAAACCCCACATTTAGTTGTCCTGAGAATCGTTTTCCGTGGTTATCCATTCCAATTTTTACTTCCGAGCAAATGCCAGGTCAGTTCCTATTCACAGGCCACAGCAGATTCCTTCCACCTCCTAATACAGTTTCACTCATAGTCATTCATTTCATCTTCATTAGCTCCTCAACTGAGGTTGGTGTCAGGAAGGGCATCCAGCCGTAAAAACTTGCCATATGAATTCACATCCTCATTCCCGACCCCATATCAGGAAACAGGACTAAGGGGTAGGCAGGGACTCAGACAAATAAAATATATAATAAAAGCTTGTGTCAAGAGCACGAACACTAAATTTATAGTTCTTATACGTGGCATAATAAAAAAATGGTTTAGCAACCCCCCTACCCCCACCCTCAAAGTTGCCATCCTCATTAGACAAGAATGTAATCTTATCCCTTTGTTGTTCATTTACTGAAAGGTCTAAAATGCCAAGGAGGAATTCAGTTGGGCAGAAATGTATTATGCAATTTGGCCTTTGCTGAAAATTCAGACTTAATAGCAGACTGTGCTCAAAGCCTGCAATATAATATCTAGGAAAATGAAGAAGTGCAGTGGGTATGATATGAAAATTAGCATTACCAAGACTAAAGTATTGTCAGGAGGGTGGACTGAATGCCAGGTAGGGAATACTTCGGATGTGTGTTCTCCCAAGATGGTAGTATAGTAAATTAAATTGAATCAAAGGGCAGCAAAGCTAATGCAATGAGTTCGCAACTGCAATCAACTGTATTTTCGAAGAAAGAAGTCAGCTCCCAGACGAAACTATCTTTACATCAGTCTGTTTACAGACCAGCTTTACTGTACTGGAGTGAAAGCTGGGTGGACTCAAAATTTCACATTCATAAGTTGGAAGTAACAGACATGACAGTAGAGCATTCACCGTTACAAACGGTCAGAACAATGGTAGGAGGGTACTCGGAATATGAAGATAGTGGCTAAGTTGGGAATTAACTTGATGGATGAAGCAGTATTTAACTTTAAGAAACTGGCTTCACCGATGAGGTCATGTGAAGCGAATGGCAGAGGATAATTAACCTAGGAGAATAATGTACACAGCCATGGCAGCTAAGAAAAACAGAGGAATATAAAGGTGGTGATAGTTTGATTCAGTTCGAGTTCGAGGCCACTGAACTATTTTTTTTTAAATTTTTTTTTTTTTTTTACAATTCCCTTTATGTCGTACCAACACAGATAGGTCTTATGGCGATGATGGGATGGGAAAGGCCTAGGAGTGAGAAGAAAGCGGACGTGGCCTTAATTAAGGAACAGCCTCAGCATTTGACTGGTGTGAAAATGGAAAAGAATTAATCACAAACAGTGGTTTGTCGAGGCACTATGTTACAGTGGAACCTTGATTCTCTGTGTTTGGAAGGACCACGGAAACAAAGTACAACATGGGAAAACAGAATATCCGGGAATGAATAAAAACCATCAACAATTTGGCTAAACATGGCAAAAAACAAAATAGGTTTAATCTTACAAACACTCCTAAACCAAATCGAACTACAGCCCCAATGGGCTGTCGGCTACCAAGCGATCGCTCATCAGCCCAAAGGCCTGCAGATTGGTGACACGTGGTCAGTGTAAGGAATCCTCTCGGCCATTAGGCCTATTCCTGGCTCTCTAGACCGGGGTCACCATCAACCAACCCTCATATCCAGGTAAAATGCCTGACCTGGCCGGAAATTGAAAACGGGCCTTCGGGTGAGAGCCAGGCAAGTTAGACCGCGGAGCTGGATTCAAACATTAATTACCGGTACGCCAGTTAAAAACCTTGATACTTTACATTCAGTTCTACCAGGAAAACTTTGTCAGTTTCCAGTGAAAACTACTTTCAGTTCAGCAACTTTGTTCAGCCAAACTCTTCAAAAAATCTAGTAATGCCAAGTCAACCAACAATCGACCACAAGTAGTTTTAATTCTCTAATCTAATAAAATAAAGCACATTAGAGACAAAAGTGCCAACATGATGGCAAAATCCCTTCCTTTTCTTTTTAAATCTTCCACTGTAATTTGGTCACCGATTTACTGTTTGTAGTCAGTTTCTGGAAATTCTGTACCGTGTAAAAAAAGGCCTACATTGACTTTTAAAGGTTATGTTGAACTCGAGAATATGGTTTCGAATGTAAGTATCGATTCTCAAAAGACAGTAATAGGCAATCCCAAGACCTCTCATGGCTTTATGTATATGTAAGGTACAACATCTGTTCTGGTCTGGATAACATAATCGTACCGACTTATATTCACTTTCTATCAAACACTTTTCTGCATTGTCAATACTTTACATTTTTATTATAATTATCTACCGTACATGTTTCGAGAGCTACAGCTCTCTTCTTCAGCGGTGCCAAAACATCAAACTAAATCCTTGGACATAATACATTTATATAAATACAGTCATCAAGAGAACAAATTATACATAAATATTGAAATAGTTACAGTAAATCGGTGACCAAATTACAGTGGAAGATTTAAAAAGAAAAGGAAGGGATTTTGCCATCATGTTGGCACTTTTGTCTCTAATGTGCTTTATTTTATTAGTTAAAATATTTCTTTGTGTCTTTCGAGGGCTTGGTATACTGAGAAATATTTACCCCACTAACACAACTTTATTCTAATAAAATATTAAATGCGAGGACCATATATCTGTTTCAGAATTTTAATCATTATCAAAATAGTTCACTAATGACAATCCGCTATAGCAAGTAAATTGTTCACCGTTGTGAATTCTTGCTATAACAGATTTCTACTGTATGTATCTACCCTACATACCCTGGTAGTGTTTCTGTAATTCACTGGGAAGGGAAAACTATTTATATTTAAAACTGTCTTATGCTTTGAATGTGGCAGGCTAATGGTAATCCAACAGTGGTTTTAAATGCTCTTTACTCTTTTCCACGATGGATGAAATTACAACCAAACAATACACACGAAAAATTATCATCAGCAAAGGAATTGAATACTAAACGTTTCAACTCACAACATCTGACTTTTTACTCACTGCTTTGAGAGCCTCTTCTTATCTTGTCAAATTCAGCTCCAAATATGTGATCTTCGGTCAACTGGCTGAAGGGAGTTGAATCTTCAAATGGATTCCAATCAGCTATATCAGCTGACAGCGACCTCCCACCAGCAGACAGTGCATTAGAAAGTTCACCCTATGACAAAACATACACAACAATATAGAATAGAGGAAAAATTATTCCAGAAAAATGCATTATCTTGCACATACAAAACTCACATGTGATGCTGAAACTCCTACAAGATGTCTATGCGATTCTGGAATGTTGACACCCTTGGAAGCTGCTGAATCTGGATTGTCTGGAGGACTGTTTGATCCTGATCGTGACTTCACTGAAGCTTCGTATGGTGCTAGGAACTGGCTAGTTTCATTTGCGAACACTCTGTGAAATCAACATCAACTATACTTAGACACATAAATATTATGAAAGAACATTAGGAAAAATAGAAAATACAGTTAAAACTTCTTCATACTTTTTTTTCAATGGTCCCTATACATATTATGGCAAATTTTTTTTTTTATACATCCTTCTTCTTCTTCCCAATGAGGCCTGCTAAGGACCACGTTCCAATTTCAATTCAGTTCTTCATACTGTGTTGTTTTCTCTTCCGCTCCTTCCAATATTCTTTCATCCTATCACTATGCCGTTTCCTTCTGTCCTCGGACCACTTCGCACCAGGCTTCTTGTTCAATCTTCCTTGGAATTCTTCCATACTTACTACCCTCTTTCTAAAAATTTTGCTGTCCATAGTTCCTTTTTCTCTTATATTATTTCTTTCTAAATCTTTCTTTACTTCTTGAATCCAGCTAGTTGTTGCCTTTTTGTCCCAAAGGTACTTGAAAATCCTTTTTGTTAATCTGGAATCATCCATTCTGTAAATATGTCCGAAAAATTGCAATCTCCTTTTTCTTCTGGTTTCTGTTATGTTTTCTATGTTCCTGTATATTTCATCATTAGATCTTAATTTCCATACTTCTGTTGTTTTCACAGGGCCTAAGATTTTTCTCATGATTCTCCTTTCTACTACCTCAAGTTTATGTAACCAATAGTTTAGTACCAGGCATTCACTTGCATATAAGCATTCCGGTTTCACCACTGTAGTGTCGTGCCTTATTTTAAGATTTTTAGATAGACACTTTTGTTATAAAAATTCTTTGTGATACCATATGCTCTTTTCATCTTGTGTACCCTTTCTTCTACTGCAGATTTGTCTAAACTATTTTCTTGAATTATTTCTCCCAGATATTTGAATTTCGTTACTCTTTCTACTGGACCAATATCTGTTGCCAAAAATTATGGAGCATTCTTGATGTTTGTAATAAATTTTGTTTTTTCTACAGAGATTCTCAAACCTGTCTTGTTGGCTATTTCTTCCAGGAGATTGATTTGTGTTGTTGCACTTGTTAGGTTTTCTGACAATATAGCAAAATCGTCTGCAAATGCTAGGCAATTTATTTCAAAGCCTTTTGTTTTTTTCTCCCCAAAGTTACCGGCAAAATGTTATGCTCTTTAAGCTTTACGTTCCAAATTCTTACAATTTTCTCCAAAAAACAGTTGAATAAAAGGGGTGACAGACTGTCACCTTGCCGTACCCCTGTATTCATCTTAACAGGTTTGGATATCTCGCCCATAAATTTCACTTTTGAAATTGTGTCAGTAAGGGTTTCACGTATTAGGTTTGCCAATTTAGTTCTCACTCCAAATGCACGAATTGTTTTATCTATGGTTTCTCCATCAACCGAGTCAAAGGCATTTTTGAAATCTACAAAATTCACAATGTCTTTTGAATTCAATATCCTATGGCGAATTATGGATTTTAAGTTAAATATTTCAATATTTGTTCATTTATATGATTTTTACGCTTATACAATCACATCTTTAGTTCCCGAGGGCAAAATGCACTGTTTATACGTTAATGATGGTTTCAGTTTTTAAAATCACAAGAACGATTCTAAGTACAAACTTATGACTTGCAATGTCCTTTCCTTCGAAACCATCCTTCAATACTCACAATGGTAGCAAGAGTGACCTTAAAGCTATTTTTGAGCAAAAGTTGTGGAATACCAAACTGTACTTGCTTCAGTCCTTTGTGTTCTGTGCCCCAACTGTGATTAGCATCGTGAGTAGTGAACATGGGTGAGAGGAAGAGGAACTGCACGACAACTGCTGAAAAATTATGTATTTTGAATGTAGTGAGGGAAAGTGACAACACCTGTCTACCTTAAATATGATTGTAGTTAAGGCAGCAGAAATTGAAGAAAGTGGGCGTGTTAGGTGTTAACGACAAATAAGCGAACCTGCACTCAGGGCGGAAAATATGAATTTCTGGAATATAGTTTATTACAGCAGTTCAGGTAACACAGGGCAGAAGGCATTCTAATCAGCGGACCAATGTTTTGAGAAAAGGCAAGTGAAATGACAGTCGGACTTAGTGCTGAAAATTTTAAAGCCTTGTCGGGCTGGTTACGCAAATTTAAGGTTAGGCACAGTATTTGGCAGTCACAATGTGTGTGGGAAAGCAGAAGTGTGAATGTCAAGACTGTACAAGATTAGAAACAAAACGGTTCGAAAGAACTGACTTTTCGATTCGCTCTCCTAAGGACATTTTCAACACTGACAGGACAGGTGTCTTTTTTAATTTAATGCCTGGTCATACAATGGCATTAAAAGGGGAAAAACGGACACAGCGGGAAACAAAGCAAACAACGCCTAACAGTTCTATTGAGCCCAACAGTGACAAAAGTAAAAAGCTGCCTCCACTGACAATCGGCAAATTTTGAAGGCCTCATTGTTTTACAAACATTGCAATACTCCCCACAAAATACTCAAACAACAGCAAACCCTGGGTCATTAGAAAAGTTTTTGAAGACTGGCTTCAAAGTGTGGAGTCCAAAATGGAAGCAAAAGGTCGCAAGATCTTATTGTTTGTGAACCGATGTGATGCACATCCTCTTACTATCCACCACCGAATAATCCCCACAATCTAACCTTGAAAAAAAAAATGCCAACATTGATTCAAATAAAACCTGCACCCCAATTTTTTTTAAAAAATATGCGGGTATTATTCACGTAAATACGGTACTTTTTATTGGAGGAATATGACTGTGGAATTTTCCTCAGCAAAACAATTTATTGAAAATGGGGCCAAAAAAATAATTTTAAATGCAGCAAAAAAAAAATCTCCTTTCTGATGATAACCAGTGACCTATCAGGGCCCTCTGTGGAACATAATGCCCATTCTACTCCATAACATTGATTTAAATGTCATACCACACCCAGTATAATCAGCAGACATTACATCTTAAAACATTTACTTGTTTTAATCTGAATAAAAAGTTTTAAATATAGAATTTATGTTTGCAGGATGTGGAAGAAAAAAAAAAAATTGAAAAGAATAAATTGAAACAATTAATACCGTACTCTTACGGCAGGTGACCTTCAGCATGGAAGTGACCAATGGAAAGCAATGGGAGATATCACAGCCAAAGAGAAACAGAGAATGCACTCACAGGGTTGCCAGTGGACCTCAATCTGCACCTATTTGCATTATATCATTCAACTATATCAGTTCCATCCAAGAGATAACAAAATTATCGAGGTGTATGCCATGTAATATTTACAGGAGTGATGATATTAAGGGCTTTAAAACAACAATTTAAAGATTAATAATTTCCATCATCATCATCATTTACCTTTATCCAGCTGTAGCCAGCTAGGGGCAAATATGATTCCTCGCCACTTTCTTCGGTCTTTTTATCACTCCTCCTCCAACACTGCGTCCCAGTCCAGGTTTCTTTCTATAATACTGCGTTGGATTGTGTCCTTCATCTCAATCATGGTCCTCCACGGCCTCTCCTTCCTTGCATTTGAATTTCCATCACTTTTTTTGACATTCTTTCATCACTTCGCTTTGTGTGCGCAAACCATCTTAGCCGGCTCTCCTCTATTCTATCATTCATTTTTTCCACACCAATTTCTTCCCAGATTTTCTCATTCCATATTTGTCTATTCTACTCTTCTGTATCATACTCCTCAAGAACTTCATTTCGGCCGCCTGTATTCGACTCTCATCCTCCTTTGTCATTGTCCAAGTTTCTGCTCTGTAAGTTGTTATGGGTATTGATTATTTTCACCATGTTGGTCCGTATTGACTTATATTCAAATCTCTATAGAACACTTTACCGCCTTGTCAATACTTTACATATTTTATTATATTTAATTACCGTACATGTTTCGAGAGCCAACTACTCTCTTCATCAGCGGTGCCAAACATTAATTAATCTTTGGACTTGGTGCATTGGTACAAATAGAACAGTTATATATAAATCTTGAAACTGTTACAATATTTCTCTGTGTTTCACCTTTCACTTACTATGTCATTTGTTACGAACTTTAAACTAGAATTTTCAAATTATAAATAATAAAATCTATTAAATTAATCACTATATGTTAATTTTTATTATTATTATTGAAAAATGTGCACATGCCGTGCAGAATACCATTACATTACATACACATTACTTTTCTTTGGTATAAGCTATGATGGATTTCTGTCTATTCTTGCATTTTACAATAAGGTATCTATCACAGAATTCCAAGCACAACTCACACACACATTCGTCATTTGGTTCGTGAAATAATTTGTTGCAGCACACCTTGTGGTGGAAACCATCGATCGCCAATCTCGTCGTCACGTGTCGCATAACATGATTAGCTTCCATCCAGGTCTGTCTTGCATAGCAGATGTTGCATAGAAGTCCTCTGGTATGTTGTTTTTCTTCTCAGGCAGATCTTGTATACGCTGTTTGAAGCTGGTACTAGCTTGAAGTATGAGCTCGCATCTCAGATCCTCTATTAAGAAGGTCTCCCTCGTAAGCTCATACACTAGCCTCGATCTTGCATTCTGCGGGACTCCTACAATTCTCTTCAGGTATCTAGCCTTTACTCGCTCCAATTCTTCCAGCTGTTTGTACGTGAGGTATTCTCCCACTAATTCTAGGCCATACGTCAGAACAGGTAGTATCTTTAACCTAAACAAGTCCATAGCTGTGCTGATCGATAGTTGTGTGATGTTTCTGATTTCATTCATAGCCCTAGTGGCCGCCACTGCTCTAGATCTTATATGTAAACTGAAACTCTTTCCCGTTGTTTGAATTGTGATACCTAGATATTTAAAATTGTTAGCCCTCTTGAGTAGTTTGCCATTGCATTTGATGTTCTCTGCTTCAGTGAGTCTTCCTCCTTTCCTAAATACTACCAATTCCGTCTTCTCTTCGTTTATCTGGATGTTGTTTCTCTCTGCCCATTCACATAGTGTGTTTAGCGATACTTGCAGTTTATCTGTATCTGTCGCTGCAATGGCCATGTCATCAGCGTATACGTATGTGCTTATTGCTGCCATTCCTTTGGTGACATCGTTCGTGAGAACATTAAACAGGATAGGGCTGAGTGGATCGCCTTGGAGGACACCGTCTGCGACAGCCAGTCAGATATGCCTATTCTATCATCTATCTGTATGTAGTTTTCTGCCAGTATATTCGATATCAGGGTCGTTGTGCTCGTTCTTCCAATTAGTTCCTCCAGTTTATCTATTAATACCTTTCTGTTGACCATATCGAAGGCTTCTGAGTAATCAACAAAAACCACATATAGTTTTCCTTTTGGTCTTTCTATCGTCTGTTTTATTTGTTCCAACAAGTTTTCTACTGCCAGAGTCGTGGACCTTCCCTTCCTAAAACCAAACTGTTCCTCTGGTAGAAGGGGTTCTAGATTCTCTGCCATCCTTTTGGTGAGGATTCCTGTTAGGAGTTTCAGTAATGTAGATTCCAATGCTATTCCTCTATACGCGTTTGGGTCCTCTGTGTCTCCTTTTCCCTTATATAATAGCTTGATTATTGACTTTCTCCATTCGTCTGGTATACTTCCTAATTCTAAACATTTATTTAGAAGGGAGGTCCATATCGGTAGGTATTCTTGTGCTGTCTGCTTTAAGTGTTCACTTCTTATTCCATCTACTCCTGGTACTCTGTTATTCCTCATTTTCTGTATCGCTTTCGCAATTTCATCCGTGGTGAAGATCTCATCAGCTTGTGGAGTCATAGGTGTCTTAATCATGGGTCGTGTTTCTTTTGAGCAAATTACTATTCTTATATGATCTATCCATGTTTCCATAGGTATGTTGGGCTGTATTTTCTGCCCTTTTGGCCTCAGAGCTCGGTAGGGGTCTTCTTCTCCCTCCTCTACCATTTTCTTATGTTCTTTTTCCAGGTGTTGCTTTTTCTTCTTTTTTATTAGGTTCTTGTATTTCTTTCGTTCTCGTTCGTATTCTTCGGTGGTTGCGCTAGCCATTTGTCCTCTAGTTTTATGTAGTGTTTTCAGTGTCAATTTTCTTTGTTCATAACATTTATTTACATTTAAAAAGAATAAGATGTTTCTTCGTGTCTAAATTTAACATTTACTTTGCCATTTAGTAGAACCCTTTAAAATAAAATAGTTTCAATTCGTAAAATAATAACACCTATAAAGTTAGTCACTCTCTTAAAATATTTTCTGTTCTCTTCTTTTCTTCTTTCCTTAAGTCTGCTATAATTCCGAGACCTCACATGAATTAGAATTTCCTCCTCTTAATCCCGTCCAAATCTTCATTTCATCTAATTTGTTGTTGTTGTTGTTGAGTCATCAGTCCATAGACTGGTTTGATGCAGCTCTCCATGCCACCCTATCCTGTGCTAACCTTTTCATTTCTATGTAACTATTGCATCCTACATCTGCTCTAATCTGTTTGTCATATTCATACCTTGGTCTACCCCTACCGTTCTTGCGACCTACACTTCCTTCAAAAACCAACTGAACAAGTCCTGGGTGTCTTAAGATGTGTCCTATCATTCTATCTCTTCTTCTCGTCAAATGTAGCCAAATCGATCTCCTCTCACCAATTCGATTCAGTATCTCTTCATTCGTGATTCGATCTATCCATCTCACCTTCAGCATTCTTCTGTAACACCACATTTCAAAAGCTTCTATTCTCTTTCTTTCTGAGCTAGTTATCGTCCATGTTTCACTTCCATACAATGCCACGCTCCACACAAAAGTCTTCAAAAACATCTTTCTAATTCCGATATCAATGTTTGAAGTGAGCAAATTTCTTTTCTTAAGAAAATTCTTCCTGGCTTGTGCTAGTCTCATTTTATGTCCTCCTTACTTCTGCCATCGTTGGTTATTTTACTACCCAAGTAACAATATTCATCTACTTCCTTTAAGACTTCGTTTCCTAATCTAATATTTCCTACATCACCTGCTTTCGTTCGACTACACTCCATTACTTTTGTTTTGGACTTATTTATTTTCATCTTGTACTCCTTACCTAAAACTTCATCCATACCATTCAGCAACTTCTCGAGATCTTCTGCAGTCTCAGATAAAATAACAATATCATCGGCAAATCTCAAGGTTTTGATTTCCTCTCCTTGGACTGTGATTCCCTTTCCAAATTTCTCTTTGATTTCCTTTACTGCCTGTTCTATGTAAACATTGAAAAGGAGAGGGGACAAACTGCAGCCTTGCCTCACTCCTTTCTGGATTGCTGCTTCTTTTTCAAAGCCCTCGATTCTTATCACTGCAGACTGATTTTTATACAGGTTGTAGATAATTCTTCGTTCTCGGTATCTGATCCCTATCATCTTCAGAATCATAAATAGCCTGGTCCAATCAACATTATCGAATGCCTTTTCTAGATCTACGAATGCCATGTACGTGGGCTTGTCCTTCTTGATTCGATCCTCTAAGATCAGACGTAAAGTCAGGATTGCTTCACGTGTTCCTACATTTCTTCTGAAGCCAAATTGATCTTCCCCCAACTCAGCTTCAACTTGTTTTTCCATTCTTCTGTAAATAATACGTGTTAAAATTTTGCAGGCATGAGATACTAAAGTAATAGTGCGGTAGTTTTCACACCTGTCAGCACCGGCTTTCTTGGGAATAGGTATAACAACATTCTGCCGAAAATCGGATGGGACTTCTCCTGTCTCATACATCTTGCACACTAAATGAAATAACCTTACCATGCTGGTTTCTCCTAAGGCAGTCAGTAATTCAGAGGGAATATCATCAATTCCAGGTGCCTTGTTCCTATTTAGGTCACTCACAGCTCTGTCAAACTCTGACCTCAAAATTGGGTCTCCCATTTCATCAGCATCAACAGCCTCTTCATGTTCCAGAACCAAATTATCTACATCGTTACCTTGATACAACTGTTGGATATGCTCCTGCCATCTTTCTGCTTTGTCTTCTTTCCCTAGAAGTGGCTTTCCATCTGAGCTCTTAATATTCATGCACCTAGATTTCCTTTCTCCACAGGTTTCCTTGATTTCCCTGTATGCAGCATCTACCTTTCCCAGGACCATACAGCCTTCGACATCCTTGCACTTCTCCTTCAGCCATTCTTCCTTAGCTACCTTGCACTTTCTATCCACTTCATTCTTTAATCGCCTGTATTCTTTTCTGCCCTCTTCATTTCTAGCATTCTTGTATTTTCGTCGTTCATCAATCAGGTCTAGTATCTCCTGAGTTATCCACTGATTCTTAGTTCATCTTTTCTTCCTTCCTAACATTTCTTCAGCAGCCCTACTGACTTCATTTTTCATGACTCTCCACTCTTCCTCTATAGTGCTTCCTTCAGCCTTTTCATTTAGTCCTTGTGCAACATGTTCCTTGAAACAATCCATCACATTCTTTTCTTTCAACTTGTCTAGATCCCATCTTTTTGCATTCTTTCCTTTCTTCAATTTCTTCAACTTCAGATGGCATTTCATGACCAACAAGTTGTGGTCAGAGTCCACGTCTGCTCCTGGGAAAGTTTTGCAATCCAACACCTGGTTTCTGAATCTCTGCCTAATCATAATGAAGTCTATTTGATACCTTCCAGTGTCTCCAGGTCTCGTCCACGTATACAGCCGTCGTTTGTGGTGTTTGAACCAAGTATTGGCGAGGACTAAATTATGGTCAGTGCAGAATTCAACCAGCCGACTTCCTCTTTCGTTCCTTTGTCCCAATCCAAATTCTCCTACTGTGCTACCTTCTCTTCCTTGGCCTACCACTGCGTTCCAGTCTCCCATCACAATTAGATTCTCGTCACCTTTGACATATTGTATTAAATCTTCTATCTCCTCATATATTCTTTCAATTTCTTCATCATCCGCTGAACTAGTAGGCATATAGACCTGCACTATTATGGTGGGCATTGGTTTGGTGTCTATCTTGGCGACAATAATTCTTTCACTATGCTGGTCGTAGTAGCTTATCCGCTGCCCTATTTTCTTATTCATTATTAAACCAACTCCTGCATTACCCCTGTTTGATTTCGTGTTGATAATTCGGTAGTCGCCTGACCAAAAATCCTGTTCTTCCTGCCAACGTACTTCACTTATACCAACTACATCTAACTTTAGCCTATCCATCTCCCTTTTCAGATTCTCTAACCTACCACAACGATTCAAACTTCTAACATTCCACGCTCCGACTCGCAGAATGTCAGTATCCTTCTTTCTGATGATCGCCCCCTCTCGTGTAGTCCCCACCCGGAGATCCGAATGGGGGACTAGTTTACCTCCGGAATATTTTACCCGGAAGGAAGCCATCATCAGTACATCATTCATACAGAGAGAGCTGCATGTCCTCGGGAGGTGGTTACGGCTGTAGTTTCCCGTTGCTTTCAGCCGTGTAGCAGTATCAACACAGCTAAGCCATGTTGAGTATTATTACAAGGCCGTATCAGTCAATCATCTAGACTGCCGCCCTTGCAACTACCGAAAGGCTGCTACCCCCCTTTCGATGAACCATTCGTTAGTCTGGTCTCTCAACAGATACCCATCCGATATTGTTGCACCTGCGGCTCGGCTATCTGCATCATTGGGACACGCAAGCCTCCCCACCGCGGCAAGGTCACATGGTTCGCAGAGGAGGCATCTAATTTATCCACAAATTAAAGTGATGTAACATTGGTCTGAACCAAACAATATGTCCTCCTTGCTGTCAATGACCTTACGGGGTGAGCTGCTACTATGCTACCGGTTACGTGATGACCATGCTAGCCACTTTATAACCGTCAAATCTTTCAGTTCGACTGGTTGCCAAATTTAACCATGAACGAAATATTATTGCACTCTGCTCTCTGCTGCAGAGAGTAAGAACATATTTGTTTATTCAGACTAGTCCAAAGATTAATTAATGTTTGGCACCGTTGAAGAAGAGAGCAGTTGGCTCTCGAAACATGTACAGTAATTAAATATAATAAAATATGTAAAGTATTGACAAGGCGGGAAAGTGTTCTATAGAGAGTTGTTATGGGTACGTAATACATCTTGTACATACTTTCCTTTGCTTCCATTGGCACATCTTTGTCCCATAACATGTTTCTTACACTATGATAGAAACAGCTTCCAGGTTGAATCCTCTTACTAATCTCAGCATCCAGTCGAGCATTCTCCATTAATTCACTCCCCAGGTATTAGAACGTCTCCACTACTTCCAGGGGCTTGTCTGCAAGTCTAATCTGACCTTTCTCTTCTTTCTCCCCTCCAGTCATAACAAGAGTTTTACTCTTTTCTACACTTATTACAATCCACATTCTTCGATCTTCCCACTAACCACATCCAACTATTCTTGAATCTTCATGTCCCCTTCTACCCAAATCACAATATCATCTGCAAATAACATGATGTGAATTTCTCTTCCTCCATATGTTGCTTTTGTTGTTCTCATGATGTCATCCATTACTATTGTAAACAGGATTGGCGATAGAACACTTCCCTGTCTCAGCCCACTAGTTATTTTGAACCAACTTGTCCTGCCAACTTGTGTTTGCGTGCAACTACAACATTCGATGTACACTGCCATGATCATTTTTATTAATCCCAGTCCAATTCCTTTTTGCACCAGACTGGCCCAATCTTAAGTCCTGGGGACATTGTCATATGCCTTTCAATGTCAATGAATGTCATCACCATATCATTCCCCTACTCCCACTGCTTTTCCATTTGTTGTCACATAATGAAAATGGACTCTATTGTTGACCTTCCACTTCTGAAACCAAACATTTTCCTGTATATGATTTTCAACCCTCAACCTTATTCTACTTTCCAGTATCCTCTCCATTATCTTAGCAACATGGGATATCAGAGTAATTCCCCTATAGTTCTTCAACACTTTCTTATCGCCTTTCTTGAAA
Source organism: Anabrus simplex (assembly GCF_040414725.1). NCBI lineage: Eukaryota > Metazoa > Arthropoda > Insecta > Orthoptera > Tettigoniidae > Anabrus > Anabrus simplex. Next base: position 241,228,408 of record NC_090272.1, on the reverse strand, counting down.
ATTGGGATCATTATTCCTTTTTGCCAATCCTCAGGGACCTCCTGAGAACCCGATATGTCCACTGCAGGCCTACAGCACCAGCTGCCTTTATCATCTCCACTGAAATTTCATCTATTCCAGCAGTTTTTCCATTCTTCATCTTTCTTACTGCCATTTCAATATCATTCATTGAAATTTCTTTATTCATTTCTTCAACAACTAATTGCCTTTCCTGGTCGTCCATTGAATGACTCATCAGTTTGTATGTTCAGCAAATTCTGAAAATACCCTCGGCATCTATTTCTTATGGCTTTGTTAATATTATGCTGCCTTCATCCTTCATAAATCTGGTGTTTACTTGATCTCTATTTTTTATTCTTAAAACACCGTCCGACTCGTTGGCTGAATGGTCAGCGTACTGGCCTTCGGTTCAGAGGGTCCCGGGTTCGATTCCCGGCCGGGTCGGGGATTTTAATCTCCATTGGTTAATTCCAATGGCCCGGGGACTGGGTGTTTGTGCTGTCCCCAACATCCCTGCAACTCTCACACCACACATAACACTATCCTCCACCACAATAACACGCAGTTACTTACACATGGCAGATGCCGCCCACCCTCATCGGAGGGTCTGCCTTACAAGGGCTGCACTCGGCTAGAAATAGCCACACGAAAAAAAAAAAAAAATCTTAAAACACCATACAGTAATTTCTTGCTGCGCTGCAAATCATCTCTCAATTTCTGTTTGAATAACGCCCAGCTTTTCTTCCGGCACTACTTTCTTGGTCAAATTCTTTGCCTCCACATAGTTTCTTCTACTTTCTTCAGTCTTCGATGTTTTCCATGCTTTCCATACCATTTTCTTTTCCTTCACTTTAATCTTTACCCCATCACTCCTCCAGTGTGTCTCTTTGTCTTTCACACTTCCTGATGTTCTACCACATACCTTTTCTGCACATCCAACCAGTGCTTCCTTAAATCTTTTCCATTCATCTTCAACATTCCCCACCTCCGTCCTGGGTACTGTACCAGGAAAAGTTCGGGGTGTAGGGCATGAGAAGGATCTCGGATAGTGAAGTTGGTTTTGGAGCCGATACAGAGCAGGATAGAATCGCAGGGCGAATAATAGATGGTTATACCTTTTCCAAACAATTTATTAATAATGTTAAATGATTCATCACCCTGCAATATCAATATAGGACTCAGATATTTTGTTGAAATCAAAAATGTTAACGTAAATCTTCTTGAATTCAGTTTGTGAAAATAAATAAATCTCACAGATCCTATAGTCTTTTGTGAAAACACGAAGTGTCAGTTCTTCACCTAAAGTCTTTCTAAGTATTAATTCATGAAATGAACACACACTTATAATTGAAAATTGAAATAAGAATTTGAATTTCTGTTGAAAGTTTCTCAGTTTGTTAGCCTTGAAATATAGAACACTTGAAAATCCTAGAGTTTTTCTATGTAAAATAAATTTATCATTAAAAGATGAATTTTGAGAAATGATGAAAAACTACGAAATATCGTCACACGCAGCACTGAGTAATCCACTGTTCAAGATTGATAAGAAAAAGTCAATCAGTTTGTGACTACTCACTTAATAAAGAAAATTTGGCTTACAAATATTGATGGGAATCTGAAACATTCCGCGGGGTGCGGGCGAAGACTCGAACTCGATGTTCCACGAAGAAACCACGTTGACGTCCCTCGATGGGTACCATAGATGAGATGATGTTGAAGGTAGCTGGATCTTGTAGAATTTCATCAAGATTTCCGCTGCTCCTGGAGGTGATTTTAGCACACGGAACGTTCATTTAGTGCAAGTAGTATTTACTTGCTATCATTCACTGTTAAACACAGTTCAGTTCGTATTTTAATTTTATGACGTTAAATGAATGATCACAGTCCTTGCTGCACAAAACACTATTTTAAATCGTCACTGAGAACGTCCACAGTTCAAACACTTGAAAAAGTTACGTTTAATATTTCTCATTCCAGTCTCTGACCACAGTCTTTGAATCGTTATCCTAGCAGATAACACTGATTTTCTGGTGGTGATAAAATTATATTACTTTAGAAAAAGTTCTTAATATTCACCAAGTTTATCACTGTAGTAAGTCATGTCCTAATATGACACGTAAATAAAGAGAGACAGTTCAAGGATGTACTGTATTAGAAAAAAATGAGTCTTAGAGTAGTTAGAGTTATTGTACACGACAGTTTCTGTTTATTGTGGTAATTTAATATTATGTGAAATTAATTAAGTCCACACGTCGTGTTCTAGTTTGTGAATGTCCAATATTTAACTTAGTACTTCAATAATTTCACACGTGTTATACTCTGAAATGTCTGTGAAATATATCGTAATCGCGGCACGATAAACAAATTACAGTGCGACGTTTTTTTACAAGTACGACGGCGATTGATTATCCCATAATTTCGTCTCCGCGAAACGCGACGGAAAGTACTGTCTTCGAGACTGCACGGACATACTGTACGAGGGTCAGTCTCCCCTCTGTCTCACACACACATACTGCACTGCTCAGCACTGCCAGACTGTACTGCTGAACTGAACTGCTTGTTAGCCTTGACCTAGTGGCATATATATCTGCGCCAGGAGGGGTGGTATTCTAAGTCATGTGACCGAGAGTGCTCGATCTTCTTACACTTTATATTGTTATAACTCAGAAACTACTAGACAGATTGCTTCGAAGTTTACAGGATTTCACTTTTACGATGTATGCTACAATTTAGCGTTGGTCCTGTTCAAATCGGTTAAGGCATTAAAAAGTTCACGAAAGAAAAATTCTTTCGAGAAATATCTCTAGGGGAGGCAAGTTTCAAGCGGTAGGCGACGCCTGGTCGGTCGTGGAGTATGGTACGTACTGGAATGTTCCTTCGCTCAGCTGATTGTATGCTGAAATAAAGTTTTTCAATTGATATGTGCCAGGACCTAGGCCTTCCTGGTACAGTACCAAGGGTATTATTTCCCTTTGAAATTCTTTTTGTGTGCTTTTCTCCTTGAACTTCTATACTTCAATTCTTTTCTCTCTTCTTAATGGTTATTTTTTAAAATCTTTCCCACTTTCAATTTTACTATCACTACTCTATGATCTCCACCAAAGGCTTCTTCAGGCATGGCTGTATATTTTGGACTTATGCCGTGTAATTAATTGTAAACACACTCTACGCGTTTCAAAAGGAACCTTGCTTTTCTTAATCAGGAGACAATAGAGAAATGAAATGACACATTAATGGTTGCTAGGAGAAAGCAACAAGGAACTTGAAATGGTGCCCAAAGATGTAAAAGAGACGCCATTTTAGTCCCATGCTAGAGACAACGAATGGCAACAGGAAAGCATTACTCTCTAACGGTTCTGATAACAGATAGCCATGATTCACTGAGGTTGTAACCCGTATCGCGGTTGAAATTATTTGGGTGTTTACGTATTTCAACCGCCTCCCTGATAATTCTTGGGCGATATTGCTTTATAAGGGCAAGAACATCCACTTCTTGGAACAAGACTTCATGACCAGGTGTTAAGGCATGATCAGCAACAGCTGATTTATCAGGTTGGTTGAGTCTGATACATCTGGTGTGCTATTTGATGCGAGTACACACCGCTCTCGAAGTTTGCCCAAAATAATAATAATAATAATAATAATAATAATAATAATAATAATAATAATAATGCTATTTGCTTTACGTCCGACTAACTACTCTTGTACGGTTTTTTGAGACGCCAAGGTGCCAGAATTTAGTCCCGCAGGAGTTCTTTTACGTGCCAGTAAATCTACCGACACGAGGCTGACGTATTTGAGCACCTTCAAATACCACCGGACTGTTGCCCAATATAAACCTTGCCACAAGTACCAGGTTGTTGCAATTTAGCCAAACTACCCTCAGTTGATCGCAGGAGTTGCCTAATCTTAATTGATGTTCCAAAAACATTTCGTACATGGTACCTACGTAAAATCTTACAGAATGGTTTAGGAATGAGACTGGACTAAAAAAGGGGAGTGTGCTGTCACCTCTCTTGTTTATTATGGTCATGGATGAAATTGTAAAGGAAACAAAGGAAGCTAAGGACAACATGATGGCAAATATACCGTATTTACGCGAATAATACCCGGATATTTTTTTAAAAATTGAGGCACAAAATTGGGGTGCGGGTTTTATTTCGGTCAATGTTGGCATTTTTTTTTTCAAAATCACCCTTCCTAAAGTTAGGGTGGCAGGGATTATTCACGTAAATCCGGTAATTAGTGGTCATACAACTTTTAGTGAAAAATGGAAGGGTATGTATAGTTACTTAAAGGCAGAAACAAGTTCCAAGAAGGACATTCCAGGAATCTTCAAAAGGCAGAAGTATTCAATCAGCAGTATGTGAAGATTGTTGGTTACAAGGATAATGTCCAGATAGAGGAGGTGACTAATAATAAAGAAGTATTAGAATTTACCTCTGATAACAATGACATTTGCAATAAGATACACAAGTTGAAAACTATAAAAACGGCTGGAATTGATAAGATTTCTGGGGATATACTAAAGGCAATGGGCTGGGATACAGTACCATATCTGAAGTACTTATTTGATTATTGTTTGCATGAAGGAGCTATACCAAACGAATGGAGAGTTGCTATAGTTGCTATAGTAGCCCCTTACTTGATAGCTTACCTGAGGAATGGACCTCAGCGGTGATCCATCCTCTACACAAGAAAGGTAGTAAGATAGACCTCGACAACTACAGAGGCATCTCTCTAATATCGGTTACATACAAGATCTTTTCTAAAGCCCTGCAAACCAGAGTGGTTAGTCAACTGGATTCCCAATTAGGTGAATATCAGGCCGGTTTTCGCGCAAATAGATCTTGCACAGAGCAGATACAGTACCTCAAGACAATTCTGAGGTACAAGAATCGTGGCGGACACCAATGGGTAGTCATACTAGTGGACTTCCAGAAGGCATATGATTCAATAGATAGGCAGACCCTCTTCTCCACCTTATGGAATTAGGCCTGGATGAGAAGACCACCAGACTAATCCAGGCTACGCTGAAGAACACCACCTCCAAAGTAAAGTTTAGAGGTGAGCTCTCAGAGAGTTTCTCTATCCAAACGGGGTTAAACAAGGTGATGGAAATTCTTGCATTCTCTTTAATTGCATTCTAGAGAAGATTATCAGGGAATGGACTGCCACATTACCTCCAGGAAGTGGACTGAAAAGTGGCTACAAGAAAGATAATCTCAGCGTACCTTGCCTGGCCTTTGCCGACGACCTTACCTTATTAGCCAACAACATAGAAGAAGCTACTCACCAGCTACAGAGCCTCTATACCATATCAGCTAAAACCAGCTTGAGGGTCAATATAAAGTAAACTGAGTTCATGACTAACATAAAGGGAGTACAACATACTATGCCATTGGAAAACACCACCATTCATAAGGTTCCTGCAGTGAAGTACCTAGGGGAGTGGATTTCAGCAACCGAGAATGAGACATTAGCAATAGATACCAGATGCACCAAGCTGGAAAGGATCTACCATACCTGTAAGAGCATCTATACATACAAGTGCCTCTCTAAGAACCTTAAACTCCAACATTACAATTCAGTAGTAAAACCGTCTGTACTGTACGCCTCTGACTGTCTTCTGATGAACAGAAAAGGTCCACTGAGGAAGCTAGAGCTCAAGAAACGAAAAATACTAAGGAGGATTTTAGGACCAATAAGAGAAGGGGATTGTACTTACAGGATAAGGCACAAAAATGAGATCTATGACCATCAAGAAGACATAGTCACATCGAAGAGGAAGAGGCGATTGACTTTCTATGGGCATTTGACTCATATGAGTACTTACAGACTTACCAGCAAGATCTTTACCACTACAGGCAGAGGGAAAGCGTCCAAAAATAAATGGATCACCGCAGTGAAGTCCGACTTAGAACAGCTGAGGATTTCAGAACAAACCATACAGGATCGTGTATTATTCCGGCAGTTGACCTTTCAAGGTGTCTTTCCAGAGTCTCTCACCAGCAGACAGAGTACAGGCGCCAACCGACTGAAGTGGACCGAGGAAAGGAAACAAGCACACAGCCAGAAGATGAAAGCTTTCTGGGCGAAGAAAAAACAGAATTTCCATACAAGGAATCGAAACGAGCCCCGTGGTCCTCAGTAGGCCCAAATGACAAGAAGAAGAAGAAGAAGAAGAAGAAGAAGAAGAAGAAGAAGAAGAAGAAGAAGAAGAAGAAGAAGAAGAAGAAGCCCCTCTGTATAAAAGAAAGGGTGATAGACATAAAGGTGAAAATTACATGCCAGCCAGTTTGACATGCATTGCATGTAAGCTTTGGGAAAGCATTCTTTCTGATTATATTAGACATGTTTGCAAAAATAATAACGGGTTTGACAGAAGGCAGTTTGGGTTTAGGATTCCAGCAAGATATAGCAGGTATTCTGGATTCAGGAGGTCAAATGGACTGTATCGCGATTGATCTATCTAAGGCATTTGATAGGGTAGATGATGGGAGACTACTGGCAAAATGAGTGCAATTGGACTAGAAAAAAGAGAGAATGGGTTGCTATATTTCTAGAAAATATAACTCAGAGAATTAGAGAAGGCGAAGCTTTATCTGACCCTGTAATAATTAAGAGGGGAATTCCTCAAGGCAGTATTATTGGACCTTTATGTTTTCTTATACAGTCGAACTTGCCCTAACGGACACCCTTATTCAGCGGACACCTCCCTATACGGACAATTTTCCTCGGAACAGATTTTATTTTACATAAGACAAGTGTTAAATGGGCCTCATTTAAGCAGACACCTCGAACTCCGGACAGCGGACATCGCCATTTGTCCCGTCGACTTGACTTAAGTGGACACTTTACACATTGCAGGATAATTTATTACGCCGGACCACATGTCATCCTTTCTGTTAAAACCATTCTTCAGACATAAGGAAATCCCTTTTGAATGTTTGTACCATTTCGAATGCAAGGGGAGAGAAGGTACATCGGAATGCAGTTCTACCTAGTGGTGTATAGGCCTATTCCGAGAATTCTAATTGCCCAGAAATGCTGCCAGAGACTGTTGACTCACAAGTTACCTGGGGATTTTCTTCCCTCATTGCATCATTCTATTCATAACTCGGATTGTGGCTGATTAGGTCAGGCTCAGGTAGTCAACTTGAGAAGGAAAAGACAGTACAAGCGCTAATTAGTGTGACAGAAATACAGTACCCACCGTAGCATTTCAGTTGTCTGTTAAACATGAGTAACAAGGGACGATTGTGTTTAGATCTCGAGGCAAGAAGAAATGTGATTATAGAAAGTGACAAGGGACCTTCAATGAGAAAGCTTGCCAAAAAATTCAACTGCAGGAAAACTCAAATAAATACTATTGTGAAGAATAGAACTGAAATTTTAAAGGAGTTTTTGAGAATATCCCATTAAGAAAACATGTGCTAAATTTACACAGACGAAGCTTCACGAAGCTGTAATGTTTGTAAATGATTTAAAATCACTTATAACTCTCTTATGAAATACTAACACAGAAATGACTTAGATTAATAAAAATGAATATATGTATGCTTATATTTCTTTACCGTTAAAATATTTGATTATTTCCACAAACTTGTTTTAGCGGACATCTCTCGTAACGGACATTTTTCCTCGGAACTAAAGGTGTCTGCAGAAGGGAGGTTCGACTGTATATGTCAACGATATGTGTAAAGAAGTGGAATCAGGGATAAGGCTGTTTGCAGATGATGTTACTCTGTACAGAGTAATAAATAAGTTACAAGATTGTGAGCAACTGTAAAATGACCTTGATAATGTTGAGAGGTGGACAGTAGGCAATGGTATGTTGATAAACGGGGTTAAAAGTCAGGTTGTGAGTTTCACAAATAGGAAAAGTCCTCTCAGTTTTAATTACTGTCTTGATGGGGTGAAAGTTCCTTTTGGGGATCATTGTAAGTACCTAGATGTTAATATAAGGAAAGATCTTCACTGGGGTGATCACATAAATATGATTGTAAATAAAGGGTACAGATCTCTACACATGGTTATGAGAGTATTTAGGGGTTGTAGTAAGGATGTAAAGGAGAGGGCATATAAGTCTCTGGTAAGACCCCAACTAGAGTATGGTTCCAGTGTATGGGACCCTTACCAGGATTACTTGATTCAAGAAGTGGAAAAAATTCAAAGAAAATAAGCTCAATTTGTTCTGGGTGATTTCCGACAAAAGAGTAGCGTTGCAAGTGATAAAAATCATTGTTATCCGTATTGAAGATACTGAATGTAGGATGCTAAAAGGTTTGTTTTTTCACCTATTCAATACATACAAATTTTATAAATTAGGAATTTATTATTGATTCCACTTGAGACATGTTTCGCCCTTCATTGAGGGCATCATCAGTCAAATTATCACCTCAAGGTAAAAAATCAGGTACCTGGTTAGTAGTTGACATGCACAAATAAATACATATTATTAATACACATACAAAAATTAAGTATGGGAAATAGTTGTAAAAAAGTGATGGTTGAACATATAGGTTTATAGATGAAAAGTCAGCATCAATGCGTAAAATTAATATAGTAGAGTTCGGCAGTGGTGCTCTGGAGAAACAATTGACGCAATCATAGGAAAATAAAAAGTTTAAAAATATTTACATTATACAATTAAGGGAGAAAAGGTGTAGTGTTCGGCGTCAATGTTTGTAACCAAAAATTAATGTCAAAGGTTGGTAACTATACAGTATTTACATTGTTCAATTGAACAGTTGAGATAAAGTTTTAAAAATAATTACATTATAACATTCAGCGTAAATGCTTGTAATAAAAACTAATGTCAATGGTTGGTAACTATATAGTAATTACATTATCTAATTGAACAGTTGAGAATTTACAAATATATACATAATTACACAAGAGCAGCTTGGTGTGCAAGGATAAAAAAAATTTAGTACCAAGTGCGTCCTGATGTTTTAGAGGTTGGAAGAAGGAATTAGCATTGACATTTCAGAAATATGTAGATCAGTTTATTTTAGTTAAAATCACCGGGGGTAGGGAAATATTTCATAGCCATATGAGGTTTTATAGGCTTCAAGTTGAAAGTTGTCCGGTTGCAGTGCCGAGATCGGTACGGAGACTGGTCAGTGTGGATAGAGATTCATGGGTATTCCGTGCGTTTGAATGGCAACAATGGTGACAGTTATTAGTGGGTAATTGCTAATTAGGAAAATGTTGCGGGTTGAAACTTTCGCTTATTCTTTTAGTTGACTTCTGTAGCATCGAATGTGATGTGAAGACATCGGTGTGAAATGCCGGTGAGACAAATTGATATTGTTCCGTGGAATAAAGTATGGAGGACATCGGGATGAAGTTATTGTTCTTTACTGGTCTGGTGAGATAGAATAGAGTTGCTTGTGTTGTGAACTGCTGTGGAGAAATTAGAAAGTATACGGCAACTGCAGAGTCAGAGCGTTATAGCTGGGGTGAGGCATCTTCTCATTTTGACTGCGAAGAGGAGCCGTAGTGGCACCATATTCGTGCCAATGTGCGCTGGGTTCCGGCGTGTTGTTGAAAGTTGTATTGTATGAAGTTATAACTTCCACTTCATACAATACAACATTTTCCAAATTAGCAATTACCCACTAATAACTGTCACCTTGTTGCCATTCAAACGCACGGAATACCCATGAATCTCTATCCACACTGACCAGTCTCCGTACCGATCTCGGCGCTGCAACCGGACAACTTTCAACTTGAAGCCTATAAAACCTCATATGGCTATGAAATATTTCCCTACCCCCGGTGATTTTAACTAAAATAAACTGATCTACATATTTCTGAAATGTCAATGCTAATTCCTTCTTCCAACCTCTAAAACATCAGGACGCACTTGGTACTAAATTTTTTTTATCCTTGCACACCAAGCTGCTCTTGTGTAATTATGTATATATTTGTAAATTCTCAACTGTTCAATTAGATAATGTAATTACTATATAGTTACCAACCATTGACATTAGTTTTTATTACAAGCATTTACGCTGAATGTTATAATGTAATTATTTTTAAAACTTTATCTCAACTGTTCAATTGAACAATGTAAATACTGTATAGTTACCAACCTTTGACATTAATTTTTGGTTACAAACATCGACGCCGAACACTACACCTTTTCTCCCTTAATTGTATAATGTAAATATTTTTAAACTTTTTATTTTCCTATGATTGCGTCAATTGTTTCTCCAGAGCACCACTGCCGAACTCTACTATGTTAATTTTACGCATTGATGCTGACTTTTCATCTATAAACCTATATGTTCAACCATCATTTTTTTACAACTATTTCCCATACTTAATTTTTGTATGTGTATTAATAATATGTATTTATTTGTGCATGTCAACTACTAACCAGGTACCTGATTTTTTACCATGAGGTGATAATTTGACTGATGATGCCCTCAATGAAGGGCAAAACATGTCTCAAGTGGAATCAATAATAAATTCCTAATTTATAAAATTTGTATGTATTGAATAGGTGAAAAAACAAACCTTTTAGCATCCTACAAAAGAGTAGCGTTACGAAAATGTTGCAAAGTTTGGGCTGGGAAGACTTGGGAGAAAGGAGACGAGTTGCTCATCAATAAGTGGTATGTAAATACAAAGTATGTTCCGAGCTGTCAGTGGAGAGATGGTGTGGAATGACATCAGTAGAAGAATATGTTTGAGTGATGTCTTTGAAAGTATGAAAGAAGATATGAAGATAAAGCTGGAATTTAAGAGGACAAATTGGGGCAAATTTTTGTTTATAGGCAGGGGAGTTAGGGATTGGAATAACTTACCAAGGGAGATGTTCAATAAATTTCCAATTTCTTTGCGATCATTTAAGAAAAGGCTAGGAAAATAACAGATAGGTAATCTGCCACCTGGGCGACTGCCCTAAATGCAGATCAGTTATGACTGACTGATTGAAGATACTGCTATTTGCAGATGATGATGTCATCTGGGGAAAGGACAGCAAAGAAGTGCAACAACAACTAGATGTACTGAACAAAAATAATGAGAGGTATGGCATGAATTTCAGTAAAAATAAAAGGAAGCCTATGGTGATGTCGAGAAGGGAAAGGCAAGGAAAGGGTACTGTGAAAATTGGAAGTCAGAGTCTGGAAATTGTGGACAACTTTAAATACCTAGGAAGTGAATTAATGCAAAATGCTAGGGTAGAAATGGAGATTAGCAGGAGGGTACAGCAGGGCAATGCATTCTACCAAAGTGTAAGAAAACTTGTTTAGAGCAAAGAAGTGCCAAGGAAAAGTAAAGAGATAATGTACAAAATGTACTACGTACCCATACTGACTTATGCAACTGAGACTTGAACTTTGACTAGCAGGCAAGAGATAGAATTTAAGCCAATGAGATGAAATTCCTAAGAAGTATGATAGGAAAGACAGAGTGGGAAATGAAGATGTTAGGAAGGAAGTTGAGATAGGAAAGCTAAATGAGAAAGTTAAAAAGAATAAACTAAGGTGGTATGGACATGTAAAGAAGATGGAGAATAGAATTCCAAGACAGATGCTGGAGGCAAAGTGCAAGGGCAAGAGAGTAAGAGGAAGACCCAGAACAAGGTGGATTGTATCAGTGAAGAGCGGCACAAGACGAAGAAATTTAGACCGGGATAAGATCGTGGAAGAGGAATGGTGGAAGGAAAGAGGAAAATGGAGAAGTGCCATAAATACCCTGAGCCGGCAGGAGCTGGATAAGGGGAAATGATGATGATGGTGATTGAAATATTTATATATGATCTATGAATAGCTTCAAACACTTGCATACAGCAGTCGCAAATACTTTTAGCAATGTAATTCATGCTAAAAGGAAATGTAATCAAATATCTCGAGAATACCCAATTAAGGTGAACCGAATGGTCTGTAACCATTTGTTACGAGATGGAATGGACAGGTTCTAGAAATTCATGAAAACTCTGGACAAATGCTCGGATGTCTTCCTGAGCTGTTTCTCTTATATTCCTACACCTGATATATAAAATATTATTTTACACAGAAGTAACATCTGAAGGTTTTGGTGATGAAGAGAAGAAAAGGGCCAGAAGTGTGGAAAAAAAAAAAAAAAAAAGTCTGCGGCCTCAATAAAGGTACAGCTTGTAGTGAAAATGGGAACAGAAAATTTTTTTTTTGCTAGTTGTTTTACGTCACACCGACACAGATACATCTCATGGCGACGATGGGACAGGAAAGGGCTAGGAGTGGGAAGGAAGCGGCCGTGGCCTTAATTAAGGTACAGCCCCAGCATTTGCCTGGTGTGAAAATGGGAAACCACGGAAAACCATTTTCAGGGCTGCTGACAGTGGGGTTCGAGCCTACTATCTCCCAAATACTGGCTGCACTTAAGCGACTGCAGCTATCGAGCTCGGTAGAAAATAATTTTCAGGGCTACTGACAGATATTATTCAACCTAACCATCCCACAAATGGAAGCTTACTGCAACAGGGCCCAGACAACTTGACCACTTTCTCAGTCCCAAGTCATTTATAGATTCATATACCACTCCATGAGGCAGTACACAGACACACACACACACCCTCCTCTGACTCACAGAATGTGGCATGTCGATGTCCTGCCTCATCATGGTATGGATGTCTTCCTAACTTGAAGTCTATACTATATCAGTTAATTTTACCATATTGACTATTATAACAAAGTACATTATCAATCGGACTGGTATTATTTTTCAAACATAAAGGAAATTACTAAGTGCATCAAATATAAAGCATAATTTAAAATTGGAGGGTCTGGTAGTGAATGGAAACAGGTGGGGCTTTGAGAGGATGTTGGTGGGGATGTCCGGAGTAGGGGTCTTGATGCGTCACACACCACAGAGCGACCGTTCGCTTCTGTACGCCATGAACAAGCAAGAGGACGGTAAGAAGTGGAAAACGAGCCTCAACAAAAACAACCGTGGACAAGCATCACTGCAGACAACATTCATGCTGTACTGAAGAAGATCGGCGCATAAACATTTCTAAAATTAATTCACTCGTGGGAATAAGCTCTGGAAGAGTTCAAGCCATCATCAATGATGAACTCGACCTTCGGAAATTGTCTGCCTTGTGGGTTCCTCGTCTCCTCACCCAGGAACAAAAAATATTCTGCCAGGTGTTTGTCGGAGGCATCTGAATTGCTACGAGGAGGAAGGATATGATTTTTGCATCACATTATGTCTAATGATGAAACTTGGGTTCATCATTACACCCCAGAGTCAAAACAAGCAAGCATAGAGTGGCAAGAACGATGTGCAGCTGGCCGAGTCAAGAACAAATCACGCCTCTCTGGTTTGCAACTGTTTCTTGGGACTATGCGGGCATTTTACTTGCATGAACGAAAGACAGTGAAAGCAGCCTATAACTGCATATCGCAACAAACGTAGCCGGCAACCGATCCGAGATGTTCTTCTTCTGCACGACAATGCAAGGCTACACACTGCTGTCTGGACAAAATGCATTGGACACATCTTACAGTTGAGACTTGTCACAACTTGTTACAACGTGACTACCTTTTGTTTGGACCACTGGAAGAAGAACTGGCAGGAAAGCAATTTCATGATGATGCAATGCTAGGAGTACATGCACAACTGGCTGCACACAAGTTGTTCTTTTTTCAAGGTCAGCATCAAAAAGTTGCCAATTCAGTGGCAAAAATGTGTCTCAAATTTCGGAGACTATGTAGATAAATGAGGTGATTGTTGTGTATTTGTTGGTGGATTTATAAAATTGTAAAAAGTAATTCCTGTCTATATTTGATTCACCTAGTATTATTTGAACATGACACAATGCCTACTTTACTCCAGCTGAACTGCCAATAGGAACTTCTCATGCTCTTCATTCTCACCAGAAATATTTTAGTCGCTTTACTCATCGCTGTTTCATGATTGAGTCCAGTTCCACATCCGTTTTGTAATCTTCCTGAAGCTTCTCGGCATGTGAAACACAAGTCACGCAGTTCTCCTGTCACTTTATCTATTTCCATTTCTATTACATCTAGGACGTCAAGATAGTTTGAACGATTTGTTTCTTCTTCCCACTGCAGTTGCAATCTTCTTCTTCTTGAAACATTTCTGCTCATGCAAATCCTCTTCCAATCTTCTCCTTTTTCCCCACAGTCTATTGTTCATCACTGTCTCCCACTGTAGTCCACTCTGATTTACATCATCCTCCATCTCACTCATCCCTCCCCATTTTGTTCGTGGTCTTCCAATTGGTCTTCATCCAGATTCTGTTCATTCCAGAGCTCTTCTCGGTAATCTTCCTTGTCCCATTCTTTTGATGTGGCCGAACCATTTCAGCCTATTTCTCCCCATAGTTTCTTTAAGAAGGTTGATCTGTAGCGTATTATATATTGTTTCATTTATCTTCTCCCTCCTCATTTTACCCAAGATCCCTCACAGAAGGAGTATCTCTTGTTGCTTGTAATCTACTCAGATCGTTTTTTTTTTGTCGAAGTCCAGCATTCCGAATCAACATTATTCCAAATCAATTCCATAGGGTTGTACACCTGCTGACAGCGGAAGAGGGGTAGGCGCACTACAGTATGACTCTCAGCAAGCGTGTCAATTTCATACACTTTTCCCAAAGCTGGATTAATTTCCCAGAACCCAGCAGGTTGCTATCATGAGAAATATTTCTAGCCGGTAACTCAGAATACAACATCACAACTTTTTGTTTAGGTTGTGGGAACGCTTTCTAGCTGTACGGAGTGATAGCGGGCGTTGTCCATTTTTAACACTCCTTTCAACAAGTAAGTTCATAAACCTCAAAGCCTTTCTTTAAAAAGAGTAGCATTCATATATGTGGTAATCGTCGGGTAGTTTTGTTTTTGGTTTGAAAACATTCACATTCTTGGAGAAAACCAGAGTGATCAGAGCCTATATAGCAAAAAATATTCCATCCACCTTTCCCCAACGGGACTTTTAAAACCCCTGTATCCCCTGTATGTTGACAGACTTTTGGCCAACATAGATTTCATCTAAATAAAATACATTTTCCAAAGTTTTATTACTTCATAGGAGATACATTTTTGTCAAAAAAGTTTGCATGTTAATATTATAAGCTTCAAATATGCTCTCTTGTACTTTAGACTCGTGTCACATGGTGGGGCAGGGGGAGGGGTGGTATTTCCAGCTTTTTAGAAAGTGTTCACGAATTTTACTATTTTCCAAGTTTGACTATGTATTATCTCCTTTCTGTTTTCCAGTTTTGGCAGCAAAAAGTCCAGAGACAGAAAAACACTGCAAAAACCAGGAAGTAGCGATAAAGAAAAAGAAATCGCAAACATTAGGCAGTAGTAATACTGTATAATCCCGAATACCACCCGCCACTGAATAAGACCCGCACCCTAAATTTGAGACGGCAAAATACGGGAAAAAAAGGTAAAAATAACATACATACCTATTTAATTTTCTTCAAATATACCACAAATATAAATTCAAACAGCTTACAATTAACAAAATCATCACAAAAATCGTAAATGAAATTGGTCCAATACTCAGATCATTCACAATTCACTGTCTTTTTTTTTTTTTTTTTGCTAGTTGCTTTACGTAGCACCGACATAGATAAGTCTTATGGCGACGATGGGACAGGGAAGGGCTAGAAGTGGGAAGGAAGCGGCCGTGGCCTTAATTAAGGTACAGCCCCAGCATTTGCCTGGTGTGAAAATGGGAAACCACGGAAAACCATCTTCAAGGCTGCCGACAGTGGGGTTCGAACCTACTATCTCTCGAATACTGGATACTGGCCGCACTTAAGCGACTGCAGCTATCGAGCTCGGTCAATTCACTGTCGTCATCTGAAGTTTCACCATAAAAACTTTCGTCGCTGGCATCTTTCCACAAATAGTTGTCCTCACTACTGTCCACTGAATTTGAAATTCCACATTTCTTAAAGCTTTTGGACACCAGATCGTTGGAAATGCGCGCCCATGCGGTCTTGATCCAGCTGCATAGTAGTCCCACTTCAGGCCTCTTCACTCGTCTGGTTGGTTTTAACCTGTGATCACCATCAGACATCCATTCGGTGTACAACTGTTTCATTGCAGTTTTGAAAGGCTGGTTCATGCACACATCCTACGGCTGTAGAATAGAAGTGAGTCCTGCAGGAATTATCGCAAGATCGGTTTTTACTTTCCTCATCATATCTTTTACAGCGTCAGTTGTATGTCCTCGGTAACTGTCCAACACAAGCATGTTAGGTTTACGTAACAAAGCTCCCGGGCAACGTTGACAAACGCACTTCACCCAGTCCTCAACTAACGCACTGTCCATTCAGCCGGACTCGTGTGTTCTAACAATAACACTGGACAGCACGTTTCCTTTCGGAAGTGTTTTTCTTTTCAGAACCACATATGGAGGGAGTTTGGTTCCATTCGCTAATACGCACAACATCGTGCATCATTGCTTTTCGTTACCACCTGTTCTAATGGTTACACTTTTAGAACCCTTTGTATCCACTGTATTTTTCAACAGCATTTCAAAATAGACAGGTGTCATTTTCCAACAGCATATCAAAATAGACAGGTGTCTGATCAGCATTCAGAATTTGCGACAGCAAATAAGAATTTTGCTTCCTGAAATGAATAGTGTGTTGCTGAAAGGCGATTAATTTTTCTTCATACGCCCCAGGGAGACGTTGTGAAATAGACGTAAGTCTCCGAATGCACAATCCCTTCCTCCGATAAAAGTTTCGGATCCATCCGCGGCTTGCTGTAAAACCCTGTGTTTTTTAGTTCTATTTCAGCTTCGCTTACAACTTTAAGTTTCTCACGCACAGTAAATAACCGCAGGCGCTGTTTTGAATCCATCGCTTACTATCGAGACAGCACTTTCACGGGGCAGATACGGAACTCGAATGTCTACGAGGTAGACTTCCGTAACCAACAGTCTCAACTCGCAAAGTACGATATCCTGCAAGATCAGCTATTCGCGTACCCAGCATGCCAGCAACACTTGTGAAACAAATGACGATCGAGCATCCGCAGCAGCGGCTTTCATATTTACCGCATATTTACCCATATTCTTTGATTTGCCGTATTTCATTACCTTATACAGTGGAATCTTGGATTGCGAGCATAATTCGTTCCGGCAATATGCTTGTAATCCAAAGCGCTCATATATCAAAGCAAGTTTTCCCATAAGAAACAATTGAAACGTGGATGATTTGTCCGAAACTCCAAAATATTTATTCCCATACCATTTCTAAAACAAAATATAACGTAAAACGAATTAGAGTGCACTTTTTCTTACAACAGAATCATTGTTGGTGTGAGGGAGACGAGTGATGACAAGAGAAGAGTTACTGTGTAGCACGAATTTTCACTGCCATCTGTTGGCTCACTGGAATTGTTTTCTTTTCGTGCAATTTTAATGAGAAACCTGTCCAGCGACTGTTGCTTTTGTCCCTTTTTGAGGATTTCACGAAAATGTGACATTGCACTGTCACAGCCTTATTCGGGTGGTGTTTTTCTACAAAATTTTGTACCGTTTCCCACATTTTGCACTTCTCCCGAATTTCAGTTGAAGTGAGAGATTCCATTGACTTTTCTCCTCCTCTTCCTCGGACGAGATCTCCATAACCTCCTCCTGTTGTTCGCGATGCAGGTCCATCAGTTCGTCAGTGGTGATTTCCTTGCAATGTTCTTCCACCAGCTCCTGAATGTCCGCATCATTCACATCCAGCCCCACGGTCTTCCGCAAGGACACAATTTCATCGACAATCGGCAGCTCATTGTCACCAACAATCCCCTTAAAGTCACATCCAAGAACACAGTCTGGCCACAGCTTTGCCATGCGGAAGTGACAGTTCTCGTGGTGACTCCATCCCAAGCTTTATCGATGATCTTCAGGCAGTTCAGGATGGGGAAATGTTTCCTCCAAAACTCTCGGAGGGTAAGGTTTGTTCCTTCGGTCTCTTTGAAGCATCGCTTTGGTGTATAGCTTCTTGAAGTTCGAAATGACTTGCTGATTCATAGGCTGGGGTAGTGAAATAGTGTTGGGAGGAAGGAACTTAACCTTAACAAACTTGAATTCCTCCATTAAGTCATCCTCAAGGCCTGGAGGATGAGCAGGATCATTGTCCATAACCAGCAAGACTTTGAGCAGCAGATTATTTTCTGAAAGTTATTTCTGCACTACAGGATCAAAGACCTCGTTCATCCATTCAACAAACGAACAGGAGAGGGGAAAACGTAGGCCCATGTGACGCTCTTATTGCGGAACCTCACTCGCTTATCAAGTTACAATTTATTTAAAATGTTTGCTCGTCTTGCGAAACACTCGAAGACCAAGTTACTCGCATTCGGAGGTTTCACTGTATTTCGCTTTTACATGCCACTGTTACTTCAAAATTTGCAGTCACATTATTATTATCATTATTCCCTTTCCTGAAGTTAGGAACTACATTTGCAACTTTCAGGAAGTGTGTCACACCGAAGGGACATGGATGGCGTCGTTACCTCAGCACATTCCCATAGTAATAGTGGCTAGATATTTCTTCTCGACTGTTCGTAGCATGGGGGGCCTCATTTCGTTCAGAGCACCCATCCGGAACAAATCAGGGTGCTTTTCTTTGGATCTTTTCCATCTTTCGAATCATTAAAACCATACTCTTATTGGGGTCTTACCAGATATTTACACGCCCTCTCCTTTACTTCTTACTACAACCCCTCAATACCGCCATAACCATTCAAAGATATCTGTGCTATGAAGGAATTACGAAGTGGAACAATGTCAATGTTACTATTCTCGCACAACTTACCTGTTTCTTTACTTCTGTATATAAAAAGTAAATATATGAATATATTTTGGTTCAGTCTTTAGCAGAAAGTAAGAAACATTGAATCAGACATAAGGAAGTTGTGCTAGATTAGGCAGGCCCACCCCATACATTAACAAGTGAAGAGTGTGTTTACTGAATTCTTGCAATAAAAATACATGACCATAATTTATTTATTTATTTATTTATTTATTTATTTGTCTTTAATAGTGGCGAAGTTAGGACTCGTGGTCCTCTCTTACACTTAACCACATCATTGTACAGAAAAACCGTAGAGAATATTCAATATTTTAAAAGAAACTAATTTGTATCATAAATTCAAAATAAATACATCATAATTATACCAATATGAACATATCATTTGTCAAACTACTAAATGAAATTTAATGATAAATAAGTTTAAATTATTTTAAAGAAAAATTAACTAAATTATACACACATCCATACATCATCATTCACCCATCAAGATTCACACCGTGGGCTTATACATCTAAGAGATGCCTTCTGTAGGAAGACTTGAAAGACTCTAGTGAGTTACTACTTCGGATGTTATTTGGAACAGAGTTCCATAATCTACTTCCCGTCGCAATAAATGAGCGATTATAGGCAGCTGACCTGCTAAAGGGAATGGCAAGTATAGTAACAGAGCGTGTATTATGCTGGTGAAAAGAGGAAAAGTATGTAAAGTTTGATGACAGGTACAGGGGAGTTCTCTCAGTTAGTGATCTGTACACCAACAGGGCTACATGAAGATTTCTGAGTTCCTCAAATTTCAGGAGGGAAAGTTGCTTGTAATAAGGTGTAACATGAGTGTCATAGCGCAACGAAAATATAAATCTGATGCAGGAATTCATGGTGCTTTGTATTTTTCTAATTTGTTCTTCCGATGCATCTATGAATACAGCATCACAATAGCAGAATAAAGGTAGAACTAATGTTTTTATAAGCCTGACTTTCATATTTAACGGTAAAATGTTATGGTGGTATTTCAGAGGATGGAGTGAGGTATATACCCTGTTACAGATACGTGTGACGTGTTCATTCCAATTTAGGTTTTCATTTATAACAACACCTAGATAATTTACCAAGCTTACATACGGAATTTTGGTACCAAATAGAGTGAGTGAAGGGATATGTAAAGACTTTGTCATGTTTATCAATTTCAACTGTCCAATTATTATAGCTTTTGTCTTGGAGGGATTTATTAATATAGAGTTCTCACAAGCATAAGATGATATATTTTGTAAGTCAGCACTCATTTTATCAGTTGCTAGACAAATATCTCCCAAATTTGTGTGATAATATATGATAGTTACAATATTTCAGTCAAGATGCTATGTCGTTTATGTATAAAATAAAAAGCAATGGTCCAAGTACAGAGCCTTGGGGTACTCCTGCGCGTTTCATTGCCCATTGAGAAGCCTTATGCTTTATAACGACTCGCCTGCGGTTTGTGAGGTAAGAGCTAAAGAGTTGTAAAGCAGTCTGATTTTGATGAAGGGATTTTAATATGTCTAAGTTAACGGTGTCGAATGCACTGCTAAAATCAAGAATAGTAAGTAATGTGACTTTGTTCACTCATTGCGTATCTAATGTCATCTGTAACTTTCAATAGGGCAGTGGTCGTGCTGTGTCCCTTTTTAAAGCCTGACTGTAATGGGTCAAAACAAGGAATATTTGTTAAGATACCCCATTAGTTGCCGAATGGATTATCCATTTGAAGGGTTTGAAGAGAGAGATGAAAGTATACACACAGATCGATAGTCTGATAGGGAAATAGCTGGAGACTTTTTTTTGCACCGGATTTATGATTGCATCTTTCCATATCCTTGGATATATTCCAGAACTGAGGCAGAAATTATATATGTGAGTAATTACTGGGCAAATAATATCTATAATGCATTTAATGATGATGATGATAGGGAGATCATCAACTCAAGTAGCATTTGACTTGACCAAAAGCAGTTCACGCTTCACCTCAGTTTCATTAACAGTAAGGAATTCAAACATTGGTCTATTTGGTGGTGGTTTAGTCAGCAATGTTTTAATTGTATGAGTTATAATCTGTGGTTGGTACTTAATTTTGACATCAGAGAAGTATTTATTTAAGTCATCAAGTGATATATCTGGGTTACAATGGTTAGGTGCAAGTTTCCCTATTCCCATGGAGCGAAGCTCTCACCATGTGCTTCGTGCATTCATATTATTATTGGCTAGCTGTTGGTAGTGAGAGAATTTCTTATTTCGGATCAATACTTTAATTTTGTTGCGCAGAGACCGATACTTCTTTAAGAACATCAGGAGAGTTGGTTCATCATTATAGCTGATGTAATGAATCTCAACGGGACATCATGCGTTTCACGTCATCAGTTAGCCATGGTGAGGGAGGTCTAGATACTTTAACTCTACGTTTCGGAGCATGCTTATTGAGGAGACCCAAGTAAGAGCGAATTGAACTTTTATAGTTTCATACCAATATCATCTTTGTTAATTATGTCCTCCCAAGGAGAATTAGAAGTATCCAGTCTAAAGTCATTCATATTTATATGTTTAATGTCCCTATAAGTGATATATTTTGTTTTATATTTTGTTACTTTAAGAGAATATGACAGGTATATCAATCATGCATAATGCATGGAACAGGAATCTGACCATGAAGAAAAATTTTATGAGGGTTATTCGTAACCATTAAATCAAGAAGGGCATGAGATGAGGAGGTGGTTCCGATAGTGTGGTTAGTCAGTTGTAGTGGTAATACTGTCATGTTAACTTACACGACTGGAATATATTTAGCAATTGCTTCGTTTCACTTGTCTGCTGTAATAGGTCAGTATTGAAGTCTCCAAATATTAATACATGTTCATAAGTCCGTAATAGTCGATGTAGAATGTCTTCAAAGTCAGTTATATGCCCTACTCTGGGAAGCCTGTAGACAACACCAATTAATACCTTTACTACATTGCTTCATTTAGGAATAATTTATCAGACCAAGTTTGTCCCCAAAATAACTGTACTATGAGACCTAGTGTTTACAGTGCACTATGTATGATGATAGTGCTACTTTCACTGAGATATCTCAGCCTCATCCTTGGCTTTAACAATGTGAAAGTGACCAAGGTATGAGCGATGCTAGTAATGCTATTCCTTATCCAGCCAGACCCTCTCCTTGCTCGTAGGGTTGGTTAGTACGTGCATTTCAGTGGGCTTGGCAGACTGATATGTAATAGTAACTTCTGGCTTGAAGAAACTAAGTTGCTCCTTATTTCTCCAGTGCACCTTTTCAGTGATGCCTACGCGGTCTAGCTGTTGGGGGTCGGACCAGCCTTCAAACTGAATACTCAAACATACGCACGCACATTATTAATACATAATTAGAATGTTATTTATTTTTTAATGCCAATAAAAGAAGATAATATAATTTTAGTAATTAATTGTACAATCATTATTTACTAATATTAGGTGATAAATTAATGGGATTTTATATTTTAAGTATTGAAAACCCAATAATATTACTAGGTGGTACAGCAAAACGTGAATGTTCGTTTAGTCTATAAGTTTGGGAACACGTGCTATAGAGGATTTGCCATATTTACTCATGTATTAGACCACCCTCGGCTTTGCCATATTTACTCATGTATTAGACCACCCTCGGCTTTTCGAGACGAAGAAAATGAAAAAGAAAAAAATCTTGCATACAAGAACCCCCCGCCCCAAATGTAATTCGTCAGAGAAGATCAACGATTCCGCTTCAAAGCGGCTACAAGCCATACGCAGCTCCGATGACGTCACACAAATAGGTGAATAGTTTTGTGTCCAACCCGTGCATTGCAAGCACACATCAGTCATGTATATATATGTCTGTGTTTTGTAGTTAAGAATGTCCACCAGCATAATGGTTAGCACAATTAGCTGCCGTTCTCGGGAGTCTGAGTTCGATTCCCGGTACTGTATTGCCAGAGATTTACAAATGGCAGGAAGGTTCATTTGTGGTAAAAATGGTAAATGCAACTCCCTTCCACTGGAGGCCTGTCTAAAAAACAGCTGCATCACCGAGATGAGGAAACGAGTTACTTTAATTAAGAAATATTCACGGTTGTTGCTAGGCCCATTAATATAGGCAGGTGAGATCACTAACAAAGTGATCATTTAATATCTCGTAACTCGGGCCAATGTAAGGATTTTTTGGGAGAGAAATAGGTTTAAAATGTGATAAAAACAATCCAGTCACAATTGCTTTACTCGCCAACGTACCTAACAAATAATAATAATATTGATTTTTTTATGTCTCCGCTTACTTTCAACAATTTTCAGATACGTCAAACAAAACATGCTAGGGTATTCATTAATAAAAAATGGGAGGCAACGAATGTACAAAATTAAATATTATGATAATAAAACGCATTACCACCACAGCTGTATCATCATCATCATACAGAGTTCCAGTTTCCCAGGTACTGTTAATAAGCCTCTTCCCCTTCTTGCTGTCCATATACAACTTGTCATGGAGTCCGTCCGTCCGTCCATCCATCCATCCATCGGGTTTTAGGTGTTCCTGCAGGTCTTTTCCGCTCCACCTGTCTTTAATTTATTCTGGCTGTTCTTGTAGGCTCCATCCTCATCACATGCCCGTACCACAGTAGTCTGGATGTGCCGATTCAGTCTAATAGGGATGTCTTTATTCCGGCTTCTTTCCTCACTTCCTCATTTCTTCCGACTTCTTTCCTCACCTCCTCATTTCATAACTTCTCCATCTTGGTCTTCTGGATGGTGGATCTAAGAAATTTCATCTCTGATGCTTGCAGTCTGAGATATCCATAAATGTGGCAAACTTTCCTGTTATTTATTTTTATTCTTTCCGTCGTGGAACTTTTGGCACTATCTGGCCAATACCATACCTAACCTAAGCAATGAGGTCTCTCTTATCTCATTTGCAGCTGTTTAAGTAAATCCTGATGTGATAAGTGTAGAGAACAAAGATGAAATATGCTTAAAAATAAGGGTCTGGCTTTCACCCAGCCGCCGTTATCAAAAGAATGCTTCCAGTCATATTCGGATTTACGAACTCGTAACAAACGGTAGTTATCAGCTGGGGGTATGGCACGCTTTCAACAACACGGATTTATTCAGAAGTGGCTTCTGCTACACATACACCAGCTGGAAATATCAGAGACCATCTCCAGAAACCATTTAGGAATAGCTTCACACAGTTTGGATTCTATAGTCGGAAACAAAACTATTTTTAAAAGGTTCAAAAAGACGGGACCTCGAATGCTCTCAGGCTTCATTGCAGTGCATGGCTGATGAGATGGCAGTGAAGATGACGTCACTTGGAATGACGACACGCTGGTAGCAGGGAAGTTAGCAGTGCAAGACAATTAAAATAAAAGCAGTGATCAGATTTACTGCTTAACTGACAAAGATAAATGACTGGCCATTGAGTTATTTTGTATCAATACTGCATAATATAATAAGATACCCTTATCCCTTTTCTCTACGGGGTTGAGTATGAAGTGAGACGAATCTTAGTAGCAAGTTCTTACGACCGTATGCCCTTCCTGACATCGACCTCCGAGGAATTAATGAGATAAAACAAATGACGTGATATAAGTAACTAAAACAGATTATATTTACTTTAATCGTATGCCTAAAAGTCGTATTCACCATTTATTGACTTTTTACACTTAGAAACACTGTCTCCCAATGAAAATAGCCAGTATAACTCAAATACATTCATAAGTTTGCTAAAAAACAGTGTAGAATGTTTAAATGAACAATTTCTAGCTCTTTATATTCTAGAAGTCATGTGTTCCCTGCACAAAATTTGAGGTTATCGCATATTGGACCGCCGTTTATTCTTTTGGCTATAAAAGTGGTGAAAAACGGGGTCTAATACGCGAGTAAGTAAGTACGGTATATAAAATCATGAACACCATTACTTACTTATTGAATGCAGATGTATCACTCATATTCCGTCGATGACCCCGGGGAGGGGCAAGTGTGGGAGAGCTGGGTGGTGTAACAGTGGTAATACACTGGGAAACAGACTCTAACTTGTGGATGCCTGGTTTTGGAGCAGTCATGGGGAGTGATAAAGTTGGAGGGGGGCCTTGTGGAGGAAGTGGGGCATTATTGCCAGGTACTCCATCATCCCGGAATGGGTCAGGAAAACCTGAAACATTAAGAGTTAAATAAATAAATATGCAGTCAACAGAAGTTCACTAATGTTCTTTAAATGCTGTCTCTCTACTTGTATTTGACCCTTTAACTCAAATCTTAGGATAACCCAGACGGATTTTGAGGATCAAATAAAAAAAAATTATAATGAAGGTTAAGTATAATAGCTCATACAAATTAATATTTTAAAAATTCAGAACACATTTTGTACAAAAATTATAGGCAGAGATATTGCTTTAAATGGTGCGAACAATTGTAAGGTACTATACAGTGAAAAGCTAACTAGTTACTTTACTATACATGTATCTGTAATCTGTAAATATGTTTCTAACATGCTGTGTACAATATAAAGGAAATTTTCTCAATGTATGTATATTCCCTTTTTTTTGGGGGGGAATTTTCCTACATTGTCCAGTTAACCTGAATTTCCATTATTCCAGATCGGCTTCAGTGTCAACTGGTCTGATTTAATGAACTTCTACTGTTTTCCAGCACCATAAATCTTTAAACAGTATTGATAAGAACTGGAGCCTAAATTCTGTTGTTCTCCAACATATGTGCAGAATTAAATGTAGCAAGTAGCTCAACAATGTACTATAAAGAAGAATTTTAACAGTCATCCCAGACTGATTCCTTCAAAACCCAATCAGAACCCAGCAAAACATGTGTGATCATCTCAGAGTTCCACTTCGTGCATTTATTCTCATGAATATCGTCACTGCCGAGACAAAACCTTCCGTGTGAAATATTTTAGCTTAGAACTTTGGCCGGTAAGGTTCTGTCATCTAAGGTGCAATATTGTGTGTATATTGTCAAGGCATTCTCGCTCTTCATCATATATGTGCTGCGGGTCAGTATATCTCCAAAAATATTATCACATAGGAGGTTTTGTCCCGGCAACGACGATATACTTCTGAATTAAATGTAAAGAACTTCATATTTCTTAACCGTATTGAACTGAGATTGCAATTGAATTAAAATCTAGCAGGTTCCACCTTTTCAATACAAAATACAATGTTGTTGAATGGTATTTACAACATTATTTTATTACAGAACATGTTTCAGTGTTTCATTTTGACACCATCATCAGCTGTATAGTAAGTGAAAAAAACTTGGAGATATAAACAATGAAAAACAACATATTGCTAAACTTAACTCCTTAAAATCTAAATTATGCTGGTTTGAAATTTTGAATTTTAAGACAACTCATCACCCAGATGAGATTTTATATTTATGACATCACAAGAGTTTTCTTGTTGTAAATTAGTTTTTCAAACCAGCATAATTTAGATTTTAAGGAGTTAAGTTTAGCAATATGTTGTTTTCCATTGTTTATATCGCCAAGTTTTTTTCACTTACTATACAGCTGATGATGGTGTCAAAATGAAACACCGAAACATGTTCTGTAATAAAATAATGTTGTAAATACTATTCAACATTGTATTTTGTATTGAAAAGGTGGAACCTGCTAGATTTTAATTCAATTGCGATACTTCTGAATGTATTCAATCACACATCAGAAGAAATAATTACAACATAAGAGAGCCTAGGAACTATTTTGAGCTATAAATTTTGTTCACTCAGCAATATAACACTGCATCCACGGAATGCCTTCTTGATGTTTTGCCAGTTGCACAGCCTGTACTCACTTAACCAGGAGAGGTCCTGTTCACTCCCTGGATCTGAGAGGTCGTGCTGGTGTTTTAGACCAGCCACATTACTGTATTGTACTGATTTTTCAACAAATCTGTATTGTTTATAAATAATTTTTCATTCTTGTATTTCAGGAGTTATTTTTGTTATTTTATTTTACAGAGGGAAGATTTGTTTTCTGGCAATCTTTTAACAATACCTTCCACACATTACAAGATCAGCTTAAAATTTTAGTTCAGTCAAAAATTCTAATAATGAGAACTTTTATCAGCTATAAACTGTAACAGTAATATACCGATACCTGTAACTATGGTAAGACCAAAGGTATGTTGTACATCATGCACACTCAAGTTCCCATAGGCATGCTTGTTCACTTTTGGGACCACCTTCCCTTGCACACAAAGCGCAACTTGAAACTGTGTGCCCTCAGCAGATGTACAAGTGAAAAAGGTGGTCCAATTTAAAAAAAAAGTTTCTTTCAAAACTTTTTGTCACATATAAGTCAATATGGTGTCCCCGTTTCTACCATCATGGTAATTTGCCCCAGGCTAGCCAGCCGCTCCCAGGGGTGCTCAGTTCGAACTATGATTTTCAAAAATTGCCCTAAAATTACATACACCCTGGATTTGATGGGGAACATATAACTAATATGGAAACGGTGAGGTCAACTAAAAGCTACAAATAAAGCAAGGCGAAGCACAACGTCAGTTTTGGAGGAAAATCTGTTTATTTAAAAAAAGCAAGAAAATTTTTTTTTTTTAATACCAAAAAGTATCAAATGATCCGAATTTTTACTTGACTCAAAATTTTTCTTTCAGCTTGCTAAAGTCCATCTTGAGAATCAAAAATATATTACAAATATACAAATTATGCCAACACACATACTTGAAGTTCAATTAATTTTACCACACTGGTTTGCGTGCTCGCACCACACACCTGGCTTTATTTTTGTTAAAACCTTTACCTATAGATGAGTACGTTCCCCGTTCCTGCACACTTGGCATTGCAGTGGGGTCCCTAACCTTAAGAAAAGACGCGATTTAGTGCGCATAGGGGAGACAAAAACTAACCTAACTGTACAATATTTAACACCCTGAGTGGTAAAACATCCTTGAATCATGAGTGACCTCATGAGCACTGCAGAACACTGGGGGTCGGAACCACACACAATAAAATCACAAAAATGGCAAATACAATATACACAATCAAACACACAAAAACATGACGTCATATTTTCAAGGGCTCACCAAGAAAAGCATGCAGCATTTACGCAACCCTCGCTGACTCAAAGACTTGATGGAAAATATAAGAAAACACAATTTTACACTTTAAGAAACACATCCTATTCAACATAGGTTCCTGAAATAAAAAGCAATCAACTGGTGGACTTTATAACGATACGCAGAAATCAACGTGGATTCCTGAAATAAATGACATGACACAAATTCATAAAAAATAACAGAATAGGCTTTAACTTACAACACATAATTCAACGTTGGTGTTTGAAATAAATCACATGACACAAATGTTCCTCAGCGCGGTTATATCATAAAGAAAATCCCAACTAAGCGTCGTGATATAAAAATATCTCAGCAACACGTAGCGACATTGACAAAAACCAATAAAATCACTACAAATATAGGCCGTTATAATAAACTCTTCTCGGTAGACGCACATATCGCCCTTGCCAACACAAGGCGGAATGACTCAAAGTGGAGATTCAGTCTCCCAAAAGAATGGAGCAATCATTAAAAAACTGCAGGGTCCAACCCTTTACACACGCTGTCACAAAAACACAAAGATGCAGGCCTTTCAAACGAGAAACACGTCATCTTACACAATATCACACAAAATCATAATATGTCTTAAAGTTGCCAAAAACCGATACAAATATAAATGACATCATCTAACATTCGCTCGCATGAAAAGAAACATGACCGCGCTGGTGACAAATCAAAGCACGCATGCTCGTAAAGCTAAACTATGAATAATAAATTGGCCAACTCTGTAATAATACCATAACTTGAAACTAAGAAAATGTAACATAGACAATCGATCATGTCTGAACATCTGAAAGTTACTGAAATATCTCAACCTTACAACTCAAGAAACAAGCATTAATAATAATAATTTTTACAGAAAACTGATTCTAATTCGGAACTCGAAATACGAAACTGCATTCGCGGAACTCGTGAATCAATTACTAATTTACACTCATCTGATATTCAAAATAGTCGTGAAGATTAAGCTATCAAAATTTGAGGATCCAAACTCCACCGTCTCACACACTGTCATTCAAACATCATGCAATAAATCCCAGAAAATGTGACGGCATGTTCCTGTAAGCTTTGAGCTCCCCTTAATAATACTTTAATCTAGTCCTTCCTGACTTTAATTTGAATCCTTATTTACATTTAAGCTCCGAGACGTTCAATGAATCTCAAACATGAAAGCAAAACAAATCCAAATAAATGAGGCAAAAATAAGAAACAGGCTTGTAAAATAAATGTCGCTAACCACTCAGCTAAATATCTGCAAAAAATGAAAAGAAAGCAAGCTGTGACCTTATGCAAACGGTCCACATTTACGTTACAATTATATTTACATTAACAAGCTTCCTAACATTTATTTTAAATATGACTTAGTCCTTCCAAACAAAGCAAAAATTTACTGCAATTAAATATAAATCTATCCCCCTCTGCAACATTAAAACACGTTCACACTCACATAATTACATTGAAAATTCTGTACTCATCTATTTCGTTGACTTATCGCTGCCAGCCTTAGGAACAGCCGGCCCCCATCATGTTTTAACCAGCCATATCGATGATGCCTTCAGAAAAGACTTGGATCTGGCGTAGAAAAGTGATGTCGTATTTTCCGTCGCTGCTTCTGCTTCTGGATGTCATCTAAAACATCCCTTTGTTCACGATGTAGAAACTAGGACAAGATTAACCTGCCAGTTACCAGAGTACTATGGCCGGGGTATTTTCACTGACCGTAAAACCAGTTCTCATTCAGCCTGGTGAAACAACCCCTCTTATCTCACCATAACTAGGTCAGATATTTCCCATGTATATGCAAGACTGGAAATTGTTAAGTTCATGCCCTCGGGAAACTATTTACACAGGCAGGCTACTATGCATTAGAAATGATTAAATGAAACTGTCCTCTCCCGCTGGAAGTCGAAAGTTAAATGCCATTCTCCCAGTATTTGAAAACTTGAATGGATTAAATGCAGACTGAGCGTCTTCCAACAAAATTACAAGTCCTCACACGATCACTCATGTAAATGAAAACTTCTTCTCAAGATGTTACCTCCATGAATCTTGCCGAATAATAGGGTAGCTAGCCCACGCGCTCATCGCTTTTATCAATTCGTCCTCTAAGATGCCGTTGTATCCCCGATCGGGGCCATCACTCGCATAGACCAATGCCTAGCCAAATTGACTGTGGCTCTATAATTTCATTGGCTGAACACATCGCGTACCAGACGCTTACTTCAAACATATATTTGCTGCTCCTCCAGCGTCTCGCTTGGCTTCCGAAATGTTGTCCTTTGGTCTGGCCGTTGGAGTTCTATTGTTTCCTTGTTCTGCTTTGTGTATGTCATGTCGAAATTCCTCCTCCTAAACTTAGCTGGCGAGCAAACAAACCCGAGCTCCAAGCTCCCTGCAGAAATTTCGACATCTGCTGCTGAACGTAGATGTTCCCTGCTAGTTACTGTACTTAATAAAATAATATCTTCTTTATACGTTCAAATAGATGACTGATTAATTAAATGAGCACTTCAATAAGGGCTCAATGGAATGAGTTTGTTGTTTGTTGTACAGCAAAGTCCCCGCGAAACGCATTTCCCTTTTTTCTTCCTTTGACACAGCAGAATTCCAAAAGATTATCATGTTCATTATCATTATTATAAAAATAAATATGTCAATTCTGCTTATGCAGATGAACTTGATATTTTCTGCATATTTATACTACAGTATATGGGACTTACACACCTTGTTGCCTCTCCTTGCATTTGCTACGTGTCAAATGATAACATGACCAATTCTGTGTTCCCTTACCAAGCATGGTAAATTAGTTTTGATGGGCGAGTTGGCAGTGCAGTTAGGGGCGCGCAGCTGTGATCTAGCATCCAGGAGATAGCGAGTTCAAATCCCACTGTCGGCAGCCCTGAAGATGGTTTTCCATGGTTTCCCGTTTTCACACCAGGCATGCTGGGGCTGTATCTTAATTAATGCCACGGCCGCTTCCTTCCCATTCCTAGGCCTGTCCTGTACCATCGTCACCATAAGACCTATCTGTGTCGGTGCGACGTAAAGCAAAAAAAAAAAGTTTTGCTTGGGCGAGCAAGGTGGCTGTTTCTGCAAAGTGGCTGCTCTTTAGGATCCAAATCAACCATTAGAAAATAATGGTCATGGTAATTTGTTACACATCTTGAGAAACATCCATCACTCTTTGTTTACACTTCACTGTGTACCTTTCTTCAGTCAATCACAACAAACACATTTTTGAAATTTAAAAAAAAGTTTTAATTGATTTAGGTATAATGTCATTGCAGGTGTTTTGTGAACTATATAACTGTAGATTTCATACAAATACATTCTTGTGTTAAAGTACTGCATTCCCGCATGAGTTTCTTTCTTAGTTTTTAAAAGGCTTAAAATTTATTTTGTGTATACTCAACATTGGAAAGAAAAAGATCAATGAAGTCGAGAGGCAAAAGCAAGCTGAGAAGAAATGGATCTGGAAGAACTGCGACTTGTGAGGATGTGGAGATTATCCTCGTCCTTCTATGTTTCCATATTTGTCCTAGTCCTTTATGTTACTCTCTTTGAGCTCAGCAGCCAGTCATTGTTGATTTTCTTTTGAGTATGTTTCTATTCTTCTTTTAAAGTCTTCGAGGAAGTTAACTGCATGGCCGACAACTGGAGTACAAGATAAGCTGACATTCTTGCAAATGACCTATACATTATGAAGTTAGTTCAGAACAGCCTCAGCCGGTCGACCAAGAAAAGACATATCAGTGGAATATTTTAAGAGAAAGTACTTCTTGCAGCCGTGGAACAATCCTAAAATAATTTTTGTAGATTTCTATACATAAGTACAGTGGAACCTTGTTAGTGCGTTCCTCATCAACATGTTTTCCCGCTTACACCTCAAAAATTTGAAGTCTCAATTCTCATCGTATTATATCTATATAAAAATACCTCACTTATCGTTTCTCTATTACAGCTTAGTACGACCAAATTTATCCTAGCCCTTAAAATGTTCTTTGTATTTGTAATCCCTGGTGAAAGAAAGGTGATTTTCAACTCGGATAAGAGCCCTTGCCACAGTTGCGCGATTACAGGAAAAGGTCTCGAATTCCTGAACTTCACAGGAGAAGTTGAACCCTCGGGGAACAAGCCGTTAGCCTCAGAAATGTTCAGTTTGCTTGCCGGTGAGTAGAGACATTTATTTTGTGTTCAGTGGTACAGGGAAGTGTTGCGAATATTTGTTGCGTGATATGATAGCCTATATCTGGATTGCGAATGTTAACTCACACCTTCGAGTTCCGACTTGGTCACTCGAGTTGGTCGAAGTTTATTCAAGATGGCAGCCAAAGTCATTCCTCCCGGTCGCAAATGGTCAAATATAACCTACAATTCATTGTCTAAAAGTTGTGACAATATTAACAGTATGGAACCTCCCCAACAACCTTTTTGGATTGGTATAATAACTATCGAAATTCGTGTCAACCGGCTTTAAGCAAAGAACTCTAATTATTTCACGTAATGAGGCGTTCGCTCTCGCGCTGTGTAGGTGCAATGGCTCCGCTTAACTGCGCATGCGCTGGGAACTCCCTGGTGAGTTGCTCTTGGCATAGCGTAGCCAAGCATTAGTTCGAACTGAGAAGCCATGATGTGTAGAAGTGGAAACGTTTTCTGCGCTATGGCGTGGGATCTTACACTAAAGCCTGGGCGAATTTCACCTTTAACGGGGATCTCTTCCCGTCGTGTTTGTGGTTGACCTTCTACAGTTACTCTGACTATCTTATTTTTCATAAAAACTTCTTCTGGATTCTTCATGGAGAGATTGAGTTCAGTGGCCTTGTGGTAATACTATCAACAATGACCAGGTTTGGACTTTTTAAAATTTAGTGTCTGACCCAGTGAACAAAAGTGTCGACGTATACCAAAAGTACTTTTATCCATTCGAGCATAATAATAATAATAATACTAATATCATAGATTTTGGACTTGGCGTCGTGAGTGCTCATGTGTTTCTAAATGATGCATTCTACTAACCAATTATTCCTCGGAGTGTGGAAAATGCACGGTTGACTGGTTGGCAAAATTTAATTTTAAATTTAATAATTTTCGTTTTTGGGCCTGAATTGTAATATTTTCTTGTGATCCAAGGTATTGAGCTTATCACCTTTTCTTTCTGGGGTTTTCTGTCTGTATTCTGTGTACTTTTCTGCTCTGATTTGTACTTTTTTCCACCTTCTGTTTTTCGGGGTATATTTTTCCTTACTGTGGGTTCTGTTCCTCCTTGCTTGGGAAGGAGGCTTTGCGTTGTTTGGTGTTACCTTAGCAACGTGTTGTTGATTCGATTGTTGTTGGGGATTTAATTGAGTGAACCGATACGCGTGCATTTTGCGTTGATCTCAGTTTATGTTATTTGTTTTGGTGGAATTCGTTAATGATATTTGTGTTTTGTTAATCCATTTTTGCCACCTATTTAACTTTCTTTTTCGTTTGGTTGGGGCGCGTGTTTAAATTTCTCTGATAAAGTATTACTTATCTTGGGAAAGGCCCCTTGGTGGTAATGGTGACGAAGACAAAGTGATCTCCTCAGCACCTAGCTGAACCGTAGTCTTGTCTACTGGAATTAAAATTTAGTTTAGTTTATTTTATACCGGTGATCGATCACATTTTATGTTAGTTATTGGTAACTTTTGGTAGAAACGTATGGAGGTCAATATATTTTCTGATTTATTTGTTGCAAATCATTTTATTATTCTCAGCTAATTTAAAGTAAACATATTTTCTAATTATTTGGTTGCAAATCACTTTACTATTCTCTATTAATTCAAACTCAACATGTTATCGAATTTACTTTCTGGCAAGCCATTTTCCTTCTCTCTATTAATTCAAGTTTAACTTCAGTTAGGATTTTTATTTTTCTCTTGAAGTTGTTTGACGTACAAATTAAAGTTAGCTTGTGTTACCAAGGTGGTGTTTTTCATTTCACCGTTTTCAACGGAGCACTGCCACTGTCCCTTTTGCTAATTGTGATTTTCTCCTTTTGGTGATTTTATGCTGTGTTACGTTTGTTTTTACTGTTTTCTCTCTCTCTCTCCCTTTTGGGGCGAATGCACCACCAACCTTCTCACCGGGGAGCATTACTCCTAGGCGTGTAGGGCTGGTTTGGTGTCGGTAAGAGAGTGTGACCAGAAAATAATGTTTAATAACCCACTGTTCTGAAATAAAAGGCATCTTCTAACATTTGTTTTAGAAAGAGTGTGATCTGCAATAATACTTTGATATTTTTATTGGCCCCCGTGCAAGTTTTCATATTTGTTGTTTGATGTTTTCGCACCATTCAATGCACTGTTATTTTATAAGCCACAGCGGAAAAAGTTTTCATATTTGTTCTCTCACATTTTTCACACCTTTTAATACTCTCCTCTCATCTTTGGAAATAGTAGATAAGGTTTTCACTGTACCTGTGGATACACAACGTAAAATGTTCTCATGTCGGAAAAAGGCATATCTAGTTTTTCCATATCCCTGTTGGATAGTTTTTATTCATATATTCAGTAGTACGTTTTCTCACTTATCATGTTCTTTTTTTTTTTAAACTAAGGTTAAGGTCCCATCCAGAAACAGCTTAAGGAGGTTTTACTGTAGACAGGTAATGATATAGCACTTATTGCTTTGAAGTGATCTATACAGATCTTAAAAATAATAATGTTAAATAATAATGTTATTGGCTTTACGTCCCACTAGCTACTTTTACCGTTTTCAGAGATGCCGAGGTGCCAGAATTTAGTACCATAGGAGTTCTCTTATGTGCCAGTAAATCTACCAGCAGGACACTGGCGTATTTGAGCACCTTCAAGTACCATCAGACTGAGCTAGGATCAAACCTGTCAAGTTAGGGTCAGAAGGCCAGCGCCTAAACCGTCTGAACCACTCAGCCCGGCATATATACAGATCTTGCGAAGACATCTGTACAGAATATGAGTAAAGGAAACATCTATAATCCGGATAATTACAAATTTAGAGAAAGAACCCTAGTCTAATATTCACTGTTGTTCTTTTCACATTCACCATTACTGAGCTTCATTATGGCATACATGTTATATACAGTTTTATTCGTTTGTCTCTGGTATTCCTCGCCTTGTGGCAATCTGCAGGGGCAGAAAAAAAAAACATTAGACAAGCTTATCGAACAAACATGTTTTGTACGTGCACTGCAGAATATGCAACGAAAAATTGCTTACAGTATTTGTCCTTTTTATTTTATTAGCTTCACTTCTATTACAAACACAGTATTAACAACGTACTGACTGCACTGTATATGGATTCTATTGTGCTAAATGCTAACCTAATTACGATCAACTCCTTTCTTTACATTACAAGTGGAATTTTAATATTCTTTCTCTCCATCACAGATTCTGTTCGGATTTTTCTAAATATCGGATCTTCAGGGTTCGGATTGCTATGATCTATCATCATCATCATCATCATCATCATCATCATCACCATCACCACTTCCCTTTATTCAGCTGGAGCCGGGTAGGGACGAATATGGTTCCTCGCCACTTTCTTCGCTCTTTCCACCACTCCTCCTCCAACATTGTGTCCCAGTCCAGGTTTCTTTCTATAATACTGCATTGGATTGTGTCCTTCCATCACAATCGTAGTCATCCACAGCCTCTCCTTCCTTGCATTTGCATTTCCATTACCTTTTTTGGCATTCTTTCGTCACTCATTCGCTTTATGTGCCCAAACCACCTTAGTCGGCCCTTCTCTATCATTCATTTTTTCCACTCCAATTTCTTCCTGGATTTTCTCATTCCTTATTTTGTCCCTTCTAGTCTTCTGTATCATACTCCTCAAGAACTTCATTTCGGCTGCCTGTATTCGACTCTCATCCTTTTTTGTTATTGTCCAAGTTTCTGCTCCATAAGTTGTTATGGGTACGTTAATACATCTTGTACACAGTTTCCGTTGGTTCCATTGGTACATCTTTGTCCCGTAACATATTTCTTGCACTATGATAGAAACAGCTTCCAGTCTTGAATCCTCTTACTAATTTCAGCATTCAGTCGAGCATTCTCCATTAATTCACTCCCCAGGTATTTGAACATCTCCACTACTTCCAGAGGCTTGTCTGCAAGTCTAATCTGACCTTTCTCTTCTTTCTCCCCACTATACTCTGCACGTCTTACTTCTAAATTGACGTTTTGACCGATTTTGGCTCTGTCTGATGGTTAAGCGCTGAAACATAGACATCCAACCAACCCCAAGCTGCCATTCCTATCGATTTATATTGGCAGAGTGCTATCTCGAAGCCTAGTAGCCGATTCTAAATTTACATTCACCACGTGGTTAACGTATCTCGCTCAGTGTGTTGGTATTCGGTACGGTTCGCGATCTTTTGCATTTTTCTTCAGTAATTTGTCTTTTTCATATTAGTGTCCAGCTCCATGGCTAAATGGTTAGCGTGCTGGCCTTTGCTCACAGGGGTCCCGGGTTCGATTCCCGACAGGGTCGGAAATTTTAACCATCATTGATTAATTTCGCTGGCACGGGGGCTGAGTGTGTGTGTCGTCTTCATCGTCATTTCATCCTCATCACGACGCGCAGGTCGCCTACGGGAGTCAAATCGAAAGACCTGCGAGCTGAACATGTCCTCGGACACTCCTGGCACTAAAAACCATACGCCATTTCATTTCATATTGGTCTTTAGCTTTCTAATATAGTACAGTATAGTGTAATTTACAGTTTAGAATAGCATAAGTTGGTACAATACAGGTTTAATAGTTCAGTGCATAAGAATATAGCTGTAGTTTTATTTACGTCCGTGTATTGGTTAGTATACTTCGTGCGTATTTAGCATGTCTCAGCGTAAGACAAGTGGCAAGAAAGTGACACCGAGATCAGTGGTGTTTTCCCTTTGTAGGCTATAACCTCCTTCCTGTGCCAGCCATTAGCGGTGAGTG
This sequence comes from Anabrus simplex, assembly GCF_040414725.1. Taxonomy (NCBI): domain Eukaryota; kingdom Metazoa; phylum Arthropoda; class Insecta; order Orthoptera; family Tettigoniidae; genus Anabrus; species Anabrus simplex. Next base: position 241,191,539 of record NC_090272.1, on the reverse strand, counting down.
ATGTGTTATTTCCTCATTCTTTTTTATTCTTAATATATTCTCTTTTTACTGTCGGATGTTGCTAGAAAGTGTTGTTTTATGAATTTGTTTTCAATCCAGATTCATTAGCTTTTCTGAGTACAGTATTACATTTTGCATGGGCTGTTTACCGCAGTCGTATTACATCAGCTGTTCTCGCTGCGGTAGCGCGCTGGCAACAGAAGTAAGGCGATGCTCATTTGTTTTGCGAAACGTCAATTTAGAAGTAAAGCTGTGCGGACTATAGTCATTACAAGAGTTTTACTCTTTTCTACACTTATTTTCAATCCACATTCTTTGATCTTCCCATTCACCACATCCAACTGTTCTTGAAGCTTCATGTCCTCTACTCCCCAAATCACAATATCATCTGCAAATAACAGATGTTCATTTCTCTTCCTCCATACGTTGCAGTTGCTGTTCTCATGATGTCATCCCTTACTACTGTAAACAGGATTCGCGATAGAACACTTCCCTGTTTAGTCCACTAGTGATTTTGAACCAACTTGTGTTTGAAAGCAACTACAACATTCGCTGTACATTGCCATGATCATTTTTATTAATCCCTGCTGTAATGGACTCACCTCATCACCACATCTCCGAGAAATGGAAACACACTGCAAACACAACCTTCATCTTCTAAACTACTGCCATCGGCTGTGGATCGTCAACTAACTGCTCTCTATTGTCAGCTGATACCCAGATGACGTCACGCTGCACAGCTGTTTCAAATGGCGCATGTTCTCCTAATATTTAGAATCTTCCTTCTGAACTATCGTATATAATACCAATATAAATGGTACCAACTGATGAGCCCACCCTAGCACACGAGGGCGAAACGCTGGCAACCAAGAATGAGCTAGCTGGAAAATTATAATGTCCAATAACGGACCATTTATATTGGTATTATAAATTTGCTCATTCAGGACAAATATTTCAGATTCCCTATGGGAATCAACATCTATCGTATATAATCGAGGCTTCGCTCACATTGAAGTGAGGTGGACTTCAAGCCTATGTAGCCTATCTCTTATGGAGCTGTATACATAATTTCTCTTCTTCCCGCTCCAGTATCGTGCACTGGGATCTGAGATATGACTGACATTTTTATTTATATCTTAAAATATGGCAAATGAGAACTTTTATTTACTTTACGGCTGTGGGGGGAATGCCATTTCCAAGCAAAAACTATCTTTCTTTATCGGTCTACGCATGATGAGTAATGCTTCAGGCGTTGTGAGGGGTGTGTGTGTTTGGTTTCCATTGCCTTTGAGTCCGCTTTGTCTGAAAACATGAATTACGTTTTGATCCATGGACCATTTAAGAGACTCGTTGAACAATAACTTGCCAATAGACAGTCAGCGGATGCAGTTCATGTTCTTTCACTTTTGAAATGTGTATTTTCTATGCGTGTAACCAACGAACTTCATTTTGAATTCTTCCAAGGATTTTTCCAAAAGTAATGGTTTTCTTCTGCTTAATGTTTAAAATTATGTAAAGTGTTGAGACTATTTTCTAGGTTAGTTTATTAATTTGCCTTTGGACAAGTGTCTATCTGTTGTCCCCTCTCCCTCTCCCTTTTTCTTTTCTCTCATATTTGTCCTTTTGATATGAAGTATGTGCGATGGTTGAGAAACATCGATATTTGTAAAGATCAGTAGATTGCTTGTAAATTTTGGTATTGTCCCTTTCAAATAGATGTTGTCAAAGCTATCAGTCCTCTTTTCTCTTGCCTTGGCAATCATGCTTCTGAGCCTAACACGAAATCCTAGGCTCAACACATATGTATTGTGCTCCTCATTTGATTCCGACATACATTTCAAATCTTAATCTTGGTATTCCTAGTTACTGCTTCCACTGCTTTGTTCTTAATTTCTATTTGAGTTATCATCAGAGTGTAATAACTTATTATTTTTATTACCACAGCCTCTTATTTCCTCTCATTGCAATATGGTAACAGATCATTACACTGCCCAATTCATTTTTGCACCAGACTGTCGCAAACTTTAGTCCTGGGGACACTGTCATATGCCTTTTCAAAGTCAATGAATGTCATCACCATATCATTCCCATACTCCCATTGCTTTTCCTTTAGTTGTCTCATAATGAAAATGGGCTCTATTGTTGACCTACCACTTCTGAAATCAAACTGATTTTATAGACATGATATTGCCTATGCGCTAATGCCGTGTCAAGAAAATAAGGTGAAATTCTGTACGTTTTGCAGAGAACTGTGCTCTGCGTCATCAGAAGAAAATCTCGTCTGTCCACGAGAAAGGCTTCTTAAACAATGAGCTTTTGAATTTAGACATTATAACAGAAGTGGAAATGGTATGTTCATTCGTCACCATATGGCTCCCCGGATGCGGTACAGAGCTAGCATTCGAAGAGGAATCTGACGGAACCATCAGAATCAGTCTAAGAGGCTCACATAACATGTGTACATGACATATCATATAGACAAGTGTATGACATTGACACAAGCCTGGAATGAAACATTTAGTGATGAGGAACGTACGAATTTGGAAAACACTGAGACGAAATAACAATAGTGAAGGGACAGGGAAGGGACCTACCTACATAAATCCTTAATGGCTGGCAACCAGATATTACTTAAGTGATAGCCAGTGTCTGTGTTGAAATTGTTAGGATTTCTATATATTTCCACAGCTTCCTGTATAATCCTGGACCTGTAGTGTCTAGTGTGGGTAAGAGCTCGAGCATCTTGGAACATGACATCACGATCCAACGATAGACCGTGCTCAGCTATTGCGGATTTGTCTGGCTGGTTGAGACGAATATTACGTTCATGTTCCTTGATATGGGTACCAATGGACAGGTATGTTTTACTTCAAGTACAGGGAATTTCGTATACCCCAGGATGTAAAAGTGGGGACAATTTGACCTTGGTTTTACCCAGACTGTGAGCAATTTTAGTGGTGGTACCAAACACTGTTTTTATATTGTGTTTGCAGAGGACCTTGGCAATTCGATCTGTGGTGTTGTGAATGTAAGGAAGTAGGCAGTTCCCTTCACTTCTTCCTTCTGTGAGCTTTGCATGGTCTTTTCTCAGGGATGCAGGACTCTATGAATCTGCAACTCGCTGTAATCATTATCCTTGAACGTAACTTTGAGCGTGTCCATCTCCACCTGGGTATTTGATGGCTCACAAATTCGTCTCCCCTCTTGGCAAGTGTCGTGAGAATGCCTTGTTTTTGTGCTGGATGGTGGTGAGAATCTGCATGAAGATAGCAATTTGTGTGGGTAGGCTTACGATAGACGGTATATCCTAAGGAGCCATCCGGTTTGTTTCTTACTAGAACATCCATGAAAGGAAGGCATCCGTTCATCTCCATCTCTATAGTGAATTTAATTGAAGGATGTTGCTGATTTGGGTGGTTTAGAAGTAGATGATGAGGAAGGACACGGGAACCCACCTCATTACTTTTCCCAGGACAACCCAAGGTTTTGCTCAATTCTAAATGTTCGTACGTACTATTAAAAATAATTCCAGAGTTTCAAGTCCCCCAATTGGATCTCCAGGGGGGACAGGGTTGAAAGAAGCCTTGAATTAATGATGTTCGCTTCGCGGAGAGATATTATGTGGAACCTGGAATGAGAGGAGTTTACTACAGACTGGCAAACTATCAATTGTTGAGAGAGAAATGACACTACATGGCGTGAAGATCTTGGGACTCTGTGAGACACACTGGAAAGGTGCTGGGCATTTCACCACTACCAATGGTAACACAGTATATTTCTCCGCACATAATCATCAAATTACAAGTAATAACTCTCATCATAAACATCAAAGTTGAAATGGTGTAGCAGTCGTCGTTCCACAGAAGTTATGTTGCGCAGTCATTGGATACTATCCAGTTAATGATAGAATTATTTACATCAAGATAAATTCAACACCTTGTACATTAACCCTCTTGGAGCCAGGAGCCGATCTGATCGGCCGCCCACCATCAGCTGGAAGAGGCCAGAGCTCCGCCTGCAATCTACTACTGTAAAGTGCCAGGCCATTTTTAGTGGAATTACATGCATTTTAACATTCGCGTATATCTACCGGTGTATGTCGATTACTGGCAAGAAATTTTCTACACGTCGACTACATAAAATAATTGATTCCGAGTGATACAAAGAATTAAAAAGTATTATTGTTGATAGTATGGTTGTCGATAATGTTTACTTTTAGGAAGAGAAAAACATTTTTGTACTTTCTCTCTCAATATCTACTTTGAAAATATCATCTACAATGCAAATGAATATACGTGATAATGTAGAATTTATTTCTAAATATAATTCTATAAAATAATTACTTTGAACAGGGAAAATAAAAAATAAAATAATTAAAATTCAAACGTACGTCACTAATAAAAATAAGACAATTTTACTCACCGGTAAAATTCATGTATATATCGATGTATGGCAAATACTGAAGAGAAATGTTATATGTGTGGACTAGACTGTATAAAAAGAGTTCTGAGTTATTAAAAGTAAAAAATAATAGTTGAGATTATAGTTTTTATTTTCACGGAAATCCCATTTTCTAGTTTTCGGGTTCCAGTATTTATTTTAAAAAACATTTTGCAATACAATACAATATGCGGAATTAAAACATCTATGGCACTAAAGCCCTGATGGGCCTTGGTCTACCAAGCAACCGCTGCTCAGTCCGAAGACCTGCAGTTTACGAGGTGACGCAGGGTCAGTGAGATGAATTCTCTCGTTTCTAGATCAAGGTAGCTGTCTCAGCCTAAGATATCTCCTCGATTGTAATCACTTAGTGTCACTTAGTTTGAGTGGACCTCGAATCAACACTCAGACCCAGGTAAAAATCGTTCACCTGTCCGGGAATCGAACCCATGACCTCCGGGTGAGAGGCAGACACACTACACTTGACCGCAGGGACCGGCATTTAAGTAATGATAGAGAATTCACTTCTGAACAGAATAATTGCTCTGAACAAGAAAAAGAAATACAATAAAAATACAAATCCAAATGGATTATGTCACTAATGTCCGACTCGTTGGCTGAATGGTCAGCGTACTGACCTTCGGTTCAGAGGGTTCTGGGTTCGATTCCTGGCCGGGTCGAGGATTTTAACCTTAATTGGTTAATTCCAATGGCACGGGGGCTGGGTGTATGTGTTGTCTTCATCATCATTTCATCCTCATCACGACGCGCAGGTCGCCTATGGGCGTCAAATAGAAAGAGCTGCACCTGGCGAGCCAAACTCGTCCTGGGATATCCCAGCACTAAAAGCCATACAACATTTCATTTCATGTCACTAATAAAAAAAAAAAAAAAAGGAAAATGACAAAATAAATTTACTCACCGAAAATTTTTGAGAAGACTCGTCACTGCTATATATAGTTGATCAAAGTTTGAGACCACTGTTGAAGCACTTAAGGGTATTTACACTAACATTAATCACTTATCACTAACACTAATAGGAACAATAAAAAGCGTAACGCAATGTCATATAAAATCTGTGTGTTTTGTTCAAATAGAACTTTAAGTATATTTTATTTATTTAGGGCACTTATGAAAAGCTGCACATTTAGTATGCAGGCCTTTATCGCACTTGATGCACACAGTTCGCGACCTCTTCCTCTGTTGCGGAGAGCTACATACAACACACCGTCTTTCGAATTTACCTGACACAAGTTTTACGCCACACACAGGAATATTCGTGATAATGTTTTGTCTATTCTCAAACCATTCAGCACTCAGAGATTCAATTATACTGGAGTAGAACTAGAGCCTAGTCATTTTCTTTCCGTTACAGTTTTCTAAATACATCAAAGAAGCATTTAAGACCATTCTCGAAATTATATTGAATGCAACTTTTTTCCAGAATTTCAAAGTTCTACGTTCATCTAAATAAAAATACACCATCATGTCATTTGTATCAATGCCACCCATATAACGATTATAGTTTTTTTTTTTTGCTAGGGGCTTTACGTCGCACCGACACAGATAGGTCTTATGGCGACGATGGGATAGGAAAGACCTAGGAGTTGGAAGGAAGCGGCCGTGGCCTTAATTAAGGTACAGCCCCAGCATTTGCCTGGTGTGAAAATGGGAAACCACGGAAAACCATTTTCAGGGCTGCCGATAGTGGGATTCGAACCTACTATCTCCCGGATGCAAGCTCACAGCCGCGCGCCTCTACGCGCACGGCCAACTCGCCCGGTAAGATTATAGTCTAAGATCACATTAGGTTTCCTCTTGGGTTGATTAATGTTTCTAGCAGTTGCAGGCACTTCTGTCTCTATTGCAACTCCGCGGGTACTTATAACCACCACCTGATTTTTCTGAGATTTTTTTCTGTTTGGATCCCACTAGTAAAATTGGCCCCTGTCTGAAATATTTATTACAAACTAATTTAAATGGTTTTTCCACAGCATCTGGTAGTCCCTTCCTGTTTCTTCGTATAGTGCCGGTAATAAATGTTCCAACTGAATATAAATGTTTTGCAAGAGGGATTGGCGTAAAATAATTATCTGCGTAAACGTGAAAACCTTTCATAAAATAATTCCCTAGAGACATGAGTTTTGTCACTACAGTGTAGGCCAGTCCATTAATTCTGATTTTGTTTCTGTCTTCAGTGGATCTTGCTCCTCGGTAGGTATAAAAACCAACACAATACTTACTAACTGCATCACACAACATCCAAAATTTTATCCCCCATTTGTGATGGTGCTTATTTGGCATGTACTGGAGTAGTTGTGTATGGCATTTAGTTCCAACTAAACTTTCGTCTATGGAAAGTTGCTGATGAGTATAATGATGTCTAAATAGCCTATTAGCAGAGGCTGGAATCGAGCACAGGGATCACAGTTTGGAGAGCCAGGAGGAGAAAGCTTACTGTTGTCAACTAAATGAAAAAATTTCAAAAGAAGCTGAAACCTATTCCTTGAGAACATTTCACCAAACCAAGGGGTAATGAAATGGTCTACAGTAGTCCAGTACGAAACAATGGTAGGTTTTCTTATCAGTCCCATACTCATGATGGCAGCAATGAACGCCCTTATTTCGTCAACTGTAGTGCGTCTCCAACATCGAGAGCGGGAATTAGGTGACAGTTCATTACAAGTAAGGAGTTGGTCAGCGTAGCAATTGGTCTCTGTGACTATAAGGTTTAGCAGAGAAAAAGTGAAAAATAAATTGAAGTATGATATGGGCGGAGAATCAGGCGGAGGGGCATGTTTAGGTTCAGGAAGTTCCATGAACGAAATAGGAGGCTGAGAAACGTTGTCAGGTTCACTGGGAGAAATTTCTACAAAATGTTCTCCAGAGACATCATCATCATCACTAGTTTCATCAGCAACAGTATTCACAGTAGCTTTACTGCCATTAGAAACAAACGCCTCTTCTTTATCTGTGGTGAACCCGGGGGCGTGTCTGGTATAATTTCATCACTACTGTCTGAACTAAATTCACTATCGCTATCCGATAAATCATCCGCGTTCACTTCGCATTGTTCCAAATATTCCATTAATTTATCGTCATCAATACCTGCTGAAAATATATCACATAAACCACTTGCCATTCTGCTGTCAAGAATCCACTCACTGCAAGGAGCAACTAACTGGTTAGCGGTATTTCTAAACACAGGAAACAACTCTTGTGAAAGCTAGAACACCCTCTTAGAAATTCCAAAGCAAGGTCAGGCACACAATAACTTGTAGCCCCTTTACTATAGGTTGTCACAAAAGTATGCACGTCACTATAGGCTGCCACAAAATTATGTATATCATAGAATTTTAAGCCGGCCGATGTAATCGGCTCTGGCAACTTCCGACCGGATGTTTAAAGGCCAATCTCATCGGCTCTGGTAATTTAAAGGGCAGGTGCTCGCAGTACCGCCTGGCTCCAAGAGAGTTAAATATTGTACAGGTGTATGCACCAACATCTGCTGCCCCTGAAGATGAGATAGACGAATTCTACAGTCAATTAGAATGCTTTATTGATAACATTCCTCAAAGAGAAGTTCTCATCATTCAATATGACTTCAATGCTAAGATTGGTGACACATCATCCAATAACCACCTGTGTACATGTTGGTCCATATGGGCTTGGGACTAGAAATGATAGAGGAGAGTGTCTTCTGCAATTCTGTATAGATAAGGAAATGGTTGTTACCAATACACTCTTTCTACATCACCCTCGCCGCCGATATACGCGGATATCCCCTGGAGACAGGGTATGAAATCAAATTAATTTTATCTTGGTCAGAAGACGCTGGAAGTCATCTGTTTTAAACAGCAGAAGTTACCCCGGTGCTGAATGTGGTTCAGACCATATCCTGGTCATCATGAGAATGCGACTGAAACTCTAAACCAAAACAAAGGTATTGGAGATGAAATTTGATGATAGAGCTCTATGTAGCTTCGGCGAGGCTATTCGTTGCAAACTACAGTCATTAAGAATAAATCCCACTGACACTGCAGATTCGGTATTGAACAACTTGAAGACTGCTGTGAGTAGTGCAAGCAAGGAAATACATGGGCAGATTTCATTTCCTAGGAAGCCATGGTTAAGCACCGAAACTTTGAGTTTAATAGAGGAAAGGAAACAGCTAAAAAGAAACAATTATGAACCTGATGAATATTTTAAAATGCACGCATCACTCTCTCAGAAAATTCAAAAGCAATGCAGACTTGATAAGGCAAACCAGATTCATGAAATCTGTGAAGTGATTGAACTGCATAAGCAGCACTGTCAAACTCGTGATCTCTTTATGAAGGTAAAGAAAATTACCCGCGACTTCAAGCCCCATTCATGGGTTGTGGAAGATGAAGATGGTACCCTCATTGGAGAGAAACAACTGGCCACTGAAAGGTGGAAAAGATACTGTGAAAATCTATATGCAGATGCAACTACCAGGAATGTCTGCAATAAGTACAACCCTAATCAATCTAACTCTGAACCAGAGCCTTCAATATTGGGGAGAGAAGTAGAAGATGCAATTAAACACCTGAAGAATCATAAAGCACCAGGAAGTGATGACATCACTGGGGAAATGATTAAGGAAATGGGAGAAGAAGGGGTACGTTTAATGCACTTCATCTGTAACAAGATATGGAACAGTGGTGTATGGCCACACGACTAGCTCATTTCCATCTTCATTCCACCTCACAAAAAAGGATAAGCAAGGAACTGCAGGAATTATCGAACCATCTCACTAATATCACATGCAAGTAAAATATTATTGCAAATCATAAATGAACGTTTGAAACTTTACATTAGATATCAGTTCCCGTCAGAATAGGCTGGCTTTGTCAAGGGAAGAGGAACTAGAGAACAGATTCTAAATATACGTCAGTTGGTTGAAAAGGCACAGGAATTCAACATTCCTTTGTTTCTGTGCTTCACTGACTACCAAAAGGCCTTCGATTGTGTTTTGTGGCCGAGGTTGTGGTGTGTTCTAGAGGAAATAGGAATTCCATCTCATCTTATTTCACTTATAAAAGGCTTATACGATAACAACTTGGACATAGAGTTGATGGTGATCTATCATCAAGTTTCAAAGTCTCCAAAGGTGTGAGACAAGGACACATCTTATCACCTCAATTGTTTAACATCTATGGTGAACATATCATGAGGCATGCCCTCGACAGTTGGGAAGGAGGATTTTCGATTGGTGGGAAGAGAATTAATAACCTCCGTTTTGCAGACGACAGCACACGTGTAGCCAGCAGTGTACAGGAGCTTGTCGAGATAATGGATAGTGTACAGCAGGAAAGTCACAATCTTGGCATGGAAATTAATTGGAGCAAGACAAAACTAATGAATGTCAACAAGGGTGCAGAGATTCAGCTACAACAGCACCCGAACAATCTCCAAAGAGTTTGACAGTTTCCTTAGCTTGGTTCAATAATCAAGGATATAAGTAGCTGCGAAAAAGAAATCAAACGTCGCATCATTCTAGGACGCACAGCTATGGAAAAATTAAAAAAGATCTGGCAAGATAGAGCAATATCTATGAATACAAAGAAAAGATTAGTCCACTCGCTTGTTTTCTCAATCTTCCTGTATGGATGCGAAACTTGGACCATAAAAGCTAAAGACAGGAACCGAATCAATGCCTGTGAAATGTGGTGTTGGAGAAGGATGTTGCGAATACCGTGGACAGCCAGGCAAACAAATGATTCTGTCATCCGGGAAATTTGAATACAAGAAAGTTTATGCCAAGTTGTGTATCACAGAATCCTGCAATTCTTTGGTCACATTATGAGAAGAGAGGATGACAAACTGGAAAACTTAACTGTCCAAGGAAAAGTTTCTGGTACAAGGACACGAGGACGGGTCGCAAAAAGATGGGTTGATCACGGAAGAGAGATCATGGACTTACCATGGAGAGTTACTGTCCAGAAAACGCAAGTACGTGCAGAATGGTATCAGCTTATAAAAGAAACAACAAAGTCCTTGGGTCACGATACTCAATCTTGAGTGGAACGACTGGAGAGAGAGAGAAGTAGATGAAGTTTTTCAGGACATTCTGCGCAGACCACAAATGCATCATCAGCATACCTCCACTATATCATAGGTTTGACGGGCGCCGAAGCAATAGCCTCATTCTCAAAATGCTCCATAAAGAAATTAGCCACGACGGGCAAAAATGGACTTCCCATAGCCACTCCATCCGTTTGTCAATATAAATTCCCACCCCACAAGAAATAGCTGGAAGTCATGCAGTGGTAAAATAGCTTAGTAATGTCCTCAGAGAACAGGTATTCAATGTGTTCTTCTCAGATCTATTGTTAGTGCAATAGGTTCTCCTACGTATGCTCTGGCTAAATACCCAAGCAAATTGCTTCAGCCACACATAGGATGAACTGAATCACACGTCAGGGACTCTCGGTATTTCGTCAATGAGCTGTCAACCATAAGCCTTCAACCTAATGCACTTTTCGTGAGTTTTGATGTGGAGTCCTTGTTCACTAAACGGCCGATTGACTTGGTCACGTCTCTCTTTGAACACCTGTGCCCTGAAGACATTACTAAGCTATTTTACCACTGCACGACTTCCAGCTATTTCTTGTAGGGTGGGAATTTTTATGAACAGATGGACGGAGTGGCTATGGGAAGTCCACTTTCACCCGTAGTGGCTAATTTCTTTATGGAGCATTTTGAAAAGAAGGCTATTGCTTCGGCGCCTGTCAAACCTATGATATGGTGGAGGTATGTTTGATGATGCACTTGTGGTCTGGGCAGAAGGTCCTGAGAAACTTCATCTATTTCTAAACCACCTAAATCAGCAACACCCTTCAATTAAATTCACTATGGAGATGAGTCAACAGATGCCTCCCTTTCTTGGATGTTCTAGTAAGAAAGAAACCGGACGGCTCCTTAAGACTCTCGGTATTTCGTCAATGAGCTGTCAACCATAAGCCTTCAACCTAAGGCACTTTTCGTGTCTACTGACACAAATCGCTATCTTCATGCAGATTCTCACCACCATCCAGCACTAAAACAAGGCATTCTCATGACACACACCAAGAGGGCGAGACAAATTTGTGAGCCATCAAATATCCAGGCGGAGGGTGGACACGCTCAAAGTCACGTTCCAGGGTAATGGTTACAGCTATTTACAGATTCATAGAGCCCTGCATTCCTGAGAAACGACTAAGCAAAGCTCACAGAAGGAAGAAGTGAAGGGAACTGCCTACTTGCCTTACATTCACACCACCACAGATCGAATTGCCAAGGTCCTCCATAAACACAATATAAAAACCATGCTTGGCACCGCTACCAAAACTGCTCAGTCTGGATAAAACCAAGGACAATATGTCCCCACTTTTACACCCTGGGGTATACAAAATTCCCTGTACTAGCGTTAAGGTATACATCGGCCAAACATGCCTGTCGATTGGTACCCGTATCAAGAAGATGAACGTAATATTTGTCTCGACCAGCCAGGCAAATCCGCAATAGCTGAGCACGGTCTATCGTCGGATCGTGATGTCATGTTCCAAGATGTTCGAGCTCTTACCCACACTAAACACTACAGGTCCAGGATTATACAGGAAGCTGTGGAAATACGTAGAAATCCTAACAATTTCAACAGGGACACTGGCTATCAATTAAGTAATATCTGGTTGCCAACCATTAAGGATTTACACAGGTAGTCCCTTCACAATTGTTATTTCGTCTCGGTGTTTTCCAAATTCGCATGTTCCTCATCGCCAGATGTTTCATTCCAGGCTTGTGTCAATGTCATACACCTGTCTATGTCATATGTTACGTACACAGGTTATGTGACCCTCTTAGACCGATTCTGATGGTTCCGTCAGATTCCGCTTTGAACGCTAGTGCTGTACCGCGTCCAGGGAGCCAACTAGTGATGAATGAACGTACTATTTCCACTTCTATTATAACATCTAAATTCAAAAGCTCATTGTTTACGAAGCCTTTCTCGTAGACAGTCCAGAATTCCTTCTGATGACAGAGAACACAGTTCTCTGCAAAACGTAAAGACACCTTAACTTCTTGCCAAGGCATAAGCCCAAAAGCCTATATCATGTCTATATGTACGGGCCGTGAAAGCATTAATGGCAACAAACTGATTTTCCTGCACCTGATTTTCAACACTCAACCTTATCCTACTTTTGAGTATCCTCTCCATTATCTTAACAACATGGGATATTAGAGTAATTCCCCTGTAGTTCTTCAATACTTTATCACCTTTCTTGAAAATTGGGATGATTATTCCTTTCTGCCAATCCTCAGGGACCTCCTTATTCTCCCAGACAATCCTGAGAATTTGATATGTCCACTGCAGGCCTACAGCTCTAGCTGCCTTTATCATCTCCACTGAAATTTCATCTATTCCAGCAGTTTTTTCATTCTTCAACTTTCTTACTGTCATTAGCTGCCTCTGTGGATCAGCGGTAGAGTGTCGGCCTCCGGATCTCAAGATAGCGGGTTCAAACCCGGCAGAGGTAGTCGGATTTTTGAAGGGCGGAAAAAAGTCCATTCGACACTCCATGTCGTACGATGTCGGCATGTAAAAGATCTCTGGTGACACATTTGGTGTTTACCCGACACAATTCATTAAATCTCAGCCATAGACGCCCAAGAGAGTTTCGGTTTACTCGGTCTGCCATCTAGTGGGGGCCTAGAGTAAAACGGAACGTCAAAATTGATGAGCAGACAGACAGATGGCGTCAAATTGAAATGTCTGCACACTGTAGCTGAGGCCATACGATTATTATTATTATTATTATTATTATTATTATTATTATTATTATTATTATTATTATTATTATTACTGCCATTTCAATTTCATTCATTTAATTTTTTTATCCATTTCTTCATGAACTCATTGCTTTTCCTGGTCGTCCATTGAATGACTGTCATCGGTTCATATGTTCAGCAACTTCTGAAAATACTCTTGCCATCTATTTCTTATTTTTTCTGGCTTTTTGTTTCTTAAAATACCATACAGTAATTTCTTCTGCATATCATCTCTCATTTTCTGTGTGAATAACGCCCAGCTTTTCCTCTTTTCTTCCTCCACTACTTTGTTGGTCAAATTCTTTGCCTCCACATATTTTCTTCTACTTTCTTCAGTCTTAGATGATTTCCATGCTTTCCATACCATTTTCTTTTCCTTCACTTTAATCTTTACTCTATCATTCCACCAGTGTGTCTCTTTGTCTTTCACATTTCCTGATGTTTTCTGCACATCCAGCCTAGCTTCCTAAAATCTTTTCCATTCATCTTCAATATTCCCCATCTCCGTCCTGGGTACCAAGGGTATTATTTCCCTTTGAAATCTTTCTTGTATGCATTTCTCCTTCAACTTCCATACTTTAATTCTTTTCTCTCTTCTTAATGAGGTTTTTCAATCTTTCCCACTTTCAATGTTCCTATCACAACTCTATGATCTCCACCAAAGGCTTCCTCTGGCTTGGCTGTAACATCTAAAAGGTTCTTCCGGTGTTCTTTCTTTATGATTATATAATCAATCATGGTCTTTGTTCGTCTGTCTCCCCAACCATACCTTGTAATCTTCTGACTGTTCTTTTTCATAAACCACGTGTTTCCAAAAATCATTTGGTTCCTCATGCAAAAATCCACCAACAACTCGCCTTGTGAATTTACATTTACATATCCAAAGGGCCCTACAACATCTTCCTTTCCTTGTCTTTCCATTCCAACTTGTGCATTTAGATCTCCCATCAATAGCACTTCCTTATCTTCTATCTGTCTGTCCACTTCCTCTAAGAAGTCCTTTAGATGTTCATCTATACAACGCGTTTGTGGGGCATACAACTGAAATAGATCTTTCATGCCATTTTTAAACTGGAGTCTCATCACCATCATCCTATTGCTGACCATTTTGTATATTCCACATATTCTTGAATTTCTTTTCTAAGTATGATGGCCACTCCATTTTTTGCCTCAGGTCATCCGCTGTAATACAGCCTGTATCCTTCTTTCAGAAGAATCTCTCCCGTACCCCTCTTCTTGGTCTCACACAGTCCAATTATGGCTATATATTTTTCTTTCATGAAGTCAACCAATTCTTCTGTCTTTCCTGTCAGTGTCAGGATATTTGCTGTTGCAATCTTGATGTAGTTTGGTGCTGGTTGCCCACTTCTCACAGTTCCCCCAACACCCGAAGAGCTGCGCATCGCTTTTAACAGGGGACACACTAACTTTTTCCGAGGCACCATATCTGCTTTATCCATATAGGCTATTGTTACGATGGGCTCGCCACACCCAAAGGCATTTTATACCTACTACCAGGTTCAAAATTAAGCCGCCCCTAACATGGAGACAGGCGCCTGTCGTAGCCGCTCCTCTGGAGTACAAATGCTACAGGTTTGCCATCTCCACTATACCAAAGTCCACCTTCTCCGCCGTATTCTTCATTCGTAACCCTGAGCTGGGACCCATACTAGATGTTACACACCGGGTCAGTGTACTCTACTATATTTCATTATGTATGATCAAGTTACCAATAATACTGAAAAGAAGTCATCACAACGTTTCATTTCTCTGTTAAACAGTGATCCCAAAACTCACTTTGTGGGTATCTTTCAGCTATTCTAATGAAAAAGACTTGTCATTTACAGACAAATCTTCATCAAACAAGTATAAAATATTACCTGATGGAGGAAACAATGCTTCCAGAGACTCCTTCTGGCCGCTGTCTCCTGAGGAAGGTATTGTGCCAGTCACATTTGTAGGAGGCCCTTGGATAGGTGGAACTACCACCTGTGCAACTGCAATGGGATGACTAGGTGGTAATCTAGGATCAAAAGTAACAGTGGCTACAGGAGAAGGAAAGAATGGTTGAGCTGGTATAGCAGGAGGAGGAACTGGTGCTGTAAAGGCTAACTGAGGAGAGGGCTGGGCTGGTGGAGCTGGGACAGGTGGAACATTAACAGTAGCAGGGGTCGTAATTTCACTAGAACCATTGCCTGCAGTGACAGGGGACTGGGAGGTAGCTGCAGCCACAGGAGTGACAATGGGAAGAGGAGGAACAACCGCAGCCTGCCCTCGGCGGGGACATGCAACGGCTGGTGCTACTGCCGCAGTTAGGATGGGAAGAGCTGCTCCCACAGGAGGAAGAGACTGCGCACCCTTTGGTCGCTGTCTGGGAGTCACACTCGTGCCTTCCATGACAGGAGCCACAGGCTGCTTCGTCACTTTCACGGATGTCCTCTTTGATTCACTCTCAAGCAATGGACAAGGTAGCTGATCAAGAACTGGAACAGGTGATTTCTAGAAACAGGAAGCAAAGTTAAGTCATTCTAATGAATTTACATATTATGGGCAAAAATTAAAGCTTTAAAGAAATAAATCTGTAACTATTTTTCTTACACTCCAGCCAGAATGAACATAAATCACAAATAAAATTACCTCGTACTTGTGTCACAATGAATCAACTGGCAATTTACAGGCAAGTTCAACATTTCGTACTGCGAAGCAACTGATTAAAGAAGAAAAGGAAAAGTGTTGGGACGAGTTCACTACCAGACTAACAGAAGACTGTGAAAGTAATAGGAAGTTGCTTTATAGAGTAGTCAAGAATAGAAGTGAGCATGGCAATATCCTTAAAGTGAAAAGAGATTACAGGAACCTGGTGAAGACAGATCAACGCATCAGAGAGAAATGAAGAACTACTTCAACACTTTATTAAAAGAAAAAAAGTTCTCAAAATGATACCACTGAAGGTGGTGATGGAGTACAACACCAATTAACATGGCTAAAAGTGGAGTTTGAGCTGAAAAACATGAGAAATGGGAAGTTCTGAGGGTTTGATGACCTCACTACTGACATGATAAAGGCAGCTGGAGCACAAGGTATACCGTGGTTGTATGGAGTTCTATCATCTGGAAACAAAACAGAATACCAGAGGACTGGATGAAAAGTATCATCATCCTCCTGTATAAAAAAGGAAACAGGAAGAAATGTGGAAATTATAGAGGCATCACTCTACTTTCTCACTCAAACTTCTGGAGAAGATAACTGAAAGAATCAGGAATATAGCAGAACCGTTATTGGGGGAGGAGCAATATGGAGTCAGAAAGAGCTGAAGCACTACACATCTGATATTTGCCACCAGAATGCTAACAGAGAAGCACTGGGAATATGGTAAGAACTTAGTGATGGTTTTTATGGACATCGAGAAGACCTACAACAGTGTGCATAATGAGATAATCTGGGAATGCCCAGAACATATAGGTGTACCAAACTTCCTGGTTGATAAAGTGAAGATGCTCTATCAAAAATGCTTTAGCTGTGTTCGAGTAGGGGATGGAAGATCAGATTGATTTGAAACCAAAGGAGGAGTCCAGCACGGAAATGCCCTGTTACCACTCCTGTTCATAGTCATGGATCCGATCATAAAAACTATTAAAGAACATTGCAAAGAGCCTAACACTCTAATATTTGCAGATGATGTTCTGATCTGGGGAGAAAATGAAGCAGAAAAAAGTACAGGAGAAACTAAATCTTTGGAAGGGCAAGTTTAAAGAATATGAACTTAAACAAAAACTGTTGAAATGACTATCAAGAGGAAGGCACAGTTTCAGACATTTTCCTGGAACTCGGAATAATCTGTTTCTATCTTCAAATACCTTGGAAGTATCATTTCAAAATATAACACATTAAACCGAGAAATACTTAACAGAACTTCTAAAGATTCTCAAATTTATTTTCAAGTGAGAAATCTATTCTGGGATGATAAAATACCCTAGAAAGTAAAAGTGACTATGTTTCATTACCTACTTCATTCCAATTCTCGCCTATGGACTCAAAACATGTACCCTACATAACAAGGCTAATAATAAACCAAAAGGCCAAGAAATGAAGCAAACAGGAAGGAGGCTGTTACCGAGCTTTTAAGAAGACATGTTACGAGGACGGACAGAACGAGAACAGCAAAGGTTGACCGAGAAGTGAAACAGGAGGCCTAGAAATTGATGGATAGACACATT
Organism: Anabrus simplex; assembly: GCF_040414725.1. Lineage (NCBI taxonomy): Eukaryota > Metazoa > Arthropoda > Insecta > Orthoptera > Tettigoniidae > Anabrus > Anabrus simplex. Next base: position 241,174,050 of record NC_090272.1, on the reverse strand, counting down.
GAAATCCGAGGTCAGCAAGAGGAATGTCAAGTGGGAGGGCATAGAGGAACAGAAACTACACTTTGACAAGAAAAAGTCGCAAGATCTTGTACATCACACCCAGGAAACTGGAGCTGGAAAATGATGACGGTTATGATGATGATGATGATGATGATGATGTGCACATATAGAAGTGAATAAACCTACTATCTTATTCTATCAATTAAACTGATTTCTTTTTCAATGAAATGTATATCTGGCACAAGGAATTCCTCAGCCTAAATCAACAGTAGTTTCTGTCACCAGGATTACTTGATTCAAGAACTGGAAAAAATCCAAAGAGAAGCAGCTCAGTTTGTTCTGGGTGATTTCCGACAAATAAGTAGCGTTACAAAAATGTTCCAAACTTTGGGCTGGCAAGAGTTATGAGAAAAGAAACAAGCTGTTTGACTACGTGGCATGTTCCGAGCTGTCAGTGGAGAGATGGCATGGAATGACATTAGTAGACGAATAAGTTTGAGTGGTGTCTTTAAAAGTAGGAAAGATCACATATGAAGATAAAGTTGGAATTCAAGAGGACAAATTGGGGAAAATATTCGTTTATAGGAAGGGGAGTTTGGGATTGGAATAACATACCATGGGAGATGTTCCAGTAAATTTCCTTCCCATTTCTTTGAAATCTTTTAAAAAAAGGCTAGAAAAACAACAGATAGGGAATCTGCTATCTGGGCGATTGTCCTAAATGCAGATCAGCAGTGACTGATTTCTTTTTGACTTTCCATTACAGATTAATCCCTGGTAATATCAAGATCAGAGAAACATTTAGTAAATAAAAAAAATAAAATAAAAAGTTTATTTTAAGTCTTGTTATTTGCTTTTACCCGTAGCAACTGTGAAATAAAGTCATCATCTTCATTTTCCATTTCCAGCTTCCTGGGTCGGGTTGTGAATCAAGGACCTTCATCGCTACCTGTCTCTCCACCACTCTTCTCCTTTTTTAAGGACATTTTCTGCTTTTTCCTCCCCTCTTCTCTATGCACTCCCACACTGAATCTGTCCACCTCTTTCAGGGTCTTCCTTGTGGTCTCTTTCCTGTTAACTTCTCTGAAAAAGCTTTTTTTGGCACACTCTCTTCTCCCACTCTCATCATATGCCCATATCACTTTAGCTTTGTTGTTTCCATCCTGTCTTGAAGTTTCATGATTCCTGTCATTATCTCTTAATTTCTAATTCTATCCTTTCTGGTCTTGCCCTTGATACCTCTTAGGAATTTCATCTCCGCTGCCTGTTTTCTACTCTCCTCTTGTATTGTTGCAGTCCACGATTGAGCTGCATAGGTTAGTGTGGGTTCATAATAGGTTGAATATAATACTTTCTTACATTTCTTTGGGACATTTTCGTTCCACAAAATATCCCTTACACTCTGGTAGAAGCTGTTTGCTTGTTGTATTCTTTTCCCAATTTCCTCGGTTATCTTTCCATCTTCTGTGATCACACTTCCCAAGTACTTAAAACTTTTAACCATTTCCAAAATTTTACTGTTCACTTTATTTTTCCTCTTCCTTCCTTCCCCTTGTGCTTACTTTTAATCCCAAATTTTTCTATCTCTTGATTCCATACATCTATTTGTTTTTGCACTTCCATTTCATCCTCACCCCATATCACTATATCATCTGCAAACAACATGGCTTTTGTTGCCTGACTTCCCAATCTCTGTTCAATGTTCTTATGAATTTCATTCATGACTATGATGAATAGTTTGAGGGATAGTATACTTGCCTGTCGGAGACCAGTTTCAATTTTAAACCATTTTGTTTTTCCTATACTAGTCTTCCACACTACTAACACAATTCTTGTACATAGCTTTTATCATTTGCACTTCCACTCTATTAACTTGTTTTTTCCTTAATGTGACCCATACCAACCGTCTGGACACGCTGTCATAAGCTTTCTTTATGTTCAATAAATGTCATCACTATGTCTTTTCCAAACTCCCATCTTTTCTCCATCATATGTCTTAATGTAAAGATCAGGTCAAACATTGATCTGTTTTTCCTAAAACCATACTGTTCTTCTTCCATTTCTCTTTCTAGCTTCCTCCTCAGTCTTCCTTCCAATACTCTCACAAATATCTTAGCTACATGGGCAATAAGGGTGATCCTCTGTATTTATTACATTCCTCCTTATCACTTTTTTAAATTATCAGGATAATGAAACCCTTTCCCCACTCTTCTGGGATCTCTTTCTTCCTCCAGATTATTCTAAATAATCTATACAGCCACTGTAGCCCTATTGGTCCTGCTGCCTTTAAACATTTCTGTAGTTACCTCATCCACCCCTGCTGCTTTACCGCTCTTCATCTTTTGTATGGCTTCCTCTAACATCGATATCACCTTTTCTTGTTCTTCTTCTTTCCACATTGTTTCTTCTTGCTCCTTCTGAACTACCAGTTCACTGTATTTAATATTTAGCAGTTGTGAGAAGTATTCTTCCCATCTTTTTAGAATGTCATCTCTTTGCGTCAATATCTGCCCTGTTTCAGTTTCTACAAATTTTGTATCTTCGCTATTTTGTAAACTATTCTTCACCAAACCATACAAAACCTTTTTACTTTCCCTTATATCCTCCTGTAAAGTTTCTGTGAAACTTTCCCAGCTCTTCCATTTCTCTTCTTGTGCTATTTTCTTACATACCTTTTTGGCTTCTTTATATTTCTGCCAATTCTCTGTACTATTGCTGCCTATGCACTTCCTCCAAGCCATTTGTTTCTCTTTAACTGCTTCCTTTACCCTGCTGTTCCACCAAGGAGTCTCCTTTTCCTTTTCCATCCCTGATAGGCTTCCACAGGTGCTTACTGCACACTTTACAAATCCATTTCTAAAACACCTACATTCCTCTTCCACGCTGTTCACGTCATCTGTGGGAATTTCTTTCTTGAGATCCTCTTGAAACTTTTCCCTTATTTCTTTCTCTGTTAACTTCAATCCCTTTATTTTTCTTTCCCTTTTTTCTATTAAATTTGTTATTTTACCAAGTCTTAATTTGGCTACTATCACTTTATGGTCTCCTTTGAAATATGTTCTTGGCATTGCTGTCACATCTTGCAGTTGTCTATGTTTCTCCTTCTCCACCACAATCATTGTCTTTGTCTTTCTGTCTCACTAACCATATCTCGTTATTTTTTGTGAGTTCTTTTTTCTAAATCATGTATTGCCAACAATTAATCCATTCCTTCTACAAAAATCTATTACCAAATCTCCTTTTTCATCTTGGTTTCGATAACTATAGGGGCCAATTATCTCTTCTTTTCCCTGTCTGTCTGTTCCAACATGTGCATTCATGTCTCCCATTAATATAACCTCTTTGTCTTCAATACAATTTTCCAGTTCTTCTAGAAACTCTTCTAAACATTCATCTGCATTCCCTGATTGGAGAGCACAAACCTGTTTAAAATGCTTGATTCCACTCTCAAGTCCAAGTCTAACTTCAATTATCCTGTCACTGATCTGTGCGCTAGGTCTTTTCTCAGTATAACACCAACACCATTTGTTGCCATCTTCCCTCCACTCCAACTTTCTTTAATTTTTTTTTTTTTTACCTTTCCCCTTCCATTTTGTCTCACTTATTCCCATCATTGCTATGTCTTTCTTCTCCATATACCGTACTCTATCAGTTCTTCTACCTTGCCATTCAAAGTCACGACAATGATGATACTGATTCTTGTGATGTCTGGTTGCCCACTTCTCACAGTTCCTCCAGAGCACTGGGAACTGCATGTCACTTCATGGGGACGCCCTAGCATTTTCCGAGGCCACAATTCACTCGCACTCATTTTATAGGCTGTTTGTACGACGGGTTCGCCACTTCCAAAGGCATTTTATTACCTTCTGCCAGGTTCAAATAAGGCTGCCCATAACATGGAGTCAGGCAGCTTTTGTAGCCGCTCCTCTGGAGTACAGACGCTACAGGTTTGTCCCTTCCGCCATCTCCACTGTACCAAAGTCCATCTTCTCCGCTGTAGATGCGGTTGATGTCTTCACCCATGACTCAGGGCAAGGGCCCTTCATATCTAGGATCCTTGGAGAGAGGGTGTCCCATTATTTTAAATCCCCCAGAAATTGGGCTACCTGTTGGTCCACGGGTTGTATTGGGTATTTCAACCAGCCCTACGTACTGTAGGGACCCTCTATCCGCAACCTGGGGACGCGCTCTGTAGGGATCAGGTTCCCCTGGTATTTATTGGAAGTTAACCCCACCCATAAAGGCTGAGGTTATTTCCAGAGGTGAAAGAAAATACACAGACAAAATATGTTTGAGAGTTACCACAAGAAACAGCAGGTGGCTTCCTTCAGAGGTACAAAGATCTACTAAACTAAGGGACATTCCATTTCTTCCAGGTTGAACCATGTTGTTGTTTTCTGTAAACTCCATACAGACTGCCGACATTTCGAATACATTGAGGTATTCTTTGTCAAGGCAACTAGTTGATTAGCTGCTTGGGAGACTGATTACCTCAGATTGAGCAGGTGTATTTCACTCGGCTTGACAAGGAGTACTTCAATGTATTTGAAATGTAGGCAAACTGTGAAACAACAGTAAGTGGCATTCTATTCTATACTTTACAATAATGAATTATTTTCTTATTACAGTCTAGTACCATTTGTTAAAAGAAACTCATACCTAAACCAGAGTCCATAATCTAAGATAGTTTCACGTTACTTACATGCAAATTCTGCACAGGACAATCTTTGCCTTGAAGGGCAAAGGCTACATAAGCTACTTGATATATGTCTGGTCTCTTATCTTGGTCCGGCTCCAACATGTAACCTAATGGCAAGAGAAAATTTTACAAATTCCACTTCATAAAAAACACAAACAAAACTGAGTGAAAGAGGGTCCTTACGTATTAAACAGTGCATCCCCTTGGAATATCTTGAGTTGTCAGGAATGGTGAAATTCCCACTCTGGATAGCCAATGTACTTTCTCCAAATGGTAATGAGAAGAAACATAACTTGTAAAGAAGACAGCCCAAAGCCTATAAAAAAAATTAAAAAAAAACAGAAATGCATGATTATTCACCACAATGCAACACACTATGAATAATGCACGGACAAGTTTTCAAACTTCTGCTCTAAAGTTGAGATGAGTGGTTTGAAAGAAAACAATCTTTTATTTCTTATTTCATGAGGAAAACAACTCTCACTTACTGTTTATGACATGATGTATGTATTTTGTTACAAGAGAGAATTTTACTGGGTTTTAAAAAGAGGCGGGTAAAAAGCTGAGACCATGACTGCAACATAATGAGTAGAAGGAAATAGTGTTATCACTCCCTCCCTTAACTGCAGTGGTTAGTGGGTCAGCCACCAATTAGTGCTGTGAGCGATGCCGGCGGTCTTTGTACATGGGATGTAGGCGTGAGGTACGTTCAACCATGTTTCTATCTATGTCAAAAGATAACGAGTGGAGCAGTACAAACAAACCTGATCAAATCAGAACTGCAAGTTGCCATAAACTTTACTAAATCATGCACTGAGTTCTTAGAATTTGCAAAAAGTGATTGTAAATCATTGTGCAAAGCAAAATCTGCTGTAAAATCTACCTGTGTATTAGTAAAATTTAATATAATTTTTTTTTATTTTACAATACTGCATTGATTTTTTGTGAAATTTTGCCATGTTCTAAATCTTCTTTTCTTTTCTTGGCAAGAAAAGAGAAATCCACACTGTGTTATTTGAATGACTCCCGAAGAGACATGAGTCCGTTAATACCTACACGAGCATGTTCTAAATGAATGATTACTTCAGTTATTATTGTGATATGTTTGCTATTTTGTGGAGCAAGACTAGAGGGAGAGCAGCCCAAGCTGGAACCTCACTACTCAATGCACAGCTAACCTGGCAGGAGAGGACTGGTGCACAGTGGTCAGAGCCCTGCTGCAGTGACCATAATTAGCTGCAACGTCGCTGGAGGCCTTCCATAACTAGAAGTTCTATGGGCTTCAAGTGCCCAATGTATCTCAAAGGGCCGCCCAGGCGTATATAAGTCAGCCGTGACCTGCGAGGGAGGAGGGCGATCAGGTTGAGCTCAACCGGTGAGCGATGGAGGGCAGAGAGTGTTATAGTCACGGGTCCACTGTTTTTTTAGTTAGGGTTCAGTTGCCAGCAGTGAATTTAGAGTTCAGTTGGTGTTGTGAGTTACGAGTATACCAGTCTGTAGGAGTGTCTGCCTGTAGAACTGAGGACTCATTCTGTATCCCTGTCGTCGTGTGTGGGTCTCTTGGGCCAGCCGCTGTGTAGTTAACGCGTGTGCTGTAGCGGAGTGGAAGAGAACAGTGAATATCGGCATAGTTCTACCGGAGTGTGTGTGTGGACAGCAAATACTATCCTAAACTGCGAGACTGACATGTGTAGGCTGTGAACGGTGGACTGAGGCAGCGGCGACGAAGTAACTATTTGAATGAGTGATACTGTACTGCTAGTGACCAAAGACTGAGCGAATTAGGGTGAATGAACAGTAAGAATAAAAGAGAGAGAGAGCGTGAACTGTGAAACTGTGTCTCGTATACTACGCTGTGTAAGTTGGTGTGTCAGAGTGTGTTAATGTGTAGAGGTAAGTAATTAGGAAATAAAATTTAGAAATTTAACGCTACCAGTTTCTGTACTTACGAAGGCGGATCAAATATAAACTGGAACTTGCATGTACCGTTTCTGCTAGTAATAATTCTGAGGTGGGGCTTTGCGAAGATGTGGGTGGGGGTGTCTGGAGAATGAGCAAGAGGTGCACACGTCTGTTGCGTAATGCATCATTATAAAATTTCTTGCAAAGGAGGGCACCAAACCTTTCGAAATCTTGAGACAGCTCTGCGCACAATTTGAGGAAGGAATACTTTCGCAAACTCGAGCATATGAGTGGGCTAAACAAATTGTGGCAGGAAGAGAAGCTGTGGAAAAATGAACTTCATGAAAGGAGACCGCGGACAAGCATCACTGCAGAGAACATTGTAGCCATTCACGGCATTATTGGTGAAGATCAGAGATAAAATTTCGCAAATTGTTTTAGCCGTAGAAATAAGTTGTGGAAGTGTTCAAAACCATCGTCCGATATGAACTCCATTTCATAAAATTGTCTGCCAGGTGGGTTCCTCATTTTCTCAACCAGGAACAAAAAACTTTACGCCAGGAATTTTGTCAGAGACTCCTGCTACAAACTTCATATATGGTCCGTATTGAAAATGTACATCAATTTAAGATTGTTAAAATTTTATTAGTCAACCTATTCAATACAAATGATATTTGCAAAGTTAGGACTTACATCCTTGCAAAGTTAGGACTTACATCCTATTAAACTAATTGAATAGGTTGACTAATAAAATTTTTTTTTTACATTACATTACATTACATTACATTATCATTAGACTGTTATGCCTTTCAGCGTTCAGTCTGCAAGCCTCTGAGAATTTACTAAACGTCGCCACAATCCTCGATTTCCAACTAGTGTAGTGGACTCATTTAGTTCTATACCTCTTATCTTTAAATCGTTAGAAACAGAGTCTAACCATCGTCGTCTTGGTCTCCCTCTACTTCTCTTACCCTCCATAACAGAGTCCATTATTCTCCTAGGTAACCTATCCTCCTCCATTCGCCTCACATGACCCCACCACCGAAGCCGGTTTATGCGTACAGCTTCATCCATCGAGTTCATTCCTAAATTAGCCTTTATCTCCTCATTCCGAGTTCCCTCCTGCCATTGTTCCCACCTGTTTGTACCAGCAATCATTCTTGCTACTTTCATGTCTGTTACTTCTAACTTATGAATAAGATATCCTGAGTCCACCCAGCTTTCGCTCCCATAAAGCAAAGTTGGTCTGAAAACAGACCGATGTAAAGATAGTTTCGTCTGGGAGCTGACTTCCTTCTTACAGAATACTGCTGATCGCAACTGCGAGCTCACTGCATTAGCTTTACTACACCTTGATTCAATCTCACTTACTATATTACCGTCCTGGGAAAACACACAACCTAAATACTTGAAATTATCGACCTGTTCTAGCTTTGTATCACCAATCTGACATTCAATTCTGTTGAATTTCTTACCTACTGACATCAATTTAGTCTTCGAGAGGCTAATTTTCATACCATACTCATTGCACCTATTTTCAAGTTCCAAGATGTTAGACTGCAGGCTTTCGGCACAGTCTGCCATTAAGACCAAGTCGTCAGCATAGGCCAGGCTGCTTACTACATTTCCACCTAACTGAATCCCTCCCTGCCATTTTATACCTTTCAGCATATGATCCATGTAAACTACAAACAGCAAAGGTGAAAGATTACAGCCTTGTCTAACTCCTGTAAGTACCCTGAACCAAGAACTCATTCTACCATCAATTCTCACTGAAGCCCAATTGTCAACATAAATGCCTTTGATTGATTTTAATAATCTACCTTTAATTCCATAGTCCCCCAGTATGGCGAACATCTTTTCCCTCGGTACCCTGTCATATGCTTTCTCTAGATCTACGAAACATAAACACAACTGCCTATTCCTCTCGTAGCATTTTTCAATTACCTGGCGCATACTGAAAATCTGATCCTGACAGCCTCTCTGTGGTCTGAAACCACACTGGTTTTCATCCAACTTCCTATCAACGACTGAACGCACCCTCCCTTCCAAGATGCCTGTGAATACTTTGCCTGGTATACTAATCAATGAGATACCTCGATAGTTGTTGCAATCCTTCCTGTTCCCTTGCTTATAGATAGGTGCAATTACTGCTTTTGTCCAATCTGAAGGTACCTTACCAACACTCCACGCTAATTTGACTAGTCTATGAAGCCATTTCATCCCTGCCTTCCCACTATACTTCACCATTTCAAATTTTTTTAACAATCTTAAATTGAGAGACTATTGCGTCGCAACGAGGAGGAAGGAGAGGATTTCTTGAGTCGATTGTGACTTGTGATGAAACTTGAATCAAAGCAAGCAAGCAAGCAAGCAAGCATGGAGTGGCGGCAAAGAGACAAAGCAGGTCCGGTCAAGGCCAAAACACACCCATCTGCTGGAAAGGTGCTTACAACCGTTTTCTAGGACTCTGTAAGCGTTTGCTGGTGAATTTTCTTCACGGACAAAGGACAATTAATGCAGCCTATTACTGTTGCCTTTTGGATAAAGCAAAAGCTGCGTGTCACAACAAGCGACGCCAGCAACCGATCCAAAGTGTCATTCTTCTCCATGACAATGCAAGGCCGCTTTAATGCTGAAAAAACTGGAGGAAATTCACTCAATACCTCTGGAACACCTTCTGTACAGTCCAGATTTATTGCCCCGTGACTACCACGTGTTTGGACCACTCAAACACAACCTAGGAGAACAGCGGTTCGATGATGACGCAAGTGTAATAAATTTTAAAAAATAATTCCCATTTATATTTGATCTGCCCTCGTATTTGTCTATCCTGCCAATATGTAACATTATATTGCCCAAAATATCCTCTGACGCAGTATTTCAGCTTGTATAAAAGGCCACAGGTTGGATTGAGTTGTATAACAATGGCACAAACATGAACATTGAAACACGATTTACGTAGTTTTATAGTGCACTGTCTTCTGGCATGGGCTAGAACAAATTTGTTACTTTCATTGACCAGTCTATAGTCGTCCCCGTGTAAGGACGTACCCTAAGGGTGCAACCTTAGCCTTTCTCCCCTGTAATATTTAAGTATCGATTTATAGTAACTTTTCTTGCTGTTGGGTCTTTTTCAGTGTCGGTAACCATACAGTTTAGGGACCCTACTTGCCGATACGACGTCTTACATTTACCGTTAATCTGGCACGTTGGCAACGTTCAATCACTGTTCTAGCGTGAATTGCGTGTTGCCACCGCATTGGTATTAAAGTCACTAATGATACATTTGCGAGAATATTTAAAGAATATTTTCTTTTTCTGTGGGATTGTAAATCTATTTGGCTAATACCAGGTAAGTAGAATTGTGGCATGTTTGGATAATGCATTTAATAACATAGTTTGTGTGAAATGATGAGCACAACATTTTATTAATTACGTTCCTATTTCGTCCCATACTTATACGAACAGAATTCGATTGGGATGTCTAAGAAGGAAGAAAAATCTGCAAGAACTCCTCCGAAAAGGAAAGCAAGGTTACGTCCTTTACAAACATCAGGTCAAGAAATGCTTGTACATTGCTACGAGCAATTGAAACACGAACTACGACGAAGAAGGTATCAGTCGCAGTGATATGAAGCTAATGGCAAGAGTTTCATTATTAACTGGGGTAAGTGTTCGTTTTTATCTTGTTTCTATGATAAGTTTCCGACATAATGACAATCAGTTCAAATGGAGAAGTATTTCATTCTGAACCTAACCTAACCTAATCATGTAGGCCTATACCATGTCTTGTGTCGACTTCGATACGGTTTGTAGACTTCACCTTTGTGTATTCCTGTTGACGTACGGTGTATGTGTATGTAATATATTTCTGTGTGTGTATTCTTACAGGGTAGTGGTGAATATATATGTTATATGTTATATTTTATTTAAAAATCTTAGAATAATTTATCTTCATCAGGTGTCTTTGGTTTCAAATGTGCATTTCTCTTTCAGGGTCGCCCACATACTCCTGGAATAAACCACACAAATCTGGACATGATGATCAAAGAGTAATTCGTCGACCTGTGTCTGAGGGAGGAAGACTGGTTATTGTTCATGCTGGAAAGAAAGATGGCTTTGTACCTGGTATGTTCTTACTTTATTTTACTTCATTTTATTATAGTGAGGTGATCTCTCTTTTCATAGTTATGAGGGTATTTAGGATTTGTAGTACGGATGTAAAGGGGGAGGGCACGTAAGCCTCTGATAAAACCCCAACTTGAGTACAGTTCCTGTGTATGAGACCCTCACTAGGATTACTTGATTTGAGAACTGGAAAAGTTCAAAAGAAAGAAGCACGATTTGTTGTGGGTGATTTCTGACAAAAGAGTAACGTTACAAAAATTTTGTCGAGTTTGGGCTGGGAAGACTTGGGTGAAAGGAGACGAGTGGCTGGACTAAGTGGTGTGTTCCGAGCTGTCGGTGGAGAGGTGGTGTGGAATGACATTGGTAGATGAATACGTTTCAGTGGTATTTTAAAATTAGGTAAGATCATAGTACAATTATAAAGTTGAGGATGAAAAGTGGGGCAAATATTTGTTTTTGTTTTTTTTAAGAAGGGAGTTAGGGATTGGAGTAATTTACCAAGGGAGATTTCAATAAATTTCCAAATTCTTTGCAATTATTGAAGAAAAGACTAGGCCTATCCCTGAAACTACATCTTCCACCTGGGCGACTGATCTAAGTGCAGATCAGTGGTGCCCGATTGATTGAAATTGACTGGCACGAGATCGGTAGTGGCATTATAACTTACCGCTCATTGGGTTCTGTACGTGGTTTTTGATTTTGACTTCTCCACTGTCAAGGGATCTCTTGGTTATTAAAAAGATTTGCAGGTATTCACTTTAGGCCAATGATTAACCTTAGAGAGGTACTTCAATCAAAACTTCCCCAGTGTATTTTCATATAATATTACTGGATATTTGTATCAGTAAATTACTTGTATTGCAGGCCTATTTATTATGTTTATTCTGCATTCGACAATCTCCACCTGAATCGGTGCTTGATACCTGACTGTTGAACACCTTCCTAGCTTCTTATTTCTTACTGCCTGATATAGGTTCAGTGTTCGCAGCAATTACATTTGTTCTAAGGTATTGAAATGGGTGTTTATACCTATATCTTTAATGCAAGTGATCGTGGACTTCTAATCCAGATATAGGCCTACTAATGGAAATACATTCATGAGAGATGTTAGGATAAAGTAGTGTAAGTAGTAATTCATTGACTTCATCATCAGGTGACTTTGCTACACAGTAGTTGGTTTCACTTAAAATCAGACATCTTTTTGTATCATTCAACAGAAATCACATTTTTTATCAATTAATAGGCCTATCCTTGAAGAGGGATGATCTCATATTTTTAGGGAATACTTTTTTTTAGAAGAAATAACTTCATACTAAAACTTAAAATTCTTACAGGTGCTGATTTGATGCTACAAACTTGAAGAGAAATCAAGATTATGCTACAAAAGATGAGCTGCACAGTTGTGTAATATGAATCAAAGTCACTTAAAGAGGTACAGAAGCACCTAAACATAAGTTTTGATAATGTTGTTTACATTCATGTTGTTGACTTTCATGTATGCATAACAATATTTCTCTGTTTCTTTAAAACCAGGTACGAGATGATGCACAGTGAAGGCCATACTGTCCTACGATTTCCTCCATACCACTCATTTTTCAATGCCATCGAATTTGCATGGTCTGTGGCAAAACAGTATTATAACAAAACAGTGGCTTCAAGACCTGGTCATGGATTGGACAGAGCTACAGCTGTGTGGAAAGAATCTCTTGATCAGGTAGGCCAAGTGGAAATGTTATTTATTGGATATAGGCAAGTGGAGTTTATAATATACTTGTCAGGTTGTGATACTTCAATATATCCTACAGGTGACAGCAGAGATGTGGAGAAATGAAGTGAAACACACTGAGAAGAAGATTGTCGAGTCGGCCAACTAACTGGGTCATCTTTGAAAATGTCTTTTTCTATCAGCAGAGGCTTTTTTTAAATCGTCATATTTTGTATAGGCTACGCGAGATGGACAGTAGCCCACTGGTTTTCTGATTAAACATCATTTATTTAAGCTATTGCATCAGTCTACTTACATACTCACTGTCCACGTATACCGGTAACCTGGTGATTCGATTATTGAAGCATTGTGCAATGATGCGACATACAAACTGAGACAATTTCGAGTGGTCATGAGCATAACTCATAGTCATAGGGTAGGCTAAATAATAATGTTATTGGCTTTATGTCCCACTAACAACTTTTATGGTTTTTTTGAGATGTCGACGTGCTGGAATTTAGTCCTGCAGGAGCTCTTATGGGCCAGTAAATCTACTGACACGAGGCTGAACACCTTCAAATGCCATCGCACTGAGCTCGGCCCTGCCAAGTTGGCTTCAGAAGGCCAGCGCCTCATCCGTCTGAGCCATTCAGACAGGCGTGGAGGCTAGAGAGCTGAGTTTAAGTAATTGTCGAATGTCAACTAGTTATAAAAATACTGATTGATTAAACTAATACGGTAATTAGAATAACCTAATTGCCTACCTACTTACAAGCTAGGTACTTTGGAATTATGTTCTGACTATCTTTTTAACACTGCAAATAAATCCATCTATTATTTAAAACTCCCTGTAAGAAGAGGACAGTGAATGCGAGTGGGTATTATTTTCAAATGAGCTGAGCTCGAGAGTCCATTGTAGCATATGATTTTTCCAGTGTACCATGACTCTGTATGTATTGCTTCAGAGGAAGTTTGGCTCCCCGCCAATGTCCAGTGTACCGATAATGAGCCGTGTGTGTGTTGTGTCTCACTGATCCGTGACTACGTACGATTCTTTCAGTGTGCCATGATTCACTGTGTCTCGCTGCAACGGAAGCTCGGCTCCCCGCCAGTGTCCATTGTGCCGATAAGGAGCCGTGTGTGTCATGTGGCTCACTGAGCCGTGATTGTGCATGATTTGTGTGCCGTGAGCTTGCCGTTCCTGTGAATCGATTCACTCGGACACTTGAATGAATCGATACACTGCTTCGAATCATGCACTCAGTAGCCAACATTAGTACAGGTACATAGTACATTACCATTAAGACAGATAGCATTGCAAAGTAATTCGTCTTTACAATAATAATAATAATAATAATAATAATAATAATAATCGTATGGCCTCAGTTACCGTGTGTAGACATTTCAAGTTGACGCCATCTGGCTGTCTGCTCGTCAATTTTGACGTTCCGTTTTATTCTAGGCCCACTAGATGGCAGACCGAGTATACCGAAACTCTCTTGGGCGTCTCTGGCTGAGATTTAATTAATTTTGTCAGGTAAACACCAAATGTGTTGCCAGAGATCTTTTACATGCCGATATCGTACAGCATGGAGTGTCGAATGGACTTTTTTCCGCCCTTCAAAAATCCGACTACCTCTGCCGGGTTTGAACCCGCTATCTTGGGATCCGGAGGCCGTCACTCTACCACTGATCCACAGAGGCAGCTGTCTTTACCATGAAATACATCGTCAACATAGATTAGTGATGTTGGACATCCTGCCCGTCATCATTCATGAGTCGCTGTTGAACATACTGTACTTGTCAAAACTAGTAAGTTTCTATTTTACACAATAATAGTGAAATGTTGATGAAGACGACATACACCCAGCCCCCGTGCCAGAGATATTAACCAACGGTGGTTCAAATTCGTGACCCTGTCGGGAATCGAACCCGCATCCTGTGACCAAAGGCCAGCACGCTAACCATTTAGCCATGGGGCCGGACAATAATAGTGAAAAACCACGTTCACTGCAGCTATTGTTGACTGGATATTTCTTCTCTTTAAAGAACAGTGAGTACCACGAATTAATATCCTGTTTTGTTGATTCCTGTAAACTTTGTATGTACCGGTACGGTGTTGGTTCGCCAGTTCCTAGCGTATCTACTGAATGAAAACTTTGTAGATCAATGGATTCAGTTTTATGTTTATTGCCTTCAGTCGTTACGGCAGTGCTTTCAATGACAACAGTCGCTCGAGTACAATTCCTGTCGAACCTAACCTAACCCTGTGACAATCAGTGGTTTTCGGTGGATCACAACCTAACCGGTCATTATAATTTGTTTTCGGTGGATCACAACCAAACCTGTCCCTATCAGTGGTTTTCGGAAGAATACTGTGGTTTTGTCACAAGCCAATACAGACTCTTGAATCAATGTGTGAAAATGGGAAAGTGCAGAAAACCCTCTTCAGGAATGCCAATCTCAAAGTCCATAGTCTTTTTAGCGTTGTCACACAGCTGAAATGTCACTTTAGAGGTAATTGTAAAAAGTCTTGTATATAGGCTCTACAGATACATAGTACATTACCAATTCCATCTCGATAGCTATGAGACGCACACTGCATAGCGGTTTCGCTCTATAGATAAATCATATTATAGTGAAAAAAATGTGTTTAAAAAAAATCTGACATGAAGGTCCAGAAGGAAAATACTTTCATTGGAATTCTTATTTATGTGTTCACCACCCTAGTAGGTTTAAATAAACCTTATAAATGCTTCGTAAGGCCCATTCTCGAATATGAATCTGCATGCTGGGATGCGTACAGGATGGGTTTAATAAATTCCCTAGAGAAAGTTCAAAGAAGAGCGATGCGTTTCGTAACTGGGAATAGGAGGAATACCATTAATTGGGAAAGTCTTGAATCTAGAAGAACTAGAGCTCGCCTGTGTGGTCTTTATAAGAGCTATACGGAAAGGGCTGCTTGGAGTTGTATTAGGAATAATTTGGAACCTCCCTCATACTTATCGAGAAATTATCACAAGCATAAAAACCAGCATACGGATGTGGGCAAGTTTTCCTTCGTCAACAGGATCGTAAGGGATTGGAATAAATTACCTGCAGCAGTCTTTGATAGATTCCCTTCTGGTATCAAGTCATTTAAGAAGACCATTAATGTTTGTGTAAAGTGAAAAGTAAAAGTTGTAAATTATGGGCACTGAATTTGTGATTTTCTGCTTGGATTCGATTGTGAAACTGGGAGGTTTTTACTTGTGGTATTCTCTTTCCAGGGAATTGCTTGCTGTACTCATGTTTTTGTAATTGTTGTTGTTCTTGGTTAATTAACAATGTTTTTAACTTTATTTTTTATCACTTGTAACGTTAGGCTAGTAGTAAGCTCAATCTATAGTTTTGTAAGCCATAGTGTCAAGTATTGGAAATAATTAAATTGTGTGTGAAACTGTACATGATGCTGGATTTAAAACGACTAGTAGTATTTCTTGTAATATTTTTTTATGGAATTCCTTTTTGTACCGATACTTGAGTTGTTGTAGTTGTTGGGTAGTAGGTTTTAACTTTATCATCACTTGTAGTGTTAAGCTAGTGGCAAGTTCAGTCTGTAGTATTGTAATTTGTAGTGTTAAGTACTGGAAATACTTAAGTTGTGTGCGAATATGTATATAATGACACTGGATTTAGAAAGTTAAATTACTAGTATTTCTTGCTTGTTGTAATGTTGTTGTTGTAGGGTAATTACGGTTTAACTTCACTTTATTATCACTTATAATGGTAAGCTAGTAGTAAGGTCAACCTATAATATTGTAAGCCATATTGTTAAGCACTATAAATACTTAAGTTGTGTGGGAATTTGTATATGATGTTGCTCGATTTAGAATATTAAACTAGCAGTAATGCATGCAATATTTTCCTTCCATATATCTGCTTCTTGTACTCTTGTTCTTTGCTTTTTTGTTTGTTGTTGTTGTTGGGTAATTATGTTAACTTTACTTTATTATTACATTACTGTAAGTGACCGTTGCCACCGGGATATTTCCCATTTGCAATTTAATAATAATAATAATAATAATAATAACAATAATAATAATAATAATAATAATAATAATAATAATAATAATAATAATAATAATAATAATAATAATGAGTGACAGGGCTTTAACGTAAGTTGTAAGGAATGTTTTGCGGATGATAAACGAGTACCAGGTTAACTACTGGGGGGCAAGGGCGGCATGCGTAGAGCTAACCACTCCACTCCACCAAGTGCCAACGTTATGGATAGTGGAAGCCTTCACCTTCCACCCTTCCAATGGCTTTCATGGTTTGTACGGAGATGACTTTGCTTTTTGCTTTTTAAATATTAGTATTCATGTTTATTATTTGTTTATTCATACCCCTGCTTTGTAATTCAGTGACCATGGAATGGCTCTAAATGTTGTAAATTATATTTATATTTACTTGTATTTATTTCCTTTTTCCATATTGCACATGTTTGTTATTATTATTACTGCTACATATCGCTTAACATGTAAATAAACTAATATTTAATACAGTAAATAATGTTTATCTCTTTGGATTCATTTTTTCGTTGCATATTCTTTTTGCTATGACAACATTACTTCTTTATGATATAAATAAATATAAAATAAAAGTATTTCTTCCCAAACATATTTGTTATACGTGCACCAGTCAGAGAACCAACTAGGGAAGTACCTTTTACTAAGGTGCATAATGTTTTTGCATACATGTATAATTGAAGAACTGAAGATCCATATACAGGTAAGTGGGTCGCCCATGTGGTAGGCCTATTACGCGTCATAGGAAACTGAGTGAACTGGCTGTGCAGTTTGATCACATTGCTGTGAGCTTGGTATCAGGAGATGGTGATGGATTTGAACCCCACACTCGGCAGGTCTGAAGTTTTTTTTCGCCCGTCATTTTCATTTCAGGCTAGTGCTGTGTCTGTACGCTTATGTACATTTTAAACGTTTGAAATCTTAGCCCTCTTTCCTATCCCATTCTTGCCTCACAACCTGTCTTCATGTGATTTAAGGCAATGTATATGTAAAAATCTGGTAATGTTGTTTGACTCATAGTGCTCCTGTACATTGGTTTCTGTAATGTTGTAAGCTTGAGATACACCAACTTGTAAGCTGAAAATATTTTTCAAATGCCAAATGCCGTAAAAGTACTTAGTGGGATGTAAAGCTGTTAGCATTATTATTAAAAGGAAGGACAGATATGTCTTATGTGGTAAGTCCTTGAACTTGCAGAAATCGCAATGAATTATACAATCTATATTCCCTCCCCCCTTCCTTTTTCTTTTTTTTTTTTTGCTAGTTGCTTTACGTCGCTCCGACACAGATAGGTCTTATGGCGACGACCCCCCTTCCTTTAAGAATGCAGTTATAGTAATGCGTACATCAGAATAAAGGCAGGATTTTTTAAAATTAATTTAAGCAAGTGAAGGAGAGAATGTATGACTAGCTCAGGTTGGCGGATTCGAGTTAGGCGGTATTTGAAAGTGCTCAAATACGCCAGCCTCATGTCTAGATCTACCGGTACATAAAGAACTCTTGCGGGACGAAATACTGGCACCTTGGCGTATATGAAAACGATAGAAGTAGATAGTAGAAGTGATATTCAATTCTGCAGTGAGCTTGAAAGCTGACCTAATTTCCGTTCACGTAGCTTGGCACATTAGTGTTCTTATATGGTGGGTTCGAGTCCGGCGGTATATGAAAGTGCTCAAATACGCCAGTGTCATGTCTAGATCTACCGGTACATGAAATAACTCTTGCGGGACGAAATTTTTTGGCAGTAGAACTTATTACATTATTATTTTCAAATACGCAGTGAACTTGAAAGCTGACCTAATTTCCGTTCACGGAGCTTGGCACATTAGTATTCCTATATGTTTCCTGGTAAGCTTGAAGATATAACCAGCCTGCAGGCTGAAAATATGCCCAGTAATCTCTCTCCTTACTGGTTACCGGTATTGAAGAGAGAAGGAAATGTTCGCGCAAAAGAAAGGGAAGTCATTTGATGTCTGGAACTTACGAAAATCACACTGCAAAGATTTATTAAATAAATTGTATCGTTTAATACGCCCCTCTTTTCAAGAATATGGTTTGGACGCCTACTGTATATCAAAATAAAGACAGATACATGTAACATTAATTTGAGTGAGAAAGTGTGTTTATTTCCTTAATTCCTCATTGAGCGTGGAAACCGACTTAATTATGAATATCTTGATTTATTTCATCTTGACTTTTAACATTTACTAGGGTAGGGACACATTCATTATCGGTGTTTAAATTGAGGTTAGTTTGTTATGGTTATGTCTGGTGATTTTAATATGTAACCAGGCAGGTTGGCAGCAGTGATCAGCCATTACAAAAAAGAGAAAAGAAGAGCATCGGGCGGCGATATTTACTTTCTGGGGTATTTCCTTACGCGGCGATTACTATAAGTCTCATGCTTGTCTTTGACAATATGAAAGTGACCGAGTATAATTGATACTAATAGTGCCACTCATTTTGCAGCCAGTCTCTGCTACGTATGTCGCTTACAGGGTTGGTTGATGCACGCATTTCGGTGGGGTTGGCAGACTGATATATAATAGCACCTTCTGGCTCTGCAAGGAAAGCCAACGGAAACAACCACACTCTCTTTTCCCTAGTACGCCTCTTCAGTGACGGCTAGCCCATCCATGACAGCTGATGGGGAGCTATTGAGGATCCAAGCAGCCTTCAGACTTAGGACTTTACATAATCAGCTGATGAAATGATTTGATTGTCCTGAGTTATATCACCCATATCAACAAATCCTTCAACTTTCTGGGAAACATTAAGCCATCTTCTTGTGTAATCTTACTTTGTGATAAATTACCACGCTTACGCCCAGTTTCTTCAATGAATGTTAAGTTAACACTGGTTATCACACAGACTTAACATGCTAACAAATTGTTAACACTTGTGTTAAATTAACATGACACCAGCCCTGTGTTAAACCTCTTAACAGCTATTAAAATTTCAAAATGGCAGCATCTAGAAGACGTAAGTTTGAAGCTATACTGCAGTATAAAAACCATCTATAAACTGAAGAAGACAAAGGATGATCCATGCTGTTTTAGAGTTGTCACGAGAAAGTTTTCTACAAAGTTAGGTACCTAATTATCAAAGCCGTAATGAACAAGATACTAGAAGTAATTGCAAAATAGGTTAGAGTTCCACACAGACTGCAGCTTGTTAGTCAATACCAATCAATCAATACTGATCTGCATTTAGGGCAGTCGCCCAGGTGGCAGATTCCCTATCTGTTGCTTTCCTAGCCTCTTCCTAAATGATTTCAAAGAAATTGGAAATTTATTGAACATCTCCCTTGGTAAGTTATTCCAATCCCTAACTCCCCTTCCTATAAATGAATATTTGCCCCAGTTTGTCCTCTTGAATTCCAACTTCATCTTCATATTGTGATCTTTCCTACTTTTATAAACGCCATTCAAACTTATTCGTCTACTAATGTCATTCCACGCCATCTCTCCGCTGACAGCTCAGAACATACCACTTATAATACCAATATATAATGGTCCGTTACTGGGAATCAACATCTACAACATACCACTTAGTCGAGCAGCTCTTCTTCTTTCTCTCAATTCCTCCCAAACAAAACATTGCAACATTTTTGTAACGCTAATCTTTTGTCGGAAATCACCCAGAACAAATCGAGCTGCTTTTCTTTGGATTTTTTCCAGTTCTTGAATCAGGTAATCCTGGTGAGGGTCCCATACACTGGAACCATACTCTAGTTGGGGTCTTACCAGAGACTTATATGTACTCTCCTTTACATTCTTACTACAACCCCTAAACACCCTCATAACCATGTGCAGAGATCTGTACCCTTTATTTACAATCCCATTTACGTGATTACCCCAATGAAGATCTTTCCTTATATTAACACCTAGATACTTACAATGATCCCCAAAAGGAACTTTCACCCCATCAACGCAGTAATTAAAACTGAGAGGACTTTTCCTCTTTGTGAAACTCACAACCTGACTTTTAACCCCGTTTATCAACATACCATTGCCTGCTGTCCATCTCGCAACATTTTCGAGGTCACGTTGCAGTTGCTCACAATCTTGTAACTTATTTATCACTCTATAGAGAATAACATCATCCGCAAAAAGCCTTACCTCCGATTACACTCCTTTACTCGTATCATTTATATATATACGTAAACATAAAGGTCCGATAATACTGCCCTGAGGAATTCCCCTCTTAATTATTACAGGGTCAGATAAAGCTTCACCTACTCTAATTCTCTGAGATCTATTTTCTAGAAATATAGCAACCCATTCAGTCACTCTTTTGTCTAGTCCAACTGCACTCATTTTTGCCAGTAGTCTCCCATGATCCACCCTATCAAATGCTTTAGACAGGTCAATCGCAATACAGTCCATTTGACCTCCAGAATCCAAGATATCTGCTATATCTTGCTGGAATCCTACAAGTTGAGCTTCAGTGGAATAACCTTTCCTAAAACTGAATTGCCTTCTATCGAACCAGTTATTAATTTCACAAGCATGTCTAATATAATCAGAAAGAATGCCTTCCCAAAGCTTACATACAATGCATGTCAAACTTACTGGCCTGTAATTTTCAGCTTTATGTCTATCACCCTTTCCTTTATACACAGGGACTACTATAGCAACTCTCCATTCATCTGGTATAGCTCCTCCGACCAAACAATAATCAAATAAGTACTTCAGATATGGTACTATATCCCAACCCATTGTCTTTAGTATATCCCCAGAAATCTGATCAATTCCAGCCGCTTTTCTAGTTTTCAACTTTTGTATCTTATTGTAAATGTCATTGTTATAATATGTAAATTTTATTACTTCTTTGGCCTTAGTCTCCTCCTCTATCTCGACATCATCCTTGTAACCAACAATCTTTACATACTGCTGACTGAATATTTCTGCCTTTTGAAGATCCTCACATACACACTCCCCTTGTTCATTAATTATTCCTGGAATGTCCTTCTTGGAACCTGTTTCTGCCTTAAAATACCTATACATACCCTTGCATTTTTCACTAAAATTTGTATGACTGCCAATTATGCTTGCCATCATGTTATCCTTAGTTGCATTCTTTGCTAGATTCAATTTTCTAGTAAGTTCCTTCAATTTCTCCTTACTTCCACAGCCATTTCTGACTATTTCTTTCCAGTCTGCACCTCCTTCTTAGTCTCTTTATTTCTCTATTATAATAAGGTGGGTCTTTATCATTCCTTACCACCGTTAAAGGTACAAACCTGTTTTCGCATTCCTCAACAATTTCTTTAAACCCATCTCAGAGTCTGTTTACATTTTTATTTACCGTTTTCCACCGATCATAGTTACTTTTTAGAAACTGCCTCATGCCTGCTTTATCAGCCATATGGTACTGCCTAACAGTCCTACTTTTAAGACCTTCCTTTCTATCACATTTATTTTGAACTACGACAAAAACAGCTTCATGATCACTAATACCATCTATTACTTCAGTTTCCCTATAGAGCTCATCTGGTTTTATCAGCACCACATCCAGGATATTTTTCCCTCTGGTTGGTTCCATCACTTTCTGAATCAGCTGTCCTTCCCATATTAACTTATTTGCCATTTGTTGGTCATGCTTCCTGTCATTTGCATTTCCTTCCCAACTGACATCTGGCAAATTCATATCTCCCGCTACAATCACATTTCTTTCCATGTCGTTTCCCACATAGCTGACTATCCTATCAAATAATTCCGAATCCGCGTCAGTGCTACCCTTTCCCGGTCTGTACACTCCAAATATATCAAGTTGCCTATTATCTTTAGAAATGAGCCTTACACCTAGAATTTCATGTGTCTCATCTTTAACTTTTTCGTAGTTTACAAATTCTTCTTTCACCAGAATGAACACTCCCCCTCCCACCATTCCTATCCTATCTCTACGATACACACTTCAGTGCCTTGAGAAAATTTCTGCATCCATTATATCATTTCTCAGCCATGATTCAACTCCTATTACAATATCTGGTAAATATATATCTATTAAATTACTTAATTCTATTCCTTTCTTTACAATACTTCTACAGTTCAACACTAACAATTTTATGTCATCCCTACTTGATTTCCAGTTCCCTGCTCCCTTATCACCGTTCCCTAGGCCATCCCGTTTCCCTGAATGTACCTCCCTCATAACCATGTGCAGAGATCTGTACCCTTTATTTACAATCCCATTTATGTGATTAGCCCAATGAAGATCTTTCCTTATATTAACACCTAGATACTTATAATGATCCCCAAAAGGAACTTTCACCCCATCAACGTAGTGTCTGCAATGCAGGAGTAGCTTATAGTTCTTAGATATAATGCTTCAGACTCTTCTCATGTAATTGTAGGAGACTACGCTCACGAGTGTTTATAACCGTGCAAAGAGTTCCCGCTGCACTGGCAAAGTATTACATTACATTATACTACATTACTTCCCCATTGTTCCGGTGTTTTAGGAACCTTACACTGCACCCATATAAGAATATACTGAATGTTATGATATAACCATCCGTTCTCTTATTTTTCAAGCACAACCGCATACTTTCAAATTAAATCTATAATAATGTTTGTCTCGTATTCTTTATAATAATGCTTCTGTTGCCTCTTACTGCACATGTTTACGTCTTCAAAGTCTCTGCTAACCATAATCTATAATCATGTAAACCAAGTGTGACAAAATACAGTTCCAATATACCGACCTGGGCGCTTCATATAAAGAAACAAAAGACACTCTCACTGTCAAACACGTTCAGAAATCTCACGGAAACATATTAATTAGTCTTTAG
The DNA here is from genome assembly GCF_040414725.1 of Anabrus simplex. NCBI lineage: Eukaryota > Metazoa > Arthropoda > Insecta > Orthoptera > Tettigoniidae > Anabrus > Anabrus simplex. Next base: position 241,150,747 of record NC_090272.1, on the reverse strand, counting down.
CATTTGTTTTGTAACATATGTTGGAAATGTGTTTATGAAACAGGGGCTTTTAACTGAAGTGATAAATTAATAACAACTGTTAGTTAACATTTGTTGAATAAAATGTAACGGAGTTAAGGAAATGAATCAAACTTTTTGTTTGGATTACCTACATCGTGGAAATATTTTTCAATGGCAACATCATCATCATAATGCCGTACGGACATTTCATACCCTTCAGCAAATGTCTTAAATGAATTTCAGAAAGAAGAGATAACAAACCATGGTTTAAACGATGTCTATAACCTTATTCGGTTTTAATCTTCAACAATACACCAAGAGAAATTAATTGTTGTATGGACTCCTTTCGAACACTTTCTAATCATGGTGTCTACTATTAGTTTCTTTTTCTGCTAAGGTATTTTGATGAGGTTCTCCATTACTCCTATTTATGTTACTGGCTTTTCTCTCCAGCTCATTCTGGCCTTGACTCCAGCCAACTTATCATTTACTCTCGTGAAATTCCAGTACAAAAGCTTAATTTTTTCTTGAGAATATAAACTTCTTAATCATATCTTTATGTTGGTTAAACGAATAGAAAGTAGAAGTGGAATCAAGACAGGCATTACTTGTTGAGAGGGATGACTCGGAGGTTTTGGGGATAGGCTTAACTTTTGTAACCGGCATTTCATGCATGCTGTTACTTGCAGGGCGTTGCTTTCTTTTCGCAGATTTCCTTCTTCTGATTGCATTATAGAATTTCTGAAATCACTTGTAGACTAAGATGCCTTTTTTTTTTCAAAATAAAATACTCAAATGTGGTTTTTGCTTATATTATTTTAGAGAAACAAAATATGGTGCTACGTGAATATAATAAGATTTGATTTATAGAAAAATGCACTAGGTAGATAGTTTTTCTTTAAGCATTCGCAAAGACGCCTTTTTCTCGAAACATGAATTTTGTCGCTTGGTCTATCATTGACAACACCATCCATTTGTACTTCTTCTTAAAACAAAAATCACCACCACCATGCCAAGTGGTTTTCAATACTTTGGTCAACAAAATTTTCTTTAAAAGACAAACATACCAGCAGATCCATGAATACTGACCTGCAAAGTCTGAAGGAGTTACTTGAAAACAACCTATAAATAACAATGAAGGAATTAACACAAGAACCAAATATATTGTCCCATAATGTGAGGAAGCATTTAAAGAGGCTTCGTTACATTCATCGCTGCAATATTTGGGTACCACATGAATCGAGTGAACAGAATTTGGCTCAGCATGTGCCTGTTTGCGATGCTTTGTTGGGATGCAATCAACACAATACTTTTCTGAAATGATTGGAGACTGGAGATGAGAAATGCATTGTGTATAGATGCTTGCAATATCAGTCATACCGAATCAACAGCTGACTAAGTTGTTGATAAACTTAACAATAATAGGTATTATATTTGATCCTGTATTGACTTGTCTAAATCTATTAAAGAAACTATTTAAAATAGTTTATGTTGAGTCCATCTCGTCAATACACTTCTAATGATTGAAAATTATTTATTCTGTCATACATGTTTCAGGAGCAATATGCATTCCCTTCATCAGTGAAGCCAAAATTGTATTTGCAAGGTTGATCCAACAAACTATTTTAAATAGTTTCTTTAAAAGCTACGTTATCGTACCATAAATTGTACTCTGCTTCGGCTGTATAACGAGTGTGCAGCAACATCCGGGGAATATTCATAGTTGCGCAGAAATAACTTGTTTTCCCACCAAATAATTGGCAATACTGGTGGTATAGAAATAATGTAAGTTTTACTCACCCAAATATCAGCCTTCGTGGTGATTGGTTTTCCTGAATAGAGATCCACCATCTCCGGAGCTCTGTAGGATAAAGTAGTGTACTTTTTAATTTCTTCTTCGATTGCTGCAACTCCTTGAACTTGTGGATTAAGAACTTTTCCAGTAGCGGAACCAAAATCACAGAGCACATAGTGCCCACTATCACCGAGCAGAATATTCTCCACCTGATTCAGAAAAGTAAACTTCAACTACCTGCACATAGTACAACAGTCAGTGTAAGGTTTTAGTCATATCCTAACAACTGCAAAACATTATATACACAATCCAAAAACAGACATTTAATTTCTTTATGGCTCATGTCCATTATGTAGATTCCTGGTAGTTGTTTAGCTGAAAAAGGCTACAAGATAACATACTTACCATAAAAAAGGCGTCTCATCATTACTCATAATCAACATCTATATCATCATCATTATTATTCACCATTCATATTTAACATTAAAATGATAACTGAAAATGTCAAAGGAGTTTTAAATTTTCATAGCCTTCCCTTAATGTAAAATAAAATATTTCACATCCACTTTAAACAAGCTCTAAGTGTACATTAACAACTTAAATTTTAGTTAGTTTTAAACTATAAACTCTACATTTAAATAGACAATTCACAGCTTAGAACAACGACAACAAAAATATCAATAACGAATGAGTTGACCGTGTGGATAAGGTTGCATAGCTGTGAGCTTGCATTCAGGAGATTGTGGGTTCGAATCAAACCATCAGCAGCACTGAAGATAAGTTTCCAGTGGTTTCCCATTTTCACAGCAGGTGAATGCTCGGTCATGGCTGCTACCTTTCCAATCCTAGCCTTTTCCCATCCATCTGTCGCCAAAAACTTTTGATGTGTTAGTGCAATGTTAAATGACTTGTAAAATTTTGATTTTTTGATTTACCGTATTTACTTGATTATTACACCCCTTTTCCCCCCCACTTTTACAGCCAAAAAAAGTAAAAAAGGGGGTGGGGGTTCCAATATGAGATGACCTCAAATTTTGTGCAATGAACACATGACTTCTAGGATAAAAAGGGCTATAAATTGTTACATATAAACTTTCTACACTGTTCTTTAACAAACTTATGAATGTATTTGATGGAAGGCAGCATTTCTAAATGTAAAAAGACAACAAATGGTGAACAAGACTTTTAGGCCTACGTATAAAAGTAAATATAGTCTGTTTTAATTACTCTTATATTACGTCATTCGTTACATCTCATTAATTCCTCTGATGAGGTTGACATCAGAAAGGGCATATGATCATAAAAACTTGTTACGACGATTCATCTCGCTTCATTCTCAATCCCATAGTGAAAAGGATTAAGGGTATCATATTATATTATGCAATATTGATACAAAATAACTTAATAACCAGTCATTTGTCTCTGTCAGTTGAGCAGTAGGCCTACCACACAGTAAACCTGAGTAAACCTGATCACTGCTTTCATTTGAATTACAATGAAACCTCGGAATGCGAGTAACTTGGTCTACGAGTGTTTTGCAAGATGAGCAAACATTTTAAATAAATTGTAACTTGATAAGTATCGGATCCCTTCCATTTTTCTTTCCTTCCCACCCTCCATCCCCCAGGGGCTCTGAACTTCGGAGCGTGGGTTGGCGACCACGGGGCCCTTAGCTGAGTCCTGGCATTGCTTCCACTTACTTGTGCCAGGTTCCTCACTTTCATCTATCCTGTCCGACCTCCCTTGGTCAACTCTTGTTCTTTTCCGACCCCGATGCTATTAGGTTTGCGAGGGCTAGGGAGTCTTTCATTTTCACGCCCTTCGTGGCCCTTGTCTTCCTTTAACCGATATCTTCATTTTTCGAAGTGTCGGTTCTCTTCCTCTTTTTTTCCTCGAATTAGTGTTATATAAAGGATTGTTGCCCAATTGTATTTCCTCTAATAACAATAACCACCATCACCACCCTCTAATAAACGTCCCCCACCCCCTTTCTCTATTTATCATTTCTTTATCAATTACTACGGCAAGTTGTTTCGAGTTGAACCTCGTATTTCTTTCATTATTTCTTCCCATTTTTAATATATTTTTATTTGGCTTTATTCTTTTTTAACGTTTTAAATTATTTTAAAACCTATATATCCACTTTGATTTTGACGAAATTAAATCCTACACTGTTTCCCTAAGACTTCATTCATGTCACCTTTTACCCTTCGGCCGGAAAACAAATGCCAACAAGACCTGCCTAGCAACGACTTTACATAAGTGCATACTTGATCTGCTTATGAACTTCAAATATATTTGTTTTCGGCGCAAGATAGTGATGTTTTGTTTACTCTCTTGACTGTGATTATTGTGTTTTGAACATTAACTGAATTGCCACGATGTGATACAATGTTAATATTTTGCCTATGTTTAATATGTTAGTTATTGTTAAGATCTTCGCTAATTGGCTGATGATGACACTCTAAATGTGTTGAAACCGGTCCCATTAAACAGGTTGTAACTACTTTTTACTACGGAGTATTGAAAGGTGGATCCTTCCCTATAATATTGTACATCTTATGAGGTTCTGCAATACGAGCGTCACATGTGCCTACGTTTTCCCCTCCCCTGTTCGTTTGTTGAATGGATGAACGAGGTCTTTGGTCCTGTAGCGAAGAAATACCTTTCAGAACATAATATGCAGCTCGAAGTCTTGCTGGTTATGGACAATGCTCCTGCTCATCCACCAGGCCTTAAAGCCTTGAGGACAACTTACTGGAGGAAATCAAGTTCGTTAAGGTTAAGTTCCTTCCAACACTACTCCACTACTCCAGCCTATGGATCAGCAAGTCATTTTCGAACTTCAAGAAGCTATACACCAAAGCACTATTTCAGCGATGCTTCGAAGTGACCAAAGAAACAAACCTTCCCCTCCGAGAGTTTGGGCGAAATCATTTCCCCATCGTGAACTGCCTGAAGATCATCGATAAAGCCTGGGATGAAGTCACCAAGAGAACTCCCACTTCCGCTTGGGGAAAGCTGTGGCCTGACTGTGTTCTTGGACATGATATGGAGGGGATTGTTGATGACAATGAGCTGCCGATTGTCGATGAAATTGTGTACTTAGGGGAGACTATGGGGCTGGAGGTGAATCTCGTGGACATTCAAGAGCTGGTGGAAGAACATAGCCAGGAACTGACCACCAACGAACTGATGGACCTGCATCGCGAACAACAGGAGGATGTTATGGAGGAGATCTCGTCCGGGCAAAAAGGAGGAGGAAAAGGCATTGGAATCTCTCACTTCAACCGAGATTCAGGAGAAGTGCAAAATGTGGGAAACGGTGCAAAATTTTGTAGAGAAACACCACCCGAATAAGGCTGTAGCAGTGCGAGCGATGAATTAGTTCAATGACAATGCAATGTCGCATTTTCGTGAAATCCTCAAAAAGCAAAAGCAACAGTCATTGGACAGGTTCCTCGTTAAAGCTGCACGAAAAGAAATCCATTCCAGTGAGCCAACAGATAGCAGTGATTCCGTTAGTGAGATTCGTGCTACACAGTAACTCTTCTCATGCCATCTCTCGTCTCCCTCACACCAACAATGATTCTGTTGTAAGGAAAAGTGCACTTTAATTTATTTAATGTTATATTTTGTTTTAGAAATGGTATGCGAATAAATATTTTTGTGTTGTGGACGAATCATCCACGGTTCAATTGTTTCTTACGGGAAAACTTGCTTTGATATACGAGCGCTTTGGATAACAAGCATGTTGCCGGAACGAATTATGCTCGCAATCCAAGGTTCCACTGTATTGTCTTGCACCGCCAACTTACCTGCTACCAGTGTGTCATCATTCCAAGTGACGTCATCTTCACTGCCATCTCATCAGCTGCGCAGAGCGAGGTCCCGTCTTTTTGAACCTTTTAAAAATAGTTTTGTTCACGACTATAAAATCCAAACAGTGTGAATCTATTCCTAAAGGGTTTCTCGAGATGGTCTCTGATATTCCCAGTTGGTGTATGTGTAGCAGAAGCAACTCCTTTCAAATAAAGCCTTGTAGAAAGCGTGCCAAACCACCAGCTGATAAGTAGCGTATCTTACGAGTTGTACTTCCGAATGTAATACATAGTGACTGGATGTATTCTTTTGATAACTGCAGCTGTTGAAACCAAGAGCCTTATTTTAAAGTATATTTCATGCTTGTTCTCCATATTTACCACATCAGGATTTACCTAAACAGCTTGTAAATGAGATAAGAGACCGCATTGTTTAGGTTAGGAATGCTATCGTCCGGATAGTGTCAGAAGTTCCATGAAGGAAAGAATAAAAATAAATAACAGGAAAGTTTGCCGCATTTATGGATATCTACAGATGTGGCGGTAATGTTTTATGAGAAAGTCGCGAGATGGCAGCACTCAATATGCGGTCATTGAAGTTAGTCCTGTCATTTTTAAAACATTTATGAGTTGTGACAAGCTTTATATTGGGTACATGAGCTGTATGTTCAATGAATATGTTCCAGTCATTATGGTTTCAGACATTTCTCTACTGACTGCAAAAAGCTACAGACCTGCTTCCATTGCTCAGAAGTTCATAATATCGATAGATGTCCCAAAACAAACATTGAATGTGTAAACTGCCAATCTCAAAACCAGAAAATTACTTCAAGGAATCACCATAGCACACTAAACACCCAACATCCTGCTACTTCTATAGACTGTCCAACCTATAACAAAATATTAAATATCATTAAATCAAGAATCAATTATGATTAATCTGTTGATATATCAACAAAATTTACATAAATCACTTGTGCCTACGCAGGAACTTTCCCTTAACATAGAACATGATGAAGGAACAGTTTTATGCCTACAAGAACCCAATGTGAGGAATATAAAGTGCTTGGATTTGGTCAAGAATTTCAGATTCATGTATCCAGAAATAATACACCTAAAGAACAGATCTGTGCAGCTATTTTGTTATCACAATACGGCTCTGCTGACAGAGTTATTATTTGCACAACCTTCAATCAGCGTGAACTTTATGCAATGCTTATTTTGATTCCACAAGGGACATCAACATCAATATAAATGCCCTTCAGCGGATATACGATGATTTGAAAGGAAAACCAATTCTTTTCACTGGAGATATCAACACCAAACACGGATTATGGGGCAACCCTATTGAAGATTCTTGAGGAAAACTCTCTTACGATTTTTTTAGCACCAATAACCCAACTATCCTCAATAACGGCAACCAACCAACATACTTCCGAAGTAATTCCCAGAGATTTTTAGATGTGTGTGTATTCATTCACTTTTTCCTTTCATTTTAGACTGGAAAGTACGTGATCTTCCAACACTTTCAGACCACGCTTTAATCACTGTGACTATACAATCTACACCAAGCAGGCCTACTATTAATGCTTCGAATTATCTGGCAAGATTATACAGAACAAAAAATGTGAAATGGGACCACTTTCATTGAGCAGCCAGAAGTAATCTTGGGAAAATGGCAACTAAGATAGAGGCCTGCAAATCCGCGAACGAGTTGGATGAAATAGTAAACTGTTTAAATGAAACCATAATAAAGCTCTCAGAGGTTAACTTACCTTAGATCTCTCAAAATCCATGTAAACAATTCTGGTGGAATGAAGAACTTTCCATACTTCAAAAGCAAGTACTGGCTTGTCACAGACGATATAAGAGAAGTCGCTACCCTCTCTTATGTCAGAGATATTAAGCAGTATACTTGAAAACTAAGGAAGACTACGGAAAATTAATACTAAAATGGAAATCAGTATGTTGGAAGAAATTTTGATCTGCTCCAATGAAAAACAACCCTTGGGGGTATATTTATAAATTATCTAGGAAACCAGAAAATTTAAATACCAACCTCACTTGAATCGAAACTGAAAACGGCTACACAAAAAATTTCGCTGATACCGTCAACGTTCGATAAATAAATTCTTCTCAGATGAAAAAGATGAGTCAGAACAACAAGCATCAGTTAAAAAGTTTTCAGAAATTCCTCCTGATACTGAAGATGATGCACCATTTTCTCAACAGGAAGTTGAATGCATTATCCTTTTGCAGAATGACAAGAAAGCTCCCAGCTGGGATGGACTGTCTGCTAATATAATCAAAAACATTCACTACTACTTCCCTTCCTTATTTGTCATTCTGTTCATCAAATGTCTGGCTCTAAACCATTTTCCAACTTCTTGAAAACTGGCAATTGTTAAAATAATCCCAAAGAGAAGTTCTCTAGTTAATTTTACTCCCAAATCATTTAGACCAATTTGTCTTCTACCTGTGTTTGGGAAGATCTTAGAGAAATTATTCATTGATCGAGTTATGTCATCATCATCATCATCATTTCCCTTTATCCAGCTGTAGCCGGGTAGGGGCAAATATAGTTCCTCTCCACTTTCTTCGGTCTTTCCACCACTCCTCTTCCAACACTGTGTCCCAGTCCAGGTTTCTTTCTATAATGCTGCGTTAGATGGTATCCTTCCATCTCAATCGTGGTCGTCCACGGCCTCTCCTTCCTTGAATTTGCATTTCCATCACCTTTTTTGGCATTCTTTCGTCGCTCATTCGCTTATGTGCCCAAACCATCTTAGTCGGCTCTTCTCTATTCTATCATTCATTTTTTCCACTCCAATTTCTTCCCGGATTTTCTCATTCCTTATTTTGTCTCTTCTACTCTTCTGTATCATAGTCCTCAAGAATTTCATTTCGGCTGCCTGTATTCGACTCTCATCCTTCTTTGTCATTGTCCAAGTTTCTGCTCCGTAAGTTGTTATGGGTACGTAATACATCTTGTACATAGTATCCTTTGCTTCCATTGGCACATCTTTGTCCCATAACATATTTCTTACACTATGATACAAACAACTTCCAGCTTGAATCCTTTTACTAATCTCAGCATCCAGTTGAGCATTCTCCATTAATTCACTCCCCAGGTATTTAAACGTTTCCACTACTTCCAAGGACTTGTCTGCAAGTCTAATCTGACCTTTCCCTTCTTTCTCCCCTCTAGTCATAACAAGAGTTTTACTCTTTTCTACACTTTTTTTTCAATCCACATTCTTCAATCTTCCCATTCACCACATTCAACTGTTCTTGAACCTTCCTGTCGTCTTCTCCCCAAATCACAATATCATCTGCAAATAACATCATGTTCATTTCTCTTCCTCCATATGCTGCTTTTGCCATTCTCATGATGTCATCCATTACTATTGTAAACAGGATTGGTGATAGAACACTTCCCTGTCTCAGCCCACTAGTTATTTTGAACCAACTTGTCCTGCCAACTTGTGTTTGCACGCAACTACAACATTCCTTATACAATGCCATGATCATTTTTATTAATCCCTGTCCAATTCCTTTTTGCACCAGACTGTCCCAAACTTTCGTCCTAGGGACACTGTCATATGCCTTTTCAATATCAATGAATGTCATCACCATATCATTCCCGTACTCCCAATGCTTTTCCATTAGTTGCCTCATAATGAAAATGGGCTCTATTGTTGACCTTCCACTTCTGAAACCAAACTGATTTTCCTGTATCTGCTTCTCAACCCTCAACCTTATTCTACTTTCCAGTATCCTTTCCATTATCTTAGCAACATGGGATATTAGAGTAATTCCCCTGTAGTTCTTCAAAACTTTCTTATCACCTTTCTTGAAAACTAGGATGATTATTCCTTTTTGCCAATCCTCAGGGACCTCCTTATTCTCCCAGACATTCCTGAGAATCCGATATGTCCACTGCAGGCCTACAGCTCCAGCTGCCTGTATCATCTCCACTGAAATTTCATCTATTCCAGCAGTTTTTCCATTTTTCATCTTTCTTACTGCCATTTCAATTTCATTCATTGTAATTTCTTTATCCATTTCTTCGTCAACTAATTGCCTTTCCTGGTCGTCCATTGAATGACTGTCATCCGTTCTTATGTTCAGCAGCTTCTGAAAATACTCTCTCCATCTATTTCTTATTTCTTCTGGCTTTGTTAAAATTATGCCACCTTCATCCTTCACAAATCTGGTGTTTACTTGATCTCTCTTTTTGTTTCTTAAGATACCATACAGTAATTTCTAGCTGCCCTGCGTATCATCTCTCAATGTCTGTGTGAATAAGGCCCAGCTGTATCACATGTATTTCTATAGTTTTCTAAGTTGCAATCAGTATGGCTTTACCCCTCAGAAATCAACCGAAAATGCTGTTCTTGACGTGGTACAATCGAAGAATGAAGAAAGTTGCTGTAAAAATTTCTCTGGACGTTAAGTGGTGCTTGGTGGCCCAAAATTTTGTCCCAGTTAAAGGAGAAATGATGCCCAAAAAATCTCTATAAACTAATTCAGTCTTACTTTTGTAAACAAAGAGTGAAGCAGTCTCCACAAGGCTGTCCACAAGGATCAACATGTAGCCCTGCTTTCTGGAATATCCTTTATGACAACCTCTTACAGCGAATTCTTCTAACAGGGCGTCGGGTCATTGCCTATGCTGATGATGCTCTTCTTCTAATTGAAGCTGAAAATGTGAGAGTTCTCACCGTTCGAACAAATTCTGCCTTGAGTAGTGTTTTTAATTGGGGTGAAACTAACAAACTGCAATTTAATGCAGTGAAGACCAAAGCGATGTTTCTCACAAGGAGAAGAAAACAGAAGGAACCAAGAATAATTATGAATGGACATCAAATAAAAATTGAGGATCAATCATCATTTTTGGGCATTACCCTGGACAAACACTCACATTCAGATGAACTCACTTCAACAACTTAAAAATTAAGGCTAATAAATTTTTACAGGGACTAACTGTTGCATGCAAACCGTCGTGGGGACTGAATTCAGAAGTACTTAAAATAATTTATTATAAGACATTTGTGCTACCGACTCTATACTGTGCCTCTTCTTTCTGAAACACACTGGGAAAGAAATGAGCCCGGAATAAATTATTGCAAATTCAAAGAGGCTTACCGGACAACTTCTACCAATGCAGCACTTATTATTTCTGGAATTGAGCCGCTCTTTTTGACTGCCATTGGACTAGCCAAACTGACATTACTTAAGAAAAATAGGCCATCACCTCAGCCTATCATCAATACTGTTATAGAACAACAATGCCACTCTTTTACAGTCAGGTCATCCAAGATTGTTCAAGAAGATTCTCCATATCAAATGCATAGACACTCATTACTGCATCATTTATACCGATGGCTCTCGTACATCAAAATACAACGGTAAGGACCTTGTTGGGTGTGCTTTTGTAATATACAAAAACGAAAGTGAAGTTTTTACAGCACAGTATAAACTATCCTCCTGCTGCTCGGTGTTTCAGGTAGAACTACTAGCCATTAAGTGTGCAATACAGTCGAGTCATGACAACAACAAAAGGGTCCAAATACTCAGTGATTTGCAACCTGCGTTGAAGTCTATAGATAACAAATATAATATGAACCCATCAGCAGGTGCTATAAGAACTATAGCTCACCAAAAACGTCATATCTGCATTTCCTGGATTCGTGGACATACTGGATCCATCGGAAATGAGAGAGCTGATCAACTAGCAAAAGCTGCTGCTCAATCAAATTGAGAAGTCATGAATGACAGTCCTCCCTTATGCTATGCAAGAAGACAAATCAAAGAATATATCTTGAATCAATGGAACCTTCTGTGGACTTCTGCTTCAAATGGATCCGTTACTAAAAGAGTATATTTTCCCACAGTGTACAACCGATTTCAGTGCAAACTTTTGGTGCCAAATTTTGAGTTAACACAATTTATGCCAGGCCATGGACATTTCAAATCATATTTCAAATGTTTTAAAATTATTTTGACAGATAACTATTCTTGCTTTTGTGGGTCTACTCAAAAAGTTGATCATTTAATATTCGATTGTCTGGCGTTTACAAGAGCAAGATTTGATTTGGACTCTCATTTGAACTGCAGTAATATTCAGCTTTCACAACCACTATACCATATTCTCATACAGACATGCTGTTACAAACATTTCCTAATTTTCATTCATCGCCTCTTTCGTAAACTGGTTCTGTAAATCAGCATCATTTATGACCCTAAAATACTTTGTAAAATAGGGTTCATTTGTATTGGATATTCATAATAATAATAATAATAATAATAATAATAATAATAATAATAATAATAATAATAATAATAATAATAATAATAATAACAACGTCTTCATGAAGTTTGATTCTGTGCGTTCGTTGTCTCCATTTTTTTATTAACGCATACTATAGTATGTTTTGTTTGGAGTCTCCGAAAATTGTTGAAAGTAAGTGGGGACATGAAAATTATTATTATTATTATCATTATTATTATTATTTGTTAGATACGTTGGCGAGTAAAACAATAATTATATTGGGTGGTTTTGATCACGTTTTAAACCTACTTCTCTCCAAAAAATACCTATATTGGCCCGAATTACGAGATATTAAACAATCACTTTGTTGGACTAGCCAAACTGACATTACTTAAGAAAAATAGGCCATTACCTCAGCCTATCATCAATATTGTTATAGAACAACAATGCCACTCCTGTTGCAACCCCAAGGGTTGTTTCTCGTTGGAACAGAGCAAAATTTCTTCCAACATACTGATTTCCGTTTTAGTATTAATTTTCTGTAATCTTTGTATTTCTATAGTACCACGAATATTTCTCCACTAAAGTAAACTTGTTTTCTCATCCATAGGTGGTACAGCCAGGGGAGGGGCGGGGGGTCTATTACACGAGGGGGTCTAATACACGAGAAAATACGGTAATATAATCTCAGCTGCCTGCAAATCAATTTCGATGTTCTGTTCTACCATAACGTATAGAATTGTGGTGACTCCTATGTAGATAAACAACGAGTCTGTGCTCCTGCTGCTTGATAGTGTGATGAACAGACAGGCTGGCTTGTGACAGAACATCACTCCTCCTTGATCTTACAGTGAAGTGATGCAGTGTTGAATTATGAAAGGGTTACATTTATGCCTTTGCACGTGACTTGTTTTATTCACGGATGCAAATATTCAATTAGTATGTATGCTGAAAGTGTGTCACAGCTTGGTAGAACAAATATTACATACTGTAAATAGGAATATGCAATTCAAGAGTAGTGAAACAGTTTAATGCACATGGAAAAATAATCAGGTGGAAAGTACAAGGGAAAGGCTAGGATTGTTGAAGAAACTATTTTAATTTCAGTACAGAATCAACATATCGTGTTTTGTCCCAGGCTACAAATCAGGAGATTTTATCAGGACGCCTAAGGACAAGGATGAATTTTAAAAAGTGGGAGACAATTCCACAGAAAGATCGGCAACTTTTGGATAAAGTAGAGTTTGTGATTTACACTTCAGTAAAGAGGTGATTATAAAACTGATTCTTTTACAGTGGAAAGTGAAAAGATGGAAATACCCAGGGTATGATGGAAACAAATCAGGAGCAGTTTCTCATACACTGCCAAACTTACCAAAATATGTCAATTCTACATGTTGTTTAAAGGGGCCTAACATCTAAGGTCGTCAGTCCTATGTCAATTCCAATGAAGTCCCACACAGGCCTAACCAATGGTACAACATGAAGATGCAACAAAAAGACTGAAGATAAAAGCAAGTCAGGTGACTCAGTACAATGTAACTCAAAATGTGAGCAAAATTATTCACGTGCTTACTTACATCTTCTCACATACAGATCTCAACCAAATTAGATCCTGTGAAACAAAATATTCTTCAAAAAAGGCAAATTAAAAATCTCAACTGGAAATTAGTTTGAACTGAAATTAATCTCAGCACATTCAAAGCCAGTATGAATATGTCAAAAAAGAAACTTAAATCAACTTACTGTCAATGTACAAGTAATAAGTTTCTTAGTAGAAGCAAAAAATATTTGAGACTCTATGCTTAAGAATTGCCAGGTTAACGATTTCCATGGCATGAGATACAGTGATAATTTCATTTTAGACAGTTTGCTGCTCAAAATAAAATCTCTAAAAGGAAATGCACACTCTGCCAGAACATGACAAGTTACCTCTTCATTCTGAAAGTTGTTTGAGGAACCTTTCTAAAGGACTTAAATGCCCATTACTTTTCTTACTAGTAAAAGTCTAGGACAGAATCCACAGATATTTATGTAATAGGCCTTGCGGGCTGGAGAAGCGTTGTGTAAGAGAATATATATTGGAACTGTTGCTCAGCACTGACTACAGTAGCAAGAACAGTAATCATCAGACACCATTTCAATCACGTATTGACTAACGGTACATACTGCCTCGGAGTAGAGATCGAATAGCTGGAATACTATGATGATCCAGTGTGTTACGTACCAGTAGTATCAGAAAATTAATGAACCAGAGGAATGGCATGCTAAAGAAGAGAGATCTCTAACTCCCCAGCTACTTCCTGCTAATATTCAGGCAGACTGTTATACTAGATATGCACCTACGCAGCAGTAAGCCCAACTATCAGAGATAAATGGCAGCAGAATACACAAAGCACATCACAACAAACAATGGTCACTGTAATCTTATTGTTGATAAATTTTATGAGCTTTCTATATTGCAGGCCTTCACATTTAGTTTTCTTCCAACTTTGTGAGACGTCCTTTCTTTCATGACTCCCTCTTGTGTTGATATTCAATCGATTGTTCCTTCATGACTTTTTTCTCATTCTTCCCAATAATCACCATCACCACCAATATTATTATAGTCGGTACGGTAAAACTGAATAAGATATAAATAATATTAAAAATTAAATTTTTGGCACCTTCCCCGAAACAACCATTTCGAAAAGGGTGAATAAAATTCCTTATTCCCCAACTTAACATACCGATTTTCATCAAATTCTGTTCAACCATTTTCTTGTACCTCGGCGCTGATATGGACTTAGCAACAAAAATCAATTTTTATTTTTTTTTACAAGTTGCTTTATGTCGCATCGACACAGATAGATCTTATGGCGACGATGGGACAGGAAGTCTAGGAGTGGGAAGGAAGTAGCCGTGGCCTTAATTAAGGTACAGCCCCAGCATTTGCCTGGTGTGAAAATGAGAAACCACGGAAAACCATCTTCAGAGCTGCCAAATACAGGCCCAAAGCTGAGCAACCATAACTGCACATCCAACTCCTTTGATGAAATAGAGCTTTTTCGGACTCATAACATACCTTATTCTTACATCCTGTATACTATTCTAAAATCCAAGTTAATTAAGCTAAATAACAGATTTGGAAATATAATGAAGAAAGAAAGAAAGAAAGAAAACTCAGCAACAAAAATAAAGAAGTCTGGAGCATAACGGTAAAAAGAAACTAATTAAAAACAAGTAAAATCAAACTTGAAAATATAAGCCAATGCATAAATAGAACACAATACATGATAACGTAAAGTGAAAACAAGTATGGCAATAAACAGCGATCATCATCATCATCATCATCATCATCGGTTTGCCCTTCCAGCAAGCCAGGTAGGGTGTTTGAAAACGAGCGTCTTTCAAAGTTGCCTATTCAAAAACATTTTGTTGTCCAAGACAGATTCCCAATTCCATCCTCTTCCCTCTACGTCTTCCCTCAGTTGGTCCATCCATCTTCTTCTTGGTCTTCTACCTGTTATTCTCTCTTCCAAATAAGCACATGGTAACCTTGTGCTATTCATTCGTTTAACATGCCCAAACCATTTATGTCTAGATGACCTAAGTCTTTCCTCCATCGATTCATTTAGACCTAGGTTAGATCAGATCTCATCATCTTTCACGTGATCAAGTCAGGTCTTTTGGAGGGCAGTTCTAAGAAATATCATTTCACAGGCTTGAATCCTACTTTGATGTTAGTGTGCAGTTTTCAGAGAATATGTAAGGATGGGAATGAAATATGACTTGTACAGGGTCATTTTTGGTCTTTGTGGGACCTTCTCATCCCATAGTAGGTGTCTTAACGATACTGTAAAAGTTAGAGCCTTTGGTTACTCTGTTTGTTTTTTCTATCTCAGCTCTGTTATTACTAGCCATTACGCTTCCTAAATAACTGAATTGGTGTACGTCAACTTGGTGGTACTGTATTTTTATGTTGCATTCTGTATTATGTCCGCTGATTTTCAATGTTACTGTTTTTGATGGGTTCAATTTCATTCCATAATCATCAAACTTCTTACACCACGCATTCACATTATTTTGCACTCCCTTCTCTGTTTCATCCCATATTGCCACATCATCTGCAAACACCAGAGCCTGAAGATCTTTATTACCTTTTCCTTTTAGTTCCTTCAAAATGGTATCCATAACTGCTATGAATAGAAGAGGTGATAAGGCACTTCCCTGTTGTACTCCTTTGGTTGTATTGAACCATTCAGAGTGACCATCTCCAATTCTGACACAGCTTTTACAATTAGTATATAGCATTTGGATGTTCCTAATAATACAGTAAAATACCAGTACAACAAAATTTTGGGAACCTCGGAAATTAATTTGTTAAAGTGAAATTTTGTTATAATGAAATAAGTCAATTCTTAAGAACTCGCCTATTGCTAAACCTGTTGAAGAATCTATGTTATTTCAACATGAATTTGCACATAAAAAACCTTAATACTGTATTTATTAAATGGAAGGAAAATTAGGATCCATACATGAAGTAATGATATAAAGTACAGGTACTTGCAAGAAGTATTCAGCATTTAAAATTTTACCCTGTACCGGTACACTATCGCCTCAACTTTATTTTTTCAAAAAGTCTGTGATTTTCTTCGAACACTCCCAGACACAAACAAATATTCAAGGTAGTCAGCAACCACTGCCCTTGAAATTAACACAAATTATATTCAAAACTGCCTTTACATAAAATAAAATAAAAAAGGATTTTACAGACTAACTTAAATTCAACATTTATCCGCATGATGATAGAACGCGACTTTTGGAATGTACACGGTAGCTTTCCGCACTTTTAACGCACTTCATTGTGTCTTCAGTGTACTTCATATTTACTAGGTTCGAGTGAAATCATAATTCTTTTGTATTCAGGGTTTTAAGGAACGCCACACTATCACGTAGCAGGCAGTGTGCGGTGAAGCAGAATCCGTGAACACTGACGAAAAAACATGGCCCATACAATCAATTCGTACGCACCGAACGACATCATCAATGCTGATGAAACTTCATTGTTTCTTTTAATGCCAAGCCCAAACGGACTTATGAGAGAAGTGCCAGTTGGGAAACTGTACAAGGGTTGGGGCCATTGTATAGTGTTGCAATGCACAGGGAAGTGAGGGACTTTATCCCCTCAACATAAGGAACTTCGATAAGCCATGACATTTTAAGAGCGTCGGGCACTTTCCGTGCAAGTACAGGGCATATAAAATGGATTTGTTGGATATATTTTGGAAATAGCTTTTTCCATGACATTTGAAAGGATTGAACTGTGAATCAAGGTCAATTGCATGCAGTAATGGGTCTTAGAATATTCTGTGATGCGGCAAGGTTTGGCATTTCTGAATTACGAGTTGACAGTTAATTCGAAGTCCGATTTTTACGTCCCAACGACTTTGAATTAACGAAGCTTTACTGTAATGATGTTCAGTACCGGTACACCAAAACCGAATAAGATAATCTTAGTGTGCTGTTGGTAGGCAACCCGCTTGTCAGAATTGTGATGCCTTTGCTTACTTTCCCCTGATTTGTAATTGGGTAGTTTCACCTGTGTGTCGTATAGACTGTGCCGTCTGTTATTCGCTGTATACAGGCATGTGCAAAATACCTCTCGAATAAAATAGGATGAATTTCAATTATATTTTGAAAAAAAAAAAAGCTACATTTAATTTGTTATACTGAAAGTTTTAAATTCATTACAATGAAATATTTTAACACACGTTAAATAGCAAAAAGGGAAAGGGCCTAAAAATATTTTTGTTATTCTGAACATTTAGTTAAACTGGCGTTCGTTACAATGACATTTTACTGTACTTCAACTCTATGTACAGGACATCAAAGGTAACTATTATTACAAGAACAACCTAATATTACCTACTGTATGAGAGTAAACAGCATGCTTCCGTGGCAATGTTAGTAGTCTACATATCACAATCACACAAAATAGTCAGCTGTAGTCAGCAAGTAATCTCTGCATGCAATCTTAAATTTTGAGATTGTCTTAAATTTCCTGACAGCAGTAGGAAGTGAATTCCAAAGTCATGACCCAGCCACAACGAAGTATCTATTATACACAGAAGAGTTGTTGATGGGAATCGGTTCTCCTAGAGTTTATAGAGTTAATTATTTCCTTTCAGTATGAATTAAATCACCCTAAGATGGTTGGCTTTTGCACAATGAATGCCAGCTCTCAACAATAATAGACTGTCTATAGGAGCCAACATCTTTGGGCAGTGGAGCTTCTTAAGATGGGTGATGGTCCCCAGTGGAAGAAATGACACTGAAACCCGAAGCAAGCAGCATCTGTTCTTCAGGTTAGGGATGGTTTCATTAAAATCTGGCGTTATTGTCTTGGAGTGACGCAAGATTAGTACTAGTAGTTTTATGTTCTGCTACTTTCAAGTTTTTCATAGACATGAAAGTGCATGCTTTTTGTCCCGAAAGAGTTCTTCCGTGTGTCCACAACTTGGGAAGCAAAAGAAAATGCAAGTTGTATTAAACCTGTATATTTTCCTTCAAATTATAGCCAAAACTGTCTAGTTAAATGGTAAGGAAAGAAGAAAAGGTCTTCTAATTCAGAACACTTTAAGCTCTGTAGTTCACCAAAGAATACAAAGGGCACTAGGAAAGTTTTGCAATACACAAAAACAGTTGGCTGGACACCCCTGTTATGGTGAGGGATGAAAAGAGGGGTGAAAACCGGTCTTGAAGACAGCAAGGCGCGACTTTCACACCAGTTGTTAGCAAGCAGTGGGACTGAAAGCAAGTTAACACTATGCGCCCGCTGGTAGTAATATTACTACCAGGCGGCGTGCGCCTGAGTGCCGCTGTTAGTAATACTACTACCACGATATTTGAAATTCAGCCACTCGAAAGCTATTCACATTATCGAATTAGTTTTTGCTTTGACGTGTTGTCGATTTCCTTTACTATCGTTAGGTGTTGTCGATCAATAGTGATTGGTGGTGCAACTTAGGGATGATGATTCGTAGCCAAGTGCGCTCAGTTAGATCTTACGTAATTGCTGACATACGTACTCCTCGCGTGCTCCGGTTAGATAAGCTCAAATTTGTGTGTGTGTGTTCTAATGATAGATATATTGACTTCACAGATTTAGAATGAAAGTGTAGTGAGGCAACAGTCTGCAATCATCTCTCAAGTAGTCGATTTATACTGTACAAGACCATCTGTGGGACTGTCAGACTAAAGCAAATCGGAAGGAATGCCAAAATCAGAGTTCGCGAAAAAACTGAAAAAGGGTGAAAAAAGTCACTGCAGAAAGAACACCTTCTAGCAATAAAGTGGCAAGATGTTCGAGACATGTGCATGCCGAGCACTGCACATGATGACATGACGGAAGTACCTGCAGCAAGAGGGAGCTACGAGAAATCCGAACCATCTACTTTAGCAGACTATAACAAATTCAATATTGGTGTTGATAAGTCCAACCAATTGTTGGCATATTATGCATTCACAAGGAAATTCATCAAGTAGTGGATAAAATTACTGTTCCATCTGTTTGATCTTGCCATTATGAATGCCTATATACTGTACCGTAAGGCTTCTTCACAAAAACTTTCCCTTTCGAAATTTTGGGAACGTTTAGCGGATGATTTGGTGAGTAGTGTTGGGGCCGAAATTACTGAAGAATCACCAGCATCAACTGCAGGAAGGCTAGTAGGTAGAGATCATTTTCCAGACAGAATACCTGCAGTAGGCACGAAGAAGGAAGGACACGCGCAGCGTACGTGTAAGGCTTGCTACGACAAGTCCAAACATAACACCGGTCGTGCTGTGAAGAAAATGACAACCATACATTGGCGTAAATGTGACGTAGGTCTTTGCATAGGAGAATGTTTTGAGTGTTACCATACCAAAGCTAAGTACTGGGAATAACAATGTGTAATTCTGTTATTCAGTGACTAAAAACTATCGAACTTTTCTAGTGAATTAGAAATTCAAATGCGTGAACAAGGATATCAGAATGGACCAATATTGTAGCCTAAGTTTCTTTCCAATGCTGAAGGTAAGCATTTTTTATTTGATTTCATGGGATAACCCACTCTTTGTAGAATACGTACATAAATTTGTTAATTTATAATGCGAAAACTGACAGAACTGTGATTTTTTTTCTGACAGTCTAAATTACGCCGGCACAGGGTAGGGACGCCATCTTGAAATGTCCGGGCTCATAGCGTTAAGACGTCAGTGTGGTCTGAAGGTGAATATCGCGCATTTATCTGCTACAATTTTGCTCGTGGATTAACTGTTGACCAGTGCCTGGAGGAAATTACTCCTGTGCTGGGGAAAGACTGTCCACATTGGACAACAATTTCCCGCTGGTACAAAGAGTTCCAGAGGGGAAATTTTGAGGTTGAAGACGATTGTCGTTCTGGGCGACCATCTGAATCAGTGACTGAGGAAAACATTGAAGCTAAGAGGAAAATGTTGCAGCAAGACAGGCGGTTGACATATCGGCAGGTAGAAGAGACCCTCCACATCCCTGCACCAGCTATTCATTCAATTCTACACGACCATCTCAATGTTAGAAAGGTTTGTTCCCTTTGGGTGCCCCATTCATTTTCAGAGGAACAAAGGGGTCACATCGAGTGAAATGGTGCCGGAAAATGCTAAAACAGTTGGAAAATGGGACTTCGCGTAACGTCAATAACATCGTTACAGGTGACGAAACTTGGCTTTATTATTACGATGTCCCAACAAAATTCCAGAATAAGGTGTGGCTGTTTGAAGATAAGGGTACTCCTGTGACTGTGCGGAAGTCAAGGTCAGTGAAGAAAAGGAAAGAACATTTACTGCGAAATGGTACAGTGAGACTTGTCTGCCTCTCAGGCCATCCAGGCTCTCAAGCAGCTCCATCTAAGGTCAAAGCTCAACACTTGGCCCTTGCATCACGACAATGCTCCAGCACATCATGCTAATGTAACAATGGATTTTCTTGCCAGATCAGGGTTGACTGTGCTTGATCACTCTCCACACAGTCCTGATCTTGCCCCATGCGACTTCGCACTCTTCCCAGGTGAAGATGAAGCTGAAAGGGCGGCGTTTTGCATCCGACGAGGAGCTTCTTGCAGCATGGGATCAAGAGTGTGAAAATGTAACCGAAGAAAAGTGGCAGATTTGGTTCAGTGACTGGTTTCGACGTATAGAGAAGTGTATTGAGTGTGGCGGAAATTATTCTGAAAAAGTCTAAAGTGTTCACTCAAATTGCAAAACTTTCCTAGTGCCCTTTGTATCTCCATAATTTCCATGACATTTTTTGATTCTAGCATCTGAGTTATGCTATCAAAACATACATCTAAGACAAGAAATTTACAATCACCATCACCATCATCATCATCATCTGGTGAGCGCATGTTAAATAGCGAAAAGGGAAAGGGCCTAAAAATCATCATCATCATCATCATCATAGTAACAATAATAATAATAATAATAATAATAATAATAATAATAATAATAATAATAATAATAATAATAATAATAATAATAATAATCTTTTCTTCTTTGCCACTCAACCCCTCCACACTGGGTAGGATAATGTAAGCCCTCAATTTTATCCTGTCTTTCTACCATCCTTATAAGTGATATACTCATGTTAATAACAGGAAGAATGGATTTTTCATTCCTTGGAGTTCCATAGTCTTATTTAATTAGGCTTTAAACTAAGTTTGCCAGTTTCTTATTTCTGAATCTGTACTGTCTAAAATCCCTCCTCTCTTGCATGACAGTTCTAATGTTAAATTTTGGAAATGAGATTAGCATATAAACCCAACTTTTTCAAAATTTGACCCAAAAAAAAAGTTGGGATACATGAACTATCTGCATCAAGGTTGGTACAGTGCTCCTGACATATGCAGATATTTTTCTGCCCATTCTGTTCCCAGCCCAGGCAAGAAACGTGCAGTGTACATAACACATCATTTGTGGCGTATCATTTTAAGTAATATCACATGTTTAGGAGGGCTGGTGCGATTTCCCATTATAGGTAGTTCACAGCTAAAGAAAAGCTCCACTTTAATCAAAAGGCAGGGCAAACTGCTAATCGCGCTGGTGGAAGAAAGTGTGATGTGTACAAGATTTACTTATGACTGGGAAAAAATACAGCTCGTCTTGAACAAGCAATGAGTAACTGCCAGGCATGTTGTGGACAAAGAGCTAAGTTCCTAGAAATTCAAAACAGGATATGCAACTGAAGAGAGGCGGTTTGGACATGCGCTCACCAGAATGGATGTGTCATTTGAAAGCCATATCAATAGCAGTGGGCTAACAGTGGATGACTCATATATAGTTTTGAATTAAATAAGTCAGTTTTTTGTAAGAAAATCAGCATTGCACGTCTCCCAGTCAATCACGAAGAAAGAATCTTGAATTCAACAAAGATTAGTTATCAGTTTGTACCTCCAGTTCTTCTTATTCTTCTTCCTGACATGTTTCTCTTATGCAGGTTGTGGTTTGTACCTGATAAATTTTTATTTACTAACGCAAATTGGTAATTCAGGGTGGATGTGTTTATTGTTCTGCAGTATTTACAGTTTTCAATATAAATATTTAACAAAGCTGTACAAAAAACACACATTCTAAAAAAATCTTGTTCTAAATTTAAGATGTGGGGATTATTTGTGTATATAGTGTTACTTTCTACATTTACAAATGCTTAACCACTTCCAGATTTGGTCCCAAAATTAATAAATCTGATTCAGTTTTGCTTCAAACAGCAGTCTCTCCAAAATGTACAAAGACGATGACCATTCTATTTTTGATGAGTGGTTTCACTGCAATGTGTGTGACTTTACTGATCACTGCTTGACTGTCCAGTTAAACACCTGCTCACAATACAGTCACATGATTTGCTGTAAAACATTTTTTTTTTTTAATTGCCATGTTGATATCCTGGTGAACTGATGAACCGGTTTATTTTTACATCTGAATAACATTTTACCCCTAAATTAAGTTAGCATATAAACATAACTGTATGCCTGCATCAACAGCACCTACCTCAGAACAGTCTCCTATACCCACCTTTAAATCACGATGGATTATTGGTGTCTGGCAGTGGTGTAATCGAGACACTGCCTCACATGTATCACAGAATATCTGGAGGACTTCAGCCTCAGTAAAACCAGACTGTAACCTGAGAAAAATAAGTATAAAAATTATATTCATCATATTACAATAGATACAGTAACAACACATAAAAAGACTATATTTTCTAATCTGTACCGAGTTTCGTTGTCAGAATACAAAAACAATTATTTCAGAGTGCAATACCTAAATTGTTAAAATCAGCTATCCACCCACTAAATGCAAAAATATACGACTATGAACATGATACAGCAGTTTAAGAAGATATCACATAATCGAAAATTAGGAAGTAAAAAGTTCCTGATTCATGAATTTCTGCTCAAAAAGTTTACTTCTTAAGTACTCAGAAGGAGGTATAGGAAAGATTACATGTATGTTAATAAATTATTACACTACCAGTGTCAAGGTACAGTGAAACCTCGGAATGCGAGTAACTTGGTCTACGAGTGTTTAGCAAGACGAGCAAACATTTTAAATAAATTGTAAGTTGATAAGCGAGTGGGGTTCCGCAATACGAGCGTCACATGCGCCTATTTTTCCCCTCCCCTGTGTCTTTATTGAATGGATGAACGTGGTCTTTGGTCCTGTAGTGAAGAAATACCTTTCAGAAAATAATTTGCTGCTCGAAGTCTTGCTGGTTATGGACAATGCTCCTGCTCATCCTCCAGGCCTTGAGGACGACTTACTGGAGGAAATCAAGTTCGTTAAGGGTAAGTTCCTTCCTCTCAAAACTATTCCAGCCTAAGGATCAGCAACCCATTCTGAACTTCAAGAACCTACACACCAAAGCACTATTTCAGCGATGCTTCGAATTGACCGAAGGAACAAACCTTCCCCTCCGTGAGTTTGGGAGAAATCATTTCCCCATCGTGAACTGCCTGAAGATCATCATCGATAAAGCTAGGGATGGAGTCACCAAGAGAACTCTCACTTCCGCTTGGGGAAAGCTGTGGCCTGACTGTGTTCTTGGACATGACTTTGAGGGGATTGTTGGTGACAATGAGCTGCCGATTGTTGATTAAATTGTGTCCTTAGGAAAGACTATGGAGCTGGAGGTGAAAGACGTGGACATTCAAGAGCTGGTGGAAGAACATAGCCAGGACCACCAATGAACTGATGGACCTGCATCGCGAACAACAGGGGGATGTTATGGAGGAGATCTCGTCTGGGCAAAAAGGAGGAGGAAAAGTCATTGGAATCTCTCACTTCAACTGAGATTCAGGAGAAGTGCAAAATGTGGGAAACGGTGCAAAATTTTGTAGGGAAACACCACCCGAATAAGGCTGTAGCAGTGCAAGCGATGAATCAGTTCAATGACAATGCAATGTCACATTGGACAGGTTCCTCGTTAAAGCTGCACGAAAAGAAAAAATTCCAGTAAGCCAACAGGTAGCAGTGATTCCGTTTGTGAAATTCGTGCTACACAGTAACTCTTCTCATGTCATATCTCATCACCCTCACACCAACAATGATTCTATGGTAAGGTAAAGTGAACTTTAATTTTTTGTGTTGTGGACGAATCATCCGCGTTTCAATTGTTTCTTATGGGAAAACTTGCTTTGAAATACGAGCGCTTTGGATTACAAGCATGTTGCCGGAACGAATTATGCTCGCAATCCAAGGTTCAACTGTATGTGCATGGTGGTGTTTCTTAGTGTAAGTCTTCATGTAGCATATAGATTCTTTTAAAGCAAGTTTTACAGACACTGAACCCATTCTTGAGGCAGTCTGCTTACAGTTGTTGTAACTGGTATCGTGACTAAGACGGTGCAAGAGGTGATGGTTGTGATTATTGTTTTAACTGGGCAACCATCTTCTATATGACACTGATCAGAGAAAAAAAAAAATGGAAAAGACCCGAGACTTTGAAAAATGAAGGGCGCGAAAATGAAAGACTTCCTAAGTCTCGCAAACCTAATACCGTCGGGGTAGCAAAAGAACAAGAGCTGACCAAGGGAGGTTGGATAGCAAAGATGAATGTGAGGAGCTTGGCACAAGTGGAAGCAATACCAGTTCTCAGCTAAGGGCTCCGTGGTCGCCAAGCCGCGTTCCCAAGTTAAGAGCCTCTGGGGCCCTTTTTGTCGTCTTTTACAACAGGCAGGGGTTACCGTTCATGTTATTCTACACATCCCCACCCACACCGTGAGGTGGCGCAAGAGGGGATATGATGCCACTAACACACCTCTGCCCTATAACATAATAAATCATCTTCATCCATTCCCTTTTCCTAATTCTCTCTGTGGAGGGTATTGTACCAAAGCCCTCCACTTTGCTTGATCTATCCACCACTCCTCTTCTGGAACTTTATTGCTATAGACTCCCATAATTTCAACACAGTCCATTACAGAGCTTCTCCATCTCATTCTAGGCCATCCCCTAGGCCTCTTTGCAATCACTGTATCCATGATTGTTCTCTTTGGAATTCTCTTTCTTGGCATTCTACTCACGAGTCCAAACCATTTCAGCTTTGCTATGTCAACCTCTTCTTGAAGTTTCACGCTCACTCTTCCCCTTATTTCCGCATTTTGTATTCCATCTTCTCATCTTGTCTTTCCCTGTATGCTCCTCAAAAATCTCATTTCAGCTGCCTGGATCTTACTTAGGTTTTGTTTAGTCACAGTTCATGTCAATATAGATCCCAATTAGGATGAGTATGAAACCTTCTTGCATTTCACTGGCATATCTTTGACATACAATGTCTCTCACACACTGGTCATCTACCAGCTTGCAACGATTTGTCGTGAGGCAGCTGCCAATGCAGTCTTGCTAACTACATCGACTACAGCAAGAAAACTAATGTGGTTTTCTCGACTTGAGAATAAGCCTCCCACCTGGGCACGAACAAACTTGGATCGTCTTTGCTCTGGAGTTGGCATTTCCTTCTAGACAATGTCAACCGGGACAGCGGGGATCCCCAGACTATGGAACATCTACTTGATTGCACGCTGTGACCTGCATCTTGTACAGTACAAGATGATCTCCTTGCAACACCAAATGCTTTTGAGGTTGCACGAGATTGGTGCGACTTAATTTAACACTGTCATTTGTGTATCTAGATATTTTGTTTATTTCTGACGACTAAATAATCTTTAAGATTCTTAATAAAAAATTCTCCTTTTACAACAGCAGTAGTTTATTTTTCAAGACACAATAACTATGTTAATTCAGGACATGTTTCATCCACATTATGGACATCAGAGGATAGGCAAAAGACAAGTTAAAATACAAGGATATTATTAACACATTTAAAAGAATAAAAATATGATTTGCTTGGTGAATACGTCAAGTGAGAATGTTTAAAACTGTAAAACAGTGATGATGTGCAATACTTTTTGAGCTAGTATTGTTAGCACACACAAAATATTTTGTTGAATATATGGCTGTTGGACGGATTCTTGATATGTTGAACTCGAAGATCGGAACAATTCTTTGTAATTAGTCTTGTTGCAAGGTGATTCGTAGGAGGAACTTTTGTTTTAAAAATGCAAAGACCGGAAGTCAAGTTGTGCCAATAGAAGAAAGGTAGGTGTCTTCGCTGGTCGCATGAGATTAAACTCTGCCCATGTGCTAAGACCAACTGTAGCCTTAGACTATTGACAATAAGGGCTTAAAATGAAATTAATTTCTTGTAACTGAATAAATAAACACACCGATAGAAACGTGTAGATCTTAATTTCTCCACCAAAAATTCCATCTTATGACATCAGGCTGCCCAAATGTATGTTTTTTAACAATTTGCTTCACGTCGCAACGACACAGATAGGTCTTACAGTGACGATGGGGTAGTAAAGGGAGTGGTCATGGCCTTAATTAAAGTACAGCCCCAGCATTTGCCTGGTGTGAAAATGGAAAATCACAGAAAAAAATTCTTCAGGGTTGCTGACAGTGGGGTTCGAACCCGCCATCTCCTGGATGCAAGTTCACAGTTGCGTGCCTCTAATTGCTTCAGTACTTCAAAGGTTCATTTCCGATTCTTAGCACTCCCTGACTGTTCTATTACCTCTCGTAATGATGAAAGTCTTGTTTCTCACAGCACTAACCTTCATTCCAAAATTTCTTCTCTTCATTACATAAATCAACTCGTTACAAGATATTAGAATCATTCCGTATTGACGGTTTTCACTTTGCAAAGGAGTAATAATAGTCATAATGACACCATCTAATGATGGAGATATGCATGTACTGAATAGGACATATTAAACTTTCCTTTGTAAAGTAAATCAATTCCTGTCCGCACCTTCTCCTCATTATCTCCCCAAATTGCAATGTGGTCAGCAAATGGCATAGATTTTGGTTGTTCTCTCATCACCTTCTCTTTGACATTATACTGAATTCTAATCATGAAGATAATACACTTAGCTGTCTTAAGCCTGCCTCAACTCTGAACCATTCAGTTTGACCTACTTTCGTTCTGATGCAACTTTCACAGTTTCAATATAATGCTATTACCATCTGCATTGTTTCATTGCCAATCTTTGCATCGGTAAATGTTTTTCATACCAAATGCCTTGGGACAGTGTCATATTACCATGTCCTTTTCATATTCCAAATACTTCACCATTTCAAGCAATGTATCGCTTCTTGCCTCCTTTCTTAAAGATTGATGACATCTTTTGTCGACTCCTCTAGAACAGTCTTTTCCTCACTATGAATTGTCCGTACAACCATTGCAGAACTGCTCCTGCTGCTATTATCATTTCTATCCTGACCTCATCAATTCCAGCCGCTTTGCCTCGTATCATTTTTTTAGCGCCCTATTCAATCTCTGCCATGGACACCATCCTTCCCATCTCTGCAATATCTCCCCTATAACATAATACCTAATAATAACAATGATAATTATAATAACATCAGCTTTTACAACCAACAAACCACCTACGCTTACAGTATTCGGAGACGCTGAGCGCTGGAATTAGGATGATGAGCTCAGAATGTCAGTACTCTACTGCCTGAGTACTCATCCCCGGGTAGGGCTTGCTTGCCTAATGATGCTGGATGCTTCTTTTGGTATTTATTTTACGTCGCACCACCACAGTGACAGTGAGATAGGAAATGGCTAGGACTGGGAAGAAAGCAACCATGGCCTTAATGAAGGTACAGCCCAGCATTTGCCTGGTGTGAAAATGGGAAAACATGGAAAATCCATCTTGAAGGCCGTGGACAATGGGATTTGGACCCACCATATCCCAAATGCAAGCTCACAGCTTAGCAACACTAACCCCAAGGCCAACTCACTCGGTCAGTTGGTATACGGTTAAAACGGTTCATGTAGCTCATTTCCATTAGGGGTGTGCTTGAATTTACTTACTTGAAATACAGAACTTCTGTGAGTTACTGATATTGTGCAACTGAGGCCTATTTCTGTAATTATAATTATATTTGTCCACTGCCTTTTCAAATCCACTTCGTGAGGTTGTCACGGAATACTATAAAATTTCACACTTTGGTCTGTAGTACAATACAGTATATTATTCATCATCATCATCATCATACAACCTCTCCAGCGTCCCAGGTTGGTGTTGAACAAGTCTTCGCCATCGTTATCTGTCCAGAAATGCCTTCTCTCTCACCACTGACTTGCAATTCCCTCCTCTTCTCTTCACATTCTCTCTCACTTGCTGTAGCCATCTCTTCCTAGGTCTTCCCACTGGCCTTCTGCTTTCAACCATTCTTTCTAGGCATGCACGTGGTGTTCTTGTGATAGGCATTCACTTAACATGTCCAGTATTATGATTATTATTATTATTATTATAGCCCCGACGGAAGTAAGCTCTGCTTTAAGTGTGTAGAATCTGGTAACAAGGCCGTAGACTGTAAAAAGAATAATCCGCGATGCATGCTTTGTACAGACAGGCGTCAATGAAGCTAAACGAAATCATGTTCCTGGATCGGGTGCATGTACAATATTTCGTGAAGCTCTGGAAAAGGCCAAAAATCACAGCAAATGATGCGAATCCTCCAAGCAAACATGCACAGGAGTCAAACAGATGATCTTACGACACAGCTGATTTATGAGCTGGAAGCAGACATCGTTATTATTAGTGAAGCATATCAAGAGAGGGATCATCCAGGGTGGTTTGTGGATAACCTTGGAACAGCTGCAATTTGGATACCAGATCTAGGAAAAGTTTCAGTAACAGAGCAAGGATGCAAAGATGGTTTTGTTCGGGTACAGACTGGGGAAATCACTATTGTAAGCTGTTATTTTACGAGAAATGAATCTGTTTCCAACTTTCAGATGAAACTTGACGGCCTTGAGGATGCATTACGTGGAATGGAAAACATACTAGTGGTCGTTGGTGACGTAAATGCTCAAAGCGTCGGAATAGGGCATGACACACAGACTCCAGAGGACGGCGTATTATAGAGATGGCACTCGGAATCGGTTTGGTGGTCAATAACATTGAAAATGTGCCAACATTTTGACGGCCAGGATGCCAGGGAACAATACTGGATGTAACGTTCTCATCGGAGGATATCGCGCCTAAGATTACTGAATGGCAAGTGATCGAGAACTATACGAGGAGTGATCATCAATATTATCATCTTTCGAATGCTCCAGGAATCTCCTCAAGTAAGAAATATCTTGTGCAAGCCAGCATGGTTGAACGTAGCCAGTATCGACAAGAAAAAGTTTAATGATGTAATACGGAATGGAAAGAAGAACATAACAGAAAAACGTTTGGTCCTAGAGGGAAAGAAGCAGCTGGTATATGTGTTGAACTCACCATGCAGCTAATCCCACCAAGCATGCAATGTCTCAATGTTCCGAAGGAGACCGCGAAATAGCAAGCACCCAGCGTACTGGTGGACCGAAAAGATTGCTGAACAGAGAAGGAATTATCTGCGACTTCGATGCAAGGCTCAGGGGATGAGAGGCAGTCCAGAGAATACTTCAGTCACAGCGGAGTACAAGTCAGCGAGGAAGGAACTCTGTAACGCAATTACAAAGAGTAAAGCCGATAAATGGTGGGCATTGGCAAAAGAAGTAGACGATGATCCATGGGGACTAGGTTACAAGATTATAATGAAGAAACTTGGGACATATCCAACCCGAGTATGGATCTGCAAACCATTAAACAAATGGGGATACACTACTTCCAGACCATCCAGAGAGGATTGACTGTAATGATGAAAAAGAATGGATGATATACCTCTCTTCACAGTAGAAGAGCTGAATAGAGCTATTACCTCTCTTAGAAACAAGAAGACTCCAAGACCAATTGGTATACCTGCAGAAGTGCTAAATATCAGAACTCTGTCCAGAACTGTTGCTGAATATGTACAATCACTGCCTGCAAGCGGGTGTTTTTAGTCCCCGGTGGAAAATGGCCCGATTGGTTTTGATCAGCAAAGGAAAACTTGGTGGTTATAGACCTTTATGTATGCTGGACACAGCTGGAAAAGGCCTGGAGAAACTTCTGCAGCCCAGAATCCTCTCAGCAGTTCAACTAGCAGGGGATTTGGATACCAGAGGGCACTCGACGCTGGATGCAGTGTGGGAGGTGGTGTATACAGCAGAAAGAGCACAAACGGGCAATCATCATTCCCGTAAATTGACACTTCATGTGACTCTGGATGTGAAGCGACATGTTGGTAGCTCTGGAAGAAACTTTTAAGCTACCACAATATCTTATGCGCATAATGAGAGATTACTTCAAAGATCGCACTCTGCTGTATGATATGAAGATGGACAAAAAATACAAAATGTCTGACGGTTGGTGCAGCGCAGGGAACGATCCTTGGTCCAGATCTTTGGAACATAATGTATGATGGCTTGTTACGTTTGGAGATGCCAGAGGATACGAAGTTTGTGGGCTGCGCTGATAATGTGCCGCCTTGATAGTGGCTTGTAATGTTGAAATGGCTCAAATCAAACTGAACCAGGTGATGTGGCGCAGAAAAGAATGGATGATGAGTCACAGTCTAATACTAGCCGAACACAAAACGGAGATAGTTACTTGTAAGATAGTTCTTCTGACGAGGAAAAGGATCCAGACTCTTGTGCCAATGACCGTTGGAGAGTTAGTGATTGAAATATCTGCAAGCACAAAATATTTAGGAGTGACACTTGACTCCAAGCTCACATTCTGGAATCATATTCAGAGAACGACAGATAAGTAAAATACATGACTGCACTTAGCAGACTGATGAGAAATATTAAAGGTCCAAAATCCAGTAAACGACGTCTTCTCATGTCGACGGTTCAGTCAGTCCTCCTGTATGGGTCCGATATCTGGGCTGAATCCTTGAGATAGCTGCCATACAACAGAGAGCAGCTTTACATATTGCATGTGCATACCGCACAGTTTCCAAACCGGCAATCCTCACGATGGCAGTAATAGCCCCAATAGACCTACTTGCATTGGAGCGGCGTGCCCAAGGAGAGCTGGGAAAGAAATGTGCAAAGAAGCGTGCCTTCAGTCAACGGATGAGGCGATGGCAACTCAGATGGGAAAGTGAACCTCGGGGGTAAATGGACCAAGCGACTGATACCATGCTTGGATATCTGGGTTGAAAGGGTTGACAGTGAAGAAAACTATTACCTCACACAGGGACAGGATATTTTCGGAAATTCCTGCATACAGTGGGCAGAGCGAGTGACGCAACATGCATATACTGTGATGACATCGATGACGTATTTCACACCTTCTTCGTGTGCGGCCATTGGATGATACAGAAAAGATGTGTGGAAACTGAACTAGGAGAATTGACAGCTGATATTTCTGCAAAGCTACAAAACCAGGAATTCTGGGATCGCGTGGCAGTGTATGTGGAGGATGTCCTTCGTCAGAAGAAGAAGGATTTGGAAGCGTACGTTCGTAAAAGAGAATTTTTTTTTTTGCTAGGTGCTTTACTTCACACCGACACAGATAGGTCTTATGGCGACGATGGGATAGGAAAGGCCTAGGAGTTGGAAGGAAGCGGCCGTGGCCTTAATTAAGGTACAGCCCCAGCATTTGCCTGGTGTGAAAATGGGAAACCACGGAAAATCATCTTCAGGGCTGCCGACAGTGGGATTCGAACCTACTATCTCCCGGATGCAAGCTCACAGCTGCGCGCCTCTACGCGCACGGCCAACTCACGTGGTAAAGGAGAAATGAAGAAAGAAGAAGCCTGAAAGACAAAGTAAACACGATATCACCCTGAAGTAATGCGAGAGCGGTTCCGGGTGATGATACACATCGTGGGAAAAGGGTGTGTGGTTTTTAGTGGGTAAGAATCCCACACACTTGTGGAGTGCAGACCCTTCACAAGTTTCTTTTGAAGATTTTCCACAGTACCTCGTAAAAAAAATATTATTATTATTATTATTATTATTATTATTATTATACTGGCTATAATTAAGACTAAGGTAATAGAATGCAATGTATATCTTCTTATGATGTGTGTGCTTTAAACAAGATGGCCTCCTGCAGTTTACTTTGCAAATATAACACTGCTATAATAACGTTTGTAATTATTAACCTATATGTTGGTTAAAATACATTTAAGACTTATTTTGTACTAATTAAAATGTATAAATCTCAAATAATTTCTTGCAATTTACTGCTAAGGTCCACCGTCTTTCCAAATCCATTTTGAGGTCATGAAGGAAGGCTCTGTATTATAATGTCTATTAATGCGGTCAACAAGCACATAGTTCTGCCAGAACGTTACATTAAAAAATAATAATAGTCTCAATGGCACACTAGCCGCCAGCGTCTTGGAAAGGTGATGAGCCCACTGCTACTCTGGGGCGAAACGCTGGTAATTTCACGATTGAAAAAGCCTAAAGAGCTTAAACGTTGTTAACATTTGCAATCCATGAAATAAAAATTATGATTTCCTTCTAGGAACCTTATTTGTAATAATAATAACGTTATTCGTTTTACGTCCCACTAACTACGATTATGGTTACTGGAGACACCGAGGTGCCGGGATTTAGTCCTGTAGGAGCTGTTTTTATGTGCCAGTAAATCTAACTGACATATTTGAGCACCATCAAATACCACCAGACTGAGCCAGGTTCAAACCAGCCAAGTTGGGGTCAGAAGGCCAGCACCTCAACCGGCTAAAAAAATATTAAAAAATGATCTGAAGACAGCATTGAAAAATGACTGAATAAATGCAAGTAAACATCACACATATTCCATCTTCTTATGGTCAGCTGTTGATGAAGATATCTCTATGTAGTTCTCATAATTTCCACCCACAGCAGCACATTGTTATACGGACGAAGCTTATATTGATCAATAAAATACCTCGGTAGTTGTTGCCATTCTTCCTGTTCCCTTGCTTATAGATAGATCCAACTATTGCTTTCATCTAATTAGAAGGTATCATACAAACACTCCATGCTAATCTTATTACTCTGTGAAGCCATTTCATTCTTGCCTTCCATTTTCACATTTGAGGTCCAATTTCATAGATTCCTGTGACTTTATGAAAATGCAGTTTGTTTACCATCCTTTCCACTTCCCAAGCGTAATTCCACTCACATCATTGTCCTCCTCCCTATGAGCTCATTGTTCACAATGTTAACAAAGAGGTTTCCTTTTACGTTGAGATTTTCAAAATATTCCTTACACCCGTCCAGCGAGACCCTGGGATCTACGAGTTCACCTGATTTACCCAAAACATTACTTGTTTTCTTTTCCCTCCCTTTCTAAGATTCTTTATTGCTGTCCGATAAGGTTTCCTGCTGCTGACCAAGGCTTTCCAGATTATTTCCAAAATCTTCCCTTGGATTCAACAATTACTTCTTTCACTCTGTTTCTTTCATCTACATACAATCATTCTCTGCCAGCATCAGTCCCCGTTTGAAGCTATTTCCAAAACGTCTTCTTTTTATGTTTACAAGCTACCCTCACTTCATCATTCCATCCATTTTTACACACTGTTGTTGTTAGACATTCCCTTGCTGTTTCTATTACAGTATCCCTGTATGTCCTTATTCTCTTTCTATACACTGAACCTGTTTACTGTCTATTGTTTGGAACTGATCATCAATCATATCCATTACTTCTAATTTCTTTGTCCTGGAGACTGTACATTTATTTGTCTGCAGACGGATTTTGCTTTCTCAATCCTAGGCCTAGAGGTGCTTAATTTATTACAGCTTAGTAGACTGTATAACTGAAAAATCCCCACAATACCCATACATACCTAACAGATTTCCTCAATTCAAAGTCAGTTATGATATAGTATATGTATAGCAGTGTTATTTGTAACTGCTAATCCCAAGCACAGAAGTCTAGTAAACACTTCCCATTCGTATTAGCTTCTATATCTTCCCACATTTACCAGTTACCTTCTCATATTCTTCAGTTGTATTTCTAATGCTCACATTGTAATCACCCAATAACACTAAGCATTGCTGTTTTCCCAGACTACGATATCACTCCGTGCTTCATAAAACTTGTTAACTTCATCCTCATCTGCCCCTCACATGGTAAATAGACATTTCTCGACCTAACTCCTCCTGAATATGCTCATGTCATTCGCTCATTTACGCACCTAACAGAAACTATGTTGCGTGCAATATTACTCCTGATGAAAAGTCCCCCTTACCTGAATATCATTAAGTCCGAACACATCCAGACGCGTCCTTTTTGCTGACTCAGCCAATTTCATTTATTTTTCCCCATAAGCCCCATTAACACTGATAGCAAATTCCAATCAGTTACTCCCACAGCTCAGTTCTGTGACTACTTAGACAGTTCCAGTAAGAATCCCCACTAACAGATTAGGGACCACTGGTGTACTGTATAGACCAAGGTGCCTGAGTACAAGGGGGGTGAGATGCCCACTCCTATTCCATAGCAAATGGTATCCCGACTCACAGGGCCACTTACTAGGCCACTCAGCCATTGCCCATGCTTCACAAACTAGGATGTGACTAAAGTAACCAACACCACGAACCTACCACCACCATCTCCCCTACAAAAGAAACTGCTGTAAATAGTTAATGGTTAGAAATACAAGAACTTTGTACGCTAGATGTAGTGAAATTTCAATGACCCCAAACTTTTAACTGGGTGAGCTAACCATGAAATGTTAAGAGTATGATACCAAGTAGGGAAAAAAACTTCAGTTAGAAAAAAATATATAAGCATTGAAATAATGCTGTTCAGAAAGCAGTTGAAAAACTTTGAGAAGAATCAAAGAACAGCCTAGAAGTGTAACCGAGTCAGATATTCAAGAAATCAAGGTTTTTGGTATGGGTCAAATCTTACATTCAATTGTAGCTTGTATTAAAATTGCTCTTTACACTATAAAGAAAATTGCAAAATTATTGTTAATCACTGACAAATCTACTATGATTGTATACATGAGAATTTTAGTGATGGGCTAAAAATGGTATACCAGTACGCTTGTAAGGTGTTTTTAGACTTAACAGAAGTGACAGCCATGGGAATATTGGAAAATGTGATGGAAAATTTAACAAGTCACTTTTAGAAATGGTTAAGTGAACAACAATATTTAGCTGCAGTTGAACGTGAATGAACTACTGTAATATTAAGTGTAAGAGATGGCTTCAAAAAGCTCCTGCAAGAGGAGTTTCCAAATGTTGTATTCTGGCATTGTGCAAACCATTGTCTTGAACTATCAATTCATAATACACAAGAACCTCGTTGATCCAAATCTCTGGTTTATCCGGATCGAAAATAATAAAAATTTTATTTTATTTGTATAGTATTTCTTTTACGGGGTCGACTCTTCTTGACTATCTTTTCCACCAAGGATAGTTAAGGACAGGATTTGGAAGTAATTCGGCCACAGTATATCAAAGGTACCATCCCAGCATTCGCCTGGAATTGAGAATGGGGAAACAGTATAAAACCATTCCCAGGACAGCCGAGGTGGGATTCGAACCCACACTCTTCTGAATGCAATGCACTACTAATTCACAGATGATGAGTTTGAAAATGAAACCGGCGCTCCATCAGAAGAAACAGTGACTCATGGAGAGGCAACAATGCAGCTGGACAAACTGATGGCCTAATAATAATAATAATAATAATAATAATAATAATAATAATAATAATAATAATAATAATAATAATAATAATAATAATAATAATCATAATAATAATAATAATAATAATAATAATAATATTTGCTTTACGCCCCACTACTTTCTTTTACGGTTTTCAGAGACGCCGAGGTGCCGGAATGTAGTCCCTCAGGGGTTCTTTTACGTGCCAGTAAATCTGACACGACGCTGACGTATTTGAGCATCTTCAAATACCACTGGACTGAGCCAGGATCGAACCTGCCAAGTTGGGGTCAGAATGCCAGCGCCTCAACACTCTGAGCCACTCAGCCCGGCGATGACCTATTTAGAATCCCAGACCGAGACCACACTGGCAGAACTGAGGTTAGTAAAACGTCTTCATGATCATCTGCATGCAAACGCTATGCAACAGGAAAAAACTCATACATTATTTAAGTGCATGAAACAGAGTCATAAACGTAAGAAAAGAGTTCTTATATTTTTTTGTACTGTACAATTGGAAAAAAGGTATTACTGTACAACTTATAACATGTACTGTATTTGCTTTTTACTTTTCTGGATTATCTGGATTTTCGATAATCCGGATCAGTTCTGGTCCCACTTAATCCAGATAAACAAGGTTCTTGTGTACTGATGAAGAAGTTGCATAATTTATCAATAAAAATGGTTGATGGACAAACCTTTACACTCTACAATGTTTCTCCCAAAAATACCATATACAGTAAAACCTGTCTTAACGGACACCTCTCACCGGTGGACACCCCTCATTGGCGGACGATTTTCTAGGTCCGTAATCAAATGCCAGGTTGTGTATGAGTAATTTACCCCTCTAATACGGACACCCTTTATTACGCACACGGACACACCATAGCCACGAGAAACTCCAATTAAACCTCTCCTAACGGACACTTTCTTTTTCAAAAAATTCTGTATTTGTGTCCTGTACAGTATGTATTCGCTTACTTTTTGCACAGCCAGTACTTCCAAGAATCACAGACACCGAAACTTTTGATCCTGGCTGTAAACGTTCTTGGAAGGCAACACTAAGCTACGCTATCACTTCCGGAAGTTGTGTGATCTGACATGCTCGACAGCCCTGGAATTCGTACCTTCACTGTCAGGTTACTTTTCATTGACTCGTGGGCTTTTGATGTATTCAATTTTACGTTAGTAAGTGTGTGTAAACATGGGTCCGAGGAAGTTTTTAACTTTAAAAGAAAAGGTAGGCATAATATACTATCATAAACGTGAGAAGTGTGGTGTGCGTAAACTGTCCGAAGTGTTTAAGATTGGAAAGACACAGGCAGCTGAAATTGTGAAAAAGCAAGAGGAACTAGTGAGAGAATGGCATTTAAATGGCAACGAACAGCGCATTAAACTGTTTCAAAGTGGTAGTGGAGCTCTCAATGACAAGGCAACGCTAGAGTGGTTAGCTAAAATAAGAAGTCAGAATGTCCCTGTCTCAGGACCAATGATACAAGCAAAAGCGTTAGAATTCGCGACAGAATTAGGTATTGGAGATTTCAAAGCCTCGAATGGCTGGCTAGAAAGATTCAGAAAGCGACATGGTATCAACTTCAGAGTGATTTGCGGAGAATCATCCAGTGTTAATATGGATATTGTTGACAACTGGCAAGAAAAAATACCTTCAATCATAGATGGGTATGCTCCAGAAAATATTTTGAATGCTGATGAAACTGGATTATTTTTCCGTGCTTTACCCGACAAAACTTTGTGTTTCAAAGGAAATCATTGTACTGGTGGAAAAGTTGCGAAAGAACGTCTTACGGTCTTGTTACGTGCAAGTATGAGTGGAGAAGGGGAGGAGCCCTTTGTGATAGGAAAAGCTGCAAAACCAAGGTGTTTTAAAAATATGGACGTTAAGAAGTTTGGCATTGAATGGAAAGCTGCACTCAGAACCAACAGACGGGCAGCAACCAACACAACAGTAGATAACAAATAACTTCCATTTACATAAAACATTATTTCTGCATCTACTGACATTTTCTGGCAAGGTTTCAGCCATTTTTATTACCTACCGGTGCTAAGGGCCACTTACAATTTTTCAACAGATGCTTCTGTCTCACTTGCTGATGAATTTCATCAGCGGCCTAGGAAAGATTGTATTCATGACAATCAAGTTTATGCTTGTGTTCATGCCCTCATGTCATTGGCTTTATATTATTACTACTTTGGTTTTCCACTAATATTTTATATGAACTGTTTTTAATTAGAATTTTAATAGAAGAAGTTTTAGTCTCTGACAAGATTATAGTTTAATCATAAGAGAGTTTTCCATTAGCATCTTTATATATTGTATCACTTTTCACATTTTTATGTTCCCAATTTTAATAACTGACTAAACTTTTAACTTCCACTTTTAATTTAGTTGTATTGTTGAAGATTGTGTTTAGGCTGAGGATGCCCTTAATTGAGGGCGAAACATGTCCCATGTAACTAAGAATCTATTTATGTAACCACTATAAGTGAAAATGTAAGTATTGAATAGGTGGAACAAATTAAAACACCTTTATTATTGTTGAACTAACCTCTGAAAGTCGAAAATCTAGGAGCTACAGGGGTTGCAGTTTATCTAGCAGGGACTAACGACATGGGAAGAAATAATGCAAGAGGAATGATCTCTTCCCTCAGATCGAGACTACAGGAGTTACATCACACCAATGCTGTGGTATTTTCTGTTCCTCACAGACATGATCTTCCGGCATGGTCTTGTGTTAACAAGGAGGTAAACAAGGTTAATGAACTTTTGAAAATATGTAGGCACTTCAAGAATGTAAAATATGTAGATATAAGTAATTTGGGAAGAAGATTTTATACCTGGCATGGTCTGCACCTAAATAGGTTGGGAAAAAGGTATGTTGTAAACAGTATAAAAGAGTTTGCTAATTCAAGATGCAGAATGTGTACCTGATCCCATTCCTCTAAAAAACTAGATAAAGTGACCGATATAGGTCGGTCTGTCATGCTAGAGTCGAGGAATGGTATTAATACTCATGGTAGTCTGTATAGGTTAGGTTCTTTTAAAACTGTATTGGGGAATAGTGTTAATGTGCAAGGTAGACAGACTAGGTTAGATTCTTATCAGATCACTAAAATCAATGAACCTGTAGAAACAAAAATATCTACTAGTAGGCCTATTGTGGAAAATGACATCCAAGATACTGATAGTGTCCAGGAAACAGAAATTGACAATAGTTTACTGACTATCCTGCAGGTTAATATTCAATGTGTCAGAAATAAAGTGTTAGAACTAGAACATTTCTGTAAAGCTGAAAAAATTGATGTGGTATGCATGTCAGAACATTGGCTCGTAGAAGATCAAGTTGAATTCTTTGTGCCCAGTGGGTATATTATGGCAGATATTATGTGTAGAAGTAATAAGAAGAATGGGGGTGCTGGAATTTCAGTCAGGGACTGTTTGAAATTTGTTAAGGTTGACTTAGGACAATACTGTGCAGAATTAGGAGAGTTTAGTTGTGTTAAAATAATACATCAGAATCTAATAATTGTAAGTTTGTACAGATCTCCAAAGGGCAGTGTGAAAGTATTTCTTGAGAATTTTGAAATAGTTATGAGAAAATTGTTAAAATTTAATACTAAAGTAGTTGTCTGTGGTGATTTTAATATAGAAATGGTAAAATCAGACGAACAGTCTTCAAGAATATTTCTTAACCTTTTAAGATCATTAAATTTAACCTGTACAAACAAAACACCCACACGCAATAATGCATGCATTGATAACTTTATTGTCAATTTCTCAAGAAGTATGTATAATGTCAAGCTCGTTGGAGGGTCTTTTGCTGATCATGAACCACTGGTACTTTCTTTTAGCACAAGAATTTGTCTTACACAGACAAAAGAACAAATAGGGAGCCTGACATTTCATAGATAAGAACACAGAAAGATTGTTGTATTAACTTATTCAGGGAAAAATTGAAGAAAGTAAAATGGAATTTTTTATACGAAAATCAAACTGACAAAGCGAAGGCTATTGAAACTTTCTTTAAAACTTATGTTGAATTGTGGCATTCTTGCTCCCCCATGGTAAAGGTCAATAATGTGCGCACAGTTAGGATTTAAAAACTTAACTGGTATTCTGATGAACTGACCCAAATAAGGGAAAGGATGTTGATTCTGTATAGAGTTTATAAAAATTCTTGGGTGCAAGAGAGTGCGCAGAAAGATGCTTATGAAGTATATCTCAGGTGTAAAATAATCTACAGAACTAAACTTGCGCATGAAAAAAAATTGGCATGTGAAACATACATTGAAAGTGCATCCAACAAATGCAAGGCAGCTTGGGATATTATAGCGCAAGAAAATACTCCTAATCATACACATGATATATTACTGAATCCAGATACTATGAATGATTACTTTTTGAACACAGTGAAAGAAATAGGTGATAAAGTTAATCCAACAGGTACATCTGCTATCATTGGGCCTGGTCCACATCAGTTAGGGGGACATACTTTCCAATGGGTTGACATTACGTCAAACGAAATCATAAAGATGGTCTCAAAATTATCTAATTCTAAAAGTATGGACTGTTATTGGCTGTCCAATTACATTATTAAACAAACAATACATCTGATTTGTGAACCACTAGCGTTTAGTATCAATAAATGTTTAAAGATTGGGTTTTTTCCGAATATGCTTAAAATTTTAAAAGTTATTCCGGTCTTCAAAAGTGGTGACAAACATCTTCCCCAAAATTACCGTGCAATCTCAATTGTTCCCATATTATCTAAAATAATTGAATCGGTTATTTATAGTCAACTTAGTAACTACTTTGAAAATCATGCCCTGTTGTCTAGTAATCAATATGGATTCCGACAGGGTAAAAGTACTACCTCTGCGGATCTGGAAATTGTCAATCAAACTTTAACAGCCTTTGAAAATAGGAAAATGGTTTCTCTGGTTTTATGTGATTTGAGTAAAGCATTTGACTGTATAGATCATGACAATTTGTTGGGAAAACTTCAGTATTATGGCATAAATAGTCCCACTTTGGATGTAATTAAGATGTATTTAAGTAACAGATGCCAGTTTGTTGCAATTAGAAATAGACATTCCACAGTGAAAGATGTTATTACAGGCATTCCACAAGGATCTGTACTTGGCCCATTTCTCTTTAATGTTGCTGTTAATGACCTACAACAAAATGTTATGTCACAATCAGTTGTATCATATGCACATGACACAACACTAATCAACATGCATCAGGACATATTAAATCTGCAAGAGATGTCACAAGAAGCTCTTAGGACTGCAGTGAAATGGTTTTCATCTAATAAACTACTCTGCAATGAGAATAAAACCCAACATATTCTGTTAGTATTGTCCAATAATATAGAAATTCAGTCAGTCAAGCTACTAGGTATTCATACTGATACCAAATTAAGCTGGGAAGTACATGTCAATCATGTCTGTAAAAAGGTATCACGGGTCTCATATCTTATGTGGAAATTGAGGGAATTAGTAACAGCAGACTATTTGAGAATGGCATATTTTGGACTTTTCCAGTCCCATATTTCATATGGGCTGCTATTGTGGGGACATTCATCTTATGTCCATAATGTATTGCTAATTCAGAAGAAGCTTGTTCGTATAATGTGTAAAGCTGGTTCTTCTGAGCACTGTTGTCCCCTTCTTATCAGGCTTAAAATATTAACAGTTATAAATCTGTATATTTTTATCTCATTATTGTATGTTAAAAACCATCTGAATGAATTTACCATCAGGGAAAACATCCATCAACACAATACTCGTAATAAGGGTAATATTGATGTCCCAAGGCATAGACTTGTGAAAACAGGTACAGGTAACTCACATAAAGTAAATAGTATAATATTTTTTAATAAACAGGATGTGTCCATCAATAATTTTAAAGGAAAACTGTATAACTGGATGTTGGAAAACCCATTTTATGACGTAAAGGAATTCTTAGAAATGGAAACTGTTAATATTGACTTAATAACTGTATATAGATAGTAGAAATAATACTGTAGTATTGGATGACAAAACCTATTTCATGTAAATGATCAATGGTGAATAAATATTCTTATTCTTACAACAGGAGGTGCTCACACGCAAACCAGGAGCAGATATTGTATATGTTGGAAACTGCACGCTGCATGTCAAGCCTCCCAATAGCTCAGTTGGCAGGGGTGCACTGGCAGTTGTGATAGTGGACGATGCTCAATGGTTCGAATCCCAAACAAGTATTTTTTATTTATTTTGCTACCAATTGCCTGGGACGTGGACTTGTTTATTTGGCGCTGCAATGAGCTATATGTACTGTTGCCAAGAGAGCTATTGTACTAAACACGGGGGGATGCATAAAACTAAGACGCAAGGAACCGGTGAATTACCCAGTACAATGAGGTGCAATTGTGACACTACTCCATTCCACTGTAAGCTTCACAGACATCGCAGAACCCTTGAAAATGCTGAACACAGTCTCTGGTGTACCATTGGGACCATCATATACTGCTGGACCACGGGCTATAAGCCTGGGGAATACAGACATGATGCATTGTAATTTGTTTTTAATCTGTCCGTCCACATAAAGATCAGCTCTACTGACAGGTAAAAATTGGTAATAACAATGTCAGCAAAACCTAGGCACCATACTCTTACTTTGCATGGGATTTTATGATCCCTGAATAGAAGTATTAGCTATATCTAACATTCCTCACGTTCAATTACACATACGTATGATGAATATTACAAAGATGATGATTACAAGTGAGAAACGGGTAGTATGTCACTGAAAAAAGAAATTATGAGTGTTACACACCCACAACCAATACCAGAAGTAAACAAAACTATGACCATTTTTAGAAGTATGCATGCACTCAAAAGCAGTTCACTGACCTGTAATTGATATTATTAATCCAATTTACAGATCAGAATAAAATAAAACAATATGCCTATATGCAAAAATTTACAATGTTAAAGGTAAGCTCAGCAGACAAAAAATTAGTCACCCCTGAAGAAATCATTACAAACATCATTTCATATCGTGTAACTCCGCCTCTTGACTTGATTCGGTTAGAAAGTGAGTCCACAAGGTTGTTGCAGGTATGTCGCATCCAGGTTAGATCACTCTGAGGATTTGATCGCGCAATTCCACCAAATTGCGGGGATGCTGATGTCTGCGTTTTACCTGCTGTTCCATGTCCCATAAATTTTCAAGGGGGTTGTTCAAGTCAGATGATTTTACAGGCCAATTGAGACGTAGTAAGGTGGGGGAGAATTCATAAAAACAGTCACATATGAGTCCAACCTGTCATCTTACTCACCATGCAGATGTTAACTGAAAGGCAACACCTGATCATCCAGAATGTTTAAATAAACATGCTGGTTCGTGTTAGTGGTCACCTCAGTGAGCAAGCCCAATCTATGATACGAAGAACACCTCCCAAAACATCACAGACCCACCTCCGGTTTGAACCTGACCTTGCACACATCTAGGATGAAATGC
This sequence comes from Anabrus simplex, assembly GCF_040414725.1. NCBI lineage: Eukaryota > Metazoa > Arthropoda > Insecta > Orthoptera > Tettigoniidae > Anabrus > Anabrus simplex. The sequence continues at coordinate 241,107,214 of NC_090272.1, read as the reverse complement.
TTCATTTGGCTTTTGGTGCAATGGATGATGTTGATCGTTGGAATACAGGCAAAAATGTGATTCGTCAGACACATTACGTTCCGCCAGTCAGCTACTGTCCACGTTCAATGAATTCTAGCCCATTGAAGATGCACAGCTTTACATGCCCATGTGAGCAACGGCCTCTTGCGAGGTGCATGCAGTTTTCGTCACAATGTTCTCTCTCTAACAGGTTGGGATGCAGCTTCATTCACTGACTGCAGCAATTAATGTCGGGTTTGGAAGCGATTTTGATTCACAAGCCGTGAAATACGTCTCTGGTCCCGCTCAAGTAGGATCTTTTAACGACCACAATTCGCCACGTGTAGTGGACTACTCCTAATAGACACGCTGAGCAGTCCACTATGAAGCACGAACAAATCCAGCAATTTCACACACCATATGGCCATGGGCATGGCCAAAAATGATTGCCACATTTTGCCACTCTGTCACATCCTTACATCTACCCATGTTGACGTACACTGTCTCACTGGTCGCTACTGCCTTATGCTCACGTACAGGCAGTGCGCTCGTTTGCTGCACCATCTGTGCAGACTTAATGATCCATCTCTGTGTGCGCACTAAGGTGACTAATTTTTTGTCCGGTGAACTTAGAATCACTCTCCGTATACTTGGAAAAGATCACAGTGACAACTGTCTTATAATGAGTAAGTTGGCTCATGTTCATGCTAAGATCTGATGCAATCACAACTCTTATATAAAGCATACCTTACCTCCCATTCATCATTTGTAGGACGTGCGTTTTACAGTATGGCATCAGTAACAGTACTTCATACACTCCATTTCCTGTGTGGGTTAGACTGGAGTCAACGTAGCCAATTATGTTCTTGTGTCCGCTTAAATTGCTCTAAAAATAGTGATGACAAATCATGCAACACTGATCATACACTATTAATTAATTGTTGTTCACAAATATTATGGCAAATATACAAAAATAATACAACTACATCTAATGAATTAAGTATTCTGGCAATATGTAAATTACTTACAGCAATCTGTATCTCTCTCTTGGAGACATTAAGGTCATGCTCATTATTAACATACATGCGTTTCAATGCATAGCGAGCATTTCCACTGTTAGCCTTGACTAAGAATACAACTGCAAACCCGCCTGTAGAATAGAAATCTCATGTTAATATATTGAATTACTGTGTTGTTACTGGCAAGAACAGCAATAAGTTACAGCACATATAATCACAACTATAAATACAGAATCAAGTGAAAAAGAATATGAAGGACAAAGGATACACAACATTTTCAAGAAATTTTCCTAGAAAGAATTTCAATTTCTGATGAAAATAAATCTTCCATAAGTGCACTTTGCAATTTTGATGGCATAAATCTGTAGATCATAGGAATACCTATACTGACTGAACATATGCTATGCTGTGCTGAAAAGGAAACCTCTACATCAAGTCCCAAGTTTCAGGAATGTTACCAACATCTCCGGTATCAATTGTCTCAGTGATGGAGAGTTCATAAAGAAGCTACTGAGATTTCTAGAGCTGAACAAACACCATCAAGTCAAGCAGAGCATGAGGTACCTCATGATAGTAGCAACGTCATCGTGATGAATGGTGACATGAAATGTAATACATCTGGATATATTTCAACAACCTTCAGATTATATTTTCCTGTTTAATGTCTTGATCTGCAATGTACTCTTACAGGAATAAATGTATGGAGATACATCCTATTCAATAGCTTTCACTAGAAGCATTAAGCTGTTCAACATCACACTCAGTCTACGATTTTCTTTCAACGTTCTGTATGCTCAAACCCTAAAATAGCCATTTCTGTAACTTCAGTATATTTCTGTGCTTGGCAATACCTAAGAGATGGGTGTGAAATACACTTCAAGTTCAACACAGTTACAGGTCCTTTAATTTTAAATGTAAAATCACATTTTCTTATTCATCCTCCTCCGTCCCTTTATCGAGGGAGCTCTTGGGTCAGGCTGTGAATCACTTACCTCCATCCACTTCTCACACCTCCCTGGAGACACAAAAGATGTGCGTTGTTTCTGGGGTACTCTGTAGATTATTGTTCCGACCCACTTCAACACTTCATATGTGGGCTACTAGCTCATGTACCCATGCTTTGCTACGGAATCCTACATTGCGTATGGAATTGTATGTAACGTACTACACACGTTACATAAAAAGAAGTTCATTTTTAATCCTGTAATGTCAACCTTAACAAGTGTTATGGTTCTTTTTAGGAAATTCCACCCTTACAATACCAAATCAATTTGGGAATTTAGTATTGTAAAAGTGGAATCACAATTTAAGTAGGCCTAAGATTTTATTACATCGCATTGCTCTTAAGTATTACCCAAGAAACCCACAGGGAGGACACCATAGGTCTTTCCTCACATGAAGTCTGGGTTAGGCTGCCTGGTGGCCATGATTGTTAGGGCATGAAGTATATATGGTCTGACATCATGGTCTGGTTGGTCGAGAAAAGTTTCACCATCAGAATGTTGCCAATAATTATTAAATTAATGTTGTATGGTCTACCTTTTTCAATACCATATTATGCAATATTATTGAATTACATTACTAAACTAGGGACTAGTTTCAGCCTTGGCTGGCCATATTCAGCCTTAATGTAATACATCTAATAACTAAACAAATGTAAAAACACACAATTGACATTAAAATCTGGGATGAACTAAGTGTAATGTAAATTGTGGCAGAGCCAGAAATCGAACCCGGGTCTCCGTGGGTGGCGGCTAATCACGCTAACTACTCCACAGAAGCGGACTACAACTGAAATGTAATTTTAAAAATCATGAGTAACTTTCACCAGTGCTATGTGTAAGCTCTAGTAAACTCTATTATGCTTCTGCTAAGCCTTCGCGAAACATAGGTTGAAGATTGAATGTGGTGCAGCTAGAACGATGTCACAGAGGCTAGACATACAAGATGGCACAGCTTGGATGATGTCATAGCGTGTTTTACAAGGCTGCAAAGACTATCTTTACAAGACCAGGCCAGTGAAAAGACCGTTGGTCTGGATTTGGTGAGGTTCGGTTTGTAACCGCTGTGCTGGGGGGGGCAAGCAAAGGGAGTCTGGGGTGCATAAGCTCTAGCATCTCATCTAGAGTCTTTCTAAATTGTGACAAAAAGTAAGGTTAAGGGCGCATGCCACGACAATTTCAAATCACGCGGTTTTCTAATTTTCAACGAGGGTGGTAGCCTTGTGGGCACACATGATGCAGGTTCTATTGCAGGCAACAGAAAATAGTCTTCATGACCGCTGACCCGGCTGACCAAAGCTGGCGAATAGCAACATATAAAATGTTCACAAATCTGAGACTTATAGTACCTCCGTTTTAAATCTTCTATATAAGTAAGAATACTGCTATAGAGCATCCAGCGTTAAGAAAAGACTACAGGCCTTATGGGCTTTTACTTCTGTTGGTGTTACCCACTTTAGTTCTACATGTATATAAACATTATAATGAATTCCTATCAAAATGTATACTTTTTCTTATGAAACAAGGATTGGTTGTGCCATACAATACTAAATAAGACGTAAAATCATTTTGATATCTTTGAGTTTATCCTTTTAAATATCGTATATGCGGTTCAGTACACGGAACAGCCGGCCATGCTTGTCGCATTGCGCGCCACATTTCAGCGTGTAGTGCGGAAGTGTGTACAGTAGACAACACGTGTAATAACTCAGCTTAACCACTGCGAATCAACATTGGTGAGGTCAGTGCGGCATGTTTCCCTTTTTGTGTGTGTCACTCATTACAGTGATTGGTTATGTAAGGGAGATATTCGGCAGAGTGAAGTGATCGTCTTCCTGGGGCGCATGTTTTGTTATAAATACAGTATATTGTGTTTCATTTTTCGTGTATTGCATTGCTTTTGGTTGTGTGTATCGTGTATAGTTTTTGTCTGTTTAGTATTTTTTATATAATCAGTCAGCGAGTAATACATTTAAATTATAGCTGAACATGTGAAAATGATAAGTAGTGAAGTTGTCAGGAGAAAGGAACGGCAAATGGTGCTTAATTCATTTTCATATTTGAAAACAAAGCATCCAGGACGAAGTGTAAACTGGGTAGTAGATAAAGCCGCAAAGTGTTTAGGAATTTCGAAGACTTCCGTCTTCAAAATAAGGAAGGAAGCCAGCGAAGGGCACTCCAGAGTCCCAGCAAGAAGCGGGAAAGGAAACAGTTAATTCTCAGTAATTCCAGACTCATTAAATACCATGATTTTGTCAGAAGTGGAATACGGCGCACTGTTCATGAATTCTATTTTAGAGATGAACCACCAACTCTGAACACAATCCTCACTTCCGAAAAACAGCAACTCCGAACTACCTGATTTTAAGAAATCATACGAATAGGTCATTCAGCATTCCGTATTTTATGTTGCGGAAGAATATTTAAGTTATCGTATTTTGTGATAAACATAAAGCCCTTGCATCTGTTGTCACTTACGAGTAAATTTATCTGAAATGAGCTGAAGGATACATCACCGAGACAGAGATATCTCGCCGTCAGCTTCCTGTGTTGTAACCACACAGTATATGCCTTAATAATGAAATGTTTCTGGGGGCTAATAGACTCAGCACTGCGCTCCCTTAAAGCAACAACGATCATGAAACTTTCTCAGATATAAGAAACAAGACAATCATTTCGGTTTCTGGATATGCATATTATTATTATTATTATTATTATTATTATTATTATTATTATTATTATTATTTAGTTCGCATCCCTGCATGTTCAAACTCTTCCTCTATTTCGAATGATACAGTCAGTGGGCTATTATCCTTAGAAACGTTATGGCAAAACGAAATTTCATTAATGACTGGAGATAATCTGGCATTTATATTATTATTAGTCTTGCAACAGCTGTACCAAGCGTTGTATAATTTTATGTCATGACTGTATTTCGCAAGCAGTGTCCGAGCCGCACTGAGTGAGCGAGTATGGCAACAGTGGAAGGCAGCTGGCCCATAAGGCCTGTAGTCTTTTCTTAACTCTGGATGCTCTATAGGGGCAGCTTAGTGAGTCCCTGACAAACATATAGGAAGGATCTCTCCTCTGCGGTACCGAGGTATCGTTTCACGTCATTTTTATTTTTTCACCCGGTAAACTCGACGGGAAACTGCCAGATAATAACTGAACATTTTTGAGAACATATTTCTATGTAAATTACGAATTCTCTTGTTCCTACTTTAAAGTTTTGTACTTCTAAAAACATCACCTCTAATAGTCTCTCTCTTTTTTATGAAACAATTGCATATTTATACTAAGCATTATTGCCAATTAGCCCAGTTGTAGAAATTTAAGATATAGGAACATTGTAATTTTATTATTTTTCAGATGAAATATGAAAAGATACCATATAGATCAACATAGAAATACTGTGATACATTTGACACGAGTACAGAAAGCGTTGTAATCGCAGCTTTTTTACCAGTCCACTGTGAACAGCGACCAACAGCAATTTTCTATAGACCTGAGCACTGCAATGGTGGGAGCTAATATCCCCCTGCATAAACTGGAGCATCTTCAAACTTCAACAAGCTGCTGGGAGCAATCACCAAGTTGGAGAAGAGTGGCTTTCCCCTGGTGGAGTCAATTAGGGTTGTGGAAGAAATCAGGAGAAGTTTTGACTGAACATCTGGAAATGTAGCCGCTGTCAGCAAAAATTTCCATACAAGTTCTGCAGCAGAATCCATGATGGAAAGCGACTGTAAAAGTAGCCAGGGTGCTACGAGGTGAGGTAGATGAACCAGCTGAACTAAAACCAGATGAAGTGGCTTCATTGAAGTTTTGTCCAATCACTTCCTGTGATGTTGAGAGATCTTTCTCTTAGTACAAAACATTCTTACCCGACAGGAGAATAAGATTGTTACCGGAAAACATTGAAAAGTTGCTTGTTGTAAATTCCTTATAGTAATTGAGTGTGTTATTGAATTATAAGAATTTTTTCATGCCTATTTTACATGTTAGTGCTTTTACACTGACTGACAGAGCAAATGCAACACCAAGAAGGAGTGGTCAGAACTTTATGCCAATTGCAGGGTAGACTGACGTCACTGAGGTATGCTCATGATGTGAAATGCGCCGCTGTGCTGCGCACGTAGCGAACGATAAATGGGACACGGCGTTGGCGAATGGCCCACTTCGTACCGTGATTTCTCAGCCGACAGTCATTGTAGAACGTGTTGTCGTGTGCCACAGGACACATGTATAGCTAAGAATGCCAGGCCGCCGTCAACGGAGGCATTTCCAGCAGACAGACGACTTTACGAGGGGTATGGTGATCGGGCTGAGAAGGGCAGCTCGGTCGCTTCGTCAAATCGCAGCCGATACCCATAGGGATGTGTCCACGGTGCAGCGCCTGTGGCGAAGATGGTTGGCGCAGGGACATGTGGCACGTGCGAGGGGTCCAGGCGCAGCCCGAGTGACGTCAGCACGCGAGGATCGGCGCATCCGCCGCCAAGCGGTGGCAGCCCCGCACGCCACGTCAACCGCCATTCTTCAGCATGTGCAAGACACCCTGGCTGTTCCAGTATCGACCAGAACAATTTCCCGTCGATTGGTTGAAGGAGGCCTGCACTCCCGGCGTCCGCTCAGAAGACTACCACTGACTCCACAGCATAGACGTGCACGCCTGGCATGGCGCCGGGCTAGAGCGACTTGGATGAGGGAATGGCGGAACGTCGTGTTTTCCGATGAGTCACGCTTCTGTTCTGTCAGTGATAGTCATCGCAGACGAGTGTGGCGTCGGCATGGAGAAAGGTCAAATCCGGCAGTAACTGTGGAGCGCCCTACCGCTAGACAACGCGGCATCATGGTTTGGGGCGCTATTGCGTATGATTCCACGTCACCTCTAGTGCGTATTCAAGGCACGTTAAATGCCCACCGCCACGTGCAGCATGTGCTGCGGCCGGTGGCACTCCCGTACCTTCAGGGGCTGCCCAATGCTCTGTTTCAGCAGGATAATGCCCGCCCACACACTGCTCGCATCTCCCAACAGGCTCTACGAGGTGTACAGATGCTTCCGTGGCCAGCGTACTCTCCGGATCTCTCACCAATCGAACACGTGTGGGATCTCATTGGACGCCGTTTGCAAACTCTGCCCCAGCCTCGTACGGACGACCAACTGTGGCAAATGGTTGACAGAGAATGGAGAACCATCCCTCAGGACACCATCCGCACTCTTATTGACTCTGTACCTCGACGTGTTTCTGCGTGCATCGCCGCTCGCGGTGGTCCTACATCCTACTGAGTCAATGCCGTGCGCATTGTGTAACCTGCATATCGGTTTGAAATGAACATCAATTATTCTTCCGTGCCGACTCTGTTTTTTCCCCAACTTTCATCCCTTTCGAACCACTCCTCCTTGGTGTTGCATTTGCTCTGTCAGTCAGTGTACATGCCTATTTTGGCTAATTTAAGAGCCTATATGTCTGCCTATTTTAAATGTTTTTAGTGCCTATAATTCTTATCTCTACTGACAGGATAATTTCTTCCTGCAATCTTTCTACATGTCTTACGCAATCTCCCCAAGTGGAAGCTATAATGCTTGTCAACATCTGCTCTTCAGCAGTTTAACCTAGAGCGGTGTCAATATCTCAAAAACAGCTGGTAAGATTTAAAATGAATTTTGTCTTGCCCTTGTATAACAAATGACATTATTCATTTTTCCATTTCAGCCTAAGGAGCTATATTAAACCACCAATATTTACTATGGTAGGTTATTGAGATCAGGGTTTTCCTTGCCTAAATTTACGAGTAGTTAACAGGCAGCTACCCAGCATTGGTATCATTTCTCCAGAAAGACGTTCTGTTCAGTGAAGCACAGCCCTCCTGTTAAACAAGGAGAGTTCTATTCTGCCAAAGTGCTACATAGTAACTGTATCCCCAGCCAGCATCAAAGCAATCGGAAAATCTTTGAAACACGGTCTTATGTATCCTCTAACCTTGCAGGCCCATCCTCTAAGTGATGCAGGTGCTCTTCTCTAAAACAACAACAACAACAACAACAACAACAATAATAATAATAATAATAATAATAATAATAATAATAATAATGTTATTTGCCTTATGTCCCATTCACTACTTTTACAGTTTTCAGATATGCTGAGGTGCTGGAATTTAGCCCTGCATTAGTTCTTTTACATGCCAGTAAATCTACTGACACGAGGCTGAAGTATTTCAACCCCTTCAGATAACACCAGAATGAGCCAGAATCGAATCTGCCAAGTTTGGGTCAGAAGGCCAGCGCCTCAACCATCTGAGCCTCTCAGCCCAACTTCCCTAAAACAAGTGTTGCCCCAAATACTTGCTCCCCATGCCAACTTCAGCGTATCCTAATATATAAAGCAGTATGCACTAGGAATGTGACAAGTCAAATACTTGAGTCAACTCGAGTAACTCATCTTGTGAAAGAGCCAAGTGAGGGAACCTGAATGCATTTCTTATTCACATTTATCAATTTTATTTTTATTATTTTTTTTCTAGCAGTTTAACATCTAACTAATACATCAGAGGTTTTCAGCGATGCAAGAATGGAAAAACGCTGGGAATGGGAAGGTAGCAGCTGTGGCCTTGTGTGAAAATGGGAAGCAGACTTTATTCGAATACATGCTATGATTGTGAATATACATATTGTCCATTTGAGGTATAGAAATGAAAGCAATCATTTTCACAGCATTGAAATACTAATAATGTAGTTTCTACCAGAAATAATATACATGTTAAATTAACTCTGTCTGGCAGTTGAAGAAAAAAAGGTTTAATAAATAAGAAAACCAAAATTCTATATTCTTCCCAAATGAATGTAAACTAAACAGTAGAAATGTGATTCATTACTTAGGTCTGAATGTCATCAATGAACTTAAACTGGACCCACAAGCCGTACTTGACAAGATGCGAAACAAGATTGACACCCTTGTTAGCTCACCATTGCTGCAATCTGACCAGAAATTTTCAATTGTAAATAGTTCAATACCACCTACTCCTATTTACCCACTCCAAGTTACTCCGCTAAACAAAATACCTCAAACTTTTCTATCAGATGCAGATAAAATATTAAAGAGTGGAACTAAAGAATTATTACAACTACCAGCAGACATTCCGGATCACATGGTGTACACCGAAAGGAAGTATAAAGTCCTCTGTTTGTTTCGCGCCACTTGGGAAGCCAAACTACAGTATATTAATATCTGTAATAAATTATCGCTTGCAAATAACGGCTACATTAATGCAACTAGGAACTTGCAGCAAGAACATACAATTTGGCGTACAATTTGTTTGCAAGATCTAGGCGTAGAAATGAATGATCAAGTTATGTCCAAAAGCAGCCATCTTCCTAACGTAAGGAAGGTCTGACAGATACTACGATACGGAGAAGTTCTGTCATGGACGAAGCTGCCACACAAAGGAAAGGGCGTTGCACTCTTCCAGGAATACACGCTAGGGAACAAATGGACAAGAGATCATCAAGGCTTATCCTGTGCAGAACGGAGAGAGGCCATTAAGATGACAGTGAATGTGTGCGCAGTTCGCTCCGTGCCGGGAAGGTCCCAGGACAATACCCTCTGTCAGCACTGTCACAGAGAGCACGAAACCCTTGCCCATGTCCCGGCTGCCTGTCCTCATGGGGAGGTATTGAGAAATTCCCGCCATCATACAATACTACACATGATTGTGACCTTGCTGAGGGATCATGGTTTCACAGTGCACGAAGTTGTCTCTGGCCTAGCTACCGGCGGGAGTAACAGGCGTATTGACATGATAGCCTTTCAACCACCTAGCAAACAAGGACTAATCTTAGATCCCACAATACGCTCGGAGACGCACGTTGGCCAGGCCGAAGATGTGGACACTGAAAAGAAGTCGATTTACCAGCCAACCGTAAACTACGTAGGTGGTTTGAAAAGTTCTCGGAATGTACTAGAATTAAGTATCTTACCTCGGTGAAACTGCTTTTATTTTTCAACACAGTCTCCCTGTAGGCTAATGCATTTGGTCCAGCGATGTTCCAATGCCTTGATCCCATCTTGAAAATGAGATTCCTCTAGGCCTGAAAAATACCTCTCCAATTCGGCTGTCAGTTCCTCCCTTGTAGAAAATCTCCGTCCACCGAGGAAAATTTTCAGCTTGGGGAATAGATGAAAGTCTGATGGTGCCAAATCAGGTGAATAAGGTGGATGTGGCACAATTCGTACCCCAGTTCATGAAGTTTTGCCATGGCAATAACACTTGTGTGCGGCGGAGCATTGTCCTGATGAAAGATGACCTTTTTCCTTGCCAAACCAGGCCTTGTTTCGCATATCTTTTCCTGTAGTTGGTCTAGGAGGTTTGCATAGTATTACCCCGCAATTGTTTGGCCAGTAGGAAGATAATCTATCAGCAGAATGCCTTTTGCATCCCAGAAAACTGAGGCCATGATCTTTCCGGCCGAACGCACCGCCTTTGCTTTCTTTGGTGGTGGTGAATCAGCATGTTTCCACTGCTTTGACTGCTGTTTTGTCTCTGGGGTTATACCTTTCTATACAAAGTATTTAATCACTGCTCGAATCTCAGTTTTTTCCATTGTCACAAATCACAACGTGGGAACAACAACAAAAAGTCGTCACTACCACACTCCTGCAGCTAGAGCACTGACACGCCACGTGTTCACTCACAAAGGATGTGTGATTATTGCGCGGGAACCTCGTTGCTCTAGCACTGACATCCAGCGGTGATTCCGAGAACTTTTCAAACCGTCCTCGTACTTTGAAGATAAATATCACCTAGACAATATTTCCGTCCATGGACTCATGATCGGAGCTCGAGGCACAATCCAAAAATTTCTTGTACAACTATGGGATTCTCTCGGTCTCAACCGGACACGACTTCACGACAACGCTATCGCCACAATACGAGGTTCAGTAACCATACTCCGCAATCATATATATAACATTTGAGGAACCAACCCTACATCATGCCATTTCCCAAATTCATTGCAAATTTATTCCTGAGACTTGTGGTGGTTATTTCTATCTGGCACACTAGCAAACTCACCAGTAACTTAGAAGATAAAATACTGTGTAGTCGACATACTTTGTTCTTGTGGCAACTGTTGTAACCAAGGTTGAGATTTACAAAACACAACTTTATTATTCGCTTCAAATGCAAAATACACTATTTACACAAATAAAACTGAAATTTAACTTGAAGCAAAATGAATTAGGAATCTTGAGAAAGAGTCTATCTTCTGTACACTATATACAAGTTTACAGTATTTACATCCACTTCTATCTCGAAAAGATAGTCCTTGATATGAAAAGTCGATAGTCGAAAACTATCAGAAGTACTGACATATATGTTTTGGAAAGTCCTTCCTTGCTGAGTTCATAAAAGCAAGTTTAATGTTGGAAGAATTCTTACTTGGCGAAACCAAGGGAGCTTGCATAAATTAGGGAAATATAACGGTATGTAATAGTATGACTGGATATGGGCAGCGGAAGAGGAGCGGTGACCAGAGGTGAGACCTCGTACTGCCAGAAATTCAGTCCACCTGGCCGAAGCACATTTTCACGAGGAGTAGCCTCCGTGCTCGACGTAGGGTGTATTCTGGAGCTGGACACCGGGGCAAGTGGGCATCTGGACAGGCTGGGAGTTCCTCTTTATAGTACACACACGATGGTTCAGGCACGCGCACTGAGGGCTGCGCGTCGAGACTAGAAGAATGACACTTGGCGCGCGTGTAGCTGGCTGGCAAAGCGAGAAGGGAGCGCCGGACATACAACAGCAACCTCCTCACGGGGGAAGTTGTATTAATAATAAAATACTGAAACTAAAGAATACCTGTGTCATTCATCCACAGAGGGAGCTCCTTAAAGCAGTAATGAGAGCTAAGGAATCCATGTACTAGTGATGTAAAGAGCTGAATTGTCATCTTGTTGAACTTGAGTCAACTAGTCACTTTTTGCTGAAACTTCCTTCTTTTCTTTCACTGCTTCTCTCACCTTTTCACTCCACCAAGGTGTCTCCTTTTCTTTCAATCATGTCGATGTTCTCTCTCAACCACTCTCTGGCCCGCTTACAAATATCTCTTTAAAGTTGGACTACTTCCTACTTCCGTAACTGGAATGTGTTGTTTCAGTCTCTCCAGAAACTCTTCCTGTACTTTCTTATCTTTCAATTTCCATGCTTTTATTTTACTAGCTCTTATCTCCTTTAACATTTTCACTACCAAGCACATTTACAAGTAAACTTTTACGGATTCTATTAACCCATGAACAATACTGAAGAGTGTTTATTTAAACTGGCAACAATACAACAATATTAAGGTTTCAATGTTGAGATTTTAATGGGTTACCCTTTAAATGTTGTGTTATAGAAAGGAATACCTTTCATTCCAGTTTGGAATTTCAGGCGTTTTTATGGCGCTAAAATCACCACAACCTTTTCACACATGGAAAATTAACGTCGGATTCAAGTAAGTGAATTATCACAAATGCTTATAAATATTTTTTATTTTATTTTATGCTGGATGTGTACTCCAGAAACGTGATCCTATTATGCTGTGATAAAATCTTACTGAAATACTGGTCTTGCCTCTTGCTGTGAAAAGAGAATTAGAGCCGTTACCGTATGGTAACAGTGTTTATTTCATTGTTTGTGTCACAAACATTTTTTTGGTATTGTTGTTTTATTTTATGCGGATGATTTTGACAGAATTTCTAATAAATTTAACAAAATAAAAAAATTCAGCAGTTCATGGGTTCGTCATCGGTAGTTACTCGTTTCCGAGTTTACAGATTTTCTGGCAAAGCTCACTTCAATTCACAGCAGTTTGTGTTTAAACTTCCGGTGACTGTACAGGCCAATTCTTACGTAGAACATACGTCCACACATCGTACAGCTGAGGGACGGGAGAGATCTTGGCTGGGTTTGACAAAGTTTGCGTTCCGGTCACTTAATATCTTCATGTCTGTGGTGTTCTTGTCTGAAACGTTGAACTGAGGCACAGACACTTTGCTGCAAAAGTAAACGGTTCTTGGTGTTTCCCAGGTTTGTGGGTTTATTTCTGCCATTTTTATGGTTTGTTTCAGTTGGTCTTTGAAACGTCTCAGGGGGGAACCCCGTGGTCTTGAACTGGAACTAAGTTCACCACAGATGTTCATGGGTTAATGGAATGTATGTATATCTATCCTTTAGCCACATTTCCTGATAGGGAGTCAAGATAAGGCGCGATATTTTACAGAATGTTTACGGCCGCATGCCCTTCCGGATTCCACTCTCATCTGAGAAGATAATGAAGATGAAACGAACCGGGTAGGGAAGTGGAAGGAATCAGATGTGGCCTACGAACAGGAACTGTCCTGGCATTTGGTTGGAAGTGAATAAACTAGAGATGTTGATCGATAAAAAAATTTGATTGGTTAACCAAATGGCTTTAATCGATTAATTGGCCAATTGATCGAATTTTAATAGGTTCCACACACTATAACTTCGAGAAAAACACCTGGCACAGAACATTTTTATAATTTGATATTGCAGGCCAAGGGCTCTTTTCAGGATCAGAATTCAGGACAGGTGTCTGTGCGAAATCGGTACAAGTCACTCCAGGTAGAACAACAGAGGGAAGATGAGGGACAGGGAACTGTTGCTGAGATGCATGGAAGTAGGAGGAAGGGAAGAGGTAGGAAAGGGAAATGTAGAGTAGAGGACAGGAAAAGACAGGTGGAACAGGGTCATGGGAAGGAGAAAAGGGAGGAGGAAGTAGCTTCTGCAGCTATCAGGAAAGATAGGGCTGACCAGGAGGGGAGGGGATCAAATGAGGTGGGTAGGGTTGAGGCTCTGGTCATGGGGGATTCCATCGTTAGACACGTGGGGAAAGTGTGTGGAGGAAAGGGAACCAGGGTAGAATGTTATCCAGGAATTAGGTTGAGGCAGATGTTGAGGAAAGTAGAAGAGAGGGAGGAGGGGAAGGAGAAGGTGGTAGTGTTTCACGTTGGTACCAACAACGTAAGGCAAGCTGATATAAGTACCAACATAGTTGGAGATGTGTGGGATCTGGTAAATGCAGCACGGGTGAAGTTTAAGAAAGCGGAGATTGTTATTAGTGGAATACTGTGTAGGAGGGATACTGACTGGAGGGTGATTGGGGATTTAAATGAGACTATGGAGTGGGTATGTGGGAAACTGGGAGTGAAATTTCTAGATCCGAATGGGTGGGTAGGAGATAGGGATCTGCGCTCGGATGGCCTTCATTTAAACCGCAGTGGTACGTATAAGTTAGGAAATTTGTTTGGAAGGGTAATAGGGAGGTACATTCAGGGAAACGGGATGGCCTAGGGAGCGGTGATAAGGGAACAGGGAACTGGAAATCAAGTAGGGATGACATAAAATTGTTAGTGCTGAACTGTAGAAGTATTGTAAAGAAAGGAATAGAATTAAGTAATTTAATAACCAATTACGACACGAAAGCTTTCAAAGTGGGGATTCCATTTGATCTAATGGACAGGGTATATGAAGAGGAATTCTGGCCGAAAGGGATTACAATCAAACGTTTTCAATTTCGATCCTTTCGCCCCATGCGAGACAATGGACGCTCCTTCGAATAAATCGGAAAATAAAATAGTTGAAGGAAGAAACCAAAACTTAAAAGACGCTTCAAGAAGTCTAAGAATCATGATGTGGAATATACAAGGGCTAAAAGGTGCAATGAATATGAGCCCGGAAAACTTTCTATTAGGGTACGATATAGCAATTTTATTGGAAACATTCGTCACTGACGACTGGCAACACCCAGACTTCTATGGTTTTCATCTTACAGCTAGACAGGGAGAAAAAGGAAGACCTTCTGAGGGGATAACTATCCTCATAAAACCACACCTAACCCCAATATTATCAACAAGGCAACAGAACCATACCCTACTACTGGAAATAGGCGGTCTCGTAATTATAGCCGCTTACTTCCAACCGAACATAACAGCTATCGACATAATGGACGAGCTAGGCCAAATGATCACTCAGAGCAAGCAAGATAAACCAATAATTATAGCAGGTGACCTTAACTGCAGACTGGACATTCCGAATTACAAAGCAAAGCTAGTCCTCGAGAAACTGGAAGAAGAAGGCTTCATCCTGCTAAACAACCCCACTATCCCTACATACATCTCACATAATGGAAAGAGCACAATAGATATTGCACTTACGAAAGGACCAATAACAGGCATCATGACTACAATATGGACAACAAACCAAGCCGTGATTAGGAAACACTTACCAATTGAAATACGTATCCAAGGGGAGTGGGAAAAACTACAGAAAAAGACAATTCACCCCCTTTCAAGGAAAATAGATGTTGAGAAAGTTAAAGAAATGCTAGATTCAACTACACATCTAGATACATTAATAGATAATTCAAAATTGGATGATGCAACAGGAATAATAGAAGAAATCCTACAGAAGGCCGCCATTCCGCGGGCCACAAGAAGAACAAAGATATGGTTTGATAGTGAGTGCTATAGGCTGAGGAGGGAGACCCTAGACAAATTGCAACAATTAAGGCAGAACTTGAATAATCAAAGTCTAATATACACATACAATGAGAAGAGGAAACTCTACAAAAGAACACTGAAAGAAAAGAAACGCGCCTACTTAGAATCGGAGAGCAAGAAGCTAGCAGAGGAAGCCAAGAAAAATCCGTTCATAGCCCTACACCCAAAGAAACAACAACAGACGCACTACATAGACATGGAAATCTGGGAATCGCACTTTAGTAAGATTCTCAACATCGAAGGTCCAGCGCACCCCAGAAAAGATCTACATACCACTACTCCACATATACAATTAGACTGGGTACCCCTGACCATAGAGGAAACTAGAACCGCTATAGACAGCACCAAAAACAAGAAAGCCGCAGGTCCGGACGGGATCTATAATGAATATGTAAAAGACACTGCACACCTGCTAGCCCCTATATGGACAAAATTATATAACAAATGTATAGAAACTGCTTCCATTCCCGACCAGTGGAGAAAGTCAATTGTAAAAGTTCTATATAAAGGCAAAGGAGACCCAAGAGATCCCAATAAGTACAGAGGCATAGCACTGGAAAACTGCCCCTTCAAAATATTCACCAAAATTATAACAGGAAAAATAAATGAGGAAATAAATGAGCATCTGCCAGAGAACCAATTTGGTTTTAGGAAGGGACGATCTACCCTAAACGCTATTGAACTCCTGTTAAACCAAATCTGGGATGCCTTAGAAGACAACGGAAAATATTACACCATCTTCATAGATTTTACTAAAGCTTTTGACCTGATAAACAGGAAGCTAGTGATAGACAAGCTTAAGGAGATGCTAGGCACGAACAACATATGGACCTATCTCATCACATCAATACTACAATGGAACGAAGTACGAGTTTCGGATAACCTCACTCTATCAGATCCAATAGCTCAATCAAACGGGGTCCTACAGGGTGACCCACTGAGTCCTTTGCTGTTTATAGTTGCAACCGCAGATATCCTAAGAATTACCCAAAAGGAGGGAGTATTTTCTTGCGCGTATGCCGATGATATTGTAATTGGCTCAAGAGACATAACAAAATTACAGGAAACTGTAAATGACGTCCAAAACTGGTGCTCCGAAAACAAGCTGTTCATAAACATCTCAAAAACAGACACCATGGTGTTCAGGAAAGGAGGGAGAGTACCCGCTTCAGCAGAGACCTTCATTCGGGATAAAAAATTAAAGATAGTATCAGACTTCAAATATTTAGGCATCACCCTGCAATCGAGCGCATATTGTTTCACAAAACATGTCACAGAAAAGGCAACTCAAGCAATGATGGCAATGCATGAAATAAAAGACATTAGATCACTTAGTCTGGAGACAGCAATGTTGCTATTCAGAGTAAAAATTCTTCCAATAATGACTTATGGCATTGAAATTATCTGGACACATTTAACAACGAGGAACTTATCAACCTTGGAAAAGGTGAAAGCGAACTATATAAAGAAGGTGATAGGTGTATCAAAAACAACACGATCTAGACTTGTATATCTCCTCGCAAGGGAATCATTTCTCATTAAGTAATTTAATAGATATATATTTACCAGATATTGTAATAGGAGTTGAATCATGGCTGAGAAATAATATAATGGATGCAGAAATTTTCTCACGGCACTGGAGTGTGTATCGTAGAGATAGGATAGGAAAGGTGGGAGGGGGAGTTTTCATTCTGGTGAAAGAAGAATTTGTAAGCTACGAAAAAGTTAAAGATGAGACACATGAAATTCTAGGTGTAAGGCTCATTTCTAAAGATAATAGGCAACTTTATATATTTGGAGTGTACAGATCGGGAAAGGGTAGCACTGATGCGGATTCGGAATTATTTGATAGGATAGTCAGCTATGTGGGAAACGACATGGAAAGAAATGTAATTGTAGCGGGAGATCTGAATTTGCCAGATGTAAATTGGGAAGGAAATGCGAACGACAGGAAGCATGACCAACAAATGGCAAATAAGTTAATATGGGAAGGACAGCTGTTCAGAAAGTGATGGAACCAACCAGAGGGAAAAATATCCTGGATGTGGTGCTGATAAAACCAGATGAGCTCTATAGGGAAACTGAAGTAATAGATGGTATTAGTGATCATGAAGCTGTTTTTGTGGTAGTTAAAAATAAATGCGATAGAAAGGAAGGTCTTAAAAGTAGAACTGTTTGGCAGTACCATATGGCTGATAAAGCAGGTATGAGGCAGTTTCTAAAAAGTAACTATGATCGGCGGAAAACGGTAAATAAAAATGTAAACAGACTCTGGGATGGGTTTAAAGAAATTGTTGAGGAATGCAAAAACAGGTTTGTACCTTTAAGGGTGGTAAGGAATGGTAAAGACCCACCTTATTATAATAGAGAAATAAAGAGACTAAGAAGGAGGTGCAGACTGGAAAGAAATAGAGTTAGAAATGGCTGTGGAAGTAAGGAGAAATTGAAGGAACTTACTAGAAAATTGAATCTAGCAAAGAAGGCAGCTAAGGATAACATGATGGCAAGCATAATTGGCAGTCATACAAATTTTAGTGAAAAATGGAAGGGTATGTATAGGTATTTTAAGGCAGAAACAGGTTCCAAGAAGGACATTCCAGGAATAATTAATGAACAAGGGGAGTGTGTATGTGAGGATCTTCAAAAGGCAGAAGTATTCAGTCAGCAGTATGTAAAGATTGTTGGTTACAAGGATAATGTCGAGATAGAGGAAGAGACTAAGGCCAAAGAAGTAATAAAATTTACGTATGATAACAATGACATTTACAATAAGTTACAAAAGTTGAAAACTAGAAAAGCGGCTGGAATTGATCAGATTTCTGGGGATATACTAAAGACAATGGGTTGGAATGTAGTACCATATCTGAAGTACTTATTTGATTATTGTTTGGTCGAAGGAGCTATACCAGATGAATGGAGAGTTGCTATAGTAGCCCCTGTGTATAAAGGAAAGGGTGATAGACATAAAGCTGAAAATTACAGGCCAGTAAGTTTGACATGCATTGTATGTGAGCTTTGGGAAGGCATTCTTTCTGATTATATTAGACATGTTTGTGAAATTAATAACTGGTTCGATAGAAGGCAATTCGGTTTTAGGAAAGGTTATTCCACTGAAGCTCAACTTGTAGGATTCCAGCAAGATATAGCAGATATCTTGGATTCTGGAGGTCAAATGGACTGTATCGCGATTGACATGTCTAAAGCATTTGATAGGGTGGATCATGGGAGACTACTGGCAAAAATGAGTGCAATTGGACTAGACAAAAGAGTGACTGAATGGGTTGCTATATTTCTAGAAAATAGATCTCAGAGAGTTAGAGTAGGTGAAGCTTTGTCTGACCCTGTAATAGTTGAGAGGGGAGTTCCTAAGGGCAGTGTTATCGGACCTTTATGTTTTCTTATATAAATGATATGAGTAAAGGAGTGGAATCGGAGGTAAGGCTTTTTGCGGATGATGTTATTCTCTATAGAGTGATAAATAAGTTACAAGATTGTGAGCAACTGAAACGTGACCTCGAAAATGTTGTGAGATGGACAGCAGGCAATGGTATGTTGATAAACGGGGTTAAAAGTCAGGTTGTGAGTTTCACAAATAGGAAAAGTCCTCTCAGTTTTAATTACTGCGTTGATGGGGTGAAAGTTCCTTTTGGGGATCATTGTAAGTATCTAGGTGTTATTATAAGGAAAGATCTTCACTGGGGTAATCACATAAATGGGATTGTAAATAAAGGGTACCGATCTCTACACATGGTTATGAGGGTGTTTAGGGGTTGTAGTAAGGATGTAAAGGAGAGTGCATATAAGTCTCTGGTAAGACCCCAACTAGAGTATGGTTCCAGTGTATGGGACCCTCACCAGGATTACCTGATTCAAGAACTGGAAAAAATCCAAAGAAAAGCAGCTCGATTTGTTCTGGGTGATTTCCGACAAAAGAGTAGCGTTACAAAAATGTTGCAGTGTTTGGGTTGGGAAGAATTGAGAGAAAGAAGAAGAGCTGCTTGACTAAGTGGTATGTTCCGAGCTGTCAGCGGAGAGATGGCGTGGAATGACATTAGTAGACGAATAGGTTTGAATGGCGTTTATAAAAGTAGGAAAGATCACGATATGAAGATAAAGTTGGAATTCAAGAGGACAAACTGGGGCAAATATTCATTTATAGGAAGGGGAGTTAGGGATTGGAATAACTTACCGAGGGAGATGTTCAATAAATTTCCAATTTCTTTGAAATCATTTCGGAAAAGGGTAGGAAAGCAACAGATAGGGAATCTGCCACCTGGGCGACTGCCCTAAATGCAGATCAGTATTGATTGAAAGAAGACATACTTTTTATTTTAAATTTTAGTTGTATTGGTGGCATGCAAGTAATAAAAAAAAATTAAAAAGAAGTTAATATTTTAAATATATTTCAGTATTGGTAATTTAATGATACAAAAGTTTGAAACTGTGAAGTTGACAATTACCTACAGTCACACCTCTTTACTCCAAGGCTTCAGACATGTCAGTACGTTGACATCACCAGCATCATTGAATACTCTCTCACAAGTAACTGAAGTAGCTGGAATGCAAGGCAATTCTTTCGCTATACGTGTGAGATGTGGAAGTTGGGCTGAATGTATTTTCCACCATTGCACAGGGTCTGTGAAATCATCTTCCAATTCTACCACCGGCTTGTACGAAGGTTATGCAGAAAGGTTTTAGCAGCGCGTAAACCGTATTTCTGAGGACAATGGGATTATTTTCAATTAAAAAAGCGATGTTTTTCAACCTTGGAACATGTGTGCGCAACCCCTCCTAGCGGTAGTTCCTCCACAGCGAGGAAAGAAAGCACAGGCAGTGCTCAGTCAGACACGGTGCAAGATGGATCTGTCACGCCGCGATTTTCGAGCAATGATATTTTTATGATTGAAAATGAAATTAAGTGCCGAAGAATGCCATTCTTCTTTGCTGCGCATTTTTGGTGGGGCTGCCCCTTCTAGAGCCACAGTTGGAAATTGGTTTCGCGAGTTTTCAAGGGGTCGGCAGTCAATTGAAGATGAACCTCGTCCCGGTCGCCCAGCAACAACTATGACTCAAGAAAACATTGATGCTGTGAGGGAAATGATCAAAGCAGATCCACATCTTACATTTTGTGCCTTTGAAGAGACTTTAAATATTGGGTCAAGAGCAGCGCAGACCATTGTGCAAGATTATTTAGGCCTTACCAAGAGATGCGCCCGTTGGGTACCACATTCCCTGACAGAAAGCCAAAAGGAGGAGAGAGTGGACTGGTGTCATTTCATGCTAGAAAAATTCAATGGAGGCAGTCCGAAGACACCTACAATATCATCACAGGTGATGAAACATGGGTCTACCATTATGACCCTGAAACAAAGAGACAGTCTACTGTGTGGCGCTTTCCAGGGGAGGAACCACCCACAAAAGTTCGACAAATTCGGAGCTCCAGAAAGGTGGTGGTGGTGGCAACTTTTTTTGCGAAAATGGGGCATCTCACCTCTGTGACCTTGAACACACGCACAGTCAATGCTGAATGGTATGTGAATGACTGTCTTCCCAAAGTCCTCACCACTTGGAGGTCACAGCACCCAAAGTCCAAGAGTGGGCACCTTCTGCTGCATCATGACAATGCACCTGCATACATGCACTGCCAGAACAATGGACTTTTTGGAAAGGGAAAAAGTGCGAGTGTTACCTCATCCCCCCTATTCACCTGACCCCATGTGACTTCTTTCTGTTCCCTAAGACCAAGGAAAAAATACGTAAGCAGCGGTTTTCGTCAGATGAAGAGGCCATTGCAGCTTGGACTGAAACGTTTCCTAAGTGGTTTCAGAGAATGGAAAAATGTATTCGTGCTAATGGAGAGTATTTTGAAAAGTTGTAATTGTTGTTTTGCAAATAAAATTTTTTTCTCACACTCTGCTAAAAACTTTCGGCATAGCCCTCGTACACTGCAATCTCCATCTCAAGTGGAGTTGAACTCGAAACCGAAATGGCATGACCAGAATCCTGTTGGTCTTCGTCGGTTTCAAAATTCAGTTTCCTCTTCTTGCTGCAAGGTTTTACTGGAACTTGTACTCAGTCCACGGCCCTCTCCAAAATTCTTTTCCACACCGATTCCTAGTCCTTTTTTAAATACATCTAAGATATTTAAATCTAGGATCAAGAGCAGCAGCTTCCTGGTATGTCTTCAAATTACACCAATCATTTATCCTGGCCATTAAATCTCCTATAAGAGTCCTTTTCAATCTACCTATGTACCCGGATCAACATCAGAGCAACGTAAAGATAATTTCAAGTGTGTTACCACACAGGCAGTACAACACCACCCGTAACATACTCGCTACTACCAAGGTGGTCTGATACTTCTAAGCATGGCTTAAGACACACTATATCATTTTTTCTATCACCTCCCATTCAATTGTTGTTAGCGATTTACTATTAGAAGAGTGGGTCGATGGGACATCTATAATATCCCTTTTAGCTTTCATAAGGCTCTCGAACATGAAATATGTGCTATTCCGTAACTATGTCCTATTTTAATTTACAAGTATCAAGGCCTTGTTCTTTAATTTTTTTTATCAAGCTGTTTTTCTAGGTAAGGGCTGTGTTTAAAATGTCCCACTATTTTCCTGAACTTTGAAAGTAATGTTCAAATAGCAGCATCATTGATAGCTTTATTTAAACTTGAGTGTGGGCTGCACGCCGAAAATTGTCGAACTTCGCTTTTTCAACTCCTAAAACGATATTTCTTGCATTGTCAGTGCAAACAGTGACTGCTTTATCTTCCAAACCCCATTCACGAAGTACATCTTCAAACACTTCAGTGCAATTAGCAGCATTGTGGTTTTCTGTAACATGTTTAACTTGTAATGCTGAATTATAATATTCCCAAATTGAAGTGGGCATGGATAAACTTCTTTCCTACAAGAGAGTCATGGTCTGGATACCAGGACAACCAAAGGACAATAACGTCCTTTTGGGAAGAATGGCACGCCAGAACCATGGCTTAAATCCCACCAGCTGGAGGGTCTACGACCGCAAGGAGAAGAGAGGTGTCCGACTTGTGGTTAGTATGGACTCCAGAGACGTGGAGAAAGTGGTGGGGAAGATGATCTTCTGCGGGGTGCATGTGGCTACCTCCACCTTGGAGGAGGGCAAGCGTGACAAGCAGAGGACCAACCCCACCACAGAAAAAACCGAGACTAACAGGGGCGAAGAGCAGGAGCCCGGACAGGAACCTGGGCCAGCCAAGTCTCAAGACTCATCGTGGGAGATGGAGCAGCACGTTCCGGAGACCGCATAAGGTAAAGTATTGCATGAAGGTAAGAATGATTACTTTCATACAAGCAAATATACAACATTGTATAGTGGCCTCTAGGGTACTTATTAGAAGTATCCAGAAGGGCAGGTTTTCGGTCGCCCTGATACAAGAACCCTGACTTAGACAGGGATATATCATGGGACTAAAATGTGCAGGTTTCACTTTATTCAGTGGAATAGCAGAGGAGAAGCCTAGAGCATGTATACTAGTTAAAGATCACAACGCCTGGGCTATACCAGGCTTCATTACTAGAGACCTGGTAGCAGTCCTAGTGAGATATGAAGAGTGCGGAAAGCCAAAAGACTTGGTTGTCTGCTCTGCATATTTCCCAGGAGACTCTGAATCTCCACCCCCGCCGGAGGAGTTCAAGAGACTGGTGATATACTGTAGGAAACAAGGATTAAACCTCATAGTAGGATGTGACGCCAATGCTCATCACAGCATCACCGAAGGGGAGAGCACCTCATAGAATTTCTATGTACAACTGATCTTGAGATCATGAACATTGGTGATACCCCTACCTTCATTAATAATAGGAGTGAGGGGATCATAGATCTTACCCTGGGTTCCATGGGAATCATACAGGAATTTAAAGACTGGAAGGTTTCTTTGGAGCCTTCCTTGTCAGATCATAGACACATTGTGTTTTATATAGAGGGCCCCCTCAAGATCCTGTCTTACAGAAACCCTAGACGAACCGATTGGACGTCTTTTAGGGAGGACGTGAGGAGGGGACTGGAGGGAGGACCCTCAAATATAATTAAAAACAAAGAGGAGCTGGAGCTAAGTGTGAGTTTTCTCACATGGACACTGGTTATCTCTTATGAACTAAGCTGCCCTATTGTTAAGGCAAAAAGAGTAACAGGAAGCTTCAAGTGGAATAGTTATCTTGAACACCTGAGGAGAAATACACAAAGGCTCTGGAATAAATACAGGGAACTTCAGGATCAAGAAAGCCTAGATTCTTACAAAGAATCACAAAGAAGGTATAAGTCAGAAGTCAAAAAGGCTTCTAGGAAATCTTGGAGACAGTTTTGTGAATCCATTGAAAGTCAACATGAAGCCGCAAGGCTTCATAAAATTTTAACCTTGGATAGAAGGGCAAGGCTGGGTTCACTGGAGTCGCCTTTGGGTGGATACACATCCACAGAGAGGGAGACCCTGAACTTACTGCTTGATGCCCACTTTC
Organism: Anabrus simplex; assembly: GCF_040414725.1. Taxonomy (NCBI): domain Eukaryota; kingdom Metazoa; phylum Arthropoda; class Insecta; order Orthoptera; family Tettigoniidae; genus Anabrus; species Anabrus simplex. Next base: position 241,083,131 of record NC_090272.1, on the reverse strand, counting down.
CAGGTTCGGTAGTCACGAATAGTGAGGTAGAATCGAGCGGATCCTTCAGACCCGATAAAAGTTGCTGGAAGGAAGCCGCAGAGATTGTTACCCCAAGAAGGGTTAAGTGGGCATTAGAATCCTTTGCCCCTTACAAAAGCCGAGGGGTGGATGGGATCTTCCCGGCACTTCTTCAGGAAGTGGGGGGGGGGTCCTTATACCATACCTGGTCAGAATCTTTAGAGCCTGTCTCACTATGGGGTACGTGTACTCCTTGTGGCGTCAGGCGAAGGTGGTGTGTATATACCTAAACCCGGAAGGTCTTCATATACTAGACCTTAAGGATTACAGACACATTAGTCTAACGTCTTTTCTACTTAAGACCTTAGAAAGACTGGTGGATAGACATATCAGGGAGAAAGTATTAAGGGACTTTCCCCTGCATTCTCATCAACATGCATATCAACCAGGGAAGTCGGTTGAGACGCCACTACACCAGCTAGTTTCTAGGCTGGAGAGTGCCTTGGATCAGCAACAACTTGCTATGGTTGTATTCCTAAGAAGGGGCCTTAAACTATACATCTTTGGGCTCCATAGAACGTAGTCTAGAGAGAAGAGGAGTGAGCAGTATGCTCATAAAATGGATTATGGCCTCACTGCAGGGCCGTCAAGTTCTGTTTACCCTCAACGCTGTAATGTTGAGAGCTAATATATAGACAGGGGGTGTCCACAGGGAGGAGTATTATCACCAACATTATGGTGTCTGGTAGTGGATGAACTACTTACCAGGTTAAATATTGGAGGAATATACGCCCAAGGCTATGCAGATGACATAAGCCTGATGGCGGTAGGAAATTTCCCCAGCACGGTTTCTGAGCTCGTACAGAGCTCTTTACGTAGGGTGAAAAGATGGTGCCACGAGACAGACTTGTCGGTTAATCCCGATAAGACGGAGCTCGTGGTATTTACCAGGAGGAGGAGGCTAGACGGACTGTCAGAGCGTTTCCTATTTGGGAAAAAATTAGTTAAGACAACCTCAGTTAAGTACCTAGGGGTAATCCTTGAGGCAAGACTGAGTTGGAAGAAACATATAGATCATAAGGTGGATAAGGCTCGCAAGATTATGTGGGCCTGTCGCAGGGCCGTCGGGAAGACTTGGGGCCTAAGACCTAAGGTGGTCCAGTGGCTCTATATCGCTATTGTACGGCCCACGATCACCTATGCATCTTTAGTCTGGTGGCCAGGTTCGGAGAGTAAAACTGTGACCACCAAGTTAAACAGTGTCCAAAGACTTGCGTGTCTAGGAATAACAGGGGCACTGGATACTACACCATTATGTGCAATGGAGGCCATCCTAGGTTTTCCCCCCTTACATTTATATGTTAAGGTAATAGCGGGAATGAGTGTCTATCGCCTCTGGTCACTCGGAGGATGGTCCTTCAAAAACCCGAATAGAGGTCATGCCTCTATTCTTACAAGGCTCCACCAGACGTGCCCTATGACAATGATGATCGGGGATCTGATGAAGCCTAGCTTTAATTTGAATTATAAATTTACAGTGGTGATACCCACAAGGGAGGAGTGGGCTGCGGATGCTGGGGCCCATCTTAAGTCTGGGGGCTGTACATGGTACACAGATGGCTCGCGGACGGAGACGGGCACAGGCGCCGGGGTCTGGGGGCTTAAGACAAGGTTCTCCCTTCCTATGGGTAAATATGCTACTGTTTTCCAGGCCGAAGTATACGCAATACTAGCCTGTGCTGTATATATATGGAATATGCCTGGACACAGGAGACGCATCACTATTTGCAGTGATAGCCAGGCAGCGCTAAAAGCACTATGTGCAGTTAAAACAACATCAAAACTGGTATGGGAATGCCAAAGGATGTTAGATCAGCTGTGTGAATTTAGCTCAGTTACCCTATTATGCGTCCCTGGGCACACAGGTATCAGTGGAAATGAAGAAGCTGACAAATTAGCGAAACAAGGCTCAAAAGGTTCTTTCACAGGACCAGAGCCCTTCCTGGGAGTGTCACTCCGAAGCGTGAGACTGGTTATATCCCAGAGGACAAACCAGTCTCACTTAGATATTTGGAAGAGGTTAACTATAGCAAGGCAGGCACGTGAACTTATCAAAGGGCCTAGCCAAAGTTATAAAAAGGTCCTAATGAATTTGAATAGGACCAGAATGAGAATGGTAGTTGGACTGTTAACAGGCCACAATACCTTACAGACACACCTACACATCATGAAAATCACCCAGGATCCGATGTGTAGAAGATGCGGTAAGGAGGAGGAGACCTCCGCGCATGTGTTATGTCAGTGCGAGGCTTTTGCAAGCACCAGACATCGATACCTTGGCTCAGATTTTGTGAGCCTGGAAGACATCAGGAACGCCAATATCCGGACACTGGTATCCTTTATAGGAGCACTAGGGCTGAACTAGGCAAACCTGTTTAAGGGGCGCAAAGGGTCTTCATAGACCTACGTGTGGAGCTCTGCGAAGACAGGGCTCACCCAGAACAAAAAATATATATATATATCATTCGCTGGGGCCATCAAGGACCACGTTAAGTCTTGTTGCATTTGACTCTGAACTTGGCCTTCTTTAGAGCCCAAATTTCCCTCATTCTTTGTGAGTGGGCCTGCTTACGCTCCTCTGTCCAAGGGGCTCCGTGTCTTCTCTTCGGTTGCTCGTCTCGGTTTAGCCCGTTCGTCAATATTTTCTTGCGGAAGAGATCTCTGTTAAGGGCGTCTTCAGCTGAGATATGTAGCATTTGAAGGTCTTCTTTGGTATTTCTATACCAGGGAATTGTGGGTTTGGGGTTTGAATCAAAAAAGTGAAATATTTCTTTAGTTAACTTTCTTCCGTCCATTCTTTTCAGATGACCGTAAAATCGAGCCCGTCTTTTTCTGAATGTGTCGATAATTTTCTCTATTTTGCTGTAGACTTCCTTGTTGGATCTCTTTTGATGGACTCCATTTCTGTACTTTGATCCCAAGATTCCTCTCACAATTTTGCATTCTCTTTTCTCCAGTTCTTCAAGGAGTCCTTTGTTGGCATTTAGAGACAGGGTTTCGGCTGCATATAGAACTACTGGCTTCAGAACTGTTTCATAGTGACGTATCTTGGTGTTTTGGGAAAGGCATTTTTTGTTGTAGATAGTGCGGGATGTTTGGTAGGCTATTTCCAGTTTGCGTACTCGCTCCTGAAGTGCTTCTTTGTCCAGTCCATTTTTCATGATGATCTCACCCAGGTATTTGAATTTGTCTACTCGGGTGATGTCCCCGTATTTTGTATGGAGTTTTGGTGGAGCCTCTTTGATGTTAGTCATTACTTCTGTTTTATTATTATTATTATTATTATTATTATTATTATTATTATTATCATCATCATCAATTGACCTGATTCTTTAGATTTTATATTCTGATTTTCATCATTTAGACTGTAATATAATTAGGTATCATGCAATATTATGTCATTTAATCATAGGATAAGGGAATTTTGTTTGTAATTATTCTGTACATAAATAAGTGAGATTTGTTGATTTGAAATGATCATGCTGTGACTTGTCACAGTGGGTAGGTGAGCAGGTATAAAAATTTTCAACCGAGGCTATGTTTAACCGAGGCTGTATTAGGCAAGCAAATTTTCCGCTGACACATGCTATATAGTCATCGTTTGTATACGTTGGCAAGCTTTAAGACACATGACTACTTTTGTATACTGCGTGGCCATGTGGTTTTGATAGCGAGTCCGTATTTGCCAGCTACCGTGTGTTGATGTGGAAGGGATGACCAGATAGTAGGGAGATGAGTGGTTATCACAAGTTTACAAAAGTGGAGGTAAGAATAGTTGTCCCGTCTAAGAGTGGTGGTCAGAGCTAAGAAGTGGTCCAAGTGTTCTACGGTGTTTGAAGAGGTCTAAGAATCGAAGAGGTGTAAGAGTGGTGGTCTGATCTGATTAGAGACTGGTACTGGGCTCTTAGTGAAGCAGCAGCATCTACTTGTGAGGTAGAACTTTGCAATGTGAGTTCATTTCAGTAGATTCACCAGAGATTTAGTGCCATGTTCTGCAGAGGTATAGGAAATATGTATAGAATTTAACTGATATATGCAGTTAAGAGTCATGGTACTTTGAATTCTTTCTTGAATTCTACTGTGCAATTCGCGAACTTTGTTCGAGAATTGAATCTGATGTAGATACGTCTAACATTGCATAGAACTGTTGTATTTATTTCAACAGTCTCTATACTAGCTATCAGGACGTGTGAAACTAGATAGTATGCCTGGATATTACAGGTTCTTTCAGTAAAGTTTTCCAGTTTCTAACAATAAATATTGAGTGGACGTAACCACACTGAAAGTCATACACTCAATAAATGTAGGTCACTCCAGGTTACATAAGAAGATAAGTTAACAACAGACGGCTTCCGACTTTTACCCGATGGTTTTTCCAGGAATCTCAAATTCAACAGTGGTGTGTGCTGACATCAGGTAATTACAGCATCAGACATGTTATGCATTAATAACATGAAGAAGAATGTAATCAGCGGCGATATCATATTTCACTTCGACTTCATGCCAATAGCTTTCTTTATTTAGATTAAATTTTCTGTATATGTAACAACAAATTCACAGGATATATTTTTAGTGTTAAAGTATGGCTATGCTAGTTCATTGTGACGTAAAGTATAGTCATAAATTCAGTTTTCTTTTAATAATAATAATAATAATAATAATAATAATAATAATAATAATAATTGTTACGGATTTATCCGTGGTAGTTAGAGGTGAAAGAAGGTGCTGGGATGAATAGGTCTCAATCTACGAAATTAAAGTTCATTTAAAATTTAACAAGGTTATATTTTCTTTTCAAGATCAATAAATAACAAATATAACAGGTACACAGTAGCCTAGCAACCAATCAAGAATGTACAATTACGGTAGTTACAGGATTTGGGCTCTGAGACCCAGACACACAATTCTTGAGCAATTAGCCCAACTTTACTCGAATATACAAGATTCAACAAAAGGGGGAGAAAACCCCTATCATGCCCGGGGGCACTTACTCCCAATTACACAGTAAAGCCTCCTCGAGGCACACAGAAACCTTTTTTGAAAGAGCAACCTGCTCTCAAAGTTCCAGCCTATCAAAGGCCACACCAAACTCAACTTTCAAGCTGACCTCCAAACACATGAAAACAAGGGGGAAAATACCCAACCTACTGAGGCCTATTAAGTAAAGAAACAGGACAATTACATGGCTTCCAAAATACCAACTTGAGGAGGCGAAACTGCACTCCAAATACGCCTTATTAAAACCTACTTGGCACTAGGCCGCTAATGCAAGGGCTAATCCCATACTAAAGAGGTGACTTATATAAGAAAACGATTTACATTACATTAGAAGGGAGGAAATGGTAGTGAAAATAAGTTCACCTCAAAGCAATATGAGTGGGAGCTCGAGAGGGTTAAGCACTCTCTATCCCCATATGTAGTTACAGAGGCAGAATTTAAATCAAGAGTCTTTTACATTTTAGAGGAAAGTTACATGGTAGAAGGTTTCGAACCCGCCCCGAGGGTTAAACTGCTGAGCTGGCAAGAAAATAAGTTATAAGACGGCCATTACCTGGTGGTTGAACTGCTGCCCGAAGAAAGAGGCGCTTCCCGCCCAATGCTACATAATTTACACAATGATAGGTGTTACTGAAGTGGCGCAGAGACCCGAAAATCAGCAGTTTACATATCCTCGCAGAACATTCGAGACCTTTCATGAATGATAACACCCGCCCACAAGCATTTTATTGGACGGCGAAAGGATTACATGTCAAAACTGAACAAGAAAACCAGGATTGGTGGGAAATTAATTATAAAAATTACTCATTGGTCGAATTCAAAACTGGCGGAAAGTGAATGGTTATACAGCCAACCTAAACAATGACTGAAAGAAATTTAACAAAGAACAAACTTATGAACACAAAATTTCTCCAAAAACACAGTTCTTTCACTTCGCACTAGGGTGCATAATTGTAGTCCTTTAGTAGTGCCATCTAGAAGAGAATGTTCACACTTCTTACTACAGGCAAAACAAAAATACATCGAAAACGACACAGTTCAGAACACTTCAAATTTTACAGATAACGACATCTTCTGAAAAACTTGAGAATTAACACTGTAGTTAAAGTTCAGGCTTCCTCCAGTAGAGGAGTTTCAACAGGCGCAAAGTTTGAATTAGCGGCGCGGAGGTGTACCGCCCGGTACAATAATAATAATAATAATAATAATAATAATAAATTATTCTTCTGGAAAAAAATCAAATCGAGATCCTAGCTGTACAAGAGACAAGATTCCTGGAAGAAAACATCATAGACATCAACCAATACAGAATATTCAAAGGAAAGCCGGCGATTAGAACAACTACCAACATGCCTCTGCTCGGAATCTGCTTCTACGTAAACAAGGAGATAGTAAACAATGTCACAGACTTCACATTAAAATCTGAAAGATTGTCTCTACTAACTATTAAATGCAAGAATAAGAGGTACACTCTCATCAACTGTCACGCCCCGATCAACGAAGACAACAAGAAGAACCCACAGAAAGTTGATGACTTCTGGGATCTTCTGGAAACTGAAATCACCCGGATACCCAAGAGCAACGTAAAAATCCTGCTGGGAGACTTCAACGCACAGATTGGGAAGGAACGAAAGTACAGAGACATCGTAGGGGAATATCCAGCACATAAGAGGACAAACAAGAATGGGGAAAGGCTCATTGGACTCTGCAAAGCTTTTCAGTTGAAACTTACGTCAACACACTTCAAGAAACTCCCGAGAAAATCAAAGACATGGGTATCTCCGAATCCCGAACTAGGGGAATTCCAATTGGATCACGTAGCGATAACAAGGAAAAACTCAAAGGAGGTGATGAACGTCAAAGTGATTAGGAACGGTGAATTCGATTCAGACCACTATCTCTCCAAAGTTAAAATCCGTTTTCTCCCAATAGGACAAAAGAGAGACCCACCCACTTAATCAGATACAACACAAACAAAATGAACATCACTGAGGACATCATTAGAAACTTCAGGGACGAAATCCGGACCAGCATAAAGGGGAACTGGCAAGAACTATGCACAGGAATCAATGGAGCCGCAAAGAAAACACTCGGACAGGCTAGGAGGAAAAGAGAAATATGGTGGAATGAAGAGTGCGAGGAAGCTCTCAGGGAGAGGTCCGAGAAATGGAGAAAATGGAAATGCTCCAGAGGAAAAGAACAAATGGAATTCAGGCAACAGAGGAAAGAAACATCCAGGATATTTCGAAGGACTAAACGATCATTTGAAAGAGCTCAACTGGAAGAGATCCAGACCGACTTTGTCAAGAACAATTCCAGAGACTTTTAACAGACCTTCAAGAGAAAACTCAAAGGGTACCAAGCGCCAAGTTTGAGCTTCAGAAACGAACAGGGTAAAAATCGGACTGAACAACCAAGAAAACTGTGAGATATTAGCCAGATACTTCCACACTCTCTTGAATTGTCCTTCCCCAACCTCTAAACTAGAATTTCCAGACATACCAGAGAACTCAAAAGATGACGAACCACCAACAAAGGATGAAGTCAAGGAAGCTCTTGAAAACCTCAAAAACAACAGGGCAAGTGGAAATGACTCAATAACGGCAGAAATGTTGAAATGGGCAGAACCGGAAATCTTAGATGATCTTCACCAAATCATCAAGGAAATCTGGGAGAAGGAGACAATCCCAGAAGAATGGAAAACAGCACTTACCCATCCGCTGCATAAGAAAGGGGACAAGCAGGATGTCTCCTCCCGATCGCCTATAAAATTCTCTCAAAACTGCTTCTTAATAGAACAGAAGGTAATCTGGACCAACAACTAGGGGAATACCAAGCAGGGTTTAGGAAAGGCCGCTCCTGTATCGAACAAATTTTCAACCTGAAGTCAATACTCTGCCACAGAATGTTGAGTGGTAAGAAAATTGTGGTGTCATTTATAGACTTCAAAAAAGCCTTCGATTCAGTGGACAGAGAGACTTTGGATAAGATCATTAGGGAATTTGGAGTCAAAACCAAACTGGCAAATATAATCAAAGAGACCCTAACAGGCACAACCTCCAAGGTAAAATTCTTCGGGCATCTCTCACAATCATTTGAAATCAAGACAGGCGTGAGGCAAGGGGATGGACTATCCCCACTCCTATTCAACTGTGTCCTAGAAAAGATAGTGAGAATATGGAACTCAGAACTTGAACATCAAGGGATAATCCCGATCTGTCTAGGGAGAAAATCAGGTGGGATTAAAGTCAACTGCTTGGCTTTCGCTGACGACTTTGCTATACTATCAGAAAGTCCACAGGTCGCAACCATCCAGATCAACCTCTTGGAAAGAATCGCCAGCCAAACAGGACTGAGGATCTCAGCAGAAAAGACCAAATTCATGACGAACATCAAAGATGGACCAAAATTCTTGGAAACAGAGATAGGACGGATAGAAAGGGTCAAGAAGTTCAAGTACCTTGGTGAGACGATACAGGAGAGTGGACTAGAAAAAGCTGCAGTGGAAGATCGGATCTCAAAAATGGAGAGAGCTTATGGCTTGACAAAAAACATCTACAATAAGAAGTGCTTATCTTGGAATTCCAAATTAAAACATTACAACACCGTGGTCAAAACAGAATGCCTGTATGCCAGTGAATGCCTGTCCATGAACTACAAGCTGGAGAAGCTAGAAGTCCTAGAAAGAAGAATCCTCAGAAAAATTATGGGAGCTGTCCAAACTGAAAGCGGATGGAAACTTCGGAATAACAACGAAGTTTACCAGAAGGTGGAAAGAATCTCAGAGACCATGAAGAAAAGGAGGCTGGCATTTCTTGGACATCTATACAGAATGAACGCAAACAGACTTACCAAACAGATATTTGATTACTTCTGGAGAAAAAAGACCACTACAGCATGGATTAAGGAAACGAAGAAGGATATGGAAAGGTTAAGCATCTTGGAAGACCAGCTGTTACAAAGGAATGCGTTTAGGAACACACTGAAGAATTTGGAAGGTGTTCACGCCGCAGGAAGAACTAGGAAGACCGGAAGAGCCTGGACAGATGAACAACGGAAGCAGGCCAGCGAACGCATGAAGGAGTATTGGACACAGAGAAAACTCCATACGAAGAGAAAGAAATGAAGTTGTAGCGTGATCCTTAGTGGTCCATTCGCTTGTAAAAAAAAAAAAAAGTTATTCTATTTCCAAGTACAATCTTCAATTGTGGAAATGCAACCGTAATTTACAATTGTCCTGAACCATATTCCTGTATATTGCCAGATGTGTGAGTTTATCACCTCATGCCTTGAGAATAATTGAGATAAGAAGCATGCTCTCCGAATTTTGTTGCTTATTACAGCAACTGGCGCTTGTCACTTTTTCTATTGTTTGTTTCTTTCTGACAAATGGTATCTGTCCATTTGCACATTTCCTGGAAATTCCTTAATGACAGTCCCTTCAAATCCCTTCCCCCCCACCCCCTACCCATTATGCCATCTGGCTACGTTTAATAAAGGTCCACAAATATACTACAGTAGCCTGTCTGGTATTTCCTTTCCAATAGTTGGAAAAAGCAATGGTCATAATCCTTGTTTTAGAAGAAAGCAATTAATGAGGTATTATTGCTTTTACCTTTCTGGAAGAAAGACACGAGCATCAGCTTACTTTAATGACCTGTCAATCTTATAATAGCTGAGGCTTGCACACCAAATGACAAATAATAATACTCCACATAGGTTTTGTGCCACGTAAAACAGTTATTTTCCCTTCTCCACACTGTAATATTAATCGGTTCAATTAATCGGTTAAAACACATAGATTGGTTAATCGGATTTTTAGGTTAATCAGTTAATCGGTTTGATTAATACACTGACTGACAGAGCAAATGCAACACCAAGAAGGAGTGGTCAGAACTTTATGCCAATTGCAGGGTAGACTGACGTCACTGAGGTATGCTCATGATGTGAAATGCGCTGCTGTGCTGCGCACGTAGCGAACGATAAATGGGACACGGCGTTGGCGAATGGCCCACTTCGTACCGTGATTTCTCAGCCGACAGTCATTGTAGAACGTGTTGTCGTGTGCCACAGGACACGTGTATAGCTAAGAATGCCAGGCCGCCATCAACGGAGGCATTTCTAGCAGACAGACGACTTTACGAGGGGTATGGTGATCGGGCTGAGAAGGGCAGCTTGGTCGCTTCGTCAAATCGCAGCCGATACCCATAGGGATGTGTCCATGGTGCAGCACCTGTGGCGAAGATGGTTGGCGCAGGGACAAGTGGCACGTGCGAGGGGTCCAGGCGCAGCCCGAGTGACGTCAGCATGCGAGGATCGGCGCATCCGCCGCCAAGCGGTGGCAGCCCCGCACGCCACGTCAACCGCCATTCTTCAGCATGTGTTCCAGTATCGACCAGAACAATTTCCCGTCGATTGGTTGAAGGAGGCCTGCACTCCCGGCGTCCGCTCAGAAGACTACCATTGACTCCACAGCATAGACGTGCACGCCTGGCATGGTGCCGGGCTAGAGCGACTTGGATGAGGGAATGGCGGAACGTCGTGTTCTCCGATGAGTCACGCTTCTGTTCTGTCAGTGATAGTCACCGCAGACGAGTGTGGCGTCGGCGTGGAGAAAGGTCAAATCCGGCAGTAAATGTGGAGCGCCCTACCGCTAGACAACGCGGCATCATGGTTTGGGGCGCTATTGCATATGATTCCACGTCACCTCTAGTGCGTATTCAAGGCACGTTAAATGCCCACCGCCACGTGCAGCATGTGCTGCGGCCGGTGGCACTCCCGTACCTTCAGGGGCTGCCCAATGCTCTGTTTCAGCAGGATAATGCCCGCCCACACACTGCTCGCATCTCCCAACAGGCTCTACGAGGTGTACAGATGCTTCCGTGGCCAGCGTACTCTCCGGATCTCTCACCAATCGAACACGTGTGGGATCTCATTGGACGCCGTTTGCAAACTCTGCCCCAGCCTCGTACGGACGACCAACTGTGGCAAATGGTTGACAGAGAATGGAGAACCATCCCTCAGGACACCATCCGCACTCTTATTGACTCTGTACTGTCCCCGTGAAAATTGGCGATCTTACGAATATTTTAACAGGTGGAAAGCAAAGATTTTATTGTCTGCTTGAAGCCGCAACACATCACTTGGGAACTTGTGGCGAGCCGTGAACGAGTTTTTTTTGTCGTTCAGAGGGGTGCGATACGTCATCGGCGAGACTGTGCCAAGGTTATAGCTAACCACGTGACTGCCTTCGCACGCGCGACCCAGCTTGTTTCTGGAATAGTCTGCGCAAATTAAAGGAGATCATCAGCCAATTACCGTTCTCGCTGAAGAACACGCCTCCCTGGGCTAATTAGATAAAAGGCCTTGCTTCGAGTGAATCGTTCTCTTCTCTTTACGCTCTTCTTAATGCTTGTTCGCTGTGAGAGACATCACATCACCGAACCACGTGGAAGGAGAAATTTCAAGACAAGTCGACGCCCGTTCTACCAGAATTTAGTCCGATAATTAGTGAATTCTGTGGAATAAAAACGCCTAGGAGCCAAGTTAAGTGTGTCAGTGTAGACGAGCTGTTTATATTCTGCGTGTGCTTGTGCAAAATACTTAATTTTGTCATCTCAGTTACAGCTTGTGACCAGCAATCAACGAAGACGTCTTGGAATTGAAGATCTCAAGATGAAGAATTCCGCAACTACCAACATCATTTCATCGAGGGACATCCATCGCAGAGCCTCCATGGAGCTGTAAAAATGTAAGGCGTCTCTGGTAATGGGAAGGAGACTGGCCGGAGTATGCTGAAATAACTGACTGTCGACGGGAATCGAACTCTACAAAAACTTGAGTACCTTTTTGATTTAATTTATCTGTCTTATCTTTTGTACAACTAGAGATCTTTCTTCTTAAGTCGTAGATCTATCAGTTTGCTGTAGTTAGAAATATTTCATTTTCCTACTTCTTAAGGTGTCATGGTAGACTAGGTACGTGTGAATGAAATTTTGGAATCTATTAGAGTAGACATGTAGGTTGTCTTTGAATGACTTCCCATGCTTAAGGAGCTTAAGTTTAATAATCACTGACCACACGATAAATCTACTTTCTTTGTAATATTGAAAGTCACCGGACGGAAAATTTGCGTGTACATTTTGAGTGAATAGGGTCGAACCTAGTGTCTTTTAAAATCACTTGTTGTTTTTATGATGAAGTCATCTAATTTTTCGACATTCCAGGAGAATCAGTAGATGTAATAATCACTTAAATAATAATAATATCGACTAAAGATCGGGTAAAACAGAAGTAAACGCTCGTGAGCCATAAAACTACTGTAGAGTTCCTAAATGTGAGATGGAATGTGCTCTGTTCATGAAGGGTCTGGAATATGGCCTATCCTGAGGGATATTTGTTGCATAATTGAGTAAATGATGAATTAGTGGTGATATTGATTTATTCTTGTGTATTTGGAGCGCAAGATAGATTATAATTAGTGGAGCACGTGTTTGTGAGTGTATTTCACAGGTAGGAAGTAAAAATAATGCGAGTAAGGCTCACGCTTGCGGTAAATTCAACCTGTAGCCCACATGATGGTAGTGCTTATGGATTTTACTAGAATCTTCCATTATAATCTCATGAATTAGATGAACTTGTGCTGATATGTGAAATGTGTTTCTACCAAGTGATACCCATGACTTCGATCACTAGCCACCATAAATGTAGGAGAATTTCTGTACACGGATTATTCTGTTAGACATTACGCGTCCCGACCATCGATAAAAATCATAAATAAAATTGCCAAATCAGGATTCGATGTAAATAGTGTACATAAAAACGTGTTTCCCTAGTGTGAATGTGTGTGTGTAAATGTGTATATTTCTCTTGTGCCATGTTGATTTCATTTAATTTTGATCTGGTCGCGCACTCGCTGTGACGCGGATCACATTCACCGTTGTGTGTTGCCTTAAGAAATAATTTCATGCCCTTAAGGGAAAGTTTAATTAAATTAAGTCAAGGAAGACTAGGAAGGAATGTAATTTTTTAATTAGCGAGATTTAAAAGGAAAGATCATCTCGTTACTTTGCGAAGGCACTCGATTTGTAAGAAAAATTTATTTAACTAGCTCACACGTTGGTAATGTAAATTTCTAAAGATCTGAAATACTTTAAGATTAATTTGAATAGAAATGAAATGCAAAGATCAAAGGTAGAAATTTTGTCAGCCGCATGATTGCTTTGAAACATTGTGAAAATAAGTCATTAATAATTAATTAAAAATCACTACTCTGAAATGCTAATGATGATCATTAGGTAAATGATGTGGTGGAGAATTAATAAGAACACGATCGTGTGACAATGAAACAGGTTAATTGAATGATAAAATAATAATAATAATCAAGATAATAATTAATTAATTTTAAGAATTTTGGAAACAGTTTTTCTTTGCTACTGAAGTTCATGTTAGTGTCATTAACCATTATTAAATATTGTAAATGACTAATTCAGTTGTGTACATCGTAAAGACCACGTGTTGAGGCAACTTTAAATTGGTGAAACTTTGAACACATGTTAATTTATTTAGTTCTTTCAGTCAAATGTTTGGTTTAAAAAGGCAAGTGGCCTAATTACTTCTTTGGTTTCATTTACAGCACAGTAGAGCTGGAGATATGAACACGTGTCACTCTAAATCGAGGAAGAAATCCGATATTATGAAAGCTCTGTTATGTTAAAAGAAAATATCATCAAGAATATTTTGTTATTTATCTGCTTATGTGAATAAATGTCAGAGTGTTGTTTTAATATTTCTTTTTATCCTGCTTGGTCATCAATCCTTAACAACCCTTAAATGCCTCTAGAAAGTGATAGCCAACGATCGAACGGTCCACCTTGGGATTCCTCGCTCGATGGCTGGGCTTAGCTCGGGAAAAATGGGGGCAGTACCTCGACGTGTTTCTGCGTGCATCGCCGCTCGCGGTGGTCCTACATCCTACTGAGTCAATGCCGTGCGCATTGTGTAACCTGCATATCGGTTTGAAATGAACATCAATTATTCTTCCGTGCCGACTCTGTTTTTTCCCCAACTTTCATCCCTTTCGAACCACTCCTCCTTGGTGTTGCATTTGCTCTGTCAGTCAGTGTAGATTAAATCGACAGCTCTAGAAAAAAACATTCTCAAAACAGCCAACGGTGGGGTTAGAACTCACTCGCCTCCCAGAGCTTGGCTCCATAGCCATAGCAGATATATCTCACACACACACACACACACACACACACACACACGCACGCGCGCACACACACACACACACAGAGCCCACTCAGTGATTGCAGAACTGGTATCAGCAAAACCAGAATATTTGGGGGGGAGGGGAATATCTGAGGAAGTGATGACAATTCGTCCATCAGATTCATCACTACCACCTTGTCTGAAACTTCCTTATTGTTCAATGTTGTCCATCTTCCTCATCAAAATATTGCTCTCCAGAATCACTATTTATGAGGAAACATCAATTTCTTCGTCAAGAAGAGATGAATGTATACTTCAAGTCACAATCATGGCTACACAATAGCGGGAAAGATGTTTCACTCCAACGAAGCTGAAATATCAGATCGTTTTCAAAACAAGTAAAACGGGGTGGTATATCTGCCATATAGAGCTTCAGTGAAAATTTCCACAGAAATTCAAAGCATGACACTACTGTATACCACGTACTTGTAGGAGCTTGGTGAAGGAGACACTGCACCAAAACGTATATGTACCGGTTTGGCGCACGAGGCACAGCGTTCAATAATGTATATATTAAATATGAGATTGGCATTGATTGGGTTAATTTTTTCATTTTCCCCACTCTCATTTTTGCTATCACAACTCTTATTGTCTCCATCAAATGCTTCTCCTGGTAAAGCTGTTATATCCATCAACAGTCTGCGATTTGTCCTTTCCACCAGAAAGTAATTAATTACTGATTTTATTCTTACATCACCCAAACCATACCTTGTAATTTTTCTGCTGTTTTTCTTTCTTTTCAAAACCACGTGTTGCCTACAATCATTCCATTCCTCTCACAAAATCCAACTAGTTTCTCTCCTTCATTCCTTTTTCCATTTATCCATATGATCTAATTACTACCTCCTTTCCTTATCTTTTGTTTTCCTTTCGTGCATATAAGTCTCCCATTACAATCACTTTCACATCAGTTCTCCTTTTCTAGTTTCTCCAGGAATTCTTCCATATCCTCCCCTTTGTTCCCTGTCTGTAGCGCTATAAAATTGTATGAAGTCCTTCACTTCATTCCTCATTCTCAGTCTAATTTTCATCATCCCATCGTTGATGTACTCTACCATATCCACATACTCCTCCAGCTGTTTTGAAATGATCAGGCTCACTCTATTTTTTTCCTCTCGGCCACCACTCCATTGTAGTGTTTATATATCCTTTCCTCATTCTCTTCTTTCCTTTTTCATAGCTCAACCCCATCATTTCTAAACCCTCTTTCTCCATAAAATCCACAACTTCTTCTGCTTTTCTTGTCAGGGTCATAAGGTTGACTACAGGTCACCCAATTTTCACAGTTCTCCCACTACTCAAGGAAGTGCGCGTCGCTTGCAGGGTACGCCTTAACCTTTTCCAAGGGAAGTTTAAAGAAGTACCATACTCACATTTAGGTTGTTATTGCGGTGGGGATGCCACTCCCTACTGCCAAGTGTAACTTTAGGCTGCTCCACAGGAATACAGACGCCTTTTGCAACTCCTTCCCTGAAGTACAGACTTTGCTGACAGGAGAAACTTCATCTGTTTTATCTGCCGTTGGGCCTGAGGTCCTCTTCCACCATCTAAACCACTGACTATGTTCTCTCTTCTGGTGAATTTGGGTGTCATTTCCTACACAAGGCTTCACCTAGTCTCCAAAAGGATGAGGATGTTATTGGCTTTATGTCCCACTAACTACTCAGTCGGTAGAGCATGAGACTCTTAATCTCAGGGTCGTGGGTTCGAGCCCCACGTTGGGCGCCAATTTGAGAACTTCCCAAATCTCTGACTTATTTTACAAATATTATATAAAACTGCATTTAACTTGAAAACTCTGAATATCTGCATTTAAAATGGAAATTATGAAAATTAACATTCATTAAATAAAATACAGACTCGTCGAACCTTGTACTCACACTTACTTGTTACCTGCTTACTTACACATACGTTATTTGAAGGGCGCCAGCTGCCACTCAGTGCAGCAATATTAAAATGAGACTCTTGACTATCTCTAGGGTGTGGGGTAATAAGCTTACTTTCGACAACATACCATATAAGTTCTGGGAAAAGGAGATTGGCGTTCGGTTTTCCCATTAATTTTGAGGTTAAGATATTTTACTGTCGATGAAATGAAACTATGAATTCGTTTGATAGAACAATATATATTCTTTAAATAATATATCAAAAAATAGTGAGTCTTGTTGCGATAAAACAGATGAGAATATGAAATTATGACATTGCAACTGAAAGAAACTAGGCATGAATTTGAATTCTTCTTGACCGGACATTTAACAATTTATACGAAATATTTCCCTCACTGATTCACTTGACTGTACCTTCAACATTTTTAGTGTAATTACGACGTATTCCTTTGATCTGGTGTTTACTGTAGATGTGTCACGCCTAACTTGGTGATACATCCTTGTGACTGCTTCTTCTCCATATCATCTGACTTCTTTGTAAGTCAATATGGTATTACCTCTTGGCAGGTCCAGGGTTGCCCTCTCTGACTTCATGGTAAGCCCTTGTGTCCGTGTCTTCAACTAAGTGATGGACCAACCTCTTGGTCTCACTCTCTCAATGACCAATAATTAATGGCTCACTGAGTCTTCACCATCTCTCGTTCACACTCGTTGACTGACCAACTAAGGCCTCTTGATCTAGTAGACTTCTTCACTGTACAGCTTCCGTTTAAGTAATGACTGACGCTGCAATATATATCCACCTTTTATAGACGTTGGTTGACACAGCTACGTAATCTCCAGAAATAACAATGACATACTCCCACCTACGCGACAGATATTACATACAGTTGTGAAATAGCCCGGGGCGGCCGACTCTCTGAGCGCATATCTAAATAAATACGATGACGTAGCCATGGAGTGGCGATGACTTGGCAGAATCGCCAGTGGTATAGCAATATAACGTCACTTCCACATCTGATACATCGAAACTCTCACTGTACAGGTATTTAATGATAATCTACACATACGTATATATGCATACATCTAAGTACAATCTTGCAAGCAACAGGCATTGCAAAATAGAATTGAATAAGACTGATAATTACAATAATAGTAATAATATCACAGATAAAATAATAATAATACTGACATAATAATAATAATAATAATAATAATAATAATAATAATAATAATAATAATAATAATAATAATAATACAGATAAAATAATAAAATACAGATATCATCTTGTAACGGGATTTGAACCGTTACACTGACAGGAGAAACTTCATCTGTTTTATCTGCCGTTGGGCCTGAGGTCCTCTTCCACCATCTCAACCACTGACTATGTTCTCTCTTCTGGTGAATTTGGGTGTCATTTCCTACACAAGGCTTCACCTAGTCTCCAAAAGGATGAGGATGTTATTGGCTTTATGTCCCACTAACTACTTTTACTGTTTTTTGAGACACCGAGGTGCCAGACTTTAGTCCCACAAGAGTTCTTTAACGTGCCAGTAAATCTACCGACATGAGGCTGACGTATCTGAGCACTTTCAAATACCACCGAACTGAGCAGGATCGAACCTGCCAAGTTGAAGTCAGAAGGCCAGTGCCACAACCGTCTGAACCACTCAGCCTGGCGCCTCCAAAAGGATGGGGTCTCCTCCACCCGTAGCCATTAGCTCCTCCTTTGGATGTCAAATTTGGTAATGACCGCTTGACCCTCGACCAGACAGCTGCAAATAGTACTGTCTACTATCACTTATGGTAGCAGGATGATCCTGATCTGACATCAATCGTCTGGAGTTGTGAATAGGTAATCCAACTCTACGTTCCAGTTATCACAGAGTACTTGTGTTTCCGATTTTTCCTCTCTACCTTCTGCTCTCCAGATGTCTCTGAATGGTTCTGAATTGCAAAACCATTTCGAGAAGAGGAAGTTTTGTGTGTTGAAGAAGGCTTGTGGAACAATGACCCAGTTATAGTTTTCTACACTGTCTGCAAAGTCGTTCATAAATGTATAACTATCCAGTAGTGCTCTTGTAGTTGGATATTTCTCCTGATGTAGTTCAGCCAGTTTTCGCAGATTAACCGACAGAAGGAATGGACTGCAGGCAAGTCCAATGGTAATTGAATGAAGAGATATGTGACATCTGTGGTTATCTGGCAGACTCCATCAAAGCTAGTTTGGACTACTTTGGGGCTATTTCCACTTGCTGCTTTGTTATGTAGTCCAACATAAGCATGCCAAAATTACAAAACCAAAAATCAGGAGATTTTAATATGAAAATCAGGAAAAATCAGGAGATACAACTGGTCAAAACTGCTTATTCTACAAGTCTTGCGCAATACAGGAGTACTATGGTTTTGAGACAATAAGTGTTATAATATACCAGACTGTTGCTATACGAGGCTACAAGACTAAATATTACACATTTCTATTCCCTCACAGGAAGGATGTGAGATGATCAGCCTCTGATAAGCCTTCTGAAAATAGCATGTACTCATGCTCCACACGTGTTAATCAGTCATGTACTTAAATGCCATTTCTAGCAAATGTACAGATTGATATATTGCATCACACATCCGCATGATTATGCGAAGCGCAATGCTATTTTTATCAAGTAATAAATTAAAATTCGCCAGAATTGTCTACAAATGGCCCCTAAAATCTCCAGAAAAGTCACTAATCGCTATCTTTGAAATTCTGTCACTAAATTACTAAAAAAAGACTCAAAATTAGCAACTAGTCTCTAGAATAGACTAGACTGATGTGAACGAACACGAACGTGTCACGCGAGAATGAGAGACTGACAATCGATATACAAGTCGCGATATACAGGTTTCAATAAATACTGCACATTCATGAGAATTTCTCGTATTGATAAACGTCGATATTTCATTTGAAAGAGGCCAATAAGTGAAGGACTTCAGGCCACTGGAGTTCAAAGCTGAAATGGCAGGATTTGAAAACAAATGCTCGAAGTTCACAAAAAAATAAACTAAAATCGAGAGAATTAATAGAACAATCAGGAGGCAGAAAAAACTGTCGAAAATCAGGAGTCTCCCGCCTAAATTGGGAAAGTTGGCAGGTATGTACAAGTTATGCTTGTAGTACATAGATTAGAAATCTCCATCCATGCATGTGTCTCTCAAGGATCCGAAATTCTCTTAGATGTGATCAGTTTCTCTGATAATTTTTCTGATTTTTTCTTGGTAGCGATACCACTCTTCTTCAGTCTTGGATCCAGTGGGTTGTGTGAAATTTGTGAAGTTGCCTCATTATCGTCTAAGGTTCTGTCTTGGATTTCACTGATGCCACCTGTTTCCAGATCACAGAATCTTCATGTGTTTTCACTATATATTTCGCTACCAGTGACTGAGAACGACGGTGGTACCAAAACCAGTTTCTTGTTAGCAGCCAACCAAAAACACTAGGAAGCAATACAAAAGGCGTGATTGGCATAGGTTGTTCTGGTTTTATTATCTTATAGTAATAGTCTGCACCAATTGGTATTTCAATGGGCTGTTACTTGTTGTCAGTTTGAGGATCAGTGAGTAACAGGTGCGACACCTGGATGATGGGAACATGTACAGGGTCTTTCGAGGGCCGTGAGAGTACGGTTTTCCTTATTGAAAATCTAGTCGTGTCAAATTGAATAACTCGGCATGGCAAGGTACCTGTACCTTCAAAGGCCATCACTGCCAGGTCTCGACTAACAGTTACATGGGGTTGAAAAGCATCCACTGAAGACTTGGCAATGTAGCTGACTGGTTTCTGCCATCCAGCAGGCATCTTGTTAGTTTAGATATTATAGCGGGGTAATAATAATAATAATAATAATAATAAACAATAACAATATATAAAAGTAAAATACTATTTGCTGATCATAAAATCTACAGATCCAAAAGAACTAGAAAGTTGAAATTAGGAATATAGCCTAGGTTCATGTTTTGTCCTAGAAGTGTATGAAGAAACTATTATTTTAAATTCAGCTTCTGCCTTATATTTGGGCCCCTTTGCCGCATTAGCATAAAATATTTTCTTTTTTTGCAAGTTGCTTTACAAGTGACAATTTTCATTCTGATCGTACTAAAATTTATATATCAAAATTTTTACAATTAATTTATTGAGAACCACCTATTCAATACTTTGAAGTCTTTACGACTATAATAAAATAACTACATTAAAGTTTAAGCATATAATAGTACAAGTTTCACCTATCATTGCAGTCATCATCAGCCATATACATTGATGAATAGGAACATTGTGGTCACATTTGGAATGAATTGGTTGAACATGTTTTAAAGTTCTAATGGGAAGTCTTATTTATGTTCACATCAAATGGAGATAAATAAAAATATATTAACATTCATAATGTTGATAATTGAAGTCGAAAGAAATCACAATATTTACACAGATTTTTTCAGTATATACAGGAGAACAATATGTTCAGCATAAAATGATTTGTGGGTTGCTAAAATAATGTATGAATAAAATCTTTTCTTAATGAACGAGAGTCTATTATTAATAATATTCGAAATGAAGTGCTGGTTAGGTGACAAGATAGCTAGTAGAGGATGTTTGATCAAGTCTCATTTAAATAGCAAATTATTCCATCTTCTCTTAAGCATTCAGTATGTTGCCTAGGTAGTGAAGCTTATAAAGTAATCATCCATGTAAGTCTGAATAGGAGTTCAACTGGATTCTTAAGTGTAAGTGTAATGGCTTGTGAAGTGTTGAAATCTATGAAATAGAAAGGTGTGTTAGTGCTATATTGGGATTGTACACTAGTGGAATTAATCTTCTTCAGACTTATCCTTTAGACTTTAGGAAAGAAGTCCAGCAACGTTACTTGTGTGAGGTGGTCTGACAGTCGCTTTATCTCTACTCCTCGTATTGTAGGGTTGTGCCATTGTTGGCGGAAAGTGTGTTGGGTGGAGAGGGGTGGGGCGGGGCGTTAAGATCGTTGTTGGTACGTATAGGGGGAGGGGTGTGGCTAGGCGATGGGACATTGGCTGCTGTTGATATAGAGGTATTAATGCTGGATTTATAGTTGAAGATTTTTCAAAAGTTGTTACTGTTTATGTTAAGAGATGACAATACGTTGGGAATTTGCTCCGTGACCAGACTATTTGTTTCTACGTCATTTAGATTTTGCTTTTTATTGAAGTGCTGGTCTAAAAAGATATAGGTGTTTCCAAATTCAGTCATTCAACTACCCTTATTAATAATCATTAAAATCTGAAGGTCCTGGTCTATAGTGGTGAAGCTATGTCCAGTTTCTTTCATATGAATACTCATAGCAGAGTGTTGGTTGTGCTTCGATGCGTTGTAATGATCTAAGTATCTTGTTTGAAAGCTGCGTCCAGTTGTCCCACGTAAGAAAAATTACATTGGGTGCATTTGAGTCTATAAATCACGGAATTTGAGTATCGATTGTGTGTTGAATTTACTGTATGGGAGTAAAAGAATATGTTTCTGTTTGTGTTACGGGTTTTGAAAGCAATATTGATGTCGTGTTTCTTAAAGGGTTGGTGATCAGATAAAGAGCCGGATTTGTGAAGGTAAAAGCAGCAAAACTGGTTTTTTTTTACGTCTTTCAGGGGTTAAATTTAGTTGCTGTTTTTATCTTGATTTTGTTTATAATTTTATTAACTGTGTTTGATTCGTAGCCGTTAAGTTTAGCCAGTTCTTTAATATATTGTAGTTCTTTTTTTTTTCCGGCTGTTATTAGAAAGAGGAATTTTGAATGCTCTATGGATCAAGCTGTAGAAGGTTGCTAACTTGTGAGAATGTGGGTGGGGTGCAAAGATTCTTTTTTATATAGTCAGAGGGGCAAAGGTTGGTTTTTTTTTTTGTTTTTTTTGCGTTACGTCGCACTGACACAGATAGGTCTTATGGCGACAATGGGATAGGAAAAGCCTAGGAGTTGGAAACAGCCGTTGCCTTAGTTAAGGTACAGCCCCAGCATTTGCCTGGTGTGAAAACGGGAAACCACAGAAAACCATCTTCAGGGTTGCCGACAGTGGGATTCAAACCCACTATCTCCCTGATGCAAGCTCACAACCGCGCACCTCAAACCGCACGGCCAACTCGCCCGGTGATTTGAAAATTATGTGTGACAAAATTTACTCTGGTTTGACCAATTCACACATTAAAAACCCAAATTGGTTTAAGGAACCAGGCATCACTGATCCCTATTGGACAAACGACCTACTAAGATGATGAGACAAGTCTGTGGACTCCATGGTGGAAATAGAAGATGTTGTCCACTACAATGTGGATTTCCTCCACACTTTAAATCCACCAGGTTTTTCCACCTGACAATTGCAGTCTGAAGAGTTGGAGCACCTATAATGCTGCCGTGAAATTGATATCTCCTAAGCTTTGTAATGGCACCAGGCCGCAAGTGAAATCATTACATAGTAACATGATCGAAGCAACCATTTTCATGAGATGTAGTGCAGGAGAAACAGTTTCCATCCCCCGCATTTCTATGATTCCCTCTGACTACCACATCCTATTCAAACGACTCCAATTACCCGCTTAACTATACTTCGCAATGACAATAAACAAAACTCACAGGCAGTGGTCTGAAATTAAGGCACAATTGCTTTTCCCATGGCAAATTATAAGTAGCCTCTCCTCGTGTAAGCTCTCCTGACAGCTTTGTGATTTTGCTGCTTGAGGAGTGAATGAAAAATGTAGTTTATAAGGAAAGTTTGTAAAACAACCCAGCAACAACAACAACAACCTTGGACCTGCTATTATAATGAAAAACCCCCAACTCAATTGTGACTGGCAGTAGCCAAGAGTGCCTGCCATTATAGTAACTCCCTAACTCAAATGTGACTCAAAGTAGGAAAGGGAGCCTGACATAATAATGAAAATACCCCAACCTGGACTTTACATGGGAAACGACGTATGGTGATCTCCCTATAGTGTTTCTCTTTAAGTGAGACTAATCTACCAACATGAGGTTGACGTATATGAGCACATTCAAATACCACCAGACTGAACCAGGATCGAACCTGCCAAATTGGTACTCAGCCTGGCCCTTTGATCCAGAAATTAGCAGTTTGAAGAAATTAAAAATTTGAGTAGTAACTTCTATTTTACTGACATGCATAGTTTGAGAGTTTGTGTTACAGATGGCTATGTGAAAAAGTTGCTTAAATTTTATGCAAAAAAAACTTTCCCTTATTTGTAGCTCTGTTGGACGGTATTTCCTGTATGTAAGCAGGGAAAAAAAAAAATCTCTTGGAAAGCTTTAGCTTCTCCATACTGACTTTAGTGACACGATCAAGAGGGGCAAGCAAAGGGTCTGGAAAGTGAAGATAGAGTTCCACTGACTTTCAGTTGCAGGTCTCTCTTACAAACTCCACAATGACTTCATAGTTTAATTACCTTACCTCATATAGAGTGTAACTAGGGACACAACCGTCACATGCCATGACACATCACTGTCAAACTCCACTGTTTATGCAAGCTCTATCAGAGGCACTAGGAACTGCCCTGCAGCCAATAGCAACACAGAAAATGGCTGCACATCACAGAATGTGTGTCGGATTTAATTTTTCTCTATAAGAAAGAATCAATTACTATCACTACTGATTTGCATTTAGGGCAGTCACCCAGGTGTCAGATTCCCTATCTGTTGTTTTCCTAGCCTTTTCTTAAATTATTGCAAAGAAATTGGAAATTTATTGAATATCTTCCTTGGTAAGTTATTCCAATCCCTAACTCCCCTTCCTATAAACGAACATTTGCCGCAATTTGTCCTCTTGAATTCCAACTTCATCTTCATATTGTGATCTTTCCTACTTTTAAAGACACCATTCAAACTTATTCGTTTATTAATGTCATCCCAGGCCATCTCTCCAATGACAGCTCAGAATATACCACTTAAAGACAAAGAATGTTTTACAAGTGTTTTAATTTCCACCTATTCAATATAAAGAGAGATCTTGTAATTAAGAATTAAATATTATCATATTAATTACAAGGACATGTTTTGCCCATTATAAGGGCATCTTCAGCCGTAATCTCAAACCTGTACGGTGAATAATCAGGATCCTGATTGCTCTTACAAATTGTAAAATGGGGATACTGATGCAGGTAAATGAAATGTTGTATGGGTTTTAGTGCCGGGTTATCCCAGGACGGGTTCGGCTCGCCGGGTGCAGGTCTTTCTATTTGACTCCCGTAGGCGACCTGCGCGTCGTGATGAGGATGAAATGATGATGAAGACAACACATACACCCAGCCCCCGTGCCATTGGAATTAACCGATTAAGGTTAAAATCCCCGACCCAGCCGGGAATCGAACCCGGGACCCTCTGAACCGAAGGCCAGTACGCTGACCATTCAGCCAACGAGTCGGACACTGATGCAGATGATTGTTTAACATAAACTTATAAGAAGGTCCTTGGTTAAAACTGTGGTATCAAGCTGCATGTCATAAGTTGTACAAGATTATATTCCTTGGAGCACTGAATGGAATCTGGTTTAATGCACCTAGTACTTGTTGAGGGTGTAAGAAAAATAATTTGGAACATGAACAGCTTAATATTTATTATTATTATTATTATTATTATTATTATTATTATTATTATTATTATTATTATTATTAACTTTATTGGCCATATTGGACCACTTGAGTCTTCCATGTACACTTTTTCTATGAAGGTTGTACTGTTTGATTCTTCTTATCTGCCCAGTACTTCTTCATTCGTTCTGACTGCAGTGTTCTTAATTCGTCTGAAATCTGTACAGGCCTTCTGTGCATCATTTCAAAAATTTGTGATTCTTAAGAAGGGTGGTAATTTTATTCTTGTTCTCTGCATCTGTAATTTCGAGTCCAACTGTTTGGAGATCCTCTTGAATTTCTTTGATCCAATGCCCTCCTGTCTTCTTTCTCAGATTTCTCATGACTAGTTGTCGTAAAATCCTGTTTTCTGGTAATCATAAGATATGAAAGAAATAAGAGATTATTTTCTTCTTCATCGTGCTGGTAAATGGGTCAATCTCTCGATACACAGTTTCATTGGGGAGGATTCTCCAGACTCCTTCAACCTGGTACTTTTTATTTATGCAAGTTCTAATAATTCTTCTTTCAGTTATGAGGAGCTGATCAGTTCTTTTTTCATTTTTAATTTGGAACAAGTTTCGCAAGCATAAGTGGCTTCAGGCAAAGTTACAGTTTTGTAGTGTTGGATCTTAATGTCTACTGACAAGCAATTTTTGTTGTAAGTTGACCAGGTTAGAAATTGTGCCTTTTTCATTTTGATGGTTCTATTTATGCATGTTGATTTCTCACTTAAGTTGTGTGTAATGATTTCTCCAAGGTATTTACATTGTAGGATTATGTTAATTTTTTGATCATTTATGATGACTTTGTTTATGTCAAAGGGTTTAATGAAGTACCGTAGAATTTTTTATTTTTTTTATCACTCCTAGTGGAGGATAAGAAGAAAGTAAAGCTGCTAGACTGTTAAAGATGTTAATTTTGTATGTTATGATAAGTCAACAGTCTTCTTTAAGTACGTTGTAGAAGCGAGGAAGGGTATTAGACTGTCTGTAGTCGTATTTATCTTAGCTTGAAGGAGCGAAAGTTGAAGGGATTTTGCAAGTTTATTAGAGCTTGTGGTGTGATGTCTGTAACAAGAGGAGAGTAAATACTTAGGAATAAAATTAAAGAGAAGGTGGGTTTAAAAGAAAAAACGGTGAGTGTATAATCACTTACCCCTTCGTCTGTAATGATGTAATTCAGTTAAATAAAAGGTTAGTTAAAAAAAAAAAAAGTATGTGTATGTTCATTTATCTCTTTGACTGTTATAGTGTTAATCAGTGGCTATGGTAGCGCTGGAATGACCGACACTTGCACTTCTAGTGTTGTATCGATGCGAGATTGGCGGAGGAGGGTGTGATGAAGGGGAGGGAGTAGTCGGGGCGTTAGGTTTATGTTTCATTGGTTGTGAGATATTTGCGTGGGCGGACAGGGAGCGAGTCGTGTTTGGTTGTGAGAGATTTGCGGGGGTGGACATGAAGGGAGTCATGTTTGTTAAAGTAGTGGGGGTTCTAGAAGATGTAAATTTATGATTTTTAAGAATGTTGCTTTGTTTTAAATTTAGAGTTTGCAATCATTTTGGTAAAACTTTGTATAGTGGATTTTTGACTTCATTTAAATCGTTAAGGTTTAGACTCTTATTGTAGTATTGGTCTAAATATATATAGATGTTTTCAAGTTTGTTCATCGATTTTCCTTTACCTACTCTTTTAATAATTGTGAGGTCTTGTTCTATAGTTGTGAAATGATGCCCTGTTTCCTTCACAAGGGAGCTCATAGCTCAAAATTTGTTGTGCTTGTTGCCATGATAGTGTTCTAAGTACCTAGTGTGGAAACTCCGGCCTGTTTGTCTGATACATGAGGCGTTACAATGCATGCAGGTAAGCCTCAGTAAATGTTTCTGTTTGAATTGACTGCCCTGTAATTGAAAAATACGACTACAGACAGTCTAATAACTTTCCTTGCTTCTACAATGTACTTAAAGAAGACTGTTGACTTATCTTAACATACGAAATGAACATCTTCAACAACTTCAAAAGTCTAGCAGCTTTACTTTTTTCTCATCCTGCACTAGGAGCGATCACAGAAACACATTTCTACTTCATTATAAAGATTAAGCTGTTCATGTTCCAAATTCTTTTTCTTACACCCTCAACAAGTACCAGGCGCATTAAACCAGATTCCATTCAGTGCTACAAGGAACATAATCTTGTACAACTTATGAGATGCAGCTTGATACCACAGTTTTAACCAAGGACCTTCTTATAAGTTTATGTTAAACAAGCACCTGCATCAATGTCCTCATTTTACGATTTGTAAGAGCAATCAGGATCCTGATTATTCACCTTCCAGATTTGAGATTACGGCTGAAGATGCCCTTATAATGGGCGAAACATGTCCCTGTAATTAATATGATAAGATTTAATTCTTAATTACAAGATCTCTCTTTGTACTGAATAGGTGGAAATTAAAACGCTTGTAAAACATTCTTTGTCTTTAAGTACATTTCAATACGGACCAAACATGAGAATTATAACGTGTAATATACCAATTAGTCAAGCAGCTAATTTCCTTTCTTCCGAGTCTTCCCAGCCCAAACTTTGCAACGTTTTTGTAACGCTACTCTTTTGTCGAAGATCCTCAAAACAAATCAAGCTGCTTTTCTTTGGATTTTTTCCAGTTATTGAATCAAGTAATCCTGGTGAGGGTCCCATACACTGGAACCATACTCTAGTTGGGGTCTTACCAGAGACTTATATGCCCCCTCCTTTACATCCTTACTACAATCCCTGAACACCCTCATAACCATGTGCAGAGATCTGTACCCTTTATTTACAATCCGAATTATGTGATTACCCCAATGAAGATCTTTCCTTATATTAATACCTAGGTACTTACAATAATTCCCATAAGGAACTTTCACCTCATCAACACAGTAATTAAAACTGAGAGGACTTTTCCTAATCGTGAAACTCACAACCTGACTTGTAACCCCGTTTATGATCAAACCATTGCGTACTGTCCATCTCACAACAATGTCAAGGTCAATTTACAGTTGCTCACAATCTTGTAACTTATTTATTACTCTATAGAGAATAACATCATCCGTAAAAATCTTTATCTCTGATTCCACATTTTTACTCATATCTATATATATATATAAAATAAGAGTTTTGTCTGTACGTTGCTCAGAATTTGAAAATAATGCTATTTCTGTATCGGTCATGTCCACAGTAACCAGGAAATGCACTTTTTACTTTTCCGTAATTTCTGTCTGTCTGTATGTACACGCATCACTAGAAAACGGCCAAAGAGAATTTAATGAAAATCGGTATACAAAGTCGTGGAATAAGTCGCTACAATCTAGGCTATAAATACT
The DNA here is from genome assembly GCF_040414725.1 of Anabrus simplex. Lineage (NCBI taxonomy): Eukaryota > Metazoa > Arthropoda > Insecta > Orthoptera > Tettigoniidae > Anabrus > Anabrus simplex. The sequence goes on along the minus strand of NC_090272.1, from coordinate 241,054,926 downwards.
TTTATTCACGCTGATAGAAATGGTAGTTTAGGGGAAGGCCTAAAATTTCATTTTCAAATATTTATGTTTTTAGTAGTCCTATCTTCATAAAAATTGGTATGCAAAGTCAAGGAATGTGTCGCTACAATCTAGCCTATGAATAATTTTATTCACGCAGAGTAAAATGGTAGTTTAGGGGAAAGCCTAAATGTAATTCTCAAATATTTATATTATTAGTTGTATCGATAAATACTACATAACCAAAGTTATAGAAAATTAAATTTCTGACCATTTATGTCTTATACATTTTTACCGTGCCGGTTAGGATAACACAGATATTCATGAATTTTTATTTTTGTTGGTAAGTCCACATCAACGCCGAGCCACGTGAAAATGGGTTAACAGAATTTAATGAAAATCGATATATAGAGTCGGGGAAAAAGAAGCTACAGTCTAAGCTATAAACAACTTTATTCATCCTGGATGAAATTGTAGTTTAGGGGAAGGTGCCTAAAATGTAATTTTTAAATACCAATGTTATTGGTCCTATCGAAAAGTACTATATAAAAAAAGTTATAGAGAATACAATTTCAGATCATTTTTCTCTTATTCAGTTTTACCGTACTGACTATGATAAGAGTGGTATTTCAGAGTCGGAAGAAAACCAAATGGGAAGGCCTATAATATCGAACAATGACATTACATCGACCATTGTTTATTGTGATGTTCTTTGTCTCTTATGCTGCCTCTCAACTCCGATAGATGGAATTACTGCTGCGTACAGAGTATAACAGCCTGGACTAAGGTCGAAACCGGTCCCATTTAAATAGGAATGTAATTACTGCATTTCCTTCTTTTAAGTATTGAATAGGTTGAACCTCCTTTTCAATTATTTAATTTTTTTGACTGAATATTGGCGGGAAATAGCCGGGGAGTTAGAAAACTTTCTTCTTTAGCATGCCATTCCTCTGGTTCATACATTTTCTTATACAGCTGGTACGTAACAAGCTGGTTCATCATAGTATTTCAGCTATTCGATCCCTACTCTGACGTGCTGTTTTGAATAAGCAGTGTGCATACTTAAGGCAGAGCCTCACTTAGTAGTAGTAGTAGTAGTAGTAGTAGTAGTAGTAGTAGTAGTATGGCCTGGTCTAGAACAACAATTTAGGCCTTTTCCAAATTATAGCACCACAATATTCACTAAATAACTCAAAATTCAACTCTGAAAAGAGCTGTTTCTTAAGAAAAGCTTCTTTATCTTCACATTTGAAGAGGTAGTTTCCTCTTCTGGCTTGGAGAAAAAATTTGCCTTCAAGTCAGATAGATTTTTCCGCCGCCAGTGTAGTGAATTGATATTTTCCGACTCATAGGGTACTCCTAGGAAACAGAATAGTAATTGGGCATAGTTTTTGCCCTGGGAGCCTCCACTATTCGACCCTCTCCCCACCGAAGAGTGTCCACGGATCACGGCTGCCTGCGGTTTGGTCATTCCAGGTCTAGAACTTTGGACTGTTAGATAGGCAGTGTAGTTCGGGTTCGTTAAAAGTGAAAAAATGTGTGGTGTTCCACTTGAATGAGTATTTCGTAATATGAAAGCATTGCTTTTAATTGCGCCATTCCTACTGATGTCACTGTATGATCATTTCAGTTGGGAAAACCGCTAAGACAGTCTTTCTGAGAACGTAAAAAGGCATTATAATGAAAACATCCCAACCTGATTGTGACTGATGGTATGAAATTGGGTCTACCATTACAGTGAAAATTCCGTCAGTCTTCATACTGTGTGAGAAAAGATGTTTGGGGACCTCCCGTTGCATTTCTAGGGTAACGTTAAGAGCTATACAATTTAAGACAATCTTGCTCACAACGTGTACACTACCTAACCTAGAATTCTGTATACAGCGTAGAATTCCGTAGCGAAGCACGGGTACATCAGCTAGTATATATATATATATACATAAGAATACTTTTAGGGGCAGGCTGATGGGTCCCTGGCAAGCATAAAGGAAGGATCTCTCCTCTTATGTACTTAAAGTATTGTTTCACATCATTTTTTAATAATTTTCACCTTCCTAAGAATGCAAACTAGCTATGTAAGTGTAACCAAATATTCATCAGATACATTCATAGGTCTAGGAGGTAAAAGAACTGCTTCTTTCACAGCTTAATTTGCCAGTTCGTTGCTCACAATCTCCATATTGCTTGGAAGCCATGCAAAGATAATTTTGGTGCCTGCATTGCATAACCTGACTAGGAGATCATGAATCTGTGGCACCAATGGGTGTTGTGGGAAACACAAATCAATGGACTGCAGAGAACTTAACAAGTTGGTACACATGAGAAAGTAGCCTCAATCATGCCTCAGCATAAACTGCAGAGCTCTGCAGTATAAATGCTAGAGATATACAAATATTTACCCTGAGATTAGAAATGAACAAGCATCCAACATTTTCTCCCATCTTAGACAAGGCACACATCCACATATCAGTGGGTGAAGTCCTCCAAATACCTCCGATGAACAGAGGCATCTGTGTTCACCTGCGTCCATAGAGTAGATTTACCTATATATTAGGTCATGGAACTAGCCGCAGAGGTATATCACTATAGCTAGGTAAACAAGTGATAAGGAAACTGCCATCTGGACAACAGCCCTAAATGTAGAACAATGACTGATTGGGGTCCGCTTAAGATACCTGTCGATACACACATCCAACTCATGACAAACTACCAATGTGGCACCCAGCCAGTTTTCGTACCTCTGATGGTATTGGGTATTAAAGAGGCGTGGCTAGTTTGGATGTTGTGGCATTATGAGACTCAAAAAATAACAGTGTTACTTATCTACCTTCCTCCCCATCTGATGTAATTCCAGTTGAGATAACAGAGTGCTGATCCTTTAGTTTCTCTATTTCTTCAAGTCAGGAGGAACAGTAATACTGCTATCAGGAATACTACAATATTCATAGAAGTGTATACTGTAATATAATCTTATTTTGCTTTACAATGCACCAACACTGATCTACGTTTTATGGCGATGATGGGATGGGAAATGGCTAGGAGTGGGAAGGAAGTGACCATGATGTTGATTAAGGCACCGCAGCAGAGAGTATAGAGATAAAGGCTCAGAGCAGGGTGATGCTCCTTTGTTATTACTTCAAGAGAGTGCTGATGGCGGTGATCCTCTCTTGTTGTTAGTTCACGAGAGTGCCAAGAGGAGCATCGTTAGCAGATACTAACTCTTGAAGGAAATTTATGTTTGTTGTGGGAGGGGCTAACACTTATTAGTTTGCACGTGTCCTGGCTAGAGGCTAATACCCATTGGTCTAACACGACAAGGATCCTTGGCAGAAAGCCTCTCGTTCTGGACTCAGATAAACATTATACTTCTTTTGTGGCATGCGGCAAGAATTTTCTTTGTATTCCTTTCGCGGACAGAAAGTGCCTTGTTTCCGCAGGGTAAATGATAAAATTATTCAAGACTAACGCCTTGAAGTCACATTCCCGTATTCTGATGATACAACAATATGTAGAAGTCAACTTGAACATGATAAGAACTTGGAGAAATTTCTAGCTGTTGCTGAAAAATACAATTTAACCTTGAATGGAAAGTAATGTGTATTTTCCATTAAAACTGAGAACTTGCTAGTGTACACACTTGAACACAAGACTACCAAACCTGATCCTAACTGTCTTTGACCTCTTATAGACCTAACTGTTCTTATCACTGTAAACGGATGCTGAGGTTTTCCGAAAAGGTTAGTCTTCTCTTGGTAAAACATCAGCTTCTCCTTTCGGAAAAAGCAATTTTAGCCTTCAAATTCTTAAGAATGATGTGGCTAAGACCACAGTCGCGACTTTGAGTCAAGAAGGACATCCCACAGTATTCTTCTCTCGGACATTAAACAAATCTGAACAATGACACTCGTCTATGCAAAAGGAAACCTACGCAGCTGTTGAGTCGTTACGTCACTGGCGACATTATTTAATTACATAGGCTATAAAATTAAAAGTTTAGTTTAACAGTTCCACTTTTTCAATACAAAATTTTTGTAATGCGGGCTACATTACAAATGAAACATTTATTTGGTACTAGTTTCGACCTAAGGTCACGGTCATCATCAGCCTTGTCTTGTGTTCAAAGTTGTGACTATTTCATCTTCAACTTTTAATTTTATAGCATCAAACCACAATGTTTCTGCGATATATGTACATTGTTTATGGACTATTTAATATGTTGTGCAATTCGTGTTCTTGGCTGTCATAGATTTACCAACAATTCTTTACTTAATACCTTAACACTCGAATGTGGGTTTGCCATAATGGACTATACAACTAGCTGATGTACCCGTGCTTTGCTACGGGATTCTCAGAAAGACAGACTTCGTGGTTTTCCTAACTGAATTCAACATAAGTCATTACAAAAACGTCAGTAGGAATGTAGCGATTAAAAGCAATGTTATCACATAAAACTCTCCACCAAATGAAAAACCACACATTTTCTCACTTTCAACAAACAGTACTACGGTGCCGATCTAACAGTCTAAAGTTCCAGAGCTGGAAGGACCACGCCGCAGACAGCCGTGAACACACCTCTGCCATTATTCCGTTATATGTACACTGCTCATTCCGATCAGTGCCTCAGAGTAGAGATTGAATTGCTCGAATGCTATGATGAACCAGTGTCTTACGTACCAGTACCGGTAGTATCAGAAAATTTATGAACCAGAGAAATGGCATTTATTTATTTATTTATTTATTCACAAAGCACAAGATACAGCTTCACTGAACAAATTTCACTTTTACTGTCAACAGACTATTTAACAAACGTAAACTTTCATAATAAAATTTAACAAACATAACAAAATATAACAAGATCAGGTACACAGCCTACTAATAACAACGGTCCAAATCGAAAACCATGAGAATGTCCATGTTCATAGCCAAGTCGTCGTGGGTCAAGATGACGGTATAATCCCTTCACATCAACTTATCTTTAAGAGACTATTTACACCCCTTGCAAATATGCTTTTATTTGATGCTATATCAAGCTCTTGTCTCCTATTAATATTGTTAAAGAGTGTTGGGAGGCGGATTAGGAAAGATTGTTGAAATATTGAGTGCTGAGTGTGGGGAATGTGGAGAAGGTCTTTGGTTCTGGTGCAGCGGGAAGGAACACGGAGAGAGAAGAGTGAGACAAGATGTTCTGAGCGGTAATGCCCATTAAAGATCCCCTGGAGGAAACTCAGGTCAGCTACCGGTCGCCTGATGTGCAGCGATGACATATTAATTGCCATTAATACCTGCTGCGTAGAGAGATTTCTGAGTTGGGGTTTCTGTTCCCTACAATTGCAGCAAAGAAGGACACTGCTCGGTCTAACTGCTTAGTATTGGAGGGGGAGGCTGTTGTCCAAATCGGAGAGCAGTAATTTAAGAGAGGTTGAATGATCGTGAGGAAGAAGTGACGAAGAGCAATGGGGTCAGAAATTTCTGTGAAGCGATAGAGAATGCCTAGTAATTTCATAGCCTTGGTTGTATATGTTTCTATGTGGGTCTTAAATTGTAATTTTGTATCAAATATTACAGCTAGGTCACATTGTTGCGTAACTACGGTGATGGGCTTGTCGAGTAGGTAATATGATGGAAAATTCTAAATTCCCATGGAGGGAATTAGATATTTTTCACCAATAGAGCATGTCAAAAATGTCAAAAACATATCAGATGTAAAGCTTTTCAGGCATTTGCTCTGTTAACCATATTCACCTGCATACACCTCAGCGGCAGTGGGTAGGGTCTGACACATCCCACTCTGATGAGTCTAGTGTCAGACCTAAGACAAAACGCTGGTAATAGAGCAAACGCCTGAAAAGCCTTACATCTGATATGTTTTTGACATACGTAATATGATGTCGGTAGAGGAGATTTACGTAGTGTTATCATCATGTGGCTGCATTTTTGTGGATTGGGGATAAGTTTCCAAGTACGGCACCAGTTCGAGAGGGCATTAACTGAGGTCTGAAGCAGAGCTGCATCTGCTGGATTCCTGATCTCCCTACATATCTTGCAGTCGTCAGCAAAGAGTAGGGTATTCGCTGTTTCGATGAGTTCGGATGGCAGATCATCCATAAACAAAGAAAACAGCAAGGGGGAAAGAGTACTGCCTTGTGGGACACCGGAGGTGACTGGTAACCATGAGGATGAAGTGCCTGATATTACCACTCTCTGCCAACGGTTATGTAGGAAGCCAGCAAGAAGGGTCAGAAGACTGCCATATATATTAAATCGTTCAAAGAGTTTATGGAGCAACAGAGTATGGTCTACAGAATCGAAAGCTTTCGAAATGTCTACATAGCAGAATATCCAGCTGTGATTTAGCTGCAATGGCATGTGATGCAAAGCTATGCAGAGTGGCCAGGTTTGTTAGACAAGAGCCACCTGGTAGAAAACCATGCTGCTTGGTTGAGATATACGGCAAAGTGAATGCGAGGAGACGCTGGTGTATAATTTTTTAAAAGATAAAGGATAGTGCAGGAAGAATAGAAATTGGTGGGCAAGATGAAACATTAAATTTGTTGCCTGATTTGAGAAGTGGAACAATATTTGCCTGTTTCCAGGTAATAGGAAAATAGCCCACAACGAAACATCTGTTAAATAATTTAGAAAGAGGGTCGCAAAGAGTACTGGCAGTATCTTTTTAGGAAAAGAGGACCTATAGTGTCAGCACCGGTAGCTTTGTTGGTACGAAGAGTTTGAAGAAGGTTATGAACTTCACTTGGTGTGGTAGTTATGCTTGATAGGGTTCTGTTTGAAGCTGTACCTACGGGAGGGAGTGGTTGGTTTTGTAAGGGAGGGGAGAAGTTGGAGAAGAAATACCTGTTGAACAGTTCATTGCGATCGGCACCGTCTGCTGTTGCATCGTTGTGGTACATGCCGACAGGAATCCAGTCCTTCTCCATGTGTTGATGAGACTCCAGTAGCACTTGGGATTGCTGCAGGCATTTTCAGTGATTGTGTCTATGTGTTTTGTAGTCTCTTCTGACCATAATCCTAGCGTGGTGGCGGACTTTAACGAAGGTATTGTGAGTGTGTGGGTTAGGGAAGTCCTTCCACAGGCGCCAAGCTCTCTTCGTATTAAATAGTATCAGTCTGGTCTCTTGTGATATCCATTGTTGATATTTGCTGGTAGTAGCCCATTGCGCAGGTAGGAGGTCTTTAATTGCAGCTTGCAGCCAGTCGTACAGCAGGCCAAAAGCTGATTTGATATCAGCTATTTCGAGCAGACTCCAGGGAAGGCATTCCAGGGCACGACACATTGTAGGCCAGTTAGCACGGCGCCAGATGTAGGTAGGGCGGTAGAACGTCCTGCTGTGAGGCTTTGAGGAGGGGTGGGGAAGGAGGAATGTGGCATCGAAAGAAGAAAGTTATCAACTCCCCAGCTACTTCCCGCCAATATTCAGGCAGGCTGTTACACTCAGTACGAACGGGAGAGTTGGCCGTGTAGTTAGGGGTGCGCAGTTGTGAGCTTGCATCCGGAGATAGTGGATTCGAACCCCACTGTTGGCAGCCCGTGTTTTCCCTTTTTCACACCAGGCAATTGCTGGGGCTGTACCTTAATTAAGGCCAAGGATGCTTCCTTCACACTCCTAGCCCTTTCCTATCCCATCGTCGCCATCGTTCGGTGCAACGTAAAAGAAATTTAACAAATAATCGGTAGGCAGCAGTAATCCTATCTATTGGAGATGAGTGGCAACAGAAGACACAAAACAGATCACAACAAACAACAGTCAATATAATGTTATTGTTGATAAATTTTATAAGCTTTCTATATTGTAGACCTTCACATTTAGTTTTCTTTCAACTCTGTGATATTAGGGCGTCTTATAAAATTATTTATAGCGTAGACTGTAGTTCCTTATTCTCCGACTTTACATACCGATTTTCGTTAAATTCTGTGTACCCATTTTCTCATGACTCGACGCTGATATGGACTTAGTAACAAAAAATAAGACAAACGATCGGAAATTATACTTATGTAGTATTTATCGATACGACCACTAATAACATAAATATTTGAGAATTCAATTTTAGGCCTTCCCCTAAACTACCAATTTTCTCAGCGTGAATACAATTATTTATACCCTAAATTATACCCGACTTTGCCTACCAATTTTCATTAAGATAAGAGAACTAATAACATAAATATCTGAGAATTAAAAGTTTAGACCTGCCCCTAAACTACCATTTCAATCAGCGTGAATACAATTATTTATGGCCTAAATTATAGCGACTTATTCCCCGACTTTGCATACTGAATTTTATTAAGATACGACCACTAATAACAAATATTTGAGAATTGCTTGTGGGATACTGTAGTCACGTCCTAGTTCGTGAACCATGGGCAACGGCTGAGTGGCCTAGTAAGTGGTCCTGAGAGTCGGGATACCAGTTGCTATGGAATGGGAGTGGGCATCTTGGACATATTCTGAGTCCTGGCCCTCCTTGTGCTCAGGCGGCTAGGACTATACAATCCACCGGTGGTCCATAACCCGTTAGAGGAGAGATCCTCACTTGGACTATGTGTAAGTAGGGTAGCATCCTGATTCATGAATCTACCGAGCTCAGAACATTTTAAGCAAGCCTCGGACCTATGGGAGTAACGGAGTCCCACTCCCATTTGACAGGCGAGGGACTCCTTGGAAACAACTTGACGAACGAAATAGAATTCGATGGGGAGCTATCAATATTAATGGGGCTTATGGAAGAAAGAAAGTAGAACTGGCTGAGTCAGCAAAGAGGATGCATCTGGATGTGCTAGGAGTAAGTGATATTCGGGTAAGGGGAGATAACGAGGAAGATATAGGAGATTATAAAGTGTACTTGACGGATGTTAGAAAGGGAAGGGCAGAGTCTGGGGTAGGGCTCTTTATCAGGAATACCATTGCCTGAACATAGTTTCTGTTAGGCACGTAAATGAGCGAATGTAGTGGGTAGATTTGTCATTTGGAGGAATTAGGACTAAAATTGTGTCCGTGTATTCACCATGTGAGGGTGCGGATGAGGATGAAGTTGACAAGTTTTATGACGCATTGAGTGACATCGTGGTCAGGGTCAACAGCAAGGATAGAATAGTGCTAATGGGCGATTTCAATGCGAGAGAAGGGAATAGAACTGAAGGATACAAAAGGGTGATTGGTAAATGTGGGGAAGATATGGAAGCTAATGGGAATGGGAAGCGTTTGCTGGACTTCTGTGCTAGTATGGGATTAGCTGTTACGAATACATTCTTCAAGCATAAGGCTATTCACCGCTACAAATGGGAGGCCAGGGGTACCAGATCCATAACAAACTAGGGCCTATATCTTAACAGACTTCGAATGTAGGAAATCTGTTAGGAATGTACGAGTTTTTCGCGGATTTTTCGATGATACAGACCACTATCTCATCTGTAGTGAACTAAGTATCTCTAGGCCTAGGGTAGAGAAAGTGAAATCTGTCTGCAAACGAATAAGGGTAGAAAATCTCCAGGACGAGAACATTAGACAGAAGTACATGGATATGATTAGTGAGAAGTTTCGAACAGTAGACAGTAAGCAGGTTCAGGATATAGAAAGTGAATGGATGGCATACAGGGATGCTGTAGTAGAAATAGCAAGGGAATGCCTAGAAACAACTGTGTGTAAAGATGGGAAAAGGCGAACATCTTGGTGGAATGATGAAGTGAGAGCAGCTTGTAAACGTAAAAAGAAGGCTTATCAGAAATGGCTCCAAACAAGGGCCGAGGCAGACAGGGAGTTGTACGTAGATGAAAGAAACAGAGCGAAACAAATAGTTGTTGAATCCAAAAAGAAGTCCTGGGAAGATTTTGGTAACAACCTGGAAAGGCTAGGTCAGGCAGCAGGGAAACCTTTCCGGACAGTAATAAAGAATCTTAGGAAGGGAGGGAAAAAGGAAATGAACAGTGTTTTGAGTAATTCAGGTGAACTCATAATAGAACCCAGGGAATCACCGGAGAGGTGGAGGGAATATTTTGAACATCTTCTCAATGTAAAAGGAAATCATCCTGGTGGTGTTGTGAACAGCCAAGCTCATGGGGAGGAGGAAAATGATGTTGGTGAAATTATGCTTGAGGAAGTGGAAAGGATGGTAAATAAAATCCATTGTCATAAGGCAGCAGGAATAGATGAAATTAGACCTGAAATGGTGAAGTATAGTGGGAAGGCAGGGATGAAATGGCTTCATAGAGTAGTAAAATTAGCATGGAGTGTTGGTAAGGTACCATCAGATTGGGCAAAAGCAGTAATTGCACTTATCTATAAGCAAGGGAACAGGAAGGATTGCAACAACTATCGAGGTATCTCATTGATTAGTATACCAGGCAAAGTATTCACTGGCATCTTGGAAGGGAGGGTGCGATCAGTCGTTGAGAGGAAGCTGGATGAAAACCAGTGTGGTTTCAGACCACAGAGAGGCTGTCAGGATCAGATTTTCAGTATGCACCAGGTAACTGAAAAATGCTACGAGAGGAATAGGCAGTTGTGTTTATGTTTTGTAGATCTAGAGAAAGCATATGACAGAGTACCGAGGGAAAAGATGTTCGCCATACTGGGGGACTATGGAATTAAAGGCAGATTATTAAAATCAATCAAAGGCATTTATGTTGACAATAGGGCTTCAGTGAGAATTGATGGTAGAATGAGTTCTTGGTTCAGGGTACTTACAGGGGTTAGACAAGGCTGTAATCATTCACCTTTGCTGTTCGTAGTTTACATGGATCATATGCTGAAAGGTATAAAATGGCAGGGAGGGATTCAATTAGGTGGAAATGTAGTAAGCAGTCTGGCCTATGCTGACGATTTGGTCTTAATGGCAGATTGTGCCAAAAGCCTACAGTCTAATATCTTGGAACTAGAAAATAGGTGCAATGAGTATGGTATCAAAATTAGCCTCTTGAAGACTAAATCGATGTCAGTAGGTAAGAAATTCAACAGAATTGAATGTCAGATTGGTGATACAAAGCTAGAACAGGTCGATAATTTCAAGTATTTAGGTTGTGTGTTCTCCCAGGATGGTAATATAGTAAGTGAGATTGAATCAAGGTGTCGTAAAGCTAATGCAGTGAGCTCGCAGCTGCGATCAACAGTATTCTGTAAGAAGGAAGTCGGCTCCCAGACGAAACTATCTTTACATCGGTCTGTTTTCAGACCAACTTTGCTTTACGGGAGCGAAAGCTGGGTGGACTCAGGATATCTTATTCATAAGTTATAAGTAACAGACATGAAAGTAGCAAGAATGATTGCTGGTACAAACAGGTGGAACAATGGCAGGAGGGTACTCGGAATGAGATAAAGGCTAATTTAGGAATGAACTCGATGGATGAAGCTGTACGCATAAACCGGCTTCGGTGGTGGGGTCATGTGAGGCGAATGGAGGATAGGTTACCTAGGAGAATAATGGACTCTGCTATGGAGGGTAAAAGAAGTAGAGGTAGACCAAGACGACGATGGTTAGACTCGGTTTCTAACGATTTAAAGATAAGAGGTATAGAACTAAATGAGGCCACAACACTAGTTGCAAATCGAGGATTGTGGCGACGTTTAGTAAATTCACAGAGGCTTGCAGACTGAACACTGAAAGACATAACAGTCTATAATGATAATGTATGTATGTATGTATGTATGTATGTATGTATGTAAATTTTAGGCCTTCCCCTAAACTACCATTTCACTCAGCGTGAATAAAATTATATATAGCCTAGATTATAGTGACTTATTCCCCAACTTTGCATACCAATTTCCATTAAATTATCATCAGCCGTTTTCCCGCGATACGTGTACATACATACAGACACAGAAATTACGGAAAATTATAAAAGTGCATTTCCTCGTTACTGTGGACACGACTGATACAGAAATACCATCTTTTTTTAAATTCGAAGCAATGTACAGACAAAACTCTTATATAGAGAGAGATTTTTCATTATTTTACGCCAAGCATTAACATTCAAAGGCCGTGATCATTACTGTCTACTGGTCATGGGTACGTATTGCAAGGTGCAAGTATATCTGCACAACCGTAGGTCAGCAATGTCTTTGAAGTTGAGCCAGAGGTAACTTAGTCCTGAAGCTTGTGGTAATGTGATGGGAAGGGCTCACAAAAAATGAACGGTGGTTGGTACGTGTGGATGGGTGACAGGTGGAAGAATTACCTTTGGCTGTAAGGCTGTTTTGTCGTCCGTTAGAAAAAAAAAAAAAAAAAAAAAAAAACAAGACATCACAGGCATATGCGTTTAGACTGTGCAGTTGAAGGTGTGCCTTTAAACTACTGTCCACAATCTGCTTTCACCTGAAAGTCAAGGGTTAATAGTTCTGTTTATTGTATAGACCTGATAGTTCAATTATTCTCTTTGTGTCTTGTAATGTTTGTTTTGATTAAGCCCTGTACATCACTTATTAAGGCCTATATTGTGTCAAGAGAGCTTGTACTCATGTCAAAGTGGAAGGCTCTTTACCACCACACTTAGGAAGGTAATAGACTGCATCATAACTGTGAATTAAGGGAATCTGTTAGGATGGTGCACACTGCTACCTGAGCTCCAGTGACCTATGTAAGGCAGAGATAGTAGTCTGTATCACAGAGAGAAAATCTTCAGGATGAGGAAAGTAAGAGAAAATACATTGGTAGGATAGACAGTTCCAAGGGATAGGCAATAAGCAGGTTCAGAAAAAAATAAAGAAAATGGGTGGCATACAGGAACATTCAGGCAGAAACAGCACAGAAAGGCCTACAAACAACAAACTGCATGATGGAGACAAGCAAACTCTTGGAGGAAATGATGAAATCAAGGCAATTTTTAATATGCAAAAGAAAGAAAAGTCAAAAATTACTCCAAGCAATAACTAATGTACAGGACAGTACACAGATAATACCAATATACATGGTCCGTTATTGGACATTATAAATTTTCCAGCTAACTCATTCCTGGTTACCAGCGTTTCGCCCTCGTGTGCTAGGTTGGGCTCATCAGTTGGTACCTAGCACACCTACATACCATGGTGGCCACTGCGTAGGCTACTTGGAGCCACCGGCAGTGCCAATGCACTATGAGAGACTTTGTCTCTTTACCAAAAATTGATGCCTGCTTGGCTATCATATGATATAGATTTTGATTCCCATAGGGTGCTAGGTACCAACTGACGAGCCCAACCTAGCACACGAGGGCGAAACGCTGGCAACCAGGAATCAGTTAGCTGGAAAATTTATAATGTCCAATAACGGACCATGTATATTGGTATCATAAATTTACACATTCGGGACAAATATTTCAGTTTCCCTATGGGAATCAAAATCTATATCAACAGTACACAGAGGAAAGATCATCATCTTCTTCATTTCCGATTTCCAGCTTCCCGGGTCGGGTTGTACTCCATCGCCGCCTGTCTCTCCACCACTCTTCTCCTTTTCAAAGTACATCTCCTGGTTTTCCTCCCCTCTCCTCTATGCACTCCCACATTAAATCTGTCTTCCTCTTTCGGGGTCTTCCTCGTGGTCACTTTCCTGTTAACTCCTTCGAAAAAACTTTTTCTGGCACTCTCTCTTCTGCCATTCTCATCATATGCCCATACCACTTTAGCTTTGTTGTTTCTATCCTGTCGTTTTCCTTATCTCTTCATTTCTAATTCTATCCTTTCTGGTGGTGCCCTCGATACCTCTTAGGAATTTCATCTCCGCTGCCTGTACTCTACTCTCCTCTCGTTTTGTTGTAGTCCACGAACCAGCTGCATAGGTTTATGTGTTCATAATAGGTTGAACATAATACTTTCTTACATTTCTTTGGGACATCTTGGTTCCACAAAATTCCCCTTACACTCTGGTAGAAGCTGTTTGCCTGTTGTATTCTTTTCCCAATTTCTTTGGTTGTCTTTACATCTTCTGTGATCACACTTCCCAAGTACTTGAAATTTTCAACCACTTCCAGAATGTTTCCATTCAATTTTATCTTTTCTCTTCCTTCCTTCCTTCCTTCCTTCCTTCCTTCCTTCCTTCCTTCCTTCCTTCCCCTTGTCATCACTATTGTTTTACTTTTCTCTGTGCTTACTTTCATCCCAAATTTTTCTATCTCTTGATTCCATACATCTACTTGTTTTTTGCACTTCCGTTTCATCCTCACCCCATATCACTATATCATCTGCAAACAACATGGCTTTTGTTGCCTGTCTTCCCAACCTCTGTTTAATGTTCTTATGAATTTCGTCCATGATGATGAATAGTATGGGGGATAGTACACTTCCCTGTCAGAGACCAGCTTCAACTTTAAACTATTTTGTTTTTCTTATATTAGTCTTCACACTACTAACACAATTTTTGTACATAGCTTTTATCATTTGCACTTCCACTCTGTTAACTTGTTTTTACCTTAATGTGTCCCATACCAATTCTCTGGGCACACTGTCATACGATTTCTCAATGTCAATAAATGTCATCACTATGTCTTTTCCAAACTCCCATCTTTTCTCCATCACATGTCTTAATGTAAAGATCAGGTCAAACAATCTGTCTTTCCTAAAACCATAATCTTCTTCTTTTATTTCTCCTACAGAGAAGGCGTTCAGTCTGCAAGTTCCTGCGAATTAAACAAGCGGCTCCACTATCATCTATCTTAACTACCTCTGTGGTTTCATTTTGTTCCGCACCTCTTATCTTTAAATCATAAAAAACCGTGTCCAGCCATTGTCACCCACTGGTGCTGTCACTAGTCAGACCTAACCAAACCAGGGCAATGATCTTTTCACTAGGCTGGTCTTGTCACTAGTTCCTACGTCGGCAACCTTGTGTACAGTACGCGAAACTTTTAGTGATACTTTGGTTCCCTAGTGTTGAATCAGTACACCTCATTTTTCTTCGAGACTCGTATCGGCAACCTCTGACACAAAAAGTATGAAACCATTATGCATCACCATGAGACATCTGGCGGTATAATTGCAACACTGTTAAGTACTGTAGTTATTTACACAGCAAAGTATATATAAGGTACATCTCAGAAACAACCTAGATCTCATACACAGAAACGATGGTTTAGAAAATTCATACTGATTGTTCATACTACTGATTCAATTCAGATTTCATTTCCATTTAGTTGGTAGTATTACCGAAACTGGGGTAGCTCCCTCCTTACTCCTCACCCCCGTAAAACGAAGTATCACTAAAAGTTTCATAGACTATAGTGCACTGTGGTGACATCCGAGCCATGTCATGTTGTATCTTAAATCTATCTTCCGCGAAGGGTCAAGAGAAACTTTACCAGCTTCGGTGGTGGGGTAGTTAGGCGAATGGAGGAGGACAGGGTACATAGGAGAATAATGAAGGCCTACTTGACCATGGAGGCTCAGAGAAGTAGATGGAGACCAAGGCAACGGGAGGAAGCAAAGGGGGTCTGGGGGTGTAATCCTCCAGATTAGAGCTGTGATGAGGCCAACAGACCTCTAGTATCCCTGGAGTCCTGCTAAAATGTGACAAAAAGTAAGGTTACGAGAGTACGCCATGACAATTTGAAAATGCGGTTTTATTTTCAACACAGGTGGCAGCCTTGTGGGAACACTTGATGCGAGCTCTATCGGAGTCAATAAAAAAACTTGTTTTCATGACAGCTGACCCAAGCCAGCCAATAGCAATACAGAAAATGGTCACAAATCTCACATTTACACACCTTAAGTTTTTTATTCTCCTATATAAAGGAAGAACCTTTCCTCTATTGTCACTTCCAGTATCATGTTACGTCAATTATATATGCTTTTTCACCTGCGAAGGGTCAGCGGAACGACCACTCCAAATCAAACTGCCTTTATCTCCTCATTTTGAGCATCCTCCTGCCATTGTTCCCTACTATTTGTAACAGCATATTGATATTGATTTAAACTGTAAACGGAAATGAATAGAAATGTCATTTCAAAAATAAAAATATTTCTGGGGGTAATCTCAACAGTGTTGTTGAGTAATTTTGATGTCTGTCTGGTATTGAGCTCCTGTTGAAAGGCTCTTTTCTATTATGATCAAAGTACAGTCTGAAGAAATTAGGTAAAATGTTAAAACCTACAGTTAAAGGTTTAATGATCTTAAAAAAAAAAAAAAAAAAAAAATATATTGGACTTATATGTGGTGAATTTTGTGACAAAATTAAGAATGTTGAACCATTTCTAAACAAAGTCAGGGTACTCAAATATATTAATGGGTTTCAAACACATTCGCACAACCAGTTTTCTGCAGTAAGTTTGTTTCCTATGTATTAAAATATGTACCTGTTTTGTAGTATATGAGCACACTTAATGCTCTATTAATATTATTATAACAGAAAAAATTAGGGTATGATAGAGAGTAACCTTTCGTCAAGGAGACACTGTGGTGAAAAGCCAGGACCGCAAAGTGAGTGACAATATGACGTACGTAGGTCTAACGTTATGGTATAATTGAAGCATAGAAAGGGGTAGTGGGCTATGTCAACGTTTTTATAAAGTTGTCCTGATTAGAGAAGAAAATGTTTTGGTAACTCTCTTATGTAACTGAAATGAAACGAACAGCACTCACAAATCGCTCAAATAGTACTTCACATTTGAAAAAATAATTACAGTAACTATCTTCTGAAAGTCACTGGTCGTCAGATACTAAAAATTTACGAATGTCACTTTCATATTCGTGCAAACTAAATTCGGACAATTTTAAGAAAAATAACAATAACCTACCTTCTGCCAATACATCTTCCACAGTGACAGTTACTCGTCCAACCACAAATACTTTTCCGACATAACTATTCGGCTCTTTCGCCGTATTGTCGATTTTTGTTTCTATTTTCGAGAAGAGTTTCTTCATGTTGAGAGGTTATATTTCAAAAAGATACTTATTGACCTCAAAGCTTTGTTAACAGCAAAACCTGTGCGAACACACTAGTGCGTGCTTCTCTACATAACAATGTAGAGCCCGTCATTAAGACGGACAGTGCCTTATTTCCTATCAAACGAAATAAACTGCCGCAGTAATGTGACATTCAACTAAGTAGACATTTCTGGTATGCAGCACCATTAACTCTCATCGGCTCATGGGATATACATTGTAGGGGACAGGTTTTTAAAAAAGGGCTTTGAAAATCTACAGTCCAGCTTCAGTCTCTAAAATGCTCGGAAAGAAACTGTCGCAATGCCCTACGTTTCTTCATTTTAATTTCGTTACAGATGTATTCAACACAAATACAAAATTATCCACTATGCATGCAAGATGGCTACTTCCTGATACGTCATTAAAACCGGAACCGGATATATTTATATAATACGTTGATATATTTTTCTTACATTTATTGCAGAAATATAACGTTAAGAGCGAAGTAATTAACGATCAGAAAGGAGAATTATATAACGAAGCTATTCTGAAAATCAACTAAACAGAAGATCTCTGATGACTCGTAGTAAAAAAAAAAAATTGTAATCCATGCATTATCAGAAGAGATGAATTAAAATGACAATGTTAACTACCTCTGTCAGGGACTTCCATTCATAAACCGAGAGCCATTCTTCAAAATATTTATGAGTATCATTAACGCTTAGTCCATTCTACCATCTACGTGATTAACATACGGTTAAATAAATAAGTCCACAACTCTTGAGATTAGGAACAGTCAAAAAATTAAAAATCTGTTTCAAATAATTGCAGTAAGCACTTTTTTTTTTTTTAGAAGTAAGTAAAGATTGTTGGTTACAAGGATTACGTCCAGGTAGGTGAGATGACTAGGCAAATATTAAAAAGAAAGTATTGAAATTTAGCTAACTACGACAACAAGACAATTAGAGCTACCAGACGTCCTCTTTTCCCGGACAAGCCATGTTTTAGGATCCTTTCTTTCGTCCGGATTGTTGTTTTTTTTTTTTTTTCGAACAATTCCTCTTTTCACCTTTTAAAGAAAAGGATTCAACGTTAAATTTACATTTCATACACGAAATAAACAGTTCATGTTACAGCAACGCCCTCTGCAACTACAAGCCACACGTAAAAAAATTGGCAATGTCGCACTGCTGTCAAACGGTAGACTGACGGGGTGACGAGTTCACGGTGGTAGTGACAAACATAAACACGACCGGTTCACTGGCTAAATGTCACAGAAAATACAGTCCATTACGAAAAATAAACACGTACACAAACATCACTAGAAATAGACAAACTGTAGTATAAATATGCTGTCAATTTCACGTAAGTTAATAATTACACTTTACCATAAAATTCCAGGGCGGAAAGTTTAGGTACTTTTCTTGCTGTTTAGTTAATTTCCGTCGCTTACGCTCTCTGAAAAGTTGTTCAATATTATGCTTCCAAACTTACTGACCGGTTTGGATATCAGTTACTTCATTTTTTGTCCACAGGTGAATTCGTCAGTGTTGCTATACAGAGCACTTTTCTCTAAAGGTTGTAATGGTAGCCTAATCAGAATGTTCCGCATATAAGCTAGTTTCCAAAACCGATTCCTCAACTGTTCTGAGTTCATAATGCTCTGAAATGTAGATGCCACATGAATATAAGTACAAAAAAACCACGAGGCACTGTCAGACCTCCTCGCTGTAAATGATCAAAATATAAATCACCAATCTCAACCCTTTCCTTCCCTAAACATACCGATACGAAGTTCAGAATTCAGTAACCTGCAAACACTGTTGATACATAACCGGAAACAAAATGTATCTCTGAGCTGTCTGGGCGGTCTGGTAGGTATTAAAATAAATCGACATTTAGAAGATAAAACCACAAATATTCACTGACTATATTACACTACCAATGGAAGAGATTTCAGTTTGAAAGAAATGATTCAGAAGGTCATTAATCACCAATCAAATATTGTTTTCTTAGCATCCAGTATTTGTTGTTGTCTTCTCAGAATATCTTCTCTAAAGTTTAAAAAAAAACATTAGCACATGACCTAACCATGTTTACATTCCGTACAGCCAAAGTACACAGTTGCCAATTCTCACAATATCACAGCTTGTAGTTCTCCAAAGTCTTCCCAGCACAAACTTTGCAACATTTTCCTTACGCTACTATTTTCTCTGAAATCACACAAAACAAATCGAGCTCCCTTCCTTTGCAAACTTTCCAGTTCTCGAATAAAGAAATCCTAACGATGGTCACATACACTGAACCCATACTCAAAACAAATCGAAATTTCTTTATTTGCAAATATTAAATTTAAATTTCAAATTAACAAGAGAAGAAGAAAACTTTTATAGAATACAATATTACACAATTTACGCTAACAATTTTTCTATGAACACACAGCTCATCCTTAATAAATTTATATTGCTTACAAAATTCTACTTATGATATCTCCTGTACTTACAAACATAGTCAACGCATATACAGTATGTGAAATTACATCTAATAATACTGGTATAAGATTAAAATTTACATTGCATTAATTTACTTTTTTTGTCCATTTTGGAACCTAAGTAGCATAACGACCTGCTGCGTCTTAACCAGAGCCCCTTTTGCCACCACTTTTCAGAGTTCCTGAAGGGCCTCCACAACTACCGTAGCGGTCCCAGGGTCCTCGAAACCCCCACTGTACTTCACCCCTACAGGCAGTCCCCTACTTCGGCTGTCCAAACTCCTTAGACCAGGGGATGGAATTAATTTATTCACACACATTTTTTATTTACAATAACCTGCACTGGTCGAATGCCCTCTAACATTTCATTTATTTTCTCTGTTGCTGTTTATTCTCTTCTTGAATATCTGTACAGATTTTGGAAAAGGATCAAACACTACCCCTGTTAAACTATTCCTCTCTTTCACACCCTTCCCAATGAATGAAAATTTACCCCAATCGCTTCTGCTAAAATTCCTTCTAATTTTATACTTGTGGTCAGTCCTGCCGATATAATTCTTTTCCAAATGAAGCCTCTCACGGATATCTCCCCGTACTTCTTCTCCTGTATAGGCTCTATATAATCCTATAAGTCTAGTTTTCTCCCTTCTCTTGCTTAAAGTTTTCCACCCAAATTCCTTTAACATTTCTGATACACTACTCTTTCTCCTGAAATCCCCCGTTAAAAATCTTTCTGCTTTCCTCCGCACACTATCTATTTTTTTTATTAGGTATTCTTGGTGAGGATCCCAAACACTGTTTGCATATTCCAATAATGGACGAACCATACTTAAATAACTTTTCTCTTTTAATTCTTTGTTGCATCCTTTAAGTAGCCTCATTATGACATGTAACGATCTGTATGCTTTCCCAACAATGTCATCCACATGACCTTTCCAGTGCGAATTACTTACAAATCACACACCTAAGTATTTGCACTTGCCATCTTTTCGGATAACTACTCTAGTTGAGATCTTACCGGAAACTTACATACCCTCTCCTTTACATCGTTACTAAAACCCATAAATACCCTCATAACCATGTCCAGAGATCTGTACCCTTTATTTATAATACCGTTTACGTGATTATCACAATGAAGATCTTTACTATATAACAACTAGGCGGCTACGTACAGTGATTCTCATAAGGACATTTCACCCCATCAACGCAGTAATTAAATCTGAGAGAATCTGTTCTATTACTGAAACACACAACCTGCCGTTTAACGCTGTTTATCATCATACCATTGCCTGTTGTCCATTTCAAAATATTGTTGAAGTCTTTTTGCAGTTGGTCACAATCTTGTAATTTATTACCCTATACCTATAATATCATCCGGGAAAAGCCTTATCTCTGGTTCAAGTCTTTTAGTCACATAATGTATAGACACCGCGTGGTTCAGCCGCCCTTTCCAGTGTAGTTTTATGCAACCCAACTAAAGTGCGGCATGGTTATAAGGTGGCTACATCCCTCTATGGTACTCATGTCCAGAGCGCACATTTTGCACACGATTCTGGACCCTAATGACAGGTTATGTCATCCGCTCTCAATATATGACGCCTTCAAATCATGTAGCGACGTCCTTTGACCATGTAACTATGTTAATATGTCGTGCCTCATGACCGGATGAATCGAAGAGGGGAATCAATGCATAAAACAAGGTAACAGTGCAGTAATTAATGTTTCAAACACCGAACCGGATGGCGTATGTACTGTACCCTCGTCGTACTATCAGCATGTTCCCGGCAGTGTAGCGCAGCGGATGTGGTTAGGCGTTATCCTACTAATCGACGGAATGTGCCATTGGTGGTTCGAATACTGCATTATTAAATTACGTTTGCATTTTTATGTTGTTTGAATACGTAAACACAGGCCCACGTTTGCCACATTCAAAGAGTATAGCGACGCTGTTATTTATCTTGTGCCCTGTGCATACTCCACTTGTTAGGGCCTGAATGTACTGTAATCTCTACTGTCATTCGACAGGTTTTCCACAAAGGAATACGTTGATATGCTCATCATTTGTGGGGAAGGAAGACAAAACGCCTGCGAGGCACTACATCTGTACAAGGAACGGTATCCCAACAGGCGACACCCGGCTGCTAAGATATCTCGCAGTGTTGAAATACGCCCAACGAAAATAGGCGATTAATTCAAGCAGCCACCTGTCCGCGATAGGCCTGTTACATCGGGTGAAACGGAAGAGGCCGCTCTGGAGGCCGCTCTTAATAATACACACATAAATTCAAGGGCAACTTCACAACAGTGAAAAACAGCCAGCCGCCGGCCTGGCAAATACTGCATAAACATAAATTTCACCCATACCATCTTGAACTACACTAAGAGTTCCATGGGTGGGATTTCGAAGCTCGAATGGAATTCTGTCGGTGGCTATTAGGCAGGCTAGACGATGATGCAGCATTCGTATAGCACATCTTGTTCTTGGACCAATCGCGCTTCCACAATAATGGAAACGTCAATCGCCATAATATGCACTACTGGAGTCCGGACAAACCTCACTGGGTGCGACAGCCGGCCCGTGAAGTACTGAGGAGAGTGGATGTGAGGTGCGGAATCTTGGAGGTTGGCCTGATTGGACCTAATTTCTGAGGGCCATTGAACAGGCCCACGCTGCATGCACTTTCTGCGTCAGGAACTCCCACTGCTACTCACGATCGTTTGAGGATGTGGTTGCAACAGGATGTAGCTCGATCACATTCGACTTGACCCTTTCGTAACCTCCAGAACGAGGAACTGTCAGGGAAATGGACAGGACGAGGAGGCCCTGTTTCTTGGCCCACCAGATCACCGGATTTAGTAGTCTCTGTCGCTGCTCCTGGATGTTATTCTTAAAAAATCCCTTCGTCCACGATATAGAAAACTGAGTCAAGATAAAACAAGCCAGATACTAGAATACAACGGCCGGGTACTTTCCACTGACGGTGAAAAACCAGTTCCATTCAACGCGGAACAACTCCTCTTTTATCTACCCCGTAACTAGGTCAAGTATTTCCCATTTAAATGCAGGACTGGAAATAAATGAATTTGATGTCCTCGTAAAATCTGTTTACACCGGAAAGCTACTAAACATTGAATGACTATCTGGAACTGTTCTTCCCTCCGGAAATCGATAAATTAAAGCCATTCTCAAAAGTTTAACACCTTGAATAATTGAAATGAAGACTGAAATGAGGGGCATAATATGGTGGTTAATGGGGGTACACAAAAATAAAACACACAGGCAAAATAAAGTGAAAATAAATTTTTACCATGTTCTGAAGAAACGGGATGAGCACACCTTATAAAAGATTGTTTAGAGACAAGGGAAATAAGAGAGAAATTTGTAGTTGCGGAGAATATGAGAGAAATTGGCAACAAAAATCATCTGTAATACGATTGTAAAGTTACTGAAGAAAAAGTGGATGCATTGCGGGAAGAATTGCAAAATTAATATTCATCATTATTAGGGGAATGTGGGCCGTAAATTGGTGTAAGGAAAAGAAGTGATACAATCTGGTTAGTAACAGAACTGTGCATAAGGCAGCCTAGAAATATAAATCCGTTGAAGTCTAGAGCAGTTAGGTATAGTACGGAGATTTTAAATATAGCATATAAGTAATTCATCTTCTTAGTTCTATTTGTCTACATGTTTTTGTTTTTTCTTTCGATAGCCAATATTAATATTAATTTCAGAATTCGGACACGATATGGTGGAACTGAAGATGACTACTATGGCGACGTCTTTCGGGGGTCATGTTCCCGGGGTATCTGATAAAGTTTCATTTCTTATAATAATGTTTCTAACACACTTTTCAGGTCATTCTTTCATTGTTCAATTTCTAAATCACTTACAAATGTTAAATTTTGATTCATGATATATTCCGGACAACTTATTATTTATTTGTGTTTTCTGCATGCTTTGAGTTATGCTATATTCAATCAATCAATCAATCAATCAATCAATCAATCAATCAATCAATCAATCAATCAATCAATCAATCAATCAATCAATTAATCAATCAATCAATCAATCAATCAGTCAATCACTACTGATCTGCACTTAGGGCAGTCGCCCAGGTGGCAGATTCAATAACTATTGTTTTCCTAGCATTTTCTTAAATGATTGCAAAGAAATTAGAAATTTATTGAACATCTCCCTTGGTAAGTTATTCCAATGCCTAACTCCCTTTCCTATAAACGAATATTTGCCCCAATTTGTCCTCTTGAATTCCAACTTTATTTTCGTATTGTGATCTTTCCTACATTTAAAGACACCACTCAAACTTATTCGTCAACTAATGTCCTACCACGCCATCTCTCCACTGACAGCACGGAACATACCAGTTAGTCGAGCAGCTCGTCTCGTTTCAACCAAGTCTTCCCAGCACGAACTTTTCAACATTTTTGTAACGCTGCTCTTTTGTCGGAAATCACCCAGAACAAATCGAGCTGTTTTTCTTTGGATTTTTTTCAGTTCTTGAATCAAATAATCCTCGTGAGAGTCCCATAGACTGTAACCATACTCTGGTTGGCGTTTTACTAGAGACTTTCTGTCGTGTCTTTTCGTTGACTGTTCACCGAATGTGTTTTGACTATAGAGAAGACTGAAGGCTTCTCCCAATCCCATTATTTCCTACCATATCTTAAAATTATGTTACACTGAGGAATAAGTTTCACTCGTATATAACACTGTTTCCTACTGGAGGATAGTTGAATTGGGCTGTGAAAAGCCTACTTCTAGACACATATTCCTTTAAGGATATCAAATACTGTAGTGGTGTTACTACCTCAATCCTGAAGATGGTGCATCACGCTCATTGAGCAGTGATTACTATGTATCGCATGTATTACAAGTTTCCATCTTCTCGTATGTTAATATGTTTTTGTGGCTATAATAAATTTGTACGTTTCCTTAGAAACAAGTTCGGCATATTAAGATTCCAAAAACTGAACCGTAATAATATTTCCAGTTATTCAGAACGCTTCTTTCGTGATATACAGGCCGTATCGAGGTTTTCATCGACCGGAGAGTCCACATACATGTCCCATAAAACCTAAATACTCACTTACATAGCTACATAAAATGTTTCCCTCTCACCATACCAGGAGCAATCATAAACGACATGTTAAATTTAACGCAGTTTATACATAATATGTACAGGCTTGAGTTCTCGCTTGTTACGTTTAATTTCAGTAATCATTCAGTAGCCTTAAATTATTCCATTCCTTTCTGTAAGAACCTGTGAATCTTATTGTTATACGAGAACATGAAAGCCCCAGGGGCTCTTAAGTTGCAGGCGTGGATTGGCGAGCAGGGAGGCCCTTTTGTGTCCTGACATTGTTTCAACTTACTTGTGCTAGGCTCCTCACTTTCATCTATCCTATCCGACCTCCACTGGTCAACTCTTGGTCACTTCCGACCCCGACGTTATTAGGTTCCCAAGGCCTATGGAGTCTTTGGTTTTCGTGCCCCTTGTCTTTCTTTGGCAGATACATTTATTTTTCAACGTGTCAGACCCCTTCCATTTTCCCCTCTGATTAGTGTTATATTTGGGGATGGTTGCCTAGTTGTACTTCCTCTTAAAACAGCAATCACCACCACAGGAACATGAAAATAATTAACATCGTCACTTTTTGTTCCATTCTTCCATTCTTCCATTCTTTAGTTTGTAGTCTACAACTATTCAAGATCTTCAGGAAAGATTATACGCATGGTTGGGAATATAAATGCGTTTTTAAGTCTTAAATTTAGCATCTTTTAGCGTTTATACATTTCTGAATATGCTTTTTTTATAGTGTTCTGAAGAAAGACAAAATATGAATTCATTCATCAAAAGTATAATATTAACGTGAAACTAAAAATCGCATTTGCATAGAGCTAACAGTAAAATAAGAACGAATAAAGCGTAGTGGAGATGCACAATAACCTTAAATTGATATAGACTATAAAGCATGACAGTGGAAAAAACAAATGTATAATTGACAAGCAAATGTACCCGTGCTTCGCTACGGTATATTGTATACGGATTTCTACGTATGTTATTGTACACGCAGTGAGAATATATTTAATTGCATATATCTTAACGTTATCCGAGAAAAAAACCACGGTTACGACCGCATACGTTGCTTCGGAAGTACGGAACGCGTTGGGAAGTTTTAATGATAATGGCAGGCCAATTTTCTTTCTGCAGTTCACAATCGAGTTCGGGGATTTTTACAATAACGGCAGGCTTACGTGCCTAAAACCACTCACAATGAAGAACGGGAGTTTTCATTATAAAGAGAGAAATACACCGCAGAATGGGAGCTTGGCGTTTCTCTTGCTTCTACCCAACGAACAACCACGAGTTTACAGGAATGACGACGAAAACGGCATTAAATTATTTCCCTGCTGGCAAGCAGCCAGAGACGTTGCCATGGTAACCGGTGTGTTTGTTATCAGTCACTCAATGCAGAGGAAGAAGCCCGTAGAAAATAGTAATTTTCTCCGTCATATGAAGAGTACCTTAAGCAAAATTATGGACATAACATAAGCTGTTAAAAAGGCAGGTAGCCTACATTTCACACATAGTCTACGGATCTTACAGAAAATCAATAGTATAAGAGAAAATTGAAAAATCCTGTTCTGGTCTTCCTTTAGAACCCCGTCTATTCTGTAATTTTAAATCACATGCATGTCTATACCTGTTCCAGGATGAGTATACTCTAAATATGAAGTTTGATCGAGATCTATCGAGCCGTTTCGCCGCAATGCTGTAACAGACGGACAAACAGGAGGACAGACGGACAGACAGACACGAAAGCTAAAAACCTGATACGGCCTTCAGTTGACCTGAAACAGTTAAATATCTGGAAAATTGGCTAAATAAACGAAATTACAGACAGTGGAACCCCTACAACTTTATTTATACAAATACAGAAACCAAGTGCAACTGACACAGCTATTTAAAATACCTGATCAACCTTGAGTTACATAACACAGCAAAATAATTGTAATGCTTTGCTATAGGTGTGGCGCCCTTCTGATTTTGCATTTTCTTGATATATTCAGTAGTATATTGAGACATTTGAACACTTACAGCTAATTTAATACAATTATTTTTTAGTTTAAATTGGTGAAGACTCCTTCCAAGTACCCGTTACACGCTCGTTTATCTTTAATTTGTCATTTCACGAGTGGTTCTGAAACCTATTTCTGATACCACTGCAACCCTGATTATAGCAAATTGTATTTAGTACAAATGCATCGCAAATTTGCAAGGTAGAGCTAAAATAGTGGACTTTTTTTCAATGGCGGCGGTGGTACCTGCAGCTGGGTGTTGCACCGAAATTTTCAGTGTAATATTGTTAGAGCTTAATAAAGTAGTAAGAAACTCTATTATCTTTGTTTACAACATAAACACGTGTTAGGCGCGGAATTTGTATAAGAGAACGACCCTAACCTCACGGCTGTCATCCTGACGCGTCCTAACCTCACCTTTTGACAACGTGCACTTGTTTTGACAGGTGTGAGGCGCGGAATTTGAGTAGGAGAACGACCCTAAATTCGCAGCTGTCATTTTGACGGGAATTAACCACACATCACGTGCCTTTAACGGATGTGAGGCGTGGAATTTCGAAAAAGAGGACGACCCTAACCTCACAGCTGTCATCGTGACGGGACTTAGCCTCACACCACGTGCATTTTTGATTGACAGCTGTCAGCACGACCGCGTGCTGAGACCCGAAAGAGTGCAAGGCTAACCTCACAGACGCCATCTTAGAGGGGGTATGCTCTTTCCATGTGCTTTTTTGTTTGACAGGTGTCATCACGACCACGCGCTCTGGCACGGAAGAGTGCAAGGCTAAACTCACAGACGCTATCTTTGGGGCATCTCCACCTCCCTTCACCACACCATCTTGGAGGCTTTACGTCACCATCCGACAGTCAAATAACTATGAACGGCGAGATGTCCCTTCCCGACGTTATCTTGCCAGAATCCCCTCCCCTTCCTGGCAAGATCTATGTGGCTTTTTGTCTCCATCCGACGGACAGTTAACTATGAACACTCTTCCTGCTCTAAAATCAATCCCAGAGAATTTTTATAAACCGAAGGTTTGAACGTTATCCAATCGGCTAATGTAATGAACAATAATATACATCTACTTTTACAGTTTTCGAACAAACGAAATCATAATTTTGTTATTAATACAATTGAAGAGCTATCTGATGTCGGCCCCCGGTCTAGTTTGGAAAGAATAACGGATGAGAGGATCAGACAAAAATAATTTAATAAATTGACATTACATGATAACTATAAATTTATATCACTATCAGCCCGTTTTGATGCAGATACAGTTACGTTATTGTTATGTTATCAAACTGGTAAGCATGGTGTTAGAGTTGTCCTCTTGTTCTTTTCACCTCCTGATAAGATTTGTCGCATTAGTTTCACAATTTTTTTACTCACCTTTATTCTTTTTACACTTTTCGTTAGATAAAAGAAGAGCAGGGAGCGGTAGATGAATGAGAAGTGTCTGGTAAGGAGGAGGTGGTACGTTTTACCCTTTTTGATTGTTTTACTCATTCATAACAGGTTTTACCATATAATAAAAATTATAACTAGAAGGATAAAGGAAGAGGAATAGAAGTGTGGTGTTAATCCATTATAGTAAAATAAAACAATATAGCATTTACTCGTATTTATCATCATCATCATCATCATCATCGGCATCATTATTGGTGATTTTTTCAATATTGCAAACAAAATAATATTTGTGATTTTACATAAATATAGAATGCTAAAGAAGTATTAAAATTTGCATATGATAACAATGACATTTACCACGGCCGACTGGATCCCTCGCTGCGCTCCTTATACCGGCCTTGACAATCGCTTGTGAAACCCAGCATAAAGCTGTAATTGAAAAGTTTCACCGTAATGCCGCTGGAGCGCTAGCCTACTACCCACTGACAGGAAGCTGTATACCTCAAATCACCTCATTCCCAGTTTTATTTATATGGTTTTGCTGTCGTAAATGTTGGCAATGTGTTCGCAATGAGGTGCTTGTTGGCTTGATATTGAGATCTGATAGTTATGTGCTAGTGAGTTTATTTTTGATTGTGTAGTGTGGTGATTATATTTTTTAAATTGTGTTTACAAATCTTGGAATTTGTGACATTCTTGAGCACCTTTTCGTACTTCGAGCAGAAATTTTATGGAAACAAGAACAAAGTGATTTCTCGCTGTAACTTCGTCCTGAACAAGGATTTTAATTTATGCGCTAATTCGTTTCTTAACGGTGTGGTGATTTGCTTTTCTTTAACTGTGTTAGGAAATATTCGAATATATATTGCTGTGTGCCTTTTTTGTATTCCGAACAGGAAAAAGGAGCAAAGGATACTATCATTTCACGAATTCTCTGTAGACCAGGACAAAACTACGGAGTGGCTAAAAACAGGTGGCACCCTCATCTTCGTTTTCCGTTTCTATTTCGGGTATTTACCTTCTTTCTTTCTTTCTTTCTTTCTTTCTTTCTTACTCTGTTTACCCCTCCAGGGTTGGCTTTTCTCTCGGACTCAGTGAGGGATCCCACCTCTACCACCTCGAGGGTAGTGTCCTGCAGCGTGAGCCTGCGGATCGGGGGATTAAACTGGGAAGGATTACCAGTACCTCGCCCAGGCGGCCGCAACTTATATGCTGAACAGGGGCCTTGTGTTGGGGATGGGAAGATTGGAAGTCAGAGACAAGGAAGAGGGAAGGAAGCAGCCGTGGCCTTAAGTTAGTTACCATCCCGGCATTTGCTTGGAGGAGAAGTGGGAAACTACGGAAAACCACTTCGAGAATGTCTGAGGTGAGAATCGTTACACCCCTCTACACAGTTGACCTCCCAAGGCTGAGTGGGGTCCGTTCCAACCCTCGTACCACTTTTGAAATGTTGTGGCAGGGCCAGGAATCGAACCCGGGACTCCGGGAGTGGCAGCTAATCACGCCAATCAGGTATTTTTACCCATGAATTTTCTTTCATAGAATAATCCTTTAGGCGGTGTCGTATTTGCCATATGACAGCAACACAACACATTCTTATCCAAGATAATCTGAACTTTAACATTTAAATATTGAGAAGTAGGAATCACTACTGCTATGACGGTAAGGCCAACGTATGAAGTGTTGGTACCTGAGCAATGGGGCCGATTAACTAGATGTTAGGCCCCTTTAGACAACAAGCATCATCATCATCGAGCAGAGAACAGTTTAGAGTTTATTTACTCAATATACTTTTCTCTCACTGAATTTTTCATTTAAAATTCTTCTTCTTTTTTCGCTAATTCTTTTACGTCGCACCGACACAGATAGGTCTTATGACGCCGGTG
Source organism: Anabrus simplex (assembly GCF_040414725.1). Taxonomy (NCBI): domain Eukaryota; kingdom Metazoa; phylum Arthropoda; class Insecta; order Orthoptera; family Tettigoniidae; genus Anabrus; species Anabrus simplex. Next base: position 241,025,203 of record NC_090272.1, on the reverse strand, counting down.
GTATAGGAAAGGGAAGTAGAAAGGAACCGGCCGTGGCCTTAATTAGGGTACAGGCTGATGTGAAAATGGGAAACCACGAAAAACCATCTCCAGGGCTGCCGGCAGTGGAGTTCGAACCCACTATCTCCCGGATGCAAGCTCACAGCTGCACGCCGCGCGGCCAACTTGTTCCACCCTACTGCATTTCAAGTAAAAATTATTGTCTGAATTTAGCACGGTCAACTTGCCCGGTATTTAATATTCTAGTGAAAGGTATGAATGAAATATAATCTGAAACTACATATATTGGAATTAAAATTTGAACATGTTTGAGTCAAAATATTTATGGTATGCATACAACGAATAGGGAAAAAGTAAGACTTTTACGTTTTGTCCAGCCCCCTTCCTGAGAGCAGCGCTTGAAGAATTTTAAAACTCTAATTGAACAATGACTCTTAATCTCAAGTTTAACATGATAAGACAAAAGCATTGTGGTAAGTTCTGCTAAGTATCTAAATGCCATGATAATAAAAACGATTACTATTATTTCTCACATTTAAGGAACGTCAGCTGGACTACTCCATCCTCCGCAGTTAACATTTCACGACGTTATTTTGGCACATATCAATGAAAGTAGCCTTTAGGATTAATCATTTTAACAATATTAGTCAATGTAACATTCTTTTTAATTCCCTAAATTAAGATACATCGGCAATCAGAGTCAATATCAGAACGTCAGCTGGAGTAAGTCATCTCGCCGCAGTTTCATTTCACGACATCATTTTGGCAAATATCAACGAAAGTAACCTTTAGGATTAATCATTTTAACAGTATTAAGATATGTAACATTCTCCATAACTCTAAATTACGATAAATCGGCAATCAAAGTCAATATATTTTCCACAAAGAAGTATGCATTTCTACCGCAAATAGGTCGGCCGCCATCGCCACGTGTCGAGCAGTGTAACTACTCCGATTACATTGCGTGGACCCGATTGTCAAGGCCGGTAAGGAGCTAGCTAGAGCGACGCATTAAGTCGGCCGTGCATTTACAATACGATACAGAAGTTGAAAATTAGAAAAGCGGCTGAAATTGAATGGGTGCTCGCAAAAATGGGCTAACCAACAAATTTGGAAAAAAAATTTAGTTATGTGCTCCCTTCAATTGCGGACGGTTCAAAGTATCTTCTGTGAGTAGGGCTATCATCAGGCAATCCTGTGTGATGAGATACAACGCTCTGAATTCTATGCCATTTTGTTTAGGCCGATTTTGTTATTGCAAAATCGGGCTAACAGACGTTTACGGAGGAGGCCGTATAGATGGCATTGCTGTATATGTAGGTTAGCAAACCTTATCCCCATGTTTACTAGAGGCTGTGGGTGTTTATGTTTTTGTGCCAGATGAATGGAAGGATTTTGTAAAAAGAGCTAAAGTAAGAAAGCCATTTCATGTAGTAAAAATGATAAGTGATAATTTTGTGAGCACTCAACCTTTGCTAGAAAAATTAACCAAGAGAATGGTATCTGTAAATAAGCAAAAAGTACTAGTTAGTAAAGTTCCAGGCATAATTTTTATGAAAGATGTACCATTTAAGTATTTTTAAAATATTTATATAGTATTGTTGAGGAATATGATTCTGTTCACCTTCACAAAAGGAACAGTAATGGTGGTCGGCCATCACTTGCTAGTGTTCAGCTGTCACCAAAGTACAGTATTACAAGTCCAATAAAGCCATCAAACCTAAGGACTTGCTTGAGCTACTTGAATATGTCCCTGCAATATATCACCAGTATTACAGAGAATTGACAGCTGGCAATGGCCAAGAGGTAACTGAGGAATCATTTTCCAATACATTAGAATATGACACATATGACTGATGATTGTCCCATGAGGGAAAGTTACGTCATATTTCAAAATATGTCTGAAGCACCTTTATGTCTAAGAAAACCCATGGTACTTATGCCTTTGGAAGGGATCTGGCCTGCCCAGCGACTGCTACTCAGCCCGAAGGCCTGCAGATTACGAGGGGTCGTGTGGTCAGCACGACGCATCCTCTCGGCCGTCATTCTGGGTTTTTGACACCGGGGCCCCATCTCACCGTCAGATAGCTCCTAAATGCTAATCACGTAGGTTGAGTGGACCTCGAATCAGATCTCAGGTCGAGATAAAAATCCCTGACCTGGCCGGAAATCGAACCAGGGGCCTTCGGACAAGAGGCAGGCACGCTACCCCTGCACCACTGGGGCCGGCATCTTTATGTCTAGTTTGCTGTGTAAAACACCTTTTTGTATTGTATGATCATAAAATAGTCCGCTTCTGTGGTGTAGTGGTTAGCGTGATTAGCTGCCACCCCCGGAGGCCCGGGTTCGTTTCCGGGCTCTGCCACGAAATTTGAAAAGTGGTATGACGGCTGGAACGGGGTCCACTCAGCCTCGGGAGGTCAACTGAGTAGAGGTGGGTTCGATTCCCACCTCAGCCATCCTGGAAGTGGTTTTTCGTGGTTTCCCACTTCTCCTCCAGGCGAATGCCGGGATGGTACCTAACATAAGGCCACGGCCGCTTCCTTCCCTCTTCCTTGCCTATCCCTTCCAATCTTCCCATCCCTCCACAGAGCCCCTGTTCAGCATAGCATGTGAGGCCGCTTATGAGTCTCACACATTTCTGTCTTAACTCCTCAGCCTCATCCGTAGGTAGTTTGTGGATGGCTGCCTCAACGGAAGTAATTAACTGCTTAGTGGGAATTTTAGAGGGAGCGACAGCGAAATTAAGACCCCTAGCTCGAACTGCCGTTTGGTTCTCGTCCAAGGATTTCTTGGAAAGATTGACGATAGTTTTACTAGCATCGGGGTTCGTGCGAGAGACTGCCTGTTTCTGAGCTAGACGGAGGAACTTTGATTTCTGTCTGAATGACACCTGGTTGAATTTTCGTTCAGCCTGTATAGCAGTAATGCGATCGAAAATCATCCATTTTTTACGCGAGTGAATGTTGCTTAACAGCAGGTGTAAACGAAACAACTCTCGGGAGACTGAATCCAGTTCCCTACGAGTGTTATGCACTTTCTCGATCACAAGAGCCTTGCTAGCGCGTTGATATATTCTCCTGGCTTTCGGTGTATTTAACGTGTGCTTCAACTTTACACAGTTGTGAATGATGTTATGGTCCCTGCATCGCAGTAAAAAGCACAAAGAAGAATAGATTTCTTTCTCCTTAATTTTCTGAATTTTGAAGCCTTCTTGAAAGTTTCAACCCCATAGAGGATTTTGATGTTGCCATTGATGCTTTCACGGCTAATACTTATAGACATGTTATTGTATAGGCTTTTGGGCTTGTGCCGTGTCAAGAAAATATAGCGAAATTCTTAACGTTTCGCAGAAAACTGTGCCCTGTGTCCTCAGAAGAATTCTCGACTGTCTACGAGAAAGGTTTCTTAAACAATGATACTTTTGAATCTGGAACGTTATAATCAAAGAGGATAGAATAGAATAGAGATGAAACTCAATGATAAATTTCGGTTCCAAGCCACTTGGCGCTAGTAGTTTTAGTCTCTTTTCCGAGATAGCGCCACAGTGTGCATTCTGGTGCAATACCTTAGTATTACTATCAACAGATAGCGCGCAGAATTAACATCCGGCGCAGTGACGCACATCCGGGTATGCTTACGGCTCCTCCCCCCTCCTTTCCCTGCCCCTCCCCCCACCCCCGCCAAACGGCGATAATTATGCAGTTCTACTACTTACATGCCCAATACATTGTAATTCATATATTTTTATTTCCAAGTACTTACTACGTTGAAAATAATGATCTGATACCCCTAGTTCGTATGGCATACTATGTTACTGAGAACATAACCACACACCTCAAAGCAACTTTAACTTCAAATGAATGATTGACACATTAACACAAAGCTGATATTATAACAAATAAGAAATCCCTTCGGAAGCAAGACAACAGAGCACACCATATGCAAGACAATGGGGTATCACATCAATATCCAAGTACCACATGAAAATAAAAATAACAGAATTAAATGCACTGAGACAGGAAATATATAGAACTACATTAATAGAACCATTCAGCTTTCAGCCCCTGATGTGTACTCAAACAGGAAATACAGGATTTCAGGACGACTGGCGAAGATATATTTCAAATAAACAAGCACAAGGAACTAAGATTTACATCACAAGCACATGAGCACTTGGAATTCAAACAACACAAATACTGTAGCATCATGGGAACTATCGATTAAAATCGATATAGGTTCGAACAAGGTTAATCGATTGAGTAAAGTCGAATTCGATGCAATTCAGCAATATTATCTCCACAATGCTTGACGTTTTATGGCTAATTAATTTGTTAGAAGTGCCCACTGATTGAGGTTAGACTTGAAATACTTTAAATACTTCACTTCGAGACAAACTGCCTTTAGTTATTAACAACGCTCATTTCATGCTTACTAGCGTGCCATCTACAGAACGTGTATATAACTATTTACACGTTATGAATGACCTCCAGCGCCATCTAGAAAAAGAGACTGAAACTACCTGAAGCTAGCTACAGATTGGAACCAAAAGCCCTATTAGAGTTTCACCCCCCTGAGGGTTATAATAGAAGTAGAAGCGGAAATGATACGTTCAATCACCACCAGATGGCCCGTAGGACGTAGCACAACGCTAGCGTTCGAAGAGGAAGCTGCCCGAACCACCACAATCAGACTGAGTGGTTCACATAACGTGTTTGCGTAACATATGACAGGTGTAAGACATAGACATATGCCTGGAATGAAACATCGGGCGACAAGGAACGTACGAATTTGGGAAACACCGAGACGAAATAACAATAGTGAAGGGGCAGGGAAGGGAACTACCTACGTAAATTCTTAATGGCTGACAACCAGGTATTACTTAATTGATAGCGGTGTCCCTGTTCAAATTGTTAGGTTTACTACGTATTTCCACAGCTTCCCGTATAATCCTGGACCTGTTGTCTCTAGTGTGGGTAAGATCTCGAGCATCTTGGAACATGACATCATGACCTGACGATAGAGCGTGCTCAGCTATTGGCGATTTGCCAGGTTGGTTGAGACGAATATTACGTTCATGTCCTTTGATACGGGTACCAATGGACCGGCATGTTTGGCCGATGTATACTTTGCCGTACGTACAGGGAATTTTGTTTACCCCAGGATGTAAAAGTGGGGACAATTTTTCTTTGGTTTTACTCAGACTGTGAGCAATTTTAGTGGCGGTGCCAAACACGGTTTTTATATTGTGTTTGAGGAGGACCTTGGCATTTATTATGTTAAATTACCATCGTTTATATAAAATGTACGTGATATTTTCGTGTTAGCCAATACCAGCAATCTGGCTACTTCGGTCTCCATGTTTTTCTTATATTACGGTCTGAGGATTGGAGTCGGTCTTGGTTAGACTAGACGACTATCGTAAAATTTTGAGATGAGTTTACATTAGGTTCGTTCCATCACACTCCCTGTACCAGTACATTATCTCCTTGCGCATGCGGAACACGAAAAATCCTTTCCAACGCAGTCAAAATTGCGTTCATGTATTCGTCCGTCTACAGCAGTCAGGCGTTCCAACTAACTCTATGCATCGATCCTGGTGGTCGGAACTAGTCCGCAGTCTAAAGAATGTACCGAGCCGTACGTTTCTGTGACATGTGCAGAAACACCCACTGTATCGTTGCCTCCCGCTGTACGCTGATTTCTTTGGAGTTGCTTAATCAGCTGTTTTATGCACTTGCGGGCACTTCTCCCATTAATAAATTAATCAGCTATTTGGTTACTGAGGTTAGGATGGATAGTGACGGCGAAGAGGAGGTTCTATTTTTCGCAAAAAGAAAAGGAAATGAAAATATTTAGGTAACGGTAATTAAATATCTTTCTTTAGTTATTTATATATTGTATTACGTTAGGCCTATAGTTTATAAAGACACAAAAGCTACCAGGTGAAACAAAATATAACTGAAATGCGATGTATTTTTCAGAAGAAACTGTTCCTCATTATAATGAAAATGCGTTTTTTCGAGCATTTTCGCATTAGCCGAGGAGTTGCTCAAGATATTACAAATCGATATGAAAGAAGTGAGCATCACAAAAGACATTATGGGCAGTATGGAAAAATTTCGGCATTCCACCAGGTTAGTACAGTAATCAGGTTTAATTCGCTAAAATTTGTAGAGACTTGTTTTAAAAGTTTCGCGAATATGATATTTTCAATTATTTTGAGATCCTCATTTTCTTATGGTCAGGTTTCAGTGATGTTGCTGACAGATTTAACATCGCTCTAAGTTCGCTACATGGAATTGTTAGGAGAATGGCTATATTTCTGAGTAATTTATCACCCGAAATTATTACATGGCCCACTGAAAATGAAAAGACAGTTAGTGCCCAATACTTCGAAGCTAACGGATTTCCTGGTGTCATTGGAGCTATAGATGGATGTCATATTAAAGTTGACAAACCAGAAAACGATCCGGACTCCTATATAAACAGGAAAGGATCGTATTCAGTTCAGGTGCATTACTAATTTTTAAATTTGTAATTTATTATAATTGTGCAACCATTAAAATTGTTATATGGAAGTGGGTATGAACAATATTTCTCTTTTCAGATGCAAGCTGTTGTGGATCACAAAAAAAAATATAGACGTTTTTATTGGCTATCCAGGCTCGGTCCACGATAGCAGTGTTTTTAGAACTTCGCCTCAGGGGAATAATCTTGTGGAAAAGTGTGGCCGTTATCACATACTTGGCGACAGCGGTTATCCACTTCAACGGAACTTGCTGACTCCATACAAAGGTAGAGGCAACCTGACTCCACAAAAAAACCTACAATGTAAAACTACCGGTATCAAAAAATCGCTATGTAGTGGAGCATGCTCTCGGACTTTTGAAACAGAAATTTTGACAGATGTACCATATCAAATTAAGAAGCATTTTCCTTATTACTAATGTCATAAGGGCAGCTTGTATTTTGTACAACATTGCGATAAATGATGAATTCATTGTACGCTTAGAAGAAATAAGGGATATTGAAAGGTGACGAGGAAGATGAGGATGATACCAAACGGAACATTGACAATGTAGCAAATAATCTGTATTAAGCACAATTCTTTCCTTTTTCAAAATTGTTTTCAAATATTATATTAAGCGATAATTTAAACTAATATATATAAAGAAGGCAGCTAAGAATAACATAATGGCAAGCATAATTTCCAATTTCTTTGAAAACATTTAAGAAAAGGCTAGGAAAATACCAGATAGGGAAGCTGCCACCTGGGCGACTGCCCTAAATGCAGATCAGTATTCATTGATTGATTGATATTAAACGTAATGTAAAAAAGGTACTAAAACAAAAAATTCAAAGATTTAAAATTAAATAAAATTGAAATTGTATGTAATGCAGTAAATAATTAACACAGCAACACAACTTCATGCCAGTCACTGGTTACGTTCATATTGTTTTTCTAAAATGAGAACTTCCCTCTCAAGCAAAGCAGTGTTTCTTTCTTCTTGTTCTAAACGCTTCTTTTGATGTTGCAATCTATCCTGCCTTATCAGTTCCAAAACAATATTTTTTTCTTTTGCCTAATTGATTTTTGAGCACTGCCTTCTTTGGTGTTCACATTGGTCTCTGCTTCACTTCCAAGCTTTCATGCATCGGGACGATTGTGTCTGACGCCAATAACACTTCTGGATTCATATTTTTTGGTACCATAAAATTCCTCCAACTCATTCACGTTCTCGAAGTACCTTTTGCCGCTCCCTGTTGAATTTTTCGCGTCTCTGTACTTCTTATAATTTCTGTCGAGAGCACGCCATCTGTTCTCACAATTGCTTTCCGCGACTTTCCTTTTTTGCATCACAGTAAGCTCTTCTGCTCTTACCTTCGACATTTGTCTTATTGGACTTATTTTAAAGGTCCCTACTTGATGTCGACATTGTTTGTACAAGTTAATCAAGGCCTTGGTACCATTTACATCCCACACCAAAACTTTGGGATTTGAATTGGATGTCCCTGCGCCTTCCTCATCGAATATGATGAATTCGGAGGAGTCTGAAACATACAAGTATTCCCGTTCTCTTACTTTATTTCAAATTTTGTGTTTACAGAAATAAAATGTAGGTTGACCGGTATATCAACAGAAATAAAAAAATGTTTATAGGTCTAACATCAAAATTTTTCGCAATACGGTCAAAATTACAAACATATAAATTGCATAATTGTAGAAATATTACGTCAGTTAATATTTAAATAAAATACTTACCTTTCATGTTTCTGATACCTTTTTAACAGTTTTAAAACTTGTGGTAATCTATTTGTTAATGCTGAGAGGTAATATCAAGGAAACTTTATATATGACGTATATTTCAGCATTCATTGGCTTGCGTTACTCCTATTCCTTGGAGTTCATGAACGAGAATCTATTCCAACCGTTGCCTACGAAATATACAAGGCCGGGATATAGCTACTAATTTTCCGCTGAAAAGGCGGCCCGACCGTGTTCACGGTTTGGGCTAGATATCAGGTTTCTGTTCTGCTCTTGACGGACTTTAACATTGTGATGTACGGAGTATTGTGATGTTGTGTTGATTTTATGCAATTTATTGCGAGTATTGTTTCTGTCGGTGAGTGTCCGTGAGACTGAAAAGCATGGTGCACTGTTGTGTATCTCTATATACTTCGGATTCCGCTATAAAGCAAGAACAAGTGACGTTCCATAAATTTCCTTCGGAGTGCGGTTTAAGAGAGAAATGCAAGCAAGCTATTTCGAGGCACGAGTATGTAGATTGCATTTTACAACATCAGATTTCAGTGTAAGCATATCAATCAAACGAATTCTCCCCAACGAAGTTCCTTCTGTTTTTAGTGTATATCCTGTTCACAACAAAAAAATGACAAACGCAAGAAGGCCCCAGCTCCCAGAAATGACGTATTGCCATCAAAATTTAGTAAGATTTCTGATTCAGATAACGATGAACATACCATACATTCTGTATATAACTGTTCTACGTCAGCCACCAAAAAGATCGGGCGAGTTGGCCGTGCGGTTAGAGGTGCGCGGCTGTGAGCGTGCATCCGGGAGATAGTGGGTTCGAATCCCACTATCGGCAGCCCTGAAGATGGTTTTCCGTGGTTTCCCATTTTCATACAGGCAAATGCTGGGGCTGTACCTTCATTAAGGCCAAGGCCGCTTCCTTCCAACTCCTAGGCCTTTCCTATCCTATCAGCGCCATAAGACCTATCTGTGTCGGTGCGACATAAAGCCACTAGGAAAGAAAAAAGTAGTTCCTACAAGTCTCGTTTCTATGTCAAGGAAAGGCTACGAGAATCTATGTTAAATCTAAATATATATTGGTGAGATTTCAAATGCCAGATTACAGAAAACAGTCTTTATATTGAGAAGTAGGTAATGAAATCAGAAAAATTATTTGATACCGTTATATGAACTTGACCAAAAGGTTTTTAAAAAAATTGAAAATGATGGTACAAATGATCATTTAGGAGCTTTATTCCTATTAGAACATATTGAATCTTACGGAAGAAAAAGTGAAATACGGAGAAACGACGCTAAAAATTTGCGTCTTCTGTCATAAGGAAGCACCTACCGGCTACAGATTTGAGATCCTTGCACTGCCTAACTGTACCACGTCAGAAGATGCTGAAAAATTACATAGGATTTTCTAATGATGAAACGAGCATAACATCGCTCTCAAAACAGCGGCTGCAATAGGCCTACGAATGTCGCAACATCAGATGTGCGGAGGAAAAGATACGATCGCTGATAATTTATAAGATAGTGATTAAGCCCAAATTTATTTATGACCGCAGTGTCAATCACTTTATCAGATACACTGAGGCAGAAATAGAGAAAACGGGAATAAGTGACAAACTCGCTACGTACAGACTTCTCTACGTCTTTCGTGAATTACTTACTTCGTTTAAGCAAAGTGTAAGAAATACGTTGTAGAAAGTAAGTCATAAACTGCTCTTGGTCTATGTTATTATCTCACATCTGTTTGGTGTCTTCTGAAATTACTAGTTTTAATGAATGTTTTTAAAGTTGGAATTCAAGAAGACAGATTGGGGCAAATATTCGTTTATAGGAAGGGGAGTTAGGGATTGGAATAACTTACCAAGGGCGATGTTCAATAATTTTCCAATTTCTTTGCGATCATTTAAGAAAAGTCTACGAAAGCAACAGACAGTGAATCTGCCATCTGGGCGACTGCCCGAAATGCAGATCAGTAGTGACTGATTGATACTCGAACGTGTTGCAATGAGCGGGCGGGACAGCTCAGTAAAGACAAATACAATAGAGACATTATGCGACACTTATGGATTTAGCCTCATTAAAATGAGAGGCAATTCGACGGTGGTGCTCCTAGTGACTTTACCTAAAAAGTCGCGCTAAATTTAAACATCAATGGAAATGGATATACGAAAATGGATAAATAAATTACGCCTAGAAAGAAAGTATTATTGAGATATTAACTTCGAAGTTGCTAAAGCAATTCTGGATAAATGAATGAAGAATTTTTTAAAAGGTTATTATTTAAAGACTGAAATTAGACATATAAACAAGATGTGAAATGGACTGCTGCGAAATGGGTTGATCTTTCATTTATGCATTACTTTTTTTGCTTTAGCATTCCTGCCCGAACTTTTAAGGTTAGATTTGTTTTTTATTTAAAAAGCATTGTATCATCACATTAAGACACTTGTCAATAAAAATATCGGCACATTCCTTACGCACATGATGCAATGAATTAACGTTTAAATGCTGGACAATTTTCCTCTTAACATGAAGCCTACTAACAGAAAAGAAAATCTATAAAATCCCGGCTTTAATCTGAGAAGATGGATAAAAGAAATAAAAGTATGAAAATATTGTCGATAGTGATGCTTTGAGGAATATTTACATACAATTAGAGTAAAAATGTAACATACCCTTGGCTGTATAGTCAAGGATTTTTAAAGTCGCTGGCCTGGAAATGATCTGAATAGATCTTATAATTCTTATGTAAGCGTACCGTCCCTTCTTTCTTGTACACCTTATCCAAATCACTTCTGTGGCATTTCAAAACGCACAGATCACACTTACAACAACACATCTGTATTGAAGGTGCACTACACTACGGCCCACGAGAGTTGAAGTCTGACATTTGAGCGGCGGAAGCGGTAACTACGAAGTAAGTTGCGTTGTCATAGTTCCTCAATCTGCGGCATATCACTCTTTTATACAGGCTGAATATTTAATCAACTGTGTTGGCCTAATGCAATTCAATAAAACTTTGACCCGTTCCTAAGCTCGTGTTAATAATTTCGGCATATATGACAGAACACGTCATTGCCGATAAATACGAGATTTCATATTCACTAATCTGACAATAACCCCAACAAATGTACATATCAGATAGAGAGTAGAACTGTACAACTAGCCACTGATTAACTTACAACGAAAAATAACAACGAAAATAATATTCAGGAAACAAACATGTTAATAATTCCATAAACCAGCAACAACAAACGCAGCTAACACAGTAGGTACTATTTCGAATATCACAAAAGCGACTGAGAGCAAGCCAACAGCCAACCCACGTGGCGATAGCGTTCTTGAATGTGGAATCTTTGTTATTGTTGCCATAGCAACAGCCCATTTTCGAGCAGCGTTAGTCAACTTTTACTCACCAGTGGCACTAAACGTCAGACTTCAACTCTCGTGAGCCCTGCTGTATACAATAAAGTATGCGTATTATATTTTAAGCCAGTTAAAATATGGGTCGAGCAGGTCAGAAGGTTATGAAGGTACCGTACTATAAAAATCTCTCTGTCACTGGAAGAATATACTGTATATGCAAACACAATATTACTTACATTTTCTTGTCACGACGGAAGCGAAAGAAAGACCGCGCTTTTTTCTCTACTTCACAGTTACTGCAGCCAAACACTACACATACCTTTCCCCTCATGTTGAGAGGAGATATCAAGGAATGGCACACGCTACTATTTAATTATGCGAACTCACTGAAAACGCATAAATAACACCAAAAACTTCACACACAAATACACGTGCTCTTATGACAGAATTAGTAGTTCTCAGGCCTACCCGCTAGAGAGAGCTCTAATAGCTGTCCCTCGATATCTTGCTGAGTGTCGCGTATTGTCTCTACTGTATTTGGTAATTCTCTAGCGACGCTTGTCGGAAGTATCTCGAGGCCGAGTCTTGTGTGCTGTATTTCCCGGCCTTTGTATCTCGTAGGCAACGTTCAAATACAATCCAATTGTGTATCAATCCCGGAACCGATACGAGGTCAGTGCATGCGTATAGAGCGATATAGGGATGCGTCCATGTACTGACAGCAAACTGCGTCTATTATCTTCTGCCAGAAAGTGCAACTATCGCCAGTCGATGCGCGCGCTCGACTATCGTAAATTTCGTGATGTGTTTACATCTTCTAGCTCGTTGGTTTACATTCTCTTCCATCATAGATCGCAACTATCGGCAGTCGATGCGCGCGTATTTCCCTCTCTACTGCTCGTAGATTTGCGCACCCTCCACCCGCTCAACGATGCAACAAATAGAGATGCTCTTGGCAGAAATACTTTTGTCACCTCGAGAGAGGGAAGAGAGAACTACCTCTCTAACCCCCCACCCCCCGAAATCAACAAGACAAAACATTCTCGGTTCCTTAACCTCTGAGGTTAGCCTTGCACTCTTGGGCGCTTCAGCACGCGGTGTGAGGTTAAGCCCCGTGAAGATGACAGCTGTAGTGATAGAGTCGTTCTGTTATTCGAATTCCGCGCCACACACCTCTCAAAAGCACATGGTGCGAATTTAGGACCTCTCAAGATGACAGTTGTGAGGTTAGGGTCGTCTCTTTTTCAAAATTCCACGTCTCACACTTGTCAAAAGCACGTGGTGTGAGGTTAGAACCTGTCAAGATGACAGCTGTGAGGTTAGGGTCGTTCTCTTATTCGAATTCTGCGCCCAAAACCTGTCAAAACAAAACAAGTGCACGTGGTCTTGTTTGTAACCAATATCACGTGGCCGTGACGTCATGGTGTCAGTGACCTCTCGAGACATTCTGATTCAGCTCCCATTGTTTTATAACATACTTTCGTCTACTACGGTTAAGTAATAACTACATTCCCGCTAAAACTGATATATATCTGGCAATTACAACCCAAGAAATAGGATAATTATACACAGTAATTACACTTACTCTTAATAATAATGTTTTTGGCTTTGGCTCTACGTCCTACTAACGACTTTAACGGTTTTCGGAGACGCCGAGGTGCCGGAATTTAGTCCCGCAGGAGTTCTTTTACAAGCCAGTAAATCTACTGACACGAGGCTGACATATTTGAGCACCTTCAAATAATATCGGACTGAGCCAGGATCGAACCTTCCACGTTGGTGTCAGAAGGCCAGCGCCTCAACTGTATGAGCCACTCAGCCTGGCACAGCTACTTTTGGCTCACTTGAATTGAAAATTTGCTGTCCTGTTTTTTATTGAAGCAAGATGTTGGTAATATTGTGGGTGGTCGGGTATGGCGTGGGAGAGAATTTACCCATTAAGTTGGCCGCTCGGTTAGGGTTGCGTAGCTGTGAGCTTGCATTCGGGAGATAGTGGGTTCGAACACCACTGTCGGAAGCCCTGAAGACAGATTTGCGCTGTTTCCCATTCTCACACCGGACAAATGCTGTGGCTGTGCCTTTATTAAAGCCACGGTCACTTCGTTCCAACTCCTAGCACTTTCCTATCCCATCGTGGCCGTAAGACCTATCTGCGCTGAGGCAACGTAAAGCAGAAACTAGAGAGAGAAAGTAGGAATGACATAATCTCCGCAGAGTGGCGCAAGCTAACGGGGACATCTGGAACTCTTTCTCGATAGGGGACTTGCTAGTCTCCTGCAACTCCCTGAGACCGATACTGGCGAGCATGCTACCTGATGCTATGCAGGCTTTAGGCTCATCCCTGCTGAGGTACATTGCGCTGCGCTGTCCGCTAGGCAGTTACCGTAGGAAAGCAAATCCGTGAGTTTGTTTCGAAGGCAGCAGCGCTTATTGGTCCGCTACGAAGCATTAGTACAGTGAACGAGCAAAGATGATTGATTTTAACATGTTTTTGAATATATGTCAGGTTTATTAAACTATAACATTAGAAGAAAACATGATAAATGAAGTGCAAAATTATTGGGAGTTGTGCAACACTGCAACAATACCACACACCGCCCCTGCTATTTTTACAAAAGCATAGCCTATATTAGTTAAAGAAATACATTGTAATTACTTCATAAGTTATAATAATATTACCGGTACGGTATTGATTTTACGTCCCACTAACTATATTTTTACGGGTTTCGGAGATGCCGAGGTGCCAGAATTTTGTCCCGCAGTAATTCTTTTTCGTGCCGGAAAATCCACCAACACGAGGCTTGAGTACCTTCAAATACCACTCGACTGAGCCAGGATTGAGCTCAGAAGGTCAGTGCCCTACCGTCCAAGCTATTCAGCCTGGCGGTTCGTAAGTATGTAGGGTTATACAAATAGTACAGTATACAGGATGAAGCGTAATTCGCGCACTCGGGCGTAGCAGCGCGACTCCTCACATGCCAGCAATAAAAAAATGTCTCTTACAAAATTTCGTCTTGCGAGTATATCCGGTAGAAAACGGACGTTGAAGAGTAGCAATCTGGCAACACTGTAACCATATGTAGGGTAACTACCGCTGTCAGCACGTTCTCGTCGTGCTGTACAGTTGGTGCACTGGGTAGAGTTTTTGGTTGGCATGCAGGAGGTCGATGGTTCGATCCTGGGTTGAGGCGCATTTTTTATTTGCTAATTTCCATCTGACATTACCTACTGTAATACAGTAAGACACCGTTTCTGAGGTGACATGTATCGTACATTTACAACATTTTGTAACGCTTAAACAACAAATACCTGGTTAGACTAATAAGAAATAGACAGCTGAAACAAACAGGTTTCACATCTAGTAGGTGAAGTGGTGCGAATAAATTCACCCTCACGACGTGGAAAGGGCGCCTTTCAAAGCTGACCAATGAAAACGATTGTTCGTCCATTTCTTGGATCGTAGTATGTAAGTGCAAATGGTTTCTAGAGGACCCACTGCAATCGCTGTTGACGATTAAGATGTCAGATACCATACCACCTGTACTACATTTCATCATCATCATCATCATCTGTGTACCCTCCAGGTTCGGTTTTTCCCTCGGACTTAGCGAGGGATCCCACCTCTACCGCCTCAAGGGCAGTGTCCTGGAGCTTCAGACTCTTGGTCGGGGATACAACTGGGGAGCATGACCAGTACCTCGCCCAGGCGGCCTCACCTGCTATGCTGAACAGGGGCCTTGTGGAGGGATGGGAAGATTGGAAGGGATAGGCAAGGAAGAGGGAAGGAAGCGGCCGTGGCCTTAAGTTAGGTACCATCCCGGCATTCGCCTGGAGGAGAAGTGGGAAACCATGGAAAACCACTTCCAGGATGGCTGAGGTGGGAATCGAACCCACCTCTACTCAGTTGACCTCCCGAGGCTGAGTGGACCCCGTTCCAGCCCTCGTACCACTTTTCAAATTTCGTGGCAGAGCCGGGAATCGAACCCGGGCCTCCGGGGGTGGCAGCTAATCACGCTAACCATTACACCACAGAGGCGGACCTGTACTACATTTATAAAAGAAAAAACATACGCCTGAACCCAGGATCGACCACTCGACCTCCTGGATGGTAATCCAAAACTCTATCCACTGCACCAACTGTACAGTACGACTAACTCCTGTTGACAGAGGTAGTTACCACACATGTGGTTACAGTGTTGCCAGATTGCTACTCTTCAACGTCGTTTTTCTGCTGGATATACTCGCAAGACGAAATTTTGTAAGAGACATTTTTTTATTGCTGGCATGTGAGGAGTCGCGCTGCGACGCCCGAGCGCGCGAATTACGCTTCACCCTGTATACATATTTCATACACAGCAACAATATACACAGTAGGCCTGTGAATAACTTAGTTCATTACAAGGCCAGTAATGGTCCAACTCTTTGGCTGAATGGTCAGCGTTTGAGTCCTTCGGTCGAGGGTTCCAGGTTTGATTCGCGGCAGGGTTGGGGATTTTAATAGCGTCCGATAAATACTTCTGGCTCGAGGAGCGGGAGTATGTGTTTGCCCCAATACTTTCTTTATATTCAGACAACACACTACACTACCAACCTCCAAAAAAAATGTTCAATAGTGATTATATTCCTCCATATAGGGTTGACATCAGCAAGGGCATCCGGTCATGAAACAGAGCCAAATCATTGTGTGTGTGAGTTCCCATTCGTGACTCCACAAGTGTGGGAAATGCAACATGAGAAAAGGCCAGTAATGAATATTTCCTAAATTTCTTATACTTCACAAAAACCTATCATATACCACATTAACCCTACTGTATATAATTGTTAAACCAAGACTGATATTCAAGTGAATCATATAAACATAAAATAGAGTTACTTAGACATCACTGCAGTTGATTAAAGAAATGGTCTAGCTCCATAGCTGAATGGTCACCGTCTAGACCTTCGGTTCTCCGGGTTAGATTCCCGGGCAGGTAGGAGATTTTAATCGTAAAGGTTAATTTCCTTGGTTCAGGGACTGGGCATTTGTCCTGTACCCAATATTCCTTCAACTCATGTACCACATATTGCACCATCTACTACTACATTAACCTATTATTAAATTATTATTACATTAATCTTCAGGTTTAATTCTTAATACAAAGAAATTAAATCGTCCAAAGGGTTCCTGACAAATGGAGAATGAAAATAAAGGGTAGTGGCAAATTCTTTTAACCTGTCATTCAGCCTTTGCAGTTTGTTGGCTGGAGTCTTATCTTGATGTTGTTTATACAGACACAATGGTTTATGCCTACCTGACGAAGCACTTAAGGTCATACAGTACATATCATCTACTAGAGCTTTGAGACTGTCTATGATAGTGCTTAGTTCAGGCAGTGTTTTCTTCATTCATCTCTTTTTCTGGTGCAAATACTTTTTTTTATTTTTTTTTTATTTCTGTAAGCAGTTCCCTTAATTTTCAATAGGTCTGTCTGGAGGCTAACACAAATTTCTCCACTTTTATTAAAGACAGAATGTTCTACATCATGTATAGAGAAGTCTAACAAAAGGACTTTTACAGTTTATGGAGTAATTGTAAGGACTCTCTCCTATAAAGATCTTAAAAATGTATATATGTTCAGTCCGTCAGAGATGCCACTGGTGGGATCCTCAACAGCTCTGCCATCACCTGTCATAGATGGCCTACGCATCACTGAAGAGGCGTACTAGGGAAATGAGGAGTGAGGTAGTTTCCCGTTGCTTTCCTCACCGAGCCAGAGTTGCTATTACATATCAATCTGCCAAGCCCACTGAAATGCATGCACCAACCGACCCTATGAGCAACATTTTCACACCATTCATAGCAGGGACTGGCTGCATAAGGATTGGCATTACTAGCATCGCTCATACCTCGGTCACTTTCATATTGTCAAAGCCAAGGATAAGACAGAGACAGATCAATGAAAGTAACAAAATTACTCTAGCCTATACCATAAGACATAGTGCACTGTAAACACTAGGTCCTGGCAGCAAAGGCATATCTTAAAAATAGCATTATTTAAATATGTACCGAACTTTGATGTATTTTTCACATCAAACAGTTAAAATGAAGAGAACTTAACCGTTGCTTTTACTGGTAGACACTTGGGGAAAGCAGCACAGCTGCATGATGCATAGAAAATTTACAATAAATGCATGATAGATACTATATTTGTTTATAGCAACCAATATGGCAGCCACGCTTGTCCTCTGGCTTCAACTCTAACAGCGTGTTAGCTAACTCTATATTGTTCTGTACTCATTGCTGACTGTCAAAATTTAGTGTTCTCATATGAGTCCCACTTCAACCTGTCCTACAGTGATGAATGTACATGAGTTCGAACCTACCATCGCGGGCATAATCTGGAAACCTGCATTGCTGAGCGGCACAGCGAACATTGGTTACAACTGATCTCGCCTCCTACCTACTGAAGACAGTCTGAACAGAAACCAGTATGTGAGGGAGGTTTTAGTGCCTGAGGTACTCCCCCTCTTTCAGGCAACTCCACATACCACATTTCAGGAGGACAATGTCCAGCCATATGCAGTGAGCGATGTGCAAGCCTTCTTCGAAGAATGACAAGTACCGTTGCTTCGCCTGACACGTTGCTCATCAAACATGTTTAGTTCATCATGGTTCTCCATTATCATTTCAGTGATCTGCAGACTCGCATACAAACTGCATCGAGGGAGATTCCTATGGAACATACTGAGAACATCTTTGATTCGATGCCATGATATTTGCAGCGTGTGGAGGCTACACAAAATACTAAAATCTCAAACTTAAAGGTCGTGTAAAGATCTTTAAACTTAATAACGTTTGTATTGTCATGTACCTAATCTGTTGAACAAAGTTCATTTCAATCATGTGTTCGCTTCTTGGTTTTGCAATTTTCATTAATGTTAGTGTTTATTAAAATAAAAAAGTGGTATGACAGACATGAATGAAGACTAAGCAAAAACAGTAATTACTAAAATATATCTAATATCGCATTGGCTGCCACCATATAAGCCACAGTAAGAGAAGGGTAAATAAGTACCAGAGAGAATGCAAATATCATTTACAAGTCCCAGAATTGCCCGTTAGATGGCATTCCCTGTGTGCCATATAACAATAATTTTTTATTAGTGGTTGTTGTAAAAATTGTCTCGGATTTTGGCTTTTTCTCTAGGAACTGCTCACTTAAAATTAAATGCCCAGACAACTACTTACCTGATGTTTATGACATTTTTAAACATTATAGGCACATGTATTGGTACGATGGTGTAATACTCAAGTTATAAATTTTTTCAAAATCCTACATCTGTTATTTCCTTGCAAAAGAGAAATTTTCTCCAATGGCAATGCTGCCATTGTGTCATACTTTTTCTTGCTACAGTGAATCATAAGAATTTTTAAATTCTCTCTTTTTACCCTACTCTGTGCATACCGTGTGTTATGCCAACAGGGGCAGGAAAAGGGAAAGGCAGCAGGGCTACTGGACAAATGACCACTCAATTTTTTAAAATTTTTTGAAGATATTTCCTAAATAATCTTTTCTTTCTTTACTATTTCTGTTTTTTCAAAACAACAACAACAACAACAACAACAACAACAACAACAACAACAACAACAACAACAACAACAACAACAACAACAACAACAACAACAACAACAACGACGACAACAACAACAACAACAACAACAACAACAACAACAACAGCAACAACAACAACAACAACAACAACAACATAGAGATTCAGAATATGATATAACAACTTTAACAATATAAGCTTTAGAGCTTCATAAATAACAGAGGAGAAGGAGCTCCCATTTTACAACACTTGCTAGTCTTAATGATATCTTTGGTTTTATCTGTAATTAAGAAGCTGAGCTTCCAATAATAAATGTTTCCCTTGAGAGGTATACTGGGCCTGGAGTTCACATCCAGGTACCTTTACATTACACTGATACTCGCTGCCCTTACTTCAAGGCGAAGGAACAATGCAAAGTTTGGGACCCGGAGGATCCAGAAAAACAGGAACAAAAGCTCATACTACATGGCTGAAAAATTACAATTAGGAAATGCTGAAAACAAAATAGAATGTGATGATGAAACCACTCAAGCAATCCTGTGACATGACTTGCCACAAAACCTAATGGGGCAGAAGGCCTGATGACACAGAGGATGTCATACTACCAGGTGACTACGATAGGAAAGAAAATTATGGACCAAAATCCAGAGAGAAAAAGAGGAAAATTTTATAAGTTATAAAAGCTTAGTCACCAAAAAGAGAACTGAAAAAGAGAAACAAGATTCCACACTTGTATGTCTTATGAATCACACTACACTCTTTCTGGGCCGTTAAACTCTGTCTGAAGGCAGCCTAGAATACTAAACTAAATCAATTAAGGTAAACACAGCTTAATCCTAACAGTTACATGCTAGAGGACAACACTAGTATCTTTCTGTCGCCACGCGCAAGTAAGTTCACATGATAGAATAAAACATAGCCGCCTATCTTAGAACTGCTCCAGTGTGCCTGTAGGACCTCACAGCTCATAGCACTGTTCACACTCTGACCCAGGTCCAAGATTACCTCTGTTTATAGCAACAAGCAGGGTGATGATTGGATTGAATTTGAAATTATGGTAGTGGCAACTTAGAAACAGTTGACATAAGCTATCTTGTGCCAATCCCTAAATAGTTACAATACTCTACTAAACTTTCCTTTCCATTCTTCTGTAAATAATCTGTCTTAAAATTTTGCAGGCATGAGATACTAAACTAATGGTGCAGTAGTTTTCACACTTGTCAGCACCAGCTTTCTTGCTGAAAGTCTGTTGGCACTTCTCCTGTCTCATACATCTTACAAACTAGATGGAATAACCTTGCCATGCTGGTTTCTCCTAAGGCAGTTGGTAATTCAGAGAAAATGTCATCAATTCCAGGTGCCATGTCTCTATTTAGATCTTTCACAGCTCTGTTGAATTCTGACCTGAAAATTGGGTCTCCCATTTCATCAGCATCGGCAGCCTCTTCTTGTTCCAGAACCATAATCTGCCTCTTTACCTTGATACAACTGTTGGATATGTTCCTGCCATTTTTTGCCTTGTCTTCTTTTCCTAAAAGTTGTTTTCCATCTGAGCTCTTAATTCATACATCTAGATTTCCTTTCTCCAAAGGTTTCCTTGATTTTCCTGTATGCAACATCTACCTTTGCTACAACCATACAACCTTCAACATCCTTGCACTTCTCCTTCAGCCATTCTTCCTTAGCTATCTTGCACTTTCTATCCAGTTCATTTTTTAATCACCTGTATTCTTCTTTGCCATCTTTATTTCTTGCATTCTTGTATGTATGTTTTTATTTGTATGTATGCATTCTTGTATTTCCATCATTCATCAATTGGTGCAGTATCACAATAATGAAAAGAAAATGAACTAAAGTAACCGAAGTACGTTGGTGACACTGTTAAAGGAAATCGTGGAACATATCTGAATATTTCGTTCTGTCATTTATGTTCTCATTCGGCCATGGCCCTTTGGGGCAGTTGCGCCATGGGGTTTGCTATTACAATTAAGTCATATTCAATGAAAAAATGTTAGTTTGATGGTTCTTCTGGCAAGTCCTTTCCTGCTCAGAAAGTTATATCCACCTACTTTTAACAAGCTGAATATCAATTGGTTCCTTTTTACGATGATTCTGTTAGGAATATATGCTTTATTCATGTCATTTAGATTCTTCATTGTTCAGAAAACATTTGTTAGCTATATACCAATTTTCAAAACCCTCTACTAGCAAATACAGCATTAATTTAACCTTTGGCCCTTGTTTCAGTAAGAAAGAAAAGTTTGCAGAAGTCAATTCAGATTCATCAGCCAGTATTTTGCTCTTTTAAATGTTTCAGGATGCAATTTGGCTGCAAGTTTTAAAGACAACAGAACCTTCACAAGATCTGTCTGTGATCCCGGGCACGTGCACAGCAGACATTCAACAGTCACAGTCAGGTGAGCTCAAGAAACTCCACTTATAGAGCAAATACGCACATTGTGAAATTTTGTGCAAAACCTTGTCAGTGATGACCATATTCCTGCGAGAGAGATATTGAACCCTCTGGGAACACCTGTTGGAGAGAACAGTCCAAACCACAAGGGAGCTGCAAGTGATCACTGCTGTTTCCTCAGACACTTGGCTGTTCTCAGTGGTAGGTGGCAGGATGCTAAAGTCCTTGATATCCCTGTGGAATGGTAGGACAGTACTGGATGACATTCAACTGTACTCAAATGGCGTAAATCTGCTGGAGTAGATCAGAGGACTTGCATCACATTATTCTGCTGACACCTATGTGCTTGAGGAGCAGTACTCGCCCTACAGCAGAGCTTTGCAAAGTACTGTATCTGTAATGCCCAATAAGGAGTTAGGTAGGTTCTTCAGTCTGTTGATTAGAATATAGCTACCCGAAAAATAAACAATTTAATTAAAAATATAATTACTTTCTTTTATTGTTCTTGAAAGATAAAGTCACTGGTATTTATGAATTGATGAAATGTAACTAAAACCATTAATCTGTGAGCTTGCATTGAGGAGACAGTGGGTTTGAACCCCACTGTCGGCAGGCCTCAAGATGGTTTTCCGTTGTTTCCCATTTTCACACCAGGCAAATGCTTAGGCTGGCTACTTCCCATTCCTATCCCATTGTCGCCATAAGACCTATCGGTGTCAGTGTGACATAAAGCAAATTTTAAAACCATTAATGTTAAAACTTGTGTCCACTCTTCTAGGTGTGAGTACTTCATTAACATAAGTTTTAACATTTCAATGATTATTACAAGAGTGGACACAGGTTTTACACTTCATAATAATATTCTCATTCTTCTTATTCTTCTTCTTCTCGTACCACATCCTCGTAGGATGTCTGCTGTCATCAGGGCTATCTGGTTCTTGTTCTCAGCAACTTGCCAGTGCGACACTTTAGGTATCTCAGCAGCGTACTTGATCACAGCTGGAGCAATGCTGTGAAATTAGGTTTCGGATTGAATACGCAAGGACTGCGTACAAGAGAATAAGCAAACTTTTCTGTAACAGGGACTTTAAGATCAATCTCCATTTACTTTGGTGTTATGTATTTTCTGTCTTAATGGTGTTGGGACTTGGACCCTAAGAGACAACACCACCAAAAAAACTTCCATCCTTCGAGTTGTGGTGCTACAGACACCTGCTCAGAATATCATGAGTTGACAGAATACGTAACACTGAAGTAGTCCAAGGTATCCCCGTAACAATTATTATAGCACTAGAAGGAAAACAGGAGGGCATCGTTGTTGTTAATGGGATCACAATAAATAATCTGGGATATGCAGATGATACTGTTCTGTTTGCAACAAATGCTGAAGATCTGCAGACATTACTAAACTGTGTGGTTGAACACAGTGCTGCAGCAGGTGTGCATTTAAACACGAAAAAGAACAAAGTAATGGTTATAAGCAAACATGTCATTCAATCTGTTAACTTGACAGTAGCTGGCACATCATTGCAAGAAAAAACTTATGAATACAAAACTTCTTCAAATCAAGGTTCTTCCACTTCGCACCAGGGTGCATGATCATCTGTTGAGGAAAGTTGAAACTTCTTGATAAAGGGCTAACAAAACAATTAGAAATTCACACAGTACTGGAAACTTCACAATAACAAATTTACGTCAAATTACTGTAGTGACATCTTTTGAGTAAAACTTTAAGACGGTCTTGTTTCAAGTTCACTGTTCCTCCCGTAGAGGAGTTCTATTATGCGCAACATTTAAATGTGCGGCGTTGGGGTACAATAATATTCATAATTTCAGTAAAAAAATAAAATATGTAAAAGCATGATTTGAAAGAATCTGATAATGTTCTTTCAAGAACAAAATAT
The DNA here is from genome assembly GCF_040414725.1 of Anabrus simplex. Taxonomy (NCBI): domain Eukaryota; kingdom Metazoa; phylum Arthropoda; class Insecta; order Orthoptera; family Tettigoniidae; genus Anabrus; species Anabrus simplex. The sequence goes on along the minus strand of NC_090272.1, from coordinate 241,001,655 downwards.
GACATTCTTTTTTCAGATATGATCTATTGTTCATATTTTTCTTTTTTCAGGTATATTCTAAATTTTATGTAATAGTAAATTGGTTTCACAGACTGAAGAACCTGAGTCTCCATAATTCTTAATGTGGATTTGTAGATCCACATCTCAAAGACTTCTAATCTTTTGGTAGAGGCTGCAGTCCACATCCATATTTCTATACTGTATAGCAAAACTATTTAGTCTGAATGTCCAAATGGTGACTTCACAATAGAACTAATCTTAATAAGGCACGTTCTATTTGGAAGTTGATTTCACCTGGTTGGTCCTGGTCTCAATTCACACAGTCCTTATATATTTCACTTTCTTCACTCTCTCAATTTTTGCACCATTTAGAAATCATTTTCCTGAAATGTTTTCTTGTTCACTAATTTTTACACCATCCGTCTGTGCGTGCGAAATCACCCAGAACAAATTGAGCTGCTTTTCTTTGGATTTTTTCCATTTCTTGAATCAAGTAATCCAGTTGAGGGTCCCATACACTGGAATCATACTCTAGTTGGGGTCTTACCATAGACTTATTTGCCCTCTCCTTTACATCTTTAGTACAACCCCTGAATACCATCATAAGCATGTGCCCTTTATTTACAACCCCATTTATGTGATTACCCCAACGAAGATCTTTCCTTATATTAACACCTAGGTACTTATAGTGATCCCCGTAAGGAACTTTCAACCCATGAGTCAGTAATTAAAACTTTTCCTATTTGTGAAACTCTCAGCCTGACTTTTAACTCCGTTCATCACCATCTGCCCATCTCACAACATTATCAAGGTCATTTTGCTGTTGTTCACAATCTTGTAACTTATTGATTACTCTATACAGAATAACATCATCTGCAAAAAGCCTTATCTCTGATTCCAGATCTTTACTAATATCATTTATATACATAAGAAAATGTAAAATGTAAAGGTCCAATAATACTGCCTTACCCATCAGTTGTTGCAAACCTTCCAAGAAATCAGCAATAGAGCTATGACATCTGTGTACCTGGTACCATTAATTAGAACTCACTGGTCCAGATTTATCAAGACTTCACTGAAGATAAAATGCATCCTTGTTGGATGGTAATCTTTGCCAAGTGAACTCCTTCAACTGCATAGCAGCTGTTTTTTTTTTTTAAACTATTGGCTTTACATTGCACTGAGAGAGATAGTCTTATGGTTGGTGACAATGGGACAGGAAATGGCTAGGAGTGGGAAGGAAGCAGCCTTGGCCTTAATTAAGGTACAGCCCCAGCATTTGCCCAGTGTAAAAATGAGAAACCATGGAAAACCATCTTTAGCGCTGCCAACAGTGGGGTTTGAACCCACTATCTCCTGAATGCAAGCTGCGTGCCCCTAACCGCACAACCAACTCACTCGGCATCAGCGGTTTGATTCCAATATAAGTTCTTTAATAATACGGACATCCTTTCCATCAATTCCAGTTTCCATGACGATGCGTATCGGTAATAATTTAGAATAGAATATTGCACATTGTCAATGGCTCTCTCATAATCTACAAAGGATCACATCAAGATATTTCTGGGTGAGAATTGTGACAAAGAAGGGTGCCATTGTGTCCCAGCCACTTTGTTGTTGAGATGGAAGCTTGCTGACACTCTTTTACTCATGCTTAGTTGTAGTCTTCAGTAACAAAAATACATAACGCAAGTATATTCAGGTGTTCTGAGCAGATTTAATATCTTGATGTTGGGCGGCAATGGCTAAGTCACCGGCACAAGAAAATGAGGGGATATCTTCATCAGTAACATTATCTAGGGAGTGGTGATAAGGGAACAGGGAACTGGAAATCAAGTAGGGATGACATAAAATTGTTAGTGTTGAACTGTAGAAGTATTGTAAAGAAAGGAATAGAATTAAGTAATTTAATAGATATATATTTACCAGATATTGTAATAGGAGTTGAATCATGGCTGAGAAATGATATAATGGATGCAGAAATTTTCTCACGGCACTGGAGTGTGTATCGTAGAGACAGGATAGGAAAGGTGGGAGGGGGAGTTTTCATTCTGGTGAAAGAAGAATTTGTAAGCTACGAAAAAGTTAAAGATGAGACACATGAAATTCTAGGTGTAAGGCTCATTTCTAAAGATAATAGGCAACTTGATATATTTGGAGTGTACAGATCGGGAAAGGGTAGCACTGATGCGGATTCGGAATTATTTGATAGGATAGTCAGCTATGTGGGAAACGACATGGAAAGAAATGTGATTGTAGCGGGAGATCTGAATTTGCCAGATGTCAATTGGGAAGGAAATGCGAACGACAGGAAGCATGACCAACAAATGGCAAATAAGTTAATATGGGAAGGACAGCTGATTCAGAAAGTGATGGAACCAACCAGAGGGAAAAATATTTTGGATGTGGTGCTGATAAAACCAGATGAGCTCTATAGGGAAACTGAAGTAATAGATGGTATTAGTGATCATGAAGCTGTTTTTGTGGTAGTTCAAAATAAATGTGATAGAAAGGAAGGTCTTAAAAGTAGGACTGTTAGGCAGTACCATATGGCTGATAAAGCAGGTATGAGGCAGTTTCTAAAAAGTAACTATGATCGGTGGAAAACGGTAAATAAAAATGTAAACAGACTCTGGGATGGGTTTAAAGAAATTGTTGAGGAATGCGAAAACAGGTTTGTACCTTTAAGGGTGGTAAGGAATGGTAAAGACCCACCTTATTATAATAGAGAAATAAAGAGACTAAGAAGGAGGTGCAGACTGGAAAGAAATAGAGTTAGAAATGGCTGTGGAAGTAAGGAGAAATTGAAGGAACTTACTAGAAAATTGAATCTAGCAAAGAAGGCAGCTAAGGATAACATGATGGCAAGCATAATTGGCAGTCATACAAATTTTAGTGAAAAATGGAAGGGTATGTACAGGTATTTTAAGGCAGAAACAGGTTCCAAGAAGGACATTCCAGGAATAATTAATGAACAAGGGGAGTGTGTATGTGAGGATCTTCAAAAGGCAGAAGTATTCAGTCAGCAGTATGTAAAGATTGTTGGTTACAAGGATAATGTCGAGATAGAGGAAGAGACTAAGGCCAAAGAAGTAATAAAATTTACGTATGATAACAATGACATTTACAATAAGATACAAAAGTTGAAAACTAGAAAAGCGGCTGGAATTGATCAGATTTCTGGGGATATACTAAAGACAATGGGTTGGGATATAGTACCATATCTGAAGTACTTATTTGATTATTGTTTGGCCGAAGGAGCTATACCAGATGAATGGAGAGTTGCTATAGTAGCCCCTGTGTATAAAGGAAAGGGTGATAGACATAAAGCTGAAAATTACAGGCCAGTAAGTTTGACATGCATTGTATGTAAGCTTTGGGAAGGCATTCTTTCTGATTATATTAGACATGTTTGTGAAATTAATAACTGGTTCGATAGAAGGCAATTCGGTTTTAGGAAAGGTTATTCCACTGAAGCTCAACTTGTAGGATTCCAGCAAGATATAGCAGATATCTTGGATTCTGGAGGTCAAATGGACTGTATCGCGATTGACATGTCTAAAGCATTTGATAGGGTGGATCATGGGAGACTACTGGCAAAAATGAGTGCAATTAGACTAGACAAAAGAGTGACTGAATGGGTTGCTATATTTCTAGAAAATAGATCTCAGAGAGTTAGAGTAGGTGAAGCTTTGTCTGACCCTGTAATAGTTGAGAGGGGAGTTCCTCAGGGCAGTGTTATCGGACCTTTATGTTTTCTTATATATATAAATGATATGAGTAAAGGAGTGGAATCGGAGGTAAGGCTTTAGAGTGATAAATAAGTTACAAGATTGTGAGCAACTGCAACGTGACCTCGAAAATATTGTGAGATGGACAGCAGGCAATGGTATGTTGATAAACGGGGCTAAAAGTCAGGTTGTGAGTTTTACAAATAGGAAAAGTCCTCTCTGTTTTAATTACTGCGTTGATGGGGTGAAAGTTCCTTTTGGGGATCATTGTAAGTATCTAGGTGTTAATATAAGGAAAGATCTTCACTGGGGTAATCACATAAATGGGATTGTAAATAAAGGGTACCGATCTCTGCACATGGTTATGAGGGTGTTTAGGGGTTGTAGTAAGGATGTAAAGGAGAGTGCATATAAGTCTCTGGTAAGACCCCAACTAGAGTATGGTTCCAGTGTATGGGACCCTCACCAGGATTACCTGATTCAAGAACTGGAAAAAATCCAAAGAAAAGCAGCTCGATTTGTTCTGGGTGATTTCCGACAAAAGAGTAGCGTTACAAAAATGTTGCAGTGTTTGGGTTGGGAAGAATTGAGAGAAAGAAGAAGAGCTGCTTGACTAAGTGGTATGTTCCGAGCTGTCAGCGGAGAGATGGCGTGGAATGACATTAGTAGACGAATAGGTTTGAATGGCGTCTATAAAAGTAGGAAAGATCACAATATGAAGATAAAGTTGGAATTCAAGAGGACAAACTGGGGCAAATATTCATTTATAGGAAGTGGAGTTATGGATTGGAATAACTTACCAAGGGAGATGTTCAATAAATTTCCAATTTCTTTGAAATCATTTCGGAAAAGGCTAGGAAAGCAACAGATAGGGAATCTGCCACCTGGGCGACTGCCCTAAATGCAGATCAGTATTGATTGATTGATTGATTGATTGATCAAGACTGTATTTACACCACCCAAGCCATTATTGTCTGGGATATTATTGGGGAACACATCTAGTTACACCTGTATTAACGACCAATGTTTGAAGAAACAGTAAAGCTTCCATTCTTACAGATCTAATTCAGAAAGAAAATTCTAGACCATATGAAGAGGCAACAACACAAGCTTTCTTAAGGGAAAACAATATTCTTTTATGTTGCACCCACTCAGAGAGGTCTTATGGTGCTGATCAAATAGGATAGAGCTAAGGCTAACAATGAAGTGACAACCCCATCATCTGCCTGGTGTGAAAACAGGAAACCATGGAAAACCATATTTAGGGCTGCCGACATTGGGGTTCAAACCCCCTAATCTTCCTAATTCAAGTTCATAGCTACACATTTCAAACTGCATAGACAACTCGCTTGGTGGGGATAAACATTCCACCCTTGCTAGACTACTATATATGTCTGAGGCACGATGCTCACAGAGGAGACAAGGCTCAGATGTGCTTCTTTTCCAAGTCTCCAGTGAAAAATGGAGTGCAAACTGTAAAAGACTACAAAAATGCATGATAATTTGGAAGAGATTATGCAAGATTATGATCTCTTCTTCCGGTGACATCTCCTTCTGCTAGCATTGCTTGCATGGATTGTTCTCCACCAGCAGGCAGTGATTGTTACAGAAAGAATTAAAAAAAAAGGACAAGGACTTTGACAGATGTAAACGAGACTGCTTGCAACTACTTTGAAGAAAGAAGAAAGTGTTTAACAAACAAGAACTTTGCTGAAATCCCTGACCCAAACATGGTATTTTTATAAAGTGAGAAACAAGGATGATTATCAAAAATAGAGATTTTTTTTTTGCTAGTTGGTTTACGTCGCACCGACACCGATGGGTCTTATGGCGACGATGGGAAAGGGAAGGGCTAGGAGTGGGAAGGAAGCGGCCATGGCCTTAATTAAGGTACAGTCCCAGCATTTGCCAGGTGTGAAAATGGGAAACCACGGAAAACCATTTTCAGGGCTGCCGACAGTGGGGTTTGAACCTACTATCTCCTGAATACTGGATACTGGCCGCACTTAAAATAGAGATTTAAAATAGGAATTCTTCACTTAGCAGAACACAGTCTTGAGATAGTGGTTCACACAACAGGGAGGTGATCAGCGGTGCAACATCAACACTCTCTGCAAACAGCCAGAGAATGAGGCATTGGTTTTTATGATGAAAAGTACTACAGGAAATTATAGATTCCATCTACGTTCAGACAATAAATGAAACTAAAGGAATGCTAAAAGGATTTTTACTGGGTTGAGTGGTTCAAACGGTTGAGACGCTCGCCTTCTGACCCCAACTTAGCAGGTTCGATCCTGACTCAGTCTGGCGGTATGTGAAGGTTCTCAAATACATCAGCCTCGTGTCGATAGATTTACTGAATGTAAAAGAACACCTGCGGGAGTAAATTCTGGCACCTCGGCGCCTCTGAAAACCATAAAAGTAGTTAGTGGCATGTAAAAATAATAACATTATTATTAAAAGATTTTCTATTATTTCTTGTATACTAAAGAAGAATAAAATGTGTAGGCATTAAGTATTCTGTTCAACCTCAAGGTTATCAAAATCCTCTCCTCTGGGCTAATAGGTTCTCTTCAATTTATAGCCTTTTATACAAACATTGCTGAGACATCCTATGAAAATTCTGGAAACGCTCCGGATACGCGTTCAATTTTTCATCACATCCAATATTCCACACTTCCTTCCCGTTTTCAGCCATAAAAAGGGTCCATCCAATATTTTCTCTGTCTTTGATATTTTTGGTAGTTGTACGAGAGCCAAGGCATCTTCATCGTCTGAAGAAGACATTACGAAAGATAAGTGACGCGAAGTGTTAAAAGGTGATGATGATGATAATGCTTGTAGTTTAAAGGGGCCTAACATCGAGGTCATCAGCCCCTAATGGTACGAAATGAAATGGCAACAAAAAATTCAAGATCATCCACTGAGCAAAATAAGAAAATGTCATGAAGAATGAATGGATGGACATGAACCCAAAAAAACAATAAACAAACAAACAAAAAAACCAGTGGATCCGATGCAAAAAAAGATCATAAATAATAGTATTACTGACCAAGGGACCACTTATAAAGCATAATCCTGAATCAAGAATGCTTGATGTCTAAAGGGGGTCCAAAATCCATGTCTAAGGCCCCACAGAATGGTACATGTCGCGAGTAAAGTAGAACCATGGTATTTGTCATATTGGGGTACTAATCAAAAGTAGTAAAGACTCACGGTGTTCCACACAAGATGGTACTACTCACAAGTATTGTACTTCGTACAGGTAATGCAGACCTATGGTGTTTCTCACACAATGGCGCCACTCATAGCCAACGCAAATCGATGAGGTTCCTCACCTAGGTGTATAGTCACGGGTGCCGGTATTCCCGTGGTGTTCCTCACATAGTGGGTACTAATCACAGGCAACGCAGACCCACGGTATTGCTCATATAGTGGTACAACTCACAGGCAACGCCCAGACCTGCAATGTTGCTCACATGGGTACGACACACGGGTACTGGAAACCCACAGGCCAGCCTCTTTGCTGCTACTAACCACAAACCTATTTTGTACCTAATATAGTAGTACTACTCGCAAGTACAGGCAACCCATGGTGTTCCTTGCGTGATGGTACGAATCAAAAGTAGTTTCATGGTTCTAATTCAATCAACCCTTGGTCGCCCCTTTTAGTCGCCTCTCACGACATGCAGGGGATACCGCGGGGGTATTATTCATCTGCGTCCCCCACCCACAGGGGGTAGAGAGAGAGAGAGAGAAAAGAAGAAGAAAGAAGGGATCCGTCACTTCGAAAGATGAAGTAACAGACAAAGAAAGGCAAGGGCCACGAACGGCGTGAATCCCTAGACCTCGAATACTCTAATACCTTCACAATTAAGTATTTATTATTTTCCACCTAGTCGATACAATGATTGCTTAAGGCAATTTAATGATTAAAAGTGGTACATGTTTCGTATTTTATCAACATATTCAGCCACATAACACTGTTTAGATGAAAAATATATAAAATTAACACAGTAATGCTTAAGAGGAAGTGTCCTTAAAATTAACATAAGATTGACAACATTAAAACAAACAAAAACTCAAGAGAAAATATATAAATTATTACTACAATTGAAAGCAGTTGTCAAGGAAACACTTGTACAATATTCCATAGAGAGGATGTCCTAAATGAATATTCTTTTCTTAATAATTCATGAAAAAGGTCAAATTATAAATTATACAGTTTATAGGTAATTGTCGAAATGAAGAAAACCACATATCACAATGTGGTTCTTATTATTAATGCAGATGAAAATATAACTAATTCTTAGTTGTTAATTCTTATTAAGCCTGCTTTCCTTTGGAACAGTAACTCCTGTCATTCTTTCACAGTCTTGTGTCTGGTGTAATATTCATGATGCATTCTTCCTTGCTCTTGCATCTGAGGAGGTGGAGGAGCGGGGGATATAGGTGTGTCAAGAACCTCCTTGCTGCCACCTATAGCTTCAAGTGAGGAGGAATAAGTTGTAGGGCTATCTGTAGATGGAGAAATTCCAATTCGTTTTTCGTGATCTTTCTCAAGCATTTTCAAATATACTAGAATTTGATAATATAAAAGATTCTTATATTCTACAGCCTCATTAAGGTAATCATTTTCCTTTATAAGTTGGTCTAGATGAATGTTTAGATCTTCATGTGTGTTCATTAAGCTGCCCTTCTTTAATTTCTTTTTGCTGGTCAGGTCTTGTTCTATGTTGGTAAATTTATGACCTGTGGCAGTCATGTGTGATCCCATAGCTGAGAATCTTCTATGTTTTTCAGCATTCACATGTTCCAAATATCTAACTTTAAAATTACACCCAGATTGTCCTATGTATGTATTCTTGCATTCAAAGCATGTGAGTTTATATATTCCCGAATCAAAAAATTTATCTTTTTCCGAGAGATTTATTGTATCATGGTTGAAAATACTATGTTTCATGCTGTTATTGGCGGAAAATGCAATTTTGAAATTTTTTCTCTTAAATAAATTTGTTATTACATGTATGTTTGGATTATTATATGTAAACTTGATGTATTTTTCAGTTTTACTAGGTTTGATAGCTAATTTGGAATGCTGCTTCTCCGAAAATTTATTAATTATTTTATCAATCATGTTATTGTTGAAACCATTCAAGAGGGCTTGTTGTCGGATAAACAACAGTTCTTTATTCCTTTCAGATTTGGATAAAGGAATACTAAACGCTCTGTTAACGTAACTATAATATGCTGATCTTTTCTGTGCCTCAGGGTGTAACGAGTTGTTCTTGATAGTGGTCAGTGTGAAAGTAGATTTTCTGCGTATTTTGAAAGAAAATCCTTTTTCTTCTCTCGTTGTGACTATGTCCAGAAAATTCAGTGATCTCTCTACTTCCTCTTCTAAAGTGAATTTGATATTGGAATCCAAATTGTTCAATATATTTAAAACTTTATTGCTATCGGTAAGTCTGTTATCTATTATAGCGTAAACATCGTCCACATATCGTGTCCAAAAATCCAAACCCTCTATTTGATTAATAATTTTCGTGTGTTCCAAATAGTCTAAGTATATATTAGCCAATATTCCTGATGCTGGGGCTCCCACTGAGAGTCCATTTTGTTGGTAAATTTTATTATTAAATGTAAAATAATTTTGATTTAACACGAATTTTAAAACATTAATAAAATCTTCAATTTCTAGTATGCTTAGTAATTTGTTCTTCATTAAATTCTTCTTAATGATTCTGATAATGTCTTCTATCGGAATGTTTGTACATATGTTGGTTATGTCAAACGAACATGTCGTGTGAGATGATCCAAGTTTAAAATCTTTAACTAGATTGCAAAAATCCACTGAGTTTTTGATAGGTGTTTTACAATGAAATACATATTTACTTGATAAGAAATTATGTATAAATCTAGAACTTTTATAAATGGGGCTATGTTTGAAATTTGATAGGTCTAATCGGTTCTCCTTGTTTATGTAATATCGGCAGTGCTCTTGCAGTCGGGAGTCTAGGGTTCATATTTATTAATGTTTGCACATCATGTTCATTAAACAAGAATGACGTGGTTTTTAATAGTTTTTTAAGATCCCTCTGAATACGTGATGTCGGGTCTTTATCAATTGTACTAAATGAATTGTTATTAAAAAATGTTTCTGTTTTATCAATATAAACATTTCTATTCAGGGCTACAACTGTTCCTCCTTTATCTGTTTTTGTGATAATCAAGTTATTTAGCTTGATTTTTTGCTTCAAGTTATTAACTGCCTTGTTGGTGCCTCGAAGTGATAGTAAACCTTTTACTAAAATAGGAATTTTCTTCTTAGCTTCATACCTTAAGTCATTCTGTAAATTTACAGGTACATTCTGTATTGCTGTTTCTGTTTCTGCTAATGTTGTGATTAAATCGTAACTTTTGTTTGAACTTGGCCAATTGAAATTAGGGCCTTGACTTAAAATAGAGGTTTCTTCTTCATTAAAATCTATCTCAGACAAGTTTTTAATTGGAGGTGGATAAACACTATCATCAAACGTAAGATTAGGAACTAACCTTCTTTCTTCTCCATTAGATGCTAAATTTTTCAACTTAAATCATTTATTATCCAAAGTTTCTTGTTTCATTTTAAGTGTGTTCTCCATTTTCTCATTGATATGTATCTGGAAAGAATCCCGTTCCAGAGGAAGCAAGTTCAGTGGTGCTGAGAGGTGTGCGAAGTACATTTTCTCATTAAGAAGTTTCTTTCTCTTATACATAAATTTAATTTCTCTTTTTAACCATATTTTATTGACCTTCATTCGAGTAAACTTATGATGATTAGAATATATAGTTTTTCTTTGGGCACTTTTAAGAAAACTGGGAATCAAATTATTTTTAAGGCATTCCTTCAAAAACACTATATCTTTTGTCACTTTAGCTATTTTCATCTTTAAGTTGAGGTAGGTGTTAGCTTCTTTGCTTGCCTGGTTGGCATTAGGATTACATAAAATCAGTTTCATGGTCCGTATCGCACTTCAATAGATTCACAATTAAGTATTTATTATTTTCCACCTAGTCAATACAATGATTGCTTAAGGCAATTTAATGATTAAAAGTGGTACATGTTTTGTATTTTATCAACATCTTCAGCCACATAACACTGTTTAGATGAAAAATATATAAAATTGACAAAGTAATGCTTAAGAGGAAGAGTCCTTAAAATTAACATAAGATTGACAACATTAAAACAAACAAAATCAAGAGAAAATATATAAATTATTACTACAATTGAAAGCAGTTGTCAGGGAAACACTTGTACAATATTCCATAGAGAGTATGTCCTAAATGAATATTGTTTTCTTAATAATTCATGAAAAAAGGTCAAATTATAAATTATAAAGTTTATAGGTAATTGTCGAAATGAAGAAAACCAGATATCACAATGTGGTTCTTATTATTAATGCAGATGAAAATATAACTAATTCTTAGTTGTCAATTCTTATTAAGCCTGCTTTCCTTTGGAACAGCAACTCCTGTCATTCTTTCACAGACCTTCGATGTTATGCCCCTTAAAACACCAAGCATCATCATATCATCAAATGTGCAAAAATATTTCACAGATGCGAATATCTGTGCCCGTTTCGATGCAATCTAGCTGCAGTCCTAACCTCACTTTTAGTACACTCACCCTTTCCCAGGGGCGTTCAAGTCAAGATTTCTATACTACTATGATGCCTTCTCTTAATCAACCCAGTCCTGATCAGGTACCTACTATGTCTGTGGTTTCTCAAATGTTTGCTAATTTAAATTAACCATTAACTGCTCTATTTAAGGGCATATCTAGGTGTACCGCTAATTCAGTCGAAGAGATTATTACATTTCTACGTTTCTTGGTGGAATTTAAAGATCAATGTATAGCATATCCTTTAAGTAGTGATAATTTCTTCCAAGTGTTATATCCACATGTATCTGGTGCTCTTTCTGAGCTTGTTATAAGAGCCATTTCTGAAAAGTGGACAGTTGACCAATTTCATGCACATGTGCTTGAGTTCTTTATTCCTTCCCGTGCATTGTCTTCCTTGGTGCAAAAGCATTATTTTCGTGTACAACATTTGAAAGAAACATTGTCTGAATATATTCAGGACATTAAGTTCAATGCCAGGATTTTTATGCTTAACTATTCTGAGTCTCAAATGGTTGCTAGCATTGTTGAGGGTCTTGCACCAAATTGTCGGTCGGATCTTGCTCTGTCACCACGACCCGCTATGTTCACTCAGTTGGAAGCTATCACTGTTTCTGCTGAAACAGCTGCGCGTTGTGTTAGCTCCTCCTCCTAGGAGCATGTCTTCTCCGGTCACTAGAGCAGTTTCTTCTCCTTCCAGGCCACGTAATTCGTGTGCATGCTACAATTGTGGCTCCAGAGATCATTTCCAGCGGAATTGTCCTAAGATTGGGGCCTTAGGCAATTCAAAACCGTCCGTGGGTTTTCAACTTCAAAATTTCCAAAGGAATTGTCCTAAGATTGAGCCCTTAGGCAATTCAAATCCTAATGTGAGTAGAGTTTCTTCCTCCACTAATGCATGCAGATACTGTGGGTCAAATAGACATTTTTCTAGGCAGTGTCCTCGGAATTCTTCCAGTTCTGGGTGTTCTGGTAGTGGCAATGCCAGATGACTAATTGCCAATTCTTGTGCCAAACCTTATAGTGTATCTTCATGTTTCGTCGCTGTTAGCTAGATGATGACATACACAACCCTGTAGTTGATGATAAACCTGTATTTGGCTCAAGTGTCAATTTTCCACAATCTTGTGGTATTTCTGCTATTCCTCCATGTAAATTACCTTAGATATGCCTAGAAGTGAACAATGAACCTGTTTGTGATTTAGTTGATTCTGGAAGTAGCTTCACCGTGATGAGCAAAAATTGGTTTAACTCTGTAAAATCTGTTTGCAAGTTCCCTTTTTTAAAACCTGTGTCTTTAACCTGTTATACGGCTAACTCTAATTCGTTGAATGTGATTGGAAGTCTGAATTTCAAGATTAGAATCCGTAATTTCACGTGGAAAATGCCTGTGCTAGTGGTGAAAGATTTATCTTGTCCTTTCATTCTGGGTGCAAATTTTATTGCCAAAACAGGTTATGATATTGGATCTCCAATACAATGAATTCCAGTTTAAATTTTCTGTTAGAATCTTTAAATTGTGTAGTCATTCTCCTATTCTTCCTTATCATGTCAGTGCTGTCCCTGAGGACACGAGTGAACACAAAGCATTCGACTTTAATCATTTACCTGAGGATCAAGCCAACCAACTTAGAAATCTTTGTGATAAATTTCCTGATGTGTTTACCGATAAGTTAGGGGTAACCAATGTTTTGGAATATAAAACTGAAGTAACTGATAATGTACCTGTTCGTTCTCCTCTGTATCGGTTGTCGCCTCCCAAGATGAAAGCCCTTAAGGTTATCATCGATCAACTGCTTGCTGATGGTGTAATACGTCCTTCTAATTCTGCGTACTCTTCTCCCATATTTCTTGTCCCTAAACCACAGGGTGGCTTCCGGCCAGTAGTAGATTATAGAATGTTGAATGAGCAAGTGGTGCTTTAATCTGTTCCTCTTCCTGACTTACACTCTTGTTTCTCTTGGTTTGCTAATGCCAGAATTTTTACCACTTTTGATTTGAATCAGGCGTATTATCAGATACCACTTGCTAAGGAATCCAAGCATCTCACGGCTTTTGCCACTGACTGGAACCTCTATGAATTTGAGCATGTACCGTTTGGGCTGGCAACGGGAGCCACAGTCCTCACTTGGTTGCTGGATAACGTGTTGTCAGACATTAAATTCAAATTTGTTTACAATTATTTAGATGACTTGGTTATATTTAGTGAAACTTTTGAGGAACACCTCGTTCATCTCAATGAAGTCCTTGAAAGACTCCGTAAAGCAGGACTGACCCTTATGGCTAGCAAGGTTACTTTTGCACAGCCTCAGACGTCCTTCCTACGGCATATCGTGTCCGAGAAAGATGTTTCTGTTGACCAATCTCGTACTGCAGTGATTCAAAATTTCCCAACCCCTAAAGATGTCAAGGCTGTAGCTAGGTCCATTGGCATGGTCAATTTCTTCCGTAAATTCATCCCCAATTTTGCTGAAAGAGCAGCTCCATTAAATGCCTTCAGGAGGAAAGATGTTAATTTGAATGGGGTGATGCTCAACTTGAAGCTTTCTATGATTTGAAATCTGCTTTATGTAATGCTCCTGTGCTGGCGATGCCAGATTTTTTTAAACGTTTCATTCTCCAGACTGATGCCTCATCTACTGGTATCTCTGGTGTGCTCCCTCAGGAATTTGAAGATGGACGTCGTCTAATTTCTTATGCTTCCTATAGTCTCAATCCTGCTGAACGTAATTATTCAATCTGTGAATTAGAAGCCTTAGCTGTTGTTTTCTCTTTGGAAAGATTCAGAATGTACCTCGAACACCTCCCATTTGATCTTGAAACTGATAATCAGGTGCCGAGTTGGGTACTGGCCAGACCAAGAAGGACCGGTCATCTTGCGCATTGGCCAGTACGCACATCAGCTTTTCAATTTGAAGCTCGTCACATTCATGGAACTCAAAATGTTGTTGCTGACAGTCTCAGTAGGATGTTCTACCCTGGCAATTCTGATCCTCAATCAGAACCTGCAGATCCCTCTCCTGCACAAGTTCGGCCTTTGTTAATGTAGTGTTGACCAATTCCCCTGTCCTTTTCAAAGATATTTCTAAACATTAGGAAGACGATCCTGAATTGAAGGCTATTATTGACAGGATTAAGTCTGGTGAACATGTCAAACCCTATGTCATTAAGAATGGTGTTCTGTGTTGTCCTGCTCGTGGACGCAGAGACCCCAAAATTGTTGTTCCAGCTAATTTATTTTCTGCTCTTTTCAAATATTTCCATGAATCCCCTGTCGGCAGACACCTTGGTGTATTCAAAACTAGAGAGAAAATCTGTAAGCATTTCATTTGGAAATCCATGGATGGTGAAATCTGCACCATGGTCAAATCTTGTAAAACCTGTTACATTAGTAAACCCGCTCCTAATACCCGCCTTGGTCTGTTGTCATCTGAGCAAGCTTCTCGCCAGATGGATAGACTATTTATAGACTACATCGGACCATTCCTGCGATCACGGACCGGCCATCGTTTCATACTTGTGTGTGTTGATGCGTTCTCGCGTTTTACATGGCTGTTTCCTACTCGCATGGCTAATGCTAATACTACTACTTCTTGCTTGAAACAGATCTTTGCTTCATTTGGACCCTGTCAATTTCTGGTGAGTGATAATGCTAGAGCTTTTACATCTGTGCAATTCTGTAATTTCTGTTTTGACCTATCTATTTCTAATGTGAGTACCACCCTTTATTATCCCAGGCCTAATTATGCTGAAAGAGTCAATCGAAATTTAAAATCTGCTCTTATTGCCTACCATTCTTCTGACCATTGTAAGTGGGATTCATCACTTAATTGGTTATCATTTGCTTTCAACACTGCTGTTCATGAAAGTCATAAGCAAACTCCTGCTTCATTGATGCTGGCGTTCACCCCCAATTCTCCACTTTCTAATCTGTGGTCTATTAATGATCTTCTACCTGATGTTGCAAATCCAGAAATGATCCGTGCTGCTTGGCACCGTGTGCGTAAAAATTTGAAAGTATATTATGCTAAAGTTCAACGTAACTATAATCATGGGCGAAGACCACACAATCTGTCTGTGGGTAACCAGGTTTATGTAAAGACTCATACTGTGAGTAGTGCTGCGGACCATGTTATTAGTAAGTTGGTCCCCAGATTTTGAGGTCCCTGCACGATATTGAAATTTTTAACCCCTGTGTCATTGCTAGTCATCAATCCTGAAGAGAAAAGGATCAGTCGAGTCCATTTGTCACAAGTCAAGATCCCCTAGTTATGAGATGATGCTTTAGAAACAGACAAGCCAATTATGTCCCTCAGGTTCAATTCAGAGGTCATATACTGAAGTTCAATCCTCATTCAAAATATCTAGGCGTTACCTTGGATCGATCCTTGACTTACAGCGAACATGTACGCAAAACATCTGCCAAGATCAAAACCCGCAATAACATCCTGCACAAACTCACAGGAACAAGCTGGGGCCCATCTGCATCCACCCTCCGAACTACAGCACTTGCGTTAGTATACCCAGTAGCCGATTACTACTGCTCAGTATGGGCCAACAGTGCCCATACAAAGAAGATAGACACTCAGTTAAACGATACAATGAGGACTATATCAGGAACTATCCAATCCACACCTCTGGATTGGTTACCAGTTCTTTCAAATATTCCACCTCCTCATCTCCGAAGACAAATGGCACTGAAGAAAGAATGGGTTAAATGCTGTGACAATCCTCTTCTACCAATACATCAAGACTGCCTACGTGAAGATCTCAGGCTGAAATCTAGGAACCCTTCTTGGTTACTAGGAAAGAGGCTAGCCCAAGATGAATTTCATACCAACACTGCCTGGCGCGATGGGTGGGCAGCTTCAAACCCTGACAGATTAGGTTTAATTTTGGATCCAGTTATGCAACCTCCTGGTTTCAACTTACCCAGAAAAATCTGGTCATCACTTAATCGGATCAGAACTCAACATGGCAGATGCAACTTCTGGAAACACAAGTGGAAGACAGTGACCCTTATTGCGACTGCTCTGACGTGCCTCAGACCGTTCAACATATCGTCACAGAGTGCCCACTCCGAAGATTCAGTGGGACAATAAAGGATATCCACAAAGCCAGTGATGAAGCTGTGAGTTGGCTAACAAAACTGGACATTCAGCTTTAGCAGCAATGCAGATATTGATGAGCTCAAATGTATAAATATTGTTTGTTTATTACGTACTTGTTCTGTGTGTATAGATGAAACTGTTTTTCGTGTAATTGTACATATTTGTAAATAACCAAATTGTAACAATGTATCCTCATGCCATACGAAATATATATATAGTTACTTAAGGAAATTTAGTTGTAAGCAAATTTTGGGGTATATATCCGGCCGGATACATTGGCAAATTTAGAGGTTATTTAAGATTTTAATTGTATTAAGAATGGTCGTTTGAGATCATGTTAGGTATAATTTAGTATGTCCTTTAGGTTAAGATTTTCATTCACTGTCATAACTAGGGATCCCTTGTAATATTTCCGGTATTAAGGTAAACTCCAGTAAACTTTCCTAATTTTATTTGGTCTCTTATGTTTGGTAAATTTTTATACATGCTCGCCCTGGGAGGGCTTGGAGTTCCTAAAGATTTGGGGTGAGGTTATCTTCCTCGCATGGATATTCACAGTTCCTGTTATAATAGTAATAGTCGTTTAAAAAAAAAAAAAAGAACACACACAGAAAAACCATCCTTCAGTCTACGTTTCTCTTCTGCATAGCCGAGGCTATGCCTTTCCCATATTACTTCCTTTTCTGCTGCGGTTGATCTCTGTTCCAGTGATCACTATAACCTGGTCCAGACAGGGAACCTGTCGTGCCTGTTGGAAGGGGCACTATGAATTCCTGACCAGTTTCCATCCAACCTGGGAGTGCATTGTCGCAGAATTCCTGCTGGTGGCAGTTGTCCAGTACTGCGCCATGTCTTACTACATGTTCACTGTGAGTTCACTATTCAAGTGAACTAAATGATATTCATTGGGGACCCTGGTGGGACTGAAAAGGGAACCATGTTGGCAGGCGGCCGATGTCAGTGATCCTATGGACAGCAATACCTGTGGTCGAGCTTAGGAAAGTCTGCGTCCTAGATACTCTTAGTAAAAGTCGCATCAAGATGTGGTTGATACATGTTGGTATCAGTGTGTGTTCACAAAATTCAGACCTCCAGTTAAAACCGCCATTTAATGTAAAGTGTTTTTTTAAAATTTATTATCGAGCAGAGCTCGAGATTCGGTGGTGGAGGATGTCACCGGTGGTGAGTTGATAGTCGGTAGAATCATTTAATTCTTGACTTGTCAAAAGAAACTAAGGAACTGACATTTTTGAAGAATTCGATAAAATTTTTTAGTTGTTGTAAAAATTATGTAAAATTTTGTGTTTTATTTCTGGTGAAATTTTGTGATTTGAAAGAATTTTCAGAACTCACAGAAGAGACTATTATTTACTTAATCATTTAGTGTTAAAAGAAAAGACATTGATATTGGAGATTTCCAGTAATATGTTTGTTGTAACCCTTTTTTGTATCAGCCTGTAGTTGCCACGTGGGTGCTTCGATCACGAAATCGCCGAGTTTCGCAATCGAAACCTCTAGAATATATTTCTCACATTACCATGTATGGTGCTGTAATGCCATTGGTGAAAATAACATTAATTTGTATTGGTGAAACTTCGGGTCGAATTATAGGTAGCTTCCTCGTTTGGCTGTTTGAGTATTTCCCAATTTCCGGCCTTTTGGCTCCTCAGCAGGAGCAAGGCTCTGTTCAGCGTCTTTGGTTTTGGTACGTCTTAACGATCAGACGCACCTTGTAAGGTGGTCCGCTCAACGGCTCCAGCCATCTCGGGGTAAGCATGTTTTTTTTTCTCAAGTGTTAAATTAAAATGTAAATTCATTTGTTGAGAGTTTACCTTAGACCCTGGTTTCACCGTTTTGATTTTGTAATGCCTTAGTTCGTCAGCTAGTCATATCCTTTGTTTTGGAGGCAATTCCTTTTATTAACCTTTTGTGTAAATGTAAACTTCAATTTTTTTCTTCCGAGTTGCCTCCAGTAATTCCGCGTCAATTTAGTGTACACCTGTTGAGGTATGCATCCCTCACTGATGTGTATTAGGAGAGGACTGCCCCTCTATACGCCTCTGCGCTAAATTTAATTTCGTTGTTTCCTTTCCTTGTAACATTTTTAGATTGCCTTGTAAGATGTTTGTAATTATGTCACATTCCCCGTTAAATTTTCATTGTAAATTTCAACATAGAAATTATGCTCACTTATTTAAATGTAATTGTAATTTTGTGTAAATATTCACTTTTCTGAAGAAACACAGATAGGAACCTTGTGGTTCGATTTAACCTTTTTCTTAATTGATAATGTTATCCTTTTAATTGGTGTTCTTTGTACCTTGTTTAAATTCTATATGTTGAGTAAAGTCAGACAAAAGTGTTAATGTTCTCACGTTTCTTTCCCTACAACATCACATAAGATCTTGTCCTCTGTAGGGTTTCCCGGCCTGCTTCCCATACATCCTTTCTCTAGTTGTCATGTTGGTTATCCTGCGTAGCTATGTGGTTGAAATTTAAAATGTTTTTCTGGGTGTATCATTGGCTGACTTTATTCTTTGAGGTTTGTTGTTTTGGATCGTTAAATCATTACTTGTTTTATATGTACCTTGTATTATGTGCTTCTTCTGTAAAAGGGGAAAGGGGGGGTTACAATTATTATTATTATTATTATTATTATTATTATTATTATTATTATTATTAAAATTTTCAAATTATTTACTTGAGTTTTCTGATAATGTTTTATCACATCAAGATACAGCACAAGCATTCAAGAAAAATGGATGTAGCCTCGATCCACATGCACTATTACAAGACCACACATTGCTGCGCAAGGCTCATTTGTTCCGTTATGAACCGAGAATTCAATCTTCTCACAAATACTCATTCAATCACCACGCTCAGTGCTTGAAATCAGTTCATCACAACTCTATTGGAAGTTATTCCACTATGGTTCCACTAGCATCAAATGCATTGTCAGCAAGGCCATATTACTAATTAAAACTCTAATGAGAACTTTCAGCACCTAAAATGTCAAATTTACTCCAACGGTTTATATATGCCAACAATTTGTAACAGTGCATAACTTAACGGTGTCAAAAATAAGGCCATTATCAATAGAATCTATGAGAAAAAACACTTTTAGACTATTAGTTTTTAGCACCAAAAGTGTCAAAATCCCTCTTACGATGTATATACGCCACCATTTTGTAACAGTGTATGACATAACAGCGACAAATTAAGGTCGTATCATTAATAGAATTTACAAGAAAGATTGACTTCGAGACCACTAGTTCCTTGAAGTATCATTTTATGATCTTTTATTACAATTGTGCTCCATTTGTTCATTACTATGTACAAACATCCATACTTTCAGAATCCATATCAGAGGCACAACTTTAGCACTTGATCTTAAATATAACCATCTCATAACGGCCTATTAGATCATACTGTTTTACCATCTTTGTATTTACACATTAAGTTTTAGCTAGTTATTGTAATATCATCTATTTTAACATAATGTCTTATTTAAAATGTTGTTTTAGGACAACTGTATAAACAGCTGATGATGACCCCGAGTAGGGTCAAAACTAGTACCATATTATAATGTAATGTAAACATCTGCATTTAAAAATTTACTGTATTGAATAGGTGGAAAATCTAATTTTGAATAAATCATATGTCCTGTAGGTTTGCTCACGTTATGTCCTTACCAAGCCTTCTCAGTGTGCATTGCACCTGAGATACGAACAGGAGAGGTGTTTATTGGCAAATGATAACACATATTAACAACATGATATATTGTTGGAGAATACAATAAAGCAACAAACATTATAAATAATATTTTACATATCATTACAATTACAAACAGATATAGGATGATACAAATTTAATAATTCAAAAATTAATTTTCAGATGAAATGATATTCAAAATTTAATATTGTATTATATAATCTTTAAGATTATAAACTAATTGTTTTGTTTTCAACAGATCTATATAAAAATATACCTGAATTTGTATTAATCAATAAACAATGTACACTTATCAAAATATAAATGGTAACAGAAAGCTTTGTATACTTTTTTACGTAGAAAACACGTAAAGTACAAGTTTCAAACATGAAGTTTCCACTGGGAAACCATTATTTAATTTCTTGGACTGATCATATCAAATCAACAAAAACTGAAAGCATTCAGTATTTTGAGATTAGAAAACCAGAATACTTTCCGTTTTCAATACCTTGCAATCACTGAATAATGAGATTAACTGAGCTCTCCAAAACTTCCAGCAAGTATTTTACCCACTATAACTAATTTAACCTCTTAACATACCAATTATTTACAAAATTGTGATCTTTTTTACCTAATTTTTTATTGTTAAAATGGGCTATTTACTGAAAACTAATGACAGTGGTAACAATAAAAATACATTTTTCGAACTTAACAATGAAATATAAGCCACCAAAAAGTTCCTGCTTTAAAATCCTGAGTATACTCGTGATATTTTTTACGGGTTCTAAAATAAATAACACAGCACTAAACAGATGGCAAGTAATACAACATGACACTCAATACTGTTCAAATGTTTGTGGCTGTGTGAAATGCCCTAAAACAAGGATCAACAGACAATGCTACATCGCTGGAAAGCCGCGAAAACGAACTGCCTGAGTCACAGACGTCCACTATGGTTGAGTCAGAGACATCTGTTGGAAGAAATAGGACCCTAAAGTAATAATTTCATAAACATCTGGCGGAAATATTGAGAAACAACAAGAAACGAGTATATTCGGGCTTTTAAATTAGGTACCGACCAATGAGCGACATTCCCGAGTATACTCAGGATTTTAAAAAATATAAATATATAAAACCCCGAGTATACTCGGGCTTTCATGTTAAGAGGTTAATCAGTTTCCCAGTATCCTTCCTCAACAATGACGCACACAACACACCAACCATTACAGGGTTGGCATCAGGAAGGATACCTGGCCATAGTAGTACTTATCAAGAAATGATCACAAGCATAAAATTAGAGCCAGGAAGCAGCATATGGATGTGGGCAGGACCATAAGGGATTGGAATAAATTACCTGCAGCAGTCTTTGATAAATTTCCTTCCAGTATCAAATCAGTTAAGATCATTAGTGCTAGTGTAAAGTGAAAAGTAAAAGTTGTAACTTACGGACACTGAATTTGTGATTTGGAATGTTAAACCAGCAGTATTTCTTGTTATATTTGCCTTCCATGGAATTGCTTGTTGTTGGGTAATTATGTTTTAACTCTATCATAACTTGTAATGTTAAGCTATTAGTAAGTTCTTAAGCTCTGGAAATACTTAAGTTGTGTATGAATTTGCTGGATTTAGAATGTTAGTATTTTTGTGATATTTTCTTTCCACGGAATTGCTTGTTACTGTTGTTGTGTAATTATGTTTTAATTTTACTTTATTATTACATTTCTGTAGAGTAGAAGAGACAAAATAAGGATGAGAAAATTCGGAAAGAGATTGGAGCGGAAAAAATGAATGATAGAATAGAGAAGGGCCGATTAAGATGGTTTGGGCACATAAAGCAAATGAGTGATGAAATAATGCCAAAAAAGGTGATGGAAATGCAAATGCAAGGAAGGAGAGGCCACAGAAGACCACGATTGAGATGGAAGGACACACAGTATTAGAGAAAGAAAACTGGACTGGGACACAGTGTTGGAGGAGGAGTGGTGGAAAGACCGAAGAAAGTGGAGAGGAAACATATCTGTCCCTAACCGGTACAGCTGGATAATGGGAAATGGTGATTACACTTCTGTAAGTGACCATTGCCACTGGGATAATTCCCAATTGCAATGTATTTGTTAACAATAATAATGGTGTGTGGCCTCCAGAGGCCCGGTGCAGGTCTTTTGATTTGACGTCCGTAGGTGACCATAACGTTGTGATGATGAAGATGACACGTGCACCCAGTCCCCGTGTCAGGGGAATTAACCAATTAGGGTTAAAATTCCCGACCCTGCCAGGAATCGAACCCGGCATCCCTGTGACCAAAGGCCAGCACACTAACCAATTAGCCATGGAGCCGGATGTTAATAATAATAATAATAATAATAATAATAATAATAATAATAATAATAATAATAATAATAATAATAATAATAATAATAATAATCCCGTGGGGGTTTCAGCCTGTTCCCCTATCGGGCGCGTCCCAGGCGTCCCACGTGGCGGATCGGGAGGCTCGCCGGACTTGTCCGGAGGGTTTGAGGGAAATAAAATACCTCTCGCAGACCAAAAACAGGCACAGCTCACCAACATCTTCAGCAACCTCTGAAGCTCACTACTTCAGTTGTAACCATGACACCGACATAGATCGATGTCCCCAATACTTTTAACTTGATAGCATGATGGAATCAACCTACAATATAATTACCCCAGGCCCTAGTAGACACACTAGTTTTTCTCGGTCATCGGATTCTGAGGGACCGAGAACATCATGTGGGAATGTATCAGAGCTTCCCAAATCTCTTCGTCCAAAATGCAAAACTTTCTTTGGTAGTCTAAACATCAACACACTTCGGAAAACTGGGAAGTTAAAACAATTAACAGACATGTTAGATAATTTAAACATCCAAATTTTAGCACTCCAGGAAACCAGATACACGGATGAAAATCATTTTGACTCAGGAAATTACAGAATTTACAAAGGCAAGCCAGCAATCTCCCTTCATAAGAGACCATTACAATTTGGCACGGGATTCGCTGTAAGAAGAAACATTGTAAACTCAGTACTTAACTTTTCTTCGCCTTCTGAAAGAATTTCAACACTATCCATTAAATCAGGAAACAAAGCTGATACGTTACTTAATGCGCATGCACCCACCAATAACTACAATTAAAAAGATCCACAAATGGTGGAAGACTTCTGGGAATTGCTAGAAGAAACTACAGCCATAATTCCAAATCATCGCATAAAAATTCTATTAGGAGATTTCAATGCCCAAATTGGTAGAGAAAAGAAATTCAGGACCACTGTAGGACTATACCCAGCGCACAATAGAACTAATAATAATAAATGAAACAAGGCCAAATCCACACCTGGATTTGATTCTCATCTGAGCCAGGGTTTTTAACTACATATAGGAAACAACCTGGTGGAGTCTTTGCAAACACCTTGAGACTCTGGCTACAAATGGAGATGTGATGCGAATGTATAACTCACCAAGAGAGTTCACTTAGCCTCTCACACCTCAGTTCTCCAAATCCTATGCACTTGTGGTACCTCCGTTAAGTCAAACAATCCAGCGGAAGATTGAGTAACCAATTCCAGTGCGAAACTGGTTCAATGAGTCAAAAGAATTGGAGGCCAGTGGAAGAAAACAGGAAATAACCGCTGTAATTCTCCTAAGAAAACTCTATGATTTTACTCAATTCAAAATGTTCCGGAACTTCAAGTTCCACAGTTGGACCTTTGGGATTACGAGCAGGGTGAGAGAAGTTTCAAGAAATGTGCGACGCTGCAAGGAGCAGTACTGTTTAGGTAAGGTACCGTACTTGAAAATGTAAGATCCATGTATCAAAGCAAACTATATAGTCAAGTGAGAAATGGAGTGAATAACTTATTTCCAATATATCAATGATTAACTGGGAAGGACTAGTATGGGTAAATTTGCTATGAACCTTTCAACTCCGTTATCAGAAAAAGCTTAGATATTTCTGTGGTTCTTAATAGCCCTGGACGAGTCTACAGATGTCATGGATACAGCTGATGTTTTGTTGTTTTTTAAATATATAGGGACATTATTTTATCTATGCAGGGGATTGTCACCTGTCTCCCGCCAAGCACTCTGCTGTAATCCAGCCTGACAGTGAGTACTTACCCAGTTCACAGTTGGTGCTGACAATGTTTGCCATTTACTGCTACACTAATTACAAAAAATCTAACCTCTTACTGGGGTCATATCCCCTTAACTCTTGTACCGTTGGAATCCTGTATGGATTTAATTAAATAATATGATTGTTTATTAGTAGAACTCTTTCTTACTCCAGTTTCTTTTGCACGTTGCAGGGTGTGCTCTAGTCTCTCTCCAATCTCATCTTATTTCTCTTCTGTAAGAACATGTCTCATAAAAATGGAGTCTGTGACCTTCAGGCTACAAATCGGGAGCACTACCACTCCTACCCAAGCCATCCAGCCAATTGGATAACTTCATCGCTGCAGCCCATAACAATTGTCGCACATTTTTAACTTCTATTTTTATTGCAACTACCCAAATACTGGCCTTTAATAAGTTGGTGTATTTATGGGAACATTATGAGTTACTTAGCTCCACATCTTCAGAAGAAAATCTCATCAGATTTACTGCGGTAAAGTATTCTTAAATTCAAAACTTTATCATCAGTGAAACGTAAAGAATTGTTTCCTGACACAGCCCAAAAGCTTATTATCTTGTCTACAATTATGGGTTGATAACGCATCAATCTAAGTATTATGAGTTGACCACTGATGATTAGTCCAGGTAGAGGAATAACACACCAAATCATTTCTCTCGACTCTTTTGCTATTGTCCCACATCTCTTCAGTTTTCTTCAACCAAGTGGCCAGTACCGAGCAAGTGACTGTGCGGTGTGGGTCAGGTAGCCATCAAGAGATAGTGGGTTCGAACCCCACCGTCAGCAGCCCTGAAGATGGTTTTCTGTGGTTTCCTATTTTCACACCAGGCAAATGACCTTCTGTCAGTTTTCTTCTCTACCTTGTCCCCTCACTTTATCCTTCATGTGCCTGCATGATGCAACAGACTGTCCTGTTTGCCAAGGACTGTAGAAACAATATCAAAAGCATACCAATATGAAGTGAATGTTATAGAGAAAGGCTTTCAATAGTAAGCGCAATACCGTTTTCCTCGAGATAGTATTGTATAGGATAATGTTTCATATTATGGAGCTTGTGGTCACAAAAATAACGGGAAACAAAAGCAAGGAAAGGAACATAAGGTATGTTAACCATTTCCTTACAATGGTGGTTGGAATTTTTTTTTGTACACATGACCTGTTGTGTGGAAAGGTACTCAAAGTCAGATTTTTCATTTTCAAGTTCTAAAATTGTCATAAGATACTGAGCATTAAAAAAAAAAGTTCACGCTTCTTGGTGCAATACTTTACAAGATATTCATTACAGACTGTTGCTATTAAGAAAACTGTATTTTAACAAAAACGCAATTACAGTAAAGCTTTCACTAATTTTCTTACCAATTGTACAAAGTTTTCATAAAATCGAGTGGCAAATAGTCCAACTGCTGTATAACTTACTTTATTAAGAAGAGCCATAGGTAGCGCAAGAAATCAAATTTTTACTCCACTGCGCAATGGGTTACATATTTAAATCAGAAATCATTTACTGTGTGTTTTATTTGTATATTAATTTTACAGTTGCAGGTGGTGCTAGTGTATTTATTATTATTATTATTATTATTATTATTATTATTATATCATCATCACCCAAAAGCATTCCTGCAATGTATAGGTTGGTTTAAAAATAATTGATCATCTTTTTCACAGAAAGCCCTTCTTAGATTGTTAAATATGTATCACACTATTGGGAAATAATAATATGTGCTTAGTCAGTGAGAAGAAAGTAGTGAAAATGGTAAGGCCACCTGGTGGCCATGATCGTTAAGGCAGGTCTGTATGATCTGACACCATGGTTAACCGGTTCGAGTCACCAGAATATTGGCCGGCAGGGTACAAGAGGTGGTGGTATCACTAGCTTGCACGCCAAAAGCCTGGATTCAATTCCGAACCTTTCCACAATAGTCATACCGAGCGAGGGCACGACACTGTTCGTGGTGATTCATCCGTCGGATGGAGACATTAAGGCTTGAGCAGAGTATGTGCCAGCACCGGGTTTCACCCTCTCCCTTCCTACTATCACGTATCGCATCATTCATTTAATTTAATTCCTTTGACGAGGTCGACGCCAGGAAGGAGTCTAGTCATAAAACTCGTTACCAAGATTCATCTCACCTCATAGCCAACCCCGTATAGAAACGGAACAAGGGTTGAACATACAGTAGTGAAAATGGTGGTTCAGAAACTGCTGAAAATATGTTGAACAACTGTGGTGATTTTGTCTACATAAAATGAATGAGTTAGATATGGAATCGTTCTCTTGATATGAGCATGTATTCTCCTCCTCTGGGATCATCATCTTTCATAATACTTAGACTTTAATTACAAGGTAGAAATCTAATGTAACTCAGATGATGTTGGTAGCCAAATTAATAACTTAACATATAAGGGTTAAAAATCTGGAGATATTGATGATTTAGATTTATTTCAGGGATGTGGAATGAAGTAAGAAAGGTTATGACTAGGTTAGAATGAGTTCAAAACACTGAAAAACACTGTTATTCAGAATAAAGGTAAAGAAAAGTACGACTTTTGAGGAGATAAAGACCATGACATATATAGAAGACCTTCAAAAAAAGCATTCTGAGGTGGTGATTTATAAGGTAGGGAAAGATGTCCAAGAAGAACAATTCTCCCTATGGTAAAAAGATTCAAAGTAATTTATCCTCCCTAAATTAACATTTACCTTCAAACAACAATCTTTTCACTTCTTCATAGAATTCATCACTAGAATAAGTATTCCTTCGCGTATCAACGAAGTATTTCAGAACCTCTGCCTCACAGTTCCCAGTATGCCATTGATCAACCCACCAATTCTCTGGATTTTCCAATCCTGTAAGTGGTGAAAGTGGACGAGGACAATCATAGTGACTAATATTAGCAACAGAAGGAAAAGTATGTTCGTTATTTACTCTTTGACATACAAAACACTCAAAATATTCCACCATATTTATTTTAGACAGATCATTGTCAACACCCCAGGTTCTTGATTGAAGTGCAGAGAGAAGGCGAGTATTTGTGATTTTTCTATCATGAGAACTTAACTTGTGCTGTAAGAATGAGTTATACATATTATCATCTTTATTAATACTTAATAAATATTCAGCTAGATCTTGAGGAGACTTGAAATCAGCTGCTATTATTGCCGATGAATTGTTTGGGAGCCAATCCTGAAAAAGAAATACCAATTATTCCATTTAAAAAATGAGTAACAGAAAGGAATACTGTATTTACTCGTGTATTAGACCCTCCTGGCTTTTCGAGGCAAAGAAAATTTAAAGCTTTCATATAAGATCCTCCAACATAATACATCAAAGAAGAAGAAGGATTCCACTTAACAGTGGGGCACAGCTCCAATGACATCACACAAATAGCTGAACAGTTTCGTCTGTCCGACCCCTGCAAGCACACATCAAAGTTCTGCTATATTTCTGTGTTTTGCAGTAAAGAGATATTCATGGATATTGTATTAATATAACAGGTGAGATTACACAGGCCTGTGAATATTTTCTGGCAAAAGTAATTGTATGTGATATACGTTACACTTATGTAAAAAATAAAACCAGTTGTGTCAGATGACATACAGATTTGTCACAAGTCCGTCTCATGTTTATGCTAATAGAGCTTTGTTGTTGTAAACGAGGTTTGGATTGGTTGTATGGAATGCAGGTATGCACATGTCTGAGAGAAAAATATTGTATGTACTCTGTTTTCGAGGGGAGTAGGTAATCATAAACAAACACTGGAAGAAGAATTAGAACACTTGCAGTTTGGGCATGCGCAATGTCAGACAAGGTCAAAACATGAGATCGAGTTTCTCTGTAGTCTGAGAGGAGAATCTGAGAACGTGTGTCACGCCTTTGTCTACAAGTTACAACGTGCACTTGAAGTTGAGTGAATAACTGAGTTTGTATTAAAATGGCAAGTGGCAGTGATGTTCGGAGGCAAAAATGTGTAAACAATCTCAGCTCTTTCTTTCTGTTATACATGTGGCCAGTATACAATTAAAGGCCAGGGGTGAAATATTATGCCATTTATAAAAAGCCTGTACTTGGCATATTTTAACATGAAGTTAGGTGATCAGGACAAGAATTTCGCACGCCATATTGTGTGTAAAACGTGTGTAGAAAACCTGCGGCAACGGTACAATGGGTTGTTGCCGTCAATGCCATTCAGAATCCCAATGGCTTGGTGGGAACAAAGAAATAATTTTGACCAATGTTATTTTAAGAAGTAAGTATAAATAACCACCTAATCGATACTTTATTAATGCCTCAGGCAAAATTGAATAAAATTAAAACTTACAGGACATGTTTCGACCACTTAGTGGTCCTCTTCAGCTGTATAAATAAAGAACTGAAAAGAAAAACATTGACAATAAGCACAAATAAAAGTTCTTTGGAGACTCCTTTGATAAAAATGGAGGTCGTCAGAATAGGTCATCTTGCCTTTCCAAACAAGAACGAAAGGCAAGATGACCTATTCTGACGACCTCCATTTTTATCAAAGGAGTCTCCAAAGAACTTTTATTTGTGTTTATTGTCAATGTTTTTCTTTTCAGTTCTTTATTTATACAGCTGAAGAGGACCACTAAGTGGTCGAAACATGTCCTGTAAGTTTTAATTTTATTCAATTTTGCCTGAGGCATTAATAAAGTATCGATTAGGTGGTTATTTATACTTACTTCTTGATTAAACATCGATACGGTCATGAAATGGACAACTTGCAATGTTATTTTTGCGTATGTAAAGTGTCCGGGTTGAATACGAAAAACAAAAAGCACATAGTGTATCCCTGCCGTCCATCTGTCATAATCCCTGTACCATGTGGACCTGATATTCCTGTCCCAAAACCACCAATACAGTTACCAGAGAGTGTGTCTTCGTCATCTTCAAGTGCAGAGGATGGTGATGACTTTACCTTTGTACCGGATGTTGAGCATAAAACTCCATGTCTTTATAATCAGTGTGACTTAAATGATTTGGTGTGTGACCTAGGCCTCACTAAAGAAAAGAGTGAACTTTTAGGATTAAGATCATAAGAGAAATTTTTTACAAATTCATATTATTACAGAAATCAGGAGAAAGAATTTCGGCAGTTTTTTTGTTCACAAAGACAAACTTGTATTTTGCTGTGATATCCCTGGCTTGATTCGTTGTCTTGGAACTATTTACCAAATAAAGGGGTCTATTTATTGATACCAGTAAAAGAAGTCTCAGAGGTGTTCTTCTACACAATGGAAATAAACTTGCTTCAGTGCCAGTTGCCCATTCAACATCACTCGTGAAAACTATCATAATTTATCTATGTGTCGCAGAAACCGAACTACAGTGAACACAGATTATTACTGTGCTGTGATTTAAAAGTGTGCAGTATCATATTAGGGCAGCAAGGAGGATATACAAAGTTCCCGTGTTTTCTGTGCGAGTGGGACTCTCGGGACAGGGATCGTCACTGGTTAGTGCCCGAGTGGCCCAAAAGGAAACACTTCGTGTTTGGAGAAAAAATACATTGCAAATAGGCCATTAACTGATCCTCAAAGTGTGTTATTGCTCCCTTTTCATATTAAATTGGGAATTATGAGGCAGTACGTGAAAAGTTTGGATAGAGGCAGTCCCTGCTTTCAGTACCCCTGTCAGAAATTTCCAGGACTGTCAGATGCCAAAATTAAGGAAGGTGTTTTTGACGGCCCCCAGATTCGGAAGCTTATGAAGGTTCCGACATTCAGTACAACGATGAATGAAACACAGCTTCAGGCATGGGAATCATTCAAGGACGTTTGTAGCAAATTCCTGGGTAATGTTAAGGATTGTGGAAACCACGCTGTACAACTTCCAGAAATTGCGTTGCTGTGTGAGCTTAAAATTACATTTCCTGCACAGTCATCTGGATTATATTCATGCAAATTTAGGAGCATTCAGCGAGGAACATAGCGAGCGGTTCCATCATGATCTAAAAGAAATGGAACAAATGTATCAGGGGCGATGGGATGTCTCCATGATGTCAGATTACTGTTGGTGTCCAGTACGAGATAACACTACTGAGGAACACAAACGCAAATCAACACAGCGTTCATTCACATCAAAGTGTAGCAAACAATAGTGTTCTTGTAGTGAGATTCATACATTCTAGCAATGAACATGTTACTTTTTCCTTGTATATTCGTTGCAATTTGATCCTGTCCCATTAAAATTACATATACTCTCTATTATGGTGTTCGCTATCGAAATTACATGTCAAATTTGGATTTCAAATAGCAAAAACACTGTACATTATAGGCAAAAACGGTTTACATATTTGAAATCAGCACACCTAAATTAGGGTAAATCACCTCTTCAACTTTTTGGTGGAGAGAATTTTTTTTTGAAGGCCGATGTTATTAACTCTAGTTGTTTAATATCTCATAAGCAGGCCAATATAATTTTAGGAGAAGTCGGTTTAAAACTTGATAAAAACAATAGAATCTTGATCATTGTTATACTTGTCAACGTACCCAACAAGTCATACTATGCATTAATAAAAATATGGAGACAACAAACGTAAAAATAATGATAACATAACACATTAATTCCCATACCTTTGAAATCTACAAATATGGCAGTTTTCCTGTCCTTTTTTGTGGAACATTTGGCACTATCCTTCAAACATTTCAACAAAACATACCTAACATACCTAACCTAAACAATGTGGTTAACCTCAATTATAACTGTTTTGTTATAACTGTTTAGATAAATCCTAATGTGACAAATGCAGAGAACAAGCACAGAAT
This sequence comes from Anabrus simplex, assembly GCF_040414725.1. NCBI lineage: Eukaryota > Metazoa > Arthropoda > Insecta > Orthoptera > Tettigoniidae > Anabrus > Anabrus simplex. The sequence goes on along the minus strand of NC_090272.1, from coordinate 240,970,509 downwards.
ATATTTAAAAATTAATGCGTGACTATCAATAGCCACAATTATCCAAAGAATGTTTCCAGGCACTATGTATTCACAAGTACAACTCCTAACATTCTCTTAGACTGCCCAAATGGATCAGCTGGTGGGGTGGCACACTTTCTACAGTACAAGACCAGTGGTGGCAGAGTCTTTCGCAGCGCTACAATAACAGTATGAAATTATATTTCAGATTTAAATGAGTCAACGATAACAATGCAATAACAACTTCCTTTTGATAGTGATCTGCATTTTGTGCAATTGCCAGTTGCTAAGTGAGATTTTGTAGTAAATTATGGAATTTAATAAAACAAAAAATAAGGTTATCACGTACTTACAATTGAGGTATTACACGACAGTAGTTACACGCCCAGGGAAAATTAAATTAGACAAACACTTAAAAAAATGTTCCCAACGGAAAGTCGTAGCAAGGTGTGGAAACTACCCGAGCCCGCCGAGGTTAGGTGGATTAGGTGATAAATAAATGTTACTGACTAAAATAAAAACCAGTTTCAAGTTTAACAAAGATTTTAATGTAAAGATAAGAATTTAAATGACAAAATTACAAGTCCCTAAGTTGAAGTTAACAAAAAAGATTAATTTAAACCAAGAAATATAGGTCATTAAACTTTGACCAGGGTTAAAATTAAATAAGTCTGTTTTCGCAATTCAGTTCCCAGAGCTAATTATCAATGTTTAAACATAAATGAAGAAACGGAGTACTTATGAGAATCCCAACTCCGAGATACTGGATTAGTTACAAAATAATAATGGAGTAGAAAAGCGTTTCTTCTGACTACTTCAAAATTAAACTAAATGTAATTCGGATAAGCTAAGTCACCGATCACAAGTTCCACCAGGAACAAACATCAGGAACACAAAATCAAGAATAAACATTTATGTGAAAAATATACATGAAGAATCACACACACAGACCCCCCCCCACAAAAATTATTTTTTTACAGAATCAGATATTTAAAACATTAACCACCGTGTAACGCAGATTACAAGGCACATATCCAGTCCCGCGTCAAACATCAAGAACCCACATAACACAATTACCACAAGTCAGATGTCAAGAATTAAACAAACGTCAGAGCATTCAAATGTCAAGTCAAACACAAAGTTATGAATGTCACCCTAGCAATGAGGTAACGTGACCAAATAAACCAAAATGACAGCTCCCCAAACAGTTACCTACCCGAGACAGAAATAGTCATCAGAAACAATTTTCAACCCTTACATTCACCTTATTTCACACTTTACTAAGGATAATAGGATATTTAAGATATAAATGGTTGAATTACCCCAGACGTAAGTGAGAAGGGTTCTCATTTCTAAATGTAGTAGTATGGGACACATATTTGTTACTAAAACATCTTTTGATGTATGAATTACCTTTAAGAAAACGTTTTCAGAATGATTATCAAACCAAATAATCCTACAAATCATTACCTCGAAGCCCCAAAAAATACTGGTACGATAATTATTTCTCAACAAGATAACCTTGAATTATGGTTTCCTTTTGTCCAAATAATTTCTCACTTTCGGAGGTATGTATGTTTAGTCCTCAGCCCGAAAGCTGGTTGGATCCTCAACAGCTCTGCCATCAGCTGTCATAGATGGCTTAGGCATCACTGAAGAGGCGTACTAGGGAAATGAGGAGTGAGGTAGTTTCCCGTTCTTTCCTCACCGAGCCAGAAGTTGCTATTACATATCAGTCTGCCAAGCCCATTGAAATGCATGCACCAACCGACCCTATGAACAATATTTTCACACCATTCATAGCAGGGACTGGCTGCAGAAGGAATGGCATTACTAGCATCACTCATACCTCAGTCACTTTCATTTCGTCAAAGCGAAGGATAAAGCTGAGACAGATCAATGAAAGTAACAAGATTGCTCTAGCCCATACCAGAAGACATAGTGCACTGTAAACACTAGGTCCCGCCAGCAAAGGCAATTCGGAGGTAATAAAAGTTTACATAACACGATTTGCGATGAATATATTCCAAAACCATTTAGTAAGAGTCAATCGTCCTTAGAGCTTATCACTTCATGGTAGTTCCGGGACCAACAAGAACAGAAAGATACTTACAAATATCAATGATGAAAAGAAAAATAAATCATAGAAATTTGGCATATCGCCATATGGTGATACTATCACCCCGGATCAAGGTTAACATTTTTCCTCCTTCTGCTCAAATATATTCCAAAAGTCCAGCCGCAACAGCAAGAGTTGATCCTTCTTCTACAAATTAATTCGTAATAATAATTGCCAATCACACGATTGTCGTTAATGCATGGAGAAAAATGAAGCTGAGTTAAGTTTGGAGATTGCTGCTAGATGGCAGTACAATCTCGACAGCATGCCTACTGAATGCTAGCGCTACAGTGGCGGATCCGTACAGTTATGAGCTTGCAGCATAATATACTTCCAGTCAAATTCCAACGAGCTGAAATAATCATGATAGTTAGTTTTGATCAAAAGGTAACTTGGTAAGTGTCCAAGTACATTACAATACACATCCCAAATCCGTTACAAGGTCAGTGGTTTCACCACAGCTTTCAAATTTAAAGCTGTGTCGTTTGTGGGGAAAACACGGTGTGAAGTCGTCAGCAGCCAGAGAATTTAATGTGCAACCTCGCATAACCAGGTACTGGCCCACCAAAAAAGACCTGAAATTGGCAAATAAAAGTGTGTAGTCTCTTTGTGGGGCCAAAACGGGTAAATATACAGAGATCGATACCGAAGTGCTGCAATATATAACCGAGTTGAGAAATTAGGTTTTTTCTGCAGCTCACGATATGATTCAACTAAAAGCACTAGAAGCAGCAATCTCAGTCGGAAACAATCCAAAGCCAACAAGGAATGGGCTGAACGTTTCGTGCAGAGAAATGGTCCAAGTTTTAGAAGAACACCAGTGACTACCTTTTCATTACAGAAATCAAACCTGTGATTATACAAATTACGTTATTGAACAAAGAAAGATGCAGAACTACTCCCTTTCTCAGACTGCTAATGCAAATCACAACACTGATCTATTTTGACACGCCCTGTGTACCATTGCAGTATTCAGAGAAGTAATGTTTCGGTCGAGTAAAAGAAATTATCTGCGACGAATTTAAGCAGATTGAGATGTTATAATAATCTCACAAGTCTTGGCTAATACTGTACGGAAATAGACATTATCATGAAGGCGAATTGTTGAAGAGAGCTAACACTGAGAAAAAAATATCGACTGGAAATCTTGGCATTCAGAAGTACAGAAGAGAAGCTACAGATTTAATATCCAAATAACGTCAAGAAAAGAAGAATATTGAAAGAAAATACCGTAGTGAAGCTGAATGATTAATTCAACACGAGACATCGTGAAAGATACATAAGAAATAGTTATTATCAACACAGATCAATAACAAGACTGGAAGACCAACTAGCTACGAAACGCCAACACATCGAGACGGCTGTAAAGAAGAAATAGATTGCAATACAGATTAATATTACCAAAATCTACTAAAAAGAAGAATATCCCACATAAAATTTGTGAAGGCAGTAGATATATGCAGAATCTGACATTATAATAGAGACTAAACCAAGCACTTCATTAAGAAAATGAAGTAATTACTTGGAAGGCTTTGGAGATGTTTGTCGTATGTCAGCTGATTAACATTGTATTTTATGGTTCTATGACCGAGTACTGCAACATGACGAATCCGTAAGAAGATGAGGGAGTGGACTTCACGAGACGACCCGAGCCAAACCAAGATGATCCTATACCGTGGATGACAGCAGGGCCAGATATGAACCATGGACGTCGATCAGAAATGAAGGAGAAGGAGTAGACCTAGGCCAGTCCCCAGGCAACAGGAATAAGATAAGTTTCTAATAAAATACATATTTAGTAGATAATATTTGTCTACACTTCTTGTGATTGAAAGTCAGGTGTGATACCGCTTAAATCAAAAAAATAACCAGTGCTAGATATTCTCGCGAGTAACTTCACTAGATAATACAGATGTTGATTCCCATAGGGAATTTAAAATATTTGTCCCGAATGAGTAAATTTATAATACCAATATAATGGTCCGTTATTGGACATTATAAATTTTCCAGCTAACTCATTCTTGGTTGCCTGCATTTTGCCCTCATGTGCTAAGTTAGGCTCATCAGTTGGGACTTAGCACACCACCCAAGACGCAAGGCTAGTGCATACTGTGGAGGCCACTGCATAGGCTACTTGAAGCCACCAGAAATGCCAATGCACGATGAGAGCTATGTCTCATTTCCAAAAATTGATGCCTGCCTGGCCATCAGATAATACAGATGTTGATTCCCATAGGGAATTTAAAATATTAATTTTAAATTAAATTTAAGCCATCTTAAAGGCTGCCAGCAGTGGTGTTCGAACCCACTATCTCCCAGATGCAAGCTCACAGCTGCGTGCCTCTAATCGCATTTTCACACCACGGAAATACCGGGACTGTACCTTAACTAAGTTCATGGCCGCTTCCTTCTCACTCCTAGGCCTTTCCCATCCCATCGTCGCCATAAGATCTATCTTTGTCAGTGCGACGTAAAACAAATTGTAAGATAAAAAAAGATGATGTTCATAAAATTAAACACACATATTCTTTCAAGTTCCCCAGTGGGGCGTCCTTTCACTAAATGCAAAGATGTACTTCCCCCTTAGGACGTAGAGGATTAGCGATGATAATTTTGATGATGATGATTATGATGATGTTTGTTGTTTAAAGGGGCCTAACATTGAGGTCATCGGCCCCTAATGGTACAACATGTAACAAAAGACATGATAATTAAAATTTAAAAATATATCCCATGACTAGAATTTAAAATAAATTATGATCAAAAATAATGAAATTAAAATAAAGCAGATATAATTAGCAATGCCTTATTTTCTATTAAAATTATACAAAATATAGATTACAATCGAATAAGGCATTGCCATGAAGTACAGAGATATATATCGTTCAAGTTAGAAGTTAAAACAACACATTAAAATAAGCAAACACAAACTAAAATAGAGTCAATGGGATAAAAGCGTAGTTAACAAAAATACACGAATACAAAATACACTATTACACACTATAAAAAAGGCCTCTATCCCTCATAAAACAGATGACGAGGTCTGCTGACTGTTCGTCATCTCCTAGGATTACAAGTAATGAAAATCATTTTTTCCGTATTGAAAGAATCTTAATAATAAATGTAAGAAATTTATTTAAGCTTCAACCTATTCAATACAGTGTAAGATGTTAACGTGTTAGTTAACCCTAGAAGTGCCGAGTGTTTTTCCCTAAATGCCAGGCCATTTTCGGATGTATTACACATTCATGTTTTTAACAAATTTTAGCACATTTACTGCAGAAAAGTCAGGAATGAAGCACACCATATTAATCAGAAAGCTTTATTTAAGATGCTTACATAAGTATTAGATCATTTACTTGCATACCTGGTGCATATCAGGCGATCTAAAATTTGGAAAACTAGAAAAAAAGTGTTTTTCCTATTTTCAAGTTCACCATTATTAATAAATAACCACTCATTTTAAAAATCACTATATACAGAACACTCAAAATTTCTTCCAGATTTTAAAAATATTAAGTTTCCAAAAGTAAAAATAAAATAAAATCACAAAATGATTAAAATTTCTGAGCCACACACAGCTCAGTCAGCCGCCGAGCACTACTGGGAGTCATTCTCGGAGAGTTTTCTTTTCCTGCCATACCTCATAGGCCTCTAGAAATGCTGAAATTTATGATAGCATTCACGGTGCAACCCATATTTATTAGAATGGCAATTTACTTTTTCATTTCGGAGACAGTTACATCAAACCAGGTTCGCATACGAGAAAAAGGCCTGCCTTTCTCCAGAATATCTTTTAGGTTTTTTTAGCCGCATAGTCATTACTTTCTTTTACCAAGAGCTTCCAAATCAAATCCGTAAAGAACAAGTAGAAATACGTAATAGGTGGACTGTTTCGGGGCGGACAGATCAAAATGCCAGGATCCCTTACGCGGAACTTCCCGGAAACATCGAACTCCGGTTCGGGTGGATAAACCCTGCACCACTTTGGTGTTACGAAAACAGTATCATCCAGTGGAACTTCGGCAGGCCTGCTCTCTTCATCGGAATCACTTTCAACTTCAGATTCTGGAATATATTCTTCTCGGCTCTCAGAAGAATCATCAGGTAAAGAAAATATATCGCTAGAAGAGGAAGCATCCCAATCATCTTCAAGAACGTTGTGAATATCACTTGAATCGCGTAGCTCATCATCCAGGATGAAAGCTTACACTTCAAAAGAAACAATTTAAGAATAAACTCGATCTGTTGAAAGATAACGAAAGATATTCACATAAACTCACAGGAACAGCAAGCGAGCGCGAAGTTACATAGCAACTGAGACGGCAGGGAGATGAGGAAAGAGTAGCTGAATTTATATCTACCCTGACCTTGACTGAGTCATTTCCGGCTAGTGAGGAATGTGTGATGAAAGACTTGAAGCTTCCTCTTCAATGTCTTACTTATTAAATTGTCGCAGGTGAACGATAAATGATGTTATGACGGGTTAAGCGAATGCATGTACTATGCGTCGCGCGTGCGACGTTGGCATTGTAGTGACACACTATTGAGTCGCAAGCGCGACGTTTGGCAGTTCTAGGGTTAAACATCATTAAAATAGTTGAGACATGTTTCGCCCCTTTTGTGGGGCATCATCAGTCATATCATTACCTCAAAGTTCTACCAGACCTCTGGTTGGAAAATTGTACAACATGTTCCATGAGTGAATACATTTATAAACTTTACAATATCTTATTATTAACAAAATATCAAATTGATTAAAAATATGTTGCACTAGTCAACATGCTTGTGAATTTTCACAGCCATTTTAAGTGAAAACTGAGCTGCCTCCTGCTTCAGAGCTCAGAAATCATGATGGTAATTCCTGGAACCAGACACATTCGCAAAATGACTGGCTAGATGATTAGCAATCAAGAGTGGTTCAGTGATGATACTGCCTGCAATCGAAATTCTCGGTACTAAAGATGACCCTTGTATACCTGAAATAGGTCGAAGTTTAGTTCACACTTGAGATGACGGTGTATGTGATACTCTGCCAAATAAGAAAGAACTTGCACCTTAGCGCGGAGTTTCTTAAATGTTACCAAGTTGGCCACAGTAGGCTGCCTACGATAGTGTTTATGAGTGTGACGGCGTTCCTTTATAGCTGCTGCAATTTCTTTGTTCCACTAAGGAATGAGTTTTTGGCGAGGAGTCCCTCAAAAGGAAGGAATGGACTCCTCAGCAGCAGCAAGAATAACTTATGTAAGTTATATCGCCGTCAATGCTCTGGCCAGTTGCGCCGGTAAAGATAGCTAGTGCTGTGAACTTTGGCCAATCAGCACAGTTAAGAATCTATTGAGGAGTCTCGATAGATTTTTGTTTCAACAAAGTAAGAATAATCATAGAGATCAGCATGTACATTCCACCGAAGCAGAGGAACCAGCGTTCGGCTGCATACACTAAGGTCTATGTGAGAGCATGTGCCATAATGTATGCTGAAATGAGTGGGTTCACCTGTAATAAAAATACCGTGTAATTCCGAATACCACCCGCACTTTTTTTCCCAAAATATTGGTTCTAAATCTTGGGTGCGGGTCGTATTCAAGATGTTCAATCTCTTAAATATTTACTACGTTTACATGGAGTACTGAAATACATTTGAATATGTTTACAGTACTCAATATACTGCATGTAAACGGGCATTAGGGTCTCATTGTGCTTTAGTTGTGTTCTAGAAAACAAGATTGATTTTTTCTCAATACGGTTACAGTGGCATGTAAACACGAAATGTAGGGTAATAAAATACGATATATCAAAGAATAAGGGTCAATACGAAAGTCGCTGGTGCGGATGCTCGATCGTCATTCGTTTCACAAGTGTTGCTGGCATGCTGCGTGCACGAATAGCTGATCTTGCAGGATATCGTACTTTGCGAGTTGAGACTGTTGGTTACGGAAGTCTACCTCTCGCACATTTGAGTTCCGTATCTGTCCTGTGAAAGTGCTGTGTCGATAGTAAGCAATGGATTCAAAACGACGCCTGCGGTCACTTTATGTGTGCGAGAAAGTTAAAGTTGTAAGTGAAGCTGAAATATACGGAAATCGTGCCGTTGGCAGAAAGTACGATATTGATGAATCGTGTATTCGTGATTGGCGGAAGAAGGAAAAACTAAAAAATTAACGGCGATCGCAGAGCATTCTGCAGGCGAGTGCAGTGTTTCCAGAAATTGGAGAACGACTCCACAAATTTGTGATAGAAAAATGTGAGTTGGGATATGGTGTTTCTAGTGAAATGTATCAATTGAAAGCACTAGAGATCTCAAAACACAGGGTTTTACTGCAAGCCGCGGATGGATCCGAAACTTTTATCGGAGAAAAGGATTGTGCATTCGGAGACATACGTCTATTTCACGTCTCCCTGGGGCGTATAAAGAAAATTAACGGCTTTTCAGCGTCGCATTATGCAACTGAGGAAGCAAAATTCTTATTTGCTGTCGCAAGTGGGTAATGCTGACCAGACACCTGTCTATTTTGAAATGCCGTTAGAAAATACAGTCGACAGGAAGGGTTCTAAAACTGTAACCATCAGAACAGGTGGTAACGAAAAACAATGATGCACGATAATGTTGTGCGTATTAGTGGATGGAACCAAACTCCCTCCATATGCGGTTCTGAAAAGGAAAAACTTCCGAAAGGAAACTTGCCGTCCGGTGTTATTGTTGGAACACGAGTCCGGCTGGATGGACAGTGCGTTAGTTGAGGACTGGGCAGTGGCGGCTCGTTTGGGAGGCGCTAAGGCACGCGCCCCCCACGGGGTTCCATTAAATTAGGGAATTTTAAACTTAAATGTTAACAATGGAAATATTTTACTGTTATTATCAAGGGTGTGAGTAGTACTGTACTGCGGCCCGATGCGCTGCTGGCCCGGCCCAGGAGGGCGCTCTCTCATAGCGGACCAAATACTCCGAGTCTCGCTCGACTGGCCTTGAGGGAGCCAATCAGAGGCACAGTAGAGATGTGCTGTTCTAACGGAGATTCCGGCGCGTTTCTGTCGCGGCCTATCGTTGCAGCCAACCTACCCAAAACATTGCTGATTTGATTTCTATTTAACAGGGGTCAGTTTGTGCCATTTCTCTCCTAAAACTAGGAACTATTTTACTGAGGCACTTACCTGAGTTAAATGTGCCGGTATATATTTAAAATAGTCTTGTAATTTTTAGGATTATTAACTAACGAAACGAGTAATGACTGTAACTACTGTCTCCTCGCACTTGACTCATGTTGGCCATACTCACTGGAGAGCGCGATATTTAGCTGTGTGTTGATGAATGATCTCGTGAGGTGACTGTAACGAGGTGAAATTAGGAGAAAGGTTGTGATTTGTATGTAGGCGTAGTGTTACGTTTGCACTTCGTACAGTATGATTACCGTCGAACATATTAATGAACTAATGTTTTCTTCTCTTTCTATCGAAAAGAAAGTTGAACTGAACGAGTGTGGTAGGCCGACGCCAGACTTCTCGTTGAAAAAACCGGTGACTAAGGAAAATGAAAATAGGGCTTTCCAAAGACAAATTAATTCTCCTGACGTATATAACAAGAACGTGCGGATATGTGGAAGTGATATCTCAGAAACCTTTTACTGCATTCCTTGCCTGCTATTCTCCCGTTCTAGGAAAGGAGATAAATGGATCACCACAGGGCTGATATCAATAGTACCACGGACTCTGAAATGCTTGGTAAAGTCAATGTCGTGTCTTGTTTGAGGGATCACTACAGCGAAACTATTCGTAAACATAATTCGCTCGTGGACAAGAAATGTTAATGATAATAATAATAATAATAATAATAATAATAATAATAATAATAATAATAATAATAATAATAATAATAATACAACAAACAAAAGCGGACTTGAAGAACTCACAAATTCAACCCAAAGACATTTTGAATCGAAATATATATAGAAAGAAAATTGACACGTGAGAAGTTACTCCAGAGAATGAAGTACCAAAAAGAGCAGGTACCAAGTGGACGTAAGAAAGGAAGAGGATCTTTAGTCAACAGATGAAAGCATATCATAAATAAAGCTTCGTGTGTTCCAAAAGGGACCATTCACGAATAATAATAATAATAATAATAATAATAATAATAATAATAATAATAATAATAATAGCATATGCATTGCACCGTATAGTGTTCGAAGTGTGTATCTTGAAGACATGGTTTGAAGAACTTGAGATATATTATGGAATTATGAAACTAAGGCGTGCCCCCTCACTGCTGATATCCACGAGCCGCCACTGGGAGTGGGTGAAGTGCGTTTGGCAACTTTGCTCGGGAGCTTTGTTACAAAAACAAAACATGCTTGTGCTGGACAGTTACCGAGGACATACAACTGACGCCGTAAAAGATATGAAAAGGAAAGGAAAAACCGATCTTGCGATAATTCCTGGAGGACTTACTTCTATTCTACAGCCGTTGGATGTGTGCGTGAACCAGACTTTCAAAACTGCAATGAAACAGTTGTACACCGAATGGATGTCTGACGGTGATCACGCTTTAACACCAACCAAATGAGTGAAGAGGCCTGAAGTGGGACTAATATGGAGCTGGATCAAGACCGCATGGGCGCGCATTCCCAACGATCTAGTGTCCAAAAGCTTTAAGAAATGTGGAATTTCAAATTCAGTGGACGGTAGTGAGGATGACTATTTGTGGAAAGATGCCAGCGACGAAAGTTCCTATGGTGAAACTTCAGGTGAAGACGGTGAATTGTGAATGATCTGAGTATAGGACCGATTTTATTTTGATTTTTGTGATGATTTTGTTATTAATTGTAAACTGTTTGAATTTATATTTGTGGTACATTTGAAGAAAATTAAATAGGTATGCAAGTTATTTTAATTTTTATTTATTTTTTCCGTATTTTGTTGTCTCAAATTTAGGATGCGGGTGTTATTCGGGATTATATGGTACATAAATCCAGCTCTCTTAGTAATATTTCCAACTCCCTTCCACTGGAGCAAGGCGTATCAGAGCCCCACACACAGTGATGGGCGTTAAAATTGCCCAGTAAGAGGAATGGAGGTGGAAGCTGATCTATAAGATCAGTTCGTCGTCGGATGTAACTTGGTTACATCATTTATATTAAGAGGCTGGCCTGGTTGAAAATAAACATTACACACTGTTGCTATAACAGGCAACGGTAGCTGCATCGCAACTGCTTCCAGCAGGATTCTTACAGGAACCTCTTTGCTATAGGTACCAGAATGAACAAAAATACCAACCCCACTGGACACTCGGTGAGTATAATATCATTCTGTTGAGTATAGTCTGAAATATCTCAAGACCGTATGATGACCTGGTCTGAGATTAGTTTCCTGAATACAGACTATCTTACTGCGAACTCACTAATTAGCTGGCACAGCTCAGGAAGATATCTGTCATAACCGTTACAATTCCACTGTAGCAGTGCCATAATGTGGACTAAAAGTGTTAGGTTATGAGCGACAAGATGCTCTTAAACCTAAGCACTATCAATATCTACATCTGTAGGTGAAGAAGACAGCTCGAGTCCATCCCGTCATCAACGGACGAGGGGAGTGGCGCCCAGAACTTCGACATAGCTTGGGAGCGGGATTTCTTCCAACGAGGGGAGAACGCAGGTTTAGGGGCAGGTGTACCTGCTGGCGCTGATTCATACCCAACAGATGGAAGGCATGATTTCCCTTTTGCAGGAGAAGTGCGGGAGTGCCTGGTAAGGGCGTTCCTGTTCTCTGCCTTCTTTTCTTGTTTAGATGGGCTGGGAGATAATTTCCCAGCCCTGGTCGATGATGCCGCCTCTGCTGGCTTGGGCACGGCTTTCACAGACCTCTTGGTGGGGGAGGGAGGCTTGGCCTTCCCCCGCCTGCTGTGCCGGCTTAGGACTCCCAGCCGGCACAGACTTCTTAATGGTCGAAGGTTGGGTGGTCCCCACTTCGAGCTTTTACTTTTTGTGACTTTGCTCTCAGGAGCAACAGCCGCCTTGAGTGCAGCGATCTTTATGAACCTGGGAGACTCTGAGCTATCATGCTGTAGTCTAGTGTACTAGCAGGTATATTCATGGAATTAAACTTACGGCGCACTTCCTGGTAGGAAAGACCATCCAGGGTCTTGATCTCCTGGATCTTCTTCTCACTCAGATATGTCGGACAGTTCCGATCTCGAGGAGAATGAAGACCAGAGCAGTTAGTGCACCTGTACGGAATTGTGCACTCTTCCATGCCGTGAGCTTCTCTTCCACATGTACCACACACAGACTGATTTGAACAACGAGATACCATATGTCCGAATCTTTGGCATTGATAGCATCGCATAGCAGATGGGATGTACAGCTTCACATCGCAACAATAAGTTATTACCTTTACCTTTTCTGGTAACACTGACAACTTAAAAGAGACAATAAAGGCACCAGTGGCAACGTCTTCACCGTTAACTTTGCGTGTAATGTGCCAGATGTGTGTCACGCCACGGTTCTTCATGTCTTCATCAACTCATCATCAGTGTTCAAAATAAGGTTGCAGTTGGAGATGACTCTGCGAACCATATTCAAGGACTTGTGCTCCTCCACTTTGACGGGGTTTCGCCAAAGTGGTCGCACTTAAGTAACTGTATCGTGATCTATGATCTTCATATCCCTATTGACGAACTACACAATTATAAATAGGAAAGGAATTCTACCTTATACTTATTATACTTTATTATACTTATTATATTACAGTACCGGTTTCGACCTCCAATTTCGGGTCATCCCCAGCTTAACAATACACTCACATATAGTACATCAATCAATGATTGATATTACTTTGTCTGGGGAATGCCATATGATAACAAATGTTTGAATACGTCCAAGTGGGGAAGTGACATGTGCGTCACTATGTGTGACACTGCAAGTATGTGTCTATAATAACATGCTTTAAACTTAAAATTGGTTTGTACAACACTATCTTAACTTAAGCTAATTTATAAGTATGTGTGGCTAAAAACAATATATATAAAAACACTTCATGAACATAAACATTCGTATCTTGCATATACCCAGTTCATCAGTTGATATATATATATTTAGTGGTTAAATTCTACATGGATGAAACACACCAGTTAGGGACATGTTTCGCCCTAGTTATGGGCTATTTACACAGTTTACAATATGTACAATACTAAATACAATTGTCTTATGCTATTTACACAGTTTACAATATCTACAGTATGTACATTAAGTGCATTAACCTTGCCAGAATTTATGAACAATGAATTACATTTTTTACAATGACCAGACCTCCAATTGCAGATTGGATTGATCACAACTTGAATTGGGGCTTCTCAATAGTATTGACTAGAATTTATCACTGCGTGAGTTGGGGTTTCTTCAGCCGTTATAGTCGCCTGAATCATAAGAATTTTTACAACACCGGAATCTTGGATAAAATCGTTAATATTCAATTTATAGTCCACATGTAGTTGGAAATGAAATCCATTCAAACGAAGACAACATTTGGGCCAAAAATAAATGAAATTTATATAATTGTAAATTTAAGAGGGCTTTCTTTTGTACGTTGCTTTAATTACATTTCTTATCAAAATCTCGTTGACCTTATTCTGAATTCTATTCGTATTATGAACAATGAAATTTGAATTAACTTATTTTATGACTAGAATTAAAATTGTGGAGTGGATTGGTCAAGCGTGAATAGGGGTTTCTCAAAATGTATTGACTAGAATTTATCACTGCGTGAGTTGGGGTTTCATCAGCAGATATGGTCGCCTGAGTCGTAAGAAATTTTAACAATACCGGAACCTTGGTTAAAGTCGTTCATGTTAGGGTTTGAAACAGTTTGAATATTCCTTTAGAAAGAAGAATCATTGTTTATCGGAATAAAAATATTCCGCCATTCTTGTGGATAAACTTCCCATTGGTGCATATTCAATCTGGGAGGAATATGAGTTGTCTGTAATTGTCTTGTCAACATTAGCTGGGATCCATTGGTCCGGTTGTGTCTAAACGGCTAAGCTTGCTTCTAGTGTAGCATCGATACATCGGAGGTTTGGTGCCCTCTTTTGTGGGAAATGTGATAATGCATCGTGCAACAAACGTGTGCACGCCTTGCTTACTCATGCCGTACTGAAGCAGCCCAGCTTTCCACCGTCATCGCGCGCGCAAACCCCTTCTCCAGACACCCTCACCAACATCTTGGCAAAGTCTCACCTTAAAATTATTACTAACAGCAGCGGTACATTCAAATTCCCACTTATATTTGATCCGCCTTCGTAGTTGTAATTTTAGTGATCACTTTTTGTAATTACAATTGAGTAAAATATCTCTCAAGTAACTGTAATCAAGCTCAATTACTTTTTCCTTGTACTCACTGACTAATATACATGAAATCACTATTTTCCATTTCCCATTTATGTATTATTTCAGTCCACTGAGAATCTAAACAGCACCATACCTTAACAGATGGTGATCCCATGTACACTGGGACAGACCCCACAATTAATGGCCTCCACAACTTTTCAGTGATGTAGTCCTCACAAACTGCATTCTCAAACGCCAGAGTAAACTTGTAGCGGGCAACGAAGTGGAAGAATTCATCAGAGTCCATACTTTCTAATGGATTAGCTAAGCTATAAAAAAATGAACAGACATTTGTTTTTAAACTTTCATCAGAATTATAAATGTTTCTGAAGTACTTGTTATGTAATATGCACAAAATGCCTTTAAGGTTGAGTAAAAGGTTAGGCAAAATGGCAACTGAAGATATTGGAATCCAAGAATAAACATAAAATCGTCATTTAAAATTTAATCTCAGCAATGACAAACTAAAAATACAAAAGTAATGGGAATATTAATAGTATTTTAATTCAAATAGTGGAAAATATGCATAAGGAGAGAGATTAACAGATATGTAGTAAGAGAAAAGATCTCGTGCGTAATAGGAAGGAATAAAATACAATGATCAGCACAAAAGTAAAACTTCACTTTAATGCATCCCCCATTATATTGTTCCTGGACACATCCTAGATCCAGTAGCTTGAAATGGATCAAAACATTACTCTTTGTATTGCCCATCTTTCGATCTGTTAAACTAATATTATAGGCTATATTTTTTTATTAAATTAAAATATTTTACATTTTATGGCAAAATACCTTCATGGTGATTCTTTTAGGCTGTTCTGAACTGTTACCAATTTCTAAGCTCATTCCTCCACTTAAAGATCACTAAGCCATGAAGAAGTTTTTAGAGCAATTGTATTAGTACAGGACATCTCAGTTTTCATTCCAGGATATGGAAGATACTCGGATCAGCCTGTAGACTGTGACACAATGTCACTGAAATTAAGCTAAGAAGCACTCTGACATGAGTGAAAGGACAAGGGGTGGACGAAGCTCTTTTCCCATGAAGACCAGCCACAGTTCCATGACTTGAGCCACCTCATTAGAAGCATGACTCCACGTTGTCAGACAGTATCAACCCTATACAATGTGCTTGTTCTCCTCACAGATGAGAGCCATTTCTACAAGGTAACCATCTCTCCTGCATTTCATATTACAGCTCATATTTTTATATCTTTCTGGCTCTTATATTGATCTTTTATTTCTGCTACATTTCATTAACAATTAAGATTCTGAAATTTAAAAAACAAAACAAAAAAACCCCACTAATACTTGTTGAGCACGTTGCAATATAGACTGCCATCAAGTCCATCTACAATACATTAGACTTTAATGGACTACATATGTAATATGAAACAGGCCAATTTCTAAATTTCTATATTTTTATTGTAATCTGTATACTGTATTATATATGTTGTTGAAATTCGATCATACCATCCTCCTTGTATATAGTTCTGAATTAAGTCCCAGTAAAGCAATGTGGCACGCATTTTATAGACACCCCTGCCATTGCATGACAGTGTCGATGGTGCTGTGCATACTCTCTGGTGGCCTCATACCATTAATTGTGGAATAAAACTGCTTCTCAATAACCCATCGCTACCGAAGATGAAATGTTTGCCAATTTGTAAGTTTGTAAGTACTGGATAAACTAACATCCATCAACTATGCACTATGTGGATAGACAATGTGAGCTATTTGTATACGTGAGTGCAGGCTTAAGTCCCCAGTTTTATGTTCTTATTCTCCTCTAATGTTGTTGGTAGGGTTGAGTTCATGAGGTCTTCTCTACCTGAAATGTAACACAACTACAAAAAGTAATTAGGATAATGGCTATGTTGTCTTGCACAGGCTTATTCCATGACTGGATGCTTATATGGCCCTGAAAAGTGCTGTTTAATAAGCAAGGTTGGACAAGAATAAAATGGCTGAGTGATTTGAATCCAGGTAGGTAACTGAACACCAGTTTGCTAGTAAAGTGTCTTCTTCACTGATGCACATCTGAGCATGCTGCTGAACTGACTTTTGGGATCAATGGATTTGCAGGCTGCCATAATGGGATTTCAATGACTCTAAGGATCGCTTGTCTGATAAGCACGCACGATTTGTTTCAGATGGCCCCGTAAGTAGTAGTCCAGTGGTCTAAAATTAGGCGATCCGACAGGCCAGGTGACAGATCCTCCCCTTCCTATCCATCGACCAGGGTGTGTAGCATTCAGGTAATAATGAACAACTGCTGAAATGTGCAGTAGAGTTCTGTCATCTCGATACCGCATGGTTACATGCTCACTAGGGGTATACAGTATCCACTTGAAACAGTGGTAGTCGATTGTGGAAAAATTGTAGGTGGTTTTCGAAGAAACGTAGGCCAATTATGTGGTCACCCAATATAACACACCTGACATCATCTATCCATCATGCTATACTGTAAATGCTGCCTCCCTTACCTAGTGGGGACTGTCACCACTCCAGTAGTGCATCTTATGATGATTCACAGTACCACCGTTATGAAAGCGTGACTCATCTGAATACCAATATTGTTGGTCCGTTATTGAACATTATAAATTTTCCAGCTAACTCATTCCTGGTTGCCAGCGTTTCGCCCCAGTGTGCTAAGGTGGGCTCATCAGTTGGTAAATAGCACACCCACCAAGACGCATGGCTAGTGCATACCGTGGAGGCCACTGTGTAGGCTACTTGGAGCCACTGACAGTGCCAATGCACTATGAGAGACTGTCTCATTATCAAAAACTTGTGCCTGCCTGGCGATCAGATGATATAGATGTAGATTCCCATTGGGAACCTGAAATATTTTTCCCGCATGAGTAAATTTCCAATACCAATATTTTTGGTCCGTTAATTTTCCAGCTAACTCATTCCCGGTTGCCACATTTCGCCCCAGTGTGCTCATAGTGCATTGGCACTGCCGGCAGCTCCATGTAGCCTACGCAGTGGCCTCCACGGTATGCACTAGCCATGTGTCTTGGTGGGTGTACTATTTACCAACTGATGAGCCCAACTAGCACACTAGGGTGAAATGCTGGCAACCAGGAATGAGCTGGCTGGAAAATTTATAATGTCCAATAAATAATAATAATAATCGTATGGCCTCAGCGACCGTTTGCAGACATTTCGATTTGACGCCATCTGGCTGTCTGCTCGTCAATTTCGACGTTCCAGTTTACTCTGTCTGCCATCTAGCGGACCTAGAGTAAACCGGATCTCTCTTGGGTGTCTATGGCTGAGATTTAATTAATTTTGTCGGGTACATACCAAATGTATCACCAGAGATCTTTTACATGCCGACATCGTACGACATGGAGTGTCGAATGGACTTTTTTCCGCCCTTCAAAAATCCTACTACCTCTGCCGGGTTTGAACCCGCTATCTTGGGATCCGGAGGCCGACACTCTACCACGGATCCACAGAGGCAGCTATGTCCAATAAGAGACCAACAATATTGGTATTATAAATTAACTCATTCAGGAAAAATATTTCAGGTTCCCTATGGGAATCTACATCCGTATCATCTGAATACACATGAACTCACAATCATTTGCTGCTTGTCTCACTAGCCATACACAGAAATCAACCAGAGCTCCCAAATCTTGGGCAGCATCCAAAACAATCTCAGTATCACTGGATGTCACTAGCACCTCTTTAAAAGGAAGTACACTCATGTTCATATAAAAAAAGAACACCTTAAAAGACCAGAGATATGAAGTTCATATTCACAGGACATGTTCATTAGTATGATCTGCAGAAATGATTAGCTTTTCAATCACTTAGGTTCAGTATGGGTCCTGTTGCTTAGTGGGCACTGGGTCGTCTATGGGCACTAACAACTTGTTCCATGCATGATGGAATCAACGCAACCCCGAGATGTGAAGAAATGACGTTAAATTAATACACTTCATTGTTTGTCCGTTTTGAACCAAGATTACAACTTTTATTATAATTTGGGTCCACCTTATTCAATACATAAAAATTGTTGCTTAGATGTAATTACAACATATATTTCAATCAGAACTAGTTTCGATGCCCCTCTGCGCCATCATCAGCTGATATAAGTTTGTGGAAAAATTGACAATCATATAAGTGTATCTACTTCAAACTGATCACAATTTAAAACCATATTAACAACAAAACTGTGTTAAAATTATACTATATTTTCTACAAGTCCAAGACTTGTGAGTCTTAAGCCATAAACTGATAAAAACATATGCAAACCAGTTTGCTCACTTATGAAATAACATGGATTTAAAAGAACAACAACTTAAAAATAAAATAGTCTTGAAGTACTTTGTGCTTAATTTATCGTGCTTCTTAAAACTTGACGTAGAATCGTAGTAGAAATGATTCAATAAAAACTACAGTGTCCCTTTAATGGAGCAATCCTAGTGAGGTGGAAACGAGCCATAAGTCCTTTGAGATGTTATTAAGGACAACATTCTCAGTTCAATGCGGACCTGTAATAATAGAATGTAATAAACTATCACTTCACTGAAGAGGCAAGATATAAAATTACATCTTATAACGTAATCGTTTTTACGTGACTCACCCCAAAAGATCGCCGTCCATGCGAAGCGCAATGAAGCACAGCAAGCATTTTTGTGATACTAATCAAGTGCCCAAGGTTGGACGGGACTGAAGAGGGGAAGTAGGGGAAAGTGGGAGGAGCAACTGAGGAACGGCAATCTGTTGGAGCTCTGGAGGGCGTGGTTGTAAGAAGCAACTAGCAAAGCTATTATGCATAATATGAAACACCGACCTATTTGCCGGGATATGTACGTTTTTAAAAACGCAATAAGGAAATCAAATAGAATATTCGATTTTTCAGAAACCCCATTTAAATTAAGGTTTGGATTAATATACTGTTCAAGGTGTATATAGCAACCATCCGTAACTTCCAGCAAACTTCCTTTTCCTAAGTTCTCCAAGACCTCAATGTCCTGTTCTATAGATGCGAATTTATGCTTTAGATCGTGTATATGCTGGCCTACCATGGAAAACCTATTATATTTTATGGCTTTAGTATGTTCTGTAAGCCTCCGTGGCTCAGATGGCAGCACGTAGGCCTCTCACCGCTGGGTACCGTGGTTCAAATCCCGGTCACTCCATGTGAGATTTGTGCTGGACAAAGCGGAGGCGGGACAGGTTTTTCTCCAGGTACTCCGGTTTTCCCTGTCATCTTTCAACCCAGCAACACTCTCCATTCTCATTTCATAGCATCTATCAGTCATTAATAAATCACTTTGGGAGTGGCGACCCCAACGTACTAATAGTCTATATCTGCTTCATTCATTCCATCCCTGACCCGGTCATTGACTGGAAAACAGGTTGTAAGTTTTCATTTTCAGTATGTTCTGTATATCTAATTTTAAAGATTCGTCCTGTTTGACCTAGATATGTGCACTCACAGTCGTTACATTTAAATCTATACACACCCGATTTGGAATATGGGTTCGATCTATTGACTGAGGCTGAATTATGCTATACAACTGTGTTATTATTAACGGTAAAAAAAAAAAAAAAACCTGACATTATGCTTCTTGAAAATATTAGTAAACTTATATATATCCTTATTATAAGTAAATATTGCGAACGCCTTTTGAATAGGTTTGTCTTTGAGCAAAGTGTTTTGTAAACGGTACCTGAACTTGTTGATGATGCATTCAATAAAGCATTCATTCATTTCGTACTGATAATAATAACACAGTTGTATTGCATAATTCAGCCTCAGTCAATACATCGAACCCATATTCCAAATCGGGTGTGTATAGATTTAAATGTAACGACTGTGGGTGCACATATCTAGGTCAAACAGAACGAGACTTTAAAATGAGATATACAGAACATACTAATGCCAAAAAATAGAATAGGTTTTCCACGGTAGGCCTGCATATACATGATCTAAACCATAAATTCGTATCTATAGAACAGGACATTGAGGTCTTGGAGAACTTAGGAAAAGGAAGTTTGCTGGAAGTTACGGATGGTTGCTATATACACCTTGAACAGTAATTTTATCCAAACCTTAATTTAAATGAGATTTCCGAAAAATCAAATATTCTATTTGATTTCCTTATTGCGTTTTTAAAAAACGTACATATCCCGGCAAATAGGTCGGTGTTTCATATTATGCGTAATAGCTTTGTTAGTTGCTTCTTACGACCACGCCCTCCAGAGCTCCAACAGGTTGCCGTTCTTCAGTTGCTCCTCCCACTTTCCCCTACTTCCCCTCTTCAGTCCCGTCCAATCTTGGGCACTTGATTAGTATCACAAAAATGCTGGCTGTGCTTCATTGCGCTTCGCATGGACGGCGATCTTTTGAGGTGAGTCACGTAAAAACGATTACGTTATAAGACGTAATTTTATATCTTGCCTCTTCAGTGAAGTGATAGTTTATTACATTCTATTATTACAGGTCCGCATTGAACTGAGAATGTTGTCCTTAATAACATCTCAAAGACTTATGGGTTGTTTCCACCTCACTAGGATTACTCCATTAAAGGGACACTGTAGTTTTTATTGAATCATTTCTACTACGATTCTACGTCAAGTTTTAAGAAGCATGATAAATTAAGCACAAAGTACTTCAAGACTATTTTATTTTTAAGTTGTTGTTCTTTTAAATCCATGTTATTTCATAAGTGAGCAAACCGGTTTGCATATGTTTTTATCAGTTTATGGCTTAAGACTCACAAGTCTTGGACTTGTAGAAAATATAGTATAATTTTAACACAGTTTTGTTGTTGATATGGTTTTAAATTGTGATCAATTTGAAGTAGATAAACTTATATGATTGTCGATTTTTCCACAAACTTATATCAGCTGATGACGCAGAGGGGCATCAAAACTAGTTCTGATTGAAATATATGTTGTAAGTACATCAAAGCAACAACTTTTATGTATTGAATAAGGTGGACCCAAATTATAATAAAAGTTGTAAGAAATGACGTTACACTCAACAAACGACATAGGGTTACGTTAACAGTAAAATGGAACAAATACAAACGAAAATACAACGCACAAACCCTCAGGAAAAAATTTAACTTGCCCAGACACCAGCGGAAGAGATGAAATCTGTACTGAAAACGCACCCCATTTAAAAAAAGGTCTATGATCCCCAGGATATACTGAGCAGGTCATCAAAGGAGAACACCAGTATTCATACATGCATACATACATACATACATACATACATTATCATTATAGACTGTTATGCCTTTCAGCGTTCAGTCTGCAAGCCTCTGTGAATTTACTAAATGTCGCCACAATCCTCGATTTGCAACTCGCCTCACATGACCCCACCACCGAAGCCGGTTTATGCGTACAGCTTCATCCATCGAGTTCAATTCTAAATTAGCCTTATCTCTTCATTCCGTGTACCTTCCTGCCATTGTTCCTACCTGTTTGTACCAACAATCATTCTTGCTACTTTCATGTCTGTTACTTCTAACTTATTCTTTAAAATAAATTAAGTTTTGGAACAGATAACATTAAAGGAAAAATTTTAAATCAATCAATTTTTGTAAATAAATGAAAATTTGAAAAAGAAATAAATAATCATGATATAATAAATCTTATGCAAAATAAATAAATCAATGCAACTAAAATAAATATAGGGATTTAAAATAAATTTTATTAACTAACAAAACTTAGGTATGGTGCACCATAAACTGCCACTATTTTTACACAATATTTTAACATTTAATAAAATGAATGTGGGACGAATAGCTAGGGTGAAATTAACGAGAGGAGTTTATGACAATTCCTAGTAGAGGTATCACCCACCCAAAATATGGTCTGAGGCATACTTCCATTAATCGTCACATGAAATTAAAACGAGAGGACCATCCAGATGAAAAACATTTAACACACAACCAGCCCGAAATTAAAAAAAAAAATCAACCACAGATAAATCAACATAAATCCCAAAATAAATTAAATGGATTAGTAAACCAACTAAATCACATGACAATAAAATAGAAATCAAGGCAGGCACGGTAACTTACGGCATCCACACACACTGAGAATCAACAACGTTCTCATATAAGAAATCAGAGTCACCACGCGAGAACAAAGATGGATGCGCAAGATAAGGCAACAATGTGATATTAGGAGTTTAAAACACTCCACTATAATTGTAAAAATCCCTCACAAAATAATATATTAAGTGAACTTTTGCTTTTGAATATGACGGTTAAAATATAAGCTTGAAATAAAACCGAGTTAAAATATTTAGTACGTCCCAGTGATAAGTTAATAATACGTAGACAAACACCTTAAAAATTACTTATGTATATGAACATTAGGCTAATATTTGTAGCTAATATGAAATTTTAAGTAAATGACAGGTTTTAACATAAGGAGAAATAAAAATTTATCAAACATGAACTAATAATAATAATAATAATAATAATAATAATAATAATAATAATAATAATAATAATAATGAAATTTTAACTTAAGAAGGAAAAGGTGACAGAAATGGTGATTATGCAGCACATAGGTCAGCACGAGGTAACTATGGCATCAAAATAAATGCAATTAATATAAATAAACCATAGAGAAAAGACAAAATGAAAACCTGCAAGAACACAATCAATGCATTTAGGGCAGTCGCCCAGGTGGCAGATTCCCTATCTGTTGTTTTCCTAGCCTTTTCCTAAATGATTTCAAAGAAATTGGAAATTTATTGAACATCTCCCTTGGTAAGTTATTCCAATCCCTAACTCCCTTTCCTATAAATGAACGGGGCAATGAATACCATATCTACAAAACACAAGAAAATTTAATACCAATAACGATCAACAATGGGCATGTCATTTAAATATCACCAACATGGTGCTCAAACGGCAAATAGAAGTAGAACACAAAACCCAAAATCTCACCACAATTCCCACAGCAATAATCAAAATGACACATAATAAAAGAATTACATAATCATCATCCTCATAGGTTGTTTTGCCATCCAGCAGGTCCAATCATCGCTGTGACCTCCTTATCTCTCGATCTTGCGCCCTTTTCTTCACTTCTGTATACTCTTCTTTTTCTTTTCTAATGCTGTCTAATAACTGATATCTTCTCCTTCCCCTTCCTCATTTTTCTTTTATCATCCCTTCAATTGTTACTCGCAGTAAAGTCTTATGCACTATTCAATTTTTCTTCCTATTTTGGATTACAGTCAGCATGCTCCTCACTTCTCCCACTCTCTTCAGAACTTCCTCATTTCATACTTTATCTTCCCACTTTACTCCTTCAATTCTTCACCAAATCCACATCTCAAATGCAACAATGTGAATTACATGAACCCACAAAAAGTATAAAAGGGAAGTAGTTACAGGAGTGGAGAAGTATACCCCGTCCTGACCCACCTGAATCACTGACAGCAAATAAAAGTTAACAGTAAATTTACAAGTAAATATATTGAATAATCTCTATACGGGATAGTTAAAACAGATTCATCCGACTCCAGTTGGGCTGTCTTTCATCTTAGAAGAGGAAAGTAGAGACATGGCTTCCTGCATCCACACTCGACCAGTCTTAACGGCACACAGTTTCATTTAGAAGGTGACCGTGCTGGCGTTAGTGTCTGGCGAATAAGGTGCGCTCTAGTGATAGAGTCTGTACACACGACTAGTAATCTAGATCACTCACAGAAGGTCCGAGTCCGCACACAGCACATGCGGGTTGCCACAAAGGACTGTTTCACAATAACACGATGACAATATGCCAAAGTACGCTCACTTAAAATGAGCAGAAGAAAACGCTGACAAAGTCCAATCCATATCAGAATTTAAGGTTAGATGTGCCATCCAAATATGTAATTTGGTATACACAGGTGTTTAGAGAAAAGCTGTTTTCGAATAGTATTTTGTTAATGTAACAACGTTACATCGTATATGGTGCAAATGGCGTCTTAGGGGTATAGCCATCCATGCTGCATTCACCTGGTTCCACAGTTCATCTTTGGTGGTTAGCATTGGGTCACAGCGCTGCACCCATCGTTTCATCATATCCCACACATTTTCAATTGGTGACAAGTCCGGTGACTGGGCAAGCCAGGACAACAGTCTGACATCCTGTGACAACAGGAAGGCACGTGTTCATGCAGCAACATGCGTTCGCGCATTGTCCTGCTCAAATTTGGCATCTGGGGTGTCGTAGCTACGGGTCGCAGGATGTCGTTCATGTAGGTCAAACTGGTCACAGTGCCCTGGACACGCACCAACTGTGATTTTTGATTGTACCCAATAGCACCCCACACCATAAGGCCTTGAGATGGCGCTGTATGTCTTGTGTGAATGCAGTCAGTGTGATGCCTCTCCCCCTGTCTATGGCAAACCAAAATGCGGCCATCATTTTCAAACAAACAGAACCTGGATTTGTCCAAAAACACTACCTCCTGCCATTCCTGTCCTCAGTGACGTCGTTCCATACACCATTGCAGTCTAGCATGTCTATGCACATTAGTAGGTATGGTTGGTAGGCGGAGAAGTGCATGACTTTGGTAACTTGTTCCTGTTCACACTCCCCATTCATTCCTTTTTCAAAATAACTCTACATCTCTTCTCTGATTCCCACCATGTCTCTGATAACGATCCCATCCTCTGTTTAATACCTTAAATTTCTTGATGTTTTACTTTTCATTAACCCATAACAACAATTTCTGATTTCCTTTAGGGCCGACGACCTTAGATGTTAGGCCCCTTTAAACAACAAGCATGGTTTCCTTTACTATCTTCCCCAGTTCCCAGCTCTTCTCCTTTCCTTCTTTCACTACTCTTTTTACCTGGAGTTTCTTATTCCTGTTCCAGTCTTCCTATTTTTTCATTGTTCTTTGGTACAATTCCCTGAGCCTTATTATGTTTCTCAGAATCTTTGTTTTTCTTTGCCATGTTTCTTTCTTCAATTGTATGCTTTACTCCAACATTCCACCAACTTGTTTCTTTCCCCTTGACTTTACCTTTCGTTTTACCACCCACCTCTATAGTACAGTTAACTATCGTTGTTCTAAATGCATTCCACTCTTCATCAATGCTACCTGTTCCACATTTTGGCGATCAAATTTGGAAAATCCTTCTTGATTACTTCATTTTTCAGTTTCCATTCTTTAATCTTTGGCAATCTCTTTACTGCAGGCGTAGCTTTAACTGTGCAATTTAGATCCACTACTAGAAGCTTTCACTTGGAATAACTTTCATATCCCTCACTTTTTCTTCAATTAATTTATCAGTTATCACATAATCAATAACTGTCTTTGATTTCCCATCCCAGCCATATCTGCTAATCTTATGGCTATCCTGTATTTTGAAGAATGTATTTTTTATTAAAAGATTGTTCTTTACACACAAATTCAGAATATGTTTGCCCTCCACATTTCTTGTTCCATATCCAAAAGGGCCCATCACCAACTCGTACCCAGATCTATTGGTCCCAGCTAGGGCATTCGGATCCCCAATTATCATAACACTGTCTTCTCGTATTTGATCTTCCAAATCATCCAGGAACTCCTCACTGCATCCTTGCTGAGGCGCATACACTTGGACTATTCTTTCCTAAGTTTACTCTGGCTTTCATTATTCTATCATTTACAAAGGTAACATCTGTGACATGTGTGAACCAAAACCTACTCCATTTTGTGCTTCCTTCCTATGACCATGCCAGTACATTTTGTGACCTCCTCTTAATAACTCTGAATTTGTCCCTTGTCATTTTGTCTCACTCAATCCCAGTATATGAATCTTCCTTCTTTCCATCATATCTACAATCTCTTCACTCTTGCCTATCAGAGTTATCACGTTTAGAGTTCCTACTCTCAGTTTGTGTTTGTATTTTAGTCCCATCCACGTATTTTGTCTTTCGTTGATATTACTTCCTGTATTGCTAGGATTATCTTCAAACTCTGGAGAGTTATCATTCGTTCCAAGGGTACATGGAGTTTGGCCTAAATTTGGCTTATTGTTCTATCTGAGGATCATTCTTAGATTGAAAGGAACACAATAATAACACTCTTCTGCTGACCTGCTAAGCCTCATGCTTCAAATGACCCTCCACACTCCTAAATGTATTTGCGGTTGGTTACCATCTGTGTGGTGGAAATCTCTTGTGGTACAGATGTTGTGCTTAGTGTGTGTTCGTTCTTACTGCACTGTAGACGAGTAGCAGGTCAACAGACCCTTTTGAATACAAAGCAAAGGAATGACTGGAGTCATACACCAACTGCCTCTGGAAAGAAAACATCCATAACTTGCTATTCGTCGAATGAGGCATGAGCCTCATATTTGACCCTCAAAGCTCCAGATGCAAATAAAAATATTTGGTTCTGATGGAATTTGACCCCTCACTGAACAGTGAATGTGCAAACACTTCTGCAGTTATTCTATGGTTCCAAGCTGACAATTTTACACATCCATATACAACGTGCATCTACCAGTTTCGTATCTTTTCAGTGTTACTTTCATATCCTATGTGGAGAACTGAGAAGCTGAGCCTCCATAACTCCTTTCTCTGTGCATTTCCTTTTTTTTCCTTTTCCCTTTGTACCATTCGTAGTTCGTAGTTGACAGTTGGAATAAAAATAATATGGATGCACTGTAACTCATATTATACCCTATTGATGCTATTGATCAATACTGATCTGCATTTAGGGCAGTCGCCTTAATATCACGCCACGAAACCCAACATTAGGTGCCGAAACACATAGAAACCAGTGACATACCCTTGTTTGTGTGCAGTGTTCAGGCTTTTCGTCGCCTTCTCCAGTATGGAAGGAAACTCAGCATCACGAATGACATTATACCAAGAAGACGCCACGTCATGTCAGCTCACGTCACATCATGCTAGCAACGGCAACATGCTTTCGGAGCTCTCATCCTACACACATTCCTTGCAGGTAACTCACATTTAATTCACGATACTCCAGTACATTGCATAGCAGTCAAATATAACTATTAGCGTAATCTATCTACCAGCTTTGGAACTGCTTGTAGGCTATATTTCTCACTGCATGCAAACCCGGGAGATGAGACTTGAACTACATGAACACAAGATCTCCACTCCGCTACTATTAACAGAGTTTGAGCTTTAAGATAAAGTTACACGCTCACGCAGTTGCTAATATATACATTCTTTCCTATCCACTAGCATACCCTGCAAGCTAGTACAAGTATGTAAACACTTCACAACACAGCTGGTCAAGCAGCTGTTAATCAAGAATTATTACCGGTACCGTATCCTTCAGAATGACAGATGACAATTCCGTGAAAAGGCTAGCAATCTTGAGAAGGAAGCAAAGGACCGAAAGAACAGCTGTGACAAATTTCAGTACAGCAATTAATAACGCAACTTACAGTGACCTCTCAGAATATGAATATAATCGTGACAGACTCCAAGATGCTTTAAATCGACTCAACGCCATTGATGATGTTACATAGGTTATCTTGGCAGACATTGAATATTTAAGTTCGATATGGGGAAATGTGAAGAATATGTAGGTATTGTGAAGAGACTGATTCTAAAAGCATCACAGGCCATCAAGAAAAGAAAAATATAAGCTGCCAATACCCGTCCTGCATACATAAAACTCCCTGCAGTAAAATTAGAAAAATTCACAGTTGAAAGTGAGAACTGGGCATACTTTTGGGAACAATTCACGTCATCTGTCAATCTCTCACTAACATCGATAAGCACGTCTCCTTTCGTGGATATCTGCAAGGAGAGCCCAATAACCTGGTTGATGGATACCAGTGACTGCCGATGCATATGAAGAAACAAACCAGATATTAATTTCTTTCTACAGAAACAATGACTGCATCATTCAAGCCTATTTGGATTATCAAGAAGCCATACAATCAATTTCAGACGACAGACCTTCTGCTCTAAATACCAACTACATAGAATGCAATCGATGTATACAAGCCTTACGAGCCTCAGGGGAGAGTGTAGATCACTACGGACGGATGTTAACACCGAAAATTCTACGAGCATTCCCTCAAGATATTGTCTGCCGTGGATAATTTATTCCAGAAGAGAGGACATTCACAAGTCCAACTCGTTGGCTGAATGGTCAGCGTACTGGCCTTCGGTTCAGAGGGTCCCGGGTTCGATTCTCGGCCGGGTCGGGAATTTTAATCGTTTCTGATTAGTTCTTCTGGCTCGGGAACTGGGTGTTTGTGTCCGTCCCAACACTCTCCTCTTCATATTCACACAACACACTACACTACCTACCACCACAGAAACACGCAATAGTGATTACATCCCTCTATAGAGGGTCGGCGTCAGCAAGGGCATCCGGCCGTAAAACAGGGCCAAACCCACATGTGCGACGCAGTTCGCACCCGCGACCCCACAGGTGTGGGAAATGCGGTAGGAAAAGAAGAAGAGGATTCACAAAGGTCATATAACCAAGCTAATGGAATTCGTAAATGATGAGGTAGAGGGCGCTTCGATCACACAGAAAATCAGGGGAGATTTTAGTTCACCAGATTCCTTCATCGCCATGGCTGCGACGCTACACATATGATGATGCTTATTGTTTAAAGGGGCCTAACATCTAGGTCATCAGTCCCTAATGGTACGAAATGAGACAAAATGGAATGACAAATTAAAAGTCCAAAAATCCTCCACTGACCAGAATTCAAAATGTGAGGACGAAGAATGAATGGATGGATATGAATTTAAAACAATTAGTGGATCCGACCCTCAATGTCTCGCATTCACAGAAACTGACATAAAATAACAGTATTACTGACCAAGGGACTGCGTCTATAGCATAATATTGAATCGATGATGTTTTTAGTCTGAAAGGGTCCAAAATCCAAGTCATCGGCCCCTTATAATGGTACTTATCGCCAGGAAAGTAGAACCATGGTGTCTGTCATGGTGCGGTACTAATCAAAAGTAGCCTAGACTCGTAGTATTCCACACAGTATGGTACTACTCACAGGTAATGAAATTCACACACGTAATACAGACCTATGTGAAATAAGTGTACTAACCACAGGGACTCGCACTATCCCGTGGTGTTCTTAATATAGTGGGTACTAATCATAGGCAAGCCAGAACTATGGTGTCGCTCATATAGTGGTATTAATCACAGGTACGATACATGCTGGCACCATACTCTTTTGCTACTAATCACAAACCTATTTGGTATCTAACAGAGTGGTATTATGCGCAAGTAAAAGCCACCCATGGTGTTCCCCGTGTGGTGGTACTAATAACAAGTAGTTTCATGGTTCTAATTCAATCATCATTTGGTCGCCCCTTTTAGTCGCCTCTTACGACAGGCAGGGGATACCGTGGGTGTATTCTTCGTCTGCGTCCCCTACCCCCAGGGGGTTGTGTGTTTGGTGTGCGAGAGGTATTTTATTTTCCTCAAGTCCGCCGGCAAGCCAGTTAGGACCCCGCTATTAAAATTATAAAATTCTTTTATTTACAACCACCTATTCAATACATTACAATACACTCATAGAATTATGATACAATACTGAAGTGTCTTATATAATGGGACATGTTTTGTTCGGCATAGCGAACATCATCAGCCG
The DNA here is from genome assembly GCF_040414725.1 of Anabrus simplex. Taxonomy (NCBI): domain Eukaryota; kingdom Metazoa; phylum Arthropoda; class Insecta; order Orthoptera; family Tettigoniidae; genus Anabrus; species Anabrus simplex. Next base: position 240,940,420 of record NC_090272.1, on the reverse strand, counting down.
TTAATGCACAAAGACTAGGTCAGGGTCCTGATCTTAAAAATGATCAAAATAGTATGCTCATATCATAAGAATAACTATGTCGTAATAAAAAGTGAATAATATAACATTAGACTTAAATTATAACAAAATATGTGCAAGATAAAAACGAGTATTTGTCGTGGAATGTATTAATGATGGTAATCTGTGAAATTAAAAACAATCATGGGGTTGTTAAAGAATGACAATAGATATTGTGGACATTAAAATATACATCAATGCGTGAAGCGTGGATTAAATATTGTGAGTATGGAATTCCTTTGAATTATGTAAAAACAAGAATTAAAATAGAGTTCATTGAATTATCACGAGTCCAAGTTGAACCAGTCAAAAGCCACATAACAACGAACAAACTAAGGTTGATGAAATGAAATGGCGTATGGCTTTTAGTGCCGGGAGTGTCTGACGACAAGTTCAGCTTGCCAGATGCAGGTCTTTTGATTCGACTCCCGTAGGCGACCTGCGCATCGTGATGAGGATGAAATGATGATAAAGACGACACATACACCCAGCCCGCGTGCCAGCGAAATTACCCAATTAAGGTTAAAATTCCCGATGCTGCCGGGAATCGAACCCGGGACCCCTGTGGCCAAAGGCCAGCAAGCTAACCATTTAGCCATGGAGCCAGACACTAAGGTTGATGTATTATTATTACATTTTTATGGCCATCATTGGACCACTCTAGCCAATTTTATACAAAGAATTTTTCAGTTTCCTGTCAGCCCAGTACTTCTTCATTCTCTCTGATCTTATCCTTCTTTCTTCATCGGATATCACCCTTCCTATTGTCTGTTTGTTGGTTCTAATTTGCAGTCTGGTTTGTTTGTCTGTGAGTTTCTTGATTTTGTCAGTTTTGTTTCTTTTCTTTTTTAAATTTTCCTTTTTACAAGCTGCTTTATGTCGCACCGACACAGATAGTTCTTATGGCGACGATGGGATAGAAAAGGGCTAGGAGTGGGAAGGAAGCGTCCGTAGCCTTAATTAAGGTACAGCCCCAGCATTTGCCTGGTTTTGTTTCTTAGGTCTTCCACAGTACTTTGGTTCATCCATATCTTCCTTGATTTCTGTAATCCACTTAATGTTGCACTTATTATTCCATAATTTTTCTATTATTCTCCTGATGATCCTGTTCTCCGGTGGCCTGATTAGATGTCCCAATAGGGGCCGATTACCTTCGATGTTAGGCCCCTTAAAACAACAAGCATCATCATCACCATCAGATATCCAAAAAATGAAATGCGTTTCTTCCTGATTGTGCTCATTACTGGTTCTATTTCCTTGTAGACTGTTTCATTAGAAGCTACTCTCCAGCGTCCATCTTTTTGGTATGATTTGTTGATGCATGTTCTAATGATTCTTCTCTCTATCTTGAGTATTTTGTCTATTTGTGCAGTGTTAGTTGTTTTGAAGATGGTTTCGCTTGCGTATGTTATTTCTGGTTGAGTGACTGTTTTGTAATGTTTTGATTTTGTTGCTATTGACAGGCCCTTTTTGTTGTAGGTATTCTTGGTGACATATTGTGCTCTGGTCAGTTTATTTATTCTGTTATGCCATGCTGGCTTTTCATTGAGGTTATATGTTATGATTTCTCCCAGATATTTAAACTTATCTACAATTTTGATTTCTTGGTTTCCTATGGCAATTTTGTTTATGAGTGGTGGGTCAGTAAACATGATTACTGTCTTTTCAAAAGATATTCCAAGACCAATTTTCTGTGCTATTTCCTGTAGTGATATAACTTGTTGTCTGGTTTCCTGAATACTGTTGGACAAGAGAGCAAGGTCATCGGCAAAACCTAGGCAATTTAAACTTATGTTGTCTTTGGGTCTTCCAATTCGGATGTTCTTTGGGTTACTCTTGTACCATTCCCTCATTATATATTCCAAGGCACAGATGAACAGCAGTGGTGACAAGCAATCTCCTTGTCTTAAGCCTGTTTTTATGATGAATGGCTCAGAGAATTCCCCTCTGAACTTGACTTTTGATTTAGTGTTGGTTAAGCTGAGTTCAATCAATTTGATTAATTTTGGATGGAACCCAAAATTTCTTAAAATTTTCAATATTGAAGGTCTATGGATACAGTCGTAAGCTTTTTTAAAGTCCACGAAGGTTATTGCAAGAGGTTTGTTTTGCTTCTTGTAATATGCTATGGCTAATTTTAAAGTGATGATTTGTTCTGCACAGCTTCTCCAAGGTCTGAAGCCTCCTTGGTATTCACCTAATTCTTCCTCTAGTTGCTCTCTGATCCTCCTGTATAGGATTCTGGAGAAAATCTTGTATATGCAGTCTAAGAAAGAGATACCTCTGTAATGATCTGGATTGCTTTTATCTCCTTTTTTGTGGAGTGGGTGGATTATGGCTGTGGTCCAATGTTCGGGGAACTTTTCTGTTATCCAGATTTTTGTTAGCGCCATGTGTAAGGATGTTCGAACTGTATCACTGGCATATTTCCACATTTCTGCGAAAACTTGGTCTTCTTCGCATGCCTTATAATTTTTCAACTCTTTGAGTGCTGTTTCCACCTCTTGGATTGTTGGGGGGTTTATGAGTTCAGGCGTGTCTGTATTAACTGCTAAAAGTTCCTGGGGTTCTTCACACTTCAAAAGTTTAATGAATGCTTTTGCTATGATTTCGTCATTTTCCTTGTCATTATGTGTCGTTTTTCCATCCTCACTTTTCAGCATTAATGTGGGAGGGGCAAATTTTTGTACTTGTCTTCCAAACATTCTGTAAAGGTCTCTGGAGTTGGTTTTGTGGTAGTTTTCTTCTACTGAGTTGACTAGATCTTTTTGTGATTGTCTCTTGGTTTGCCTGATAATTTGTGTGAACTTTTTCCTGATATTTTTGAGGTTCGTTGCACTTTCTTCTGTTTTGTGTGTTTGAAATTTTAACCATGTCTGATGTCTTTCTTCATGAATTTTGTCACATTCTGAGGTCCACCAGGCATGTCTTTTACATGTGTTCAATGGGGCTAAATTTTCAGCTTGTTGCCTGAGAACTGGAACCAGTTCTTCTAAGTTATCTGTCAGTTTTATGTTTTGTGTGACTTTTCTATATTTATCATTCCTAATTAATGGTGTGGATCAAAGTTCCTCTTTCATTTATTGCATTTTGGTTTCTTTTTTAGTGGTGTGAACTTAACTCTGATTTTGACTATGTAATGATCTGAACCTATATCTACTCCTCTTAATGTATAAAGAGCTGATGATGTATAACATGAACTCCCAATAGTTGCAAATTCCATAGGAGAGACAATCTTGATGCCAGAAAAAAAAGTACAAGTTAAACTAGTCAATATTCACGTGCTAGCAATAAAACTAGAATTGTATGTAATGTAGAACACCAAATAATGGACTCATTAGAGAGAAACGTCGAGCTTGAATATAGGGAGAGTTCTAGCAATCCTTAGGTGAAGAGAGCAGACTATGGCACAAAATGGAGTTTAAAATCTGAAATGAAAGAAAAAAGGGGGAATATGTTGATGACAGTTTTGCCATTATAGATACACAGAAAAATTACAGTCAAATAAACTATTTTAAATAGTTACATTAAACATCCCTTAATGCGCTTGACAATGATGTCAAATTCACTAAAGAAGATGAAATCAATGGTTCTCTAAACTTCTTGGATTTCAATGTTTTAAGAAAGACTAATAAGTTTATTTTTCAAATATACAGAAAGCCTTAGCCTTCTTGTACCCCCATATGGCTACACCAACTCAAGAGTCCTTTCAGACAGTTCAAACCACTCATGAAGATTTTAAAGCCAGGAAATTCGATGGAGTCCACAGCCGTGTTTAGAGAATATCTTGCCTTATATGTGAATTGGAGCATTCGGTATATCTCTTTGCTGCACATGATGTGTCTCGAATATTTTTAGTTTCTGCTGCTTCCTTATTTTCATCACCTCTTTATCGTGGCCCATCTGCTGGAGGGCTACAATGTTTGTCAAGTGGTCCATCTATGACATTCTGAACAGCCTGCTATATATCCACATTTTGAATGCATCTATTCTCCTCTGAGTTGCTTGTGTTAGTGTCCATGCCTCAACTCCATACAAGAGAACAGGGCAGACAACTGACGATGTGAAGTTTGGTTGATAGGTTCAGATCCCTGGAGCACAGCATGTCGATCTTTCAATTTCTATTTGTGTTTTGATTTGTGCATTGGAGTCCCACAATGTGCCAACCTGCCTACATATATGAATTTACAAATAGTTTACAATTATTATACGAGCAGTGTCATCACTGATGTTGGAGGAGATTATGTTGAACATCAAAAGTAACAATTTTTCTCTGGTGAAAACTACTTAACCATTTCAGATACCTCTTAAAACCAACAAAAATTAACTTAAATACAAGTTCTTCATACTTCAATGGAATGAACTTCAGCATCAATAAATGAGATAGTGATTTTGTGTATTTGTTTTTTTACCCTAAGCTCAGAAATTTGTAGGGAAATCAATTTCTAATCCATCAATTATAAATCTAAGTAGACAGCAAGTATTTGGTGTAGTGAAGCAGAGGTGCCAACCTTTGAAGTGGGTTATCAGTAATCCCACTTTTAACTCGCGCACCCCCCCCCCCCCCCCGCCCCCCCGTCAAAACGTTTACAAATCAAATCCTTTACTGTAAAGTATATCATATTACAGAATAAAATTTGCTCATTATCTGTTAGTTCTGCAAGAAAAAATTCTCTGTAGCTTGTTTCACACCCACCAGCTGCTTTTCAGTTTTCTTGAAACATACTTCCCCCTGAGATGACAATTTCGTCTTCAGAACCATAAGTGGTTCCAGTGTTCTGTAGAGTCACTGTGAGGTACACTTAGTACTGCAAATACAACATTACTTAAGGTTTTATACTTAATTTGGCCACTTTCATTTTTAAACTCTGCAATGTTGCCCCAGTTCACATCAATGTTAGGTCCATGTACACTATATTCAGGGAAAGTATCACACTGGTAAACTGCAAATTCCTCTTCAAGTTTGTCATGGTCACTTTCCTTGACCGAATTTGGGAATCTTCAAACAAAATATTCAAGGGATGAAGGAGTGGAACAGTTTACCAGGGGTAGTGTTTGATCCTTTTCCAAAATCTGTACAGACATTCAAGAAGAGAATAAACAACAACAGAGAAAATAAATGAAATGTTAGAGGGCATTCGACCAGTGCAGGATATTGTAAATAAAAAATGTGTGTGATTAAATTAATTCCATCCCCTGGTCTATGGACTTTGGACAGCCCAAGTAGGGGACTGCCTGTAGGGGTGAAGTACAGTGGGGACTTCGAGGGCCCTGGGACCGCTACGGTAGCTGTGAAGGCCCTTCAGGAACTCTGAAAAGTGGTAACAAAAGGGGCTCTGGTTAAGACGCAGCAGGTCGTTATGCTACTTATGTTCCAAAATGGGTAAAATATAAATATGTAAATAAATTCAATGTTAATTTTAATCTTATACCAGTTGTATATTATTATTAGAAGTAATTTCACATACTGTATATGAGTTGACTATGTTTGTCAGATATTATAAGTAGAATTTTGTAAACAATATAAATTTATTAAGGATGATGTATGTGTTTAATAGAACAAATTATTAGCGTAAATTGCATAATATTGTATTCTAGGAAAATTTTCTTTGTCTCTTGTTAATTTAAAATTTAGTGCTTGACAATAATGTATTTTAGTGTACCATTTGCCACCAAGGTAGACACCTCTTTTGCAAATAAAGAGATTTTGATTTGATTTGATTTGATTTGAAACCTTCATTTTGAGAGAGTTGTCTACGACTTCGGCATGATGAAGAAATTCATCATCAAGGGGAAATTTCCTGATAATGTAACTGCAAGCTGCCATATGAAACTCTATTACAGAATTATAAAACATCTCTTCATCACGTCATTATCTTTCAAGTATGCCCTGGCTTTTGCTCCAATTACCAAGTGCCCATTGGCTTTCTGGTATTTCCTCCTCTTGAATTCAACACTCAAAAGGGAGGTAGATTCTGACTGAATAGAACGTGGCTGAACAAATCTGACCAACAGGTCAGTTAAAGACTAGTAAGTTTCCTCCTAAGAAGATGTATGGCTGGAGCATCTTGTTGCAGAAATAAATTCACTGAGTTAAGAACAGGAAGTGTACTCTGAAGAAAGTAGCAAAACAGTTTTTTGTGTGGGTCTTGTATGAAAGATTTTACAGTTTCAAACTGCTTGGTGCTGTCATTTTTATGGTGGGTCTCGCTACAAAATATGAGTGTCAAAGCTTTCCACTGCTCAAGAACTCTATTAACAAACTGAAGAAGCGAGAGCCAACGGGTACTGACATATTTCACAATTTTGTGACCCTCTGTGCCACAAACAGCCTGATATATAATTTCAACGCGTTCTGTCTTTTAGAACTCTCATTAAGATAGTAATATAACTGAACCAAAAAGTTCTCTACACTGACTGGTAATTGAGCTGCTGCTTTTTGCGCACAGATGTGTTGAGATGACATGAACAACCCCGGACATAAACAGAAGAATGCCTATCCTTCACAAATTTGGCAACACCTTTATTTGCCCCTATCACTGTGTATGCACTGTCCGATGAAAAAGAAATGCAATTTTCCCATTGAATGGCTAAAGAAGACAATTCACTATCAATAACAGAAAATTCCCTCACCTGTATTGTCGGTACTCTCTAACAAATGACAATAGGTAGGTAAGGGTTATTCTGCCCGAAGGCAGGTCCGAACCTCCGCAGAGGTGATCCTGAGCCGGAGTTTACGTGCGGTAGGGTGGCCAGTTCCAGAGATCTCACGGGATCCGGTGTTTCAACACGGCTACGGCCGTTGGCAATGACAATAGAAGAGTTGATATTTGGCCTGTCTGAGTATTAAAGAAAGAGACAACTATAGGATAAAGTTTAACTACATTTGAATCCTAGTACGCCTCTTCAGTGACGCCTAGGCTATTTATGACAGCTGTTGGCGGAGCTGCAGAGGATCAAACCAGCCTTCGGGCTGAATACCCAACATACATACCATCAGTAGCCAAAGAAAAAGGCGTTAATTGCAAAAGTTCACTTATTTCCTTTTTTCCCCTCATTTGCTGTGTACTGAACTAAAGCAGAGGTTTTAGTTCTTGACAACCATATTTCTGAGATATTTTAGAGTCGGGGAACATTGATCTAAATAAATTTCCAGCGTGGTCTGAAACTGATAACAGAATATTATGCTACAAAAGGAATGATGTGAACAGCAATTCGGCATTTGTCACCGCAGTTTTATTACTTTTTACGAAGAACGATGAAACAGACTGGTTTCATAATTTTGATTCACTGTATGTGTGATGTTTCTTTGATTCTATGTGTCTTCTGCAATCATCTCATCCACCGTGAGGCACAGAGAAATCACACGAACACACACTGCAGAACACGTGAAGCAAGTAGGCATGGCCATTCCCTTGTGTAACCGTCTCGATATCTCTGTAACACTGCTGTCTTCTTAGAAGAAGATGCAATTTGACAATTGCTCCGCTTCATTTTACAAAACCAAGCACTTCTTTTTGAATCAACGACTAGGATAATTACAATTGAAATGCGCTAAATATACCACTCGTTCTACGCACACAACAGAGAGGGAGCCGAATGTGTGCACTGGAGAACAGCAGAGCAAGAAGTAGAGCCTACTTCAGGGCCGACTTGATGCGTCATTCTAGCTAAGAGAGCTGTGTATATCTATGTAGCTGGCCGTGATTTCACAACACTCGCGGGAAACACAAGGAAGTGATGACCAAATATATTTAATTGCCAACTTACAAACATTGAAACAAGGAGGGTTGACCGGTAATGCTCTAAGGGATTGAACATTCTTTGAATATTTCCTTTTTTTAGTAGAAATTCATTTTTATCACGATAATGTTGCTTTTCCGTAATAATTTCCCCTTCGACCGTAATGCCGCAATCGTGAAGTGAAATCCGTAATCATTACGGACAATCCGTAATAGTTGGCACTTCTGGTGAAGTAACCTTTCCACTACTGCCTCTCCCCCCCCAGTTTGTGGAGAATGGCTGAGTGTTAAATATTACCTGGGTGGAAGTTTTTTATTCTGTATGCATGAGCCATATGAATCGACAGGAATGTATTTCATCAGCTCAGTAACATAAGCATCCCTCTCCAGCGGAGTGCTACAGTCTGACTGGATATAGGCCACAGGAGCAAGTTCTTGGAGAAGACGGTTCTTGGTCTCAGTGGGAACAAAATACTTCATATCTAAAACATGGTATGATTTACATTTTAGATTATTAAAATAAATATAAAAATTGGATTAAAGAAAAGCTTCAAAATGCTATTTATGCAAGAAATCAGAATAATTCTTCCAGATTTTCCAAATTAATCATAATATTTCACATTTGGAACATTCAGCTTTGATAGATATGAAGAATTACTGAGCTAACAATTGTTGGATGGGACAATGAGGGAGGGAAGGAATACTCATGATCTGTGCAGAAAATGTCTGCCTATGGAATACACAGCTCAGAGAGACAACATACACAAAAGAGTATGGGATATCATTCCTAACATAAAGCTACGTTACATGCTCAGAAGAGTGGAATTCTAAATCTCTGACTGACTGCCATGACCCCTATGTTCCTTTACATCCTCTTACACAGAGGTCCAGCTTGTTACAGACCTTGCTTTGGCTTGATGCTATGCACTTGATAGTAGTATTACTACCACACTTAGCATGCCGCTTGAAGTATTATTACTGCTGCAAAGTTTCAAACTCAACTGCACAAAACTAACTGTCTCATCAATTCAGTTGTCACAAAAGTGTTGCTGGCTTTTCTCTACCAATGGAAAATTAATATTGAAAACTTTCCACCTTTCAATACATATAATTTATTATGCTGTCTTGGATGACAATCATAAGGACGTTTCGTTTCTTATTAAGACACATCTTCAGCTTAGTTAACACGCGAGAGATCGCACCCGTTTTAGAACTCGAAGGCAAATTGCTCACGCTTAATATTTTAATGAGCTGCTATTTTCCTTTTGCAGTGAATGCTCTGATAAAAATATAAATGTATACCCTGTTTAACTGCCTTTCAACTAGTACTAACATAATTATCCAGTAACAATATTTTCTCAATGTAAAAAATTAATGAAATGTTTTTGCAAAATCTGGTAAAATTACGTGAGTTTTTAAAGAACGCAAGAGGTCGTGCGTGAGCAAATTGCCTCAACGTTTGCATTTGTACATTTCAATGAATGATTTGGTCACAATTCAAGATAAAACTACAGCACCACACTTCACTGAAAGGCACCATAAACCTCATAAACTTTACTTTAGAAACTTTCTTGGAAATGCAGTCATGTAAGAATACACTACGCGAGGGGTCGCTCGAAGGCAATTTGCCACGGCAGATGCAAGGGTGAAAGAAAACAAACTACTCTGGAACACAGCAGGCAATACACTGACGATAATCAACGTCAGGCGGGAGGGAGGGAAGGGAGGGAAGGGAGGGATGAAACGAGTGCTCTAAGCCCTACAGTGGCTATCAACGAAATTATTAACAAATATTTAAAAAGTGCAGCAAATTACCGCAGGTGTGACCTCTCGTGTGTTAACATATAAACTGACAAGATACATACTGAATTAAAAGCACACAGTCTTTCTTCTTCTTCTTCTTCTTCTTCTTATTATTATTATTATTACATCAAGCACAGTACATTATGTGTTTTTACAAATATTTGATCAATTCATTACATGTGTTTCTAATTCAATTCAATTTATATGTTAGCAGGATGTGTCTCCGGATTCTTCCTGAAATCCGCATCTTTCTTCCTGAAGACTTTAATTAGACAGCGTCAATCCAGATACCGTCAAATGGGGTGACTTCGGACAACACGGTAGTTTTGCCAGTTTTTGTTGCATAGCAACGAGTCACCGCTGCTTTGCACTTCCGCGCGCGTTTTGTTTTGAACATGAGGTTCCGTTTCCCGCGTTCCGCGCTTTTTATTACGAGTCGACTTCATATCTTGGAAATTTTATAATGTGCACTTTCATTGTTGAATGTTCATGCATTATCATTAAGCTGATACTTTCTATTGTCGCGACCAGAAGGAACGCATTATAACTACAGTTCTTAATGAGATAAACTGACTAAAGTGTTTATGAGCGATTGCTGTGGAATTCTGGTGTGATTTAGTGAAAAGTAGTGTTTTACGCACATTTTATTGAAAACTGAAAGTAGTCTGGGTGATTTCGGACAATGCCTAGAAACTATAAGAGGCAGAAAGGAGCTACTTCAAGGTGTAATTACGAACCAAATGTATTACAAAAAGCCGTCCGTGATATTAAAAGTGGCAAGTTGTCTTATAGGAAAGCCTGTGATTTGTATGGTATACCTAGGTCCACCCTACAAAATAAAGTGCAGAAAGTACATCCGAAAAAATTGGGAGGACAACCAGTGCTAAATGAGGAAGAAGAGGAAATGCTAAAACAGGGTGTTATCAGGGCTGCACACTGGGGATTTCCTTTCACTAAATTGGACATTAGGTATTTAGTGAAAGGTTACCTTGATAAAGCTGGCCGGAAAGAGAAGAGATTTTCAAACAATCTACCAGGAGAAGAATGGGTTCAGTTATTTCTCAAGAGGCATTCAGAACATCTCGCTGTTCGCCTTAGTGAAAATATAAAAGCAGCTGTTGAAACGTATTTCGCCAACATAAGGCCTACGCTGGAAAATCTTCCCCCTAGCAATATCGTAAACTTCAATGAAACCAATATGTCAGATGACCCGGGCAAACAACAGATAATTGTAAAACGAGGGAGTAAGCATGCTGAAAAAGTGATGGATTCATCGAAATCTAGTGTTTCTTTAATGATGGCAGCAAGTGGAGATGGGAAACTGCTCCCTCCATACGTTTTTTATAAATCGGAGCATTTGTGGGACACGTGGCAAGAGGGTGGTCCACAAGGTACTCGCTTCAATAGAAATAAGAGTGGGTGGTTCGATCTGCCAATATTCGAAGACTGGTTTTTCACAATTGCGTTACCCTATTTGAAGAAGCAAAATGGACGAACAGTGATGATCGGAGACAACCTATCAAGTCATGTGACTTTGCGGGTCATCCAGGAGTGTGAGCGGAACAATATATCTTTCATTCTCCTCCCACCAAACAGCACGCTCCTCCTCCAACCGCTCGATGTAAGCTTCTTCAGACCTATGAAAGCAACATGGCGAGCCATATTAACTGAATGGAAGAAGTATTCATGGGATCATTTCTAAGGACGCTTTTCCGTCTCTTCTGAACCAAACATTACGTAAGATATCAGCAAATTCTGCTGATAACATAAAGAACGGGTTTCGAGGAGCCACAGGTCTAATTCCATTTGATCCAGCTCACGTCTTAAACAAACTGCCAGATAATGAAGAGGTCCGGCAATGCAGCACAGAGGCATGGACTTCCAGTTTCGAGGAAATGCTCAAGGAAGCCCGTTACCCTCCAACCAAATCTGCTACTTCCCACCACCGTAAATTAAATGTTCTTCCTGGGAAGTCTATTTTGGGCCATGACTTCTGCCGAGATGAAAGCAGAGCAGAAACAAGTGATAGTGCTCGGAACAGCAGTGAAAGTGAATCCGAAGAAATGCACAATAAAGGCAATGACCAAGGTAATGACGTTCTGGTGTTGCAAGAAGAGGTTTTTCTAGTTGTAGATTATAAATACAAATTGAAGAACAAAGAGCATACGAGGCAGTATGTTGGTGTGGCGACAAATATTCGTTCAAGGGATGTGGATGTCAAATTCTTGCGCCCACATAAAACCAGCAAAAAAGTGTTTGTGTTCCCTAACATACCTGATGAGGATACAATAGCTAAAGAACAAATTTCAAAAATACTTCCAGCCCCAGTTGAGAAGAGAAGAATGTTTATTTTCAGAGAAAATGTGTTTTAGACTTATAGACCATAGCAGCTACATGTCGACCCTTTTAGCATTACAATTTGCATTTTTCAGCAGGATTTATGTGTACTTCATAGCTATTAATATTTCAATTTACACTCGAACATTTTACATTTGCCTTGTTAGAAAATAAAGATTGATCAGTAACACATTAAATTAATAATCTCAATGATTTTAACCAGCTAATCAAATTTTGGACACCCTTAGCACACTTTTAATAACACTGCACGGAAGCAGAAACAACGTGGAATAAAAAAAAGGACTATTTGTGTCCGAAATCACCTAATAAGCTTTGAAACTTCGGACAGCTGTTTAAAAAGTATGTGCGTCCAAAATCACCCCGATGTACGGGGTGAATCCGGACACTTCGTTTTGTTTTCTCACGAACACATATGTTGGCGTATATTTTTCGTTTTTAGTATATTGTAATCATTGGATATATACCCCATTATTTGGATGATAAACAATACAATTTAGGATTCCCTTCGTGAGTTAAGATGGAAATAACCTCAAAACCGTCCGAAATCACCCCGTTTGACGGTACCTAATAATGAAGCTTAGCAGGTGCTACCAACAGATGTCACATTTGAATGTAACAAAAACTCTTCAGTCTGTCAAACACACATCAATTACAATATAAATTATAACACTATAAACATACCTGTAAAAATACACACTATCATACAAAGAATGACATGTTTCGTTCTACAAGAACATCATCAGATTCAGTGACACATCCTGCTAACATATAAATTGAATTAAAAACACATGTAATGAATTGATAAAATGTTTGTAAAAACACATAATGTCCATGGTGGATGTAATAATAATAATAATAATTGTACCGGGCGGTACACCTCCACGCCGCTAATTCAAAAGGTGCGCCAGTTGAAACTCCTCTGCTGGAGAAGTCTGAACTTTATTGACGGTATTAATTTTCTACTTTCTCAGAAGATGTCACTACCTGTAAATTTTGGAGTTTTAGAACTGTGTCATTATGATGTGTTTTTGTTTTGCTTGAAGTAAGAAGTGTGAACTTTCTCTTCTAGAGGACACTACTGAAGAACTACAATAGTGCACCCTAGTGCAAAGAAAAAGAACTGTTCTTTGGAGAAAATTTTATTTCAAAAGTTTGTTCTTTGTTAAATTTCTTTTAGTCATTGGTTAAGTTGGCAATATTACCCCTTTCTTTCCCCTTGTTTTAAATCTAGCCAATCCCGAATTTCTGAAATTAATTTTCCACCAATAATGTGTTTCTTCTTCATCTTGTGTAGGGGTTTCTCTTTATTCTCCAATAAAGTGATTGTGGGCGGGTGTTCTCATTCCCCTAACGCCTAGAACCTTCCGCGAGAGTATATAAACTGCTGATTTTAGGGTCTCTGCGCCACTTCTGTTCCATCTTTCAGTGTGTAAAGTACATAGCAGGGGGCGGGAAACGCCTCTTTCTTCGGCAGCGGTCAACAACAAGGTAATGGCCAATTAATAACTTCTTTCTTTGCTAGCTCAGCAGTTTAACTCTCGGGGCGGGTCCGAAGCTTTTTCCATTATGTAACCTTCCTTAAAATGTAAAGAAACTTGTATCTATTTCATCTTTTAAACTGCATATCGGGATAGAGAGTGCTTAACCCTCTCGAGCTCCCAATCATATTGTTTTGAGGTGAACTTATTTTTCTCAACCTATTCTTCGTTAATATAATGTAAATTGTTCTTTTCTGAAGTCACCTCTGTAGTATGGGATTAGCCCTTGCATTAACGGCCTAGTGCCAAGTAGGTTTTAAATAAAGTGTATTAGGAGTGCGGAGAGCCTCCTTTCAAGTTGGTATTTTAGAGGCCATAGAATTAACCTTTTCTCACTTAATAGGCCTCAGTAGATTGGGTATTTTACCCCTGTGTTTATGTCCGTTGAGGACAGCTTGAAGGTGGAGTTTGGTGTGGCCTGGGAGAGGCTTAAATTTGAGAGCGAGTGGCTCTTTTCCGGAAACTGAGTCTTGTATGCCTCGAGGAGGCTTTACGGTGTAATTTGGAGCAAGTGCTCCAGGGTTTGATTGGGGCCTTCTGCCCCGTTGTTGAAATTTGTATATCGTAAAGTTGGGCTAGTTGCACAAGAATTGTGTTTTCAGGGCTCGAAGCCCAAATCCTGTAAATACTGTAATTGTACTTTGTTGTCTTGCTACTCCGTACCTGCCATTCTTGTTATTTCTGAATTTTGGAAAGAAAATATAACCTTGTTAAATTTTACATTTAACTTTAATTCCGTAGTTGGAGACCTATTCACACCCGCACCTTCTTTCACCTCTACCTACCACGGAAATCTCCGTAACAATAATAATAATAATAATAATAATAATAATAATAATAATAATAATAATAATAATAATAATAATAATAATAAGAAGAAGAAGAAGAAGAAGAAGAAGAAGACTATGTCTATGGAATTAATTACATGTGTTTTTGATTCAATGTGTATCTTGTCAATTTATATGTTAATTAAGCCAAAGATGTTTCTTAATAAGAAACAAAACATGTTCTCAGATTCTATCAAATCTGAGGATGTTCTTGTAGAATGAAACGTGTCATTTTTTGTATGATAGTGTGTATTTCTACAGGTATGTTTTTAGAGAATCAATTTATATTGTAATTGCTGTGTATTTGATAGACTGAAACGTTTTTGTTACATTTAACAAAGTCGACACTGAAAAATATGGCTTCATTCTTAACCAAAAAAAAAAAAAAGAAAGGTCACATTTTACATTAATAATTGGTTGTACTGCCTATAGACAAATAAAATAATAATAATAATAATAATAATAATAATAATAATAATAATAATAATAATAATAATAATAAATAATAAGTGTGAGGCAAGGAAATGGCCTCTCCCCAGTCCTTTTCAACTGCGTCTTGGAGAAGGTGATAAGGGAATGGCGAAAAGAAATGAGTCAGCAAAATACCCCAAATGGAATAAAGATAGGACATAAAAAGGCTGGGCTTAAATTTGAATGTCTTACATTTGCAGACGACTTGGTGTTCTTTGCTGAAAATCTAGAGACTGCCACTACACAGACAGAGGTTTTGCAAGAAACAGCAAAAAAGGCAAGACTCAAATATTTTTTGAGAAAACTAAGTACATGAACACAGATACCAAAGAACCAACATAGACAATGATGGGGACATAAAGAGAGTCCACAAATTCAAATATCTAGGGGAGATTCTGACTCCTAAAAACAACAAGCAGCCAGCCATCGAAAAAAGAGCAAAGAAGATGGAGAATGCATTCAGACTATGCCAGGAAACTTCTAAGTCCAAATCCCTCTCCTATCAAGCCAAACTCAGACACTATAATACCGTGATGAAACCTGAATGCCACTATGCAACAGAGACAAATGCCAGGAAGGGGATTACCAAAATAGAAAAGAAAGAGCATAAATTTCTGAGGAAAATTCTGGGACCCAAGAAAGCAACAGGATATCAGTTTACCTTCTGTTTGAGATCAAATCAAGAGCTGTATGAAAATGGCAAAAACATTTGAACATCGATAAGAAAAAGGCGACTGACTTTCTGCAGACGTCGGGACCAGCTATTTATTTGCTAGTGGCCTTACGTCGTACCGACAAAGATAGGTCTAATGGCGACGATGGGGTAGGAAAGGCCTAAGAGTTGGAAGGAAGTGGCCGTGAACTTAATTAAGGTACATCCCCGGCATTTGCCTGGCGTGAAAATGAGAAACCACGCAAAACCATCTTCAGGGTTTGCCAGCAGTGGGATATGAACCCACTATCTCCCGGATGCAAGCTCACAACCGCATGGCCAACTCGCCCGGTGACTGACTTTCTACGGACACCTGAGAAGAATGGCACCGGAACGCCTAACAAATAAAATCCTCATCTTCCAGGAAAGAAGACCCAAATACCATGGCTGAAAGAAGTTCATCAGGGACTTAAAAATGTAGCATTGAGGAGGGGGATATTACAAAGAGAACAGTGTTCAGAAGGAAAATTGCAGAGGTGAAGGATCCGTTCATACAGAAACCCAGGAGAACAAGAAGGGTGGTCTCGGATGAGGAACGACCAAAAGCGAGCCAGAGAATGAAGGAGTATTGGCGTAAAAAGAAAGAACATCAACAGTCAAGGAAGTTGTGTAATCATAACCCATAGGAGGATGAACTGATCCTTTATCAATAATAATAATAATAATAATAATAATAATAATAATAATAATAATAATAATAATAATAATAATAATAATAATAATAATAATAATAACAACAACAACAACAACAACAAGAAGAAGAAGAAGAAGAAGAAGAAGAAGAAGAAGAAGAAGAAGAAGAAGAAGAAGAAGAAGAAGAAGAAGAAGAAGCAACAATGGGAGCTCAAATAAACAAAATGAATTTAGCATAGAAACTAACCACAGTATGAAGTCTACAATGAGAAGAATATTTTGATTGATGCAAAACTGAGACATTATCAGACAGTGATCTGCCCTAAAGCCTTATACGCAACAGAAACTCTTAACTTAGAGATTAGAAATGGTGGAGCAAAAGAGATATTGGGACCTCGAAAAACAGAGGATGATCAATGTAGAACACGAGCGAACAAAGAACTGTATACCAAGATACGGAAAATCTCAGACGTCATACGGAAAAGGAGCGTGATCTGAGAGTGGACCAGGGGAGGTTAACACTGCAAATAGTACAGAACCAATACGCTGGATCCAAGATGTATAAAGGGATCTAGAAGAAATGGGAATACAGCAACCAGAGATATAGAACAGAGTGATTTTTAAATAAAATATTCCGGCTTGCACAGGTTTTCAGGATAGAACTAGGCCCACAACAAAATCATCATGGACAGAAGAGTGAAGATGGTTGAAAAGTATGAAATTAGAAGAAATGAAGCTGATATAAATTAATGTGATCCTCAAATGGCCAAAACGATAATGATAATAATTTAAGTACCTGGGTGAGATTCTTACTCCCAAAGGCAATGAAAAAGAATAGCTACCGGACGAGTTGGCCGTGCGCGTAGAGGCGCGCGGCTGTGAGCTTGCATCCGGGAGATAGTAGGTTCGAATCCCACTATCGGCAGCCCTGAAGATGGTTTTCCGTGGTTTCCCATTTTCACACCAGGCAAATGCTGGGGCTGTACCTTAATTAAGGCCACGGCCGCTTCCTTCCAACTCCTAGGCCTTTCCTATCCCATCGTCGCCATAAGACCTATCTGTGTCGGTGCAACGTAAAGCCCCTAGCAAAAAAAATAGCTAGGAGAAAGAGAAGGGAGGGTGGAAATGTGCCACGACACCTACAGGTCCAGAGTGACGTCCTTCCAGGCAAAACTGAGACACTAATGCATAATAGTCAGAGCAGAATGTCTGTATGCTGCAGACACACTAACCAAAATAGAAGATCCCACAATTGAGAAAAAGTTTCTCATGAAAATTCTGGGACCCCAGAAAGTGTCAGAGGGTTTTACATTCCACTTAAGGTCCAACAGAGAACTGTACGAGAGAACAGAGAAGATTACCACCACAATCAGAAAGAAGACACTGATCTTTTATGGACACCTAAAGAGAATGAACCCAGAGAGATGGGTGTACAGAATACTTTCTTTTCATGAGAAATGGAAAACTCATTACCGTTAGCTTAAAGAAACACACAAAGATCTAAAAGCAGGAGGAAAAACTACAGAGAAATTTAAGACAGAACCATCTTCAGGAAGAAAGATGCAGACTGGAGGAAGAATGCAGACACATCCTGCTAACCTGCGCAACATTTGGCAGAAGAGCGACAGAAGAGAAGCCCGAGATTGAAGAACCTCTAGCTACAATGTAAAGAAAGGTAAATGGCAGGTAGCTCAGGTAGCTCGTGTAGCTGTAGCCCATAGCTGGCTGTATCGTAATAATAATGAAGTTTAAGACTTAATAAATGGCATAACATATAGTACTGAGGACAAAGTAAAGAGAAGTTTACTAAAATGTAGGTGGGGATACAGTAATCTTAGGATTTTGAACAGCTATAAGAGAACTGAAAATGAGGATTCTGATTCATCACTTTCATCATTGTTAATGGCTAGAGGTTGTGCTTGGTCATAATCAGAAGATAAACTACCACTTTTCACATCATCATCATCATCATCAATAGAGACTATTGCACCAAACTGTCTGCTTCATCTCCCATAACTCATTTTCCAGTTCGATGATTGCTCCCAGCTGGCGGGTAACACAAATGCTCTAGTATGCACAGTCACAGTTAATAAAATATCACCCAGTATTTTGGTCCAAAGCAGCTCAATAGCATTGAGTTCAACACTTTTAGAGGAGAGATGAGGAAGTAGTTCTTTACTCACCTACCCTTTCACTTGGCCATGGTAATTCCTCGGTGGCCTTTCCCCCTCTAAAAATCAACTTTACTCCAATGATAAACCCACCTTAGAACCATCACGAATCAGTATCAGCATATCTGAAGAGCTTCTGTTGGTTGTAACACCCTGAATACTCTCACTCTGCCATAATTTATTAAATGTAAGATTACAGTCAACCCAAGAGACATCGATATAAATGACGTTGCTGTTCTGAGCACAGTAAATTCTCATAGGTCTCAAATAGGTACCTAGCAAATAGACATACAGTTTCTGGCACATCTTTTCTATTTAAACCCCCCTCCATGCAATAATTTGTTAGAGTGCACCTCCCATGGAAAGATCATTTCCTTTTCAATTACTGTCAGCAGCTTAGGTGCTGTGGGAACACTTCTCTGCACTAAATAAGAGTCGTTTATGACATCTCTTAAGATTATTTTTGCCAAGTCATCACAATGAAACTTTGTTCCTCAAATCTAGGCTTCTTTTTACCTGGAGTAATCAGTGAAACCTCACCAGTATTAAGTTCTTCCTTTTGGATGGTTGAGATGGTTTGAGTAGAAATATGACTGTAATTAGCAACCCACAAGTTACTTTTTTACTAAGTACTTGAATTTTCCCTGTCTAGTTTCCTCATCACACTGGTTTATAATGGGGTCACTTTTCTAGCTTCACTATGAATCGTCTTTCACTTCTTGTGTATGACAGTTGCATGTCTTAACAAAACAGTTACACAAAAGTAACTTCTTTTTTTTTACTAGTGGTTTAACATTGTGCTAACACATTGAAGGTTTTTGGTGACATAAGGATGGGAAAGGGCTAGGATCAAGAAGGAAGCAGCCGTGGACCACTGAAAACCATCTTCAGGGCTGCTGACTCACCATCTCCCGAATGCAAGCTCACTGCATTACCAACTTGCTTGGTCACACAGATGTAATGAGGGAAATAAACAACATCAAGAATAATAAAAGATAAATGGCAAAACAAAACACATGCAATGAAGACAGAGGTACCTGGGCTGTGACAAAGCAAAAATAAGTCGCCTGGGTACTGGCTTGGCTGGCGATAACCCCTTTGCGCTGTGCCTCACTGTGCTCCCAACAGCAGCTGCCTTTGATAGCAGCATCAGCAATTGCAGTGACATCTAGACTTTAGATATCTTTTTAACACATCACAGGACTAGATGTTTCTTGACTTTTACGTACCTCTCAGAATGTCAGCGTCACGCAGATACTGCAGGGTGAGTGGCGAGTGACTGTGACGACTGAACGTCGAGGTGAAGTTGAAGAGGCGGAGAGCTGCAGCATGTGAAAGAACAGGAGTGTTCTTGGGAGATTCCTCATGAAGAAGAGCCCAGTGTATCCTCGACCCATTACGGGGCAGTGGTAAGTCCATGACGTCAAACTTTGAACCATAAAACATCATTGCCTGCGACAAAGAAAATTACACATATGAATACAATCATTTCCATATATTAATAAAAAATCCTTGAACTTCCAACTATCAAGTAGTCATTGGATTATAAAATATGTGAAATACAGGGTTAGTCAGATATGATGTTCACCTGAAATAACCCAAAAACCATTAAATACTGTATACTGAAAATCTGTTTTCACTATTAGTAATACAGTATTAGTACTTTTCCAGAGTGTCAATATCTGCTGAGATAATCGCACCAACTTTGTTTTTTAAAATGGAACTGCACTGTTTTCTACACCTGGCATTAGAGTAATAGAAAACAAAACGTCTTCACTCGCAAGTTGTGAGCTGCCCTATAACCTGCTGACCATGTTGGCATACAGAGTTCTTTCACCCCCTTCGCTCACTATGATAGTACTGCATGATTTAAAACGTGACTCTGAAACAACGTCACTGAATGTTTGTAATAACATAACAAGAATAAACAAAATATGCTAAAGGTACATAATAAGCAAGACAAAGGTTAATATTACATGTCAAATGTTGTCTCTTAGTAGTCATTGTATATCCAAGTTTCCTTTACCTGTTATCTATACTACAACAATATTAAAGGTTTTATCTTTATCCAGGCAAAGGTAAAGACCCTTAGATGGGTTTGCACAATACTTCAAAATGTAACCGGCTCTCAGAGTTGAAATAATTACACGAACAGTCAACAGATGAAATAAGCTGTACTTCCAAATATTTTAAAGTTGGATGCTAGCGTTACAACTAAGTTAGGCACATTTCTTTAAGACTTATCAGCTGAGTTTGTCAACTGTGCATGATTGCAGAATATTGTGGTGTACATATTGCATTCTTTTCCTGCATATTTTGCAAAATGGTTAAAAGAAAACTAATCACAAGTAATGAGATGGAGGCAATAGTTAATGAAAGTGGCTGCGAAGTGTCATTTACTGACAGTGAAGGTCAATTTCCCAAGATTTCTTTCAGCAGGGGTAGTGAAAGCAAGAGCAGTACAAGTGACCGTATAGACAATGGTACAAATGCACAGGGTTCTGCCTGGACAGACGTGAGTATCTTTGATCCTGGCCCATCAACTACCATTCCAAAATATAATATTCAGCAGGGAGTCCATCACATTTTGATCAAGATACTTAAACCACTAGAGTATTTTTATCTTTTCTTTGATGATGAGATTTTTGAGATAGTAAAATGAATCATGTATTCAGAGAAACACAAATAAGAAGAACGCAACATCCCGAACTAAGACAGTAAGAACTGCATCATGGTCTCCCACACGTATTTCAAAGCATGAAGACGTATGACAATTCGACCAACCAACAATTGGTGCTAGCATCTTATATTTGATATCTTTATTTTAGCTTCTTTGTAGAATTACATTGTTTAAATTGTCAGTAGCCTACAATGTAATTCATTATTTTGTAAACTGTTTTGGAATTGTCACCACCAGTAATAATAATTACTGTAAGACATAGGCACACTACATTGTTGCAGCGGGCACCGCCGTATTGCCCTCATTACCCCACACACAAGCCTTCTCCAGGCTCCTTTACGACAGCCCAAGCACCTCAAGCCTTTAGAGAAAACATCCTGCATGATGGACAACATGAACCTTACCTTGAAAGTAGAAGAGCGAAATGTTTACAACTAAAATAACAAAGATAACATTGTACAACGGAATAGCATATCACCGTAAGTTCAACTTAGCTACATTAGTCCATCTCTGAACATACCGGTAATCAGTTCTAAAGAGAAATATGTTAGGTGTTTTTGAAAAGGCAGCAGGGCGGCGTGCCAAAGTCCTTCATGCATGGACCGCCACTGGGTGCCAGCATTTTCCCCCTCACAATTCTTCTTTCACATGCTGGTCAATGAGGCTGGTGTGTATGAGCACTTCAAATACAACTGGACTGAGCTGGGATCAAACCTGATAACTTTAGCTCAGAAGGCAGTGTTTCAACCATATGAGCCATTCAGTCTGGTCATTCCAATTTGATAGTAGAGACACAATTATCTTTCATTTTTCAACTTAATAATAATAATAATAATAATAATAATAATAATAATAATAATAATAATAATATTTGTTTTACGTCCCACTAACTACTCTTTTCCGGTTTTCCGGAGATGCCGAGGTGCTGGAATTTTGTCCCGCAGGAGTCATTTTTCAACTTAAATAACTTGCCAAAACCATTTCTTGTTTGACAGAAACAAGAAATGGATTCAATGGATTCAAGAATCTGAGTTAATATATACAAAATATTTTTACTCTTCACTTCAAAAAAAGTAAGAATTTGTGAAGTATTGGCATAAATACAGAATAAATAACCATAGTATTTTGGAAACTGTTAACCTTAAGCACACTGTACCTTGATTAAAGGATGACTCTGAAAGGTGCGATCCTCAGTGAAGAAACACTTCTTATCCCTGCAAGTCTTCAAGACATATCCTTCACCAGTGAATGGAGTCCACCACAGAATGACAGGAT
The DNA here is from genome assembly GCF_040414725.1 of Anabrus simplex. Lineage (NCBI taxonomy): Eukaryota > Metazoa > Arthropoda > Insecta > Orthoptera > Tettigoniidae > Anabrus > Anabrus simplex. The sequence goes on along the minus strand of NC_090272.1, from coordinate 240,918,153 downwards.
GTTTCACTTCTAAAACCCAATAACAACAATCCAGTAAATACTTCCCAAATTCAACCAAATTCAATGTATTAAAAAGTAAACATATCTTAAATATATAACCTCACATGATGCCTTTGCTGGCAGGACCTAGTGCACTATGTCTTCTGGTATGGGCTAGAACATTTATCTGTCTCAGCTTTATCCTTGGCTTTGACAATATGAAAGTGACTGAGGTGTGAGTGGAGCTAGTAAAGCCATTCCTTCTGCAGCCAGTCCCTGCTATGAATGGTGTGAAAATATTGCTCACAGGGTCGGTTGGTGTATGCATTTCAGTGGGCTTGGGAGACATATGTAATTGCAACTTCTGGCTCGGCGAGGAAAGCAACGGGAAACTACCTCGCTCCTCATTTCCCTAGTACGCCTCTTCAGTAATGCCTAGACCATCTATGACAGCTGATGGCAGAGCTGTTGAGGATCCAACCAGCCTTAGGGCTGAAGACTGACCATACATAACCTCACATGAAACTTAGAACACATAAAATTCTCACAGAGTTGATGTGTGATGATGGCAATTATTTTTGAAATGGGCAAACATGATTATGGCCCCGCGGTGTACGGGTAGCATGCTTGCCTCTTACCCAGAGGCCCTGGATTCGATTCCCAGACAAGTCAAGAATTTTTACCTGAATCTGTGGGCTGATTTGAGGTCCACTCAGCCTACACGATTACAATCGAGGAGCCATCTGACGGCGAGATGGTAGCCCTGGTCTAGAAAGCCAAGAATGACAGCCGAGAGTATTCGTCGTGCTGCCCACACAACACTTGCAAGCGTTCGGGCGCTTGGTAGGCTATAGCGCTTTGGAGCTGTTGCACCATGGGGTTAAAAATCCAACATGATAATCTGTCATTCTTAACAAATAAAAAAAAAATTAAAGCCAAGAATATGTCCTTGTTATAACGGTAAGGAAAAAAAATAGTCGCATCTCATTTACGTGAACTGAACATAAAGTTTTGTGTACACAACTCAAACATTTTGATATCTTAAAAAAAAAGACACCTTGGCTTTGGTTCACTTGAACTTTGAACGGACTGCGGCTTATTTGGAGGGCCAACTTCAATCGCATTTCTATGCGTCAACCGCGACCAGCTTTTATGAATATCTATGAAAAACAACTTTTTAACATAGAGCAGCAATCCAGCATGTTAGGAACCTCTATTAAAAGGATCTCCTTAGCGAAGTGCAACCAAAATCTTGAACATTACCTTATTTCTCATATGGTATGTACATATCATTTTTAATATTATTGACACTACACTGTGTCTTTCATTGCTTAAACTTTTTACAGAAATTATTTACTCAACCAGCCTTAACTTACAATTATTGTATTGATTGTACGTTCAGTTTTTTAAGACCATTGTGTTGTTACATTGTTTATTTTATTCAATACATTTGTGTAATTTGCTTCATGGCTGATGATGACCTACAATTTAGGTCAAAACTAGTCCCTGAATGTTAATATAAATGTATATCATTTATAATTTGTACTGAAAAGGTGGACATTAAATATAAATTTTTTTAACTATTACTGTAATTCACAGTTCAATACGGACCAATAATCATGAAATTCTTATCTTTTGATGAGTCTTAGAATCATCCATGATTTCTAATCTCATGTCCACAAACTCTAGAAATACCTTTACACGAGGGCGGAAGCAGCCATGGAGGAAACACCAGGAATCTGGGCAAGACAACTGTCTATAGCCACATTAACATTATGACACAAGATATCAATGGAAATCCCAAGGGGCAATGTGGTTCTTGGCCGATTTTCATATCCATGATTACGTTCGGTATTAAAAAAGCTTTGATAGTTTGTATGCTTCGGTAATGCACGAATTCTAGTACTGTAGGTCAATAAACTCTGATGCTGTATGTGTTCTCCTCATTTAGCAATAGACTGTGAAATGGATTTGTCCAAGTAGCAGTCTAACATTGTGGATCTTATTCAAAAGGGACGTGCTGTGAGAATGAGACCACAGGAAACATTCACAAGAGGTTGAAACATGTGTATGGAGATGATTCTGTCAATCACAGTACAGCAAGTTGCTAGGCACAGAGATTATTAGGCAACAATAGACACATCAAGGCGTACAGGTTCTCCTATAGAGAAAAAGAATGCACATCACACAAACATCTGACAATGTAGTGAGCATTAACAACAAACACATAACTGTAAGTGAAATGCCACACTAACTGGGACTTGAGGGAGAAAATCTGTGCAGAATACTGAAATAGCTGGGGCTGAAAAAGGTTTGCTCCACATAATGAAACATGAGTGCATCATTCTGAACTGGCATCAGGCAAATTCATATGGCCTACAGCACAAAATTGATGGGTATTTTCTGGGATTTGGAGAGATGGGTAGGGGCGGTAGCATCCCTGCCTGTTGTACGAGGTGACTAAAAGGGGACCACTGGGGCACTCAACTTGGAAGTGTGGACTGGCAGGCACAGGCCCCTAGCTGCGTTTGGTATTGCACCAGGTTCCTCACTTTCCTCTTTCCTACCCGACCTCCCTTAGCCAACTCTTGATCTCGACGGTATTAGGTTTGCGAGGAAGTCTTCGTGGCTCGTGCTTTCTTCTACCAATACCTTCATTAGTTGAAGGCCTGGACTTCCTCCATTTTTACTCTGATTAGTATTAAGACAAGATGGTTGCTTTTTCTTCTTTCTTAAAGTTGCTTTACGTTGCACCGACACAGACAGGTCTTATAACAACAATGGGATAGGAAAGGGCTAGGAATGGGAAGGGAGTGGCCGTGGCCGTAATTAAGGTACAGTTCTAGATATTGCCCAGTGTGTAAATGGGAAACTATGGAAAACCATCTTCAGGGCTGCCGACAGTTGGGGTTGGAATCCACTATCTCCCGAATACAAGCTCACCACATGGCCAACTCGCTCGGTGCAGGATGGTTGCCTAGTTGTACTACCTTTTAAAACAATAACAAAATTGTGTGCCTGCAAGATGTAGCATTATACCATAAAAATAATGAAGGAGTAAAATAAATGTGGTGGTTAGTTCTAGAGTGACCCTTGTAAACAAAGAAATACGTACACAAAAGGAAAGCATAAACTGCACCTCAGAAACTACTGTATTGAAACACAGGCTCTAATCTCATCAATTCTAATTTCCTTCAAATAATACTCTGCAAGGATATATAGTTACAGCACCAGTGTACAAGAGCACATTCCTTCACCTCAGCACAGGCATGGATTTCTACCTCCTGAGACACATACAATGAGTTATTTGGAGCAGATATGAAGAGGGCTAGGACTGGCCAGGAAAGAGGAACCCTTTCGGTACAATCCTAGGATGGAGACTCCAGAGAATAGAGATGGAGGCTAAGCGCAGAGTGATGTTCCTTTAAATTTTGTTAATTCACAAGAGTGCCGATAGGAACTTACTTAGGTGCTACCAACTAAATGCACTTTTATTATTGGAGGGGGCCAACACCTACTGGTTTGTGAATGTCCTGTCTAATGACAAAAAATTTTTGGGGAATATTAGTACCATGAGTCACTGTTTGCAGCACAGATATGTAGGTGTGATTTCATGTCGCTTGTTTCTTTCTCATGGATGACGTGATAGCGCGGTGCACAAGGCTGCTAACGAGTGAACTTAGGAATTAGGGAGAAGATGATTGCGTAAGGCCCCAGCTTAAGGCCAAAGGCTAAATGACTTTTTTCTTGCTGTGCGGACAGTATGCACCGCAGCCATACAAAAAAGCCTTTTGAAGGGTGTGTGGCCCCAAAGGATCCATTAGCAAGGTGAGATTTGCCCTTACGTGTTTCCATGTTTGTCTTTGCCTCCTCCTTTTATGACCAACTTTTCTTCTTGACAATTGCTTTACGTCACACCAACCCAGATAGATCCTATGGTGATGAATTAACAACATCAGTCTAACACTGGAAGTATGCAATCTTCTTTTCTAGCTTTCTCTTCATAATATATATTTGTTTATTTGTATGTCCAATTCTATTATATAGGCTATAAAAAGAATAATGACAGATATTGGGCTTGACCCTTATACAAGAAAAACATAAAACAGAATTCAACAGCACCAAAAATATATCACATTCCAAGTACTAAGGATTCTGGCAAAAAAAAAAAAAAAAAAAAAAAAAAAAATCAGGGTGCAGAAATAAAAATTGCAAGAAATATGTTTCTAGAAGTAAAACAACCATAACCTCTAATGCAAAACTTGTTGGTGTGTTGTGAAGTGTTGGTGTTACATGTGCTACTTTACGCTGTCAAATGATGGACAATGAATCAACTTTGAAATTTTGATATATTGCAGAACATTGAAGAACCCATGAATAGATCATGTGCAGGAGGTAAAGTCTTCACCGCTTTCAAAATATAGGAAAGAAGCCTATCTACATCACATCTTCCGAAAGACACATAAGATACAGCAAGAAAAGTAAGGTTGTAGTTTTACATAACTGTTGATATTGCGATCATACCCAAGCAATCTCCAGTTTTAATAATAATGTTAGGCCTATTTGCTTTACGCCCCACTAACTACTTTTACGGTGTTCGGAGACGCCGAGGTGCCGGAATTTAGTCCCGTAGGACGTCTTTTACGTGCCAGTAAATCTACCGACACGAGGCTGTCGTATTTGAGCATCTTCAAATACCACCGGACTGAGCCAGGATCGAACCTGCCAAGTTGGGGTTAGAAGGCCAGAGCCTTAACCGTCTGAGCCACTCAGCCCAGCGATCTCCAGTTTTACGTGGAATCCAAACCATAAAAATGGGACACATACAGACAGATGCAACTGATCATATAAAGTAAGACAGAGGGGGAAATTCAGGCGAAGAAGATTATCCTCAGTGTGAAACCTTCAACATCCACAATACAGCAACTCTGATATGGAAAAGAGGAAAAATAAATTAAATTAACAGAAAATCTTACCATTCATTTTGGAATTCATCAATACATGATTAATTGGGCCAGTCTTTTCAGAAGTTGAATCTTCCTTTATATAGTTGAACTATAAAATACAAGAAAACACAGTGATTAAAACCTTCCCACAGTCTTCTGAAAATATCAGACAATTATAAATTCTATGGAATTTAACAATCTAAAAAGTAATTATACCTGTGAGAATTTCAAGTGCCTTTGATATGTTAATGCATGGGCTATTTAGGGTATGATATACATATTAGTTGTGATGTTTAACACTTAGTAGACTAGCTCTTCTGCAATATTCCTTAATATTTACAATATAAGTAAATCAAAACATATGCACGAGTAGTGTAAAAAAATGAATTTAAAAAGATCAAAGACGTTTTACCTCCAGTAACAGTTGAAATAGAAATACGAAAATAAACAAGGCTCCAATAGTGATGATGAGGGTTGATATTCTTAAGTGACACAAGAAACGCATGGTAGCTCATGAGCAGAATATCCTTTCCACCAGTTTATTAATGATGCATGACGATTATACAGTATAATTCAGTCTGATGCAGTGTCAGCTGTCAGGAAGTGGCAAATGATAACAGCGCAGTACGCTACATCTCGTTATAGCTGTCATTTCCGTTTTTCAACGACGGCACTCTGAGAAGTAAAAAAATCGCAAAAATAAATTACTCTCATTCTTAGAACAGTATGAGAACCTAAAACTTTAAAATACCGGCAACTAGGGTTGAGTACTTCTAACCTTTAAATTTATTGTTACTTACTTGTATCACATGGATTTCAATGCAATTCCTTCGTGACATAAGAGACCACTATCAGCTTTTGGCCTCCTACATTATTGTGTGAGTTAAAATATCTTCAGAGTTTTAAATCACTTTTTCACTGGCAAACTTACAGCTGTATCACAAGGCTCGAATACTGTCAAAATATTTTGAAATGTAACAGGTGTCCCACCGCATGTTTTCATGGAATATCGATTATATCTAAACCACGTTTTCGATATTATATCGACTTTATTGAAAGCTCGATATCTCACAATCATGGGCGTGGCTGGTGCGATCCTTGGGCTCGTGCGTTGTGATACTGGTCCCGTTTCTCTCTGCAGACCTGATGGTGAAAACCAAGCACCTGTAAATCTTTTTGCGTGTCTCAGAGCGTAACGTCCACCCATGCATTCCGTGTACATCATGGCGTTTGTTGTGTGGAAGATATCTTCAGCGCTATACTCCCAAAATGTTTACAGAGTATACTACGTATTTAAGTCAGAGCGTCCGACACTTTGGCTGAACAGTTAGCATTGAAGCCTTCGGTTCAGAGGTTCCAGGATTCGGATTAATTCTTCTGGCTCAAGAACTGGGGTTTGTCCCAACACTTTCCTCTTCCTAGTCAGACAACACAACACACTACCAACCACCACAGAAACACGCAGTACCGGTAGTGAATATATCCCTACCCTCCACATAGTGTTCGCGCCAGGAAGGGCATTGCCGGGCTGAGTGGCTCAGACGGTTGAGGCGCTGGCCTCCTGACCCCAACTTGCCATGTTCGATCCTGACTCAGTCCGGTGGTATTTGAAGGGGATCAAATACGTCAACCTTGTGTCGTTAGATTTGCTGGCACGTAAAAGAACTTCTGCGGGACTAAATTCCGGCACCTCGGCGTCTCCGGAAACCGTGAAAGTAGTTAGTGGGACGTAAAGCAAATGACATTATTATTATTATTATTATTATTATTATTAGGAAGGGCATCACCGGGCGATTTGGTCGAGCGGTTAGAGGCGCACGACTGTGAGCTTGCATCGAATCCCACTGTAGGCAGCCCTGGCGATGGTTTTCCGTGGTTTCCCATTTTCACATCAGGCAAATGCTTGAGCTTCCTTTCAACTCCTAGGCCTTTCCTATCCCATCGTCGCCATAAGACCTATGGTATCTTTGTTGGTGCGACGTAAAGCCACTAGCAAAAAAGGAAGGGCATCCGGTTGCATAACAGGGTCAAGTCCCCATGTGCGGCGAAGTTCGCATACGCGACCCTCACAGATGTGGGAAAAGCGGCAGAAGAAGACTCTCAAGTCGGGACAGACAACTCTGGCGTCTGAAATGAGTGGGTTACAGCTATAGTGTACCGTACCCAGGGGTAGTAACCCTCTAGGACGATGCCTCCATTCCTGTATAAACATCCGACTAACTCAGGTTTGGGCAGAGATGTGGGTTGGTTGTCGATGGGCAAGTCTAAAAGTCGAAGTTTCTCACTTAATTATAAGTAAATGACAGGAAAATGGAGGTATAACTTGAATGAGAAACCATAATATGGGGTAGGATGAGTTTATTCACAAAATAACCCCGAATCATACTAACATAAAACAAGAAAACCAAATAATAAAATGATAGTAACATTATCTCAAAAATTGAAAAGAACTGGACATTAAAACGTTAATTCTTCAAATAATTGGGACGCTGAAGAAGCGTGGCTAACGCCGTTGTAGCTATGGGATTCCCGCATGTTTAAAAGAGCAGCCAATCAGCATGCTTGTCGTACACAATGACTTAATATCAATTAAAACACACCATAAAACACACTCCAAATGATATAGAATTACTCAGATTATTTCTATAGCGTATTCCTGATTATATTACACTTTTCGACCTGTGGAAATCCGTCAACTGACAGTACTGATTCCTTTATAGGGATATCTTCTTCACTGCAATTGTCCATGTTGGTTAACCTGGGATATTAATTCCACGCGACCCAGACTCCATATTTGCCACACCCACGCGTTCTCATTGGCTGAATATTCCTCTTGGCCAACATCTTCTACATGTGCCAAGATGTGCTAACTTCTGGTAACGCTAAGCCTTTCTCATGGTCCCGAGGAAGTATCACGCAATATCCAGCGACTTGATGTCTCCATGGACTTCCGGTGTCAGCTATCCTGCGACCCACTACTTTTTACCATGCCTGACTGAACTTTATTTCAATAAAATTGTATAATATGGCAAATAACAATCTGAGTGTCTCTTATCGGCCGTCAGGATACGGCTCAATAGTGTACCGTGTCCGGCTCCATGGCTAAATGGTTAGCATGCTGGCCTTTGGTCACAGGTGTCCCGGGTTCGATTCCTAGCAGAGTCTGCAATTTTAACCACAATCTAGTTCTAGTAAAAGCATGTTCGTGAAAAGTGTAAATAAGCGTGTGTCGGACTTTGAAACAAAGTTTGTTAAAGGGATGGATGAGTTCCAAGCTCGCTTGGAATAGTTGACATCAGCCAGTGCCAGCAGGGCTGCCAACACTAACGACCGGGCCGATGAAAATCTGTCTTCCCTCTGTTCTGAGTTCAAAGACTTCCGCCAGTTCATCTCGGCGGAATTTTATTGTGTAAAAGAGGAGTTATTAGTTGTGCAACAGCGTCTTGACCGGCACGAAGCCGAACAATACAGTAGACGGAACTGTCCACTCATACACGGGGTGAAAGAAGAACCGGCTGAGAATGTCTATGCCAAAGTGATAGAGACAGTAAAATCTAACCTGCAAGTGGACTTATCGATGGATGACATCGATCGCTGTCATAGATTGGGACCTCTACGCAGATCAGCTGCGGAAGTCGTGACCTCGGGAAACAGGCCGATTATAGTTAAATTCGTCCAGTTTCATGTTCGCGATCGTGTCTGGCGCGCTAAGAAGCTCTTCAAAGGCACCAAACTACTTTGGTTACGGAGTCATTGACTGCTACAAGAAAAGATCTGTTAACTCGAGCCCGAGACCAGCTCGGAGTGCGTAACGTTTGGACCCAGGAAGGAAGAATCATAGTTCTAGGCAAAAACAAAAACAAATTTACAGTGACCACTAAAGCGGAACTAAATGCTGTTATTTCAGGGCGAGGTGATTAGTAGAGTATATGACTCATGGATTTACGTTTTAATTATAAGTGGTTTTATTATAAGTTTAGTGTGAGTGAATGTTTAAATGATTCAAGTGGCTTATGTAGGCAAGAGGAAACCATGGTAAGTTGCCCTCTGTTTATTTTTGATTATGGCTAACACAGGTAATAATGTAGCTTTCTCCCTGGGCAGGGTAAATAACCTTCACCTTGATACTGAACCCTCCCACCCTTCTCTTTCCCTGACTCCTTCTCACCCCGCCCGCAGTCACCTGGAGAGAGAATTCTCGTCCTTTCCCCGCTCATTACTGTGTGCCCATGTCAATGTTCGGTCTATAATTGCCCATCACACTGAGCTCAAAGCTATTTTTGAAGGAAGCATGGTAAATGTTGTAGCAATTAGTGAGAGTTGGATGAAGGACTCGGTCCCTCTAAACACGGTAAATATAGAAGGATTTAATGCTGTTTTTCACAACAGACCGAAGCGCCGTGGAGGAGGAGTAGCTCCATACTACAAAAACAATTTAACGGGGAAGATTATACAAACTTCGACATTATCTACTGGCACCTTAACTGAATATATGTTTGTAGAACTATCTGTTGATAAGACTAAAGTACTGATTGGAGTTGTTTACAAACCACCAAAAGCAGGAAACTTCACCGACTTCGAAGAAAATTTACTAAGACTCGTACCTACCTACGAAAATGTACTCATATTTGGTGACTTTAACACAAACCTGTTAATAGACTCCGTTGAAGCAAATCGTTTACAGAACATATTTACCTCTTGTAACATGTCAGTATTGCAACTTAACTCCACTCACCACGTGCACACGGCTAATGGATCCTCACACACTCTAATAGATTTACTTATCACAAACAATCCTCAGAAAATACTAAAACACGGACAAACTTCTGTACCTGATATATCATACCACGATCTCATATATTTAGCTTATTCTTTGAAAGTTCCCAAAACAAAGCCGAACTGGATATCCTATAGAGACATGAAAAAGTAAAATCCTCAACAATTAATACAAGATGCTAGTCTCTGCCCGTGGGACGAAATACTGCACTTGACTGACAATGACGGAAAAGTAAAGAGATTTAACACATTATTGTTGGGATTGTATAACAAACACGTACCTAAACGTACTGCTAGGGTGACTCGCAAAGCTGCTCCATGGTTATCAAATGACATTAAGTCCGTAATGGCTGAACGAGATGCACTACACAGACGTTACAAGCAGACATCATCAACCGAAGATTTTGAAAAGTACCGTGTGCTTAGAAATAAAGTTAAACAAATAATCAGAAACAAAAAAATATGCGTACTTCCATCAATTAGCCAGTAACTTGAACACAAAAAGTACCTGGAAACAACTCAGATCCGTAGGTATTGGAAGGCAAACCACAAACTCCAATACGCATGACATAAATCCAGATGAATTAAATTCCCACTTTACTAGAGAAATAGTTAATACCCACCCTCATACTATACAAACGACAATAAATTCTCTTCAGTCTACTCCGTTACCACAACGGCCTTTGTTCAAATTTCGTAAAGTAAATGAAAATGATGTAAGAAGAAAACTAACATCAATCAAATCACAAGCAATCGGAGTGGACGACATCCCGATATCCTTCGTCGTTACTTTGATAGATGTAGTATTGCCAATCTTAACCCACATATGTAACTCGCGTCTTTCGGAAGGCTACTTCCCAACTGTTTGGAAGGATGCTTTAATTTTCCTAGTACCAAAAAAATCTCTAGCAAATTCTCCATTTGACTATCGACCTGTCTGTATACTTTCTTCACCTTCGAAAGTCTTAGAAAAACTCATGCATGAACAACTGCTCCAATATTTGACCGTTGCCTACGCTATAATAGAAGGCCTGGACAAGCCGACACATTTCTGGGCGAACGATGTAGTTCAGGCAATGGCCGCTTGGATCGCGTTTATGTTCTATTGTTCTGATGTTCTGTCTATATCCTTATATTGAATATTCATACAATAACGCGAAATAATACATTTTTATTATCATTATGTCCCGTGTGAATGAGATATAAATATACAAAACAACTTAAAACACATTACACTTCATAGAGTTCTTTCATTTTGCACTTGTTTATCACAAAGGAGTAAAGAATAGGGAAATAGGCCTAAATAGAAGTACTGACCCGATTTTTCCCTAATTCTATAATTACCACACTTTTCTGCTCAGAGGCTTGCTCTTGAATTTGTTTAATAAATCACAGTCATTAGTCACTTTCTTTGCGTTATTATCAAGAACAGGCCTGAAAAATGTAAGTATAACGTATGTGACGTGCGCTTGATCACTGTCGCGGCACTGAAACGTCTTTTTAAACTTTGGAGCGGTAAGGAATTTCAGCTTTCGGACAAGTTTACATTTTCCGAGATATCCTAACGCCCGCGTTGTAAATATTAATACATTTTTAATAAGAAGAATTTGCAACGGCACTTTGTCGGGGAGGCAGAATTCCCCTCACAGTACTTACACCGTAATCTGATTCGACAAAGTGCAAGCTACATGTTCTGGAGTTATCATTAGGAGCCGGAAGAGATACTTTTCTGCTGCCCTGTCCAGAAATAGCAGGCCTCCATTTCTCCCGTAAACTCGGATCTTTAGGAAAAAGATGAAAATTTATATTTGTGTATATTTCTTCGCTGTGTCAGATGTGCAGTTAGGCACGCAAAATTAACCATCATAATAATGTTAATAATAAATAATGTTATTGGCTTTACGTGGTAGTGGTGGTGATTATTGTTTTAAGAGGAAGTACAACTAGGCAACCATCCTCTATATAACACTAATCAGAAAGAAAAATGGAAGGGATCCGACACTTCGAAAAATCAAGATGTCGGCCAAAGGAAGAGAAGGGCCACGAAGGGCGTGAAAATGAAAGACTCCCTAGCCCTCGCAAACCTAATAGCGTCGGGGTCGGAAAAGAACAAGAGTTGACCAAGAGAGGTCGGATAGGATAGATGAAAGTGAGGAGCCTGGCACAAGTAAGTGGAAGCAATGCCAGGACTCAGCTGAGGGCCCCGTGGTCGCCAACCCACGCTCCAAAGTTCAGACTCCCTGGGGCCTCTTTTAGTCGCCTCTTACGACAGGCAGAGGATACCGTGGGTGTTATTCTACCGCCCCCACCCACAGGGGGATTGGCTTTACGTCCCACTAACTACTTTTTCGGTTTTCGGAGACGCCGAGGTGCCGAAACTTTGTCCCGCAGTTGTTCTTTTTACGTGCCAGTAAATCTATCGGCAGGAGGCTGACGTATTTGAGCACCTTCAAATACCACCGGATTGAGCTAGGATCGAACCTGCCAAGTTGGGGTCGGAAGGCCAGCGCCTCAACCGTCTGACTCACTCAGCCCGGCAATAAACCATCTTAACCTACAGAATGGAAAGAGAAACTTGACTGTAATTGGCCTCAGGGGCTCTGAAATTTTGAACGTTTATTGGCAACCACGGGGCCCTTAACTGAGTCCTGGCATTTCTTCCACTTACTTGTGCCAGGCTCCTGACTTTCATATATCCTATCCGACCTTCCTTGGTCAACTCTAGTTCTTTGCCGACCCCTACGCTATTAGGTTTCCGAGGGCTAGGGAGTCTTTTATTTTCACGCCCTTCGTGGCCCTTGTCTTCCTTTGGCCGATACTTTCATTTTTCGAAGTGTCGGACCCCTTCCAGTTTTTCTCTCTGATTAGTGTTATATAGAGGATGGTTACCTAGTTGTACTTCCTCTTAAAAATAATCACCACCACCACCACCTTGACGATAATTTGGAAGCACATAACTAAACAAATGTTACTGTAAATGCATCTCAGCAACCATCCATATATTGCAAATCGTGAGACCAAATAAATTAAAAACGACAAAACTCTTCATATTTCACGTTAGATAAGGCCTTACCGTATAAAATAAAGTTTAATATATTATTTCTTCTTATAAAACATATTGCAGTAACACACATCATCATAGAATTCACGCCAAACAATAGAACATAAACGCGAACCTAGCGGTGGAAAAGAGAAAAACGATTAACCCGCTTTTAATGCAAGAAATTGGCTTTCTGTCCAGGCCTTCTAGTATCTAGTAGGCTTTGATTTGACACACCACTCGTTACTTGATCACTTGCAATCTGGATTTAAGAAAAGGACGTAGTACATCTACTGCTCTTCTAAAAATTACGGGTGACGTAAGAAAAGCAATGGACGAACGTAAAGTGACCGTGCTCATTCTCTTAGACTTCAGCAGTGCTTTTGACACTATCAGTACGGACATATTAATAGCGAAATGTCCGACTCGTTGGCTGAATGGTCAGCGTACTGGCCTTCGGTTCAGAGGGTCCCGGGTTCGATTCCCGGCCGGGTCGGGGAATTTAACCTTCATCTGTTAATTCCAATGGCCCGGGAGCTGGGTGTTTGTGCTGTCCCCAACATTCCTGCAACTCACACACCACACATAACACTATCCTCCACCACAATAACACGCAGTTACCTACACATGGCAGATGCCGCCCACCCTCATCGGAGGGTCTGCCTTACAAGGGCTGCACTCGGCTAGAAATAGCCACACGAAATTAAATAGCGAAATTGCATTCCTTCCATCTTAGCCACGCTGCTCTCAATTTGTTCGTTTCCTACCTCCATAACCAGCGACAGTGTGTTGTCATGAATGATAAGAGAACGGAGTGGAAATACAAAGTTAATGGTGTGCCACAAGGTTCTATACTCGGCCCCCTGTTATTTATTTTATATTTGAATGACATCTCTTCTAAGTTGAAAAACTGCAACTACCATCTCTATGCCGACGACCTTCAAATTTACTGCCACACAAAAGTGAATGACATAAATGCAGCTATTGAAAATATGAACCGAAACTTAGAGGAGATCAGCTATTATGCAGCTGAGAATTCTCTCTCCATCAACCCAACGAAAACACAAGCTATCATACTAGGGCAGAGAAAACTGCTTGCCAATCTACACAGTCTACAAATTCCAATCATTCAACTAAATGGCGTCGATATCCCATTCTGTAAATCAGTAAAAAGCCTTGGAGTCGCTATAAATGAAACTTTAAACTGGGATGAGCATGTCACTAACGTATGCAGGAAAGTTCATTCATCAATTCATCCCCTTAAGATTCACCAGAACGTATTACCTCTCAACTTAAAAATAAAACTGGTTCAAACATTGATACTTCCAATTTTTAACCATTGCGATGTTGTGTTGCTGGATGCTACCAGTGAACAAAATAGGAAATTGCAGAGAGCTTTAAACTCCTGCATTAGATTTATTTTTTCATTGAATTTTGCCTCTCATGTATCTCCTTTTTATGCACAACTTTCTTGGTTAAACGTAGAGCAGCAGAGAAATCACCATGTATCAACCCTTATCTATCGACTCTTGACTGAAAATATACCTGACTATCTCTCCAGTAATTTCCGTTTTCTATCCTCCTTTCATGACCGTGACACACGATCTGGGTCAACAATTGCAATACCTCCACATCATACATCTGCCTTCAGTAATTCTTTCCTTGTTCAGGCGCTAGGATATGGAATGCTTTACCCCCTGAAATTAGAAATTGTTCCTCATTAATTACCTTCAAAAGACAGTCTAAAGATTTTCTCTTGAATACGTAGGCTATATCATGTAGTTATGTGTGAATGTGTGAGTGAATGTGTTGAGTAAATAGTTCCCAAAAGTTTACATAAATTACTGTTGTATGAATTCCACCTAGAGTAGTTAATATTGAATTTATTTTTCTCATTTTAGACTTAGGGTGTAATCTTTTAGTTTTAGTCTATATTTATATTATTATAATATTATATACAGTGTGTCAAGTTTGAATATTAAGTTTGTATTCAGTATTAAGGCGCATAAGGTGGTTAAGTGTAAGAGAGGGCCAAGAGCCCAAACTTCGCCACAAATAAAGACACCAATAAATAAATAAATAAATAAATAAATAAATAAATAAATAAATAAATAAATAAATAAATAAATAAATAAATAAATAAATAAATAAATAAATAAATAATTGTTTAATTTCCCTGGCACGGGGCTGGGTGAATGTATCGTCTTCATCATCATCATCATCATCATCATCATCATTTCATCCTCATCACAACGCGCAGTCGCCTATGGGCGTCAAATCAAAAGACCTGCATCTACTGTAAAGCCACTAAAAGCCATACGCCATTTCATTTTTCATAGTGTTACAGTTATAAGAAGAAATCTATATTTTAATACACTAGTTTTCTTAGATTTACTGGACTTCCAGCTATTTATTAAAAAATCTCCAGACTGCCCCTTTTGATTTCTGATCACCTTTTTCACTGGAACAAACTCTTGAATTGGTGTGTATTGTAGTACGGTGGGTTTTCTGCCTCGTCTTCGCATATTTCACATGCTTAAAACGGTCAACTGATGGAATATTTGCATCAATAAGCCCGGAGACGTAAGCAACGAGCAGTGATGACCTTAAATCAGTGATGGACTGATAACTCATGATGTTATTCATCAAGCTGAACCGTCGATGTTCGCGATTACGAGCGTAGTAGGAGTGTAAAAACTGACCGACAGAATGGCGAAATTAAAGAGAAAGGAAAAGAAAGCAGAATATATACTCAAGAAAACAGGAGGCATACTCTAACGAGTGGAGTTAAGCAGAGGGCACACGGCGTGTATCCTCGGCTACAGCACTGGATATCTTTCTTCTTGGTTCGAAGTTGTTGGAGCCGCTGTGGAAACTCGGGCGATCGGAATGACGGGATGGTCTGCAGACTAAAATCCGAATCGCTGAGTATCTTCTGTAATTAGTGTTAAGAATTTAAACTGGTTATAATCAGCTGCCTCTGTGGATCCGTGGTAGAGTGTCGGCCTCCGGATCCCAAGATAGCGGGTTCAAACCCGGCAGAGGTAGTCTGATTATTGAAGGGCGGAAAAAGTCCATTCGATACTCCATGTCGTACGATGTCGGCATGTAAAAGATCTCTGGTGACACATTTGGTGTTTACCCGACAAAATTCATTAAATCTCAGCCATAGACGCCCAAGAGAGATCCGGTTTACTCTGTCTGCCATCTAGTGGGCCTAGAGTAAAACGGAACGTCGAAATTTACGAGCAGACAGCCAGATGGCGTCAAATCGAAATGTCTGCACACGGTAGCTGAGGCCATACGATTATTATTATTATCAGCTCTGTAGTCTTGAAATTCTCACAGGGTATAGCCTACCCTAAGTCATGGCAGGCCCAATCCCTGAAGCTTTTAAAATTAGTGGGTTACAATAAATTACATATAATTTACAAAGTTTAATAATAATAATAATAATAATAATAATAATAATAATAATAATAATAATAATAATAATAATAATAATAATAATAATAATGTTATTTGCTTTACGTCTCACTAACTACTCTTTTACGGTTTTTGGAGACGCCGAGGTGCCGGAAGTTTGTCCCACAGGAGTTCTTTTATACGCCAGTAAATCTACCGACACGAGGCTGACGTATTTGAGCACCTTAAAATACCACCGGACTGAGCCAGGATAGAACCTGCCAAGCTGGGGTCAGAAGGCCAGCGCCTCAACCGTCTGAGCCACTCAGCCCGGCTTTACAAAGTTTATTCCACCTACTCAATACTGTACAGTAATTGCAATGTCTATAAATACATTGCAATTTGTTATCAAGGTACTAGTTTCGACCCTATGTGGGTCATCATCAGCCTAACTAAGATACACTTATGGATTTGCCGAAGTCCTAAGACAAAATTACACTGTGGAAATAAAATTTTAAAGAATTAACTGTGTATGTGAAGCGATAATGCATATAAAATGGTGGATCTTAGTTAGGCTGATGATGACCCACATAGGGTCGAAACTAGTACCTTGATAACATATTGTAATGTATTTATAGACATTGCAATTCATCATCATCATCATCATCATCTGTTTACCCTCCAGGTTCGGTTTTTCCCTCGGACTCCCTCTACTGCCTCAAGGGCAGTGTCCTGGAGCTTCAGACTCTTGGTCGGGGGATTCAACTGGGGAGTATGACCAGTACCTCGCCCAGGCGGCCTCACCTGCTATGCTGAACAGGGGCCTTGTGGAGGGATGGGAAGATTGGAAGGGATAGGCAAGGAAGAGGGAAGGAAGCGGCCGTGGCCTTAAGTTAGGAACCATCCCGGCATTCGCCTGGAGGAGAAGTGGGAAACCACGGAAAACAATTTCCAGGATGGCTGAGGTGGGAATCGAACCCACCTCTACTCAGTTGACCTCCCGGGGCTGAGTGGACTCCGTTCCAGCCATCGTACCACCTTTCAAATTTCGTGGCAGAGCCGGGAATCGAACCCGGGCCTCCGGGGTTGGCAGCTAATCACGCTAACCACTACACCACAGAGGCAATTACTGTACAGTATTGAGTAGGTGGGATAAACTTTGTAAATTATATGTAATCTTAATTCAGTACGGAACCAATAATGAAATTTATGACCTTGAATTACAATAATCCAACCTCTGTTTGGCATAAATCAGGCATTAGGGAAACATTCTAGGACGACAAAATAAGAAATTCATATTTTAATACACTACCTTAGTTTGAAAATCTTAATGTTCTTACACAGTAGTATTCTAATAGATCCACTTTCAGCTATTTATTAAAAAAAAAAAAAAAAAAAAAACGATTCATGGTGCCTCTTTTATTTGCGATCACACTTTTCATTGGAACAAACTCTTGAATTCATATATGTTGCAGTGTAGTGGTTTTTCAGCCATGTCTTCATGTATTACTTAGGCTTAAATCGATCAACTGGTGAGGCATTTGAATGTATAAACAAAAGGCTGGAGACTAAGCAATGACTGATGATGTCATTCATCACGCTGAACCTTCAATGTTCACAATTACGAGCGTGGCTGGAGAGTTAAAACTGTCAGAATGGCGAAATTAAAAAGAAAACAGACCGAAGTAGGTGTATGCAGGAAATCAGAAGGCATACTCTAACGAATGGAGTTAAGCAGGGGGCATACGGCGTATACCATCGACTACAGCCCTCGTCATATTCATGCTCCTTGTACATAGTTTAAAACCCGATAGCCATTTAAAGCAATAAATATTTAATTCATATCTCACAATCTATGCAAAAACGTATGCCCTACTAACCAACACTTACCCCGTTTCTCTGCGGGATCGGGGTAATCTTAGCAAAACTATCAAAAACCAAACCGTATGGAACTACAGCCCTTGAAGGGCCTTGGCGACTGCTGCTCATCCTGAAGGCCTGCAGATTACGAGGTGTCATGTGGTCAGCACGACGAATTTTCTCGGCCGATATTCTTGGCTTCCTAGACCGGGGCCGCTATCTCACCGTCAGATAGCTCCTCAATTCTAATCACGTAGGCTGAGTGGACCTCGAACCAGCCCTCAGGTCCAGGTAAAAATCCCTGACCTGATCGGGAATCAAAAATAATATTATCTTGGTAAGGATTATGACTGCACTCTTTAATTGGAAGGGGTGTGGGAGAGAGGGGGACGACTAGGATATAATGTTGCCTAGGAATCTCAAGTCCAGGGAGGCCGCACAAAAACGAGACACTAAAGAATCACTCAAACAACTTTCTACCAAGAAATATAAACTTGTCAGAAATTAACTTATGAATTCGACAAATTACTTTGTTTATAATATCTTCGTTTCCCTCCAATTAAACAACAACAACTTCACCACAATATAAACCAAATATATTTATATTTATCCTCACACTCAGCAATCTATATGCAACTGTCATATTTTAAGGGTATATGTGTTTAAATAAAACAGGTTTTATTAGACCAATCAATACTAATCTGCATTTAGGGCAGTCGCCCAGGTCGCAGATTCCTGTCTGTTGTTTTCCTAGCCTTTTCTTAAATGATTGCAAAGAAATTGGAAATTTATTGAACATCCCCCTTGGTAAGTTATTCCAATCCCTACACCCCTTCCTATAAACGAATATTTGCCCCAATTTGTGAACTTGAATTCCAACTTTATCTTCATATAGTGATTTCTCCTACTTCTAAAGACACCACTCAAACTTAGTCGTCTACTGGTGTCATTCCACGCCATCTCTCCACTGACACCTCAGAACATACCACTTAGTCGAGCAGCTCGCCTCCTTTCTACCAAGTCTTCCCAGCCCAAACTTTGCAACATTTTTGTAACGCTACTCTTTTGTCGGAAATCAGCCAGAACAAATCGAGCTGTTTTTCTTTGGATTTTTTCCAGTTCTTGAATCAATTAATCCTTGTGAGGGTCCCATACGCTGCAACTATACTCTATTTGGGGTCTTACCAGAGACTTACGTGCTCTCTCCTTTACATCCTTACTACAACCCCTAAATACCCTCATAACCATGTACAGAGATCTGTACCCTTTATTGACATTCATATTTATGTGATTACGCCAATGAAGATCTTTCCTTACATTAACACCTAGGTACTTACAATGATCCCCAAAAGGAACTTTCACCCCATCAAGGTAGTAATTAAAACTGAGAGGACTTTTCCTATTTGTTAAACTCACAACTTGACTTTTAACCCCGTTTATTTTCATACCATTGCCTACTGCCCATCTCACAACATTATCGAGGTCATTTTGCAGTTGCTCACAATCTTGTAACTTACTTATTACTCTATACAAAATAACATCATCCGCAAAAAGCCTTACTTCAGATTCCACTCCTTTACTCATGTCATTTATATATATAAAAGAAAACAAAGAGGTCCAATAATACTACCTTGAGGAATTCCCCTCTTAATTATTACAGGGTCAGATAAAGCTTCGTCTTCTCTAATTCTCTGAGATCTATTTTCTAGAAATATAGCAACCCATTCAGGCACTCTTTTGTCTAGTCCAATTGCACTCATTTTTGCCAGTAGTCTCCCATGATCCTCCCTATCAAATGCTTTCGACAGGTCAATCGTGATACAGTCCATTTGACCTCCTGTATCCAGGATATCTGCTATATCTTGCTGGAATCTTACAAGTTGAGCTTCAGTGGAATAACCTTTCCTAAAACCGAACTACCTTCTATCGAACCATTTATTAATTTCGCAAACATATCTAATATAATCAGAAAGAATGGCTTCCCAAAGTTTACATGCAACGCATGTCAACCTTACTGGCCTGTAATTTTCAGCTTTATGTCTATCACTCTTTCCTTTATACACAGGGGCTACTATAGCAACTCTCCATTCATTTGGTATAGCTCCTTCAACCAAACAATAATCAAATAAGTACTTCAGATATGGTACTATATCCCAACCCATTGTCTTTAGTATACCCCCCGAAACCTTATCAATTCCAGCTGCTTTCCTAGTTTTTATCTTTTGTATCTTACTGTAAATGTCATTGTTGTCATAAGTAAATTTTAATACTTCTTTAGTATTAGTCACCTCATCTATCTGGATATTATCCTTGTAACCAATTATCTTTACATACTGCTGATTGAATACTTCTGCCATTTGAAGATCCTCGCATAGAATGCTCCTCTTGTTCATTAATGATTCCTGGAATATACTTCTTGGAACCTGTTTATGCCTTAAAGTACCTATACATACTCTTCCATTTTACACTAAAATTTATATGACCGCCAATTATGCTTGCCATCATGTTATCCTTAGCTGCCTTATTAGCTAGATTCAATTTCCTAGTAAGTTCCTTCAATTTCTCCTTACTTCCACAGCCATTTCTAACTACATTTCTTTCCAGTCTACAACCCCTTCTTAGTCTCTTTATTTCTCTGTTGTAATAAGGTGGGTCTTTACCATTCCTTATCAGCCTGATTTATCATCCATATGGTACTGCCTAATAGTCGTACCGAGCTCGATAGCTGCAGTCGCTTAAGTACGGCCAGTATCCAGTAATCGGGAGATAGTGGGTTCGAGCCCCACTGTCGGCAGCCCTGAAGATGATTTTCCGTGGTTTCCCATTTTCAAACCAGACAAATGCCGCGGCTGTACCTTAATTAAGGCCATGGCTGCTTGCTTCCACTTCCTAGACCTTTCCTATCCCATCGTCGCCATGAGACATATCTGTGTCAACCTTCCTTTCTCTCACATTTATTTTTAACTACGACAAAAACAGCATCGTGATTACTAATACCATCTATTACTTCGGTTTCTATCAGCACCACTTCCAGGATATTTTTCCCTCTAGTTGGTTCCGTCACTTTCTGAATCAGCAGTCCTTCCCATATTAGCTTATTTGCCATTTGTTGGTCATGCTTGCTGTCGATCGCATTTCCTTCCCAATTGACATTTGCTAAATTCAAATCTCCCGGTACAATCACATTCCTTTCCATGTCGTTTCTCACATAGCTGATTATCATATCAAACAATTCTGAATCCGTTTCAGGGCTACCCTTTTCCGGTCTGTACACTCCAAAGACATCATGTTGCCTATTATCTTTAGAGATGGGCCTTACACCTAGAATTTCATGTTTGCCATCTTTAACTTTCTTGTAGCTTACAAAGTCTTCTTTTACCATAATGAATGCTCCCCCTACCACCATTCTTATCTCTACGATACACACTCCAGTCACGTGAGAAAATTTCTGCGTCCATTATATCATTTCTCAGCCATGATTCAACTCCTATTACAATATCTGGTAAGTATATATCTATTGAATTACATAATTCTATTCTTTTCTTTACAATACTTCTACAGTTGAGCACTAACATTTTTATGTCATCCTTACTCGACTTCCAGTTTCATGTTCCCTTATCACCGCTCCCTAGGCCACCACGTTTCCCTGAATGTACCTCCCTATAAACCTTCTATACATATTTCCTAAATTATATGTACCACTGCGGTTTAAGTAAAGGCCATCTGAGAGCAGATCCCTATCTGCTACCCACCCGTTAGGATCTAGAAATCTCACTCCCAGTTTCCCACATACCCACTCCATAGTCTCATTTAAAATCCCCAATCACCTTCCAGTTAGTATCCATCCTACACAGTACTCCACTGATAACAATCTCCGCTTCCTTAAACTTCACCCCTTCTGTATTTACCAGATCCCACACATCCCCAACTATGTTGGTACTTATACCGGCTTATATGGCCGCCCTGGAACATGTCACAGCCACATCCAGTAGGGGTTGCTTCCACCACATGGTGCTGACCACACTGTCATACTGTCGTAGACCGAACCTGCAGTGGAAGCCAAGAGACAGATGCAGAAATATTGCATCGGTCAAAACATTTTTTTTTTTTTTACAACTTGCTTTACGTCGTACCGACACAGATAGGTCTTATGGAGACGATGGGAAGGAATGGGAAGGAATCGGCTGTGGCCTTAATTAAGGTACAGCCCCTGCATTTACCTGGTGTGAAAATGGGAAAACACTGAAAACCATCCTCAGGGCTGCCGACAGTCGGGCCCGAACCCGCTATCTCCCGGTTGCAAGCTCACAGCTGCGCGCCCCTAACCGCACGGCCAACTCGCCCAGCCGGTAAAAAATAGTTGCAGGTAGCAAAGTTCTTTATAATTATAAACGTGAAGGAAACGGCTGCGTTCACGAACTCACACACTGCCAATATTCTCACATTCCAAAATCACTGATATTTTAACCTTCAGGTGACTGAAATTGAAGCAACTAAATGGACACACTGAAGATTGTTCTCTTTCATTCATTTCAGTAGGACGCGGATATTGCTTCTTTTGATTCCAGCGGTTAATTTCGTACGTTTGAAAGAGCGAAACCAATATTATACATAGGTCGAGTCCTAATTCATGACAACTATTTTTTTCTCGCGAACAGGAGACAAAACGGAAAATCTACTATATGCACTTGGAAACTTACGCGCCATGTACTTGCGTATGATGCCACTAGATGGTGTATGTAAACAACAGTGTGGGTCTAAGCATGCCCCCAAGTTCAGCGTGTGAGTGAGAGCGTCACAAAATGGAAGTCAACAAGCAGGAGCGATGATCAAATATTAAAATAGCAGTTCTCCGCGCCAGAAATGCACGCCAGTGCCATGCAGAGCTGCGGGAAGCATTAGGTGTGCATGCCATGCCCTATAGGCTCCGTGCGTATAGCAATGTGCTGCTGCAGGTGGACATTACGAGAACTACTTAGGGGCACATTCATCAACAGCTGACCATAAGAAGCTGGAATATATGTGATGTTTACATACATATATATTCAATAATTTTACAGTGGGCCTCCATCCTGAATCCCTTTCTATGTTTTTGTCTAAAGCCATTCTTAGAATCTAAGACCACATTCCCTATGTGTTCATCCGGTAATGTTGGTGATGTAGATAGCCGCCGAGATGGATCTCACTGGCGTGAAGAGTAGAGCCTTGTGTCCCTGTACACTCTCTATCCCATGTTTTGTTTTGTTTTTGACACAGTATATGATAACTACGTATGTTTTTTCGGCTAATTTCTTATCTTCTCTCGTTTTACAATTCATATATCATCCTTCATAATTTTGGCTTTACTCGATAAAACGACTAGTGGCTGGGTATAACGCAAAAGCGGAACGCGATAAATAAATTAAGAAGGATAATCAGAAGAGGAAGAAGAAGAATCATTTTACAATGCTGTATTCAGATGATTTTTTTTTAATGGTTTAACTGCCGGCAGAACTATATGCTTGTTGTTGGCTGCATTAATAGATACTGTGATACAGAGGTTTTCTTCACGACCTCATGAAATGCATTTGGAAAGAAGGTGGATCCTAGCAATAAATCGCAAGGAGTAATTCGGGATTTATACATTTTAATTAATACAAAATAACTCTTTACAACATGCAATTTAACCATTTTACAAATAGGTTAACAATTATAAACAAATTATTATAGCAATGCTATATTTGCAAAGCACACTGCAGTAGGCCGTCTTTTTAGAGCACACATTGGTATACATTGTATTGTTTTGTCATAGTATTAATTATAGCCAGTATAATAATAATAATAATAATAATAATAATAATAATAATAATAATAATAATAATAATAATAATAATAATAATAATATACCGTACTGTCCTACAGACCAAAGTGTGAAATTTTATAGTATTCCTTTACAGCTTAACGAAATGGATTCTGAAAGGCAGTAAACAAATAAAATTATACAGATTGGCCTCTATTACGCAATATCAATAGCTCACAGAAATACCGTACATTCATGTCTTCGTCCCGAGTTGGTGCATTTCTTTTCCAGCACACTCCTAATGGCAATGAGCTGCATGCACCGTTTTAACCACATACCAAGTCCCATGACAATCTTAAGTTTGTGGCAGTGTCAGGATGCAAGCCTCTGGCCCCGACAAAGGCAGCTCGTAGCGCCAACTGATATATTACAGAGGTAGACTTGATCATATTATAAATACACACATTATAAAAATCACTTATTGACAACTTTAAGTGATTCTGAACTTTTCTTCTCATGCATTATTTATGATAGTGTACATGCGGTTTCAATATCAGGAATTTCAATAGGTCCAACATCAAGTTCCTCTACTCTCTTCCCCCTATTGTAGTTTTCTTTCCCTACGTTTGAGATGCGAGGTCGAGATCATTCACACGGTTGATCAGTACGCGAGGTGACATTTTCTGAGCAAATTGCATAAACAACTTCTGAAATATGCTTACATTTCATGAAAACAATTATTTGCCTTCATGAA
Source organism: Anabrus simplex (assembly GCF_040414725.1). Classification (NCBI taxonomy): domain Eukaryota; kingdom Metazoa; phylum Arthropoda; class Insecta; order Orthoptera; family Tettigoniidae; genus Anabrus; species Anabrus simplex. The sequence goes on along the minus strand of NC_090272.1, from coordinate 240,893,614 downwards.
ATAATGATTTTTACCAAGGCCTTCCTTAAAAACATAGTTATGTTTAAAATGAATTTAAATTTAAATTTAACAGTAAACGCCTCCGTAGCAGTATTAACCAACGCTAACATGATATGATATTAGAAATAGACCAAGGATATTTTTCTGAAGACAGCATTGTTGAATGTATATGGACCATAATCTCGTTACCACCACTACTAGTACATAAATTTATACGTTGCCTCTATCGTGAAATGGTAGGATACCTAGGGAACCAATGTTTCTTTCTCACACCAGGCAAATGTGGTGGGGCTGTACTATAATTAAGGCCACGACCGCTTCCTTCCCACTTCTAAGCCTTCCCTATCCCATCGTCGATATAAGACCTATCTGTGTCGATGCGACGTAAAGCAAATAGCAAAAAAAGTTTATTTCTGTTCACATTTTTTGCAGTTATTGCTCTGTTGCTATTTCCTGCGAACTGTTTTCGTTGTAAATTTATTACATGACCACTTTCTGCAAGTTTGGAATAGTGTAGCCAATTGTTGTTGCATAAAACACTCTGAAATCCCACTGTTATTATTTAGTCGGCCAAGGCAGCATGGGGTGAGACGACAGCGGATATGTGCGCGGCGAAACGCATTCACTTACAATGTTCGCCAATCGCAGCGCAGCGGTGCATTTCTCCTATCAGCGCACGGAGCCTATAGAACAGTGGCGAGGTGGGTGGAGACGTTCAAACGGTGTAGAGTATCAACTGCCAATTTGTCTCGCCCTGGCCATGGACAAAGATGTACGGATAATGGAGATCGATCAGTGTTTACTTGAGGACAGGCGCTGGACTCTAGCGGAATTGCAAGAACATACAGCAATACCAGCGGCAACAATAGGTGCATTTTACACAAAGATCTACAGATGCGTAAACTTTGTGCAAAGTGGGTGCCACGTCACTTAACTGAGGTACAGAAGTGGACTTGTTACGAAACATATCGCATCAGTCAGGAGAGGTTTCAGCTAGAAGAACAAGCCACGTTGAATCGCACTATTGCAGTCGATGAAACATGAGCATGTGCTTATGAACCTGAACTGAAGAGACAGTCAAGTGAATGGCGTCATCAGGGGTCACCACGGAGACACAAGTTTCGACAAAATCAGTCGCCCAATAAGGTTATGGTAATCCTAGCATACGATGTTCAAGGTGTTCTTGTGTGTCATCCAGTGCGTGAGGGGAACACTGTCAATGCAGTTTATTACAATTCCTTTTTGTTGCACCAATTGCGTCTGCAGTGCGAACCAAACGTCCAGATCTTTTGGGCAACGCCATAATCCTACACGATAACGCGACAGCTCACACAGCAGCCATCGTTCAGCGTCGCTTACAACGGTGGCGATGGGAGATTCTTCCACACCCGCCTTATTCGCCTGATCTGAGCCCATGCCACTATGATCTAATCCACAAATCCAGGAAGCCATTACGTGGACAACGGTTTGCTAACAAAGATGACATCGTAACAGCATTTCGGAGAGAGGTGTCACATGTTAGCGATACACATGCAGCGAATGGTATTCAGCGATTACTCCACTGCTGGCAACGCACAGTAGAAACCTTGGGTGATTATTTCGAAGGTCTGTAACCAGTGGAGACCTGTCCTTTGTACGTAGTCTTGTGTATTTGCTGTCTATACCACAATAAAACAATGTTTACCAATGGCCTGTGTTCTGTCACTTTCCTACGAGAATCTCCTGAAGTCAGAATTTGTCTTCAGGCACTTATTCATAAGTACATGCCCCATATTTTCAAATGCATATATTAGATTTTCCGTATTGTCTCCTGTTCGCGAGAAAAAAAATAGTTGCCATGACTTATGACTCGACCCTCGTAGTTTAGCAGAAGAACCATGAAGATCTCATTTTCTGTCGCACCATTCAGTTGTTCGTTGGTCTTTGTAATGACATAAAGCGAAATTCGTGAGTATAACTCGAACCAGATCCAGTCGTATTACCGATCATATTATTTAAAATGATACTAACAAGGGACATCTTTGAGCTCGAACGCTCGCAACCGCTCGCAACCATGCTTAGAATAACAAGCAATCATAAACAAAACAGGAGGTGTGCGTCATTTCCATGCAAAAGGTTGCATTCTTCCTCAAGTAACATTTTAATAAAGAGAAACAAAGTAACAAGATATCAGTACCATAGGAAGGAAATTATATGTAATTTAATGGCGTCAGTGTGTCATTACGTTTTCAATCAGCAGCGCCAAAAACTTTCTGCTTAAAGTACTCATAATAGCGCAAAACACACATATACAGCAGTACCACACACCTGAAAGTGCTTATGTTAGTCCTCAAAGTGCAGATGCGGGATTTAGATGAAGTGGTTAAAACAAAGTGGGAGAGAACAATATGCTCACCTCACTAAAGCCACGTTATCACATTCCAAATCACTTTCGCATTCACGCAGTCCATTATCAAAAGCCAAATTAATTACATTTTCAAATGATGATGTAGGTAGGCCTATGTCAATGTCATAACCTGTCTTTCGCCAAGCATATTGGAACATAGGCTTATACGTAGGTTCAGCAAATTGATTGTAAATAGTAGAATGAAGTTTCACGATTAAATAACGATCATGTACTTTCACTTGTGGTTTGGCACCTTGTAGTCTTACAAAATCAGTAATCCTTCTGATATAGTGTTTATATTGCCGAAAGAAGTAAACATCAAGGGGTTGGTAATATTTTATTGTTTTCGGTGGCAATATCTTGAGCGTAACATCTTTGTTTGTAAAACTTGCATCTAGAAGGGTACGATCTGTATGACCTGCCCAAAAATTACACAACAATAAGCTCTTTTCATTTGTTACATGTTCGCCAAGGACTGAAGTTAGAAAACGTTCAATGTGTTCTTTAGTCATTTTTCCACTTTTGCTTGCCTCCACATGAATGTTTCGTGGACATGTTGTGCAAGTTTCTTTAAAATATTTGGACCGAAAATGCCTTGTGCCTCTTGAAACCAGATGTAGAACTTGTTTGCTAGTCTGCCTGCCATTGATAAAGCCACATTAATTGTGTAGCTGTGGGTAGAGCTATGTACAGACTGCAACACACTACCTGTAGTTTTCTCTCCTCTGTAGGACAGTGTTGATGTTGAAGACATGGTATGGTTCCAGTGTATGGGACCCTCACCAGGATTACTTGATTCAAGAACTGGAAAAATCCAAAGAAAAGCAGCTCGATTTGTTCTGGGTGATTTCCGACAAAAGAATAGCGTTACGAAAATGTTGCAAAGTTTGGGCTAGGAAGAACTGAGAGAAGGAAGACGAGCTGCTTGACTAAGTGGTATGTTCCGAGCTGTCAGCGGAGAGATGGCGTGGAATGACATTAGTAGACGAGTAAGTTGGAGTGGCGTCTTGAAAAGTAGGAAAGATCACAATATGAAGATACATTTCGGAATCAAGAGGATAAATTGGGGCAAATATTCATTTATAGGAAGGGGAGTTAGGGATTGGAGTAGCTTACCAAGGGAGATGTTCAATAAATTTCCAGTTTCTTTGAAATCATTCAAGAAAAGGCTAGAAAAAGAACAGATAGGGAATCTGCCGCCTGGGTGACTGTCCTAAATGCAGATCAGTAGTGATTGATTGATTGATTTATTTCATACTGGAATTAGCTCTGGTTACTGTTCCAAACATTACCTTTCTCCGCACCCTCCTCTGTTATAAACATGTTCACTTCTTCCACAAACTGTTGTGCCTTCTGACGTATAATATTATCGTCTTCTATGTCCTTACGTGTGACAAATGTAGTAGTATGCCTGGATGAAATGCCATATTCAGCCTTGAGATGGTCGATAAAGGAAATGGAAGCTTTGAAATTGACCAAGCCAACCATTTTGCCCCTTCTGGTGCCCACATCTGCAGATGCCAATAGTCAACTGTAGATCCATACCTCTTGCACCATTAAATTGCGATATCACATACTCTTTTATAGTTTGTAATTGCAACAGTCCGTTTCCTTTGAAACGAGCATCTGCTCCCCGTTTCCTAGACACATAATTTAAAATGAATGTGCAATTTGATTTACTTCTGATGCACTTATAACGCTTCATTTGTTTGCTATCGGAATTGAAGCCACAATTGTAATAGTCCTCATAAATGTTCTCTAGTACGCTGTCATCAGTATCTTTTAATACACTGGACCTTGTCTTTTTGGGTGGAGAGAGTTCGTACTCACTTTGACTTGACTGTTCCTGTTTCTCTGGAGATGAATGTCGCGTACTGCTTGAAGAGCCACCTTCAGGTTCAGGTTCCTCCTGTCCTTCAAAATCCGTATTTCTATCCAGAGGAACGTCGTGTATTTCTGTGTCATCGCCATTATATTTCTGAATTATTATGTTATATAATATATCCGCGAACTCGATATCCTCGGCTCCGATGCCATTTCCATATTCTGCACGTCGCAAATTGGTCCCTAATATTTAGACCATATGATATCGCGGCACTGTACACAGTTTACACAGTGCGAACCCTGCAAGGGACAAATGCGTACTGCAGCTGTACCACTCACGCAACTGGAGCACTGGTTAGTGCAGCTACACTATGCCACCGTCTAGTGGCTCTAGCAGACAAGTGCGTACTGCAGCTATACCACTCACGCAACTGGAGCACTGGTTAGTGCAGCTACACTATGCCACCGTCTAGTGGCTCTAGCAGACAAGTGCGTACTGCAGCTATACCACTCACGCAACTGGAGCACTGGTTAGTGCAGCTACACTATGCCACCGTCTAGTGGCTCTAGCAGACAAGTGCGTACTGCAGGTATACCACTCACGCAACTGGAGCACTGGTTAGTGCAGCTACACTATGCCACCGTCTAGTGGCTCTAGCAGACAAGTGCGTACTGCAGCTATACCACTCACGCAACTGGAGCACTGGTTAGTGCAGCTACACTATGCCACCGTCTAGTGGCTCTAGCAGACAAGTGCGTACTGCAGGTATACCACTCACGCAACTGGAGCACTGGTTAGTGCAGCTACACTATGCCACCGTCTAGTGGCTCTAGCAGACAAGTGCGTACTGCAGCTATACCACTCACGCAACTGGAGCACTGGTTAGTGCAGCTACACTATGCCACCGTCTAGTGGCTCTAGCAGACAAGTGCGTACTGCAGCTATACCACTCACGCAACTGGAGCACTGGTTAGTGCAGCTACACTATGCCACCGTCTAGTGGCTCTAGCAGACAAGTGCGTACTGCAGGTATACCACTCACGCAACTGGAGCACTGGTTAGTGCAGCTACACTATGCCACCGTCTAGTGGCTCTAGCAGACAAGTGCGTACTGCAGCTATACCACTCACGCAACTGGAGCACTGGTTAGTGCAGCTACACTATGCCACCGTCTAGTGGCTCTAGCAGACAAATGCGTACTGCAGCTATACCACTCACGCAACTGGAGCACTGGTTAGTGCAGCTACACTATGCCACCGTCTAGTGGCTCTAGCAGACAAGTGCGTACTGCAGGTATACCACTCACGCAACTGGAGCACTGGTTAGTGCAGCTACACTATGCCACCGTCTAGTGGCTCTAGCAGACAAGTGCGTACTGCAGGTATACCACTCACGCAACTGGAGCACTGGTTAGTGCAGCTACACTATGCCACCGTCTAGTGGCTCTAGCAGACAAGTGCGTACTGCAGGTATACCACTCACGCAACTGGAGCACTGGTTAGTGCAGCTACACTATGCCACCGTCTAGTGGCTCTAGCAGACAAGTGCGTACTGCAGGTATACCACTCACGCAACTGGAGCACTGGTTAGTGCAGCTACACTATGCCACCGTCTAGTGGCTCTAGCAGACAAGTGCGTACTGCAGCTATACCACTCATGCAACTGGAGCACTGGTTAGTGCAGCTACACTATGCCACCGTCTAGTGGCTCTAGCAGACAAGTGCGTACTGCAGGTATACCACTCATGCAACTGGAGCACTGGTTAGTGCAGCTACACAATGCCACCGTCTAGTGGCTCTAGCAGACAAGTGCGTACTGCAGCTATACCACTCACGCAACTGGAGCACTGGTTAGTGCAGCTACACTATGCCACCGTCTAGTGGCTCTAGCAGACAAGTGCGTACTGCAGCTATACCACTCACGCAACTGGAGCACTGGTTAGTGCAGCTACACTATGCCACCGTCTAGTGGCTCTAGCAGACAAGTGCGTACTGCAGGTATACCACTCACGCAACTGGAGCACTGGTTAGTGCAGCTACACTATGCCACCGTCTAGTGGCTCTAGCAGACAAGTGCGTACTGCAGGTATACCACTCACGCAACTGGAGCACTGGTTAGTGCAGCTACACTATGCCACCGTCTAGTGGCTCTAGCAGACAAGTGCGTACTGCAGCTATACCACTCACGCAACTGGAGCACTGGTTAGTGCAGCTACACTATGCCACCGTCTAGTGGCTCTAGCAGACAAGTGCGTACTGCAGGTATACCACTCACGCAACTGGAGCACTGGTTAGTGCAGCTACACTATGCCACCGTCTAGTGGCTCTAGCAGACAAGTGCGTACTGCAGGTATACCACTCACGCAACTGGAGCACTGGTTAGTGCAGCTACACTATGCCACCGTCTAGTGGCTCTAGCAGACAAGTGCGTACTGCAGCTATACCACTCACGCAACTGGAGCACTGGTTAGTGCAGCTACACTATGCCACCGTCTAGTGGCTCTAGCAGACAAGTGCGGAGCTTTGCATGGAAATGAAGCACACCACTGTTTTGTTTATGATTGCTTGTTATTCTAAGCATGGTTTCGTGCGGTTCCGAGCGTTCGAGGTCAAAGCTGTCCCTGTCCTGAAATCATTTTTACAAACGATGTGTTATGTACATTGCAGAAGATCCCTCTCGTTTGAAATAGACTGAGCATATCGTGCAGGGGATTGGATCCCAAGTATCATCTCTTCAGCCACCAGCTATCTACAGTTTACGAATATCCTCCTGTTTCGAGAATGCATAAAATGAAATATTTCTTTGGCGGCCATTTTTCGTGGGGTTCATTGTATTTAATGGGCACATGTCATCGATTTATTGCTATTTTACCACCAAAATAAATAAAAATGCGCAGTAATGGTTATATTTTAGCCAATATTTAATAGATTGGTGTAATGTTGTTGCGATAGTTTCCCTCACAACTGCGTCAAGAACGTCCAAGAAGTTTTTGTAAACCCTGTATAATTTACTTCTTCAGTAATACTAAATTTACGAAAATTGATCTTGTAGAACATCTGAATGAACCTGGTAGCTGGTGGCGTGCTCAGCAGCAACTGGTCTTGAAATTCGCCGTCTTTGCTCCCAAGTCCTTTCAGAATACATGAGTATGTCATGTATGGAGTTTAGTGAACTCTCAAGGTGAAGGAAAGATTATGGCGAGGGTTAAAAAAGACAACATATTTCAGAGTACCCTTTATTTTCTTAAAAATACTCTTGCATGACTGACCGTTGATTCTTACATGCATAAAAGGCACATTGGATCTAAGACATATGATGATCATTAGGGTGTCTCTAGCAGTGGAAACATATGGCTACCTAAAATCTCCACATTTTTCTAGTCTTTATCAGTGGTAAAATATACAAACATCTTCCACATTTCTACCGTGAAATAACTGCCAGTGATGTATTTCAGACCTGATGGATGGTTATACGTCATGACGACCAGTACTTGTCTCCTGGAACCATGCAAGTTGTGACATTTAATTATTATTTTTGTAACATATGACCCAACAAGATGTAACCTAATGTTCATTATTATTGAGATGTTAGCTCCCTCCTTGTAACATTGGTAGAACACCGGCTCTGGATCAGGGGTTCAAACCCAAGCAAAGGTAGTACGATTTATTAACGATGGGGAAAGATCCATTCCACACTGCACGTCCAACAATGCCGACAAGTAAAATATATCTGGTGACACACTTGGTCCTTTATCGACAAAATTCATTAAAATCCCAAAGTTAGCCTGTTTTACACTGCCATCTCTTAGAACAACATTGACGCGCCTAAATGGCGTCAAAATAAAATTACTGCACATGAACCATAAAATTATTATTATTATTATTATTATTATATTTATTATTATTATTATTATTATTATTATTATTATTATTATTATTATTATTATTAATTTGCTGTAATTTTCTAATCTAGTAGTGCCCAAACTATTCACTTTAAAATGTTATGGCTTGTCTTAAAAGCCTGACTTATCATTTAATTCTTACTATTATTAATTAATTTTTCATTCTGAGAAAAATTGGAAGCATTTTAGTTTGTTCACCAAGATCCGAAAGTCCCTTTTACTCTGGTGCCTAGAAAGACAACGTTTTCTAACTATACGGGTTATACAGAATATCTTAAATACGCGAAGTTACAACGTTCCCCAGAATGTCAATTTTAACAAGACCGGTACTCAAGAGTCCAATTCTATAAGAAAATCATTGTGCAGAACAAGTTTCTATTGCGATAATTACTTTGCTTCTTAGTCATTATTACATAAATATTACACATAGTGAAACCAGCGTACAATTTTATTAAAAACGTTTTTTATCACTGGAGTTGTGTAATTTCACATCAGCTGGATATTTTAAAGAGGGAAACTCAAAAACAATGCATTGCACTTCGTTTTTTAAATACATCACTGAACATTAAACTAGAACATACGCTTAATTTAAATGTTTTCTATGTTTTCGGTATGTTTGTAAATATTAACCACTGTATTTTACACGCTTGAGACGTCAGTGCGTTTATATCTATGAATACATCATTTTACATTTTTAAATGTGCGTTTTATGCATACTCCGGCCTTTGCTGTGATTTATTCGGGTTAATTACAATATTTAACAAATGAATATTTAACAAGTGTGAGAACATTGATACTCATCTTTCATAAGAACGAGGGATGGAAGATGACTATGAAACCACGAGTAAAAGCGCGTAATATTGATAGAGAATAACAGTTGAGCAAAACAGAGTGAACTCAAGTCAAATGTAACCTAGTGACCGTGATGTATTAGACTGCATGTTTCGTAATTAACAGACAATTACATCTTATGAATAACTGTGTGATTATACGTACGAGACAAATTGTTTTCTTAAAAAGAAATACATATTATTATACAGGTACTTAATTGAACTGATTTTCACTCTATTTCAAATTAATTACTCCGTACTAAATATTACTTATTGTAGTAGTAAATACCAAGGTACTTCAGAATTTGCTGAAATATTCTGTTTTTATATCCATACAAATAGATTAACAATTATTTTTCTAATACAAACATAATGTTACATGCAATTCTGCTGTGCTTTTTATGTCTTGAAGCCGGATTTAGGCGTGGAACGAGTAATTATCTCACAGAATTGTATGTAACATGCTTACGTCAAACTTTATAGAAATATATTTTAATATCATCCAGCTAATACAAAATTTCAAGAACCGGTAACTGTATATATCTAAAGAATAAAACAGGAAAATATCAGTAGTAATCTTAACAAAACATTTTCTAAAAAAAGACAAAAAGCCAGTAAGAAAATTAGTGACTTCTCACCGACTGTCTTAAGAATAGTGATTTAAAATTTATTTAAAATCAATCAATAAACATAGTAACAAGGCTCCTTAATCCAAAAGAAATATATCCATATAGTTTTTACAATACGCCATCAGAAAATATTATATTTTACAATTTGATTGCAACGTTTCAAAATACATTATTCTAATTTATAACAAATACGTCATCCATTATGTATTTATTGAATGTCGCTCATGATAATCAAACTAGTGGAATCACACAGCAATTATCACATATTTAATCTAGAAGTTCTTTCATTGCTCCCACTGCCTGATTTCAGCATAAATATAGTTTAATATAAGACGTTTAGCTTCGTTCATTATAAAAATCTGTTTTACCGTCTGCTTATTCATTTGATAACAAGAATTAAGATAAAAATGAGAAATATTTAGACGAAGGAACATCCTAAGATGGACGCAGTACTTATTTATGTAAGGTGCTCCCATAGTTTGGGTATCGTAACAATGCTGTTATCCGGATTTCGTAATATAGTCCGTATTAACTCTTATATCTGGAGGATTCAGATTTCCAGTCAGTGATGTAAAGAGTGTGTAAATTTATCATTTGGTCGTACATGCACAGCAGCAAAATGGATTACTTCCTCTGCTTTTTAACTTCGCTTATGAAAAATATTTCACAAATGAAAATTTGATTTTCTGAATTAAAACGAAGCTTAGGGGCCTCCTTATACTGTGGCATGTGTTACTCGCATCGAACTGTCCAATTTTTGTTGCTCGTGAGAAAAAAGTATGCTGTATTGATATTGCAATTTTACAAGTTATGGCTTTCACAAAATTCTAAATGTTGTTTTCGCGAAGTTAATTATGACACAGGCAGGTTGTGAATAAACACCAAAGTGAACATCAGCTCCAATTATAAAGTCGAGTGTGGTTCATGTAAAACAATTATAGAAGAACATAATACGTGAGCTAATACTCTGCTCATGCTGATCGTCGATATGCTGCGATACAAGTAACACCGCTGCATTTAAATGTAATGAGCTGCTCACATCTGTACAACATTTAGGAATTAGAATGCTAATTTTTTGACATACTACTGCTTGCTCCGGATTTGAATTCATGCGAAGTTTAGAGAAGACACATGAAAACGATCAGGTGGTTACTATGTCACGCTACAGTCGCTTTTAACGGACTGCATTTTCTCCAGACCTCTATAATACATTGTTTCGAAACATATAAATTGTTCAAAGAAACAAGAAGACTCATTTATGATGGATAACTTCTTAAGTATTACAACGTATATAAAAAAAAGTTCATTCTAGATTCTCTTTTACACTACTTCCATACTAAGAGCTGACTTAAATACTAAAGTTGCACTTGTCTCTTATCGAAATGTAGGAAGATGATTAGAAACCTGTCAGACACAAGATTCTTGTTGGCTGAAACTCAGAATAGGTATAGACATATCTTCGCACAAATTATTATTAAATGTTGGATAGCAAGACATTTGATTTAAACAAATAATATTAGTGTCTTCGACACGTAAATATGAGAAAGATTACAACAATCGCAATCACTGCTCTGCTCATCTTAGGGATTACATCAAATGTTCCCTAACCCTTCCCTTTTGCGAACATTGACTTTTCTTGTCCGTTTGTTAAGTAGGAAGCCATATTTTCCAGTGTCGACTTAGTTTATGAAGATTTCAGTCTCGAAAACTTTAATTGTAACACACTTAATACTACAACACAGCTGTAAAACACACACATACTATTAAACAAAAAATGAAATATTATCATTTAGACTTTCACGCCCCGTGTAACTATTCGTGAGGTATATTTTCTTTTCTTTTGCTCATATTTTTTATTTCTTCCTTTCTTTCTTCCTTCCTTTCCTTAACTACCTACGAATATGGTCCATGTACCTTAGTGTTTATCAACGCTTAGTTGTTGAAATGCATTCTTGTATCAAATACATTACACGGCATAAGCCCAAAATATACCTCATGAATAAAAAATGATATGTTTCGTTCTATAAGAAGGTCCTCATATTCTATCAAATCACTTTACACGATGCGTACATATGTATATATGTAAAAATTTGTCAATGATTGTGAATGGGTGATGTTATGAACACGTGGGACAAATTATAATTGCAGTAGTCTTACACTGTCACCTTAGTAACTTAGTAACACGGCAGGAGCACGTGAAGTGGCTTCAGTCCGAACGTAGCCGTTGGAGGTAACGCATGAACAGCAGTTTAGTTAGTTATAGACAACTTCCTCAAAGTTACATTCGTAATTTGTCCTTCTTGTTCATATCACCGATTTACAATCACTGACAAGTTCACACAACGTAAACAATGTTTAGCATATAGACGCATGGTTTAAATTGATTTGGTGGAATCTGAGAACGTTCTCGTAGAATGAAAACTGCCAGTCTTTGTTTATCAGTGTACGTTATAGTGTTATATGTTATAAAAATTAATGTTTTCGACAGACTAAAAAGCCTAGCTTATATTTTCTTTTGCTCATATTTTTTATTTCTTCCTTCCTTCCTATTTTTCTTTCTTCCTTTCCTTCAGTATCTACGGATATGGTCCATGTACCTCAGTGAATCACTTAGTTGTTGAATTGCATTCTTGTATCAAATACATTCTAACCGGTTCTTTTATAGGTCCAGGTCTACGGACTTTCTCCTCTTTGCTAAACTTGATGCACATAATCAACTGTATCAACATTGGATTCAGGAATATCAGTTAATTAAAAAATACATCAAAGCGATAAGTTCATTACTTGAAAGGAGAATCAAAATAACTGAAGAAATTTCGAAAACATATTGTCAGACCTGGATATTTTGATACGGAATATAAATATTCTGATAGTTCTTACTCAAATTTAAATTTCAGAGTCTGAAAGCCATATTTCTTTGGATTCCGGATAATACTATTAGATGGGAGCCCTGATTTTATATATTGTTTAATTTCTGTGTTATCTTTCAGCAATGGAGCTAAAATATTAACATGTTGTTAACACATAAGCACAAAAACAAATAACACTGAATTATGTGATACACTATACGAAATACTAAATTGGATAATATTTGTATTGAAGCGCTGTGGGCACGTTTCGGAAGATAAAGTTAGGAAAAATAACTCCCAACGTTATTTGCTACCGCACTCGAGTTGTATCTCACTGTATCAGTGATCTGAATTCGTACTTAGAGCAGATTTTTACAAGAGTTCAATTTCGCTGCAATTCATATGTACCTTGAATTTATCGTACTGAGGACTGTATGACTAGAATTTCTTACTTCACTATAATGGAAGTATAATGAATTCAGTTTTCAGATATTAATGCCTTAGTCTGACAATGGCACATTTAAATTACTAATGTGGAACTTCAAAATCGTTGTCAAACCACTTAATAGTCGAATTTCGGAGTTTAAAGAGGGTAGTCCAGCCCAAGCTCAAAATCAGTTTGTAACGCTCATGATTCTACACCATCTATTTGAGAAGTGTTCCTCATTTTTGAATGCTTAACAAGAGTTGGTTACTATAATATTTACTTTCATTACCGACTAAAGCTAATTGACGTTGAGCGAATGTTTCACTCTGTGAAATGTCTAAGACAAACTAAGTAAGTACTTGCCAAATACTGCCTTTTGTTTATTTCAGACCTTAGTAATATCAATCATATCATCCAGAATGAGGTATTCATGTATGACGTCCTGGTTACGCTCCACATGGGTCTATTAGTTTTACATTAATGAACCTGACAAGAACAATATATTTCTATTGCATTAAAAAAGGTATTTTTATGATCTACAGTACAATTATTAAAATTACTTTCCTTTTATGACAAATATGAACTTTTATTAACTAGTACGTTTGTATATCAGTATAAATAAGAGGCAATTGCAAATTGTCCGTATATTCAACATTTTGTTCACTATTCAAAAATAATGAACTAAATTAGACCTGATTAATGTTTTTATCATTGAAAGGAATGTTTTATATTTTCAAAACATCTACTTTCGAAATTTTTCATTGGCTATCTATTTTAAGACATGTTCTATAATCTGAATTATTATATCCACATATTTGATGAAGCATTCCTATTTCAAGGATGTGCAGAGCACACATACTAATGTTCTCGTGGCTTTGGTCGATATATCGATAGGCCCTTATTTGTTCTTTTAAATTAGTCAACGTGGATAATTTTTAAAATTATATTTGAGTAATATAAATAATTAAAAATCGCATTCTAGGAACATATATATGTTACAAATAGTAAACATATATCGTCTGTTAATATGATTTCTAAGTTTTCTATAGTTAGACGATCACTTATTTATTCTATAATCTCATTATTTCGCTGACGTTGTTTGCGATATAGGGAAATAATAGGAAAATAGGATAATAAGAAATAAGATAATAGGAAAAGTCCTCTCAGTTTTAATTACTGCGTTGATGGGGTGAAAGTTCCTTTTGGGGATCATTGTAAGTACCTAGGTGTTAATATAAGGAAAGATCTTCATTGGCGTAATCACTTAAATATGAATGTAAATAAAGGGTACAGATCTCTGCACATGGTTATGAGGGTGTTTAGGGGTTGTAGTAAGGATGTAAAGGAAAGGGCATGTAAGTCTCTGGTAAGACCCCAACTAGAGTATGGTTGCAGCGTATGGGACCCTCACAAGGATTACTTGATTCAAGAACTGGAACACTCGATTTGTTGTGGCTGATTTCCGACAAAAGAGAAGCGTTACAAAAATGTTGCAAAGTTTGGGCTAGGAAGACTTGGTAGAAAGGAGACGAGCTGCTCGACTAAGTGGTATGTTCTGAGCTGTCAGTGGAGAGATGGCGTGGAATGACACCAGTAGACGAATAAGTTTGAGTGGTGTCTTTAAAAGTAGGAAATATCACAATATGAAGATAAATCTGGAATTCAAGTGGACAAATTGGGGCAAATATTCATTTATAGGAAGGGGAGATAGAGATTGGAATAACTTACCAAGGAGATGTTAAATAAATTTCCAATTTCTTTGCAATCATTTAAGAAAAGTCTAAAGAAAAGGCTAGGAAAACAACAGACAGGGAATCTGCCACCTGGACGACTGCCCTAAATGCAGATCAGTAGTGACTGAGTGATTGATATTGTAAGACATTTGCTAACTTTTTAATCACGACAAAGGAGAACAATTTCAATTCTTAGGAATCTTCCGAACATGGCATGGTTCTCTTTATGTTTTTTAGAGACCCTTTGCTATATTGTAGAATTTTTGCAAGAAGTGTCTTAATTTATTATTATTATTATTATTATTATTATTATTATTATTATTATTATTATTATTATTATTATTATTATTATTATTATTATTATTCCTACATAAAACAGTTTCTTAAAAAATAAAACTTGTAGTATGTCAATTTTCTAGTTAGAATTATGATGTGAGTTCAAAGTACCGTGCCCCTTGCATGTATAAGAGAGAGAGAGAGAGAGGAACAGAGGTGCTCACGCGGGCGCCCAGCACTGTATGCAGGCGATGAGCGCAGCGTGTGCTATTCAAACACAGTGACGTTGTGGCGGCTACGTCACAAGCCGCGAAGTTCTCCCAGTCACTCTCGATCACTGCGGCGATACCCGAGTTTGAAATGGAGACAGAAAGTAATAAAAGAAAGAGGCCATAAATCCAAGTCATCTTCAATTTACGTTGTAAGAAATATGGTATTTACGTTTACAGCAATTTATGTATTTTGACCGGATACAATAAAGAGTTAGACCTACAACTTCAAATATTTTTATAATGTATGTAATGAATTACAATTTTCACTATTGAAGTTCAAGATGAGCTTTGGAAACATTTCTAATACACTGACTGACAGAGCAAATGCAACACCAAGAAGGAGTGGTCAGAACTTTATGCCAATTGCAGGGTAGACTGACGTCACTGAGGTATGCTCATGATGAGAAATGCGCCGCTGTGCTGCGCACGTAGCGAACGATAAATGGGACACGGCGTTGGCGAATGGCCCACTTCGTACCGTGATTTCTCAGCCGACAGTCATTGTAGAACGTGTTGTCGTGTGCCACAGGACACGTGTATAGCTATGAATGCCAGGCCGCCGTCAACGGAGGCATTTCCAGCAGACAGACGAATTTACGAGGGGTATGGTGATCGGGCTGAGAAGGGCAGGTTGGTCGCTTCGTCAAATCGTAGCCGATACCCATAGGGATGTGTCCACGGTGCAGCGCCTGTGGCGAAGATGGTTGGCGCAGGGACATGTGGCACGTGCGAGGGGTCCAGGCGCAGCCCGAGTGACGTCATCACGCGAGGATCGGCGCATCCGCCGCCAAGCGGTGGCAGCCCCGCACGCCACGTCAACCGCCATTCTTCAGCATGTGCAAGACACCCTGGCTGTTCCAATATCGACCAGAACAATTTCCCGTCGATTGGTTGAAGGAGGCCTGCACTCCCAGCGTCCGCTCAGAAGACTACCATTGACTCCACAGCATAGACGTGCACGCCTGGCATGGTGCCGGGCTAGAGCGACTTGGATGAGGGAATGGCGGAACGTCGTGTTTTCCGATGAGTCACGCTTCTGTTCTGTCAGTGATAGTCACCGCAGACGAGTGTGGCGTCGGCGTGGAGAAAGGTCAAATCCGGCAGTAACTGTGGAGCGCCCTACCGCTAGACAACGCGGCATCATGGTTTGGGGCGCTATTGCGTATGATTCCACGTCACCTCTAATGCGTATTCAAGGCACGTTAAATGCCCACCGCTACGTGCAGCATGTGCTGCGGCCGGTGGCACTCCCGTACCTTCAGGGGCTGCCCAATGCTCTGTTTCAGCAGGATAATGCCCGCCCACACACGGCTCGCATCTCCCAACAGGCTCTACGAGGTGTACAGATGCTTCCGTGGCCAGCGTACTCTCCGGATCTCTCACCAATCGAACACGTGTGGGATCTCATTGGACGCCGTTTGCAAACTCTGCCCCAGCCTCGTACGGACGACCAACTGTGGCAAATGGTTGACAGAGAATGGAGAACCATCCCTCAGGACACCATCCGCACTCTTATTGACTCTGTACCTCGACGTGTTTCTGCGTGCATCGCCGCTCGCGGTGGTCCTACATCCTACTGAATCGATGCCGTGCGCATTGTGTAACCTGCATATCGGTTTGAAATAAACATCAATTATTCTTCCGTGCCGACTCTGTTTTTTCCCCAACTTTCATCCCTTTCGAACCACTCCTCCTTGGTGTTGCATTTGCTCTGTCAGTCAGTGTATAATACGGAGTAAAGGTGGATAAGCAGTGGCCTGTGGTTGTTTGTGTTTACATTATCAGATAAACTCACCAACAATCCAATCATGCTTATCGCGAATAACATCAGTTAGGTTACCGTATTTATCTGAAGGCTCTACATGCTAGATGTATTTACATTTTGGACAGTAAATATCTACATGTAAGTCCTCATCCGTGATGAAACTCCCTCTCTCCATTTTATCATCGGACGCCTGTTCACTTTTAAATACTATTTTCAGTGAACAGAGAAAGTCACACAACACTACAAGACTGTGCAAAATCAAGCGCTAAACTTGTTGAATTATGTAATTATATTACGTTTTTCTTAATGAATAACATAAATTTTACTTTAAAAAAATGGAAATACTGTCATGTCCATGGAAGGACATGCGCCCCAATCAGCATTTCGCTGAGTATTGAAGGAGAGCTTCAATGCTCCCTGTGACGTCATGCCAGCCTGGCCCCACTGGGCTAGCCTCAACTGGCGCCCAGCTGAGCACCTCTGGTCTAGAGCCAAATATGAACTTTGACATATCACAGTGTAATTGTTGACGTTATGGGGACCGAAATTGTTAAATAGCGCACGATGGCGCTATGTATGGTATTGTTTCGTAGGTTTCTGCATAGCCTACATATAGATCGTCTTTCTTAGCGGGGTTTCGGTTACGCTATCGTATCTGGAAGGGGATTCTTAAAAATAACTTATTTTATATCCTCTTGTAGGCTCTGTAAACACCAATTACAATATTAGGCTTTCTCCGTTCAATCACCGCCAACTAGATCTACGCTGCGCCCTTTATACCAACCTACACAATCATTTGTTAAGCCTATAATTTTGCTGATATTTGGAAGTTTCTTCCTAATGCTGATAGAGCGCTGGCCGCCAAGGACAATTGTATGATATGATGTCGTGTGGCCTCCGCAAATGTCTGATGCAGGAATTTCTGTTTGACGCCCGGGAAACAAATACGATGATGATAATGATGATGACAACAGTGGGGTAGGGAGAAAGCGAAACCAGATGTCGGGAAGTAAGGCGACTCCTGTCGAATAATACTATGGGTGTCTGTTCAAGGCTTAACGTCTCCATCCGACGGACAAATCACTATCAACAGCATCATATACTCACACTCCGGAACCGAACATGTCCTCGGACACTCCCGGCACTTCCTAAACCGCCGGCCAATATCATTCGAACCACGGTGCTCGCATCAGCTGACCACTGTGTCAGATCACCAAGGACCACTGATCTCTATACATGGATCGCTGATGGCAGGTCTCCGCTGCAGGAGAAAGTACGCCAAGTTGAGCGCGCGGTTCGCCATGTTGGCGTACCCAACCTAGAGCTCTCCTTATGGGGAAGCAATGATAATATAGTCAATTTTAAGTCGCATTTAATGGCGCATTGGAATAATTAAAAAATATAGAGACATGTTCACTCAAAGAATAAGGACATTGGGATCACTGACACGTCATTCCGAGGTCAGTAAATCTCCGGGATAGCAATAAACATGAGTGTATAATAACGGCCGACAAATATTAATTTAGGTGCTGAATACATGCAATTAGCGATCGGTAACACAATACGAGTGAAAACCAGTTTCTGGAAACATTGCTGTAAATTGTATACACATATGCCACGAAATTATGCATTCTTAAAATGATGTACCTATAAACGTAGCTCACTATACAGGCCTAGATTCGACATATCGTAATCGGTGCTTGATAATGAATTTCTGTTTCCTGTTTCCATGAAATAACGCGCATATTATTAAATTAAAATATCACTGAAGCAAATGTACACATTTATAAAACCAGCAAATATTCAAAACTTGTCAATATATCACATTACCTGCAGCTTAATTTACTATTACAGACCTCTTTAATTAAATTCAGCTAGCAAAGCGATATTGATAGTCATCATCAGAAATATGTAACACCAGTTAAAAGAGTCCCAAATACCACGAATAGTATAATGGGATAGCCCCAAACACCCACCACACTTTCCCTCCTCCCACCACTCCAGTGTCTGAAACCCATAATTATTACTAATGTAAATAAGGTCTAGAATTCCTCCAGACTTCATTTTCTAAGATTGTTATAAGGCCACGTCAATTATTTCATCGAAACCGTCAGTTTAATTATGAGAAATAAAAATATATAAGTAAATCTTTACTTGCAGTTAATGTTCAGTAAAATTGAAAACGGTTGGCTGTACATCACTTCTAAGGTGTACAGCTTGTCCATTTCTATCAAAACAGTCTTCCTCTAAGTGATCCGAGCGGAGAACAGCTGTTTTAGAAGGCTCCCAATTCTCCCACCTGATACTCCTAATCCATGATCTTAGAAGTTCGGGTCTGGAGAAAGGAAACCTACAAAAATTAATTGCCATTTTGCTCCCGGAATATGCGAAATAAGATACAGTAAACCTAAAACTCAAAACACTACCCTAGGAAGATTCTTATGTACAGTATAAAACTCCCCGATGAAATGATTTCTCCTTCTGCTGATCGGTTCTGTTTGTACATCCATAAGCTGAACACTGCGGTATGTTAATACCCCGTAGAATGTTTATTCATTCATATTTCAGATAAACACATACATAATTAAATTGAATCTTGTAATCCACAAGTATACTACAAGGCAACGAACCTAAATTCGTAAAATACACTACTATTTACTTTGCAATAACACAGCACAGAACATTCGTGGAACTACAATCAAGAGACCTGGCGTCACTGAACTAAGCATAAACAAAGCAAGCGCGCTCCTCATGGTCTATTGCACCGTGCGCTCGCTGCCATCTTACTACGCCAGTCATCTTCTATTCGGCTTACTGCTACCCAAGCTACCAGCCATCCAGGTATAGAGATCAGTGCCAAGGACTGACGCCTTAATGTAGCGGGCTGGGTCGCTGACAGGAAGATGTATAATTACAGTGTTTTCTATTGCTAGTGCTGCTATTAATGTAGCGGGCTGGGTCGCTGACAGGAAGATGTATAATTACAGTGTTTTCTATTGCTAGTGCTGCTATTAATGTAGCGGGCTGGGTCGCTGACCGGAAGATGTATAATTACAGTGTTTTCTATTGCTAGTGCTGCTATTAATGGGTTCATAAAACGATTTTTTATTTGTTGTTGCAGAGTTTATAGTTAAGTTCTGAGCTAATTCATTTTTTTTCTGTAGTGATTTGTTTTTCTTAAATTGTTTTTACAATCTTCGAACATGTCATATTGTTGTGAGGCAATTTGTACTTTCACCAGGAATAATAATAAAGGGGCATTATCATTCCACGAATTTACTGCGAACAAGGACAAATCAAATGAGTGTCTAAAAACGATTTCTCCTGACAATTTTGTACCAAACAGTAATTCTCCCTTGTTTGTTGTCTACAGCCTTCATTTCAAGGAAGATGAACATTCACTTGTATGAAAAAGTAGGAAAGTAAAAAGAAAAAATATTGTGTACCATAATTGTTTGGAAACTGTCCCAGTTATTAGAGTCCTCGAAGAGTGAAGAAACACTGCAGTACTCTCACTCTCGAGGACTGGGTGTTTCTGTTTGTCCCAACACACTCCTCTATCACACTACCAACTGCAAAATATACAGGGATTAGTGAGTACATTTCTCCTCATAGGGTAGGGAGTCAGGAACGGCATGTCAACATGTGCACCCGTGACCTCATGGGACGTAATGTATGTACGATATTACATACCGGTTGTATATAAGGTCACATATAAGTATTTGTATCTTGCATCTAAAAAGCCACACACTAAATAAATAAACACTGCGAAAAAATTATATTTCTTTGGTTTGTGCAAATGCGCTCCTGTTTCTTAAAATGTTGGCACCAAGCCATGGGTTTCCTAGACTTCTAAGAGGAAGTGAGTTCTTTCTTTCTTTGCTGTCATTTATTCAGTCAAACTATGGTCCGCATTGAACTGCGAATTTGTATCCACCTTTATTTAACTCCATATACTCTAATCAGAAGGCAACGGGGAAAGTGACGAAGTGTGTGCAATGAAAGAGTCCCGAGGCCTCGATAACATTAATGCCGTCGGTGTCTGAAGAAAACAAAAGTTGATTAAGCGAGGTCGGACAGGAAGTATTAAATCTAAGAGACTGGCACAAGTAAGATTTTGAAGTGACCCGATGATTGAGGTTTTTTTCTTTTTTTCTGTCTGTTGAAAAATCAGTCTATTATTGAATGTTCGAGGACTGCTATCTTCTTTGTCCTGTTGTTTATGGTTTGCACATCTCAGTCTTATGCTTAGTATTTCACGGTGTGTGATGTATTTTCGGTGGCGGACGCTCAGGTCGAAGGTAGCTGTAACTGCTCGGCAGACGTGACCTTGTTTTCAATGATCTGCATTTACCAATGTCGCCCAGTTGGAGATTCCCTATCAAGTGTTTACATAGCTTATACTTGAAAATGTATCAAATATTTCCCTTCCTCATCCTATAAACGATCTGTCATCTTGAATTCCAACTTTATCTTCAAATTGCAATCTTTCCTATTTTTAAAAGCTCCGCTCAAGCGTATCCGCCTACTGACAGCTCGGAACATACCACATAGTCGAGCATCTCGTCCCCTTACTCCCAAGTCTTCCCAGCCCAAAGTTTGCAACATTTTCGTAACATTACTTTCTAGGAAATCACCCAGAACAAATCGGGCTGCTTTCTCAGCTCTCGTATCAAGTAGTCCTGGCCTGGCCCCGTACACTGGAACCATTGGCTTTACGTCGCACCGACACAGATAGGTTTTATGGCGACAATGGGACATGGAAGGGCTAGGACTGGGAAGGAAGCGGCCGTAGCCTTAATTAAGGTACAGCCGTAGCATTTGCCTGGTGTGAAAATGGGAAACCACGGAAAACCATCTTCAGGGGTGCCGACAGTGGGGTTCGAACCCATTATCACCCGAATACTGGATACTGGCCGCGCTTCAGGGACTGCAGCTAACGAGCTCGGTAGAACCATATTCTAGGGCAACTGGGATCTTATCAGAGACTTATACCCCCTCTCCTTTACATCCTTACTACAAATCTTACATACCCTCATAACCATGTGAAGAGATCTGTAACCTTTCTCAACATCCTCCTTAATATGATTACCGCATTGAAAATCTTTCTTATATCAACACCTAGCTATTTACAGTTTTCCCCATGATGTACTTTCACCCCATCAACACAGTAATTAAAACTGAGAGGAATTTTCCTTTTCCTGAAACTTACAACTTGACTTTTCATCCCGTTTAAATTCATAGCGTTGTCGACTGTCCATCTCACTGCATTGTCGAGGTTCCTCTGAAACTCGCTTACTACTCTACAACATCGTCTGCTATCTGTGATTCTAGTCCTTCACTCATATCATTTATATAAATGAGAGCACATGAAGCTCAATAACTCTGCCCTGTCGGGCGCCTTCTTAATAATAATAATAATAATAATAATAATCATAATAATAATAATAATAATAATAATAATAATAATAATAATAATAATAATAATAATATTTGCTTTACTTCCTGCTACGTACTAAATATTTTTTACGGATCCCGTTCTTAATCATGACATGCTCAGATAACACTTCACCTATTCTAATTCTCTGAGTTCTATTTTCTAGAAATTTAGAGCCCAAGCCAACCACTCTTTTATCTAGTACAAGAGCCCTTTTTTACGTCAGTAATATCCCATGATATAGCCTATCAAAATCCTTAAATACGTCAATAGCGACGCAGTCCATTTGATCCCCTGAATATAAAATATCTGTCTGGAATCTTACAAGTTGAGCTTCGCTGTAATATTCTGGCCTGAACCGAGACCATGCACGTATTATTATTATTATTATTATTATTATTATTATTATTATTATTATTATTATTATTATTATTATTATTATTATTATTATTATTATTATTCCGCTCTTCAGATATTATTTCAAGGAGATCAAAGGGATTCCCCTAAACTCCAATTACTTTTATTTATTGATTTTATTTTTAAGTTAATATTGTTGAAATGTTGTGTAGAAAACGGCGAAAAGGGTAACTTTGGCTAACTCCGACAGTTTAGATTGCTACTGTTCACGTTCATCGTACCGACTGATGATGATGTTGACTACTCAGCCCGAAAGTTGTTTTGATCCTCGACAGTTCCACCATCAGCTGTTGTAGATATCCTAGGCGTAACCAAAGAGGCGTATGCCGAAAATGAGGACTGAAATAGTTTTCCGTTGTTTTCCTCACCGAGCCAGAATTTGCTACGGAGTATTGAAAGGTGGATCCTTCCCTATAATATTGTACATCTTCTTATTATCAGTTTGTCAAGCTCATTGAAATGCTCGCACCAACCGATTCTAAGAGTAATATTTATACATCATTCAATACGGAAATTGGCTGTATAAGTTAGTACCTCAGTCACTTTCACATCGTCAAAGAGAAGGTTGAGACTGAGACAGGTCAATGTTCGCCAGCGCGGGCAATGGTTCACTTCCCTATGCTATACTGTAGTTTTATACTGATTTAATGAGCTTGGGATGGATAAAGGAATATTACAGAAACCAGATGTACCTTTTTGACATGCCACTGCACTACGTGTTCGACATTCTATTCGATGAATGGATGGTAAATATGAATAATTTCAGGGATGACTTTATCAGCCTGTACGAAACATTTATCTCAGAGTCTTGAACATGCGGTAAATGAGGGGAAACACTCCCTACGTCGGTCCGTGAAACAATCAAGTTTCTTCGACCTTGGCAAGTATCATTCCACCACGTGTATACTGTAGATATGTATTTTTAATTCTGGGCTAATGAAGTTCGACTTGTCTTTGAAGTTCACTCTGTAAATTAAAGCCAGCGTATTATATCTGCCTTTAACCCAAAATTAGTAGTCAAACTCTTGTATTTCACGTCCAAGACGCCGGGCGGCGAGCGCCCACAGGCGAACGTCAGAAGGCCGAGTCGAAGACGGCCATGGAGCGCGAGATGTCCTCGTCCCGCGTGCAAGTGTCCAGGAACTCCTCCAAGGTGACGACGCCATCGCGGTTTTGGTCCATCTTCTGCAACAACAACCAGACCAGTCCATGTTTAGTGGTGATTATTGTAACCATCGTCTATTAACACTAAACATAGGAAAATGAAGGTATCGGACAAAGAAACACAAGGTCCACCAAGGGCGTCAAAGTGGAACACTCCCTAGGCCTCGGTACATAATGTCTTCGGGGTCGGAAAAGAACGAGAATTGACCAAGATAGTTCGGATAGGATAGATGAAAGTGAGGAGCGTGGCACACGTAACTGGAAGCAGCTAAAGGCCTATATTTCTTCTGACAGTAGCAGGATATATATTTTGAATAATGCATGGCGGAGTATTACGGCAGGCACAACTGCAAGCAATTCATCCAAGGAAATCCTATCAGCTTTGGGTATAAGGTCAGGTGTTCGAACACTTTCTCAGACCATCTCATAAATTTTTAGCCTATATTTACCAAGGAAAGAGCTGTCATGGTAATACTGAGTGTGCGTAACACTTTACAAAGTGTGCTGCTCCAATAATATCAATGCTCGATCAGTTGCCTGGTAGTCATGTCACATTTGCCGTTTCAGTTATGCTTTGACAATCTTACTTTCGGACCTACATTGTGCAGATACGATTCTACAGGGAGAGCTCCAAGAGACTATCTCATTCTGTCTTCACATTAAAATATGAAGAGATAGACTCGAGGGACGTACGGCATGGCAAAGAACTCGAACGCAAAAGTCTTGTTCGTTGGGCTGACAGCTCCGTGGTGTTGAAACACTTTCTGTGGTTACACCATATGGGAAGGACCGGCAGGAGGTGTCGTGACTCCTGGAAGTTTCTAGAGCGGCCAGGATGTGATATGTCACATCTAGAATTTCATCGCCATATTAATAAGCAGAAGTTTAAAATAATGCCTATAGCAAGAGTGAGCATAGCCTATGCCTCGACGGGACTGCGCTCTGCTCGAGCACTGGTCGCACCCACTGCGTGTTGGACTTCACACTCTATAGCAAGAGTGAGCATAGCCTATGCCTTAACGGGACTGCGCTCTGCTCGAGCACTGGTCGCACCCACTGCGTGTTGGACTTCACACTCTATAGCAAGAGTGAGCATAGCCTATGCCTCGACGGGACTGCGCTCTGCTCGAGCACTGGTCGCACCCACTGCGTGTTGGACTTCACACTCTATAGCAAGAGTGAGCATAGCCTATGCCTTAACGGTACTGCGCTCTGCTCGAGCACTGGTCGCACCCACTGCGTGTTGGACTTCACACTCTATAACAAGAGTGAGCATAGCCTATGCCTTAACGGGACTGCGCTCTGCTCGAGCACTGGTCGCACCCACTGCGTGTTGGACTTCACACTCTATAGCAAGAGTGAGCATAGCCTATGCCTCGACGGGACTGCGCTCTGCTCGAGCACTGGTCGCACCCACTGCGTGTTGGACTTCACACTCTATAGCAAGAGTGAGCATAGCCTATGCCTCGACGGGACTGCGCTCTGCTCGAGCACTGGTCGCACCCACTGCGTGTTGGTCTTCACACTCTATAACAAGAGTGAGCATAGCCTATGCCTCGACGGGACTGCGCTCTGCTCGAGCACTGGTCGCACCCACTGCGTGTTGGACTTCACACTCTATAGCAAGAGTGAGCATAGCCTATGCCTCGACGGGACTGCGCTCTGCTCGAGCACTGGTCGCACCCACTGCGTGTTGGACTTCACACTCTATAACAAGAGTGAGCATAGCCTATGCCTTAACGGGACTGCGCTCTGCTCGAGCACTGGTCGCACCCACTGCGTGTTGGACTTCACACTCTATAGCAAGAGTGAGCATAGCCTATGCCTCGACGGGACTGCGCTCTGCTCGAGCACTGGTCGCACCCACTGCGTGTTAGTCTTCACACTCTATAGCAAGAGTGAGCATAGCCTATGCCTCGACGGGACTGCGCTCTGCTCCAGCACTGGTCGCACCCACTGCGTGTTGGTCTTCACACTCTATAGCAAGAGTGAGCATAGCCTATGCCTTGACGGGACTGCGCTCTGCTCCAGCACTCTTGGTCTTCACACTCTATAAAACACACAATTCGTGAATATTTATTTTTACTGAGTCATTCCTGTGAATTATTTCACTTATAATGCAATACAGTAGTCAGCATGTGACATTTAGCGCATGATTTATGTAGATGTTAGGCCCCTTTAACCAACAAGCATCATCATCATCATCATCATCATCATCATCATCGTCATCATCATCATCATCATCATCATCGATTTATGTAGTGCAGTAACTGTCTTCAGTGTATATTCTTCATAAATTATTACTACAGTTTATTTTAGTGTAATTGGTTCATAATTTATCAGCACCTTAACATAAAACGAAACATATGTTATACCGGTACAAAATAAAGTGCGCCTGCCTTCGAAACCATGCCAGTAATGTTCTAGTATGTACTGGGAGTTTTTCAAGGAAAGAAAACAGAGGAAAGATTCAGTAAGTCCGGCGTTAGCGGCGCGAGACATCGCAGGATAGCAAGTGTTTGTGCAGTCAGACTAATTCCCCCCTATAGTGTATGGGGGTTCATATCCACAGTAGTCCCTGCCTGCCGTGTATGTGGAACCCAGGAGCTCTCAACTCGACGATTGTGGTTTGTGACGACGGGCCCCGTAGCTGAGTTCTGTTCTATCTGATCTCTCTTGGTCAACTCTTGTCCTCTTCCGACCCCGATGGTATTAAGTTTGGGGAATCGTTAATTTGTCCACCCTTCGTGGCCCTTCTCTAGCTTTTCTCCACATTGCAAAGGATCAGAACACCAGCACACATACAGGGAAAGCCTCAAAACAAAGGATCAGAACATCACCACACATACAGAGAAAGACCCAACACAAGGGATCGGAACACCAGCACACATACAGGGAAAGCCCAAAAACAAAGGATCAGAACATCACCACACATACAGGGAAAGACCCAACACAAGGGATCGGAACACCAGCACACATACAGAGAAAGCCCAACACAAAGGATCGGAACACCACCATACATACAGGGAAAGCCCAAAAACAAAGGATCAGAACATCACCACACATACAGGGAAAGACCCAACACAAGGGATCGGAACACCAGCACACATACAGAGAAAGACCCAACACAAAGGATCGGAACACCACCATACATACAGGGAAAGCCCAAAAACAAAGGATCAGAACATCACCACACATACAGAGAAAGCCCCAACACAAGGGATCGGAACACCACCATACATACAGGGAAAGCCCAAAAACAAAGGATCAGAACATCACCACACATACAGAGAAAGACCCAACACAAGGGATCGGAACACCAGCACACATGCAGAGAAAGACCCAACACAAAGGATCGGAACACCACCATACATACAGGGAAAGCCCCAAAACAAAGGATCAGAACATCACCACACATACAGGGAAAGCCCCAGCACAAGGGATCAGAACACCAGCACACATACAGGGAAAGCCCCAGCACAAGGGATCAGAACACCAGCACACATACAGGGAAAGCTCCAGCACAAGGGATCAGAACACCAGCACACATACAGGGAAAGCTCCAGCACAAGGGATCAGAACATCACCACACATACAGGGAAAGACCCAAAACAAAGGATCAGAACATCACCACACATACAGGGAAAGACCCAACACAAAGGGTCGGAACACCAGCACACATACAGGAAAAGCCCCAACACAAAGGATCAGAACCCAGCACACATACAGGAAAAGCCCCAACACAAAGGATCAGAACCCCAGCACACATAAAGGGAAAGCCCCAACACAAAGGCAATATACTGCATACGGGTATGTAATTTTCTCCGCTATACGGAAAAGCACATAATCATGGATACATTCGTCGGCTTAGAAGACGAGGGAGTGAATACAGATAGTTTGGTTGTTTACCTCTTAGTAGCCTCTTACGACATGCAGGAGTATAGATAAAGCATCCGTTCACTCCACCTACAGGGGATAAATATGTAGTATCATGGTCTACGTTCAACAATATGGCAGCTGGTGCTGCACAAGACAGCCCCACTTAACAAGATGGTCGTTCAACAATATGGCAGCTGATGCAGCACATGACAACCCCACTTAACAAGATGTGGGTACGTCCAACAATATGGCAGCTGATGCTGCACAAGACAGCCCCACTTAACAAGATGGTCGTTCAACAATATGGCAGCTGATGCAATACATGACAGCCCCACTTAACAAGATGTGGGTACGTCCAACAATATGACAGCTGATGCTGCACAAGACAGCCCCACTTAACAAGATGGTCGTTCAACAATATGGCAGCTGATGCAGCACATGACAACCCCACTTAACAAGATGTGGGTACGTCCAACAATATGGCAGCTGATGCTGCACAAGACAGCCCCACTTAACAAGATGGTCGTTCAACAATATGGCAGCTGATGCAATACATGACAGCCCCACTTAACAAGATGTGGGTACGTCCAACAATATGGCAGCTGATGCTGCACAAGACAGCCCCACTTAACAAGATGGTCGTTCAACAATATGGCAGCTGATGCTGCACAAGACAGCCCCACTTAACAAGATGGTCGTTCAACAATATGGCAGCTGATGCAATACATGACAGCCCCACTTAACAAGATGTGGGTACGTCCAACAATATGACAGCTGATGCTGCACAAGACAGCCCCACTTAACAAGATGGTCGTTCAACAATATGGCAGCTGATGCAATACATGACAGCCCCACTTAACAAGATGTGGGTACGTCCAACAATATGGCAGCTGATGCTGCACAAGACAGCCCCACTTAACAAGATGGTCGTTCAACAATATGGCAGCTGATGCAGCACATGACAACCCCACTTAACAAGATGTGGGTACGTCCAACAATATGGCAGCTGATGCTGCACAAGACAGCCCCACTTAACAAGATGGTCGTTCAACAATGTGGCAGCTGATGCAGCACATGACAACCCCACTTAACAAGATGTGGGTACGTCCAACAATATGGCAGCTGATGCTGCACAAGACAGCGCCACTTAACAAGATGGTCGTTCAACAATATGGCAGCTGATGCAATACATGACAGCCCCACTTAACAAGATGGTCGTTGATTTAGCACACAGTTTTATGGCCATAAATATTTCCAAGATACGCTTGCTGCCTTCAGTTACCGTGTGTAAGGAGCTTTGCTAACGCCAGTCAAAGACAGTGGCGCCATTTGTACCTACTGTATAATAGAAGGCGATTCGATCTATTAGAATTGTTGACGATTGTTGCTACACGCACATGGTAGTTGCGTAAAAATAAATACAAAACCAACTGATTACTATATTCCGATAATTTGTAGTCTCAGTTCCCTGCATACTTTGTACTTTCCACCTTCGTTTATTCATCGAGTAAAAATTAATAATCAAATTCCTATATCCCAATAATATTGCAGTTCAAGCCCCCGGCGTAGTTTTGACAGAAATTATTGTAGACAACCTCTTATTTTTCAGCATTTAAGGACACTTTTATTCTCCGTCCCGTGTAGTAGGGAAAATAATAGTAATCCACCAGCGGTAAAAAAAACAAAAACAAAAAAAACATATAACCACATTTCAGCTGAGAATTGTAGTGTATATACAGTATATTGAGATAGTACCGTATCTTGCCTGCTATATTCGTGTGTATCATTCATGTGAATATATTAGAGCATGTTGTGTATGTTGGGTATTCAGTCCAAAGGCTGGTTGGATCCTCAACAGGTTCACCATTAGCTGTCATAGATGGCCTAGGTGTCACTGAAGAGGCGTACTAGGGAAATGAGGAGTGAGGTAGTTTTCCGTTGCTTTACTCACCGAGCCAGAAATTGCTATTGCACATCAGTCTGCCAAGCCCACTGAAATGCCTGCACCAACCGACCCTATGAGCGACATTTTCACACCATTTATAGCAGGGACTGGCTGCATAACGAATAGCATTACTAGCATCACTCATACCTTAGCCACTTTCATATTGTCAAAGCCAAGGAAGAGACTAAGACAGGTCAATGAAAGTAACAATTTTAATCTAGCCCATACTAGAAGCCATAGCGCACTGTAAACACTACATCTAGCCAGCAAAGGCATATTAGAGCATAGTACTAATAATAACCTGTCTAAGCATTTACCTTTGTTCGTAATCTTTGAGTACAGTAGTTCTTGCAAATTTCAAACTTGCAATTTTCATTTCTGTTTGTGCTTAATAGTGACGTACGGTACCGGTATTGTAATTAGGAAAAGGCTGAACGTAGTTTAAACTTATTGTAGTGTACTGTACAGTAGTATACGAGTAATATCTTATTAGAATTTAGCGTGCTTATTATATTATTGTTAAATATTTGTGTAGTACCGATATAGTAGAGGTATCCGTAAAAACTCTCTTACTAAAATTCTGTTGTTATAATTAGGATAGGCTTAATTGCAGTTTCGACTTGTGTAATTCTTGTGTATTCCTTTCGGCATTCAGTAATTAACAGCAGTTTTTATCCTGTTAGGATGTTGTAGGATAAAAATACATTTCGACTAAATAGTATTGTAGTGTAGTCGTATATTACTTACCTTATTGTCGTGTGATTTTTGAGTACTGTCCCAGACAATATATTCCTCCGTTCACTTTTTTCCACATAAGTTATTTTATTTTTCCTTTTATTTTGATTTTTGCCCCCGTAAAGAATGGCTAAGGCGTGCAAGTGTAGGGACTGTGGGTGTGGCGAGGCATTGAGGAGTTGAGGGAGGAGTTGGAGAGTTTGAGGGAGATAATTAGGATTCTCACAGAAGACAGGAAAGAAGATAGGCCTCCCTCGAACAATGTACAGGTTGCA
Source organism: Anabrus simplex (assembly GCF_040414725.1). Taxonomy (NCBI): domain Eukaryota; kingdom Metazoa; phylum Arthropoda; class Insecta; order Orthoptera; family Tettigoniidae; genus Anabrus; species Anabrus simplex. Next base: position 240,862,869 of record NC_090272.1, on the reverse strand, counting down.
GTAGGTGTGCAAGAGGGAGAGGAAGGAAAGGGGGGAGTTGTAGAAGACAGGTGGTCTAATGTTCTAAGGGGAAGGAGATTGCAGGCTAAGGGCTCTATTCAGGATCAGAATTCAGGACAGGTGTCTGTGCGAAATCGAAAAAAGCCATTCCAGGTAGAGCAACGCAGAGGGAAGATGAGGAATAGGGAACTGTTTCTGAGATGTGTAAAAGTAGCAGGAAAGGAAAAGGTAGGAAAGGGAAATATAGAGTAGAGGATAGGAAAAGACAGGTGGAACAGGGTCATGGGAAGGAGAAAAGGGAGGAGGAAGTAACTTCTGCAGCTATCAGGAAAGATGCGGCTGACCAGGAGGGGAGCGGATCAAATGAGGTGGGTAGTGTTGAGGCTTTGGTCATGGGGTATTCCATCGTTAGACATGTGGGGAAAGTGTGTGGAGGAAAGGGAACCAGGGTAGAGTGTTATCCAGGAATTGGGTTGAGGCAGATGTGGAGGAAAGTAGAAGAGAGGGAGGAGGGGAAGGAGAAGGTGGTAGTGTTTCACGTTGGTACCAACAACGTAAGGCGAGCTGATAAGTACCAACATAGTTGGGGATGTGTGGGATCTGGTAAATGCAGCACGGCTGAAGTTTAAGGAAGCGGAGATCGTTATCAGTGGAATTCTGTGTAGGAGAGATACTGACTGGAGGGTGATTGGGGATTTAAATGAGACTATGGAGTGAGTATGTCGGAAACTGGGAGTGAAATTTCTAGATCCTAATGGGTGGGTAGGAGATAGGGATCTGCGCTCAGATGGCCTTCGCTTAAACCGCAGTGGTACGTATAAGTTAGGAAATTTGTTTGGAAGGGTAAGAGGGAGGTACACTCAGGGAATCGGGGTTGTCTAGAGAGCGGTGATAAGGGTACAGAGATTAGGAAGTCAAGTAGGGATGACATAAAAATGTTAGTGTTGAACTGTAGAAGTATTGTAAAGAAAGGAATACAAGTAAGTAATTTAATATATATATATACCAGATATTGTAATAGGAGTTGAATTATGGCTGAGAAATGATATAATGGATGCAGAAATTTTCTCACGGAACTGGAGAGTGTATCGTAGAGATAGGATAGGAATGGTGGGAGGGGGAGTATTCATTCTGGTGAAAAAAGAATTTGTAAGCTAAGACAAAGTTAAAGACGAGAAACATGAAATTCTAGGTGTAAGGCTCATTTCTAAAGATAATAGGCAACTTGATGTCTTTGGAGTGTACAGACCAAGAAAGGGTAACACTGACACGGATTCGGAATTATTGGATAAGATAATCAGCTATGTGGGAAATGACATGGAAAGGAATGTGATTGTAGCGGGGGATCTCAATTTACCAAATGTCAATTGGGAAGCAAATGCGAACGACAGGAAATATGACCAACAAATGGCAAATAAGTTAATATGGAAAGGACAGCTGATTCAGAAAGTGATGGAACCAACTAGAGGGAAAAATATCCTGGTAAAACCAGATGAGCTCTATAGAGAAACCGAAGTAATAGATGACATTAGTGATCATGAAGCTGTTTTTGTCGTAGTTAAAAATGAATGTGTTAGAAAGGAAGGTCTTAAAAGTTGGACTATTAGGCAGTACCATATGGCTGATAAAGCAGGCATGATGCTGTTTAAAAAAGTAACTATGATCGGTGGAAAACGGTAAATAAAAATGTAAACAGATTCTGGGATGGGTTTAAAGAAATTGTTGAGGAATCCGAAAACAGGTTTGTACCTTTAAGGGAGGTAAGAAATGGTAAAGACTCTCCTTATTATAATAGAGAAATAAAGAGACTAAGAAGGAGGTGCAGATAGGAAAGAAATAGAGTTAGAAATGGCTGTGGAAGTAAGGAGAAATTGAAGGAACATACTAGGAAATTGAATCTATCAAAGAAGGCAGCTAAGGATAACATGATGGCAAGCATAATTGGCAGTCATACGAATTTTAGTGAAAAATGGAAGGGTATGTATAGGTACTTTAAGGCAGAAACAGGTTCCAAGAAGGACATTCCAGGAATAATTAATGAACAAGGGGAGTGTGTATGTGAAGATCTTCAAAAGGCAGAAGTATTCAATCAGCAGTATGTAAAGATTGTTGGTTACAAGGATAAGGTCCAGATAGAGGAGGAGACTAAGGCCAAAGAAGTAATAAAATTTACATATGATAACAATGGCATTTACAATAAGATACAAAAGTTGAAAACTAGAAAAGCGGCTGGAATTGATCAGATTTCTGGGGATATACTAAAGACAATGGGTTGGGATATAGTACCATATCTGAAGTACTTATTTGATTATTGTTTGGTCGGAGGAGCTATACCAGATGAATGGCGAGTTGCTATAATAGTCCTGTGTATAAAGGAAAGAGTGACAGACATAAAGCTGAAAATTACAGGCCAGTAAGTTTGACGTGCGTTGCATGTAAGCTTTTGGAAAGCATTTTTTCTGATTATATTAGACATGTTTGTGAAATTAATAACTGGTTCCTTAGAAGGCAGTTCGGTTTTAGGAAAGGTTATTCCACTGAAGCTCAACTTGTAGGATTCCAGCAAGATATAGCAGCTATCTTGGATTCAGGAGGTCAAATGGAGTGTATTGCGATTGACCTGTCTAAGACATTTGATAGGGTGGATCATTGGAGACTACTGGCAAAAATGAGTGCAATTGGACTAGACAAAAGAGTGACTGAATGGGTTGCTATATTTCTAGAAAATAGATCTCAGAGAGTTAGAGTAGGTGAAGTTTTGTCTGACCCTGTAATAATAAAGAGGGGAATTCCTCAGGGCAGTATTATTGGATCTTTATGTTTTCATATATATATGATATGAGTAAATCAGAAGTAATGATTTGTGCAGATGATGTTATTCTGTATAGAGTAATAAATAAGTTACAAGATTGTGAGCAACTGCAACGTACCTCGATAATGTTGTGAGATGGACATCAGGCAATGGTATGTTGATAAACGGGTTTAAAAGTCAGGTTGTGAGTTTCACAAATAGGAAAAGTCCTCTCAGTTTTAATTACTGCGTTGATGGGGTGAAAGTTCCTTTTGGGGATCATTGTAAGTATCTAGGTGTTAATATAAGGAAAGATCTTCATTGGGGTAATCACATAAATGAGATTGTAAATAAAGGGTACATATCTCTGCACATGGTTATGAGGGTGTTTAGTGGTTGTAGTAAGGATGCAAAGGAGAGGGCATGTAAGTCTCTGGTAAGACCCCATCTAGAGTATTGTTCCAGTGTATGGGACCCTCACCAGGATTACTTGATTCAAGAACTGGAAAGAATCCAAAATAAAGCAGCTCGATTTGTTCTGGGTGATTTCCGACAAAAGAGTAGCGTTACAAATATGTTGCAATGTTTGGGCCGGGAAGAACTAGGAGGAAGAAGACGAGCTACTCGACTAAGTGGTATGTTCTGAGCTGTCAGCGGGGAGATGGCGTGGAATGACATTAGTAGATGAATACGTTTGTGTGGCGTCTTTAAAAGTAGGAAAGATCACAATATGAAGATAAAGTTGGAATTCAAGGGAAGAAATTGGGGCAAATATTTATTTATAAAAGGGGAGTTAGGGGTTGGAATAACTTTCAAGGGAAATGTTCAATTAATTTCCAATTTCTTTGAAATCATTTAAGAAAATGCTAGGAAAAAAACAGATAGGGAATCTGCCACCTGGATGACTGCCCTAAATGCATATCAGTATTCATTGATTGAAGGCAGTGTTCTGGCACATGGTAATTATGCGAGGAAGAAAATGACGAACAGTGGTTGCCTGGTTAAACCGGTGTAGCTTTTCTTTCCTCGCAGAATTATCTACGCTAATTTGAAATGGACACCAGTCAAAAAACATATCTATGTTAACATGGAAGAATATCAGAAAAGTCTACAACATCACGCGACAACCTTTCTGCACATGAGGCATTTCCCAGTACGTTAAATTACACTATGCAACAGGGAAACAACATTTTTCACAAAAGTGGGTGTACCGGTACTTAATGTATTTCTGCCTCCTGAATTCAAAAATGACACTGAAAATATCGTATCACCCACAGTTTTGGCACAAAGCGTATACTTTGTTAATAATCACATACTGAATTAGTACGGCACACGAATCATGCTGAACTAGAATACAAGTTTAAACCAACAACATATTGAAATATGCACACAGTGAACAAATGCATACAGAGAATGTGGTAAAAACATGCACTAGCGGAATTCATTCCGTGCTTTCTTAGTTGTCATGGCGTGGCCCCTGCTTTTCCTCTTATGGGGCATTTGTGTGTGCTCACGGTGAAGCGTCCAGCAGTAGTCGCCCATCATCCGACCATCCCAAGTTCCCTGGTATCGTCGTTCCATGTTCTTTATATCCTGATGGAACGTTTCACCCTGTTCCTCACTTACAGGGAAAAAGTCAAGGTGAGAATGTAAAACATGTAAATTCAAACTCATTGAGCATACCAGCATTTTCAACTTCGTCAGCATGTTCCACACTATGTCGACATACTCTGGTCTGCGATTGTTTCCCAGGAAGTTTTGAACCACACACTTAAAGGCATTCCAGACTTCTCGCTCCACGGCATTCATTGAATTAAGGAAATCTTCATCTATAATTACTTTCCGAATATCGGGACCATTGTACACACCCTCCTTCCGCTTAGCATCTGACAGGTTGGGGAACTTGTTACATAGATATTGATATTTGAAACAGTTGCCACACCTAGGTCATGCTTTGACAAACTGCTTCATTATGCCCAGTTTGAGGTGCAGAGGCGGCAAGAGTATTCTGTCTCTTTCCACTAGAGGGTCACACTTGATATTTTTGTCCCCTGGAACCAATTGCAACCTTCAGGGCCACTGTTTTTGCTCCCAATGTTTGTCACGAGCACGACTGTCCCATTCACAGATGAAACAAGGAAACTTGGTATATCCGGTCTGTTGTCCTAGAAGCATACCCCACACCTTCAAATTGCCACACACCATCCAATTGTGATTCTCATAATGAATGGTAGTAAGAAGCACCTTCATGTTGTCGTATGTTTTCTTCAGGTGCGCAGAACAGCCGACAGGTATTGAGGCATGTATGTTACCATTGTGCAGCAGAACTCCCTTCAGGCTTCTTTTAGATGAATCAATGAACAGTCTCCAGTCACCGGGTTCGTACGGAATGTTGAACTGACCCATCACTGCAGTACACTAACACGTCATTTTGAGAAAAAATGTTGCGTGAATATCAAGTCCCTTTTTCTATAAAATGTAACGGACGTTTATGGTGTTAAGAAATGTCTTTCACGCAGTCTTAACCCTAGGAGCTCTGCTTTATCCTTTGACAGTCCCAGATCACGGACTAAATCATTTAGATCTGGCTGAGTGAACAGAAGAGGGGCCACATCTGTGTCTACTTCAAAGTCAGTACCATCCGTCTCCTGCACGGCATCCATGTCATCACTGTCATCCTTATCTAATGTCTGCGGAGGCTGTGGTATAGGTAATGCGGGCCATGTGGAATAGGACGAATACCTGAGCGAATGTTGTTCAGATACTCAATAGTCTTCTTGTTTTTCTTGTTGAAACCAGTTACCTTACAAGAGCAGAAGTAGCAGTCGTCGGTATGATCCTGTTGCTCTCGCCAGACCGTAAGGATGCCACCCACCGTCGTAAATCTTCTACACACACAATGCACACGACGTGTGGAGCCCATGGTTTATCGATGTCACCGAGTTTCACTCCGAAACAGGCATGGTAGACCTTTCTCACGAAAGTAGTAATGTTTCTTCGGTCCTTTTCAGCACAAGTTCACCACATATATAACAAAAACTGTTAGGAGAGTTTACACAACCTCGGGTTGACATTATGCACTAAGAGTAACACATACTTCCTTCCACAAACACAACACAGTGACGGAAAGGCAGCGTCATTAGCAACGTGCCACTAGGAGCGCAAGTGCTGAACAGCTTCTGAGCTTCGTATGGTGTTTTCATGTCTATTATAATAAACACTAAAACCCCATACTACCATTAAATTGTATTACCATCAATTACAAATTTATGTTATTTGTGCAAAAACCGTGCGTGATACGATGTTTGCAGTATCATTTTCGAATTCAGGAGGTCGAAATACATAAAGAACGCCTAATTTTCGAAATTTTTTTGTGACCTTAAAATTTGCTGCATAGTGTTATGGATGAGGAACGTCTATTACATTGCCCAAACATCAGGAAAGGCTCACAAACATCACCAAACTCTACTGAAATGCCTGAGATGACTTTCCTATTTCCTACACTATAAATAGTAAACAACTTAAGAAGGAAAGAACGCCCAGGATACAAGGGAGGGGGAGCTTAGTTTAGAATAAGATCAGGCGGTCTTCTTTCTCGCCTAATCCTCAGGGTCGGCAATTGATATGGATTTGCTCCAGTTTCACGGTCGGTTGTCCTTCTTGACACAACCCTACATGGTGGGATGTATTCACAATCGCGTGTCTCCGTGGTGATTAGTGTTGTGTTGTGTGTATTCCAAATACACAGTCCGCAAGCCAGAGAAAGTAATCATGCGCTGTTAAAAATCTCCACCTGGATGGAATGGAATCCAGGACCCTCTGAACCGAAGGCCAGTAAGCTGAACATTCATCCAGTGAGGCTGCACAGAATGGAAACATTGAAGAACCATTGTTATATCAAAATACTCTTATTAGTACATTTTTAATTTACACGCAGTGTGGGAAGTGCTATGAAAAGAGATTAAGTAATATTTTGCCATTTTTTGTGACCTCCATATTTGAGAAAATTATCCGCTTGGTTTGAAGTATCTCCTTCTTTAGAAAATGAGAATAGACCTACGCATTTCTTTAACCAAGCTGTTCAACTTCCTGAGAGAGTGGATCTTCAAGTTGATGACATCCATGCAAAAGGGAATTAAGACTAACAAGGTCGATTGTTTGGGGTAGCCGGGAGTAAATCAGCATTTTCAGATCCTTGCGCCAATGGCCATTTCAAAGAGCTAAAACGACTTATTTCGGTTAAATAACGACAGATTTCGCAACAACTGTAAAGATGTCTTACAAGAAATACCATTATGTGAATTGAAAATGTAATGTGTCATAACTGGCGATACTCGTGTAATGTTTCATGAACTTACTACGAAGTAGTTTCTCCTTTCAAACTGAAAATTGTTCCATAAAAATCTCTGTTTGCTGTGCACGTATTCGTAAGGAATTTCTTATACGTGTGTAATAACAAAATACAATTACAGATGTCATCGCCATAAGGACATCGGGCAAGAAGAATACGGAATATTTAAAACATTAGTACTACTAAAACGCTTTCATTCCGTCCCTGAAGGGGCCCCCTGAACGGTGAAGGTCAGGAGATTTGTGGTGGTGATGTGTAATGAAGCTGAGGAAGTTGGTGGCCGTGGTCTACCCTAGGAACTGTCCCGGCATTCGCCTTAGTGCAGGAGAATGGAAAACCACGGAAAACCATAGGGGCAAACCCCTCTCAGCCTCCCGAGTATAGAGGCCACCCCTCTTCTGCTCGGTTGGTCAGTCGGAGTGCAGAGCTCTCGGACCACGGGGCTTACTCTGCAACCACCCACTCGTATTTAAAGTATTTAATTACATTGGATGTATTTGTTTTGTTGATTTACTTCTTAAGCAATATTGATTGATGCAGATTAACAATCATTCATTATTGTTTTGAAATACAACTAAATGGTTGTACCTGGAGAAAGGGTGGGGACCATCTGCCTTTGCAACGTTGCTACATAGTGGTTTTACATAATGCTAGTGGAAGTATTAGGGGTTGTGGTGTGTAAAGGAGAGGGCGAAAGACCTCTATCAGGTGTATGGGGCCCTAACCAGGACGAGAAGTAGAGAAGATCCCAAGGAGAGCAGCACGATTCCCGGCAAAGGAGTAGTGTTATCAAAATGTTGCAAACTTCGGGATGGGAAGAGTTGGGAGTAAGGAGACGAGCTGTTCGACTAAGTGGTATGTTCCGAGCAGTCAGTGGAGAGTTGGCGTGCAATGGCAATCGTAAGTGGAGCTTAAAAGTAGTTAAAGTTCATAATATGAAGAGAAAGTTGGAGTTCAAGAGGACAAGTTGGGGCAAATATACTCACCGGTCAAAAAAGCAAAACACTACGTATTTCAGATAAAATTTAATGTAAGTCCATTTGAAACATGGTAAAAATATTATATTATGACATTTCAAGAATATGGCTATGTATCGTAAGTTAATTAGCCCATTTGAGATGTTTCAGCGCAATAAATGATAAATCGTGACTATCATTACAGTCCAACAACACGAAGTGGGACAGTTTCGTATGCAGTCCATTTGTTCACTTGTTTTACATTGCCTCGGTAATGGGTATTACCACCTCTAGCCGCAGTTACAGGCATGCTCAGGATGCAACCTCGAATGTTCTCTTGTGGTATGAGCACTCATTCTACCTAGAGCGCAGCCGAAGTGAGCCAGTGTGTCAGGGGAACGACTCCTAGCATATCCCAGACATGCTCTATCGAGTTTAGGTTAGGAATAGAGGATGGTTGTCTAGTTATACTTCCTCTTAAAACAATGATCACCACCACCACTACGAGCAGGCCACACCATGCGCTCATCCAGGTACTCACGTACACAAACAGCAACGTGCGGACGAGCATTGTCATGCATTAGGATAAAGTTCTCGCCAATAAAATGCTCCACGTGATCCACTAAAATCTCGATATACCGGTGTACTGTCAGACTTCCATTCTCGACGAATACAAGCTCCGTGCGCGCATCCCTGGTAATCCCAGCTGAAACCATCACAGAGCCTCCACTTGCGGAGAAAATTCAGGGTGAATAACGTTCCCCGGACCTTCTCCATTCCATCCCGTGCCCTCAAACAGAATCTGAATTCATCCGCGAACAGCACTGAGCTCCAGTGTTCCACAGTCTAGTTTCGATGAGCGTTGGCGAATTACTGTACATCAGAGAGGCGCGGTGTTCACGTGTAAGCAGAGGTCCTGTGGCGGGCCTCTTGGACTTCGAATCCGCTTCCTACAACATCCTCCTTACTGTCCTTTCGGTAATGTTCGTAGCCCGTACTTCATCATCATAGATTGTTCTGCTATCCGGCAAGTCTAATCATAGCTGTGACCTCCATATCTCTCGATCTTGTGCCCTTTTCTTTACTTCTGCATAACCTTTCTTTTTCTAATGTTGTCTAATAACTGATATCGTCTCCTTCCCCTTCCCCGTTTTCCTTTTATCATCCCTTCCATTGCTAGTCGTAGTAAAGTATTATGTCTTAGATTACACCCTATCCAATTTTTCTTGCTTTTTTGGTTACGGTCAGGATGTTCCTCACTTCTCCCACTCTTTTCAGAACTTCCTCGTTTGATATTTTATCTTCCCAGCTTACTCCTCCAATTCTTCTCCAAATCCACATCTGAAATGCCTCTATTCTTCTCTGTCCCACCTTCCTTGACGTCCATGTTTAAGCGCCATATAGAGCTATACTCCATACGTAACACCTTGGAAGTCTTTTCCTCAGATCTGTCTCTAGCGGGCCACAAATCAGTTTCTTCTTCTTGTTGAAGCTTTCCTTGGCTAAGGCAATTCGAGCTTTTATGCCTGTTATAGAGTGAAGGTATTCACACACTATTCTTCCAAGATACTTAAACTTATTCGCCTTTTCTATAATTTCTCCTGACCCGTACTTGCTGCAAACGATATCTGGCCCCCACAGCTGTTGTGTGTTGATCACGAAGAACTTGCATTACGAGAAAGCGATCATGGCGATCAGTAGCGCTTCTCCTATGGCCACAACCGGGCCTCCTGCTGTGTATATTGTCCTCTCTCTACCTTTTAACAATTCTCTACACGTTAGAACAAGACTGCCTGTAACATCTGTTACATGGCGTATACTGCGCCCATCCTCCACTAATGCTACGACCCTTGTTGCGTTTTCAGGTGAAAAAATCATTATGACCCGACTTAGAAACGAGACTAGCTGTTGTAGACAAGCCGTAATGTCTACAAAAATAAGCGGGACGAGAATTCGCAGCAATAAACCTTAAGACAGCTGTTTGTGGTTATTCTTGTCAAGAGGCGTGAGACGGCAGTATTGGTGTTGTAATTGTCACAACTGTCCTGAGAATATGTTATAGTGGAGTTAATATGGTCGAAATTGCCGATAACAAATTTAACGCATGAAGTCGGTAATAAATATCAAGGAGATACGATATAGCGCGAGGTCAGAATAGTAAAAATCAACATGGCAGTGGCTGAGACAAAACAAGATTTAGAATTATTGTTAAAGACAGTATTATTGCAAAATATTAAATGAACAAACCATCTTAGAGAGCGGACGTATTAATTCCAGAAGTCTGGACACGCAATTATAACTTCATAAATTAGAAGATCATCAGAGAATCAGGAATTCACGGCATTAAAACTAACTGAAAAGTATATAAATATAATAGCAGTAATATAATCTGCGAAATAAGAAGAATATTATGAAGGCAATAGATATATTGGAGTTCATTACGACGATGACTGGGCTTTGATTCAATAAGAAGAAAAGGAATTCTGCATAACCTTAAAAACAATTAATAGGCTATACGATATATACATATAAAACTCGAGCTAAAAGGACTACTGTTGAAATTGTTGTGTTAGAAGGCTTTGAATTCAACGTAATGCCATAACTAACTTCTTTATACCCCTATTGAAGTTGTAAGAAGACTATGGGGAGATTGCCTGGATGAGGTCAAGCTGAGATGACGGCGACGAAGGACCACATCTCGATGACCAGCGGCGGAATGTGAACGTCAAACCAGAACCGCGGATGACGATACAGACATAATCCAATCTTTTTCATTAAAATAAGGTAAATGAGTGTTTTATAAATTCCAAAGTAGCCATATTAATTGTTTGTGAGTAGATGTTAGATCGTTTATATCTTCAAAATGATTCAATTATGTTAGATTCTCGCGATATAGTTTTACATTTGCGTCGACATACATGGAGATAGGTAGTCATCCTAAAGATAAGACCAATCCTAGTGTGAAGTGAATAATATGTTAATGCCATTGCAATGAAACCAAAGAATATTGGAAAGTTATACCATGTGAAATATGAAGTGCATCATCATCATCATCATCATCGTGGAAAGTTTTAATTCCCCTCCTTGAGGGGAAGGGGCGGGCCACCTAGAAAGTAACGCCTTATCTCTGGCCAGGAGATTCGGCGGGGTTGTGGGTTTAATTGAGTAGAAGGATGTGAAGTGCAGAGTGGTAGATCATTTAAGGTTATATGTGAAGTGATGATTGATATTTTGGAATATGAAGGTTAGATATTGCCATAGGAAGTCAGAGTAGGGTTATATATATGGATATGAGAATAAACCGAAGACATGTTGAGAACAGACATACCGGGCGAGTTGGCCGTGCGGTTAGGAGTGCGTAGCTGTGAGCTTGCATCTGGGAGATAGTGGGTTCGAACACCACTGTCGGCAGCCCTGAAGATGGTTTTCCGTGGTTTCCCATTTTCACACCAGGAAAATGCTGGGGATGTACCTTAATTAAGGCCACGCCCGCTTCCTTCCCATTCCTAAGCCTTTCCTATCCCATTGTCGCCATAAGACCTCTCTGTGTCGGTGGGAAATAAAGCAAAAATAGCAAAAAATTATACATATATTGAATCAATGAAGTGAATAATTGGGAATGAAATGATTCTAAGCGTGAAGATGAGTTATATACGAGAAATATCGGAAAGAGATGGAAGAGATATGATGAAAGTGAAGTAATGTTATATGAGTATAATGAAGGATAGAATATATGTTGCTACGTTGATAAAGGAAGGAAATGATGGTTTATGAAGAGAAAGATGATGATATTTGACGCAATCCAGGATCATTTATGTTCGTAATGTGGTGATATTTCACTGACAGATAATCCATATCCTACGATATTGTGGTAGTTATAATGTGTTATAGCATGAATAGATCATCACAATGAATCCTTTTTAGGAAGTGTTGATTAGTAATTTGATAAATTTTAACCTACAGTATTATCTCTGCCATAAAGTTATATTTTCTTGAATGATAAGCATGGCATACATCAAATCGCATGGATAGGCATTGTTATATTTTTATATAAATAATTCCAGAAGGATAGATGATTTCTAGAATCTTCATAAAAGATATCCTTTGCATATTTAAATAAATAACACAAGGTAATATGTTAAAATTCAGACACTCATGCGAAAATATCTTTAATTAGTTATATATATGCTTAAATTGAATCGAAGGTTAATTTCATAAAGGATATATTGATGAATAATGTTAGAAGTTAAGGTGAATATTAGCACATGTTCTTCTAACAAGATATACTTATCTTTTTCCCGACGCACATACATACTTTGATAATCCGAAAACAAATATAAAGCGTAATTCTCATCCTAAGTTACCAGAAGAAGAAACATGAATTATGACACCGATAAAGACAAAACAACTTAACATTATCCTTGACCTTCCAAGTGGATTTGTACCTATTTCAAGATACTTTAATTTTGATTTATGTATATTTTCTTAATTTGATTGATGATATGTAAGTGATATATAAGTTCATTTCGAATCTTAATAATTTTTATTATATATAATTAACATATTAATTATCAACATTCATATTTACTCTATTGAAGGAGACTCAATGAATTCAATGTGAGATAATTTTTATTAATTTCATTTTTTCTATTCAACTCTAAAATTTGAATAAACGATTATGGTTAAGATATATTGGATGTGCTATTCATCAGTTTGGTTAAGCATTTTAGAAAAATTTAGAGTTAAGGTGTAACATAAATCATATTCTGCGGTAGGCAATGATTCGTAGGATGGAGGCGTCCTTCGTTACTACTGGCAAGTAATGCGTTTATCAATGAATTCTCGGAATTCACGTTAAAAATATATAATAATCGTCGAACCCTGAGAGTAAGCTGGCCTGGATTTCTTTTGCGACCCAACCTGGACGCAGGAAAGGCGCAGTAATGCTTATCAATTATTGCGCTGAAACTTCTCGAATGGGCTAATTAACGTACCGTATGGTACGTGTTGTTGTAATTTCATAATATTTAATTTATACAAGGTTTCGAATTGACTAACATGAAATTCTGTAGTCGTGTAGTGTTTGAGTCTTTTTTGCCGGTGAGTGTATTAGTTTATAGACGACGAGTTAAGGGATTGCAATAAATTGTCAAGGGAAATGTTTGATAAATGTCGAAGTTCTTTGAAAACACTGAAGGAAAATTTAGGTAAACTATTGATAGGGAATCTGCTGCATGGGCGACAGCCCTAAATGCAGGTGATTGATGATTGATTTTATGGTCCTGAGGTTCACTCAGCCTACACCAAAAATGAGTACCAGGTTAATTCCTGGGGGCAAAGGTGACCGAGCGTAGAGCTAAACACTCTACCCCATCAAGTGCCAAGGTTAGGGATAGTGGAAGCGTTTACCTTCCACCACTCCAAGGGCCTTCATGGCCTGAACGGGGATGACTTTACTTTGCTTTTTTCGATTATTTATTTATTTATTTATTTGTTTATTTATTTATTTATTTATTTATTTATTTATTTATTGTAGACGTTTTACAGAGGCGTCTCTTCCGTATTGATTGTAACAGAATAGCTGCAACTATTGTAGTACCAACTGTCATCCGTATGTATGTATGTATGTATGTATGTATGTATGTATGTATGTATCCTACTGAATGGGAAAGGAAGAAAAGCTACCTGGAAGATCCGGTCCACCTTCTCCCGCACCGTAGCATCGTCCACACATGGGTCGGTGAACTTCCCCATGAGGTCGTAAATGGCAGTGACGATATCCGTCATCTCTTCTCGAGTGATACAGCCGTCGCCATTGATGTCGTAAAGCGAAAATGTCCAGCGTAGTTTCTCGTCCAGCGAGCCACGTGATAGAATGGACAGCCCTATCACAAAGTCCTGAAACAGGTAGAGAAAGAACTGTGTAAGGTCCGATGTTCGTAAGAGAGAATGAAGCTGCTCAGCCGAATGCCAAGTTAATGTTGTTTCCATGTGCTACATTAACTTAACACTAACTGAAAGTAGTTGTGTTTTCCCTTATATTTGTTATGTAAACATTTGGTAATGGAATGTCTGCGACAGTGATGTCAAACATGAAGCTAGGTTTTCCTATTCAGTGCCAATGCGCACGTGTTTTGCAATGTACAGGTCTAGTTTTCGCGCATCGTGCGAAAGTCTTATTTACTGATTATTCTATTTGTTGCGAAGGTTATGTACATTTTAGAACAGGTTAAGTGAATTACTCTTTATTGAACATGCGTTCACGAAAATACTTCGATCCATAACCTGGAAGGATCCTGTCCACATCCCGTTTATTTCACCTTGTTTTATCATGATTCATGCCTGTTTTCAAAATGTTCTAAATTTAGTTAAATTTTCCATATTGTAATAGGAGTTGAATCATGGCTGAGAAATGATATAATGGATGCAGAAATTTTCTCACGGCACTGGAGTGTGAATCGTAGAGATAGGATAGGAATGGTGGGAGGGGGAGTGTTCATTCTGGTGAAAGAAGAATTTGTAAGCTACGAAAAAGTTAATGATGAGACACATGAAATTCTAGGTGTAAGGCTCATTTCTAAAGATAATAGGCAACTTGATATATTTGGAGTGTACAGATCGGGAAAGGGTAGCACTGACGCGGATTCGGAATTATTTGATAGGATAGTCAGCTATGTGGGAAACGACATGGGAAGAAGTGTGATTGTAGCGGGAGATCTGAATTTGCCAGATGTAAATTGGGAAGGAAATGCGAACGACAGGAAGCATGACCAACAAATGGCAAATAAGTTAACATGGGAAGGGCAGCTGATTCAGAAAGTGATGGAACCAACCAGAGGGAAAAATATCCTGGATGTGGTGCTGATAAAAAAAGATGAGCTCTATAGGAAAACTGAAGTAATATTTGGTATTAGTGATCATGAAGCTGTTTTTGTGGTAGTTAAAAATAAATGTGATAGAAAGGAAGGTCTTAAAAGTAGGACTGTTAGGCAGTACCATATGGCTGATAAAGCAGGCATGAGGCAGTTTCTAAAAAGTAACTATGATCGGTGGAAAACGGTAAATAAAAATGTAAACAGACTCTGGGATGGGTTTAAAGAAATTGTTGAGGAATGCGAAAACAAGTTTGTACCTTTAAGGGTGGTAAGGAATGGTAAAGACCCACCTTATTATAATAGAGAAATAAAGAGACTAAGAAGGAGGTGCGGACTGGAAAGAAATAGAGTTAGAAATGGCTGTGGAAGTAAGGAGAAATTGAAGGAACTTACTAGAAAATTGAATCTAGCAAAGAAGGCAGCTAAGGATAACATGATGGCAAGCATAATTGGCAGTCATACAAATTTTAGTGAAAAATGGAAGGGTATGTATAGGTATTTTTAGGCAGAAACAGGTTCCAAGAAGGACATTCCAGGAATAATTAATGAACAAGGGGAGTGTGTATGTGAAGATCTTCAAAAGGCAGAAGTATTCAGTCAGCAGTATGTAAAGATTGTTGGTTTCAAGGATAATGTCGAGATAGAGGAGGAGACTAAGGCCAAAGAAGTAATAAAATTTACATATGATAACAATGACATTTACAATAAGATACAAAAGTTGAAAACTAGAAAAGCGGCTGGAATTGATCAGATTTCTGGGGATATACTAAAGACAATGGGTTGGGATATAGTACCATATCTGAAGTACCGTACAGTACTTATTTGATTATTGTTTAGTTGAAGGAGCTATACCAAATGAATGGCGAGTTGCTATAATAGTCCTGTGTATAAAGGAAAGAGTGATAGACATAAAGCTGAAAATTACAGGCCAGTAAGTTTGACGTGCGTTGCATGTAAGCTTTGGGAAAGCATTTTTTCTGATTATATTAGACATGTTTGTGAAATTAATAACTGGTTCCTTAGAAGGCAATTCGGTTTTAGGAAAGGTTATTCCACTGAAGTTCAACTTGTAGGATTCCAGCAAGATATAGCAGCTATCTTGGATTCAGGAGGTCAAATGGAGTGTATTGCGATTGACCTGTCTAAGACATTTGATAGGGTGGATCATTGGAGACTACTGGCAAAAATGAGTGTAATTAGTCTTGACAAAAGAGTGACTGAATGAGTTGCTATATTTCTAGGAAATAGATCTCAGAGAGTTAGAGTAGGTGAAGTTTTGTCTGACCCTGTAATAGTTGAGAGGGGAGTTCCTCAGGGCAGTGTTATCGGACCTTTATGTTTTCTTATATATATCAATGATATGAGTAAAGGAGTGGAATCGGAGGTAAGGCTTTTTGCGGATGATGTTATTCTCTATAGAGTGATAAATAAGTTTCAAGATTGTGAGCAACTGCAACGTGACCTCGAAAATGTTGTGAGATGGACAGCAGGCAATGGTATGTTGATAAACGGGGTTAAAAGTCAGGTTGTGAGTTTCACAAATAGGAAAAGTCCTCTCATTTTTAATTACTGCGTTGATGGGGTGAAAGTTCCTTTTGGGGATCATTGTAAGTATCTAGGTGTTAATATAAGGAAAGATCGTCATTGGGGTAATCACATAAATGGGATTGTAAGTAAAGGGTACCGATCTCTGCACATGGTTATGAGGGTGTTTAGGGGTTGTAGTAAGGATGTAAAGGAGAGGGCATATAAGTCTCTGGTAAGACCCGAACTAGAGTATGGTTCCAGTGTATGGGACCCTCACCAGGATTACCTGATTCAAGAACTGGAAAAAATCCAAAGAAAAGCAGCTCGATTTGTTCTGGGTGATTTCCGACAAAAGAGTAGCGTTACAAAAATGTTGCAATGTTTGGGTTGGGAAGAATTGAGAGAAAGAAGAAGAGCTGCTCGACTAAGTGGTATGTTCCGAGCTGTCAGCGGAGAGATGGCGTGGAATGACATTAGTAGACGAATAAGTTTGAATGGCGTTTATAAAAGTAGGAAAGATCACAATATGAAGATAAAGTTGGAATTCAAGTGGACAAACTGGGGCAAATATTCGTTTATAGGAAGGGGAGTTAGGGATTGGAATAACTTACCAAGGGAGATGTTCAATACATTTCCAATTTCTTTGAAATCATTTCGGAAAAGGCTAGGAAAGCAACAGATAGGGAATCTGCCACCTGGGCGACTGCCCTAAATGCAGATCATTATTGATTGATTGATTGTTTGATTGTTTTTTGTTGTTAACCGCTCAGAGGTTTCAAAACACATCTACGGTATCCGCTGCTGGTCTGGGTAGGCGGCCATGATTTCCCTAGCTGAGTCTGGCATTGACTCTGTCTGCCCTCCCCTATTCAAGTCTTGTTCTCCTCTGACGCCGACGGTATTCGCTTTGCGAGGCCCTTCTCTCTTCTTTACCGATACCTTAATTTTCTGAAGGGGCAGATTCCTCCCATCAGCGTTAATGGAGGATGTTTGCCCAGTTGACACACACTGTGTCAGTGAAGGCCTAAAGGGCGGGGGACGGCCAGAAACAACAATCCTCTGGGCCTGCAGCACCGCTCGCGATAAGGAAGCTGGTTGAGAAAGCTGGAGTAAAGAGGAGCCCTACGGTGATCTGGAAGTAGAAACTACAAGAATCTTCCGCGGCTGTATGTAAAGAGAACAACTGTGTGAGGTCGGAGTGCGTCAATCGTGCGTGAGTGAACGTAAGCAGACGAGCTAGTCTCTCAGTCGGCTACGCGGAGTTCAACGAACGGTTTCGGAACGACAATGCGCTGTCACAGTGTGTGGAATTTCGTTAGAAAACAGCTTGTGTAGGCCTATTTAAAATAAGACTTATGACTTTACATCGCTCAGAATTAAAGAAAAGGATGGTATTTCTGTATCGGTCGTGTCCGCAGTAACAAGACTGTGCACTTTTTAATTTTTCATCATCTCTGTCTGACTGTCTATCTGTCTATCTATCTGTCTGTCTGTCTGTCTGTCTGTCTGTCTGTCTGTCTGTCTGTCTGTCTGTCTGTCTGTCTGTCTGTCTGTATGCATGCATGTATGTATGTATGTATGTATGTATGTATGTATGTATGTATGTATGTATGTATGTATGCACGCGCATTACGAGAACATAGCTGAAGAGAATTTAATGAAAATCGGTTTGTAAATTCGGGGAATGAGGCACTACAATCTCGGCTGTAAATAATTTTATTCGCATTGAGTGAAATGGTAGTTTACGGAAAGATCTAAAATTTAATTTTCAAATATTTATGCTATTAGTGGTCATATCGATAGTTATACATAATTAAAGAGTTATAAAGAATTACATTCCTGATAAATTTTTGCTGTACCGGTTGTGATAACAGAGATATTGATGAATTTCTTTTGTCGTTGCTAAGTCCATATCAACGCCGAACCACGATAAAATGGGCAGACAGAATTTAATGAAAATCGGTATGTAAAGCCGGGGAATAAAGCAGTATAGTTTAGGATATAAATAATTTTATTCTCACTAGATGAAATGGTAGTTTAGGAGCAGGTGCCAACAATGTAATATTTTAAATACCTATGTTATTGGTCCTATCGAAAAATACTAGATAACAAAAGTTATAGAAAATACAATTTTCGATCATTTATGTCTTACACAGTTTTACGTACCGACTGTGACGATTTAGACTGTTGTTGCTAAGTTCATATCAACGTCGAGCGGTGTTAACTGGCCATGGTTTTTGTCATGATTGTGTTCAGGTGAAAAGCCGTGTGGTCGTCGGTCCAAGGAAATGAGGGAACGATCGCTTGAAGAATAAGACAAGAAAGACGCGCTAATTTCACAGTTGGAAGAAAACTAAATGTGAAAGCCTACAATAAACCTAATCATGAGTAACATTTGTCTCTACTACTACCAGTCATCTCCGTCCCAAGAATAACAGCCTGCCTGAATATTGACGGAAAGTAGGAACTTGCCACATGATATAGCATTCTGCCGTCAACGACGGCTACTACAGTAAAAGGAAACAATGCTAGTGCTCAGCTAAGAGTCCCGTGGTCGCCAACCCTTGCTCCCCTTACGACAGGTGTTATTCTACCGTCCATAGGGGGTCGGGTAAGAAGCCAGCACGCTGGGGGGCATATGTTTCTGTATAATATTAAACAAACACAATATTTATAACAAAGGAAATCAAATTGCATGCGGTAACCGAATGCTTCAGGTGATCCGGAACTTATGAGGTATGGAGAGGGCGAAACTCGGTGTCGGCACGTAGTCTACTCCACTAAAGTCTTAACGTCTCCATGCGACGGACGTATCACAATCAGCAGCGTCATATGCTTTCACTGCATATGAGCACTGTAGAGAGGTTTAGAATTTAATCCAGGCTTTTGGCACATAATCCAACGATTGGAAATGGTGTACCACCACCTCTTGTAGACTATCGGCCAACATTCTGGCACGGTGTCAGACCATCATGTGGTCTGGAAGACTCCTTTGTCCTCGAATGTCCTAATATCGCCGAGGCAGAAGGTGATCTACTATATCCTGATTGACTATTGTTTGTTAAGGTGTGGTCATTCATGACGTTACTGCTGCGATTGTGTAACGAACTAACACGGCAACAACTGGTAGTTGTAATTCTAATTTTGTGTCTATTTATCCATGCCTTTGCTGGCAGGACCTAGTGTTTACAGTGCTCTATGTCTTCTCGTATAGGCTAGAGCAAGTTTGTTACTTTCATTGATCTGTCTCTGTCTTATCCTTGGCTTTGACAATATGAAAGTGACCGAGGTATGAGCGATGCTAGTAATGCCATTCCTTCTGCAGCCAGTCCCTGCTATGAATGGTGTGAAAATGTTGCTCATAGGGTCGGTTGGTGTATGCATTTCAGTGGGCTTGGCAGACTGGTATGAAGTAGCAACTCTGGCTCGGTGAGAAAAGCAACGGGAAACTACCTCACTCCTCATTTCCCTAGTACGCCTCTTCAGTGATGCCTAGGCCATCTATGACAGCCGATGGCAAAGGTGTTGAGGATCCCACCAGCGGAATCGCTGACGGACTGAACATACTTACATCTACACTGACTGACAGAGCAAATGCAACACCAAGGAGGAGTGGTTCGAAAGGGATGAAAGTTGGGGAAAAAACAGAGAGGGCACGGAAGAATAATTGATGTTTATTTCAAACCGATGTGCAGGTTACACAATGCGCACGGCATCGACTCAGTAGGATGTAGGACCACCGCGAGCGGCGATGCACGCAGAAACACGTCGAGGTACAGAGTCAATAAGAGTGCGGATGGTGTCCTGAGGGATGGTTCTCCATTCTCTGTGAACCATTTGCCACAGTTGGTCGTCCGTACGAGGCTGGGGCAGAGTTTGCAAACGGCGTCCAATGAGATCCCACACGCGTTCGATTGGTGTGAGATCCGGAGAGTACGCTGGCCACGGAAGCATCTGTACACCTCGTAGAGCCTGTTGGGAGATGCGAGCAGTGTGTGGGCGGGCATTATCCTGCTGAAACAGAGCATTGGGCAGCCCCTGAAGGTACGGGAGTGCCACCGGCCGCAGCACATGCTGCACGTAGCGGTGGGCATTTAACGTGCCTTGAATACGCACTAGAGGTGACGTGGAATCATACGCAATAGCGCCCGAAACCATGATGCCGCCTTGTCTAGCGGTAGGGCGCTCCACAGTTACTGCCGGATTTGACCTTTCTCCACGCCGACGCCACACTCGTCTGCGGTGACTATCACTGACAGAACAGAAGCGTGACTCATCGGAGAACACGACGTTCCGCCATTCCCTCATCCAAGTCGCTCTAGCCCGGCACCATGCCAGGCGTGCACGTCTATGCTGTGGAGTCAATGGTAGTCTTCTGAGCGGACGCCGGGAGTGCAGGCCTCCTTCAACCAATCGACGGGAAATTGTTCTGGTCGATATTGGAACAGCCAGGGTGAATTGCACATGCTGAAGAATGGCGGTTGACGTGGCGTGCGGGGCTGCCACCGCTTGGCGGCGGATGCGCCGATCCTCGCGTGCTGACGTCACTCGGGCTGCGCCTGGACCCCTCGCACGTGCCACATGTCCCTGCGCCAACCATCTTCGCCACAGGCGCTGCACCGTGGACACATCCCTATGGGTATCGGCTGCGATTTGACGAAGCGACCAACCTGCCCTTCTCAGCCCGATCACCATACCCCTCGTAAAGTCGTCTGTCTGCTGGAAATGCCTCCGTTGACGGCGGCCTGGCATTCTTAGCTATACACGTGTCCTGTGGCACACGACAACACGTTCTACAATGACTGTCGGCTGAGAAATCACGGTACGAAGTGGGCCATTCGCCAACGCCGTGTCCCATTTATCGTTCGCTACGTGCGCAGCACAGCGGCGCATTTCACATCATGAGCATACCTCAGTGACGTCAGTCTACCCTGCAATTGGCATAAAGTTCTGACCACTCCTTCTTGGTGTTGCATTTGCTCTGTCAGTCAGTGTATTTATCTGGGCCGTAATAGAACCTGGCTGTCTGGTGTGCTCAAGATCCAAGTTAATATGGAAATTTCGTATTCAAATCCCGATCAATCCTATTTGCTGTCTGTATAGCCTGTTGGTCAATTCTCTACCAAAAGCTAATATGAAACTTGGACGCAGGAAGCATGTCCACATGTTTACAAATCCTTATACAGTTTATATCGTTTTACCTGGTCCGTTTATTGCCAATATTAATTTGTTAACAGCTTTATTGAAACTTGTGTCTCGGCGGGCGAGATGGAATGGGACACAAAGCGGAACTTCATAGCAGCGCAAATGACGCGCGAAGTATCGGCTTGATAGACACCACAAGTTCCTTTTCTCCTTTCTGTTAGAATCTGGGCGCTGTCAGAGTGATGGATGACGTACACTCCGTTATTGATTCCTTCCCGGCCGTTCCGATTGCCTCTTCTCAGACCTTAGAAAAGATTTTAGTTAATAGTTTAGTGGGAGTCACTTCCCGCCTCATCTCCACGTTTCAATACACTTCGCCTTTCACAAGCAATATTTTAGATACTTTCCGCGTGATAGAAATCTTATTCGAGTTACGTTCTTCCATCAGAAGTAAAAAGTAAACTCGTATGCAGTTCTTTTCAGGCACAGAGTTGCAAGTACCACATACCAGACCTCCTGCCATTCTAAAAAATCTCTAGCAGTTCCGGGAATCGAACCCGGGCCCAGAGCATGGCAGGCAATAGCCCTAACCGTTCCGCTACGGACGCGTATACCAGAGGTTGGATCATGGGAGATCACACGTGTCTTTAAAACGAACGGCTTGGTTACCAAAACAAGTACAGCCATGTTCATAACAAACTGCGTGGGTGCTTACACGAGCCGTGAGCTAACAATGGACAATGGGCGTCGTTTAACATTGTCTTTGTAGGTTTCTTTCTTTGTTGATCCGTTTACCCTCCAGGGTTGGTCTTCCCCTCTCCCACCTCTACTGCCTGAAGAGCAGTGTCCTGGAGCGTGAGACTTTGGGCCGGGCGATACAACTGGGAAGAAGGACCAGTACCTCGCTCAGGCGTCCTCACCTGCTATGCTGCATCTTGTGGTGGGATGGTGGAGATCGGAAGGGATGGACAAGGATAAGGGAAGGAAGCGACCGTGGCCTTAAGTTAGGAACCATCCCGACATTTGCCTGGAGAAGAAGTGGGAAACCACGGAAAACCACTTCGAATATGGCTAAGCTTGGAATCGAACCTCCATCTACTTAGTTGACCTACCGAGGCTGAATGGACCCCGTTGCAGCCCTCATACCATTTTTCAAATTTCGTGGCAGACTCTGGAATCGAACCCGAGCCTCCGGGGGTGGCAGCTAATCACACTAACCACTACACCACAGATGTTTGTACGTTTACATGACTTTTATAGTGCATACGTTGTAGGAATGTAAACACTTTCTTGGAACTTTATCCATTCAACGTCCGGCTCCATGACTAAATGGTTAGTGTGCTGGCATTTGGTTACAAGGGTCCCGGGTTCGATTTCCGGCATGGTCGGCAATTTTAACCATAATTGGTTAAATCGGTTGGCACGGGGCTGGGTGTATGTGTCGTCTATCATTTCATCCTCATCACGACGCGCAGGTCGCCTACGGGTCCCAACTCAAAAGACCTGCACCTGGCGAGCCGAACTTGTCCTCGGACACTCCCGGCACTAAAAGCCACACGCCAACGCATATAAATTAACTTCGTAACATTTACAATGAATGTAAATTTGAAACTTACTAAAGAAATGCCACAACTTAAATATATTCATGCAGAGAAAACTGAATTTTAATACGCTGTGAAGATTGAACATACATACAAGAATTTAAAATAATAGTATTAAATAATAAGTATAATTTATAAGTTTATTCTTTCTCAGAACAGTGAGGAATGACAAAGCACACAATTTGCTCATAAAGTGGTCTCTCACTCGACAACATGGTACCGGCCACAAAGTTCACAGACACAACGAGATTCGGGCTCGTGGAAAAATTTCTACTTGCAGACCAGTGGCGGCTCGTGGGGTGTAAGTTTGATGCAGCCCAATACTCGCATCTGCAGTAAACGTGTACATTTTGAATAAGTGTGTTGGATAATCGAGCTAGGAGGAAATAAGGGATCGGGGTGATCTTTTGGTAAGATAATGGTCTACAAATATCCGCTGTATAATGTTCATGCACTTACTTTAAAAAGCACAATGTAACTATAACATTAACTAAAAAAACAAATATTACTCACATTCGGTAACGTCTATTGCGTGTACGTTAAATCTATTCTTCGGTCCTTTGAAGCAATAAACTTGTCAATGATATCATCGTAAAAGGGCATTGTATCCATCAAGTCGCTGAGCAGTGACTTCTGCAGGGATTTGGCTGCCAGCGCAGTCAACCTCTTCTGCGATGTTGAATTCCTTAAGTAGGGTTTTTCCGCTTAAGGCACGAAAAACTTCTCTCTACTGAGGAGCTGGTAGACGGTATGGTAAGTATTAAACAAAATAATTTATACGCTTCTTTGAAAACGTCCGTGTGTTCATTTTTATTGAGCGACAGAATTATTTCCTCCAAACTGGTATTTTTGTAGGTGGAATCAGAATAGATAAACTGAAGTTCATTTTTTAACCTGTGTGTGTCAAATGTCGTGAGATGAGAGATTTTTAAGTTCTCTAGAGCATCAAGAGGGATGATTTTAGAAAATTCTTCAAACTTAGAGCTACAGTATCTCCTAAGCAAAGAAATTGGAGCTTCTGCATATCTTGAAATCTTGTATCAATCTCTACGGAGACTAAATCCAGTATCTGAAAATAAAGCACTCGATACTTTGGAAAAATTTCACTTTCTGTTTTTAAACCAGAATGTCTTTTTAGTGCAATTTTGGTTTCTTCTCATCCGTACGAAAATAGGTTTTAAATAGGTTTAATAGTTGCCGTGCGGTGCTTATTTTTGAGAGGCAGAAGTAAACGTCCAGAGACTTCTTTTGGAGCACGTTAAATAATATATTAGCAAGCTCAAAATGTCATTGAATACTATTAATTAAAATGTGAACTGGAAGCTATTGAAGTTATTAAACAACCCCTCTGATTGGCGAATGGTTTTTTTCGTCTGACTGAGGATCGTACATGAGTCTTTCAAAAATTTCTTTCAATCCCTCCCACTCCTCGACAACCACGCTCAAAAGTTTCCCATGTGACGACCAACGTGTATCAATCCACACCAGATGGTATTCGCTTCGCAATTACTGAATCAGCGATGAAAGTTCTTTCGGCTGATGAATGAAAAAATCAAGGAATAGAGTGCACTCTTCTGTTTTTTAAACGAATATGTTTTAAACAGAAAATATAGGGATGCAGAAAATGATAGACAATTGTTTTGAGACATGTTAGTGCAGCCGGGCTGTACCTGATGCACTTGAAAAGCCTCTACTGTTGCAGACTCCATGGAAAACAAGCATTTCATGTTAAAATACACCTATATTCACAAAAAACATAACACCTTGAAATACTAGAGATTGGGAGTTGATATTCACAGGACATGTTCATTATTATGTTCTGCAGAAACGATTAGCATATCAGTCACCTAAGTTCAGCATGTGTCCTGTTGCCTAGTAGGCACTGGGTTCTCCATGAGCACTGATAACTTGTTCCATGCGTGATGGCATAGACGCCTATAAGGCGCGAATGGCGTCCTGGAGTATAGCCATGCATGCTTGCATTCACCTGGTTCCACAGTTCATCTTTGGTGGTTGGCATTGGGTCTCAGCGTCGCACCCGTCGTTTCATCATATCCCAAACATTTTCTATTGGCGACAAGTCCGGTGATCTGGCGGGCCAGGGCAACAGTCTGACATCCTGTGACAACAAGAAAGCACGTGTTCGTGCAGCAACATGCGGTCGCGCAGTGTCCTGCTGAAATATGGCGTCTGGGGTGTCGTGCAGAAACGGTATGACTACGGGTCACAGGATGACATTCACGTAGGTCAAACTAGCCACAGTGTCCTGGACACGCACCAGCTGTGATTTGTGGTTGTACACAATAGCACCCACACCGTAAGGCTTTGAGTTGGCGCTGTATGTCTTGTGCGAATGCAGTCAATGTGATGCCTCTCCCTCTGTATGCGGCGAACCAAAATGCGGCCATCATTTTCAAACAAACAGTACCTGGATTCGTTCGAAAACACTATCTGCTGCCACTCCTGTCCCCGGTGACGTCGTTCCATACACCATGCAGTCTAGCATGTCTATGCACATTAGTCAAAGGTAGGCGGAGAAGTGGACGACGCGCCGGTAACCCAGACCGTAATAAACGGCGATGGACTGTCACTCCTGATAGTGTACGATGTGTTACACTGTTCCAGTGTTGCGCCAGAGCCGAGAAGGACGCATGTCTGCCCTGAAATGTCATTCGGTTGAGGAGTCTATATTCTCGGGGGTTGGTCTGGGTGGTGCAACCAGACCCATCTCGTCGTGTTCTATGACCTTCTGTACACACCCGTTGCACTGCCGACACACTTCGTCCCACATGAGCAGCAATTTCCAGGATGGATGCATCACGTTCTTTCATGCCAATAATGCGCCCTCTTTCAAACTCACTCATTTGACGGTACGGTTCTTGCATACGTCTGCGAGGCATCCTGCACGTCTGCTCATGTCACACTGATCCATTACCTTCGGTTTATAGCGACAACGAGATTCGCAAGCACATTTTACCAGTCGCTGGTGGTGGTGCACCTTGAACCTGAGGGCCGACGTGGTTCAAATGCTAATCATTTCTTCAGAACATACTAATACACATGTCCTGTGATCGATCGACCGATAACACAAACCCATCGAGTCTCGCACATAAGGGTACTACTCACAAGCAACGCTGACCCATGGTGTTCCTCACGTAATGGTACTAATCACAAGTAGTCTCACGGTTCTAAAATCATTTCCCTTTGGTCGCCCTTTTTAATCGTCTCTTACGACAGGCAGGGGATACCGTGGGTGTACTATTCATATGCGTCCCCCACCAACAGGTTGTGTGTTTGGTCCGCGAGAGCTATTCTATTTCGCTCAAGTCCGTCGGCCCCCCTATTCGGCACGTGAGAGTATCACCTCTTCCTCTGCTATGTGAGCGTAGTAGGTTTGTGGCAAAAACACTTAATAAGCACTATGGCATACCTTTAAACACTTAATAAGTGTTATAATTCTAGTTTCGACAGACTTAAAGACTTGACAATTAAATTAACTGATGCAACACTGAAACAAAGAACAGTTTCCTTCTTAACAAATTTTGCTAGTCGATAAATAGGAGTTCTTGGCCGTACCGAATAGAGCGAATGCAGAATGTACACACGGCCGGGGATACGAAACTCATAACATAACTTGGGAACAAATGCAGACAGTTTGTAAATTGTGAGCTATGTATCACGATCGCCCTAAATTGCATTCGCAGAAATTGAGAAAGCAAGCCCAGTCTACGTGTTAGATTACTTAACCTCATTCTCTCAGCGGAGAATCTAAACAGAACTTCATATGCTTCAGTTACATTTCTCGTTCTGTTTTCCAGCCATTTATTTTTGAAAGCCATAAAAGGAATAAGAAAAGTGTAGCTCTCGGCTTACAATAACAAGAGATATGCCGCGTACAAATTCAAACAATTTACATATGGAACTGAGCTCTGATTCGCAGCCAAACCGTGCAAAACTCGATGTGGATCTTTCTAAAGCAAAAGAATAGGGTTAAATCACGGTTAAAATGGACGAAACGTGAGGCAAATGAAGTCTTATATCCACTATAACAACGAGCTCCACGGCTCGCAATGAAGTCGGCTCCCGTCTCCATACCACACCTCTATCCCCATCTTGATCCCTGTGTCACGCTCTTATTCCAAAGATCCGTCCTCCGAGTCATCAATCGCCTACATAGACCCTCACTTAATCCAGCACCCGTCCACAAACGCTGTACATCTCGATTGATACGTTGTTGAATCAATATGCACGCTTAGTAGTTTAACGTCGCACTGACACATCGGAAGGTAGGATTGCGAGAATAGTGGCCCTGGTACAGCCCCGGCATTTTCCTGGTGTGAAAATGGGAAACCACGAAAAAATATCTTGAGGGATACCGACGGTTCGGATTCCAACCTACCATCCACCGCATGCAATCTGGCACCGTGGTTAGCCTGCTGGTGGAAACCATTTTCACCATCAGAATGTTGGTAGGAAAGGTGGTGGTGTGCGAAAAGCCTGGATTCAGTTCCAAACGTCTGCGGAGTGTTGATATGGAGTGAAGGAGTATTGCGCTGTTGATGGTGATTTGTCCGGCGGATGGAGACGTTCGGCCTTGAGCAGACCCCTCGGTGTTACTTGACAGGAGTAGGCTAGGTGCCAGCACCGAATTTCACCCTCTCCCTTCCTACTATCATATATCACCTCATTCATTTCGTCTCATTAACTCCTCTGATGTAGTTGACGTCAGGAAGGGTATGTATGTTTGGTCCTCAGCCCTAAGGCAGGTTGAATCCTCAAGAGGTCCGCCATCAGCTGTCATAGATGGCCTAGGCATCACTGAAGAGGCGTACTAGGGAAATGAGGAGTGAGGTAGTTTCCCATTGCTTTCCTCACCGAGCCAGAAGTTGCTATTACATATCAGTCTGTCAAGCCCACTGTAAAGCATGCATCATCCGACCCTATGACCAAAATTTTCACACCATTCATAGCGAGAACTGGCATAAGGAATGGCATTACTAGCATCGCTCATACCTCAGTCACTTTCATATTGTCAAAGCCAAGGATAAAACTGAGACAGGTCAATGAAAGTAACAAAACTGCTCTAGCCCACATCAAAAGACATAGAGCACTGTAAACACTAGGTCCCACCAGCAAAGGGATAATAATAATAATAATATAATAATAATAATAATAATAATAATAATAATAATAATAAGAAGAAGAAGAAGAAGGCGCAGTTGCTGCCGCCCTGCTTCGTGAGGTATGGAGAATGTTGCAGTCTGAGCTCTTTCTTTGGGTGGAGACGTGCACAGGGAAGGAGAACGAACTTCAGCCAAGTCTCCCAACCGTGACAATGAAGGTGAGCTGAGGCAAGGGCGGCTGTGGACATTTTACTGTATGTAGATGTCAGTCATCTCTAACGAGGGTGAAAACCTTTATGAATTTGAAAAACGAACAGAGGAGGTTAGAAACATGTGTGAACAGGGATTGATTCTGGACTATTTTGGTAGGAAGCAGTAATTGTGTAATTTTCCATGTGGAATAAATAAATGTGTGTTAATGTTGTAAATAATAGCAGTAATTACTACCTGCCTGTACCCTTCTCCTGGTCAGAGCATGAGCGGGAGTGTAGCATCAACAGACCTTTATCTGAGGTAAGGACTTCATACCGACCCCGTAGAGAAACATGACGGATGAGCTTTGGACTTTGTTACTCCATATTTGGGTCATCACTCCATAGATTTTCGATGCGACGTTCCATATCTCCCCTTGTCGTGCTAAACTCTGCTTGTAGTGCACTCTACATCTACTCTCATGTGTTTTTCATATTCATATTGTGGCTTACAACCATCATTCATGCCCTCTTCACTTCCCTACAAAACCAATTGAACAGGTCCTGGGTGTCTTATGATGTGTCGTATTTTTTTTCTATCGAAACTTCTCCGCCCACCAATTCGATTCAATATCACTTCATTTATAATCCGATCCATCAATGTTACTTTCAACTTTCTCTTGTAACACCAAAGGCTCCTTGCAAATGTTTCACTTCGTACATAACCAATCTCTTCAGAAACATATTTTGACGTGACACGTCTTATAAATCTCTACGAGTGTGCGTACGGCGATCTAACGAAGCTATGTATTCCAAACATTCCTTTAGAAGTCGCCATCTTCGAATAAATGACATCATAGCCGTCAATCATGTATCACGGCGAGCGAAAACCAGGATAACTCGACTCAAAATCGTAGAAGTTCGAGAGTGTTCACGTCGTAAGGGACAAAATCATCAAACAAATTCATTCAATGATGGTTAAAAGGAAATTGAGAGATAGACTATAAGTTATGAAATATTGAAAAATGTTTGTGTTTTGGAGAAAATGTTAAAAGAAGAAAGTGAATACAATCAGAAATAGGTCACAGGATAACAGAGTTTTGAGTTCTAAATAAAAAGAGCCCAGAATGTCATCCACCGAAGACGTTTCCCTATTGTAATGACACTCTGCTCTGTGGCATATGGAAGGGAATGGTTAAAGGCCAACATTGTAGAGAGGAATAAGCCAAAATCACACACTCACTTCAAAACTAAGGAGTCCACTGTGGTCTTGGTCCAACGTGTTGAAGACGTAGTGCGCGTACGCTCCCGTGTTGGCTGAAACACGACAAACAGTCATCAGGTTACTCCAATAATAATAATAATAATAATAATAATAATAATAATAATAATAATAATAATAATGTCAGAACCCTTCGACATTCAAACAAGCGTGATACAAGGTGATGGACTCTCCTATTCTGTTCAACGTCGTCCTTATGGTTATGGAAGAATGAGAGAAAGAAATCAAGAAATGTGAGTTTTGGAAGCCAATGCGATTGGGCTTTCCCAAAGATAACTTCTCCGTACCATAGCTTGCTTTTGCAGATGATCTGGCGGCGATAATAACAGAGGATGAGGAGACTGCCGTTAGGCCTAAACAGTTCGAGATACTTAAGAAAAGTGCAGAAAAGGTGGGACTAATGATATCGTTCGAGAAAACTAAATTGTTATGTTCAAAGACGGATATCAAGAGCTTGAGAACAAAATACGGTACAATTCTCAGAGTCCCTTACTTTAAATACGTCGGAGAATTTATCGAACCGGCAAGCCTTGAAAAGATCTCATAACAAACTCGTCTCCAAAAATGTAAAAGAGCAGTAGGGTTAGTCCGAAACAAAAACATCCATGACAAGACACACAGTCCTTTACGCAAGTGAAACATTGGCACTCAATAGAAAGCAAGAACTTCAAGAAATCATAAAAATAAGGGAGAAAGGTCATTAGGAAATCACAGGAGCAAGATACACCCAAGAAGGTTACAGGTTACAATCAGTCAAAACAAGAGAAAAGTTATCAAACATCGAAATAGGAAAAGACGAATGAAATTTTTGGGCCATTTGACTAGATTACTAGAAAATCGCTTGACAAAAAGGACAAAAAGGATTATGAGCCTCGCTTACGAACTCAACACACTGGCTTAACGAACTTCGAAAGGACCTCAAAAACGCAAACATAAGTTCAACAGACATTCTAGAAAGAGACGTCTTTCGACACAAAGTGAACAAGTTACATCAGAGCAAAGCCTTCTCGGAAAGAATGAAAGCGTATTGGGTCAAGAAGAAGAAGAACTGATTGAGTTATTTGCTTAACGTCTTCCAATATTAGGAGAATTAGCCAATAATAATAATAATAATAATAATAATAATAATAATAATAATAATAATAATAATAATAATAATAATAATAATAATAATAAAGTATCCGTGCCCGGTCAGCTTGCGTGGGGGTCTAGCTCTGAACTGAGTAGGAGTTAGGCATAACTATATGTAAGACACTGGGGGTGGGGCCCTCAACCCCGACACGGCGCGTCCCAATGGCTGATAGGGAAAGTTCCTGTAGATATGCAGGACAGGTGCGAATAAGGCGTAGTCAAATAAGCACCCGCGGATCAACTGAGGGAACAAGGAAAATGGTCAACGGCCTCGACGGCATAAGAGGATTCATCTCGATGGCGGAGAGGGCGGAAGAACTGACTGAAATCCACTTCGCGTCTGACTTGCGGCAAGCGGCAAAGTGGTCAGCGTCTGTTCATCAGAGGTGCGGCTGCAAATGTATGTTCTGGAACTATCCACTCCAGTCCTATGAAACTGGACTACGGTCCAATACTTGGATAATCAAGTACCATGAGGCGTGGCAGAAAACAAATTTGTACCCCAGGTGGTAACCAATCCACTGCTGACATTAGCAGCACAACCAGACTATCGGATTCTGGGGAGTCTGGCTGGACACGCAAACAGAGGGAGTCGGAGACCTCTGGCCAACTTCGCCCAAACAGCAAAACATTTTTCGGAACACTGAACATAAATTCTCTCTTGCGAGCAGGGAAGTTGTACGAACTAGAGCAAACCCTAAATGATCAAAAAATAGAAATACTGGCACTCCAAGAAACGAGGCTGACTGACGAACACGCAATGGATTTCGGGAACTACAGACTCTTCAAAAGTAAAACAGACAAACGGATTCTCAAAAACACACCCCACTTAGGAGTTGCATTTGCAGTCAAGAAGAGCATACTTAACTCAGTAACATGTGTGAAATGTGTAAACAATAGGCTAATGACAATCACCCTAAAGTGTGCAAACAAATCATACACACTGATCAATGCACATATGCCAGTCAATGAAGACAATAAAACAGATCGCGAGAAGGTAGACAAATCCTGGGAAATACTAGAAGAAACAGCATCAAAAATTCCTCAAAACCACGTCAAAATTCTGTTAGGAGATTTCAACGCTCAGCTAGGCAAGGAAAGGAAATACAGGAAAACAGTTGGAAAATTCCCAGCACATAAATGGACGAACCAAAATGGACGGAGATTAGTCGAATTCTGCAGGGCATTGAACCTTAAAGTTATGTCGACTCACTTCAGGAAGAAACCTTCTAAACAAATGACATGGAGATCACCCAACTCCCTCTTGGGCGAGTTTCAAATTGACCACGTGGCAATTTCGTACCCAAACCACGGAAAAATTATGAATGTCCAAGTAAGGAAGGGTGCAAACATAGACTCAGACCACTCTGACAAGAGTCAAACTACAGTTGATACCCCAAAGGTTCAGAAGAAGGAAGCAAATAATTCCGAAATTTGATACTAGTCAGATCCAGCCATCTCTCACCGAAGAATTAGAGAAAAAGCAGTCCAAATATTGGCAGCAACTCAAGACCAAACTAATTGAAACAGCACAAACACTGATTCCTCTGCAGAAAAGAAAAAAACACCCTTGGTGGAACGCAGACTGTGAACAAGCCATCCAATCCCGGCAGAATGCATACAATAAGTGGAACAGCAAAAAGTCCGATAAGAATCACATAATGTTTTTGGCAGTCAGGGAAGAGGCAGCGAAATTAATCCGACAGAGCAAAAGGAAATTCGAGAAAGATCAACTACTAGAAATTGAAAAGGACTTCAAAAAAACCACACACGAAATGTCTACAAGAACTTCAAAACAAAGCTAACAGGGTATCAGCCACAAAACCTTTGCTTTAAGAAATTAAATGGGCAATTTGCACTGAACAATCAAGAAAACTGCACCGAACTTGCAAGGTATTTTGAAGAAGTGCTTAACTGCCCAGAGCCAACACAAAGATTTCCACCGCAGGAACCTGACTTCACAAACCCAAATTCAGTACCACCGGATGAAGAAGAAATTACCAGACAGATAAAACGACTTAAAATGAATAAAGCTGCAGGTGAGGATGGGATCATAGCAGAAATTCTCAAATCAGCAGGCCCACATACTATAAAAGAATTCACCGGTATCATCCAAGAGATTTGGGAAACAGAACAAATTCCAGAAGATTGGAAAAGTGCACTAATTCATCCTTTACATAAGAAAGGAGACAGAACAGACGTAAATAACTACAGAGGAATCTCATTGGTATCTGTTGCCTACAAAATTTTATCTCAGTGCCTTCTCGATAGAGCCCAACAGCAACTAGAACCAAAAATTGGAGAATATCAAGCAGGTTTCAGACCAGGCCGTTCATGTCCAGAGCAAATTTTGAACCTAAAGTTAATCCTAAGGCATCAGAGAATTTGTAGCAAATATGTAGTTTGTACTTTTGTTGATTTCAAAAAGGCCCATGATTCAGTTGATCGTCAATCACTGTTTCAGATATTAAAAGAACAGGGTCTAGACCGGAAAACACTCGCAATTGTAAAAGAGACATTGACAGACACAAAATCTAAGGTTAAATTCATGGGGGAAATCTCAGACCTTTTTCCGATCAAAACAGGAGTAAGACAGGGAGATGGGCTCTCTCCACTACTATTCAACTGCGTCCTTGAAAAGGTAATACAGGAATGGCGCAAACAGAAGCCTGTCCTCAAGATTGACCAACCAATCACTCTTGGTAGGGGCAAATTAGCAGTAGACTGCTTGGCATTTGCGGACGATCTGGCAATCTTAACTCGTGACGTTTCAGCAGCCATAAACCAGATCGAACTCCTGAAAGAAACAGCGGAAAAAGTCGGCCTCCAAATATCGTTTGAAAAAACTGAATACATGACCTCCAGCAAAGAACCCCCTAAATTCATAGAGACAAAATATGGCAAAATAAAACGGGTCCAGCAATTGAAATATCTCGGTGAAATAATTCAGGAGAATGGAATGGAAACAAAAGCCAATGAAGTTAGATGCCAAAAAATGGAAACTGCGTATAGACTCACCCAAAATACCTATATCAAAAAGTGTCTCTCCAAGCATGCAAAACTAAGACACTATAATACAGTTATAAAACCAGAATGCCTCTATGGATCAGAGACACTAATTTTGAACAGGAAAACTGATCTAGAAAATATTCAGAAAAAGGAACTCAAGATCATTAGAAAAATTTGAGGCCCAAAACTCGTAGATGAACAGTACCGCCTTAGAGGGAAACAGGAAATCAAACAATTTTCTAACATTCACAGCGACATCAGAAAACGCAGATTAAGATTCTTTGGACATATAAAAAGGATGAACCCAGATAGACTTACCAAGCAAATAGTTGAATTTTATGAAAACCGAAGTAAAGCCAAAACGGACACAATAAAATGGATTGGCGAAATTAAAACAGATCTAAAACTGGCAGGAATTACACCTGAAGACATCCAAAGCCGGGTTATCTTCAGAACCAAAGTTCATAAGTGGCAAGTTGACCAAGAGGAAAAACCAAAGAAGAAGACCGGAACAACATGGTCTCGAAGGAAGTGTGGGCACAAAGAGAGGCAAATGCCTGTCTCTAAGTACTTTGCGTAGTCCTAATGGGCTCATTCGCAATATATATACAGTATATGGCGACCAGTGTTCCTGCCCGTCTTCTCCAACAGAACCAAAGACTGAGACTTTCACACCTTCCCCTCTACATTCCTTAACACACTATACTACCAACCAACGCAGAAATGCGCAATAGTGATTACATTCCTCCGTATAGGTTGGTGTCAGGAAGGGCATCCGGCCGTAAAACAGGGCCAAATCCACGTGTGCGACACAGTTCGCACCCGCGACCCCACGGGTGTGAGAAAAGTGGTAGGAGAAGAAGTGTGTTTACATGTACTGTAATGTTTACTTATAGAAATAGAAAAATGTAAGTCCGCCTCTGTGCTACTGAAGGGATAATCAAATAAACTCCATCCCATTATTTAAATAAGCCAATAAATACTCGAATGAGTTTCAAATATCATTCAGTTGTATCGAATAGAATATTCGGATGCGTCATGATTCAATTTTTCGGTTTAAGTGTGTCGGATGGATAATAAGCGAAGAGATGAACTCTTTTGAAAAATAGAAACACACCTTTTTCCAAACGTTCAAACTAAGTGAGTGAATTAACATCACTTTACACTCCATTATTTTGAAAGCATTCACTATTCAATTGCCTCATTCATTCGGATGAATAATCGAAAAATAATTGAATGGGAAATATAATCGAATAAGCGATTATTTTGTATTCGAGTATCCCATCACTACTCTGTGGTGTAGTGATTCGCGTGATTAGCTGCCATTCCCGGAGGCCCGGGTTCGATTCCCGGCTCTGCCACGAAATTTGAAAAAGTGGTACGAGGGCTGGAACGGGGTCCACTCAGCCTCGTGAGGTCAACTGAGTAGAGGTAGGTTCGATTCCCACCTTAACCATTCTCGAAATGGTTTTCCGTGGTTTCCCACTTCTCCTCGTTCCGACTCGTTGGCTGAATGGTCAGCGTACTGGCCTTCGGTTCAGAGGGTATTGGGTTCGATTCACGGCCGGATCAGGGACTTTAACCGTCATTGGGTGTTTGTGCTGTCCGCAACATCCCTGCAACTCAAACACTACATATACCACTATCCTCCACCACAATAACACGCAGTTCCCTACACATGGCAGATGCCGCCCACCCTCATCGGAGGGTCTGCCTCACAAGCGCTGCACTTGGCTAGAACTAGCCACACGAAATTATCATTACTTCTCCTCCACGCAAATGCCGCGATGCTACCTTACTTAAGGACTCGGCCGCTTCCTTCTCTCCTCCTTGTCTATCCCTTCCAATCTTTCCATCCCCCACAAGGTCTATGTTCAGCATAGCAGGGGAGGCTGCCTAGCCGAGGTACTGGTCCTCCTTCCCAGTTGTATACCCGATCCAAAGTCTCACGCTCCAGGACACTGCGGTAGAGGTGGGGTCCCTCGCTGAGTCCCAGGGAAAAACCAATCCTGGAGGGTAAACAGATTGAGAAAGAAAGAAAGAAAGAAAGAAAGAATGAATGAATGAATGAATGAATGAATGAATGAATGAATGAATGAAT
This sequence comes from Anabrus simplex, assembly GCF_040414725.1. Lineage (NCBI taxonomy): Eukaryota > Metazoa > Arthropoda > Insecta > Orthoptera > Tettigoniidae > Anabrus > Anabrus simplex. Next base: position 240,826,786 of record NC_090272.1, on the reverse strand, counting down.
GAATGAATGAATGAAGAAAAATGTAACATTTCTTCATTGCTAAATTTTGTAATCCATATTTTTCTGTCATTTGTACATTCGAGTTCTTATACTATTCAGGATCTTCCAGGCAGGCCAAGTTTGCGAAATATGAGCTGGAGCTCCTACCGTTGGCGGATTTCATTTGGATAGTGTGGACTCTCAGAAGATAGGGTTATGCCAGAATGCCAAATGTGGTGCAGTTCAAGAGATCTTAAGCATCTGTTTCACTGTCCAAAGTGCCCTGTGGAAACCCAACTTGAAGAATTTGCTACAGTCAGTGATGAAGCTGCTTCATACTGGAACGCTTTCAATATTTGAGGTCACTTGAATATGATCAACTTCATTATCAAATAAGCGCACTGAATAGGTCTACTATTTCTTAAAATTGTAAATACATCGCCAATCCAAATATGCATCATTTAGCTATAGATCACAAGTTTCTTATTAAATAAAATAAAATAAATAAATAAATAAGAAATAAAAAGAAAAACAAATTACTATAAATCTATCTCTCGCTCATGGCCATCCATCACAGCTACTAATTCCAGATGATCACCAGCTGCTAGGTAACACTGTCTGGCGATCCGTCTGTACCTTCCATAACAGCCTGCACGGTTGCTAGGTAACACTGTCTGGCGATCCGTCTGTACCTTCCATAACAGCCTGCACGGTTGCTAGGTAACACTGTCTGGCCATCCGTCTGTACCTTTCATAGCAGCCTGCACGGTTGCTAGGTAACACTGTCTGGCCATCCGTCTGTACCTTTCATAGCAGCCTGCACGGTTGCTAGGTAACACTGTCTGGCCATCCGTCTGTACCTTTCATAGCAGCCTGCACGGTTGCTAGGTAACACTGTCTGGCCATCCGTCTGTACCTTTCATAGCAGCCTGCACGGTTGCTAGGTAACACTGTCTGGCCATCCGTCTGTACCTTTCATAGCAGCCTGCACGGTTGCTAGGTAACACTGTCTGGCCATCCGTCTGTACCTTTCATAGCAGCCTGCACGGTTGCTAGGTAACACTGTCTGGCCATCCGTCTGTACCTTTCATAGCAGCCTGCACGGTTGCTAGGTAACACTGTCTGGCCATTCGTCTGTACCTTTCATAGCAGCCTGCACGGTTGCTAGGTAACACTGTCTGGCCATCCGTCTGTACCTTTCATAGCAGCCTGCACGGTTGCTAGGTAACACTGTCTGGCCATCCGTCTGTACCTTTCATAGCAGCCTGCACGGTTGCTAGGTAACACTTCCGTCACGCACATTTTCAGGCGACCCTCAGCCGTAAGACACAGTTATGTCAAACTGCTGATAGGAGCTACTGTATTACTTTTCTTGAAAAGGACAACACTCGAAGGGTATGATGGGAGATTACATTTGGGGATTTCTTCGCGAAAGTTCACTGGAACACAAACGGACGTTGAAGCCATGTAAATCCCAAATGGTTTTCTCAATTTTTGTTCCTCTGTGTTTCTTCTTTGTTTGTTTGTTTGTTTGTTTGTTTGTTTGTTTGTTTGTTTGTTGTAATCCTACCTTATTTCTATGTACACGCAAGTACTTTGTCAACAGGTAGTCAGCTGATTTACCGTATATTCAAACTCAGTGATAAGGTCGGTTGTGTCGTCAGTGTAAGAACACCGTGTGTTGAAATGCAATAAACTTACCCTATTTCGAAGTTCTTTCACCCACAGTTTGAACTCAATTTTTACCTCAGCTTATTACCGCTCTTTAGACAGGGCAACAAATTTTCCTAAAAGCTGTCGAATATGTTGCTTCAAACACTTGTGCAATAAGGATTCTAAAAATAAACAAGACTGCGTACTGAAATGGAAAAGACTGGTGTGGACCATTGTTTGGAACTGCCAATGTTTACCTAATTAAAATGAGTGGTTGTCAACTAAAACGTTATTTACCCATCAATTCGTGTTTTTAGACAGTGTAAACGCCTTTGTTTAACGGAAAATGTTGAAATATATATAAAAAATAGGCATTTTAAAAATAAGGTTATAAAAATGTATTAGACGCTCCGCGTCGCTTCTACCAAGGGAGTAGCCAAGGGGGGTTGCTGGGGGTTAGAAGCCCCCCCGCCATGGAAATTTTACAAAGGAAAATAAACAAGTGAAAGTCGAATCAATGAGTTGGCTCTTCGGAACATCACAGAGTTAATATTACAAAACCAATAGATCTCTTGAATGTATTTTCTAAGAAGCCTCAAAAGTTGGATTTTAGATTGCAATATGAACATACTATTGACCTAGATGTATGATTCTTAAGCCAAGGGTTCCTCCAGACTACCTGTAGCCTAGGAGGCCCGAAAGAGTGCATGTATGAGTGTCACTGATACAAGTGAAATATTCAGACTGCAGTACACTACAAAAATCTTACGTGAAAATACAGAACAAGTATGGGGGAACTCTTTCGGACATCCTAGGCTACAGGTAGTCCGGAGCAACCCTTCGGTTAAGTGTCTGCAGGCAATCAGCTCCTCATTTCATTTCATAGTACGAACCATAATGAAGACTCTGTGCAAAGTCCTCGGCCTTTCTTCCCCGTGATTTTTCCTTCCAGCAGATTGGTAAGAAAGGTATTGTGTCGCAAGGTGCGGCCAGCGAATTGAATTCTCTTCTTCTTTGTATCGTTAGCATCAGTTCTCTCCTCCATTGAATTTCTTCCAGAACGCTTTTGGTAGTTCTCTTTTCATTCCATTTAATCCTTAGTATTCGTCTCCAGACCCACATCTCAAACGCTTCCAGTCGTTTAAAATCCTGAACTTTGATTGTCCAAGGTTCATAGCGATACAATAGGACACTCCACACTAACGAAGTCCGGCTCCATGGCTAAATGGTTAGCATGCTGTCCGTTGGTCACAAGGGTCCCGGGTTCGATTCTCGGCAGAGTCGGGAGTTTTAACCATCATTGGTTAAATTTGCTGCCACGGGGACTGGTTCATCATCATTTCATCCTCATCACGACGCGCAGGTCACCTACGGGCGTTGCACATGGCGAGCCGAACACTCCCGGCACTAAAAGCCACACGCTATTTCATTTCATTTATACTAAAGAAATAACAAATTTCTTCATAATTCAAAAATATAAGTTTGCACTGATTAAAATATTTCTCTTATTACTAAACGCCTATTTGGCAAGTGTTAATTGCCTTTTAATCGTTTTGCTGCATAAAAAATGAATGTTCTGACCACAAGAGCAAATCAGGACCATTATACGACTGATTTGTCTTCATTTTAGGACAAAATGAGCCAGTCACACACAGGGAGAACCGAGCAACTTGTGGTAGCCTGCAGCCAGGCAATGGGCGGGTGATCAGCTAATCCGAGACAAAACTGATTGAAGTGCAGAGGAAATGATTTGCCGGAAGAGGGGGGTGGGGAGTGGGAGAGAGATTATATTTTGTGTCAAGCTTGTAAATAGTCCTTCCCTTCCTTTACCCAATACCCTAAATTTTCGAGGGATGAGAACGTTTCCCCTTTATTCTTCAGTAATAGCTGCGAGCGGACTGGAAATCTATCCTCTTGTAACAAGAAAAAATAATGATAATTACCATGGCCAACTCAACTCCTAGTTGCGCAGCATTTTGAAACAGAGGAAGTGTGTTTCATGTCTCAGGAATGCATGACGTGGCAACGGCGCCGGGCAGACGGAGAGATATATGCTAAGGATTCAAGTAGCTTGAAAAAAGAAAAAAACACCTTACACGTGCTTCATAGAGTTTGGCGTTATACCCACAATGGAACTAGTTGGAATGGTGGTTATTGTTTTAAGGGGAACCATCTCCTCTTAACTCTGACCAGGAATGGCTCCTAACCTTCAAGAACCCCGTGTACAATAGACTACAATCACAGTATCCTCAACTTGTCGTTATAAACCACAGGTTCCCTAGCTCAGTCTGACATTGCTCTGTATGTGACCTCACCTGGTCACGATCACGATGATATTAGGTTTGCAAGTTCCTGCCTTCCTCTATTCTTCTCTTCTTGTTTCTCTTCTGTAAGTGACCCTTCTCTTCTGATGAGACGTGAGGAAACAATCACCGCCACTTACAGCGAGGGTCTCTAACACTTTGGAAGTGCGAAGAGCTGCAAGAGGGAGCTAGATGCAGTTAATGTCAGACTCAGCTAGGAGACTTGTGGTCGCCATTCCACGTTAACAATCCTGGGGACCACATTCTCTTACAACAGACGGTGGATACGTGAGTGTACACCTTCTTCTTCTTCTTCATCATCGCGTTCGTTGTTTGGAATTACGACTGTCTCTTCCTCTCGATCTTCCCTTATATAATTACTGGGGGGAGGGTGCCTCATGATAGGACAGCTTCTTGATCTTAACAACCCTACAGTTGTTTTTCTTTCACATCCCGGTCAAAGCCTCCTCATTGCGTGTTCTGATACGAAGCATGCGATGGTAAAGCCACTTTCATGGTGCCTCTTGTCATAGTCTAGGACTCGCACACGTAGCGCCCCCAGTGCTCGTTGACGCCGCTGCCTCTCGGCCCTTTGTATTGGACCCACAGACCGGGATGTATGGCAGGCCCTATGCTCACAGTCATGTATTTGATCTAAGGAAGTTTAGACCAAGATTTCGCACGTCTTCAGCACTTTCGAAAAGATCTGCTGCAGCTTCTCCACGCTGTTGGCCATAAGAACAGTGTCGTCAGCTATATCATGCAGAGTCTCTCTGAAGCAGGTATCTGAGTAGAAGCTGAACCAGAATACAACCTCGCCTCACACCTCATTTCATTCTGACTTCGTTCGTGAGTCGCTGTCCTACTTGAATACGGGCTATTATTCATCTTAAGAGGAAGTTCGTGGTGATTAGTGTTTTACGAGGGAGTACAACTGGGCAACCGTAATTTATTAACACTCATCAGAGGGAAAAACAGAAACTTCGAAAAATGAAGATATCGGCCAAGCAAAGGCAAGGACCACGGAGACCGTTAAAATGAAAGACTCCCTAGGCCTCGAATGCTCTAATAGCGTCGGGGTCGGAAAAGAACAAGAGCTGACCACGGAGGTCGCATGGGATAGATGAAAGTGAGGAGTCTGGCACAAGTAAGGGGAAGTCATACCAGGACTCAACTAAGGGTTCCGTAGTCGCCAACCCACGCTCCCAAGTTGAGAGCTCTTGGGGCCCCTTTTAGTCGCCTCTTACGACAGGCAGGCGTTGCCATGGTTGTTATTCTACTGCCCCCACCCATTGCGGGCAACTTTAAGAGGGAGTACCTATAAGGAGATAAACATCCAAAAAACAGAGGGAAGTTGACCGAAGAAGTGGATAAAGAAAAGAAGGGATTTGCGTCTGCCCACAGAAGGTCGCTCATCTTCATGAAGTTGTTCCCCGAGCGACTGTTGTTGTGTCGTCGTGACTCCTTTAGTAATTTTAAAGACATACAAATCTGAATTTAAATGAAAAAATATGAAAATTAATATTCCTTAAATACAATACTCAATCGTTGGACCTTGTACTCACACTTGGTTCTTACCTGCTTACTTATACATACGTTATTTGATGGGCGCGAGCTGCAACTCAGTGCAGCAATAAGAGAACGAGATTCTTGAATATCTCTAGGGTGTGGGGTAATGAGCTTACTTTTGACAACATACCATATAAGTTCTGGGAAAAGGAGATTGGCGTTCGGTTTCGCCATTAAATTTGAGGTTATCTAATTCTGTCATTAAAATAATACGATAAATTCATTTGATAGAACAAAATATTCTTTAAATTGTATAGAAAAAATAGTAAGTCTTGCTGCGATAGAACAGATGAGAATATAAAATTGTGACATTGCAACTGAAAGAAACTAGGTATGAGTTTGAATTCTTCTTGACCGGACATTTAACAATTATACACGAAATTTATCCCTCACTGGTTCACTTGATTGTACCTTCAACACTGTGAGTGTAATTACGACGTATTCCTTTGAATTGGTATTTGCTGTAGATGTATCAAGCCTAATTTGGTGATGTATCCTTTTTGTTCCACTGACGAATAAGTATCCATGTGATGACTTCTTGGTAAGTCTGTCCTATATGACTTCATGGAAATAAATATTGAATTTTCACGACCGCATTGTAATCGAAACAGACTTTCAACGTATTAGGTCGTATTACGTACATGTAGTACGTGTTGAAGAGATGTTAAGTACAGAACAAAAATGGCCAGCCGGACACCAGTGGGATCCGAACCCACAACCTCCCGATTTCGCGTCGGTTGCTCTACCATGCTCGGATCCCACTGGTGTCCGGCTGGCCATTTTTGTTCTGTACTTAACATCTCTTCAACACGTACTACATGTACGTAACACGACCTAATACGTTGAAAGTCTGTTTCGATTCCAATGCGGTCGTGAAAATTCAATATTCATTGACATGCCCCACAACGGGGACTTAAACGCACTCTACAGTGTGCTAGCAGCAGTGCCAGACCTGTAGCTCAGATCCTTTCAAACAGAACAAAGATGGCGTAGGCCACCATAGCTCAATTGTTAGAGCAACCGACGCGAAATCGGGAGGTTATGGGTTCGGATCCCACTGGTGCCCGGCTGGCCATTTTTGTTCTGTACTTAACATTTTTTCAACACGTACTTCATGTACGTAACACGACTTAATACGCTGAAAGTCTGTTTCGATTACTTCATGGAAAGTCTATCCTATCCAACTGCACTGACCGACTGAGGTCTGAACTTCCACTTGACTCCATCATTGCTCACCATCCACTTGACTAATAACTAATGACCGACTGAGGCCTCTTCTTCCTGTTGACTCAATGACCGACTGAGGCCTCTCCATCTCGTCCACTTAATGTATGTTCACTTATCCATTTGACTTCTTCACTGTTCACCTTCCGTTTAACTAATGACTAATGACCGACTGAGGCCTCTCCTTCCTGTTGACTCAGTCACTAACTAAGGCCACTCCATCTCGTTCACTCAATGACTCTCCGACCAACTGTGGCCACTCCTTCCAATTGAATAATGACTGACGCTACAATATACTGCCACCTTATATAGACGTTGGTTGACACACCTACGCAATCTCCAGGAATAACTATGATTTACTCCCACCTCGCGACGAATGTTACATACAATGGTGAAACCGCCGGCGGCACCCTGGGTATCTCTAAGAAAGTGAGCTCACCGCTAAATGCTCACGATGACGTAGCAATGACTCTGCAGTTACTCCAGCAGTATTTCGCAATATTACAATGTCAGAAGTTATTGCACACACTACATCCACATCTGATATACAGCAATTCTTACTGTACATGTTTTTAGTGTTAATCTACACACACGTATATACGTAACAATTTGACTACAATCACGCAAGCGACAAGCATTGCAGAATTGAATTGAACAATAATAAGTTACAATAATAGTAATGATATCACAGATGAAATAATAATAATAATAATAATAATAATAATAATAATAATAATAATAATAATAATAATAATAATAATAATAATAATACAGATATCATCTTGTAACGGGATTTGAACCCTTACAGTCGATGTCCACGCTAATCCTCTCCACACACACCTTCCTGCCTTCCATCAGCCTGTACTTGCGATTTCGGAAGATTTCACCGACATAATCTGCCTTGCTGCATTCACAAGAATTCACATGATTTCGTAGCATGACATGAAACATTTTGTTTTCAGTTGCCTCATAGAGTCTTCGTTATCACGAGGTCTACCCGTGAGGTCTTGAAAATGTTACGATACATCCACATTTCAAAGGCGACAGCAACAGTAATACGACACGACAATGACCCAGGATGCTGATTGCGGCTCCCCGATCTCATTCTTGTCTTAGCAATGGCGTTTCCTTCCAGGATGAGACACGTGGAAGAGATTGTTTGTTTGCTCAATACCGTGACTTTTGTTTCAAACTGTTTAATTTAAGGCTAAACTTCGCGTTCATTTCCCTGTTGTTATTCAGAAGGAACTGGAAATCTTCCAGATCAATCAATCAATCAATCAATCAATCAATCAATCGATCAATCAATCAATCAATCAATCAATCAATCAATCAATCAATCAATCAATCAATCAATCAATCAATCAATCAATCAATCAATCAATCAATCAATCTGCAGCCCTGGTAGCAGGTTCCCTATCAGTTGTTTATCTATTCTTCCCTTAAATTATTTCAAAGAACTTCGAAATTTATTGAACATTACCCTCGGTAAATAATTCTAATCCTTAATTCCTGATTCTATAAATGGATATTTACCCCAGTTTGTCCTTTTTTTTTTTGCAATTAGCTTTACGTCGCACCGACACAGATAGATCTTATGGAGACGATGGGATAGGAAAGGGCCAGGAATGGGAAGGAAGCGTCAGTGGCCTTAAGTAAGGTACAGCCCCAGCATTTGTCTGGTGTGAAAATGGGAGATGGTTGTAGAGATTATTGATTTAAGAGAAAGTACATTGAGGCAGCCATTGTTTATTAATTCTAATCAAGGAGAAAGTGGAAGGGATCGGACACTTTGAAAAATGAAGGTATCGGCCAAAGAAAGACAAGGGCCATGAAGGACGTGAAAATGAACTACTCCCTAGGTTTCGACAGCTCCAATACCGTCGGTGTATTTTAAAGAGGAAGAATAATATTGCTATATTTCATTCTTCCTACCTAAGATAGTTGCAGACAACAAATGAAGAAGTGGACATAGTATGATGTTGCGGTGAACAACTGGACAATCATCCTCTTTTAACACTAATGGGAGGAAAGCTTACAGGAGGTCAGACCTTCCGAGGGTACCGGAAAACGAAACGGAAATGCTTACCGTCAGGGTCGGAAAAGAACAAGAGTTGAACAAGGAAAGTCAGATAGCGAAGATGAGCCTGGTGTAAGTAACTGGAAGTAATGCCAGGCTCAGCTAAGGGACCAGGTGGTCTCATAACTTCAGGGACTCTCAGGGTGAAGACACTGGATCGTAAACACCTCGAGAAGTAGACAGATGTGGCAATGCCCTGAGCTGTAATGAATGAGCCGTCCCCGTAGTACACCATGGCTGTTATAGCGAGCTGAACCATGGGAGATCGCAAAAGATGGAGTTTGGTTGTCCTCGGGGTCAGTGATAAACTAACCTCTTTGGCCGTGTCTTGTTCTCATCTACAATGGTATTTGTTCGCGAGGGCGAGGGAGTCGTTCATTTATATGCCTTCCCTTTGTATAACTCAACGACGCACGACTTTAATTCATCTACAAGGAAGAGGAGATTGTATTTTAAAGCTTATGAAGCTGACTTCACGAGGCTTCTGGTGCTATTTCCAGAAGCTGCCCATTAGTTGGTGAACGTGATCCATGTAAAAGCGGAATCCATCTCGCTGTGAGCCTGGTCTGGTATCCAGTTCTTGTGGCCCGAAGTGACTCATTACCCTCTAGCGACAAGAATATTCAGAGGGCAGATAAATCCGGTGACCGCCATAGGCACGATTCTGAATGTGATTTGTTGCAGCATGGCTTGTGAGTTCGTATTGCCTTCATAGAATTGTGAACAGTGGTGGTGATTATTGTTTAAAGGGAAGTACAACAAGACAACCATCCTCTATACAACATTAATCAGAGAGAGAGAGAGAGAGAGAGAGAGAGGGGGTCCGAAACTTCGAAAATGAAGATATCGGCGAAAGAAAGACAAAGGCCAGAAGGCAATGAAAATGAAAGACTCCTTCGGAACGTAGTAGCATCGGGTTCGGAAAAGAACAATAGTTGACCAAGAGAGAACGGATAGCATAGATGACGGAGAGGAGCCTGACACAAGCAAGTGGAAGCAATGCCAGGACTCAGCTATGGACCCCATGGTCACCAACCCACGCTCCCAAGTTCGGGATCCCTTTTAGTTGCCTCTTACGACAGCCAGGGGTACCGAACACTCCCACGGACAGGGGGATATAGATGTTAACTCCGCGCCCCATGTGACTTCTCTCGGAAACTAACTGGGATGATCCTCTATCCCGTCTTCCGATTCTCCTCTCGCCATCGCGATTCAATATCTCTTCGTTTGTGATCCCTACTCGACTTAGTTAACTGCAGAAGTATTGTAAAGAAAGGAATAGAATTAAGTAATTTAATAGATTATATATTTACCAGATATTGTAATAGGAGTGAAATCATAGCTGAGAAATGATATATTGGATGCAGAAATTTTCTCATGGAACTGGAAGTGTATCGTAGAGATAGGATAGTAATGGTGGGAGGGGGAGTATTCGTTCTGGTGAAAGAAGAATTCGTAACCTATGAAAAAGTTAAAGATGACAAACATGAAATTCTAGGTGTAAGGCTCATCTGTAAAGATAACAGGCAACTTGATGTCTTTGGAGTGTACCGGGAAAGGGTAGTGCTGACACGGATTCAGAATTATTTGATAAGATAATCAGCTATGTGGGAAACGACATGGAAAGGAACGTGATTGTAGTGGGTGACTTCAATTTACCAAATGTCAATTGGGAAGGAAATGCGAACGACAGGAAGCATAACCAACAAATGGCAAATAAGTTAATATTGGAAGGGCATCTGATTCAGAAAATGATAGAACCAACTAGAGGGAAGAATAAACTGGACGTGGTACTGGTAAAACCAGATGAGCTCTATAGAGAAACCGAAATAATAGACGGTATTAGTGATCACGAAGCTGTTTTTGTGGTAGTTAAAAATAAATGTGAAAAAAGGAAGATATTAAAATTAGGAACACTAGGCAGTACCATATGGCTGATAAAACAGGCATGAGGGAGTTTAAAAAAGTAAAGATGATCGGTGGGAAACGGTAAAAAAATGTAAATAGACTCTGGGATGCGTTTAAAGCAATTGTTGAAGAATCTGAAAATAGGTTTCTACCTTTAAAGGTGGTAAGGAATGATAAAAATCCACTATATTATAACAGAGAAGTAAAGTTACTAAGGAGGTGCCGATTGGAAAGAAATAGAGTTAGAAATGGCTGTGGAAGTAAGGAGAAATTTAAGGAAATTAGTAGGAAATTGAATCTAGCAAAGAAGTCAGCTAAGGATAACATGATAGCAAGCATAATTGGCGGTCATATAAATTTTAGTGTAAAATGGAAGAGTGTGTATAGGTACTTTAAGGCAGAAACAGGTTCCAAGAAGGACATTCCAGGAATCATTAATGAACAAGAGGAGCTTGTATGTGAGGATCTTCAAAAGGCAGAAGTATTCAGTCAGCAGTATGTAAAGATTGTTGATTACAAGGATAATGTCCAGACAGAGGAGATGACTAATACCAACACCACCTAGATATAAGGCCTGTGCATGGTGTCGAGATTAAAAGGAAAATGGCGGACTGTTGAGGCAATGCCTTGTGAAAGTGATCCGTAATTTTGTCATACAAAATACAATAATGGTCTACAAATGTTGTGTGCCTAATTGTAGGGGAAACTACAGTGCCAATAGCAAAGTACAGATTTTAGATTTCCGAAAGATGAAAATCTAAAAAAGAAATGGATATGTGCAATAAAGCGCGAGAATTTCGTTCCAACGAAGTATTCAGTGGTAAGTAACTAGATAGCCTACTAGGTTATGCATTTTTTATTCGCAAATGTTTTATTTCATAGTGTGTTAATATATTCATATAATCAAGAGATGGTAGTATAAGATATCTGAAAAAATGGCTATTAGGTTAGACGGGATCTAACCTCTAACATGCATGGTGAAATTCGTTCAGGTTAGGTTAACTGATTGTCTGTAATTGCAGGTTTGTGAATTACATTTTAATCCATCCGAAATAAGGAAACATACTGAGTTTCACTGTGAGGATGGACAGCTTATAACTCTACCACTGAAGGTTCCACGACTTATCCCCAGTGCTGTTCCTTCACTTTTGCCAAATTGCCCAGCGTATTTGAGTAGTTCAAAAACGTATCGAGAAGGTCCTGAAGAGAAGAGAAGAGAAGAGAAGAGAAGAGAAGAGAAGAGAAGAGAAGAAGAAGAGAAAATGAAAATATCCAGGCAGCAATCGAGGAGATTGAAGTAGAATATAATTTACACAAGAATAGAATAACGTTTTCTAATTTCACTGACCTGAAAGACAAGTTAAATAATCTGAATGTAGGTGAATCATGTGACATACTTCACAAAGGTGTAAATATAGTAATAGTTAAAATTGTGTTGAACCCTGAACCTGAAATAATTAGTTCTATAGTTATCAATGAAACTTTGGAGTTAAGTGTATACTATAAGAAGATAAAATTAGACAGTATTGGTTACTTTCATTTCCCACAGTCTGTAAAGGACTTGGATGAAATTTCAGTGCTTCTTGAAAAAGTTGACACGTTAAGTTCTGAGGTTCACAGTGCAAACAGCACTAATGACATTTTAGGTTTAGCAGCATACCTTTTGAAACAAGTCAGCATGTTAGAACCGAGACTAAAAGGACCACTTGAATTCATGATTGAACAGATTGCACTTTGGTCACACGAGAGGAGGAGTTATAGTCCTTCCTTTCTGATTTTATCTTCAATATTGCAGTCCATTTCACCCCATTGCTATGCATACCTCAGACATCTCAGCTTATTGTATCTGCCTCATCCATGTACCACCAGGAGGCTTTCTTCTTCTTTAAAAGTAGATCCTAGAATAGGACAGCACGATAACAATTTCCTGAAGTATATAAGGGATAAATTTTCTGGCAATTATTTTTTTTTTGCTAGGGGCTTTACGTCGCACCGACACAGATAGGTCTTATGGCGACGATGGGATAGGAAAGGCCTAGGAGTTGGAAGGAAGCGGCCGTGGCCTTAATTAAGGTACAGCCCCAGCATTTGCCTGGTGTGAAAATGGGAAACCACGGAAAACCATCTTCAGGGCTGCCGATAGTGGGGTTCGAACCTACTATCTCCCGGATGCAAGCTCACAGCCGTGCGCAATTATAGTGATAAGTTCATTGTGCTTATGATGGATGAAATTCATGTTAAACCATTAATGGACTATAAAGGTGGTAATGTTGTTGGCAAAGCATTCAATGATGAGCAGTTAGCAACAGGTGCTTATTGTTTTATGGTTTCAAGTTTGTTATCTGATTTTAAGGAAGTAGCTCACATATTACCTGTAAAATCAATTACTGGAGAATATTTGCATGGTGTACTAAGAAAAGTTATTGTAGGATTAGAGGAAACAGGGTTTAAAGTTGTTTGTGTTGTTAGTGATAATAGTTCTGTAAACAGAAAATGCATGCAAATATTTTCACCTGAAAATGAATTGAAATGTGTTTATCCGCATCCTGCTGATGAGAGCAGACCACTTTTCTTTGTGTTTGATAGTGTTCACTTGCTCAAATGTATTCGCAATAACTGGTTAAATCGAAAGGATGAGAATATGTGCATGAACTTCCCTGATTTTGAAGATAACAGTGCAGTACAGTGTGGTTCTTTTCTTACAATTAAGAAATTATATGATCTTGAGCATGAAAAGTTCATAAAATATGGTTATGGTCTGTCTCTCAAAGCATTGTCCTTCATCATTTGAAAGGCAGAATGTAAAATTAGCTCTGCAAGTGTTCAATGACAATGTTATAGAAGGGCTGAAAGTGTTAGGTGAAAAGTGTAAGCTATCATATTATAAAGAAACAGCCTCATAAATATCAAAATAATAATAGATTGATGGGCTGTTTTCAATGTCAAAACACCAGGTAAAGGGGTAAGGCTCAACAACAGCTTAATGTGTCCAGTCTCTTCGAATTCAGGGGAAGGGCTTCAATATTTGAAGAAATTCCTACAATGGCTAGTAAAGTGGAGAGATCTAGGTGTAAAAGGTTCATTATCATCTGAAACAATGGCTGCTTTGATATTGACAACTGAAGGATTGTTGATGTTGATAGAATATTGTTTGTCAAAACTTAATTTTGCATATGTCCTATTAGGAAAATTTCAAACAGACATATTAGAGGACAGGTTTGGGAAATATAGGCAGCTTTCAGGAGGGCAGTACAATATTTCTGTGAGGCAGTTGTTTGAAGTTGAAAAGAAGTTAAGGTTACTGTCATCACTGACTCTAAAGATCAAACGCATTTGGGGAGATTGAAGTAGATGAGTTCTCTGACCCGCCTCCTGAATCCTCTGCCTTTTTGGATTTTGATAATTCATTGTGTAAGAGCATAGCTGTATATATAAGTTTACACGATATTGAAAACTGTAACAATGACATGCCAATTTTAGTCTATTTAGCAGGTTATTGTTACTATAGTGTCTCAAAATATTTGAAATGTGAACACTGTAAAGGAATTCTTCTTACTGAGGACTTCATTGATGCTGATGATGAGGGATATAATCTAATTAGAAATAAGAGTAGGGGTAGGCTTTTGTTCCCTGAAATGTTTGTTATCAATGTAATAATACATAATTATCTGGTAGTAACAAAATTATGTACAGATTTTGAAACAGAGTTTCCTCATAGGGAGGTTGCATGACTGTGAGAGTACAGAAAGTTATTCATGATAAATAACTTTTGTGGGAGCCAGATATATGCAATAACAGACATACATCAGAATGTGTTTGTAGAAAACTGGTATGGACTTCAACAAACATTCTTTTGAATAATTATTGTAAGAAAAAAAGTTCCATGTCAAAGAATGTATTGACGAGGAAGAAACGTGTTATTTGTCAACAGGACTGAATTTCATGCAAATCTGCATTTATGTAAATAAGTGTGTTGTTGCTTTCAATTTTTTTGTGGGTGGGGGGACAAAATAAAACATTTATTATGAATTTCGGTATTCTGCCATTCCCTTAATTCTTGAACCTCACTTGAGTTTCAGCATTATTTAGAAATCTTGTGTATCAACTATCCCTAATTTTTTCAGAAATGGTTTCTGGAAGGTGTAAGTGACTTTTATATGAAAGAATGAGGGTTTGGGGTAATTATTTTGAGATTCAAGTAGCCAGATCAATTAAAACATATGGTAAGATGCCATAGTGACATTATGGTGATTGCCTCTATTGTCAGCCATCTTGGTTTCGTGCTCAGGCCTTATATCTAGGTGGTGTTGCTAATACTAAAGAAGTATTAACATTTACCTATGACAACAATGACATTTACAGTAAGATACGAAAGTTGAAAACTAGGAAAGCAACTGGAATTGATGAGGTTTCGGGAGATATACTAAATAAATTGGTTGTGATATAGTACCATATCTGAAGTACTTATTTGATTATCGTTTGCATGAAGGAGCTATACCGAATGAATGGAGAGTTGCTAAAGTAGCCCCTGTATATAGGCCTAAAGGAAAGGGTGATAGACATAAAGCTGAAAATTACAGGCCAGTCAGTTTGACATGCATTGGATGTAAGCTTTGGGCAAGCATTCTTTCTGATTATACTCGACATGCTTGCGAAATTAATAACTGGTTTTATAGAAGGCAATTTGGGTTTAGGAAAGGTTATTCCACTCAAGCTCAACTTGTGGGAAGGATTCCAGCAAGATATAGCAGATATCCTGGATACAGGAGGTCAATTAGACTGTATCGCCATTGACTTTCTAAGGCATTTGATAGGGCAGATCATGGGAGACTACTGGAAAAAATGAGTGTAATTGGTCTTGAAAAAAGAGTGACTGAATGGATGGCTATGTTTCTAGAAAACAGAACGCAGAGAATTAGAGTAGGCAGAGCTTTATCTATCACTGTAATAATTAAGAGGGGAATTCCTCAAGGCAGTATTATTGGACCTTTATGTTTTCTTATATATATCAATGATATGTGTAAAGAAGTGGAATCAGAGATAGGGCTTTTTGCGGATGATGTTATTCTGTACATAGTAATAAATAAGTTACAAGATTTGTGAGCAACTGCAAAATGACCTCGATAATGTTGTGAGATGAACAGTAGGCAATGGTATGATGATAAACGGGGTTAAAAGTCAGGTTGTGAGTTTCACAAACAGGAAAAGTCCTCTCAGTATTAATGACTACTTTGATGGGTTGAAAGTTCCCTTTGGTGATCTTTGTAAGTACCTAGGTGTTAAAATATAAGGAAATATCTTCATTGGGGTAATCACTAGGGTACATAACTCTGCAGATGGTTATGAGTGTATTTAGGGGTTGTATTAAGGATCTTAAGGAGAGAGCATACAAGTCTCTTGTAAGACCCGAACTAAAGTATGGTTTCAGTGTATGGGACCCCCACCAGGATTAGTTGTATGAAGAACTGGTTAAAAATCCAAAGAAAAGCTGCTCGATTTGTTCTGTGTGATTTCCGACAAAAGAGTAGTGTTACAAAAATTTTGCAAACTTTGGGCTGGGAGAAAGGAGACGAGCTGCTCGAGTAAGTGGTATGTTCCGAGCTGTCAGTGGAGAGATGGCGTGGGAGGACATCAGTAGACGAATACGTTTGAGTTGTATCTTTAAAAGTAAGAAAGATCACAATATGAAGATAAAGTTGGAATTCAAGAGGACAAATAGGGGCAAATATTCGTTTATAGGAAGGGCAGTTGGGGACTGGAATAAGTTACCAAGGGAGATGTTCAATAAATTTCTTTGCACTCATATAAGGAAAGGCTAGGAAAACAACAGATAGGGAATCTCCCACCTGGGCGAATGCCCTAAATGCAGATCAGTATTGATTGATTGATTGATTGACTTCCGCGTTCTTCTGTAACACGACATTTCACAAGCTTTTATATCTTTATTGTTTCTTTCTTCAGTATAAGTAAGATACTGATGAATGGGCTATCAAATGTCACAGCGTAGAGCAGAACAGCACAACTGTTGAGACGTTTATCTCACGGTCAATGTAAACCTTGAAAAAGCTAGCAGGCGGTTTCACACGTCGTCAGGAAAGTCTTCCTTCAGCTTCAGCATGAGGCTACAATGAACGCACAGCGCGAGCAGCGGCGATAAGAGAGTGGAGGGGGTGCATCTGTAATTATTAAGTGAAGTACTTAGCGGAAATACACACAAAGTGCCGTTCGTAACAGCAAGTAGTGGAGTGTAGCATGTGCTGAGAGTAGGCTTGCAGTCTGGCAGGTGGTGGTGGTGATTATTGTTTTAAGACGAAGTACAAGACTCATTATTTTGTTGGTGTGTAATCAAATACTTAGAAACGTTTTTAATTGTATAATCACGCTATATTTCAGTTTAATTGTAATACTTGTGTAATATTGTTCTTTTAATGAAAGTTTTATTGTCTGGTATTGAATTAAAATCAGTAGACTGTACACCTTTACCTCTCCGTCAATATTCGCTCACAAAGAACAACATACTTATCAGTTTGTAGTTAATATCATCAATTTTGATGGAACCGACCCCTCCCCACCGCGTAATTTTTGTGTGCCCCCACTATCACCGCTACTCCACAGCCCTATGCAGAAACTGGGGTGGACGATAAATACAAAACGTCTGGGCACGCTTTAACACGCCCGGCCCAAACTCCGTGAGGAATATGCTTCACAGGTTTTGGAGCGAATCTCTCCAACGACCACCCTACAGCCCTCTTTTTCACTTCTTTGTGGAGTTCAATTGTTTTTATTAACTACTGGGAACGACCTCTATGACGCCGTGACAGTAACACCAAGAATCATATACCAGACAGAGCACGTGAAAGTTTCTGGATGGAAAATCGTGTCTGTACTTTTCGTGACTTGTGGTGGAAAGGGCAGTCATGTAAAATGCAACATTCTTGTACAATAGTTTGAATATTTTTTTAAATTATGGAAAGGTCCGTATGAAATTCAGGTACCAATAAATATAGCCTATCTCGATGTTTATGAAGACGGGCGATACAGAGGAAGCAAGAGGAAGGACCACAGAAGAGTACATGGGATATCTAGGCTCAGTAATAACAACGAACAATAAAACCTCTGTGGAAATACAGAAAAGCCTGACAAGTGGGAAGCGATGCTTTTACGCCTGGTAAAATATGTCAGCAGGAACACGAAAATAAAAATATAGAGGAGAACAGTACTAAGAGCTATAGTGATGTACGGCCCAGAATGCTGGGTGATGGCCACTAGAGAAGAACAGTGGCTGTTACGGAGGAGCAGTTAGAGATCAGGATGAATGTAGCCAGCCACGTACTGCCGTTAAAATCAACCAAGGAAAAATTAGGTGTGTTGGTCATGTCCAGAGAATGGAAGAAACCCGTACTGTCAAAAAGGTTTTTATAGGACAACTTGAAGGAAGGGATGGACTGACGACGCTGGTTGTTAAATGCTGAGGAGTCAGATGTAATGCCGACCACTAAGTCAATTGTTTGGAGCGCTATTTGCACTTCAGATACCGAAAGGCCTGCGTTTCATGTTATTGCTCCTCTGAAACTTTACGACAGCTTCCATTTGTTATCCAAACGTGTTCATAGCTTGGAAGTGTATGATAGGCGAGTAACATTGCTACTGGCTTGTCACTGTAGGTTACGTGATTGAGATTAGGATATTGAGTACTTAAAAAGGAAAGCTTGTTTTCTCTCGTCAGCAGTACTGATTCTCAACCTGCAATATTATGGCAGATTCTACAGACAAAAATGACACCGGCAACACTTAGCATAGTGTATGGGACGGACGCAAAGTTTGGGCTGGGAGGAATTGAGAGAAAGAAGGAGAGTTGCTCTACTAAGTGGTATGTTCCGAGCTGTCAGCGGAGAGATGGGGTGGAATGACATTAGTAGACGAATATGTTTGAGTGGCGTTTATAAAAGTAGGAAATATCACAATATTGCACCCATAAGCTCATTGGCCTAATGGACGCATTAATTAAATCATTGAAATTCATATATGTGAATACTGAAGAAAGCAGGGAAGAGCTGGCAGTTTCACAAAGCACTACACAGGCACCACGTTAAGTCACGTACAGGAAGTAGGGTGGCTAAAAGCTTTCTCCAATAAATGTTTATGATACCGCCGAATACCGGACTTTCTACAAGTGTTCTCACGGCAAACCGCAGTAAGGAATGCGGCGCGCCTAAATGTGTGACAAGGACAGAACAAGTACCTGTCACCCCTTGGCAAAAATGGTTTCACCCACGCCAACGGGCGGCGGTAAAATTCTAACCAATCAGAAATTCCTAAATTAAACTGTCCTACACCAGCGGGAATATTTATACAGTATTTCGCGATTTGGTGTCGGAAGAAGTAGAGAAATACTGTGTCCTGATCTGCAAATAATATTTAAGGAATTATTTACGCAAATACGTGATTAGCAATTCCATAAATAATACGTTTTCAACATTGTGTGAAAGAGTGGTTTCGTCCGGGAAGCTAACTATCATGGCGGGAAGGTGCTGTGCTGCGAGTGTAAATAGGCCCTATGACGCATTGCAATTTATAAAATAATCTACGATCATTTCTGATAGCGCAGGGCGACATTCGAATCAAACCAAATTTTGGAATATCTGGAGTGCATTTTCTGAACATTTAACCTACGGACAAGTGAAAAAGTGATCCAAGGTGCAATATCACTACGCCACATCCCCTCCAGTGGAACTACTTTGAGGCAGGGGTGTGTGAATTTACAAAACCGGCAGCGACAATGTGCCGATACTCCAGTCTTAGTTGAAATTTCTGTGTGTACAGGCGACTATTCAGAAGGTGGAGCGCTAAGTGACGGCCATAGCTTGGAGTGAGTAAAGTCTTTGATCAGACAATGTACAGTTGGGGAGAACTCTCATAATAACATCAGGTTATAGGAAACATTCAAACGCTTTGTTGCAGTAGTAATGACGATGATGTTTATTTCGATAAAATACTTCTTAAATGAACACTTAATGTGGTGAGCACGGCGGAGTACGCAGATGAACATTGGGATATTTCAGAACAATGTGGTTGTACAACATTTCCTTAGCTCACACGTAACTTATGCACTAGTATTTGGGTGGAGAAATTATTATTCTAGGAGGACTATATTTGCATAAAATTTCGCTGTGACTTACATGGGAGCAGTGTAATCAAATTTCTCCAGTTTATGAAAATTACTGTTTCATTGGAGACATTGGGAGCGAGCAGTAGTTGTGTTAATTACAGGGAGAAACTTGTTTACTACTGGGACATAACGGGACCAGGACTGTTCGTCTATTTCCACGTCCGAGCAAGGTGAATGACTGCTAAATCCCTTGTATAAACAAACCGTAAGGGGACGAGCTGGAGGACACCAGACCAGGTAGTTTTGTTCCTGACTAAGATCAACATCTCACCCAGTGTTAATTCATATGCTGTGTAATTTATATTTTACTATAATTGTTAAGAGTGCGTGTGTTGTGAAATAAATCTTACGTGTGCTACGCAAATATTGAACATGGATCCTAATCATGTGCACGAAGTATCACATATTATCATCAAGATGCGGAAAATGGAGTAATTTAATGAAGCGGGGGCCAAGGAGGATCCAACCTGCCTCCCAACACTAAGGTAATGAGCATGTTATAATTTTGTAATATGTAATTGAGGACGACATGAACAATTCGTGGTCAATTTTAGGTCTGTAAATTCATGTATTCTTGTATAAAAAATCTCACGTACTGGATAGCACAGATATGTTTTAGCCGTCGTTTTGCAGTAAAAGTTAGGAGGGAGACTAAGACAATTACATCTGACGACTCGGGATGGAAATGTCCTGGTGTCAACATAATAATAACAATTATAGTAATAATGATAATAATAATAATAATAATAATAATAATAATAATAATAATAATAATAATAATAATAATAATAATGATAATAATAATAATAATAATAATAATAATAATAATAATAATAATAATAATTTGAAAATATTCGTATTTTTCCCTTAAATTTTTCTCATATATTTATTTGTATCATTTTGACATGAGTTTATTTGTTTTGACATAATATTGAAGCCTAATTTTCAGTAGATATTTCACGCCCAGTGTAATTTCAGATTTAATGTAATAATAATAATTAATGTGTGGTGATACTTTGATTCTCGTGGATGCTGCCGAGTTATTATTTTATTTAACTAGACACGATTACGACACATCCAATTTTATTTATTCTGTGATCACATTTTAGATAACTGTTTTATTTGGATTTTATATCCTTATTTTGGTAGTGCAGCGTTTAATACGCGATTTTCTTTTCTTTCGGAGTACGCGATTCGTGTTTTCAGTAGACGTGTATTTGACAGGCAATCTTGTTGTTACCGTCATGGGGAGCATTGCCGGTCAGCTCTGATAATTCATGGCAGCATGCGAATGAGAGACGAAAGATCAAAGTATGTGATCAAAGATGTAGTAATGTCCCTGATGATAATAATCAAAGAAATGGAGAATAGAGGCTAGAGGACCATGTCGTATAACGGTGTCGTATTGATGAATATGTGAACGACACAGTGAATTAATAAAATATTGGCCCGTGTGGAAATGGGCGAGGCTACGTTGACAAGTAAATGTTATGTTGATAAATAAATGCTACGTTGAGAATAATGAAGTGAATATGAGGATCGAAAGACAATCAGTTTAACTAATAGAGTTAAATCTACGACGACATATATGATAATTGTAGGCGGAAGGCTTATATACTCAAATACTTTCCAGGGACGACGTAACACTTGGAAATATGCAAATCAGAGGCCGAGTTGAGACATGAACAGAGCGAGCCAGCAATGTATATTTTGAAAGTCATTGGTGATCATGATGATGTGTAATTTTCTCAGTCATTGTTCCTTAAAGTTGGGAAAGATTATGTCCAGACATTTACGTCTGTTGTCAAGAGATTGCCGTCAAATCCACCTCAGTTGGTACTTGAATTTCAGTTTGATAGCGATGTTCTGCATTTTTGATTTCGCGTGTTTTATTTAATTTTTGATAGGCAGTGATCCCTTTTTATTTTGAGATTTTCTTTCCTATTCTTTTCGTTCCTCAGGGATATTTTTGTCACTTTTTTATTTTATTTTATTTTATTTTTGAATTGTGTCTTTGGGAGGACAGTTGTTTCTCCAGTACCGTGTGTATTTTGTAAATACTAATTGTAAGTGTTAGGTTAGTAAGACCACGGATTATTCATTAGTCAGAATCAAATTAAATATTTAAGCTCAAAGGCATCGTAATCACTAAGATTTTGGACCCCACTACAATTTAATTAGGATAATGAACCGACTTTTAATAGGAAGTTATGTGATAAATGCCGCAAACTGAGTAAATAAGATGGAATCTGCCTCCATCAACAACGATATCATGCAATTTTGGTTATTCACAGTTCAAATCCAGACAGCGGCAAGCAAGCTAAAATTAATGTTGTAAAAGGGTCGAGTTCATTAAATAAAAATAAAACTGAGGCACTTGGCCTAATTTAGTTATTTTAAGTGTCCAGACTATCACAGCTAATAATGAGTAAGTTGACAAAATGACTGAGTGTTCATAATCAATGTTTGATGTGGTAAATTTTCTTTGTTAAGCCACCAGGTATTTATGTGATGGCAAAATTATACGAATAGTAGTGGGATATCGTGTTCATGGGATTTCTGTATTGTTATCCATGTTTATCATATATAATAGTGGTTTTACAGTTGGGTAATCGTCAAATTAACAAGTACTTGGAATCAAAACTTAGGATACCCACAAATAAAATCAGTGTAATTAATTAATCAATTAATTAATAATTTATACTAGTCAAGTTTATTTAAAATGACGATTTAAACGTAATTCAAGAGGTGTTATTTATGAACGATGAAACTTGGTTGATCTCTGGTATGTTGTTGTTGTGTCATGGAAGTTGAAGACACGAGTTCGATTGGTGAGGATCATTTATTTAAATTTTGTTGACCTTAAGTCAGTTTCATTAAGGCAGATGTCTGATTTTTGTTGAGAAGACTCCATTGTTTCTTTTCCAATAATTTTATTTCATTTTATTTTAACTTCACTTTATTTAAATTTTCATTTCATTACTTAATTTGCAGATTTTTGTTAATAAATTATTTTACTTATTTCAATTTAATTCAGTCTCGTGGGTACCGTTATTTGGTAGTTAGTTGACCCCATCTTTCACTCCCTCAACCCTGATCATGTGGCCCGACAACTCCGTGGAAGATGAAGGACGTAACCACACTCAGGAAGATGAGAGTCCATGTGAGCGGTAGGTATTATTTGATGTCTTTACTTACAGGAGCAGCCGAGGCAACAATCAAGCAAGTTGAAGACCGCAACGCCTGCCTTAAAAGGGCACAATATGAAGATAAAGTTGGAATTCAAGAGGACAAACTGGGGCAAATATTCATTTATAGGAAGGGGGGTTACGGATTGGAATAACTTACCAAGGGAGATGTTCAATAAATTTCCAATTTCTTTGAAATAATTTAGGAACAGGCTAGGAAAACAGCAGATAGGGAATCTGCCACCTGGGCGACTGCCCTAAATGCAGATCAGTATTGATTGATTGATTGACAAACGGACAGAAGCGGGAGTGAAACTCGCAACCCTCCGATTTCCCGTCGAATGCTCTACCAATCGAACTACGGTGCGCTATGCCATGTTTGTTGTCTTCTTAACGTACCTGCAGGATGTATCGAACACAAGTCAATAAGCTAAAAGTCTATTAAAATTCTTCTTCTTCTTTATCTGTACTCACAACAGCACTCACACGTTTTGCGTATTCTGTTTTAATACACTTCTTATTTGGTCATGTGTATGTAGATTACGAAGAAGGAGAACATGCAGACAAGAGCAACATCACAAAGCTGGTAATATGGAATTTTGAACACAATTCTCGTTACTTGTGTAGCAATGCCCTGAGTTGCCGGAGGATTGAACTGATTGGCTCTGCCATGCTCTTTTAAACGTGCCTCGACAACGCGTGTATCGCCGAGAGAATCCACCTTACGTTTATGTTTAATGTTTCAGGCTTCCTGTTGAAAAAAATTAAAATTTAAAACGTATTTTCCTTGAAATAGAGCTTTTTTGTGCTAAATACGTGACGTCACACTCAAACTCCGTTATAAGATGGCGCTGTGTTGACTCGCCCGCTCAGTTGGAGATTGATGTTTTCACACATCACTTTATCTGAATGTTCGAGCAACTATTCACTTATTGATCGTACTTTTAAGTTACACTATGTCTCGTATTTCTCACAACACACACATTCCAAGTGTAGCATGTTCTGTTGAATAAAATGTATTATCCACATAACATTCGTATTTTATTTCTTAGTCTACGGAAAAGCGTGCGGCCGTTCCAATTTGCCTTCACGTCGCACGGACACAGGTATGGGAGGAGTGATCCGTCATGATACCGTGGATAGATACGTTGATCAAACATGATCACAACTCCAAACTTCTTTGCAGATGATGGCGCTTCAGGTTGAAAGGGACGTTCCATGACTCCAGTGCTCCTCTAATATGCTGACCTCGTGCACGCTTCCACTATTTCTAATGCCATAGACTATGCATTGTTACCCACTTCACACGAACTGCGCTACGGTGTAGTTTAAGACCAGCTTTTGGTACAGGCTTTGTAAAATGTTGCATAACAATTAATCAACAATTTATTTAAATATTTCTTTTATATGTTACTTTTGTATTGTGTATAATTCTATTGTAAGAAAATTAAATATTGTAATTAGATTAATATTTTAGATTATATTCTTATTTATTTAACTATTGTTAAGCTATTGGAATATACTGGTGCAATCTAGATAATTTGATTCAATCGTTAAACGAGGAAGTGCTTGAGAATATCATTCGTCACACTTAAAGTTCTGAGAGAAGGATGGAAAGTCGGCAGTTCAAATATTTAAAAATAAAGTAACCGCTGCTGACCAGTACTACAGGACGTAGTGACAGTCTGTCGGTGTCATAGTTTGTGCAAACTGTTAGGTTGTGTCGCCGCTATGTATGTTGGGTATTCAGCCCGAAGGCTGGTTTGATCCTCTGCAGCTCCGCCAACAGCTGTCATAAATAGCCTACGCGTCACTGAAAAGGCGTACTAGGGAAATGAGGAGTGATGTAGTTTCCCGTTGCTTTCCTCACTGAGCCAGCAGTTGCTATTACATATCAGTCTGCCAAGCCCATTGAAATGCATGCACCAACCGACCCTATGAGTGATATTTTCACACCATTCATAACAGGGACTGGCTGCATAAGGAATGGTATTACTAACATCACTCGTACCTCAGTCACTTTCATATTGTCAAAGCCAAGGATGGGACTGAGACAGGTCAATGAAAGTAACACATTTGATATAGCCCATACCAGAAGACATACACTACATTTCGCCAGCAAAGGCATGTGTCGGCGCTAGTGCCTCCTAATTATTGGAGCAGTCCCACTCGTTGGCTGAATGGTCAGCGTACTGGCCTTCGGTTCAGGGGGTCCCGGGTTCGATTCCCGGCCGGGTCGGGGAATTTAACCTTCATTGGTTAATTCCAATGGCTCGGGGGCTGGGTGTTTGTGCTGTCCCCAACATCCCTGCAACTCACACACCACACATAACACTATCCTCCACCACAATAACACGCAGTCACCTACGCATGGCAGACGCCGCCCACCCTCATCGGAGGGTCTGTCTTACAAGGGCTGCACTCGGCTAGAAATAGCCACACGAAATCATTATTATTATTGGAGCACAAATTCACTTTTATCCATTATTAATTAGTAATGGCACTCATTGACATTACATTACTTTGGTTAACCTGGGTGTCATGGGTTCGCCCACAGCTCTTAATATACTGTTATAACCTACTATGTGTTAAGTGACCACTTATCGTCCGAGGTCTCCCTATCAACTGTTTGATATTCTCCATCGCTCCAGCTTGAATCAGATCGATGTCTGGATTGCTCTACGTTTACTAGGTCAAGACCAAACGGATATCGCTTCTAAAGTGTGAAAGTGTTATCGGTATAAGGAACCTCAATATCCAAGCCAGCAATTGGACGAGAAAATATGATTGGTAACGTCAATGGGGTGAAAGTTCCGTATGGGAAATCACTGTAAGTATCTAGGCGTTAATATAAGGAAAGATATTATTGGGGTTCTCACATAAACGTGACTGCAAATAAAGGGTACAGATCACTGCACTTGGTTATGGGGTTATTTAGGGGTTGTAGTAAGGATGTAAAAGAGAGGGCATAGGCCTATAACACCCCAGTTAGAGTATGGTTCCAGTAGATGGGTCACTCACCAGTATTGATCGAATCGGAACTCGAAAAATCTCCAAAGGAAAGCAGCTCAGTTTGTTCTGGGTGATTTCCGACAAAAGAGTAGCATTACGAAAATGTCGGAAAATTTGAACTGGGAAGACTTAGGAGTAAGGAGACGAGCTGTTAGACTAAGTGGTATGTTGCGAGCTGTCAGGGGAGAGATGGTGTGGAATGACATTAGTAGACGAATAAGTCTGAGTGGCGTTTTTAAAAGCTGAGATTACAATGTGAAGATAAAGTTGGAATTCAAGAGGGCAAATTGGGACAAATATTCGTTTATAGGAAGATGAGTTAAGGACTGGAATAACTTACCAAGGGAGATGTTCAATAAATTTCCAAATTCTTTGCAATTATTTAAGAGAAGACTAGGTAGACAACAGATAATACATCTGCCACCTAGATGACTGGCCTTAATGAAGATCAGTGGTGATTGATTGATTGATTGATTGATTGATTGATTGATTGATTGATTGATTGATTGATTGGAGACCGAACCTCGGAAGAAGTAAACCAACGAGTACAGGATAAAATAAACAAAGTTCAACAGAGATTGTTGCTGAGCATTGTATGTACAAAGAAAACTGTATATAAAATGAATTGCAATTGCACTATTATTTAATTTGTTAAAAAATGTTAATTCCATCATTTTATTTTTATATATTCTGTTATATCAGTTATCTAAAATGTAAAAAACAAAAATGGTACAAAATCCATTTTCGTTCTGCTTATTCTTATGCTGTTTTTGTCCCTTGCACAGAATAATAGCGCAGATATTCAAGGAGCGTAGTTGATGCGGAAGTATTGTTTAGTCGTCATGGTTACTACCTGTCGTGGATTTGAAACGTTCGATAAATTTCAGAGTTGTTTGAAATAATTGAAGAAAAATCTAGGTAAACCGTTACGAACGCCTTAACCTGCCATAATTGTATATACAGTCGTTCACTGGAAACGACAGTGCGGTACGTAGTTCTGTTCTTCACTGTGCGTAGCAGAAACATTAATCATTACAAAAGGCTAAGGATGAGTCGGGGAAGAAAACTCGTTGAATTAACACTCCGTCAATTATAAAATCGAGGTGTTTTCGTACTTCATGAGCCATTACTACTTATATTAGCGCGCTTCAGTTATAAAACCACTCAATAGCGTACATTATATTTATGTGTTCTTAAGTAGTGAAATAAATATAGAAAATCTACAGTTCTAGTCGTTCAGACAAGCAACTACGAATGTTAGGTAAATAAAATATAATAAAGTATGAGAATATATTCTTTATTTATTCCGAAAAGTTACAATCCTTATGAAATCATCGTTATCCCGTCGATTAGATTAGCAATTTGCTTTTTTCTACTACTCGGAGCGCTAATGTGACTCAGTGCATTGTTTCAGTTAATCACCACTACGAGTTTCACTTAAGCTCTTACCACATTCGGTGTGGACATGTTTCATTCGTTCGTTCGTTCGTAATCTGTTTACGGTCCAGGGTCGGTTTTTCCCTCGGACTGAGCGAGGGATCCCACCTCTACCGCCTCAAGGGCAGTGTCCTGGAGCTTCAGACTCTGGGTCGGGGGATACAACTGGGGAGGATGACCAGTTCCTCGCCCAGGCGGCCTCACCTGCTATGCGGTACAGGGGCCTTGTGGGGGATGGGAAGTTTGGAAGGGATAGACAAGGAAGAGGGAAGGAAGCGGCCGTGGCCTTAAGTTAGGTACCATCCCGGCATTTGCCTGGAGGAGAAGTGGAAAACCACTTCCAGGTTGGCTGAGGTGAGAATCGAACCCACCTCTACTCAGTTGACATCCTAAGGCTGAGTACCACTTTTCAAATTTCGTGGCAGAGCCGGGAATCGAACCCGGGCCTCCGGGGGTGGCAGCTAATCACATTAACCACTACACCACAGAGGCGGACGTGGACATGTTTAAAAAATCAGAAAATGGAAGTGATTTTTCGGAATTTGTTTTTTAGTTTCATAGAGCTGTCCAAAACACAATTTGAAACCTTTGCTGGCTTCAACATTCGGCACAATTGAGGAAATGGCCTCGCAGTTTGGGGAGCCCCACTTTGTCTGCTATTTAATGTTCATAACATGAAAATGACCGACCACTCACTAATAACACGGGACCAAGGTGTCAGCAAAAGAAGGGAAAGGGCGCTAACTTAATACCGTCGGAGTCGGAAAATACGAGGCCCTTTTTTTCAGCCTCTGATCGGTCCCGAAATTAAAACACAGTGAAAATCCGACGACACACTTGTCAGCAGTGAGCACGTAAACACGCCAAATGCGTGACTGCCGCACTTGAACATTTCACCGTACACGTTTCGGCTGCATTGCACGCTGTTCACACTTGGCGGGAGGCTCTATTCGTGGTGATTATTGTTTTAAGAGGAAGTACAACTGGGCAACCATCCTCTATATAACACTAATGAGAGAGAAAAAATGGAACGGGTCCGACACTTCGAAAAAATGAAGGTATCGGCCAAAGGAAGACGAGGGCCACGAAGGGCGTCAAAATCAAAGACTCCCCAGGCGTCCATACGTTAGTGCCGTCGGGGTCGGAAAAAGAACAAGAGAGGTCGGACGGGATAGATGCAAGTGAGGAGCCTTGCACAAGTGAGTGGAAGCAATGACATGACTCAGCTAAGGGCCCCGTGGTCACCAACCCACGCTCAAAGTTCAGAGCACCTGGGGCCCCTTTTAGGCGCCTCTTACGACAGGCAGGGGGAAGAGGCTCTATTGTGTTTACGTGGTCACTACGACAAGTGTGTCGCAGGCAGGGTGTGACAGGGGGGAGAATGGACATTGTCCTGATTGTTTTTGCAAGTTGCAAAACCAAGCAGTCACTAGCTCCTATTGATCAGCAGATATCTTTCAAAATGGTGAGAACTTGAAGCAATTCGAAAAATGAGCGGGAAAGGGGGATCAAGCCTGTTCCTCGAATGTTCTAATATCACAATGGTTCTGCTGTCAACTCACCTCCTTGTGGGAAGAACTGGGAGTAGATTCCTTTGAATGTC
The DNA here is from genome assembly GCF_040414725.1 of Anabrus simplex. Classification (NCBI taxonomy): domain Eukaryota; kingdom Metazoa; phylum Arthropoda; class Insecta; order Orthoptera; family Tettigoniidae; genus Anabrus; species Anabrus simplex. The sequence continues at coordinate 240,797,661 of NC_090272.1, read as the reverse complement.
TCTTCGCGGACAACTCCTGTAGGACACTCGGCCTTGAAGCCTCTGTAGATTCTCTTGAGCTCTGCCTCCGTGAAGCGCGTTGCTCTGCATAGCGCCTCGAGGCTGTCCGGTCGGTACCTTGGCGGCGTCTCGAGGTCCTCAAACTCAGAATCTGTAACAGACACCACTACCGTACAGGTGCCGCTGTTCTCCTTCACCTTTCTAACAGAATAATGAAAGAGGAAAAGCATACACGGGAAATATTAATTCCTCTTTTGTATTGTACGCAATCTAGAGAGGAATCTCTCACAACATGGGACTAGTAGACAAGATAAAGCATTACTTGACCCCTGTAATGGTTAAGAGCGGAGCTCCTTAAGGCAGAATTGTAGGATCTGTATGTTTTCTTATATAAATTATAGGAGTAAAGAATTGGAATCGGAGATAACGCTTTTGCGGATGACGTCATACTGAATAGAGTAATGAATGGTATGATCATAAACGGCGTGAGTTTCACGAGGGCGAAATGTTCTCTCAGTTTTAATTACTGCTTTGACGCGGTGAAAGTAACTCATGGAGATTACTGTAACTACATAGGTGTCAATATAAGGAATGATAATCACTTAAATGGGATTTCAAGTAATGAATTTCATAGTGGATTCCCAATTATGAAGATTCCACCTATGTAATAATTATGCTATTTAACAATGTTTGAATATAAATGGGATTGTAAATAAAGGTAACATATCTCTGCACATGATTGTGAGAGTATTTAGGGGTTGAAGTAAGGATGTAAAGGAAAGACGCCCAACTAGAGTATGGTTACAATATATGGGATTACTTGATAGGAGAACTGGAAAGGACCCAAAGGAAACTGCACGATTTGTTCTGGTTCATTTCCGTCAAAAGAGTAGTGTTATGAAAATGTTGCAACATTTAAGTTGGGAAGACTTGGAAGTAAGGAGAAGAGCTGCTCAACTAATCGCTATGTTCCGAGCTGTCAGTGGAGAGATGGCGTGGAATGATATTAGTAGACGAATAACCTTGAGCGGATTTTTTTCAATTAGGAGATATCACAATATGAAGTTGGAATTCACGAGGAGAAATTGAGGCAAATATTCGTTTATAGCAAGAGGAATTAGAGATTGTAATAATTTACCATAGGCTAGGTAAATAACAGACAGATCAGCGGTAAATGACTCGTATTTCTTTACTGACGTAGGTAACTGAGAAATCAGCTCAAGGAGACATGTACTTAACTCTTACATGGATTTATTTACATTTTGTTTCGAAACACGCCATGGACATCTGGAAAGGCTCGTCAGATTTGTGGTCGTCATGCTGTTGCTGTACCAAGTGTAGCGGTCTGTGCTGTTCCCAACAAGGGGCGTATGAGCCTGGCGTCTTGTCTGGACGACGGACGTTCTGGTAAGCTGTTCAGCCCAAAAAATGCGGAGAATGAGTCTGCAAAGCTTTCTGTTTTTCTCTCTACGATTTTGACTGTCTAGGTCTCAGCTGTGGAGGAGGCAACGGTCAATATGAGAAAGTGAGCCAACTGCAGTTTCGTTCTATGTAACTGTTCGGGCCTTCAATGTCTAGAGGAGCTATGTGGTGCCTGCCCTGGTCATGGCTCTTCTCTTGATTTCTTCCTGTTTTAGAAGTCATGGAGTCCAAGTAGGAATATTTCTGCATGACCTTCACACTGGGTTGTCTATTGCCATCATCTCATTTTCAGGCACATTCCCTGCTAGTCAACATGAGTTTCTGCATGATGATCTCTATTCTTATGCACTGGCAGACAGGATCAGCGTGTCGTCAGCTATTCCCAGTTGTGGACTGTTTTCCTCATTATGTCCCATGTACAGTAAGTACAAGTGTCTCTTTAAACTGGCTGCTCAGTTGCTACGTTCCCTATTTCTAAATATTCAGTAGAGCACGCTTTTACTGAAACACCTGTCTCATCGCTTGTATTGTCACAATTTAGAGAAGGATTGTACACAAGATGGGGCTATGACAACAATTCATTTGGAGAACGAAGGCCAAGGTCGGACGAGGCCATTCACCCTGCTGTGAATTAATAGTGGCTAATGATAACACTGGTCTGCAACATTGAGGTAATTAATTGAACACTGCTTGAAATATTTCATCTCATTTGTGCATAAACGGGTGCGCTTATTTTAAATGTGACCACCATTTCCCTGCAAAATGAAGCGACTTTTCACAAAGTCAATGTGAACATATGGGAAATATATACAAAGGTGAAAGCATGTAGGCCTACTTACAAAAACAAACTAAAACATGTTATAAGATCTGCGGCCGTGAAAGCCTTTTTTGAAATTAAAACATGTTTAGGTCAATACTTCTTTTTGTGGACAGAAAACCATTGCTAAAACTTATTCAAAAGTCCTAATAGTGATCTTTATGATTATCCGTCATTGTCCCCGGTACCATAGCCATGAGTATCTTCTCACAAAAGATGCAGTTAGTTATAACTGAGTTCTAAAGGGGGAAACAGTGCGGTGTTGGATGTAAAGCAACAATTCAGGGTATGAAGTTAGAATTCTTCCATAGTTGAGAAAGGGGAAAGATAATGGCCATTAGAGGCCACGTTACGTAACAGTTACATGTTTCTGGAAGCCTTCTTCACAGCCCAAAACTTTAGCATCCCCTCTCTGGCAGCCTGTCTTCTTTCTTCCGTCCGTCCACGGTTAAGTTTTGGTTTGTCATGGAATCCCTGGAATTTGTCGATCACTGACCTAAACTTTGCTCGGTTCGAGATGTCTTCTGAATTTACTCCCACCTGTTCGAGATCCTTTCTCACCTCCCTGAACCATTTGTCCGACCCGCTGTCTAGTATTGTGAAAATCCTCTTCTCATCCATGCCCATAGAAATTAAGTCTCCGTTTTATCATGGGCTCAGTTAGCCTTTCATTGTCACGGTATCGGTCTTCCCTTCCTGGCAATCTGTACTGTACAACCACAATGTTTGGATCCATTATTTTGTGAAGAATCTTTCTTTCGAATTTCTCAGCTTCTCTCAGTCCCGCTTTCTCTGTCATTTGGAGGCATTCACTAGCGTACAGAGTTACTATAATAATAATAATAATAATAATAATAATAATAATAATAATAATAATAATAATAATAATAAAATGAAATGCTGTACGGCTTTTAGTGCCGGCAGTGTCCGAGGACAAGTTCGACTCGCCAGGTGCAGGTCTTCTGAATTTACTCCCGAAGGCGACCTACGCGTCGTGATAAGGATGAAATGATGAAGGCGACACATACACCCAGCCCCGATGCGAGCAGAATTAAGCAATTGTGGTTAAAATTCCCGACCCTGCCGGGAATCGAACTTGGGACCCCTGTCATCAAAGACCATCACGCTAAGTATTTAGCCATGGATCACGGAATAATAATAATAATAATAATAATAATAATAATAATAATAATAATAATAATAATAATAATAATAATAATAATAATTCCGTATGGAGGAGAGAGGCTTGACATTTTTGGACACATTTTTAGGATGGATCAGAATAGACTCACAAGAATATTTATTATATTTATTCAATGTAATAAATTTCCAAAACAGGAGAATAAATTGACTGGAGGATACAAGAGGGGACCTGAATGAATTGAACATCGGGGAAGATATCATGAAAAATCGCGAAGTGTTGAGGACCTCAGTAAATAAACACACATTTGTGGTGAAGACTAGCAGCAGGACGGAAGAGGCGACACAGTGAGTTCATGAAGACGAAGGTGAAAGTCAACACGCTCTATGAATGGGCATAACGAAAGAATAAGAATAATAATTCTGGAACAACCCGTTGTTGATGGAATTTTGAAATTAGTTTTACTGAATATCAGATTCTATAATAATTGACTCTTAATTTTCAGATAATGTTTCCACTGCAGGCCTGTGTAAAAATACATTTCAAACGTTTATGACCTAAAGAAATAAAAAGTACACAAGCAAATATGCCTTACAGATAGTCGAACAGGATCCAAAAAGGCAAAATGTGACCTAATAATTTTAATTTTTCTAACAAGTGTTAATACACTAATATTTCATAATGTATTAATAATGCTGCCTTAGCTGTTGATAACTAGTGTGTACGGTGCACTATCGGTTGTAACATTGACCTGTCTCAGTCTCATCCTGGGCTTTGACTATATGAAAGTGACCGGGGTATGAGTGAGGCTATCATTACCATTTCTTACACATCCAGTCCCTGCTATGGATGGTGTTAATACATCATTCGTAACGTGAGCTAGTGGTCTTGGTAGACTGATATGTAATAGCAACTTCTAGCTCGGTGAAGAAAGGAACGAGAAACTACCTCACTCCCCATCTCCCTAGAACACCTCTTCAGTGATGCCTAGGCCATCTATGACAGCTGATGGCGGATCTGTTGAGGATCCAGTCAGCCTTTGGGATGAATACTCAACATACAGGCGTTTATGAAGCATCTAATTTACATGGGCCTTGCCCTTTTTCACTAGACCATCCATACACTCTGTATGATTTATGATAAATAAATAAATAAATAACAACAACAGCAAGAACGAAATCAACCTTCTGCGGGTGGTGGGAATTCTAAAAATGATAACTTTCAGAGAGTGTTTCGATTTTCTTGTTTCGTGTTCTGTCTTCTATCACTCTTTCCATTTGCTGGTAGCGTTCTCACAGCGTGCATCAGCTGGCGGGCGCCAATCAGCCAGTGTCCAAGCCCGTTTCTCCTCCTAGTCTGCAGTGCCACGCCACTAAGTACTCCTTCCAACCAGGATATGCTTTCCTTTCTTCTCCATAACCACATTCCAAATGTTTCAAGTCTCCTCAGAAGAGGAGGTTCAAGTTACCGCGATTCGCAATTCCAGTGGCCCGACATGGCGTTCACACGAAGGCTGATTATAAAGTTCACGTAGTCGGAGTGAAAACAATCAATTGACTTTACATCGCACCGACACAGACAGGTCTTACGGCGATGATGGGACAGGAAAAGACTAGGAGTGGGAAGGAAGCAGTGGTCGCCTTAATTATGGTACAGCCCCAGCATTTGCCCGATGTGAAAATGGGAAACCACGGATAGTGATCTTCAGGTCTGCTGACAGTGGGATTCGAGCCCACTATTCCCGAATACAAGCTCACAGTTGCGCACCCATAACCGCACGGCCAACTTGCTCCGTGTGAAGGTGGGTAGGAAAGTGTAGGGTGGGGAGACTTGCAAACTCATCGAGCCACGATGATAATCGGAGAAACACTCCTGTCCACATCACGTATCTTTGTGACGCGTGATGAGAACACTCATTGTGTCTTGTTCACAGCCGGATGATAATACAGATACAGTGGCCAGACAGAAGAGTGGATGCACCTTAGGAGATGCTAGAAAAAAGAAAAGAAACTTGTACACATTTAATTCTTCTGGGTACAGACGTATCGAAGATACATGCATGCCCCAACTCCCCTTCTTCTTCAGCATTATTCGTCCCACTACGTGTAATCACTGACGCATATTTCCTTCTTCCGTTAGGAACTCCGCAAACTCGTGCAGGTCCATGCTGTCCTGAGGAACTGCCACAAACGTGTCATTGCAGACATGACCAACGTCGCCCCACCAGTTTGGCCCATTTTTAATATTCTTGTAGGCTATGGTGAGAAGGTGCAAATCCCACCTTAATTCCGAGAAAAAGGAATATGAATATTTCGAGAGGACTCCACGACGAACGCTCAGGGCAACAAACAAGCTCTCCGCTCTACAAGGTAACTCATCTCCCTAGTGCATTGCGTACGCGCTATTCCATTCTCACAATAATGTACTCATAATTGTTGAGAATTTAAACTGTTTTGAATTGTGTAGTATTTTTACTCTCATTCATTTTTGGTTATGTATCATGGCGACTCTTGGACCAGTGAAGTGAATTAGCGTCGTTGTCTTATGCCTGTTGCTCACGGTAAAATTTTCTGTCAAATTTATTGTCCAATAACTTAATTTTGTAAAATTTCTGTTGCTCACGGTCAAATTTAAGTTTATAAAAGCTTTGATAAAACTTTTCATAAAATAGGACATGTTCTATTCCGTAAAATTAATTTTACGAAACGAACCAATCAGCGAAGCTGACATCACGATGATGCTGGCGCTACGTCGTGAGAAGTTTGTGAAGCTTGATTGTAAACAAACACTTCTTTCTAAAATGACAGGATCCGGGTGGACTAAGGAAGCTGTTAGTGTTTTACTGGACGAATACCAGGAATACCCATGTTTGTACGAGGTTAAAACGCCACTTTACCACAAGAGAAATGCAAGAAGAGGGGCAGAAAACATAATCGCCTAATTCCTATATGAATGGTCTTTTAACCTCAACTAATTTTCGACCAAGGACAGCAATCTTCTACCTTCTTCTCTTCTTTTGATCCAATCCCGAGTCCAGGATTTCCTGGCATTTCTTTTCTTCCTTTTTACCACTGTACAACATAAAATTGCAGCTAAAGCAGCAAGTTTTGCTTTGTTTGTTGGAGCCATACTCTCAAACACACCGTAGGTTGTTCTTGGTATAAAAGTTTATCGATAGATGGCAGCACATACACATTTAGTTCAGAAGTGATTCACAGATGGCCATCGTGATGCTTCCACGGATTTTATAAAATAATTTTACCGTGAGCAACAGAATTTGTTTTCACCAAATTTTTATAAAATTAATTGTACAACAAATTTTACGAAACATTTTATCATGAGCAATAGGCATAAGTCTGTAATCTATCACGATTATGTGTTGTTATTGAGTTTAAACAGTAAATATATTGAATCTATGGAGTCAGATCGAGTTTATTACAACATAGTGGTGACCCCCGACGTGATGGATGCTGTCAGTTTATTCCTGTCCTAGAAGAGAAGTACAACAGCACGTAGTCCCGAGTTACTATTTCTTTCAAGTCGAGAAGGAATAAATATGGAGAAACTGAAGATACCTGTGAGAAAATGCTTCACAAAGAAGATAAACGACATAAAGGGAATCCTCGCAACAGGTACGTCTCCCGATTTTAATTATTCACTTACTTCAAATTTCAGTCGTTTAGAGGCATTAATGTCGGAGCTTCGTGAATTAGACAGCAAAATAATGCACTTTTAGATAGCAGTGATGATATGACAGTAATTGTATCAGAAAAGGAAACTTCCGAGAAGTATAACGACGAATTTGAGGTTATACGTGTACAGGTGACGCACCGTAGATCAGACAGTTCTTTAAGTGAGGCACATGAAGAGGCCTCATGTCATAGTCAGGATAAGAGGAGAACTTATAAACTTCCTAAGATTGAAATTAAGAAATTTAATGGTGATTTACGTGAGTGGTTAAGTTTTTGGTCGCAATTTCGGAAGATTCACGAAGATGATAGTTTGCATGGTAGTGACAAATTTCAGTATTTACTGCAAGTTATGGAAATAGGAACTGAACCTCATGAAATTATGCTTAGTTATCCACAGACGTCAGAAAATTACCCGAAGGTCATTCAAGCTCTACAAGAACGGTTTGGAAGAGCGGATCTTCTATTACAAGTGTATGTCAGGGAATTACTGAAGTTAGTGATTTCAAATGCGACGCAAGAGGACAAGGTTCCATTACCTACCTTGTTAATCAAGCTAGAGTCTCACCTTCGATCCCTCAGTAGTTTGAATCTAGCATCTGCAGACCCAAGTACATGGCTCTTTCCATTAGTCGAATCTAGTCTCCCAGAAGAGACATTACGAGCCTGGCAAAGAAGTCGGTTCTCGAAACAAGAAGGAAGTAAAAATGGAGAAATTGGGTCTCGACTTGAGTGCTTCATGGAATTTCTACGTACCGAAGTCCAAAACGAGCAGCAGATTCTCTTAGCACAAGCAGGATTTAGTAATTTGGCTGTGAAAAGTAAGAATGAGAAGAGGTTAGGTTCTACCAGGACGGAGAAGAAACATAATAAAGACCCTGTAGATAGACCCATTCCTACTGTTGCTGCACTTTACAACAACAGTCCTCCAGTGTCGTAAATTTTCTGTAGTAAATCTCATGAAAGTGATAAATATTCTTCTACTACGAAATGGGTATAGAAGACCGGAGATCAAAAATGAAAGAAAAAGGTCGTTGCTATTTGTGTACAAAACCTAACCACTTAGCTAAGAACTGCAAGTTTTACGTTCACTGCTTACTTTGTGGAAATAAGCACATTACTGTTATGTGTCCTGATTTATCACGAGCTGAGAAGAGTGACTCTAAGATTGAGGAAGGAAACGCAGTCATTTCAAGTTACATCCGACCTAGCTAACCATACTTGTATAAATCAAGTTGTCCTACAAACACTGTTGGTCAAATTACAAGGGAATGGTAAACAGAAAACAGTACGAGCATTCTTAGACTGTGGCTCACAACGAAGTTACCTCCTTCAGGTACAGTTAAAGAGTTGAGGCTAGAACCTTGTGCAGAAGAAATAGTAACCCATGTTTTGTTTAGTGAAGATCAAACTTCTAGCATTAAACACAAAAGATACAAAATCAACATAGGAAGAAATGATGGACAATTCAATTGTGAAATAGAGTTACGGGATCATCCTAGAATTTGTCAGTCGATTCCACGAGTGTCAAGATGTTCGGACTTGTTGCAAGAGTTGAAAATGAAGAGGATATGGATCAGTGACCTGGGTGATGATTTCCCCGAGATTGAGCTCCTCATAGGAATGGATGTGTACGACAAGATTCTCACAGGAAAGGCAGTTCAGTTGAAGAATGGACTCCTAGCCGTGGAAACGAAACTCGGATGGACTTTGGCTGGTGAGAGGCAAGACCACTCTGTTGATGTTAATCTGAGTAATCTCACCATCTCAATGGCTTGTGACGATATGCGAACCATATCTGAGCTCTGGAACCTGGAGACTATTGGTATCTGTGATCAGGTAGAAGACAAAACGACTGAAGAGGTCAAACAGAATCTCCTTAGCACTTTGAAAAGAAATGGCAGTGGTCGCTATATAATAAACCTCCCATGGAGAAACGGTCACCCCGAGATCGGTTGCAATAAGCATATTGCAGAGAAGAGACTTAAATATACAACTGACAAGCTAATGAAGGCAAACCTATTCACCAGTTATGATCAAATTTTCACTGAGTGGAAGAAAGAAGGATTCATAGGGGAGGTACCAAATGAAGAATTGGAAAGATACTGTCATTATCTTCCTCATCGGCCAGTAATTAAATGAACAACCTTGACAACTCCTGTTCGTCCAGTCTTCGACGCATCCTGCAAGACAGAAGAAGGTGTTTTACTGAATGACTGTCTAGAGAAACGGCCCAATCATGTTCAGTTAATTCCAGAGGTACTCCTCAGATTTCGGGAGAACGTGATGGGAGTTACTTCAGACATCCGAAAAGCCTTACAAATGATTGAGGTTGCGACAGAAGATCGTGATTTCCTGCGTTTCCTATGGTGGGAGAATTGCGATATGAAGAAAAATCAAAGTTTACAGACACTCACGAGTTGTTTTTGGAACTACCTGCAGTCCATTTATACTAGGTGCTGTAATAGAACACCATATTACCAACGTACGTCAGGAAGACAAATCAACAGCACATAAATTGATGGAGTCGATGTATGTCGACAACTGTGTGACATCGGTGGCTTCGAAGGAAGAATTTGATACATTTCGAATTGAGAGCGTTAAACTGCTGAATGATGCAAAAATGGAACTTAGGAATTGGGAATATTCAACAGAAGGAATCACAGCGATGGAGGACAGTGAAACTGAGAAGGGATACATCACAAAGGTTCTCGGACTACACTGGAACAGAAGATCGGACGCACGGATTGTTGAATTTAATACAGAGTTTTTAGCTCTCCCAGAAGTATTGACGAAGAGAATCTTACTTTCCTTAATACACCAGATTTTTGCAATCATTGGGTTTCTCACTCCAGCACTTCTCCCATTCAAGCTGTTGTTGCAGAAGGCATGGTGCATAGAAAATGAAACCAAGAAGGTCAAACAGAAGTAGGACACCCCATTAACTGAGAGTATCTGTAATGAATTTCGTAAGCGTTATCAGGAAATAAACTGCTTAAGGGAAGTGGAAATTCCTCGATTAATCACGGGCGGTGTGAAGGAAAGGAATCGATGGTCGCTCCATACCTTCGTAGATGCTAGCCAACACGCTTATGCAGCTGTGATCTTTTTACGACCTGAAAGTGACCAGGAAGTTTCAGTGCAGCTGCTGTTAGCTAAAGCCAGGGTAGCCCCACTTAAGACCATCACTATTCCAAGGCTGGAATTATTAGGCTGCCTAGTTGGAAGTAGACTCGCACCATGAGTTGAGTCTGTTCTACATCTACAAAATGTGAGAGAATATTTCTGGAGTGGTTCTTCAACCGCATTAGCCTGGATAAGAGGAGACGAACCATGCGCTACATTTGTTGGCAACAGAGTAAAAGAGATGAGGAGTTTAACAAGTCCAGAGGACTGGAAACATATTCCAGGAATACACAATCCGGCTGATCTCATATCAAGAGGATGTTATCCGACCCAGCTGAAGGAATCGTCGTGGAGGAAAGGTCCAGAATGGTTAAAACGACCATAAGAAGAGTGGCCATTTAATCAGCTGGAAGGGAATGAGGATGAAACCACAATCCTAGCAGAAAGGAAGAAGTAGTTGGACTGCACTATGACAATGCTAAGTGTAGAAATGACAAGAAATTTGAGTTTTTCTCAACGAGTTAGGGTTATGGCAGGGATTCTTAGATTTTGTAGTAATGCAAGGAAGATTAACTGCCACGCAGATCTCCTACACTTTTCAGAAATAAAGGCAGCAGAGCTGATTGTCATCAAAGGTATTCAATCAGATTCATTCCCAGCTGAAGGTGATAACGTCAATGGGATAAATGTTGTCAGATACGAGGAAGGTCTCATCCGAGTGAAGACCAAGATTGTGATGAGAGAGGATCTAATGAACTTCAGATACCCATTGTTGCTACCTAAGGAACATAAAATAGTTGAGGCGCTGATTATGGAGCAACATCGACTTCATTGTCATGCTGGTTTGTCTTATTTGAGGAAAAGGTATTGGATAGTGGCAACTGTAAAGAAAGTGATAGCAGTGTAAACGTCATAAAGTAAAGAGTGCTGCCCTCGGCCTAATGATCGAGTAAAAAAAAAAAAAGGATGCCAATGTTTTTGAAGTGGTTGGCATTGACATGGCAGGACCATTAATTCTGAGAGGTAATTCTAAGGTATGGATTGCTCTCTACACCTGTGCCGTCTTTCGGGCAGTCCATTTGGAACTAGTTTCGTCATTAAGTACCGAAGCTTTCATTCTTTCTCTGAGAAGATTTATCGCTAGAAGGGGCCGTCCATCCATTATCTATTCTGACAATGGTAATAATTTTGCTGGGGCTTCCAATGCATTAAAAGGCCTACATCTCCAAGAACTTCAGCAACAATCTAGGTTTCAAGAAATAGAGTGGAAGTTCAATCCCTCTACTGCAAGTTGGTGGGGAGGATGGTGGGAACGTCTGGTCCGTTCCATTAAAGAATTGTTGAGAAGAATGCTCGGAGGGTCTGTACTCACTTATGAAGAATTACTGACTTCACTTTGTGATGTAGAGGCCGTTATTAATGGACGCCCACCGAGTTATATATCAGAGGATCCTGAAGATTTAAATCCTTTGACACCATGTTGGAGAGTGTTTTGTGCAAGATATTGATCATCTCGAGAAGGAGAAGTTCCAGGCACGCCTGCGCTACCGACAACACCTGATGCAAGAACTGAAACAACGCTTTAGGTAGGAGTACCTCTCCCAGCTGATCCAGCGACTTTGAAGGAAGGTGTTGTGGTTCTGGTTGGTTGCGAGCAACAAAAGAGAGCGGAGTGGCCACTAGCAAAAATAGTGTCACTCTTTTCTGGCAAGGATGGTGTATCTCGGGTAGCCGAGTTAAGACTGAAAGATGGAACACTGATAAGACCTGTTGAACGACTGTACCCTCTGGAGATAGACACTCGTGAGGACCCCTTAGTTTCCAAAGCCTTTTACCTGATAACATTCCCCATGGGTACAGAACCCGTAGTGGTCGCAGAGTGGTCCCCAATCCAAAATACTCCGCTTAAGTTATAGACTATGGAACTGTGCTGAAGAAAGGGTCCTGTGATATTCGCAGGCATAAGTTATTTGTGATATCAAAGTTACTGAAATTATTCCCACAAATTCAGGGTGGGAGAAATGTTGAGAAATTAAACTGTTTTGAATTGTGTAGTATTTTTACTCTCATTCGTTTTCGGTTGTGTATCATGGCGACTCTTGGACCAGTGAAGTGAATTAGTGTTGTCTAAGTCTGTAATTTTATCACGATTATGTGTTGTTATTGAGTTTAAACAGTAAATATATTGAAATATGAAATATATTGAATCTATGGAGTCAGATCGAGTTTATTACAACACATATCATCCGATTTTCCACGCACATTTGTCAGCCATATAGTTAAATACACATCACTCGCGAAATTCCAGCTTGCAATTTGAGGCTGTGAAAGATGTCGCCATCAGCTGCACGTACAATGAAAATGGAGTGACACGTGACGACGTTTCTTTTCATACTTCGTGAAGACTTGCGACTACGCAACCGACGTTGCCATTAATGTTAAAAATGTAAACAATTCAAAACGTAAATTAACCACTTCGGAATTTCACCGAGTTATTATGCTTGCCTCAAGTGAAACGCACACCCTCTTTAGAAATGCAGCTTCGAAGACTATTTTTGTAGGAATTTGAAAATCAGAAAACGATTTAGAACCAACAATTGCGAGATTTAATTGTCTAGTAAGAGGTCCTTGCTTGTTGTTTTAAGGGGCCTAACATCGAAGATCATCGGCCCAAGTAAGAGGTCCAAACAGTAGCGGTGATTGACAGTTTAAAGTTGGGGGAGGGGGGGATAGGACACAAACATTTATAGCAAAGAAAACAGGACTGGGAACCTGGGGAATATAATGGGGGTAGAGAACAACATATTTGATGCTATCTGAACGAATTTCGACAGAGAAGTAAAGGCTGAAAGTTTACTAACTGTGCTAATAATAGTTTTTTCAATATTTTCATTCAATACTATACAATAAAAGTTCACCACATGTGCGCAACTAAAGTTTTGTGCCATCAAATCGCACTTGTGGAGCGCTATCCGGCACTTGATGGGGTAATGTGGTTCCCTCTAATCCCGGCCCCTTTTCCCCTAGGAATTAACCTGGTAGGCTACTCATTTTTTGTGTAGGCTGAGTGAACCTCAGAACCACGTGCAGCTCCGAAAGTGGAAATATCGCTTCCCGACGGGGAATCAAACCCACGTCCTTTCGGGCGAATGGAGCAGCCCCTTCACTACTTGCTGAGGCGTTGAAAACTTGGTTAGCTGCGTCGAATAACAACTTGTGTGTATTTTCGTCAACTTTTTTAATATCTAAAGAAATTAAATGAGGAAAGTAGGTAATGGACATCAGGGTTTGTGTAAAATGCTTTTTAAAAGTAATTCCTAGTTTTAGGTGGCTAAAACTGAATGAAAATGTAATTTTTCTCCACAAAGTGGGGGTAAGGGGGCGACTGGCCCCCTAGCCCTCCCACCTATTCGCCGCCACAAAGTGGGGGTAAGGGGACGACTGGGCCCCTAGCCCTCCCACCTATTCGCCGCCACAAAGTGGGGGTAAGGGGGCGACTGGCCCCCTAGCCCTCCCACCTATTCGCCGCCACAAAGTGGGGGTAAGGGGGCGACTGGGCCCCTAGCCCTCCCACCTATTCGCCGCCACAAAGTGGGGGTAAGGGGACGACTGGGCCCCTAGCCCTCCCACCTATTCGCCGCCACAAAGTGGGGGTAAGGGGGCGACTGGCCCCCTAGCCCTCCCACCTATTCGCCGCCACAAAGTGGGGGTAAGGGGGCGACTGGCCCCCTAGCCCTCCCACCTATTCGCCGCCACAAAGTGGGGGTAAGGGGGCGACTGGCCCCCTAGCCCTCCCACCTATTCGCCGCCACAAAGTGGGGGTAAGGGGGCGACTGGCCACCTATTCGCCGCCACAAAGAGGGGGTAAGGGGGCGACTGGCCACCTAGCCCTCCCACCTATTCGCCGCCACAAAGTGGGGGTAAGGGGGCGACTGGCCCTCCCACCTATTCGCCGCCGTTGGGTACAAAGAGCAGAACAGTGACGTGTTGAGCGACGTACAACAACGCTAACTCAGGCAGGTACAGCGCCACATCGGTACGTGCAGGGGGGGGGGGGAGTAGGATCTTCTGTCAAATTTCACGAATGTACATTTTGAAACTGTTGTGGCTTCATCCACTTGTCTTTTCCGCCACCAGCATCATATTCCCGGTGATCCATGGCTATGATCAATTTTCAGCCTTCCTCGCTGCGTATTTTATCTATCGATCGTCTACGAGCAGGTGTGCTCAACTCTGCTATATCCAGTTTATCAGACACAACAACGGAATATCCGCTTCATATCTGCTGACTTCTCTGTGGCACGCAGCATACAGCAGTAACAGGTCAGGGACGGAAGGCAAAAGTTTCAACTACTTGCTGGGGTAGAGTGGTCAGCGCTACGCCGGCCGGCCTATACACCTGGGAATTAACCTAATACTCAATGCTGGTGTAGGCTTAGTGAAACTCTGAGCATGTAAACCTCCGGAAATGGAGAGAGGGATGCTGTACGTTACCGACACTTTTCAGTCTACTATTAACCAAGAGGCTCCTGACAAATTTAGGAGAATTTGTATTGGGAACAGAAAGAATATACTCTTTTTTTTTACAATTTGTTTTACCTCACACCGACACAGATAGGTCTTATGGTGAGGATGGGGTGGGAAAAACCTAGGAGTGTGAAGGACATGGCCGTACAGTTAATTAAGGTACAGCCCCAGCATTTGCCTGGTAATATATAATGGCGTATGGCCTCCGGAGAGGCCTGTGCGGGTCTTTTTCTCGTAGACCGCCTGTTAGGCGACCTGCATGTCTGTGAAGATGAGGGCCCTACCTAGGATGATTTCTAATGCTGAAAACGAAACACACACCCAGCCCCCGAGCCATTGGAATTAAGGTTAAAATCCCCGATTCGGCCGGGAATCGAACTCGGGACCCTCTGGACCAAAGGCCAGCATGCTAACCATTTAACCATGGAGCCGGACATTTGCCTGGGGTGAAAATGAGATACCACGGATAACCATCTTCAGGGCTGCCGACAGTAGGGTTCGAAGCCACTATCTCCCGGATGCAAGCTCACAGCTGTGCGCCCCTAACCGCACGGCCAACTCGCCCGGTGAATAGACTATCAAATATGCAGATGATATGAAGGGGTTGGCAGAACTGCAAATTATGATGGAGACTATTGTAAAACTCTTTGAAATCAAGACGAAAATAATCAGCACAGGAAAGGGAATGGGCACGCTTTACGTCGCACCGACACAGATAGGTCTTATGGCGACGATGGGACAGGAAAGGGCGAGGAGTGGGAAGTAAGTGGCCGTGGCATTAATTAAGGCACAGCCCCAGCATTTGCCTGGCGTGAAAATGGGAAACCACGGAAAACCATCTTCAGGGCTGCTGATAGTGGGGTTCGAACCCACTATCTCCCGAATACTGGATACTGGCCGCACTTACGCGACTGCAGCTATCGAGCTCGGTATGGGCACTGTTAATGCATTACTAGAGGAAATACAAGTTGAACCGTTTGAATATTTGGGAAGTTTGAAAAATAGGAATGTAAGACGTACTAAAGAGGTAAGAAGGAGAGCTTTTGTAAGGTTTCCTGATGGCCACACGCATTTCAATTGAATGAAGTAAGAGTTCTGCTGAGGCTTTCGTGTGGAGTGCGGTGTCTTACGCCTCTCAAACGTGGACAGTCAAAAAGGAGGAACTGCCTGGAATGACTTTTATGTTGCTCTGGAGAAGAGGGAAGATGGTGAAATGGACAGACAGTGTGAGGAAGTACTGAGGAGGGTGAAAGAGGATAGGATGATAAAGAACAGGAAACCATCTTGATAGGGTTACACACTGCGAAGGACTTGTCTGCTACAGAGGATCGTGGAGGAGAAAACACATGGAAAGAGAGGAGGAAGAGGAATGCTAACAGCTGTGAGCAAAGGAGGAAGTTACCAACGAATGAAGGAAGATGCTCATGACCATACCTGTCTGAGCACAGATTTACAGAACACGACGAAGAAGAAAATCTACCCAAATAGGGTCAAGAGCGTTAAATCCTAATTTAATTTCAGTTTAAGGCTGAAATGAAGTTAAAAGAAGAATGGAATTTGCTTAACATTCAAACCTTAATGCGTTTCAGGATTTGATATAAGGGTCAGTTGCATTTGCGTTGATAATTCAGTCTTTCTGTAAATGATTTAATTACAGTCAATCTCCACGATGTATTTTACTAAGGCAAGCAGTAGTGGGCCGAGATGAAAGAGGACTGTCAACTTTAGGCACCCTATCTCTTCAATTTCTTTTTCAGCATATTTGACTGAGGAATCGTGTTTTAAACCCTCCCTCTCACACATGATATGTTGTTGTTGTTGTTGTTGTTTGAGTCACCAGTCCATACTCTGGTTTGATGCAGCTCTCCATGCTACCGAATCCTGTGCTAACCTTTTCATTTCTACATAACTACTACATCCTACATCTGCTCTAACCTGCTTGTCATATTCACACCTTGGTCTACCCTTACCATTCTTACCGCATTATTAATGTCGTGTGACCATTTCTAGCCGAGTGCAGTCCTTGTAAGGCAGGCCCTCCGATGAGGGTGGGCGGCATCTGCCATGTGTAGGTAAGTGCGTGTTCTTATGGTGGAGGATAGTGTTATGTGTAGTTGGGGACAGCACATACACCCGGTCCCCGAGTCAAGGGAATTAACCATTTAAGGTTACAATCTCTGACCAGGCCGGGAATCGAACCATGGAGCCTCTGGATCAAAAGCCACCACGCTAACCATTTAGCCACGGAGCCGGACATTCAACTGTACCAGTCCTGGGTGACCTGTCATTCTATCTCTTCTTCTTATGAAATTTAGCCAAACCGATCTCCTCTTACGAATTCGATTCAGTACCACGTGATTCGATCTATCCCTCTCATCTTCAGCACTCTTCTGTAAGACCACATTTCAAAAGCTTCTATTCTCTTTCTTTCTGAACTAGTTATCATCAATGTTTCACTTCCATACAATTCCACGCTCCAAACGAAACCCTTGATTCCCATATCAATGTTCGAAGTGAGCAAGAAACGCCTTCCATGTTTGTGATAGCTCCTCCTTAATTCTGCCATCGTTAGTTATTTTACTATCCAGGTAACAATATTCAACTAGATCCTGTAAGATTTCATTTCCTAATATTATATTTCCTGCATAACATGACATTCTTCGGCTGCACTCCATCACTTTTGTTTTGGACTTATTTATTTTCATCTTGTATTCCTCACCCACGACTCTCTCCATACCACTCAGCAATTTCTCCAGATCGTCTGCAGTGTCAGATAAAATAAAAATATCATCTGCAAATCTCAGGTTTTTGATTTCCTCTCCTTGGATTGTGATTCTCTTCCCAAATTCCTCTTTACCACCTGTTTTATACAAACATTGAAAAGGAGAGGGAGGAGGGCAACTGCAGCCTTGCCTCACTTCTTTCTGGATTGCTGCTTCTTTTTCAAAGCCCTCGATTCTTATAGTACACAGTCTACCATTGGTGGATGAGGTTGGAGAGGGAATATTTTAGTTGATGTTTAATAAGATTTCGCAAGCAAAATTTTCATACTATGCGATGAGGAATTTTGACTTAATGCAAAGACAAAAGGTTAAATTGATTAATATTATTGTGTGATTAGAAAAATATCCACAATGGTTTCACGATATTAAATTATTATAAACAAATATAAAATAATAAATTAAAAACATACATTTGTTCTCAAATCATATGAGTCGAGGGATGTCATTCTTTACTACTACCACTATTACTAGTGAGATCTGAGACTTCAGCTCGGAAGGAGGTTGGATCCTCAATAGTCCCAGCATCTAGACAGCCTAGGTGTCACTCCTCGCTGTGCCAGAAGATACTGTTACATATCAGTCAGTCAAACCTATCGAAATGGACGTAGCAATCTACCCTCTGAGAGATATTTTCAGACAGTAGCAATCTGCCCCCTGAGAGATATTTTCAGACAGTAGCAATCTACCCCCTGAGAGATATTTTCAGACAGTAGCAATCTACCCTCTGAGAGATATTTTCAGACAGTAGCAATTTACCCCCTGAGAGATATTTTCAGACAGTAGCAATCTGCCCCCTGAGAGATATTTTCAGACAGTAGCAATCTACCCCCTGAGAGATATTTTCAGACAGTAGCAATCTACCCCCTGAGAGATATTTTCAGACAGTAGCAATCTACCCCCTGAGAGATATTTTCAGACAGTAGCAATCTACCCCCTAAGAGATATTTTCAGACAGTAGAAATCTACCCCCTGAGAGATATTTTCAGACAGTAGCAATCTGCCCCCTGAGAGATATTTTCAGACAGTAGCAATCTACCCCCTGAGAGATATTTTCAGACAGTAGCAATCTGCCCCCTGAGAGATATTTTCAGACAGTAGCAATCTGCCCCCTGAGAGATATTTTCAGACAGTAGCAATCTGCCCCCTGAGAGATATTTTCAGACAGTAGCAATCTGCCCCCTGAGAGATATTTTCAGACAGTAGCAATCTACCCCCTGAGAGATATTTTCAGACAGTAGCAATCTGCCCCCTGAGAGATATTTTCAGACAGTAGCAATCTACCCCCTGAGAGATATTTTCAGACAGTAGCAATCTGCCCCCTGAGAGATATTTTCAGACAGTAGCAATCTGCCCCCTGAGAGATATTTTCAGACAGTAGCAATCTACCCCCTGAGAGATATTTTCAGACAGTAGCAATCTGCCCCCTGAGAGATATTTTCAGACAGTAGCAATCTACCCCCTGAGAGATATTTGCAGACAGTAGCAATCTACCCCCTGAGAGATATTTGCAGACAGTAGCAATCTACCCCCTGAGAGATATTTTCAGACAGTAGCAATCTACCCTCTGAGAGATATTTTCAGACAGTAGCAATCTACCCTCTGAGAGATATTTTCAGACAGTAGCAATCTACCCCCTGAGAGATATTTTCAGACAGTAGCAATATACCCCCTGAGAGATATTTTCAGACAGTAGCAATCTACCCCCTGAGAGATATTTTCAGACAGTAGCAATCTGCCCCCTGAGAGATATTTTCAGACAGTAGCAATCTGCCCCCTGAGAGATATTTTCAGACAGTAGCAATCTGCCCCCTGAGAGATATTTTTCAGACAATCATCTCGCTCACATCTCTCACTTTCATATCGCCAAAGTCAAGCGTGAGACTAATACAGATCAATGTTCTAGCGCATACCAGAAGACAAATTGCACTGTAAACACAAGATCTCGCTAGAAATTGATCTGGTGCTAATGTTTAACTAGGGTGGTGGGTGGGGGTGGGGGCAAGGCGGGACGATTACCTTGAGCAAGAAAACACATAAAGAGGTAAAAGAAAAATCACTGAAATGGCATGAAATTTGACATAACATCCGCAGACACTGTTATATAACAACACTGGATGTGAGAGGTTTTAACATTTACATGCTACATATAAAAGAGAAAGGAATACTTTACCTAGAACAGACTTAACGCCAGTCCAAGCCTCTTTGAAATAATTGACGACTCGTCTGTAGATAGAGCGCGTGGCTCGCCCGGGGAATCCCGAATGACGATGGCGGCCATGCTTAGAGCTAACCATGCCGCCACGGTGCATGCTGCGTCACCCCATCCTCCTACAGGGCTACCACCAGTTGGCGTCTGTTCCTCTCATCTTATATTTTTGAATCTCACTTCTCGATACTTATATTACACTTCAGAGGTCTGACTGAATACTTTATGTTTAACTTCTTCTACATTTGAATGTCTACTTAATTGCCTTCTTTTGAATTTTGACACACTGTCAATATCAACAGTCTTATAGGTGAGAAATGATCGAGTTTTGTGACAAAATTATACCTGTACCATTGTCTTCTTTATGAGTTACTCTGACTGATTCAGGTTGACAAAGGAGGGTTATTGGTCCATGTCTATCGACAACTCTACCGACGTATAACTGGACAATTGATCTTAGCGTTGTTGTAAACATTTGGAAATATTACAAAATAGTATGATTAGATTTATTCTAAAAACGACGAAATAATTTTGTGTGCATTTCGTTGAAAATCAACAGCGAACACTTAATTATGGCAGATTAGTTTACAAAAATACAGATAAATTCACAAAAATGGAACCAGTATTTCTAACCAAGGGTTACGCAGTCCGTCCTTTCTGTTAGTGATTCAGAAGTATGTTCTGGGATTGCTTAGTAGAGCGATTTAATTATTAATAATCTGGTTCCAGAAAGCTGGACGCGTTTTCATAAAATAAAGGGGGTTTAATTTTTACAGTGAGTTCGTATCCTTGTGCCTTGAGTTAGGTATGAAGTTAGTTTGTTAGCACACTTGGAGGAGCTGGTCCACTGTTAGTTTGTTAGCACACTTGGAGGAGCTGGTCCACTGTTAGTTTGTTAGCACACTTGGAGGAGCTGGTCCACTGTTAGTGATGCAGAAGTTGTTAGTGTCGGTTGAAGGCAGCCAGAGAAACCTGAGGAAGAAGAAAATGAAAGTTGTAAGTGATATTGTTATCAGTATGCAGTTAATATCTAACAACAAAGAATAACAGCAGGCCTGCACAGAATGGGGTAACAGTAGCGGTAATGCCATCTAGCGGAGGAGTCAGTCAGTGTAATGTTACTGCAGGATGGGGATGCCCATGGACATACTCTAGAGAAGTGATATTTCATTCGCAGTAGTTTCATGGCCTTGAGACAGTTTACGTGTCTCGGTAGACTGACGCCAAATTCCCTACAGTTGTTTCTCGAAAATGATTTGTTAGTTGCAAATAAGTTATCAATTTGAGTTCCATTTTTTGAAAGACGTACTTACAGTATGATCATTTCGTTTTCTCACGAGGGAAATTTGACGTCATTTTGTTTGGGTATTGCATTGATCGTCACCAGAAGACTGATCAGTCACGGACTTGGTAAATAAAATTTAAATTAGTATAGCTCGTACCGACCGAGCTGGCTGTGCCATTAGGGTTTGAATCCCACCGTGGACAGTCCTGAAGATTATTTTCCGTGGTGTTTACATTTACTGGGGTCGCCACCTTCCCAGTCCTGGCCATTCTTGAGTCGCCGAAAACCTTCGAGGTCTTAGTGAAACGTTAAACAAAAAATATGTATATGGATGTATCAAGATAGCGACTTTGATCAGCTACTGTGAATAGAATTCGGCGATAATTTGAAGGTTGCGAATATCGCGAATATCGCAGTTATTATTCCTTGCATGGTAAAATCGTATGAAATACAAAAGATCGGATATTATATTTAACGCAACGTTTAGTATGTCTAGTTTATTAACAGAGACATTTCATATTTCTTATTATTTGACCCCTTAATATGGCTCCACCACTGTCCCTCTTGAGATGTAACAAACAAATGAACAGAGTTTGTATGGATCAACAAAACGTCGTAATGACTTCAATACGTTTTCGATGATAGTGGGCAGTAGCGTAACCAGGATCGGACGATGCGGGAGGTTATAGTTCTTGTACGCATGCGCGAGTGTCACTGATACAAGTGAAATATGTTGATATTCAGATTGCAGTACAGGGACACAACAAGAACAATGGCATGTTCAGATTACATTTTAAAATCCAACTTTCAAGGCTTCTTAGACATTAGATTCAAGAGATCTTCATAATACAATGAGTGGCCGAAAGTCACGAGAAGGAGTGTCCCATGAAGCTAGGTGCGGCTTAGTTGAGCAGTCTGTCACAAACACCAGTGTCGTGACGATCATCGACGCACGGTGCACGGCGCATTGCGGAGATTACACGCGAATTCGGGTTTCCGAGGTTAACAGCGTCGAGGGTGGATCTTCCGCACGGGATGACCACAGGGGCGTCACGTCACCATACTGGTCGCTCGACGGGCTACTGTGAGTCAGATCAGTGCCCACTTGAAGACTGGCATAGGCTTCAACTCGTGTTCCTTTCGACATGCATGGGCCATGCTTGTGGTATGGTCCGATGAATCCCTGTTGAGTGTGCCACATGCCCCATGAAGCTATGGGTCCTGCGTGTCAACAAGGTTGTGTCCAGGAGGGAGGTGGGTCAGTTCTGGTCTGGGCGGCGTTCTCATGTTGCCAATTAGGCCCGATCGTCCGGTTGCAGGGAACGCTGACAGGAGCACGTTATGTGGACATTCTTTCGGACCATCTGCATCTTTTTCTGGCCCTAGAGTACCCTGATAGAGAAGTCATGTTTCAGCAGGACAATGAACCATGCCACCGCTCTATGGTGGCACGCAAGTGGTTGGAAGACCACTCCAGTGAAGTTACGATCATGGATTGGCCCTCCAGATCCCCCAATCTTAACGAAATCGATCATTTAAGGGATGTTGTCGATGCTGTGTACGCTCCATGAACGTCGCAGCAACTACAGAAGACCAATTAAGATGCGTGGGTCCAGAACGATTCCAACACCTTGTTCGCCGTCTTGAGGAGCAACTCATCACATTGAGTGTCTTCCCATGACTTTTGGCCACTCCGTGTCTTATGATTCTGTGAATGTGCAAAAGAGCGTGGACTTTCACTTGTTTATTCTCAGTTTCTGTTTGTATTCCTTTGTAAAGATTCGATTGGGTGGGGTGTCCTAACCTCCACTAACTCCCCAACCCCGGGCTACGCCCCTGAACTCTGGCCATTTCTGGCATTTGTTTCGTGTGAAAATGAGAAATCATCTTCAGGGCTGCTCAGTCCAACGTATCTGGAGTGCAAACCCTCAGCAGATTATGGTAGTGAGCAACCATCCTCACTAACGAGAGAGGTCCGACACTTGGAGGGATGAAGGTATCCGAGAAAGGGCTGAGTGAGGTCGCAATGCCATACTTAGCTGTGGTCGCCAATTCACTGTCCTAAGTGAGGTGACCCCTCTTAGTCTCCTCTTCTACCATCCCCACGGGCGGAAACCACTTGTTGTTACATTCCCTCATCAGAATGGACCTGAGCTTTCTATTTTAATAAATTTACCTTCATTTTCTTCTTTTCATACAGCTTTACTTCCACCTGTAGCGTCGCAAGTGTGTGACATGCGTAGCACATGTCGATTTGGCCCTGTTTTAGGGACGGATGCCCTTCCTGACGCCAACCCTGTGTGGAGCGATGTAATCACTATTTCTGTGCTGGTCGGTATTGCGTTGTCTGGGTATAAGGAGCAGAGTGTTGAGACAAACACAAATACCTAATCCCCGAATCGGAAGAATTAATCACACGAGATTAAAATCCCCATCCCGAACCGAGGACCCCTCTGAACCGAAGGCCTCAACGCTGACCATTCAGCTGATGAGTCGGACATAAATTTCTCTGAGTAATGAAGTTCATTTCTGGTTCATACTAAATGTATTAATTTCTCCACATTAGCTTTAGTCTTGTTACTGTTTCTAACGCTCTCAGCTGTTGTTCGGTTCCGTGGCATGCTCACAGTGGTCCCGGGTTCCATTCCCGGCAGGGTTAATCTCAACTTTTTATTCTCATCAAGACGCGCAGGTCGCCTATGGGTGTCAAATGAAAAGACCTGCATCTTGTCCTCGGCACTAAAAGCCATACGCCATTTAATTTCTCAGCAGTGTAGATTTTAAGTTTTTTATTTGCCTTTTAGACATTCTGTCCACTGAAAGAAGCCCGTACATAGTTTAATAAATCATACATTTCTCTCTGCTTTCCTATTAGATCCGCATTCTAGCATTGTATTCAGTAACATTAAATTGTGATTGCTACGAAAAACTATTTGAAAGGAAGGTTATTTGAACTGAAGTTTTCTGTGAAACAAGAGTGTCGTCCCGTCTGACCGGCGCCGTTACCAGACAATACATTCCTGAATCATGAAACACTGTGCGACGTATTTGTTTTCATGTTGCGTGACTGCTGTGCAAGCTTTATACTGCTGCGGGGGACTTTCACTGACGTTACAGGTCGACTTTAACAGGGCAGGGCAACAATATCATCAGCCCTTACTTTTGAAGTCCAATAATAATAATAATAATAATAATAATAATAATAATAATAATAATAATAATAATAATAATAATAATAATAATAATAATAATAATAATCCATACTGTATATTAAAAGAGTTTGCTCGACCGATTTCCCTCATTACTATTTTATTCTCTCCGGAATTACCTGCCGGTGAATCATGAGACATTGATAGGTCTCTAAGTTCAGCCAACTTCGTGTAAAAAAAAAAATCATTAAATGATCACTCCAATAATTGCAGGCAAAGGCTTACCCTAACCCGCAATACATTCTGTACTTAGCAGGTTTGCTAAGCGACGAACACTTTCATTAATATTCTGATGTATGTGATTCTCATCCTTATTGTCCGGCTCCATGGCTAAATGGTTAGCGTCCTGGCCTTTGGTCACAGGGTTCCCGGGTTCGATTCCCGGCACGGTCGGGAATTTTAACCATCATTGGTTAATTTCGCTGGCACGGGGACTGGGTGTATGTGTCGTCTTCATCATTTTATCCTCATCACGACGCGCAGCTCGCCTACGGACGTCAAATCGAAAGACCTGCACCTGGCGAGCCGAACATGTCCTTGGACACTCCCGGCACTAAAAGGATGCAGCCATCTTTGATTACTACCTGTCAAGCCAGCGAGCACACACTTCCTCTGATCACGGAAGAATATTGTTCCCTCCTAGATACTGTTTGATCCTCTAACCTTTTCCGGTTTCCAAATATATTCTGGCAGAGCGTTCCTAGCATCTTACATGCTGGTAAGAGAAAAAAATCTACGTACATACAGACCCCACAAGACATACGCCTTAGACATTACCTATCGAAGGATAACCTAGCTACAATAGAAAGAGTGAAGAGCTTAGACATCAAAATAGTTCTTTGCCTGGCGAAGAAACTCTTCTTCAAGAATTGCGATCAAAAATATCTTTGCCTCCTATGACACCATACCAAGCTTTACATCAAGAACTGCAGGATAAAAAAAAGCGAATAGGGCCTATGTGGATAGATTTTTTACCAAACAGACGATATGATGAGGGACACAACGGATGAATTTTAACTACGAACTGCGCCATACCCCTTCTTATTAAATGTTCATGAAACCATTGAAAAGGGCAGGTAAAACAATATGACTACGAGAGGCCGAGTTATCTGACCTATTGCGGAACAGAACGGCTTCTCTCGTAATAATAATTCTTAAGCCGGCCCCGCGGTGTGGGGGTAGCGTGCTCACCGGATGCCTTCGCTTCGATTACCGGCCAGGTCAGAGACTTGCCTGGACCTGAGGGCTGCTCCGAGTTCCACTCAGTCTACATGATTACAACTGAGGAGCTAACTGACGGTGAGACGGCGGCCCCGGTTTAAGAAGGCAAGGATAGCGGCGTCAAGGATTTGTCGACACCTCATAATCTGAAGGTATTCGGGCTGAACAGCGGAAGGGACTCGAACACCCCTCTCTATTCAGTTTATCTCCCGAGAATGAGTAGACCCCGTTCCTGCCCTGGTGCCACTTTTCACATTTTGTTGCAGAGCCGGGAATCGAACCCTAGCCTCGGGGGTGGCAGCTAATCAAACCTAACCACTATACTACAGAGGCGGTAATAATAATAATAATAATAATAATAATAATAATAATAATAATAATAATAATAATAATAATAATAATAATAATAATAATAATAATAATAATAATAATAGAAAACACGTTTACTTAGAACAAATTAAACGAAGTTGCTCCGTTGATGAGATCCAAATGTACTCTTCGTTCCGCTCCTGGCACAACTGAATGAGACAATAATTCTGCAACACTCGCAGTCCAGATGCAACCGATGTAAACAACACTGCAGGAAGGTAGACTAATCTGCGATGCTGGAGAGTACGTTAACTACCAATTTGCACCCCACTAGCGATTTATAAAATGCCATGCTCGAATTCGTTTTGTGCGCATATTCTGATTCAGTGGACTTTTCATTATGCTATGTGAACATTACCCGTTACAGAGAAAGAGAACATGCAGTGAGGTATACAAAAGCAACTCCAACGCAACAGAAGTACAAAGTTAGTATTTTGAAGACCAAATGATGGCTCATTGTCGGGCAGACGCATGCCTATACACTGCGAGGCAAGTTTCCGACTTCTTTTGGGGCAGATTATCCAACTAGCGAATAGCAGCAAGACATCTGCATGTCGAACACACGATAACCAGTGCGACTCGATGGGCACGAGCATTATCAGTGGCAACAGCAGGCTCAGTTCTCTAACTACACTACTCCTAAACTTGATGGAACCCCCTTGCTCCTAATGGCGCTCCAGTCCTTGTGTCTATCAGCGGGTCGCCTCCTCACTCTAACACTCCTCTTGTATGGGCGAGCTCGTTAGAAAACAGAGTATGTTTCCACAAGTCCTGATGTCATGGGATATGAGTTGTTGCCTGTCACTGCCTTCACATCGTGCGCACTGTCTCAACTGACACATTCACTCCGATGGCCCTCCAAAGATCCTGGCGGAACGAGGTGCAGTGCCAGTGGGCTTAGGACGTGCTGGCGGCGTCTGAACCTTTTCCGAACTCTCGACACATCAGTCTGATTCACTCCAATAGGAGTTTTAAGAAAAAGGCCAGGAAAACAAGAGATAGGAAATCTGCCATCTGGCCGACAGCCCTAAATGCAGATCAATGTTGATTGACTGAGCAGGTCCATCCATCTGTCGCCATTCTTGTACCAGCAATGCCACAATTCAAGTGTTTACGTTAGCCCTGCACGTGCTATCTATACACCACTCACCTTACAATTCCTTTTTGCCGGGCTGAGAGGCTCAGTCGGTTGAGGCGCTGGCATTCTGACTCCAACTTGACAGGTCCGATCCTGGCTCAGTCCCGTGGTATTTGAAGGTGCTCAAATTCGTCTGCCTCCTGTCGGTAGATTTCATATCACGTAAAAGAACTCCCGGGGGACTACATTCCGGCATCTCGGCGTCTCAGAAAACCGTCAAAAAGTAGTTAGTCGGACGTAAAAATACTCTTCTTCTTCTTATTATTATTCCCGTTTTGTTTTCAAACTGGCTAACACGACAAATGAATCCTACCGGGCGGATGTCGAGCCTAATCTGGGTTTAGAGTCACCGTGTTTCTCGGACATCAGCCTACAGAGCATACCGTACCTTATTTGACGTGCCGTCCCATGTGCCGCGAAGCTTTCTGAGCAGTGAATAATAACATTGGAAATTAAAGAAAGAAAGAAAGAAAGAAAGAAGGAAAGAAAGAAAGATCTTAAGGAAAATTCTTGGCCTGATTAAAGACGAAGTTCAATATAGACGTTCGCATAATATGAGCTGTATACTCATGTTCAGAAGATCTCTGATGTCATGCGGAGGACGAGATTTGCATTTTATGGCCACTTATTAAAAACGAAACCCACACGATTACCGAGCCAAACGTTTACCTATTTTAAAGATAAGGAAACCCAGCCAACTTGGTTCATGGCGGTGGAAAGGGACTTGCACGAGATGAGATCACTCATGAAGATACACAAGAACGCAATCAACTGAGGAGGATACTAAACACCACCAGGGTTTTCAAGAAAGACCAAAGTTGAAGATCGGAAAGACGTGCACGGAGGAAAGAAAAGTTTTACAACGTGTTTTACGTCGCACCGACACAGATAAGTCTCATAGCAACGATGGGATAGGAAAGGCCTAGGGATGGGAAGGAAGCGGCGTGGCCGTGATTAAGGTACAGCCCCATCATTTGCCTGATGTGAAAATGGAAAGCAACGGAAAAACGTCTTCAGGGCTGCCGACAATAGGGTTGGAACCCACTATGTCTCGGATGCAAGGTCACAGCTCCGCGCCCCTAACCGCACGGCCAACTCGTTCGGTAGGAAAGAAAAGAGCAAACCGCCAATGAATGAAGGAGCACTGGGCAAGAGAAGACAGGTGAAATAACGTGGT
Organism: Anabrus simplex; assembly: GCF_040414725.1. Classification (NCBI taxonomy): domain Eukaryota; kingdom Metazoa; phylum Arthropoda; class Insecta; order Orthoptera; family Tettigoniidae; genus Anabrus; species Anabrus simplex. Next base: position 240,769,551 of record NC_090272.1, on the reverse strand, counting down.
CCTTTGTAGGCCGACGACAGGAAGAGACTCTACCGCCCCCACCCAGACCATCGGAGTAGGGTGCGAACAACAGCTGAGATCCTTATGGAAGATAGTCTCGAGACATCTCATCAGTTAGCCGGGCACTGCCTCTCTGTCGTTCCCAGCTCAAACTGTCCAAAATACCTCCGTCTTCTTGTAGGATAAAGTTTCCGGGACTTCGGCGTCTCCGAAAACTGTGATTGTACAGTAGTTAGTGGCCTCCGAAACTGAGCCTTTGTGGAGAACAATACCTAACCAAGGAAGGTCGGATGAGAGCGGAACTTCGTCGCCACTATGCACTCTCTACTTGTGACAAACTCACAAAGGTACTTCAGACTGAAGTGTTGATGCGTCTAGTTTCCAGCAGTGTTTTCTCTTGTCTAATGTTGGCAGAACTTCCTTACCATGTGTTGGCTACACCAGTCCCTTGGTGATGGTTTGAAGTACACAAACCTAACTTACCTCTAGGTGAGGCGTAGAGAGAACGTGGCCCAGTTCTTAGTCGTATTCGTTTTCTCTATCTCAGTTTAATTACTCGTACAATCTGTCATAAAAAAGGGTACATATCCAAATTGTCGATTTCTTTTTTATTGTAGATGAACATTCCTCTGTGCAAGGGACGACACTTACACGCTGATATTTAAGGTTGATTTTTATGTGGTTTGGAAGTCGTTTCCAGCCAGCGTCATTCATGCACTTTCTTTACTCTGGCCAAAGTTCCAGGAACGGTAGGGACCTTAATTAAGGCCACGGTAGCTTCATTCCCACTGCTAGGCCTTTCCTATCCCATCATCGCCATAACACTTATCTGTGTCGGTAGGACGTGAAGGAAATTGCGAGGAAAAGGAAGAGAAAGAAAAGCGCTCTTGAGCTCGTTAGACTCAGGCTGCCACAAGAGAAGTGCTAGAAGCAGACGATTTTTCAAGTTGGTAGGCACTTCCCTTCCTCAGCTCAAGGCAGCTGTTCCTTCCTATTAGGGAAGAAGTAATTCAAGAAAGGGCACTCCTTCAGGCACAAGTAAGTGACTTCACAACAAACAAACAAACAAACAAACAAACAAACAAACATTCACAAACGGACGTCCCACTAGCTGTGAACTTCATGGTGGACTCACATAAGGTTCTGGAAGAGAATGAACTAATACTATTTATAGACTTGTTTTTCATTAAATACGTGAAGGTGCTAAAATTAAAATGATTTTTGATACATTGAACCAACAAGACGATAAATCACGGAAGTAAACACAGCAATCCCCTAGTTTTTCTCCAGCACTCCGTGTTTAAGGTAGCGTGGAATTAGCTGAGTTGCTGTTCCGTTATCGACCAACTTTGAAGAACTACAATTGCATTCAACTTCCCAGTTTAATGCTCAACGCTCTGCACATAAATCACACATCTCCCCACCTCCTAGCATTATCCGCCATCGGAGTACAGAACTATACCCTGGTAATTTTAGTCTTAATTTCGTCAAGGAAGGCCTGTGGGAACATTAATCACTAAGAACTTCATCTAGCAATATATTGTATTTTCTTCACAGTTAGCACATCTTTGTAAGAAGCACATTTATTGAATTTGTTCCAGGAGAGTAGTTGTTCGCACTGTATTCCTTCCTCCCCCCCCTACTTTTTTCCGGGATATTAGCTTTTATTTGGTTGTTTTTCAGGAAGCAGTGTCATTATAACGAGAGGTGGCATGGTTTACACAGTGCCTTCCCACCTAGAAGGTTCTGGTTTGAATCCCGAACGATTCTAGGTTGAGATTTTCATGAAAAATTCTCGCACTGTCAAAAAGGGAATCCAAGCATGCTGAGAACATGAATATTTCAATCTCTGTTCTTATTATCACACATTGCTCATTGCTGTAATACTCTGAAGTTATTACAATTGATTTAGTACATAAATGTATGGCCATTTACATGGTTTTCAATAACTACAATTTAGAATTAAGGAGTATTTTTTACTTGTGGTTAATATCCACCCCTCGATCCCTCTGCCGGATTAAGGAAATACCGTATGCGGTAGACCTACACTCTACTACTCGAGGATTTCTTGGTATGACCTTGCAATTGATTTCTTTGACAGTAATATCGAATTGAAACTCCTTAGTCACTGGAATATCATTAGGTACCTTCGTCAAGTAACAAGATGTGATTCCTCGAATCCTCCAGCGTTAATTGTCTAAATGTAACACCAAAACATCACTCCCAATGACAAAATATTTATTTCTGTATATCTTAATATCTGCTTACTATAAGGAAAACAAGATTTGCATGAAAGTTCAGTTAAACACAAAAAAGAACTAGACTTAAGGCATGACATGGATGAATACCGAGACGTGTCAAATGGAAGATTTACTGGACCGTCTAAGCTGTGTACTGGGCAGCGGGTTGACGTCTGGGGGTCATCCGAGAACGTAACGCGACGGAGGTGTAACCATAGCAACAGTGCAGGCAGTGATGTTACCTAGCAACCATGCAGGCTGTCTTATGGTTGGTTGCCTTATGAAATAATTAGCAGCCGTTGATGGTTGGCTAAGACCGGGAGACATATTTATGATCATTTGATTTTTGCAACGCGAAAAGTGGTTTCTTTTTAACATTTTGAATCTCCTCTGGTGCCCGATATTGTCTTTGGATGGTTCTATAGTAGTTTGCATGTAGCTTCTCCGTTCTGTATTATAAAACAACTATTCCCAGTTGACGAAATATTCTGGCACAGCACGTTATCAAAGCGGTAGACAGATGAGAGGAGTGTTCGATACCCTATGGAAGGCCTTCTCGAGGTCCAAGATTAAGAGCCTTGTCTTTCCCGCCGTGCAGCAAGAATTGGATCTGTTGTGCTGCAGTGCTTCACACATCCTGATGTTTTCTGGTAAGCTTAATGATCTCAGGAATCAGTCTCTAAGACCTTCATTACGCGATACATTAGCCGCACTCAGTGGCTCACTCCGTGTTTGTCCTGAACAGCTGTTTGCATCCCACTGGGCCACCCTTCCTGACTTCACTTTCTTCAGAGCAGTCTTGGCCTCTTCGACTTCAATTTTTTTCCCGGGCCCTTGAACAAGATAAGTGGTTGGGGTTGGCGGTTAGGGAATTTTTCGGTTGATATGTTCTGGAAGCACATTCGCCAGCCTTCTATTGCTTTCGTACAATCAACTAGAAAGTAAACATTTCATCACTAATCGATGGCTATCTTCCGGTTTGTGATGTCTTTCTCTCCTTCACCCATGCCAAGATTTGCGTGGAGCTCTGCAAACCGTGCGAATTTTGTCTTCTTCGCTGTTCTGTACTCATTCCAACGAGGCGGTGTTTTGGCAGCAAGAAGCTAGTGCTACAATCTTTTCTTTAGCGTACCGATTCTTTAACATTACTGTTGCAAAACCATGTACATTCGACTCTCGATAATTTGACACTCGTTAATTTGAATCTCTCTATAATTTGAAGTTTGTTCCTTAATCGTTGAAAAACACTCGATAAATTGGAAGAAATCCATGTAGTTTGGTCCCCTCGGTAATTTGAAGTTGTAGGACTGGCATCTTGCTCGCCAATATTCTATAATTTGAAGTCGGTGATTACAGTATTGGTATGATGCACACACTTGTCGTTGTTTGCATCAATAATGAGATGTATGAGTGAGATCGCAACTTGTATCTTATTTTGAAACGTTAAATTGCCTTACAATACATTTAATGTTCGATTTCAAGTCGTGCTTTCTGAACGTAACCCTGGGGATATCGAAATACACAAAATCTCGACTAGCATATGAACTTGCCAAGGAGATCTTCTTCATCGAGGAGCTCCGGATGAAGAGATGGCTACCACTCGCAGACGCCTCGGAGAAACTAATTCAAGACAGACTAAAAAAAAGACGAAATCTGAGTCGACTTTTATACAACGGAGGCCATAATGAATAGGAGATGGACAAAACTAACAAAGACCTACGATCGTTTGTGAGCTCGATGGCGGTGCATGGTTACTACCATAAGCTGTGTTCTCCCATGACACAGACGAATCCTGCCGGTGTGCAATGCAGCCGATGCCATGTACTCACTTGTACAAATCGGAGATCTTCTCTTGTGACAGTGAGTGAAGACAGTGTACAACGTAATTCTAGCTTGTTCTCAACTCTATGCACAATTTGTGTGCTGTATCTTCAAAAACTAACTTCAAGAAAGAACAAGTGTCTTTCCATAAATGAAACAAGCGTGCGATTCTAGCTGTGTAGGATGGACAATTTAAAAAGAAATATTTCGCCAAACAGTTCGGCATTTTACCATTGACATTGTCGATGAATTTGAAAAACAAAGATCACGTCACCGGAAGAGCCCTAAGTGCTTCAGGGTGAATTTCCTTCTTTAGGAGTGCTTGCTTAAGTGGATTCGTCAGTGTAGAAGACAAAACATTCCCGTGGGTGGAAGCCAAGTTTCTCGGGATTCTCAGCAAGTGGGAGGTGGCTTTCAAATTTCAGAAACCGACACGCCATCACATTTAAAAAGATCTGCGGAGAGAGCGCCAGTGTGGATAATTCTATTTGTTCCGAATGGATTGACGAACTAAATCAACGTTTGAATGGCTATGACCCAAGGAAAACCATGACTTTCAAAAGACGACAAGTGAACGAGGATAGAATAACTGTCCTTCTAGCATGTAACACCACTCATTGTAGGGGAATCTGTGAAACCACGCTGTTTTAGAAGAATAAAATCGCTGCCCACAACTTAATGGTCAAACAAAAAAAAAACCATAAACATGGATGACAATAGAGTTGCTTAATTAATGACTGACCTCGGTTAACAGTGACATGAAAAAGGAAAAACGCATAATCTTACTGTTTCTGGGCAACTGCACCGTTCATAATAACCCACCACCATTACACCACGTCAAATTTATTTTTGTCCCATCCGGGACGACATCAAGATTGCAACCATTAGACCAAGGCATTATTCGTAATACGAAAACTCTCTACCGCAGAGAAATTGTTTCTCTTGTGCTGGATAGCATTGCAAACGGCGAGAAGGCGAACATAACAGTTTTGATCGCTATAATCATGATTGATAAGGCCAGGGAAAATGTCAACCCTAACACCCTTTATAACTGTTTCAGAAAATGCGGGTTTAAGCAAACCGAAAACGTAGAGGAGTCATCAGAGCCGCCAAAATTTACGAATTCTGTCTCAGGGTTGGAACTTCTACTGTGGAGAGTTAACGTTTGAGGATTTTGTTCAAGTTGACGATGCTGAAGTGTTGAACGAAGAACAATAACCGTCAATTTCAGTCGCACTGAACGAAGCATACTATCCTACGTTCCAACGATCTCAGATGTCTTTACAGCTCTCATCACTCTGTAGAATGATAGATGGAAGTCGCTCACTCAAAATAAAATTACGGACTTTTTTTCAAAATGAACATTTGTGTATAACTGTACAAAGTCGAAATAAAAAAAATCACGAATTTTAATCAAACTCTAGTTTGTTTAAATTTTTCCCTCACTCCTTCTTGGTTATTTGAACTCCTATTATTTTGAACTCTGGGAAAAATGAACTTTTCTCGGTCGCTTGGGTTTCAAATGAACGAGAGTCGACTGCATTTCTATGGAGGGGCCGGCGTCCTGGCTTTATTGTTTCAAGAATGATACGAGCAGGCCCTTGCAGTTTTCTTAGGCAGTGAGACAACGTCGTCGCCCTTTTCCCTGTTCAATTCTCTCTGTACGTGTTGCTTTGATGCACAAGTTGCAGATCAGCAGTCAGCGCTGCGTCGCGTCCGTCTCATTATTATTATTATTATTATTATTATTATTATTATTATTATTATTATTATTATTATTATTATTATTATTATTATTTCCGGCTTTTGGCTGAATGTTCAGAGTAATGGTTTTCGGTTCAGAGGCCCTTGGTTCGATTCTCAGTCGGGCCGAAGATTTTTTCCGCGAGCTGAAGGGCTTCCTCTAAACACACATCTTAATTTACACAACAACTCGCAACAGTGATTACATCCCTCCACGTAGTGTTAGTGTCAGGAAGGGCATCCGGCCACAAAAATGGTTAAATTAATAACGTGCTGACCTCAGTTAACTGGGGAAATAATAATAATAATAATAATAATAATAATAATAATAATAATAATAATAATAATAATAATAATAATAATATCCTCCCTACCGAGAGAGTCGGCCTTGCGGATAGGGCCGCGCAGCTGTGAGTTTGCATTCGGGAGATAGTCTGTTCTAAACCCCGTGCCGGAAGCCCTAAAGATGGTTTTCCATGGTTTCCTATTTTCACACGAGGCCACGGTCGCTTCCTTCCCACTTGTAGGCCTTTCCTATCCCATCGTCGCCTTAAGACCTACCAGTGTCGGTGTGACGTAAAGTAAATAGCGAAAGAATATAGAAATAACGAAATGCTCCCTTTGAGGATGTGTTTAAATACGACACGGCACTCCATACGCACAATGTCGGCAGTACAGATCTCTACCACTCGGGAGAGGCGGCCTAAATGGCGTGAAATCAAACACTCTGAGAGATGGTCGTGATTGTGGTGATTACTGTTTTGAGAGAAATCCATCTTCTATCAATACCAGTGAGCAGGAATCCAAAACGTCAAAAAATGAAGATGTCGGCTAAAGAAAGACAGGAGCTACGAAGAGCGTGAAAATAAAAATCTTTAGGACTGGAATGCTGTTGTACCTTGCGGATGGGAAAAGAACAACAGTTGACCAAGAGTGGTCGGATAGGCTAGATGAAAGTGAGGAGCCTGGCAAAAGTAAGTGGAAGCAATGCCAGGGCTCAGATAAGGGACCCGTGGTCATCCATCCACGCTCAAAACTTCAGTGCCCCTGGGGCGGGTAGCTGAGACAATAAGATTATACATACGTACAGTACATATATACATCTTCATTAGAGATCGCTATACCTTTCAGCGTTCGGTCTGTAAGCCTCTGTGAATTAACTAACCACCACTCTGTTTGCAATTAGCACTGCGGCTTCGTTTATAAACCGGCTTTACCCATCGCCAACTTCGTCTCGGTCTACCTCTCTTACCCTCCATGATCGAGTGCATTATTCTCCCAGGTTACCTACCCTCCTCCATTCCCCTGGCATAACTCCACCACCGAAGATCCATCCATCGAGTTTATTCCTAACGTAGCGTTTATCTCCTCATTCTCACTACTCTCCTGTCATTGTTCCCTGCTGTTTGTACTCACTACTTTCATGTACATTTCTGTCCACCCAGCTTCCACTCCCACACGGTCTGAAAACATAGTGCTACTTTCTTACATAGCAACTGTTAGTTCACTGAGAGTTTAACTTCGAAACTCTAAAATTTTGGAAAACTTAAAATTCAATTTATGAAATCAAAAACAGCGGTGAAAGGGAGCCAGTTATTATTGTAAGGACTGTCGTAGTGTGTTCTGCCGTTTGGTCACTTCATCAAGGAAGAAAACATGTGTTTACGAATTTTGTTTTACGGATTTTGTATTTTCTATTATGTTCTGGAGCATGATTATGTAAAGAGTAATGAAAATAAAATCTTCTATAAATTATTATAATATTACGATTTTTTTGTCACGCTGAGGAGACACCAGCGGTCTCTAGCGGAGTAAGAACGCGACAGTTAGTTATGGTTGCGTCACTGCCATAGAGATTTGTTTTCCGGAGCACGCCTACTCGCCCTCGTTTTCAATATTTTTTTCTACCCTAAACTCTGTAATGAATGACAGAAATGCCACCTTTGCAGCAGTTTTTATATTCCTAGAATCCATGTCTCCCAAGAAATGATTGAATATAGCTGAACAAAGGCAAATAATAGCGTATTTGCTCTTTTACTCTGTCAGCAAATCATGCGAGTGGAACGCACCCTTTTTTCCACCCAATGCTATATAGCCGGTGGTCTGCAGCGGTTCTGGTCTTCGCTGTGGTGTGATTCTTCAGGAACGACTCGCTCGTCAACCACTTCGAAGATTGTGAAAGGTAAGTCAAATGCTTTATGTAGTTCATTTAGGCCAATGTGACGTTTTTCTACAAGATTGTTAGTGTTGGTAGTGAAATTGTACAAAAGAAAATGCTTTTACCGTGTTTCTCTGTTTGCGTGGTTGAAAGGTGTTCACAGCAAGTGAACCTAATAATATGGAAAGATCACAATTCGATTCAACTGTAGGCCAGTATTTATTACCTTCTTCTGTTTTAGCCAATAAACCTTTACCGTGGTTCCGCAAGTACTGAAGTTCAAACTCTGTGAGAACAGATATTTCATTTCACTTCAGCACCATTTTTTCTAGTGTATGCTGTTTGGAAATTTGCGATCCTTTTATGATACTTGTGTCAAACTAAAGGTAAACTTTTACACAGTATTTCATGAAATGCGGTCGTGAACATAATGCTCAGAAAGTGTGTTAAAGCCAGTAAAACTACGTTTGACGTAATGTGACACCTCAAATTCTAAAGTTCAGTGTCACTCTTCATATTTAAAATGTAAATGGTTCATGATTTAACTTCCACGGTCGCTAGTAAGAAACACTTTGTTCGCAGTGATCTGGACCAACCTCGATGGGCAATTTTGTACGTTCGATATGGAACATTCGTCCTCTGTGGGCCAAGTTTAAACTGGATCTAGTGATAACGGTGTCCTTTATCGTGATACTTTGCTGTGATGGTCACTCTAGTGAAGTAATGAATGTGTTGGTGTTGTTGATGGCAGAGACGTAATTGTGTTCCTTTACCTGCGTAGAAATGATAAGTCGGAATTCTTACTTCCTTCCTTTTTTAATTTTTTAATGCAGGCTAAGGGATACCGTTGCTAGAGATGAATACCGTGGGAAGATGTGGTTATGGTGGTTACTGTACAAACATACCGTCTTAACACTAGTTATGACGGCTGAAGCTTCAAAGAACGACGGTATCGCAAAAAAAGAGCGAAGGTCCACGAACGGCAGGACCATCGGGTGAGAAGAGTACAAGAGTTGGTCAGAAGAGGTCGGACAGGGAAGAACTAGCAATACGAGTCACCTACGAGACTCGTGGTGGCCAAGCAACACTCCCAAGCAGCGAGCCCCTGGAATTCCCTTGCAGTCGCCTGTTACGACAGGCAGGAAACACTGTGGACATATCCTACTGCCACTCAAAGGGAAGCCAGTGTTTGTTGGCGACCACGAGTTTCCAAGCTGGGTCTCGCTTTGTTTGCACTACTTATGTCAGGCTCTTCACTGGCATTTTGCTGTCCGACCTCCCTTGGTCAACTCTTGTTCTCTTCCGACCCCAACAGTGTTAGGTTGTGAAGACTGGGGAGTCTTTCATTTTCACGGCCGTCTTTATTTGACCGATACCTTCATTCTTCGAAGTGTCGGTCGTCATCCATTTTCTCTGTGATCAGTGTTCAGAGATGATGGTTGTCCAGCTTAAACCTCCCCAGCCGAGATTTATCTGACACATGAAAAGCATCTTAAAAATCCCCTTCAAATAGGTATGAATACAGGTTTTGTGTAACAATCATACAATGTTAGGTAAATAAGGCAATATGAATGCCAAGTGCAAACAATATCAAAGTATGTTGTACACATTTAATAGCGTCGTATTATATCCGCTACATTATTACATATGCAGTGTTTGCTGTTGTCAGCTGAGCACACGTAATTGAGAAATGATAGCGTCTCGTCCAAGCGCTCCAATTTCGTATTCTCACACTGAGGCCTGTTAAACATATTTTTTTCTTAAATACTGAAAGCAACGCAACATTTTTACCATTATAACCGTGAATATGACTTGACACACACACATAGACACTTATACACTGCTTCGTTGGTGGCGATTATTGTTTTAAGAGTATCAGAGAGAAAAATAATATGGAAGGGACCCGACACTTCGAAAAATGAAGGTATCCGTCAAAGAAAGACAAGGGCTACGAAGGGCGTGAAAATGAAATACTAGCTAGGGCTCGATTGCTCTAATACCGTTGGGGTTGGAAAAGAACAAAAGGTGACGAAGGGAAGTCGGATAGGATAGATGAAAGTGAGGATCCTGGCACAAGTAAGTGGAAGAAGTGCAAGGACTCAGCTAAGGACCTCGTGGTCGCCAAACCACGCTCCCGTGTTGAGAGCCTCCTTGGCCCCCTTTTTAAGTCGCCTCTTACGACAGGCGGGGGATAAAGTGGATGTATTTCTACCGCCCCACCAACTGCGGGAATAGGCTGTCTCGTCTTTCAGCGTTCAGTCTGCAACACTGTGTTATTGTACTAAACGTCTCCACAATCCTCTAGTCGTGTGGCCTCGTTTAGTTCTTCGCATCACATCTTAAACTGTTGTAATTTGAGTCCAACCATCGTCATCTTGGCCTCCCTCTACTTCTCTTACCGTCTTGAACCGAGACGGTACGTAACATCTTCTCCTTTCGCTTCGCAAGACTCTGCCAGAGAAGCCGGTTTATGGTTCAGCTTCATTCTTCGAGTTCATTCTTAACTTATCTTTTATTTCCCCATTCCGTCTAGCCTCCTGTCATTGTCACTACTTTCATGTGTATTACTTCTAACGTATTAAAAATAGAACATGCGTCCACCCAGTTTTCACTCCCGTACAGCTCTGGAAACAGGCTGGTTTCGTCCGGGAGCTGACTTTCTTCTTACAGAACAACTACGAGCTCACTGCATTCAGCCTCACGTACTAACATGACATTCAGTTCTGTTTGATTTCTTCCCTACTGACATAACTGTGTAGGCTTTCAGCTCAGTCGTCGGCTTAGACCAAACTGAACCATCTCTGTAGCTTTCAGTAGATGATCCATGTAAACAAGAAAGGCGAACGATTACAGTACGGAGGTACCTCAATCTCACTTCCATTTTCACTGTGGCCAACATATTTTGCTTTTCTTCTCTGTCATATGCCTTTCTTCGATTTACGAAACACAACTCGACGGTTTATTTCCCTTGAAGCATTTTGGCACGTTGTCTCTGTGGTCTGAAACCACACTGGTTTTCATCCAGCTTCCTCCCAACCACTGATCTGGGGTCGATGACCTAGATGTTAGGCCCCTTTATACAACTATCAACATCATCATCTGATCAGTGAAATACCTGGCATTGTTTGCAATTGAAGGTACCTTACTAACACTCCATGAAGCTAGATCTCACCTTAATCTATTCGTGCTGCTTTAAGACACTGGTGCTTATGTATTCTCCTTTGCATTTTCTTCTTCATAAACTCTGTTGTTGGCGACTTCAGCAGTAAGATTTCCTTTTACGTTGAGAGGTTTTTCATAATATTGCTCCCATCTCTCCAGTCTTACCTAGGATCTACAAAGAACGTGCACACTTTCACGGTATTAATATTCCTAGTATTTTATTTTTACTGCCCAGGCTTGGTTCGGCTCTCACTGCGCTGATTCCGGGAACACATGACGGGAGTGGTGGGACTGCTAGTTCCTACTCGAGCGAAGATTCCAGTCAAAACTAGGACTAAATCTGAGTCTGGCATTACCACCAGGCTACAATCTTCGTCATTTTGACGTCAATACGTGTTATAAAACGTAAAAGGCGAGTGCAGTGCGGTCGGTTCTCAAGGTCATGACGACTTTAGCGGAAGTACAGCCATCCTCTATGAAACACTCCTATGACAGAAAAAATGGAAGGAATCCGACACTTCGAAAAATAAAGATACAGGCCAAAGAAAGACAAGGGCCACGAAGGGCGTGAAAATGAAAGACTCCCCTAGGCTTCGTGTGCTCTAATACCGTCCGGGTCGGAAAAGAACACGAATTGACCAAGGGAGGTCGGACAGGATAGATGAAAGTCAGGAGCCTGGCACAAATAAGTGGAAGCTATGCCAGGACTCAGCTGGGGAACCGGTGGTCGCCAACTCACGCTCCCATGTTGTGATCCCATAGGCCCCTTTTAGTAGCCTTTTACCACATTTTCATTATAGACTGTTACATAACTTTCAGCGTTCAGTCTGCAAGCCTCTGAAATTTACTAAAAGCCCATACATTCTCCTATTCGTGACTAGTTCTGTATCTTTAATCTGTAAATCGCAACAAACTGATCTTCGTCTTGGTCTCCCTCTACGTCTCTTACCCTCCATTACAGAGTCCGCTAGTCGGCCAGTGTCTTGGAAAAGGTGCGGTATCCAACTGATGAGCCCATGCCGCACTCTGGGCGAAACACTGGTAATTTTTGACGATTGAGTTTCCTGAAATGTAATTTTAAAAATAATTTGTTTTACGTCGCAACGACACAGAAAGGTTTTAGGACGACAGTGCCAGTGGGAAGGAAGTGGCCTCATGCCTTTATAAAGGTGGAGTCCCCGCATAAATAACTGATGTGAAAATGGGAAACTAAGGAGAAACCATCTTCAGGGCTGCCGACAGTGGGGTTCGAACCCACTATCTCCCGGATGCAAGCTCACAGTTGCGCACCCCTAATCGCAAGGGCATGACATATTCCAACTGACTAATGTGAGAAGTGACAGTTTTTGTCTACTGTTAACTGAGGTTTAGCCTATATGATGTCAGAAGAAGGTGGAGACGGAGCGAATTGGCCGTAGCTGTGAGCTTGCATTCGGCAGATGCTGGCTTTGAATCCCACAGACGGCAGCCGTGATGTTGGTTTTTCTTGGTTTATCGGTTTCAGACGAGGGCTGTAACGCCGCTACATTCCCAATCCTGGCGTCGCCGAAATTCCTCAATGTGTTGGTGAGAGCAATCCGCACTTAGTTATTAGCAGCAGCGCAGGTTTCTTCACATTTGCCAATAAGGTGACAATACTGAACCATTCATATTTCTAGAAAACGCTTGCTCTATACAGATGGCTGTTTCAAGCCAGTTTTTCCCTACTGCAGACGAACTTGAGTGATCTGAAGTACAAGCTGTTTGCATTTTTCTGAGAACTGATGTGCCTCCAATTTGTATGGATTCCTTCTAGGTGGTGGTGGTGGTGGTGGCGATTACTGTTTTAACAGCAAGTACAAATACGCAACCACCCTCTATATACCACTAATCAGATAGAAAAATGAAGGGATCCGACACTTCGAAAAATGACTGTATCGGCCAAAGAAAGGCAAGGGCCACGAAGGGCGTTAAATAAAAGATTCCATAGGCCTCGGGAACCTAATGGCATAGGGGTCGGAAAAGAACAAGAGTTGACGAAGGGAGGTCGGATAGGATAGCTGAATTTTGTGTTGTTTTATAACATTTGTGTCCATCTAATGGCAAACATTTTACACAGCATTTAATCAAATACTCAACATAACCAGCATTTCAAAGTACGTTTGATGTAATCTAAATTTCAGTGTCACTCTTAACATTTAAAATGTTAATGATTCATGATTTAACTTCCACAGTCGCTAGTAACAAACACGTAGTTAACAGTGATCCTGTCCAATGTCGACAAGCAATTTGTACATTCGATATGGAACAATTATCCCCTGTGTACCAAGTTTAAATTGGATCTGTTGATGACAGTGTTATGTTCACTTTGGTTAAATTACGAATGTGTTGGTGTTGTTGGTGGCAGAGATGTGATTGTGTTCCTTTCTCTGCGTAGAAATGACAAGCCCGGAGGCTTCCTTCCTTCTTTTATAAACATTTTGATTTCTGGTTAAAGAATACCGTTGCTGGGGGATAATGCCGTCTGAACAGGTGGCTGTGGTGCTAGGCAGCCAGCCGCTCTTAACACTAATTAGAAGGGAAAAAGTGGACGAATAATAATAATAATAATAATAATAATAATAATAATAATAATAATAATAATAATTTCTAGCCGAGTGCAGCCCTTGTAAGGCAGACCCTCCGATGAAGGTGAGCGGCAACTGCCATGTGTAGATAACTGCGTGTTATTGTGGTGGAGGATAGTGTTATGTGTGAGTTGCAGGGATGTTGGGAGCAGCACAAACACCCAGCCCCCGGGCCATTGGAATTAACCAATGAAGATTAAAATCCCCGACGCAGCCGGGAATAGAACCCAGGACCCTCCGAACCGAAGGCCAGTACGCTGACCATTCAGCCAACGAGTCGGACAGTGGACGACTGACCCTTCGAAGAGCGAAGGTATCACCAAAAGAGAGAGAAGGGCCACGAAGGGCAGAAAAGTGAATTACATCCCAATTTCATCGGGTGAGAAGAGACCGAGAGGAGGTCGGACAGAGAAGAGTAGAGTAACGAAACTGGTACAAGTAACTGAAAGCAATACGAGAGTGTGCTATGGGCCCCGTGGTTGCCAAAAACACTCCCAAATTGCGACACAGGCAGGGGACAGTGAGGGCATATCCTACCTTCATATATAGGGGGGTCCTATCATAAGAGTGGGCTAAAAGGGGAGCCAGGGGCTCTAAACTTGGGAGTGTTGGTTGGCGACCACGAGACCCCAAGTTGACTCTGGTATTATTTTCGGTTACTCGTGCCATTTTCCTCAATATTATCTTTGCATTCCGACCTTCTTTGTTCCAACGGTATTGGGGTGTTCACAAATGCACCCTGTTACACAACGTGTGCGGTAAAATGACTTTCACATTCGAAATACAGCACGTTGTAGCGCTCAGCGATTAGACATCCCAGTCATCATTAGTGCATGCGGGACACTTACAAGTAGAAAGTACCATATAGTACATAATACATACATAAAAACCAAACCCCATGGCACTTAACGCCCTTGAAAGGGCCTTCGCTTGCCCAGCGACGAGGGGCCGTGTGGTCAGCACGATGCATCCTCTCGGCCGTTATTCTGAGCTTTCGAGACCGGGGCCGCAATTTCACCGTCAGATAGTTCTTCAGTTCTAATCACGTAGGCTGAGTGGACCTCGAACCAGCCCTGAGGTCGAGAGAAAAATCCCTGACATGGCCTGGAATCGAACCCAGGTCCTCTGGGCGAGAGGCAGGCACGCTACCCCTACACCACGGGGCCGGCCACATACATACATACATACATACATACATACATACATACATACATACATACACCTTCATTATAGACTGTTACATGTCTTTCAGCGTTCAGTCTGCAAGTCGCTGTGAATTTACAAAATGCCCCCAAAATCCTCTATTTGTAACTAATTTTGTGTCTCTTATCTTCATATCGTTAGAAATTGAGTCCAACAATATTCCCCTCCCTGTACTTTCATACCCTCCATAACAGAGTGAACTGTTCTTTTAAAAATGATTTGTTTTACGTCGTACCGACACAGACAGGACTTACGACGACAATGGGAGTAGAAAAGGCTAGGAGAGGAAAGGAAGCAGCCTCATGGTCTTGATCAAAGTACATTTGCTTGCTGTCAAGATGGGAAACCACGGAAAACCATGTTCTGGGCTGCCGACAGTAGGGTTCGAATCTCCCGAATGCAAGTTGACAGCCGTGCGGCTAACTACCTAGGTAGTCCCTATTCTCCTCTATTCGCCTCACATGACCGCACCACCGAATCCGATTCTCGCGTACTGCTTTATTCATCAAGTTCATTGCTAAACAAGGAATAATTCTAAAAAAGTGCAAACCTTTGACGATGTTGGTGTATCTGACGAATTTACACAGGCGGAATTTCAGGAAACGGCAAATGGAATCAGAAGGAGTTCCAGATTGTAGAGCAGGGCTATGGCGCCGTGGACCTCAGTCATTCCTAGCTCTGTACTCATAGCTACCTAAGATAGGCTGGACCACCTCCACATTGAGACACGAATGAAGTCCGGCTCCATGGCTGAATGGTGATCGTTCTGGTCTTCGGGTGAGACGGTCGAGAGTTCATACAGTAGGTTACTTCCTCTGTTAAGCGGACTGGGCACTTGTGCCGTCTTTCCCTCCTGTATTTTCCTTTCAATCGCGTCTTAGGACAGGCAGGGGATCCTATCGTAAGAGGTTACTAAATTTGGAAGTGTTGGTTGGCGACCACGAGACTCCAAGTTGACTTGCCGTCGCACCTCCCTTGGTCAACTCTTGTTCTTTTCCGACCCCACTAGTGTTAGGTTGTGCGGAGTCTTTCGTCTTCCTTTGACCGATACCTTCATTCTTGAAAGTGTCGGACTTCTTCCATTTTCTCTCTGATCGGTGGATGGTTGTCCAGCTGTTGTTTCTTTTAACTCTGTCGAGCCCACATTTATGACGCATGGAAAGAATCTTAAAGATTGCCTTCAAATATATAATGTGTAAAAATCATAGAATTATAGGGAAGTGAGGAAAATGGAATACGAAGTGCAAACAATATCAAATAATGTTCTAAACATCTAATAGCGTAGTGTTTGCTGTTGTCACCTGAGCACATGTACTTGAGAAATGATGGCTCCAACTTCAAATTCTCACGCTGAACTCTGTGAAACATATGTTTTTTCTGAAAGGCATCCAGTCTAAAGGAAGAGTTCAAAACAGATGTATTTTGGAAATATACATACATACATACATACATACATACATACATACATACATACATACATACATACATACATACATACATACATACATACATACATACATACATACATACATACATACATATTCGTATAGATTGTTTCGTCTTTCAGAGTTCAGGCCGTAAGCGTCTGTGACTTTACTAAACTCCTCCACATTCCTCTATTTCTATTTACTCCTGTTGCCTCGTTTAGTTCCACGCCTCTTGTATTTTAATCGTTACAAGCCGAGTCCATCCATCCTCAGATTGGTCTCCCTCTACGTCTCTTACCTTCCAGGATCGAGTCCCTTATTCTCTTAAGTAACCTATATTCCTCCATCTCTTTCAAATGACCACCACCGAAGCCAGTTGATCAGAACTTCTTCATCCATAGAGTTTATTCCTATCAGTCTCACTGTGAGTACCCTCCTGCCATTGTTCCCATCTGTTTGTATCAGTGATCATTCTCACTACTTTCATGTGTGTTTCTTCTAACTTGCGAAAAGTATATCGTGAGCCCAACCATCTTTCACTCCCGTATACCCTGAAAACAATCTGATGTAAACGTAATTTCCTCCTTGAGTTGATGTTTTGTTACAGAATACTGTTGATCGCAACTGCTAACTCAGGGCATTAGCTTTCCTGCACCTTGATTCAATCTCACTTACTCTATTACCATCCTAAATACTTGAAATTATATGCCTGTATCAGTTTTGTATTCCCAGTCTGACATTCAATTCCCATACTTTCTTCTCTACTGACATCACTTCAGTCTTGGACATGATATTCATAATATTAGAGTCACTGCGTCTTGTCTTGTCTAACCGATTGAAGTCTATTGTATCAAGAACTCAATCTATCTTCATTTCTCAGTGGAGCCCACTTGTCAACATAAATTTATTTGATTGCTTGCAATAATGAATCAGTACGATATTCATAATATTAGAGTCACTGCGTCTTGTCTTGTCTAACCGATTGAAGTCTATTGTATCAAGAACTCAATCTATCTTCATTTCTCAGTGGAGCCCACTTGTCAACATAAATTTATTTGATTGCTTGCAATAATGAATCAGTACGATATTCATAATATTAGAGTCACTGCGTCTTGTCTTGTCTAACCGATTGAAGTCTATTGTATCAAGAACTCAATCTATCTTCATTTCTCAGTGGAGCCCACTTGTCAACATAAATTTATTTGATTGCTTGCAATAATGAATCAGTACGGATAACACCTTCTCCTTTGATTGTCTGTCATGTGCCTTCTCTAAATTTACGAAACATAACATCATTTCTTTAACATTTCCTTGAAGCGTTTTTTTCTTCAAATATCCTGTGCGTACTGACAATCTTGTCTCTACATCTCCTCAGTGGCCTGAAACCCTACTGCTTTTGATCCAGCTGACTCTCAATCACTGATCGCACCCTCCCTTCTAAAATGTCAGTGAACAACTTTCCTAGTATACTGATCAGTGAATTGGAGCCGATGACCTAGATGTTATGCGATTTAAACAACAAGCATCATCTTCACCTGTTGTGCAAGTCTTCCTGTTCCCTTGCTCATAGTTAGGTGCAACTTGTGCTTTTGTACAATCAGAAGGTACCTTACTAGCATTCCGTGCTACTCTTATTACTCTATGAAGCCATTTCATCATTGCCTTTCCGCTATATTTGACCATTTCACGTCGAATTTCCTCTATTCCTGTTCTGTATGACAATGCAGTTCATTTACTGAGAAGATTTTCAAAACTTTCCTCCCTTCTCTCCAGTGATTCGCTGGGACGCTAGACGAAGAAATGGAAGAAATGCCTGGAGTTCTTGTGTGTACGGGACTGGGACACTGTTACAGCTCCGTACTCAGAATAATCAGGAGCTCAGCTGATCGCAAGTCCAGTCAAAACTGGGACAAAATTTGTTTCTGGCATTGCCTCCACTAATTAGTACCAGGCTACAATCTACCTCCTTTTGAGCTAATTATCTCTCGTGTTACGTGAGTCATATAGACTGGCTTGATACAGCTCTCCACGCCTACCTATCCTGTGCTAACCTTTTCACTTCTACATAACTGTTGGATTCTACGTCTGCTCTAATCTGCTACCTTGTGTACCTCTACCGTTCTTACCGCCTATACTTCCTTCAAAAACTAATGGCACATGTCTTAAGATATGTACTATCGTTCTATCTCTTCAAACCTAGCCATATGAATTCAGTTTTATTCATTTGTGATTCGATCTATCCATCTCACTTCAGCATTCTTCTGCAACACCACATTTCAAAAGCTTCTGTTCTCTTTCTTTCTGAGCTAGTTACAGTATCTTCCATATTTCATTTTCATACATTGGCACGCTCCAGACGCAGGTTTTCACAAAACATTTTTCTAATAGTATATGAATGTTTGAAGTGAGCAAATTTCCTTTGTTAAGAGAGGCCTTCTTTGCTTGTGCTAGTCTGCATTTTATGTCCTTCTTACTTCTGCCATCATTAGTTATTTTATACCTAAGTAACAATATTCGTCTGTTTTAAGACTTCATTTTCTAATCTAATATTTCTTACATCACCCTCCTTCGACTGCACTCCCTTACTTTTGTTTAGGACTTATTTATTTTCATCTTCTACTCCTTACCCAAGACTCTCCCAATACCATTCAGCAATTTCTCCAGATCTTTTGCAGTCTCAGATAAAATAACAATATCATCAGCAAATCTCAGCGTTTTGATTTCCTCTCTTTGGATTGTGATTCCCTTCCCAAATTTCTCTTTGATTTTCTTCACTGCCAGTCCCACATAAAACTGCGATCGCAGCTTCTTTCTCAAAGCCCTCGATTCTTATCTATGCAAACTGATTTTTATACAGATAGTAGATAATTGTTCGTTGTCGGTATCTGATCCCGATCGCCTTCAGAATCTCAAATAGCTTGGTCCAATCAACATTTTCTCTTATAAAACGTAAAATTTGAGGGAGACCTTTTAGACGTGCCGAGTGCGACAATATAGCTGGTTCCCCCTAGCGCCGCACGTTCTACTTATAAGTATCCCGCATGCACTACTGATGAACGGGATGTCTAATAACTGATCTTCACAGGGGTATCACTACCTCGGGCAGAATGCGAGCAACGCGCCCCTTTGCGTCAGTAAGGCTCCTCTCCGAACGCATAGTAGTGGGCTAGTGTGTTCATCAACGACGAATACACAGACATAATGAGAATCTGGTCGGGATGCAGCCGAACCTCGCAGACAATGTGCGCAGGAGTTTCCAAATAGCCCTCTGTCTTCTGTACACGTATTTCGCCGAATACAGCTGCAATTAAGAGCTGATGGACCGTTCAAGGCACATACAGACAACTTGTTGGTAGTGTGGAATGCCGGTACGGGTCACAATTCATGAGTCATGAAACTTCACTTTCTGCACCTTTGGCGTATTTAGAAAATAATGCACTCTGTGTGTAGTAAAATGACTGATATTTGTCTTACATTCGAAATACTGCACGTTGTAGCCTCCTTTGTAAAGCAGCGAATAGGGATTCCCGTCATCATTAGTGCATGCGAGTCACTTATAAGTAGAAAGTACCGAGTTGGCGGGCAGGCTCTCAACGTCACTTCCTGGCGGCTGGTGTAGTGAATATATTTTGCCGTTTTGTACAGAATATAGTCAAATATATAAAGCACGTTTAACAAATAATAAAAATACATACATACATACACCTTCATTGTGGACTGTTCCATGCCTTTGAGCATTCCGTCTGTAATCCTCTGTGAATTTACTAAACGCCCGCAAGGTCCTCTATTTGTAACTAATTATGTACCTCTTATCTTTAAATCGTTAGAAACTGAGTCTAACGATGATATTGGGAGTGGAAATGAGTAGGTATAGCCTCAGCGTTTGCCTGGTGTGAAAATGCGAAACTACGGAGAAGCATATTCAGGGCTGCCGACAGTAGGGTTCGAACCAACTAACAGTCGCTCGGTAGTCAGACTATATAGCACCGTGCAGGGGCGTGTGCCTGTTAATGGGGTCACGGATGTACTTCGGTTCCATGGATGAATAATCACGCACTGGTTTTCGGCTCAGACGGTCCCGAATTCCATTCCCGACTTGGCCGAGGAATTTAAATTCATAGGTTGTTTCCTTTGACTCGGGAACTGGGTTATTGTGCCGTCTTCAACATTTGTTTTTGATCGACGTAGACCCTTATCCTCAAATATGCACAGGTTGCCGTTGGACGTCAACTCGAAAGACATGTACAGGACCTCTGTGGAGGCCAAAGAACATTAGTTTTGTCAGGCCAGTATGTTTAAGTTTTAGCACGCCTTGTGGTCGTGAGTGTTAAGGCGTAAAGTCTATATGGTCTTACATCGTGGAGTTCCGGTGGGGACGTAAAGTTTTGAGCAGTACCCTCGGTGCTGTAGGCTATGGACCAGCACCGGTTTTCACCCTATCACGTTAATCGTTAACTTCTATGATGAGCTTGGCGTCAGGAAGGGCATCCGGTCGTAAAAATTCCCTACGAAGATGAACCTCACTTCATACCCGACCCCTCAGAAAAACCGGACAAAAGTTGGACACACATACAGTACTTCTGGAAAGGATAGGCGATTGATTGCGAGGACGTTGCTTCCATAGTTCCATGCCGTATGGCATTTTTTAAGTTTAGGTGGTAATAACAGAAATGATGTATATTATCTGAAGAAATTAGTATACGTAAAAGGGTAATAAAAATATGCATATAAATGACTAACGTGAGAAGCGACAGTTTTTTCTACTGTTAACTGAGGCTTATTAATGTCAGAACAATTTGGAGCCCGAGCGAGTTGGCCGTGCGGTTAAAGTCGCTTAGCTGTGAGCTTGCATTTGGCAGATGGGGGTTTCAATCCCACAGTCGTCAGCCCTAAAGATGTTTTCCGTGGTTTGCCATTTTCACACCAGGCAAATGCTGGGGCTGGAGCTTGGTAAGGCAAGCGGCAGTGTTAGTGCTCTCGCACTTTGTTCAAGACGGCTGGAAAATCAACTGTCAATGACTGATGAGTCCACCGCCTCTCATACAACGTCTTCATATTCAAAGACATGTGCTCCCCCACTGCATGACAACTACTGGTCCAGCAGACTCTTCCATTTACTCGTGCCAACTCCTCTGTCGTCCTGTACCGTATATGTTACTGTTGCTGAGCTTCAGGAAATAGGAAAGACACGGCTTAGTGGTAATAATTCCCCATAATATTGTAAAAACTGAAAATGGCCACTAGAAAGTACCATAGCATTCAGCTGCAACTGTGTGGCTCCATAGATACATGTCTAGCATCCTGGCATCATTTCGTCCAGACGGTCTCGGGTGCGATTCCTGGTCGTTCGAGGATTTTAACTTTCTAGTTAATTTCTCTGTTTCACGGTGGTGGGTGGTCATGATTATTGTAGAACTGGGGAACCATCCTCTACATAACACTAATCGGAGAAAAAGAACGAAGCTGTGTGACACTTCGAAAATTGAAGGTATCGGCCAAAGAAAGACAAAGGCCGCGAAGGGCGTGAAAATGAAAGTATCACTGGTCGTCGGAAACCTAGTACCGTCGGGGTCAGGAAAGAGCAAGAGTTGACCAAGGGAGGTCGGATAGCATTGATGAAAGTGAGGAGCCTGGTACAATGCTAGGACTCAGCTGAGGGCCCCGTAGTCATCACCACATGCTCACAAGTTAAGAGTACTGGGCGAGCTGGCCGTGAGGATTGGGGCGCGCGGCTATGAGCTTGCATCCGCGAGATAGTGGGTTCGAATCCCAGTGTCGGCAGCCTGAAGATTGTTTTCCGTGGTTTCCGATTTTCACGCCAGGCAAATGCTGGGGTTGTATCTTAGTTAAGGTCACGGCCGCTTCCTTCGAACTCCTAGGCCTTTCATATTCCATCGTCATCAAAGGGCCTATCTGTGCGGGTGCGACGAGAAGCCACTAGAAAAAGAAAACAAGTTAAGAGTACCTGGGGTCCCTTTTACGACAGGCAGGGAATACTGCTCCCACCCACAGGAAGGTGGGATAGGATAGACGAAATTTGTGTTTCTTTTATGTTACTTGTGTCGACCTAAAGTCAAGTTTACACAGTATTTCATCAAAAGTCAGTGAAACTACGTTTGACATAATATGACACCTCAAATTTCAAATTTCTGTACGTAAATTGTTCTTGATTTAAGTTCCACAACAAACACGTTTTGTTCCAATGGCGATATCGAACATTCAACCCTGTGTGTCAATTTGCTTTACGTCCCACTAAGTACTTTCACGGTTTTTGGAGACGCCAAGGTGCCGGAATTTAGTCCCGCAGGAGTTCCTTTACGTGCCAGTAAATCTGACGTATTTGAGCACCTTCAAATACCACCGGACTGAGCCAAGTTGGGGTCAGAAGGGCAGCGCCTCAACCGCCTGAGCCACTCAGCCCGGCAGTATTTTTTTTCTGCTCTCCACACTTTTTGCATTCATGCATTCGTTAATCAGGTCTAATATCTCCCGAGTTATCCACTGATTCTTACTTGACGTGACCTTTCTTCCTAACTGTTCTTCAGCAGCCCTTCTTCATGACTGTTCACTCTCCGTCTCTTTAGTCCTTGGGCAACATGTTCCTTGAAACAATCTCTCACACTCAGATGACGTTTCAAGACCATCAAGTTGTGGTCCGAGGCTATGTCTGCTAGGTCTTGCAATCCAACACCTGGTTTCTGAATCTCTGGCTAATCACAATGAAGGTATCTAACGACAGGCCGGGAGCACAGATGGCATATTGTACACCCACCGAAAGGTGGGTCCCATTTTAAAAGGTCACTAAGGGGAGCTAGGGGTCTAAACTTGCGAGTGTTGGTTGGTGACCACGAGACCCCAAGCTGGGAGTGGCTTTGCTTCCACTACTTCTGTCAGGCTCCTCACTTTCATCTTTGCTGTCCGACTTCCCCTGGTCAACTCTTGTTCTTGTGAGCCCTACGCGCTCATCGTGACCCTGCGATATCTTCTTCAGACTTGTTCCATTTCCCCTCTCATAAGTGTCCAGCTGTTATCTGACACATCTTAAAGACTCCCTTCAAATAGGTATGAATACATTTTCACGGAAGTAAGGAGAATGGAAAGAGTTCCTGATGGAAACATGGAGCGCAAACAATAACAAATACGTGTTGACAAGCGCTCACACTGAAGTTTTGAAACAGTTTCCTTTCTTGTGTGTGCCTGAGGGATATCTACTCTACGAGAGGAGTTACATATTCTTATAGACTGTTTCGGCTCTCAGCGTTCAGTCTGCAAGCCTCTGTCAATGTACTACACGCCTCTACTCCTGTAGTCTCGTTTAGTTATATGAGTCCAACCATCTCCTTCGTCTTTCCCTTCACACGATTCCACCACAGAGCCTGGTTTATTGCTCAACTTCTTCAGCCGAGTTCATTTCTAACTCAGCCTTTATCTCCTTACTCCGAGTACCCTGCTGCCATTGTTCCCACCTGTTTCTGCCAGCGATCGTTCTCGCTACTTTCATCGGTGTTGTTTCTAACTTATGAAGAGTCCGCCCAGCTTTCTCTCCCGTACTGCTCTGAAAACAGATGGTGTAAAAGTACTTTCGTTCAGGAACGGAGTTCTTTCTTACAGAATACTGTTCATCTCACTGTGACCTCCACACTGATAGGTCTTATGGCGACGATGGCATAGGAAGCGGCCGTGGCCTTAATTAAGGTAGGCCTACTGCCCCAGCAATTGTCGGAAACCACGGATAAAGGTGTTAGGGATGCGGACAGTGGGGTTCGAAGCCACTATCTCCCGAATGGAAGCTCACAGTTGCGCAGCCCTAACAGCACTTTCATCACTGTAGCCTTGGAAATGATAATTTTCTCTGTACCTATTAACAAGTTCCAAGATAAGTTGTAGGCTTTCAGGATAGGCCAAACATTTTCTCTGAACTGAATTTCTCCCTTCACTTTGTAAACAACAAAGATTACAGCCTTGTCTAATCCACTGAATCAAGTGATGATACTTATTGTTTAAAGGGGCCTAATATCTAACTTCATTGGCCCAATCTAAATTCAGCTCTCAGTGCAGCCCAATTGCTTGTAATAATCACTAACAACTTTCCCTCTGCTTCTCTGTCACATGTGTTCTCTTGATCTACCAAACAAACACCTCTGGCTACTCCGTCGTTGAAACGCATACTCTCAACCACTGATGTCTGTGAACACCTTCGCTGGTGTACTGATCAGTAAATTGGGGCCGAACGGATATCATCATCATCTGATCAGTGCAGTACGTCCATGGTTGTTACAATACTTCCTGTTCCCTTGCTTATAGAAAGGTGCATTTACTGCTTTCGTCCAATCAGAAGGTAGCTATTACTCTGTGAAGTCATTTCATCCCTGCCTTCCCACCGTATTTCTAACGTCATCTGTTACTGACAATGGAGTTTGTTTACTCTCTTTTCGACTCTCTGGAGTATAATTTCACCGCCGTCGTTATTCTGTTCTCCATGAACTTTGTTGTTCGCGACCGTGGGAGATGGCCGTGGGGTTAGGGGCGCACAGCTGTGAGCTTCCATTCCGGAGGTAGTGGGCTCGATCTCCATTGTCGGCAGTAACGCAGATGTTTTTTTCTTCCATTTTTACACCAGACAAATTTTGGACTATACCTTTCCACTCCTAGCCCTTTTCTATCCCACCGTCGCCATAAGATCTCTGTGTCTGAGCGACGCAAAACAAAATGTTAATTATATATTCGCGACTTCAACAGAAATATTTTAAATATATCCCCTCCATGTCTCTAATATTCGCCGGGATCTGCTTTGACCGCGTATAATTAACATTCTCGGTATTAATTTTATTGCTCCCGCTGTGTTAATTCCTGGAACAAATACTTTAAGCTGAGTGTTTCTAAGCTGGGACGGGTAGACAGCTCCATTGTTTTAAGTTACTCAGAAGCTCAGGGGATCACAATGTGGTGAAGAGTCCAGTCAAAACTGGGACAAAATGTGAGCCTGCCATTGCTTCTAGTACCAGGCTCCAATCTTCCCCCTTTGACGTCAATTATGTCTTATAAAACGGTTGGTCTAGTGAATACATGCATAAGTGCACTAAAAGTAATTTTGTGCGGAATATAATGAACTGTCCGCCTCTATGGTGTAGTGGTTAGCGTGATTAGCTGCCACCCCCGGAGGTCCGGGTTCGATTCCCGGCTCTGCCACGAAATTTGAAAAGTGGTACGAGGGCTGGAACGGGGTCCGCTCAGCCTCGGGAGGTCAACTGAGTAGAGGAGGGTTCGATTCCCACCTCAGCCATCCTGGAAGTGGTTTTCCGCGGTTTCCCACTTTTCCTCCAGACAAATGCCGGGATGGTACCTAACTTAAGGCCACGGCCGCTTCCTTCCCTCTTGCCTGTCCGATCCCTCCACAAGCCCCCTGTTCAGCATAGCAGGTGAGGCCGCCTGGGCGAGGTACTGGCCATTCTCCCACGTTGTATCCCCGACCCATAGTCTCGCGCTCCAGGACACTGCCCTTGAGGCGGTAGAGGTGAGATTTCTCGGTGAGTCCGAGGGAAAAACCGACCCTGGAGGGTAAACAGATTAAGAAGAAGAGAAGAAGATATAATGAACTACATAAAAGATGTTTAAAGAAGAGAAACATCATTATAAAAAGGTGCAAATATTTGACTCCGTCGGGGCAGATGGCTAATTTATACAGGCGGAATTTCAGAACGATCAGTTCGAGTATCGAACGGAACATATTGTAAAGCAGGGCTATGCCGCCTTGCGACTCAGTAGTGCTGTCAGATATCTAAGGTAGTCAGGGTGGGCGTGTGCCTAACTACCTGCAAATGGCGACACGGCTGAATGATAACTGTAATGGCTTTCTTTACAGGCGACCCCGAGCTCAATTCCCGATCTGGTCGCGAATTGTAATCTTCATTCGTTATTTCCTGTTGCTCGGGGACTGGGCTCTTGTGCCGTCTTTAACACTTGTCTTCGCCCAAGCCAGAGCGACAAACTTTCGGAGCTTGTACACAGAGGACCCGCTTGTCGGTTGGATCCTTGTTTCGTCACGACAGTGAACATGCCTGTAATATGCAACACACAGTGTGAGGAGATCTGAGCTACAAGCTGTTTAGAGAACTCTTGCGTCTCATATTTGACTGGATTCCTTCCAAACTTCATTACTTCTTGACGTCAACATTCAGTTCTCAGAAGACTGTAGTTACTCTTGTCATAGAGGACAGTGATAGCTACCCTTTTCATTTAATGTAGACATTTTAACACAGCTCTTACCCGGAGGCCCCGGGTTCGATTCTCGGCCAGAACAGGGTTTTTTACCTGGACCTGAGCACTGGTTCGAGGTCCACTCAGCCTACGTGATTAGAATTGAGGAGCTATCTGACGGTGAAATAGCGGCCCTGGTCTAGGAAGCCAAGAATAACGGCCGAGAGGATTCGTCGTGCTGACCACACTACACCTCGTAATCTGCAGGCCTTCAGGTTGAGCAGCGGTCGCTTGGTACGCCAAGGCCCTTCAAGGGATGTAGTGCCATGGGAGTTGGGGGGATTTTAACACAGAGTATTCGTGAGTAAGTAGTGTATAAAACTAATTAACGTTTTTTGTGCAAGGTATACCGACAATCAGATGAGTGCACCTCAAAGACGACTTGCTGCCATTGCTTCCACTTACTTTCTCATCCAACCTCTCTTGCATTCGAATCGCACCGTAGATGTTTCTACAACTGACCTTTAAAGACCTAATCTTAGTGACACGAACTCGTCATAATATCATTGTGGGTGCTGAAAATGTCCGCTAGGAAGTACCATAGCATTCTTGCTCTATACCTAAATAAGGGTCCCGGGTTCGATTCCTGGTCACTCGGGCATTTCTCTGGCTGGGGTGGCTGGGAATACTGATTATTGTTTTACGAGGAGGTACAATCATCCATTAACACTAATGGGAGGGAACAAATGGAAGAGGTCGGACACTTCGAAAGAGAATTGTTTCGACCAAAGAATGGCAAGGTCCAGGAAGGGCATAAATATGAAGGAATCCCTAGGCCTCGAATGTTCTAAGCGTCGGGGTCGGAAAAGAACAAGGTGATAGGATATTTGAAAGTGGCACAAGTAAGTGGGACCAATGTCAGGACTCAGCTGAAGGCCCTGTGGTCGACCAGCCATTCTCTGGGGGCTGGGTGTGTGTGGCGTCATCAAGTAAGGTAGGGTGCTATTCGCCTACAGGACTGTCTGGAGGGTACACTCCTGAATAATAACAATAACTTTAAACCCCATGGTGCTGCAGATTACGAGGTGTCTTCTTCGCCGTTATTCTTGGCTTTCCTGACTGCGGCGCCTCAGATAGCTCCTGTGTTGTAATCGCGTAGGCTGAGGAGCCTTCAAACCAGCCCTCATATAAAGTCAAAATGAACAGGTATTGAGTCTGGGGCCTGAGGCACGTCGTTTAAAGTATCCTCCGACACTTTTTCAACGTCAACATAATTTTTACACCAATCCTTTGGAAAGAAACAGTTGGGGATAAGTTGATCTATATCAGCAGTTAGAGGATATTTTTTGATAGATTTTAAGCTAAAAAACAAGGTTCCTGTTACGAACGGTTCAGGAGATATAGAATTTTTACGTGAAGGGTTGTTTTCACCCTCAGTATATTTTTACTCTAAACGTAATTTAAAGTATCATCCTATACATTTTTAACGTTAAAAGTCATTTTATCCCATAACTTTAGAGAGAAAAACACTCGGGGGTGAGCTGATCTATATCACCCGTTATCAGGAAATTTTAATACGTTTTGAGGTAATATTAGTTATCAACAACCATTGGTTGAAGAGTTTTACATCTTTAAGTTCTTACATCGCAACCAATTTAAAAGAACTCTAAACGTCGGTTTACCTCAGAACTATAAAGCAGTGAAGAGTAGGGCAACCTGGTGTAAGGAAGGGAGGCAGTAAGGTGAGCGTGAGGTTAAGCACACTCTCTTAGCTAGCGTTAAGTTAGGTTAATGCTTGCTCAGCGTGAGGTTAAGCCTGCAGTCTTATTCAAGGTGTGAGGTTAGTTTAGCTTAACTTGCCGAGCGATACACACCGATCCACATTGTGGATGCTCACATTGTGTATGCTATCGGAACTCTGTATTTACCCTACTAACGGGATTCGAACTGGCTAACTATGGTGTCGGACAATATAGACTTGACGCCTTAACTATCGTTGCCACCAGGCGGGCTAATAATAATAATAATAATAATAATAATAATAATAATAATAGTGCTTTTTGAGTGTTTCGTCCGCCACTGCTTGCGTCTGAGAGGCCACCTCCACTACACAAGATGCGCTGGCCTAGCCTCACATGACGTCACAAGGCGGGCGATTTGTGATGTGGCTGGATGGCTGCATGTACAGGCTTAACCTGACAGGGCTACTAACCTTACAGACCCAAGTTCGATGCAGAAGAGTGCAAGCTTAACCTAATAGCCAACGTCATCACGCAACGCAAGTTCGATGCCCGGGCTATCATCATTTAAGAAAAGGCTAGGAAAACAACAGATAGGGAATCTGCCACCTGGACGACTGCCCTAAATGCAGATCAGTAATGATTGATTGATTGGATAAGAGTGTAAGATTAAATTTACTGGCTTGGATTCGACCCTAGACTTAACTCACGGGGCACCAACCTTACCGACCCAAGTTCTATATCCAGAAGGCTAAAGGCATAATTGTGCAAGCTTAACTTTGCAGGCTTGGATTCGAACCCAGTTTTAACCTATCCACTATACTAGGCGAGATGGCTGCTATTGGCCTAACTCTGGACAGCTACCTCAGGGGCTCCCAACTTGTGGCTTAGGATCTACAGTATTTACTTTATCGGACTAACTTCGGGAAAGGACACAATGGCTACTAGGCAAGATGTGGCAATATATTGTTATTATGAGACATGGCATAGGGCTACCCCAGAGCCTCGGAGCTGAGCTACTACTTCTGAACAAGATGACGGCTATACATTGCTCTTCTGCGACTAGGGATATGGCGAAAGGGCTAATGCGCAATGGCTAAACGGCACTAAAATCACTAAAGGCGTAAAGGGCTTAAAAGCACTAAAGTGCTAAAGGGTTAAAGAGGGTACTAAAGGGCACAAAAGGGGCTCCAAAGATTTAAAGGGCCCTAACGGGCTAATGCATAAAAAACAATAAAGGGTGTTAAAGGGTTAAAGGGCACTGAAGAGCTAAATGAATATAAAGGACTGAAGGACACTAAAAGGCTACAGGGCTTAAATGGCAAAAGTGCACTGCAGGCCGCTAAAAGGGCTAAAAGAACATTAAAAGGATAAAAGGGTACCAGAGGTCTATAATAGGCTAAAGGACTTAGGGAACTTATTATGTCGAAGGGCTAAAGGGATTAAGTAGCATAAAAGGGCACCTACAGGTTAATGTATGATCTAAAAAGTCATTTATTGATACAGAGGTTGAAGAGCTTTAATTTGGAAATGGTGTGGTGGGGTTCGTCTGACTCGGAGACTTGTGTCTTACTGGCTGAGTAGCCCTCTTGGACAGCGGATTCTATCTCGCCTTATACTTACTGATCACTTGTTATCGGGGAATACCTTCATCGTGAAAAAGTTAGCCCCTTCTCCTTTTGGAGATAGATTTAATGCATTTGGTAACAGGAGATCAGAATATGTGAAGAGCTCGCTATGATACCACGTGCCAGTCTTGAGTGAACGTACGCACTTTCCCCTAGGGTTGGGCTGCGAACGGAGTCGCGAAGAGTCGAGACTCCTACCTCTGGAACCGACACTCTCGACTCCAGTGTCGACTCCACTGATGCAGTAACGCCATCTATCAACTATTATCGGAACTGCTTGGAATTATAGTTCCACGTTCCTCCCTTGGTAACTCGTGATACGATGAATACAAGATGACTATTAGCCAGCAAACATTAAATATTGTTTCGGGATTTTATCATCGTTAGTGTTCATGTTGTAGGTCTATTTTGGCGACGATGATGATAATGATGGCGATGATTGTAGTAGTAATAATAATCTGACAGTATACTTTTACATAATCGCCAATATTGACTTCAACCAGTTCAGCTCCGCGGTGTAGGGGGCAACTTTTGCGCTTATCACCCGGCGGTCCCGGGTTCGATTCTCCATCGGGTTAGGTGTTTCTAATTGTAAATGATTAACACCCCTAGTCTGGGGCTTAAAACAGAAAAAAAGAAGCGAGTGCTTAGAGTACTATTTTACAACAAATATTTTACCAAACATTGTGCGTCATAATAGCCGCCTCCGCAGTCTAGGAAGGCCCCGGGATCGATTCCGGTCAGGTCAGGGATTTTTACCTGTATCTCAGGTTTCGTGATCACGTTGAGGTAGAGACCGGGTCTAGAAAGCCAAGAATAACGGTCGAGAGGATTCGTCGTGCTGAACACACGTCACCTCGTAATCTACTGGCCTTCGAGCTGGGCGGAGGTCACTTGGTAGGCCAAGGCCTACCAGGGCTGTCGCGAAAAGGGGCTTTTGTCTATACTACTACTACTACTACTACTACTACTACTACTAATAATAATAATAATAATAATAATAATAATGCAACAAGACTTGACGTGGTCCTTGAATTATAATGAAAACCTACAACCTGTTTTCCAGTCAGTGACCGGGTCAGGAATGGAATGAATGAAGCCCCCATTCCTGCGGCGAGGATAGGAATTGTACCGGTTGCCGAGGCCTGTCGCACTCCTCTGGGGCAATGATGAATGACTGACAGATAAAATGAAATGATGTTTGAGAGTATTGCTGGAATGGAAGATGACAGG
Organism: Anabrus simplex; assembly: GCF_040414725.1. Taxonomy (NCBI): domain Eukaryota; kingdom Metazoa; phylum Arthropoda; class Insecta; order Orthoptera; family Tettigoniidae; genus Anabrus; species Anabrus simplex. Next base: position 240,738,394 of record NC_090272.1, on the reverse strand, counting down.
GAAAACAGGAGTACCCGGAGAAAAACAAATCTCACGTTGAGTGACCGGGATTTGAATCACGGAATCCAGCGGTGACACGCCAACGCGCTGCCGCCTGAGCCACGGAGGCTTTTAATGGTTTAATCTATGTTCGAATTATGTTAGTGGATTTACCCATATTAGATTTGTTTTCATCGTTCATGTGCAATTCATAATGATTTACCATCGATATCTGTTTATCAATTTCCTGATCGCGACAAATAAAGGCATGAAATTAAATGTCCGTGGTCTGCTATGCCGATACTTTCTGACATGACACGTTTAATTTTATTTCAACACCATTACGCTCGTCGTCTTCGTTAACGATACCGTACTTCACTCTACAATACTCTTAAAAAACCCAATGGGCAAATGAGCAGCAACATGTATGATATTTCGTGTTATTTTCCGCGCCTCGACACGCTAGCAGCCCCGCAATGAAAGTCAAGTTCGCTTGGAGTCGCGAGGCTTCACGCGAACCGAGACCGGTGTTCGGAGTCGATGGAGTCGACGCTCTCGATTCGAGGCTTCAGTCGCGCCCATGCCTACTTTCCCCATTCAGAATTATCACTCTTAAAGCAATGCACACACAGCTTACTTAAGATAGGATTCTAATCGCTGTCTCTTAACTCGAAGATTCAGGGGAGACGGGGAGGCAGGCACTTATTTACGATCTGAATGGATGAGGTATAAAGTTTAACAGCTGGGTCTACTTCAAAGGACGTAAGTTCGATGAACCTTCAACAGTTTTGACTACTAGGTTAATTTATGAAGACTGCTTCAGAGATCTTTTCACTGCAAATTTTTTGGTATAGCGGAGTAGTAAATGCCCGTGGTTTAATGGGAATTAAAGTTAAAATCTTCGACCCAACCGGAAATCGAACGCAGTACTCTCTTGTACTATTTGATTGTGCGATAAAATGTTTGTGTTAAATTGAAACACCAAGACTCCCTGCGAGTCAAACGAATTACAAGTTTAAAATCCCTGACAGTAGTGAAAACTGCCTACACTACAACTGTGCTCAGTCGTACGATATTGGCGCGTAAAACTCTGCAGTAAGCCGTCGTAAAGAATGCGATGCAGTTAGTTATGGTGTGTAAGTATACTTGACAGACACGCGGGTTAGAATATCTTTGTCAGTTAATTTCGAAGGTAGTGTTACAGTTGTTTTTTACTTCAAATCTAAGAAAATGTTGGGGTGGTTCCTTTCTCGACGCTACGATACTTTTTTCTAATCCTTAGCTTTGGCAAAGAAACTGACACTATTCTCAAAAGAGGGATCTAGTAGAGAAAAGGGGCTACAGAACTAACGAGTCGAACATGTTTCCAGACATTCTTTCACTAAAAAGCTATAAGTTAAATAATAATAATAATAATAATAATAATAATAATAATAATAATAATAATAATAATAATAATAATAATAATAATAATAATAGTATAATAATAATAATAATAATAATAATAATAATAATAATCCGGCTCCTTGGATACGTAGTCAGCGTACTAGACGTCGGTTCAGAAGGCCTCGTGTTTGACCCCTGGAAGGCCTGGTTGTTTTAAAACGAAATCTGGTTAATAATTGCTATGAAAAATGAATAGGCTGTGAAAATACTCGTCAGGCTAGCTCCTGTTACTTTAAAGTCAGATCTGTAGCTTAATCGGTTCAAGCGTTTTAAAAGCATGACAAGGTGACAGGTGGTCAGCACGGCTGTTATTCGTGCCTCGCTACCTCATCGTGTGATAGCACCTTCATTGTTTTTACGAAGGCCGAGTGGGCTGCGAACACTTTCAGGTCCAGGTAAAATCCTTAACCTGCCGAGGTTTGAACCTAGGACCTTCTAGTAAGAGGAAAACAATGTTGTAGACTCTAGTGACACACATATGGTGACGAGCTTGGTGTGAAAATGAGAAAGCACGTAAAACTGTCTTCAGAGATGGGGTTCGAACTTGAATGAAAGTTTAGAGCTGTAAACTGTGCAGCTAACTCGCTCTGACTCAGACTGCGCCATGCAAACAGCTTATGAGTGACTCCACTCTCAGTTTCTGCACGTGTCGCCTTGTAATCCGAGCAGTAGTCGCTTCGTAACGCAAAGCCCCACAAGGACTCGCATGACTAGAGATGGACATAATGCGTATTGCCAGAAAAATATGAATAGCTTGAAAATGTAGATCTAGGTCGGGTATGGAGTAAGAGTTTTACGACCGAATGCCCTTCCTAAGGTCACCTTCATTAGACAAGTGAAATAGATGACGTGATAGAGGGTAAAACCCCGTGCCGGCACATAGCCTACTTCTGTCGAATGGCACCAATGGTCTGCTCAAGGCTTAACATCACCTTCCGACGAGCGAATCATCATCAACAACGTTACACTATGTGAACAATGCAGTCTGGTTTATAATTATTGAATTCAGGCTTTAGCACTACGCCAAACTGCCAGATGGCAAAAAATATTTCTACCAAAAATGAGTTTGAACTCACTAACTACAGTGTTAGGTTAAATCAACTTGATATGATGGGTTTAAATGGCATCTCTGTATGTCTGCCAACGGCCTGTAGCCGTGTTGAAACACCGGATCCCATGAGATCTCCGAAGTTAAGAAACATTGGGCGTGGTCAAGATTTGGATGGGTTACCACGCGCTATTGGTGGGCGTAAGGGAATGGAGGAGCGGAAAGGAACTGGCCACCCTACCGCACGTAAACTCCGGCTCAGACACACCTCTGCGGAGGTTCGGATCTGCCTTCGGGCATAATACACCCTTACCTTACCTTGTGTATGTCTGTCTTTTAGGCTGATAACCTTGCCGTTTTCAAAAGTTGACTGAATAGCCTTCTCGCTTTAGGCTGATATAACCTAGCCTATGATTTATGTTATGAATTATCCTATTTCAATTATACATCAGAAGTTTCTAACGCCTAACCTACCTTTATACATAAAGGCTTTTAACACGCGTAAATAGATTAAGCTACAGACCTGAGCTATCCTGAGTAGAGCATTTTCACATCTTATTCAGTTTTCTTAGCAGTTATGCACCAGATTTCGTTTTAAAACAAGCAGACTTTGCAGAGTTCAAACACGGGGCCTCTGAACCGAACTGTAATAGCCAGGGAGCCGGATTATTATTAGTACAGTATTGTTATTTAGCGCACAGTGTTTTAGTGACAGAATGTTCGGAAACACGTTCGACTCGTGATTTCACCTCCGTCTCTAAGTGTCAGTGTAATTGCAGAAGCTAAGGATTAGAAAGAAGCAACCCAAAATTTTCTTTAGAGTTGAAGTTAGAAACAACTGTTAAACCATTTTCGAAGTTAACTGACAAGAGATTCGAACCCGCGTGTGTATCGAGTACTGAGCTAGCGCATTGCAGACTCTCAGTAGTGTGTTCCAACATCGTCACACCTTATCGCCTAGCACCTCAAGACAGTTGTCGTGCCGATGGTTTTCGTTACTGTCAATTCCTATGACTCGAGTGATTTAGATGTTTCAATTAAACACAAATATTTTAAACGTACAATCAGTAGCTAACTTGCTAGTCTTCAGTCCAATAGAGTGACGGGTTCGATTCCCGGTCGGGTCGGAGGTTCTAACTTTCAATCGTGTTAACCGCCGTGCATTTACTAATCCGTTATATCAAAAGATTGCACTAAAAAGATCCCTCAACGAGCCCTCATACTGATACCTGTTGAAGGTTGGATACATCCTACTTCATAACAGACGATCGAACTTACATCCTTTCAGATACTTATTATCAATAGAACCCAATATTAAATGTCATTAATACGTCATCTAGTAGAACAAAATACTGCAAAGAATAATACAACGCCTTAAAAACGTTACCTAAGAAACAGACAAAAGTTGAAGTGCAACAAACATGTCAGAAACTGACGGGAAAAAGGTTACATTGCAGTAACTCACATGTCTTCCTTTTGATAGCATGAAGTGGGCAATGACCTACTGTTTGTTCTGATTGGCATTTAAAACCGTTGAAAATAACTCCTGAGTTTACTATGTCCAATAATAAACTGTGTAAGTAAAAAAGTGGGTTCGAAGAATTGTGAGGTTAAACGTCCTTTCTAGTTGTGCCTTCCTCCCCGCCACCAGCAAGGATCGAAACCTGAATCTCTGAGTTAAGAGAGAGATTAGAATCCTGTCCTATGTAAGCTGTGTATGTCTTGCTTTGAGAATAATAATTCTGAATGTGGAAATTACGAATGTTCACTCGAGACTGGCACGTGGTATCATAGCGAGCTCTTCACATATTCTGATCTCCTGTTACCAAATGGAGAAGCGGGCTAACACCACCAGCAGACAAGAGCTGTGCGTCACTCAGCCTAGCAGCAGAAGCCAGTTTCCGGGGCACAAGGAGTTCAAATCTGCAACCCAGACGAACCCCCCGTATGTATCATATCATGTACCGATGTTATTCCGAAAAGCCTGCCCATCATCACACACACGTCCGTTGAACTGTAGAAAGTCACCGTCCTGACCTCTTCTGAGTTACACCAAACAGCATGAGGATCCGGTGGTACCGAGGACAGACTCTCAAAATGGGGAGATAGAAGTCTTTAGGGATATCATGTGTGCACTTTTGTTGTATATGTGAATGTTGTAATTATTTCTGTTGTGAACATGTGTGGATGGATATCTGTATACTTTCATAATCAAGAGGGTGACTCCTTGCTTAGGTCGAGTCAGCCCATTATGTTACCGGCACAAACCGAGTCTTTGTAAATGGATGAAATAATAATAATAATAATAATAATAATAATAATAATAATAATAATAATAATAATGTAGCAGTTGGTGACAAATAAAGCATTCCAAAAAGTTGAAACATTCTCGAAATCAACCACGATGCCAGAGATATTCGAATAATTCAGAATCTATATCGGAAAAAAGAGATGAAATTCGAGTTTGGAAATACATAACAGAAGTATGCAGAGCGGTGTTTATGAAAGTTGCATAATGCCTCATCTACCCTCTAAATGATATTCTGATATAGTGTAGCTCTAGCTGTTGTGAAGATCATTCGTACAGACCGTACTGTGCTTCTATCTGATAATATTAAAGACGTGTAAGGTTAACCTCGAATCCTAGGTTGATGTTGCGAAGACGAAATTCACGGTATTATATCGTCCGCAACATCAAGAAATTTAGCTTTACGTTATCACCGAAAGCCTGTTCCCTGACAAGGTGGTAGGCATCACGCGCAGGTCTCCCCGCCACGCTTGGCCGTCTTCTGTGTGAGGTGGGCTAATACACATCTGTAAGCTATTCTGTTTTAGCCACAAGTTAGAGATAAGAGAACTTAGATATTTTAACATCACCTAAGAAAATGCATTCCACTTCACTATTACAGTAGAGTAATAATAAGGAGATCAAATACAGTGTGAATCCAGCAGCGTTTCTGAAGTATTTCGATCTGTATTCTACGTACCTTGGTTCCCTGAGCAAGAAATTCGTTCCGAATCGAAGCAGCAAGAACTAGATCGAACGAGATGAAAAGCCTGTTCTCTAATCATAATCCCACTCTGAAAGTACGTCTACAAAGAGTTAAAAGTTACTATTGGCCAATGCTACCATATAGTGTTGACACGTAGGCTTTAAGAACTAACTCAGTATGATGACTGGAAGCTTTTAAAATGTTGAACTGCCGAAAGGATGAGATAGTTCGAAGTCCTTAACCGAGCAAAAGCAGGCCGTAAACTTTTACCTTTCATTAATCAGCGCTGAAACGAGTTCTGTGAGCGTATTATGAGAGGGAGTAAGTACCAATTTCTGGTGTGAGTAGAAGGGAAAACAGAGGGCAAGTCTGCTGTCGGTCGGAAGAGAAGAACCCGGCTGAATGACATCAAAGAATGGAGGGGATGAACAGCTCGAAGCGGCTTTTGCAACTTTTCAGATACAGATGTTTCGCTAATGTCCGTGAGACCGGATATAGTACGATAGTAATAATAATAATAATAATAATAATAATAATAATAATAATAATAATAATAATAATAATAATAATAATAATAATTGGAGGAGCCGTACTACTCCGCAGTATTCGTTATAAGCAGGTGAGATAACGTGTCATGATTGGAAATCGCTCCATGCGCTGCCCGGCTACTTTTTTTAAATGTTTTCTTTTAGGATTTGTGTTGCCTGTTTATTATGTGTGAAGTGACGTAGTTATGAACTATTTTGTAGTTTAATTTAAAGTTTTAGTTTTAAAATATTTTGTTTCGAATGGAAGTTTGTCTAGGAGGTAGTTGATCCTTTTAGATGAATAACAAAAATACGTGATAATTGATGTATTTACCCACGCGCTCTGTAACTCTCACTGGGACTGCGATCAACAGACCTAGTAACGTCAAAAACTGTGGATTCAACACTATTCTCGATCATTCCTCAACCATTCTGACCCCCATACCGATGGAAGCTGAACATGGAATTAAACGGCATCCATTGTGTCACAATTCATCTCAGCGACACCGAAAAGTCACCTCTGGAGGTCTTAAACCCTCGTAGTAATTCTCTCGAGACAGTATTACGTCATATTATGTTTGGTTGAGTCGCCTGTCCTTTTTAATCGTTTAGCTTCACCGGTATTGCCGGTGTGCAACCCTGCGGGGTAGGGTAAGCCTTCGCCTGCTGTCATTGGAGTGGCCATTTAGTAAATTGATTTTAGGATCACTCAAATTGACTGAATTTAGAGACCTATGACTCACCGGCAGTTGATTCCGGAGAGAACACAAAGAAAAAGAAAAGACGAACTAGTCGAACGGCCGGACTGGACTTGCTAGTAGCGGCCGTGGCCTTAATTAAGGTCCAGTCCCAGCATTTGCCTGGTGTGAAAATTAGAAACCACGGACAATAATCTTCATGGTTGCCGACAATGGGGTTCGAATTCACTATCTCCCGAGTGCAACCTCACAGCTGCGCGCCCCTAGCCGCACGCCTAATTCGCTTGCTCCGACGAAGCTGTTCTTAGTAAACATTTTGAATTTGCTGTTGATGCTTTCTCGGCGAAACGTTAAGAATTTCACCTTATTTTCTCGACACGACGTAAGCCTATCTAATACGACTAACTTCCCGTTCTCTTTTAATTCATATTTCCTACACCGAGTCACTAATGTGACATTCTTCAGTGTGTACGGGGAAGCAGGTGTCGCATTCTATTTCGATTAGTCTTTAAAATCACAAGGCGGAGATCCAAACAAATACAGTGGCAGATGAGTTCATAAATTCCTTGCAACATTCCTGGCATTGATTTTGAAATTTATAACGTGGCTGCCATCTGCATGGAAACTAAAATCTGGAGACCTATTTATTCTACGAGGAACACGAAGCTTTAAGCTGCACCAGTGGATTAGGGGTTGGAAGGCCGACACATGATTCGTTATGGTATTTAGAAGGACGAACACATTTCTTGACACTCCATGTCCAGTGTTAGAGTTCCCTCTTCGAAATTTGTGCTGCTTAGATGGCGCCATTTCAGATGGCTTACGGAATCGAGATCCGGGTTTCGATTCGTGGCCGGCTCGTCCGATTTTAATTGTACAAAATTAATGTTCTTGTTTCGAGGTCTGGATGTTCGTGCCGAACAACCCACACAACACACACAATACTATCATCCACCAAAATTACAATGCTGTAATAGCCACGTAATAATAATAATAATAATAATAATAATAATAATAATAATAATAATAATAATAATAATAATAATATTGGCGAAATATCTGTCTTTCAGAAGATGGAAAAGCAGCTTCGAGCTGTTCATGCCCGTCTATTCTTTGATGTAGTTAAGGCAGGTTCTTCTCTTGCGAACGACATCAGATTTGCTCTCCAAGTTTCAGAAGGAGAAGTCGACTGGTAGTGGAACACTCGTCCTTCTGGGTGAACTGAGTATGCCCTACTGCATCTCGAAAAATCAATTGAACAAATATTTGGGTAAAAAAATCCTAGTAATTTGTGAAAAATTCAGCTCGTCAATAGTGTGATCAAGTACTGTACATGCTACAAGCAACTGAAGGCGACAATAAGACCAGATCCTGGCGCCTACAGCCACTGAACAATCGTTGGGTTGGAATATATTTCTTCACGCTCAACACTTCCTTAAAAGAGGAAATGAAAATTGGACAACGTGGTGTCAAGCGATAAGAGAGGGTTATTTCATTTGAGCCAGCTGCCAGGTTGCGTATTCCCACGTCAAAAAATGGAAACATGTGACTTCATGTTGGTATTTTCTATCCACAAAGTAGTACTACTGAAATGTAGAGTGGACATTCTAGACAAGCTAGGTGCTTTAATTAAAAAAGCCTTCAATATGATCTTTTATATGTGCCAAACGCCCTTGTACCAGGGTATTTCCAAGTAGTTTTAACAGGCGGTATTTATTGTACCCCAGTCGAGCTTTGGTTCTCTAAATGCGCGAGCAATACCGCGTGCCTGACAATAGCCTACCATATGTAGCCATCATTTTCCTTAAAACTGGTCACGCCTACCCGCCGCATGTGAATATGCAATCCATTAAAGGAAAATGAGTCTTACATACATTTTACGGTAGGAGCTGCGTAGATAAGTCATGCAAAAGCACATTCCTACAGTGCGTTACCCTACGCAAGGTTTCTTTTCCTTCACACTTAACCACAGGAAAGTTCTGATGAACTGCGTATCCATACGTGGCAGGGCGGCGTGACCAGTCTTAAGAAGAGCATTGTCAGATATGCGGTAATGCCGATATGTGTAGCTCTACTGCTAGCTCGTTGCAGCAGGAGCGAATCCACAGGGAAGAAATGGGTGATTTTCCCGCCCAAATGGTTAGATAAGAAATTATTTTTAAAAATTTACAGACATTTAAAAAAGAGATTTCTTACAACCTTCTTTACGTCGCACCGACACATATACACTGACTGACAGAGCAAATGCAACACCAAGAAGGAGTGGTCAGAACTTTATGCCAATTGCAGGGTAGACTGACGTCACGGAGGTATGCTCATGATGTGAAATGCGCCGCTGTGCTGCGCACATAGCGAACGATAAATGGGACACGGCGTTGGCGAATGGCCCACTTCGTACCGTGATTTCTCAGCCGACAGTCATTGTAGAACGTGTTGTCGTGTGCCACAGGACACGTGTATAGCTAAGAATGCCAGGCCGCCGTCAACGGAGGCATTTCCAGCAGACAGACGACTTTACGAGGGGTATGGTGATCGGGCTGAGAAGGGCAGGTTGGTCGCTTCGTCAAATCGCAGCCGATACCCATAGGGATGTGTCCACGGTGCAGCGCCTGTGGCGAAGATGGTTGGCGCAGGGACATGTGGTACGTGCGAGGGGTCCAGGCGCAGCCCGAGTGACGCCATCACGCGAGGATCGGCGCATCCGCCGCCAAGCGGTGGCAGCCCCGCACGCCACGTCAACCGCCATTCTTCAGCATGTGCAAGACACCCTGGCTGTTCCAATATCGACCAGAACAAGTTCCCGTCGATTGGTTGAAGGAGGCCTGCACTCCCGGCATCCGCTCAGAAGACTACCATTGACGCCACAGCATAGACGTGCACGCCTGGCATGGTGCCGGGCTAGAGCGACTTGGATGAGGGAATGGCGGAACGTCGTGTTCTCCGATGAGTCACGCTTCTGTTCTGTCAGTGATAGTCACCGCAGACGAGTGTGGCGTCGGCGTGGAGAGAGGTCAAATCCGGCAGTAACTGTGGAGCGCCCTACCGCTAGACAACGCGGCATCATGGTTTGGGGCGCTATTGCGTATGATTCCACGTCACCTCTAGTGCGTATTCAAGGCACGTTAAATGCCCACCGCTACGTGCAGCATGTGCTGCGGCCGGTGGCACTCCCGTACCTTCAGGGGCTGCCCAATGCTCTGTTTCAGCAGGATAATGCCCGCCCACACACTGCTCGCATCTCCCAACAGGCTCTACGAGGTGTACAGATGCTTCCGTGGCCAGCGTACTCTCCGGATCTCTCACCAATCGAACACGTGTGGGATCTCATTGGACGCCGTTTGCAAACTCTGCCCCAGCCTCGTACGGACGACCAACTGTGGCAAATGGTTGACAGAGAATGGAGAACCATCCCTCAGGACACCATCCGCACTCTTATTGACTCTGTACCTCGACGTATTTCTGCGTGCATCGCCGCTCGCGGTGGTCCTACATCCTACTGAGTCGATGCCGTGCGCATTGTGTAACCTGCATATCGGTTTGAAATAAACATCAATTATTCGTCCGTGCCGTCTCTGTTTTTTCCCCAACTTTCATCCCTTTCGAACCACTCCTTCTTGGTGTTGCATTTGCTCTGTCAGTCAGTGTAAGTAATATGGAAACGATGGGACAGGAGTGGGAAGGAAGTGGCCATGGCCTTAGTTAAGGTACAGCCCCAGCATTTGCATGGTATAGAAATGAGAAACCACGGAAAATCATCTTCAGGGCTGCCGACACTGGGGTTCGAACGCTCGCCCCTTAACCTCACGACCAGCTCGCTTGGTAAGAGAGCATCAGTGTCTGCGGCGATCTGATAACATAGAAGTAATCACAGTGAGTTGTCATGAATATACAATTTACATACCAACATGACTCACGTTGCGGCAAAAGGTAGGCGTTTCGTCCGTTCAGCAGTTGCCCTCTTCTGTTGACAGCACCGACAACCAGACCACGAGGGCGAGAAAGAGAGAGAGAGAAGACAAATAATGTTCAAAGCCAAAAGCCCTAGCGAGGAAGTCCGGTGAATGACAGGAGAAATACCACCGCAACTTAAGCAAGCACTGTAAATGATGGGGCCTCAAGCCACTAACGTTCACCACTACACTAGAAGGCGGTTAATTAGTACCAAAACCAGTATCAATGTAATTTTATGAACACGGCTGGATTTGAGTTTTAAAAAAGTATCTGTTGTGAGGACATCTTAATCCGTAAACAGATTTACAATACACCGCCCTTCCAATAACACTGGCTTGTACTATCTCCCTGCTCATCCTTCCGTTGCTCCCGCCCTACTGTATTTCTTGTTTCTAGTGGGGGACAGCTTATTCCTAGCGTGCTGACTTTTTTCCAAAGTGACCACGGATTGCAGAACATGCAAGATTATTCTTGCTACGTGTCTAACCCCCCAATAAAATCTGCAGTTTTCGTCGACGAAGTGACCGCAGAGGGCAGTGACCGAGACCTTCCAAGGTGTGGAATAGTGTTGGCTACTGGTTCAAAGCAGTGTATCGGTTCATTCAAGTGAATCGATTCACGAGAATGGCGAGCTCACGGCACAGCTGACTCGCAGCAGACAGTGCTGAGTGGCGCACTCACGGATCAGTGAGACATAACACGCACGCGCGGTTCATTATCGGCTCACTGGACACTGGCGGGGAGCCGAACTTCCTCTGCAGCCGTGGCAGACTAATAGGCTGATTCTCCACGAGCAGGTAAAACGCCGCTGTTCGCCCGCCTGACCGCTCAAACTTTTTGCCTATTCTACACGAGCGGTTGAATTGACGCCGGTAAACAGCGCCAAAAACGCCGGCGACACGCGCAGCTATTCTCCACCAGCGATAAACCTGCCACACTATAATGATGGATGTCGTACAAATAGGTCTTGTTGTTGGAGCTGTTCAACTACAGTTATTAGCAATATTGAAAAAGAAACCTGGTAAGAAAAGACGTTGGTGGACTTACCCTGCGTTATCGAATCGGCTCACCACTGGACATTTTCATTTAACGTTTTGCGAACACATGAACTCTCTGGAAATGTTTTTCCAATATTACAGAATGTCAGTTGAGGTGCATATTACTAAACGAGTGAAATGGTAGTTTAGGGGAAGGCCTGAAATTTAATTCTCAAATATTAATATTATTAGTGGCCTTATCGATGAATATTACATAACTAAAGTTATATAGAATTAAATTTCCGATCATTTATGTCTCATACATGTTTACCGTACCGGCTATGATAACAGAGACATTCATGAATTTGTATTTTTGTTGCTAAGTCCATATCAACGCCGATGCAGGAGAAAATGGGTTAACAGAATATAATGAAAATCGGTACATAGAGTCGGGGAATAAGAAACACAAGCCTAAGCTATAAACAATTTTATTCACCCTGGATGAAATTCCAGTCTAGGGGAATCACCTAAATTTTATTTTGTAAATACCTACAATAAGTTATTGGTCCTATCCAAAAGTACTGCTTAACAAAAGTTAGAGAGAATACAATTTTCGATCATTTATGTTTTATTGCTAACGGCCGTAGCCGTGTTGAAAAACCGGATCCCGTGACATCTCCGAAGTTATGCAACATTGGGCGTGGTCAAGATTTGGATGGGTTGCTACGGGCTGTTGGTTAGGGGTAAGGGAATGGAGTCCGACTCGATGGCTGAATGGTCGGCGTACTGGCCTTAGGTCCAGAGGGTTACGGGTTCGATTTCCGGCCGGGTCGGGGATTTTGACCTTAATTGGTTAATTCCAATGGCTCGGGGGCTGGGTGTGTGTGGTGTATTCAACATTAGAAATCATCCTAGGTAGGACCCTCATCTTCACAGACATGCAGGTCGCCTAATAGGCCGTCTACCAGAAAAAGACCTGCACCACTCCTCTCCAGAGGCCATACGCCATTATTATTATTATTATTATTATTATTATTATTATTATTATTATTATTATTATTATTATTATTATTATTATTATTATTATTATTATTATTATTATTATTATTATAAGGGAATGGAGGAGTGAAAAGGAACTAGCCACCCTACCGCAGGTAAACTCCGGCTCAGGCGCACCTCTGCGGAGGTTCGGACCTGCCTTCGGGAAAAATACACCCTTACCTTTATGCTTTATTCAGTTTTACCGTACCGACTATGATAAGAGTGGTATTTCAGAGTCGGAGGAAAACTAAATGTGAAGGCCTGCAATATCGGAAGCGCAACAATAACATTATATTGACCATTGCTTGTTGTGATGTTCTTTGTCTCTTATGCTGCCACTCCACTCCGATAGATGGGGTTACTGCTGCGTACCGAGTATAACAGCCTGACTGAATACTGGCGGGAAATAGCTGGGGAGTTAGAAAACTTTCTTCTTTAGCATGCCATTCCTCTGGTTCATACATTTCCTGATGAAATGAAATGAAATGAAATGAAATGAAATGAAATGAAATGAAATGAAATGAAATGAAATGGCGTATGGCTTTTAGTGCCGGGAGTGTCTGAGGACAAGTTTGGCTCGCCAGATGCAGGTCTTTTAATTTGACGCCCGTAGGCGACCCGTGCGTCGTGATGAGGATGAAATGATGATGAAGACGACACATACACCCAGTCCCCGTGTCAGCGAAATTAACCAATTATGGTTAAAATTCCCGACCCTGCCGGGAATCGAACCCGGGATCCCTGTGACCAAAGGCCAGCGCGCTAACAATTTAGCATGGAGCCGGACACATTTCCTGATACTGCTGGTACGTAACACACTGGTTCATCATAGTATTCCAGCTGTTCGATCCCTACTCTGACGGGCTGTTATGAATGAGCAGTGTACCGGTAGTATTAGTAGTAGTAGTAGTAGTAGTAGTAGTATGACCTGGTCTAGAATTACAATTTAGGGCTACTCCAAATTATAGCACCACAATTCACTAAATAAATCAAAATTCAACCCTGAAAAGAGCCGTTTCGTAAGAAAAGCTTCTTCCGCTTCACTTTTATATTCATTTTATTCCAAATTAGCAGTGAAGAGGGGCTTTCTCCTCTGGCTTTGAGGAAGAATTTGCCTCCAAGTCAAATAGTTTCTTCCCCCGCCAGTGTAGTGAATTGAGATTTTCCGATTCATAGTGTATTCCTAGGAAACAGATTAGTAAATTTTTTGCTATGGGCTTTACGTCGCACCGACACAGATAGGTCTTATGGCGACGATGGGATAGGAAAGGCCTAGGAGTTGGAAGGAAGCGGACGTGGCCTTAATTAAGGCACAGCCCCAGTATTTGCCTGGTGTGAAAATGGGAAACCACGGAAAACCATTTTCAGGGCTGCCGATAGTGGGATTCGAACCAACTATCTCCCGGATGCAAGCTCACAGCCGCGCGCTTCTACGCGCACGGCCAACTCGCCCGGTCACAGATTAGTAAAAGGGCATAGTTTTTGCCCTGGGACTCTCCACTATTCGACCCCTCCTCCCCACCGAAAATAAACGAAGAGTGTTCACGGATCACGGCTGTCTGCGGGTTGATCATTCCAGCTCTGAAAATTTGGATTGTTTGATCGGAAGTGTAGTAGGCCTACTGTTCGTTAAAATGCGTGGTTTTTCATTTGATCGAGTATTTCATACGAAAACATTGCTTTTAATCGTGTCATTCCTATTGACATCATGGCAATGACCTATGTTCATTTCAGTTGGAAAAATGATTAAGACAGTATTTCTGAGGATGTAAAAAGGCAGGTGGAGATTGAGTGTCTGCCATTATAATCTAAACTCCCCAACCTGATTGTGAATGATGGTAGGCAAGCGGGCCTATTGTTGCAATGAATATTCGCTAACCCAGTCTTCATATGAGAAAAGACGTTTGGTGACTTCCCCGTCGCGTTTCTAGGGTAACGTTAAGAGCTATGCAATTTAATACAATCTTGCTCACAACGTGTACACTACCTAACCTAGAATTCTGTATACAATGTAGAATTCCGGAGCGAAGCACGGATACATCAGCTAGTAAAGAATATACTACACTTCTGGCAGTTCCTATCGTGCGACAGAGGCGGGTGAACTGCTCACTGCCGCCACGTGGAGTATGATTCGCTGTTCTACCGCTAGCGGGAATGACGCCTCTGTTGGCGTTAGACCCGCCTGCCCGCTCACGGACGCGTCCACCCGCGGCGTGCAAACCGCCCGTGTAGACAACTCAACATATACCCCATAGTTCTGTTCCGCAAGCGGGTTTGTAGCGGGCGAACAGCGGCGTTTTACCTGCTCGTGGAGAATCAGCCTAAGAATCGTACGCTATAACGCACTCTCGCTCTCAGCTCATTCGAAAATAATACCCAATTGCATTTTCTATCCTCTTCTTACAGGGAGGTTTAAATAATAGATGGATTTATTTGCAGTGTTATAAAGGTAGTAAAAACATAATTCCAAAGTAGGTGCCTAGCTAGTGAATAAGTAGGCTATCATGGTATTCTATTTGTTAGTGTAATGAATCATAATTTTAAAACTTAGTTGACATTCGACAATTAATTCATCTCGGCTCCCCAGCCTACTCTATGACTACGAGTCATGCTCACGACCGCTGGAAATTGTCTGTTATATATTGGGAAGAACCGTTCGTTCTCTCAGTTCGTATAGGAGATCATCGGTGTACGTGGACAGTGAGTAGGAGAGCCGACAGACGCAATAGTTTGTTAAATAAGAAAAGCAGTGGGCTACTGTACTTCTCGGGTAACCTATACAAAATATGACGATTTAAAAAATCCTCTGCAGACATTTACAAAGATGACCGAGAGTCGGCCATGCGGTTAGGGTCGCGTAGCTATGAGCTTGTATTCGGTGGATGGTCGATTCGAATCATACCGTCGGCAGCAGTTAAGATGGTTTTCCGTGGTTTCCCACTTTCGCTCCAGACAAAGGCTGGTGATGTGCCTTAATTAAGGCCACGGCCGCTTCCATTCCACTCCTAGGCCTTTCCTATCCTATCGTCGCCATAAGACCTGTCTGTGTTGGTGGGACGTAAAGCTACTTATTTGATTTACATTTAATATGTAGGCTAGTTATTGCGAGCACAGGTATTTTTACATCTAATTTTGTATATATAATAGAGTTGTGACTTTCAGAAATCTGTGGAAAACTATAAGTTAGCGTATAAAATTTGAGTTATGTCAGTTATTATTATTAATAATCGATACGTAATTAAATAAGGAAGTACTGGTGAACCGGAGATGTAATAGGAACGGTTAATCTAATGTGTCGTGAATCGGATCACTGTATCGATTCAGTAACGTGAACGGAATCAAATGAATCGATTCAGTAAAGTGAATCGAATATCCCATCACTAGTGTGGAAATGGAAGACCACGGAATACATTTTAGGTGGTGCAGCGTCTCTTTGGTCCGGACTCCATATAAACCTATTGGTCCCATGGCTTGTGAGCACACGATTTAGAAGTGAGCTCGCTTGCTTTATTTACTTGTTTCCATTATGACTTTTTGATTCCATACTTTTTGATGCTCAAGGCGCTAAAAGGATAATACGGCTCAGTATTTAGTGATGTTTAGGTGGACGTAGGCGAAGCTAATATTCACGAACCAGAAACGATGTCTGCTGGTGTCACCCTTACAGACTATTCCTAGCCTCAGATTCTTCGTCGTTTTCATCTTCAGGATTAGCGACTTCCGACGACAACTGGTATATGTGCCTATGTGGGACAGACATTTCTTGTGCCAAGTCGCCTTCCCCAGCTTCGTTAAACACGCCAAACCCGAATCCACCATTCACGATTTCGAAACCATCCCTTGAGTAGCTGCTGAGGTCTCCACCGATTAACAGATGTTCACTGGCGTCGAAGACGTGGATGTACGACTCCGGTTCTACTTGTTCCAGTACTGGGCACGCTGCTGCATGACACGACACATGCGAACTAGTGCTGACCCGATGACAACTCGGATGTCAATCAAGCTATCCGATAGACGGTCTATGTGAGGGATTTTATCTCACTGTCTCTCGAAGACGGCATTTGCCACATCCTTCTGATAGGATGTTGTCCTATAGTATAAGAGCTTGCATCCTTCACCAATATCCTAGGATTTCACACCTTTCCACTTCGTCTACGGGAATGTTTACCCGCCTTGGGCACATTCCTCATACCGATCTGATTGCTCACGTCTACAACTTTCCATATCATTCAATGTCGGTGTGTGGTGGCACATTCGCTTTTACCTGACAAAATTCACTAAAAACTCAGCCTTAGGTCACACAATAGACTTTTGGTTCACTATTGCGACCTGGTGGAGTAAAACGAAAGGTCGAAATTGGCACGCAGGCAGCCTAGATGTTGAGGCGTTCAATGATAATTTTAATTGAAATTTTCAACGAGGGCTAACACCTCTATTTTCAAATAAAGCAATCGACTGACTAATTTATTTACTTTCTGGTGTCTAGAAGCACTTTCAAAGTGTAATATTAACTACATATTAGGATTCTCGACCCTCTCCTCCTGCCAAATTTTCATACTCACTAGGCCAGGCTTTCAAAGCCCTCCCCCCTTAAACATGCTTTCAATCAGCCACCACTGATCCGCATTTAGCGGAGTCGTCTAGCTGGCAGATTCCCTGTCTGTTATTTACCTAATCTTCTCTTGAATAATTGCAAAGAATTTGGAAATTATTGAACATCTTCCTAGGTAAATTATTCCAATCCGTAACCCATCTTCTTCTAAACGAATATTTGCCCCAATTTGTCCTCTTGAATTCGAACTTTATATTTATATTGTGATCTTTCCTACTTTTAAAACACTACTCAAATTTATTCCTCTATTAATGTCATATACACGCCATCTCTCTACTGAAAACTCGGAACACACCACTTAGTCGAAAAGCTCGTCTCCTTTCTCCGAAGTCCTTCCAACGCGAATTTTCAACATTTTCGTAACGCTACTCTTTTGTCGGAAATCACCCAGTGATCATTTAATGACTTGATTTTTGGATTACTGAGACTTGACTGAACTTAGAGATTCTATCAGTGCCTGGTGATTCATTGGCAAGAAATTACGGACAGAATAAAACAAAAATGAAGCAAACGTTTGGACAACAATCAATACAGGATGTGCCCACCACGAGCTGCAATGCATTGATGAATTCGTCGAGGCATGGAGTCAATAAGGCCCTGGATCGCTTCCTGAGGAATTATGTGTCCATACTTGGTGCACTGCACGGGTCAGTTGTTCCAGAGTTGTGGGTGGCTGAGAACGGTTGGCCAGTTGTCGATGTCTTCCTTTGATGTTCTCCCACCTTTTCTGAACACCATTCGGACAGTTTTGTTCTCATTTACTTCCATTTCACTTTCGTCCGCCCGGTTTATAGAAAGGTTAAGTGATCTTTGTAGGTCGTCTTATGCCGTCAGTGATGTAAGTGAACATATTTGTGCGAGAAGTAAGTATAAATATCCACCTAATCGATACTTTATTAATGCCTCAGGCAAAATTGAATAAAATTAAAACTTACAGGACATGTTTCGACCACTTAGTGGTCCTCTTCAGCTGTATAAATAAAGAACTGAAAAGAAGAGGACCACTAAGTGGTCGAAACATGTCCTGTAAGTTTTAATTTTATTCAATTTTGCCTGAGGCATTAATAAAGTATCGATTAGGTGGATATTTATACTTACTTCTTGATTAAACATCGATACGGTCATGAAATGGACAACTTGTAATATTTGTGCGATGTCAGATGTGGCGATGTTGGAGAGAAGCGGGCTGAAGTGGTCATCCTGCAAGACTGCTCTTGTTTGGGTGATTTCTTCTGACAATGTCATTCAGTCACCTATCCTGTTAATGTTGTAACCCAACGCGTTTTATAACTTACATATACTCTATCCAACAGTTGCTCAATTTGATACAAATAGTTTTCAGAGAATATTATACTACTTCATTGAAGAATAGTGGCTACGTGCATTATGACATATGCTCGGCGACTAATCCTCTTCAATGAGAGTAAAGAAGAACTAGATGAACTGTGCCTCCTTACACTTCAACATCAACAGATCAATTAGCTGTATAGAGTAGTAAATGAGTTGTAGGATTGTGAGCGACAGCAGGGGGACTTAGACGATGTTCTGAGATGGGCAGCACACAATGCTATGAACGTAAATGTAGCTTTCACCAAACAGTGTTAATTATTGTGGTGATGGGGTGATGGTACCTCATGGGGAACAATATAAGTACCTAGGTGTTAATATAAGGAATGATCTTCATTCGAGTAATCATATTTATGAGGTTGTTAAGAAAGGTTACATCTGTCTTCACATGGTTATGAGAGTATTTAGGATGTAAAGTCTCTGGTAAGAGCGCGGTCAGAGTACGAGACCCTCACCAGGACTATTTGATAAGCAGCACGATTTGTTCTTCGTGATTTTCGACAAAGAAGTAGCGTTACTAGAATGTTGAAAACTTTGGGTTGGGAAGACTTGGGAGTAAGGCGACGAGATGTTCGACTATGTGGTATGCTTCGAGCTGTCAGTGGTGAGATGGCATAGAATGACATGGGTAGAAAAATAAGCTTGAGTGGAGATTTTAAAAGTAGGAAAGATCATAATATGAAGATAAAGTTGGAATTCAAGAGGACAAATTGGGGGTAAATATTCATTTATAAAACGAGAAGTGAGTGACTGGAATAAATTATTATTGATGACTGATTCTTTGATCTCACCATCAACATCACAGACACAAATTCATTACTTAGAGAAAATAGCAGCAACTATTACAACCAAATGCAACTGTCACATATCGAGCTATAAAACATTCCACTTACCCTTATTTGAAGAATGTAGGACTAAAGAAATTCAATTCATAAAGCCAATGGCTATAAAAAAGGGATACCATCAATTCTAGTGTATGAAGAAAGACTGTGAGTTTGTGGCTATGTAATGCATCATCTCAGAAACTTCTGGACCCCTTTTAAAATATAACATAATTCCGGGTAACAATAGGATACGAAAATCTCCAAATATCAAAGATTCCCGTGAGAATCGCGATTTGGGCCCTTCGACAAATTTCATAGGCTAATACAGAGGAAATATCGAATCTGTCCAACAAGGGTGGGACAAAGGTCATTTTAAGTCCCACGAGACCGATGACCATGTTTTATGACGGTGCCTCGAGTTGGATGATTTACTCGCATGTAGAAGAACTCCTATGGGACTACATTTCGGCACCTCGGCGTCTCTGAAAACCGTAAAAGTAGTTAGTTCGACTTAAGAAAAAAAATTGTTGTCATTATTTCTTTCTTTCTTAATCCACTTAGCGTCCAGGGTTGGTTTTTTCCTCGGACTCAGGGAGGCATTCTCCCTCTACCACTTTGGGTCGGGGAGGAGGACCAGTTCACTACTCAGATGGCCTCACCTGCTATGCCTTGTGGGGGAGCGGGGGGCCTTCAGTTAGGTACCATCCCAGCATTCACCTGGAGGAGAAGTGGGAAATCATGGAAAACCGCTTCGAGGATGGCTGAGGTGGGAATCGAAACCACCTCTACTCAGTTGCCCTCCAGATACTGAACGGACCCTGTTCCAGCCCTCGAACCACTTTTCAACTTTCGTGGGAGTGTCTGGAATAGAACTGGGGCCTCCGGGGGTAGCAACTAATCACGCTAACCACGAGCTTTGCGAGGCGTTGTTGCCAAATTTGCACGTGACTTAAGAGCCATGCTGGGAAATCAGCATCAAACACAAACACATCGTAGATTTCAGCCGGTGGCACGATCCTCTCAACTCGGAGTCCCCTGACAACTTTGTTTTTGTTCTATTGGTGCTCTCAAGCAACGTAAAGATTTAGCGCATTTGAATTCTCCCGCGAAGCGACCTGATTGGTTAACTGTAGCAGGTGCTAACATGGAAACGGCGCGACATGACCAACCTCTAAATGTCAGTTGTTTCCGACCAGGCAGTGTGAAGGTTCGACAGCCAAACTGTACTATTTATTAACTACAGAGGAGTCAAGAATGGAAGTTTGTCCGTTTATACACGTCTCTTCTTTAGTTTTTATACATATTCGTTTTTCTTGGCTGAAGAACTTAATTGTATTTTTTCATAACTGTTTGGCGAACGTCATCGACTCTGTGGGCTCTTTCGTCCTAATTCTAAAAAGTTTCGCTCCGATGTGAACGGATCGCACTGTATCTTTTCTTTGTTGATGGCAGCCTTAGTTTCCGATAATTTTGAAAAATAGGAATTACGTTACTGAATAACATTGCCTTTGTAGAAGATTTCCTGCAACCTGTCCACTCTTTTATCTTACGATCGAGCACTGAGTCTTTCTCTCTTTTTCTACCGCTTTTCCCACATTTATGGGGTCGTACATGGGGATTTGGCCCTGTTTTACGGCCGGATGCCCTTTCTGACGCAACCCTATATGGAGGGATATAATTACTATTGCATGTTACTGTGGTGTGTTGTCTGATTATGAAGGGGAGAGTGTTGGGACATACATAAACACCTAGTCCCCGA
The DNA here is from genome assembly GCF_040414725.1 of Anabrus simplex. NCBI lineage: Eukaryota > Metazoa > Arthropoda > Insecta > Orthoptera > Tettigoniidae > Anabrus > Anabrus simplex. The sequence continues at coordinate 240,717,192 of NC_090272.1, read as the reverse complement.
GTCAGAAGAATTAATGAGAAGCAATTTAACTCCCCGACCCGGCCGGCAATCGAACCCGAGACCCTCTGAACCGAAGGCCAGTACGATGACCATTAAACCAAACGAGTCGGACACGATCGAGCAATGACTACACATAAATACTATTTAATTTCTTCTATTTTTGAGTTATGCACTACAATTAATGTTGTGGTCTGAAGCTCTTTATCGAAATCTGTCTGATTCTGGGATAGAGAAAGAAGTCTATCAATCTATGTATGGAAAGAAGGTTTGGCATTAATTAAATGGCACTATTAAATCCATAGAAGTTCGTTTCCTATACATGCTAAAGACGTGAATGTTTTGAGAGTGGCAATAGTTAAATAAAGACAATTCATTTCAATTGGCAATTGGTACCTTTATGCAATCAGATTATACGAGGGCTGTAAATGGAGTAGGGACAACGTAGTCCAGATACTCGCAGGTGGCGCTGTTGCTGCTGTGTGGAGTTGAAGTGAAGACCGCTCGAAAACATGTTCTCAATAGGTGATCAGCGTTCGCCGATTAAAATCGAGGTTGCCCGTGGCAAAAAAGCATCACAATGTTATCGAGGATTACGTGCAGCATGTGGTGAGAATGCATTACGTATTTGACGGTTTTACGATGGGTCAAGGCGTTTTCTACGGGTCGGAATGGGACTGCACAGGTCGGCCGTCCATTCCTCAATATCAGATTGACATCGTCTGTGGTCTCAGTGGACTCTCCGGGAATTATCCTAGAGCTCGGTCTCGGTCATCAAACGGTATAGCACACACTGACGAAGTGAATGGCGTCCGAGCATCCACCTGGACAGATACCGCGACGAAGGAGAGGCATTTCTGCGGCGTACTGTCGCCATTGATGAGAGCCTACGACTCTATCAGTCGAATGAATGACGTCACCTAGTTTAGCCACGTCCACAGAAATTTTGACAGGAACCCAGTCGGGTGAAGATTATTCTGATTGTGTCGTACGACTACGAGGGTGTTTTGTGCCTGAGGGACAAACCCTCAACAGTGGCTACTATTGGCGTCCACGTTTATCGGGAGACGATCACCCACGTTGTCATATTGCTCTTATTGCAACACCCCCCGTACCCACCAGACATGAGTCCTTGTGACTTCGACCTGTTTCCGAAGTTGAAGCAACCCGTCCAAGGCGTAGCATCTCTACTCCGCGAAGTAGGGCTCTCCGTCACTTACATCAACAGAGAACGCCTTGCAAATGGTCCCCAACGGCTTCCCGACATTTGGCAAAAGTAATAGACTTTGCGGGTGAACAGGTTGGATAATTGTACTTATTAGTTCATTAAATACCGCGTTCGATCAATATTGCCACTACTATCTTTATAGCTCTCCTATCATCAACGTAACGAAACCAGTAAACAATATCTTCAACGAGAGGATCTGCTGATAAGGAATAATTCTGTAGGAATTGTCCATAAACATTTCAGCAAGCAGAGGCGAATGGGGGTTTCTGTTTGAAGTCAAAACTTTACTTCCTGAATCCGAGTGAACTGTGTTAACAACACAAAATCTCTGCCAACACTTCACTTAAGTTACATTTCATAATATCTTTTGTTTGTATAATTAAAAATCATGAAATAAGTGAACGTTTGTTATTTTTTCAGTTATGGGAGATATGGAGTCCCAAAAGGAAGGTACCAAAATATATCCTATACCTGAAGAAGAAGACGGAGCTTGTGGTGGAGGAGAGACGAATGAAGACGTCCCTCAGTCGCAGAATGTGCAATGGGGCATTTCACCTATGGGTCCAGATACTTGGACTGAGATTCATGTCGACGATCTACGCACTGGAGATAAACGAGGAAGTACGCTGCGTGGCCGAATGGGACGAGGATGTCGTATGTTCGTTGCAAGCCGTCCCTGTCGTTATCGTCAGTACTCAAACGAGAGAAACCTTTTCCTCCAGGGAGATCGAAAGAGTGATCAAGTCAAGAATGAACATGGAAAAACATCTGGAGGAGTTGGCTGTAAAACACAGCAAAATAATGAGTTCGACTGGGGAACTTCTGGTGATGGAACAGCGAAGGCTTCAAAGATTTGGACCAGGTCAATCATCGTGCCTACCGTCGCTGCTCCTGAAAACAGAAATAAGAGCCAACATGTTGTTCAGAGTAACCAGAGTTATATCAAGTCGTGGTCGGCGCCAGGAGCATACAGTGCATATTTCAACACAGTTAGTCAGCAGATGCAAGAGAGTGTACCAACTCCGTACAATCAACAGGAATCTTCCGGAAGTGGGAACAACACGAACAATAAGAAGCAGTTTAATAAAGCTCCTGGGTCCTTGCCACATGCTAGAGAAAACAAAGACGTGAAGCCCGGGAGCTACATGCATTATGGTCAGGAGATGACAACGCCCGCCAGCTTTGGAGAAACTCGTCACTACACTCGACGAAATGGGCGAGGAGCATACCACAACACAGCTAGGCCATCTACTCAACATCCTGTCGAACAGCGAGGTCGAAATTACTTCAGAGGTAGTGCTAGCTGCTCGAGAAGCACTGGCGATTTCTCTAGACGTGGACACACCTGTCTGAGAGGTATACGAAGACCATTCCCTCGAAGAGGAGCACAAACTCGCAGGCAGGCTTTTTATACAAGACCATTTTACGTTAACAGAACACCAAAAGTTGGGGATGCATATGCAAACCCTCGTGTACCATCTGCTTCCACGCAACCAGAGGCTAGTTCAGAGCAGAAAACTACATTTCCCAGTGGAGAGAGCTTCAGAAACATGTATGATGGACTAGAAAACTTCAGCTTCACAATTACTAATGACCACTTCGTTCCTAATCCTTCATTCGTTAATACCGAGCCCGAGCCCCCTTCGGAAGTACTTGTTCATAGCATGGCGACGTCTGACAGTGAGTACGTGAGCGTTCGAGTCGTTTCGCATCAGTCGGCTCCTGAGGAACAGCAGGCAGCGCTACGGCCATTCCTATATCCCAGGTAAGGCTCTCCCACATCCACTAAATGTACACTGAGTGCCCAAAAGTCACGGGAATGGGCGTCCCATGTGCCCTGTATGACCCCTGATCGTTACGGCTAGCTGCGGCGTAGCTGAGCAGTCTGTCACAGACAACAGTGTCGTGAAGATGGCAACACGTCGCGAGTTGACCGACTTTGAACGTGGGATGATTATCGGCGCACGGCGCATGATTCATAACATTGCGGAGATTACACGCGAATTCGGGTTTCCGAGGTCAACAGCGTCGAGGGTGGATCTTCAATATCGCAGAGAGAATGTAAACCGCCACACGGGAAGACCACGGAGATCACGTCACCTCCGCAGAACTATGCTGGGCGTTCGACGGGATACTGTGAGTCAGATCACCGCCCAGTTGAATGTTGGGAGTCAGGAACCCATTTCTACTAGGACTGTAAGGAGGCAACTCCACCGTATAGGCTTCACCAGTCGACGACCAGCTCCTGCCCCATTGATGACACCTCGACACAGAGCTCCACGACGTGCAAGGGACCGCCAAAATCTGCACGGACCATGGAACAGTGGCGGCGTGTGGTATGATCCGATGAATCCCGGTTCCAATTAGATCGAGCTGATGGCCGTGTGAGTGTGTGGCGTATGCCCCATGAAGCTATGGATCCCCCGTGTCAATAAGATTGTGTCCAGGCGGAAGGTGGTTCAGTTCTGGTATGGGCGGAGATCTTATGGTCGCAATTAGGCCACATTTTCCAGCTGCAGGGAGCGCTGACAGGTGCACGTTATGTGGACTTTCTTTCAGACCATCTACATCCTTTTCTGGTCCTAGAATGCCCTGATGGAGATGCCATGTTTGAACAGGACAATGCACCATGTCACCGCTCTATGGTGGCACGCAGGTGGTTGGATGAGCACTCCAGTGAAGTTACGACCATGGATTGGCCGTCCAGTTCCCCCGATCTTAATCCAATCGAACATTTATAGGATGCTGTCGGTGCTGGCTTACGCCCCATGGTCCCCGCAACAACTACAATTGTAGCAGTGCAAGTTGCGTGGGTTCAGATCCCTGCACAACGATTTCAACACCTTGTAGAGTCGATGCCTCGCAGTATTGTTGCCATTTTGAGGAGTAACTCATTATTAACACCACATTCATTGTCTTCCCAAGACTTTTGGCCACTCGGTGTGTGTACATGTATGTTTGTAGATGTATGTATTTTTTTAAACACTTTTATTTACAGCACGTTCCATTACTTGGAGTTAACACTACATGTATAGTATACTAATTTCACACGGGTGTATTTGAAAACTGAACTATGGTTATTCATATTTTATCAATTGTCATTTCCTAATAAGATATAGCAGATATTATAGATTCAGGAGGTCAAAGGGACTGTATTGCTATTGACCTATCCAATGCTTTTGATAGGGTAGATCATGGGAGATTTCTGACAAAAGTGAGGGAAATGGGACTAGCAAAAGAGTGATTAAATGGGTGACTACATCTCTAGAAAGTATAACTCAGAAAATTAGTGTAGGTGAACCGTTATCTGATCCTGTAATGATTATGAGAGGGGTCTCGCAGCGCAGAGTTATTGGTCCTTTGTTTTCTTACATACATAAATGATATGAGTAAAGATCTAGAATCACAGATAAGGATATTTGCGGATGATGTTATATCGTATCGAGTAGTAAATGAGTTACAGAATTGTGAGCGACTGCAATGTAGTGAGATGGACAGAAGTTGTAAGTTTCGCCAACAGGAAAAGTCCTCTCCGTTTTAATTATTATGTTGATGTGGGATAGTACCTCATGGAGATTAATGTAAGTACCTAGGTGTTAATGTAAAGAATGATCTTTATTGGGGGTAATCATGTTAACGAGGTTGTTATGATTACATATCTCTTCTCATGGTTATTAGAGTATTTAGGGATTGTAGTAAGGATGTAAAAGAGAGGGAGTATATGTATCTGGTAAGACCGCAGCTAGAGTACGGCTCCAGTGTATGGAACCCTCAGCAGGATTATTTAATACGAGATCTGGAAAAAATTCTAAGGAAAGCAGCTGGTTTTGTTGGGGATGATTTCTTGTCAAAAGAGTAGTGTTGCTAAAATGTTGCAAAATTTGGGCTGGGAAGACTCGGGAGTAAGGAAACGAACTGCTCGACTATGTGGTATGTTTCTAGCTGTCGTGATTAATTGGCGTGTAATGACATAAGTAGAAGAATAAGCCTGAGTGGAGCTTTTAAGTAGGAAAGATAATAATATGAAGATGAAGTTGGAATTCAAGAGAACAGATTGGGGAAAATATTCATTCATACGGCGAGGAGTGAGGGATCGGAATAAACTGTCAATGGAAATGTTCCATAAATTTCCATTTTCGTTGAAAATATTTAAGAAAATCTAGGTAAACAAATGATAGGGAATCTGCCACCTGAGAGACCGCCCTAAATGCAGATTATTGATGATTGATTGAATAAAAATGCCACCTATTAAAGTTGTTCAATGTCTATCGAATTCGGAGACACAACTTGGCGAATTCACTTTTACTAACTGGCCAATTTCCCCCTGCCTCTGTAATATTTCTCCTTACAATGTTATTTCTTGTTGCACTAGATCACATTCAAACGGTCCACTGTCTTATACAGGGACAGAGGTTGAAGTAATCTCTGTAACCATTGTTGTGAAATCATGTGTCAAGTTCATTGTCAAAGTGAGCCACACTGTTCCCTGCCCTGTTCACTCTGCCATTACACTCTCTTTCACTACGGCGCTCTATGGAATTCTATTATATGTACACATCCGAAAAAAGTAATATTCTCAAGGAATGTGTTTTGTTTAACCAGGGTATTTTATGTGGATACTGAGGGGTTGTTGTGTTAGTGACGGACATCGGCGATCAGATGGCTCTCAGGAGGCCTGTCTGTGCGCACTGTTTTCACTGCAGGTAGTAATTGTGCTGAGGTCAGAGATGAGTGTTTGTATCATTCATTCTAGGGTACAATCATACCCGACAAGTACGTGCTCCCGATGAAGAACGGGATAGCCTTGCGGGCCTCCGGGGAAGCTGGATTGCTGCACATCTTGGGCATATCTGTGATGTCTCGACTGGTTTGTGGAACACTCCTACACCCGTAGATCAGGTTCCGGACGCTCATTTAGTACAGACGCACGACAAGATCGACGCATTGTGCGAGCAGCAGGAACGAAATCCGGCCACATGCTGCTCCTGCTGTGTCAACAAGGACCATCGGGAAGGGTCTGCTTGCATATGGGCAGGTTACCGCCAAGCACGTGAAAGAGTTGAGGAGACTGGCGCTCTGTTGTCGAGAGTTGGTTCTGTCTCCATGAAAGTGATGGACGTTCACGACACCCAAGTGGGTTACAACGTAAGGCAAGCAAGTTGAGGATGTGTGGGTTCTGTTAAATGCAGCACGGGTGAAGTTTAAGGAAGCGGAGATTGTTATCAGTGGAATACTGTGTAGGAGGGATACTGACTGGAAGGTGATTGGGGATTTAAATGAGACCATGAAGTGGGTATGAGGGAAACTGGGAGTGAGATTTCCAGATCCTAATGGGTGGGTAGGAGATAGGGATCTGCGCTCAGATGGCCTTCGCTTAAACCGCAGTGGTACATATAAGTTAGGAAACTTGTTTAGAAGGGTTATAGGCACGTACATTCAAGGAAACGGGGTGGCCTAGGGAGCGTTGTGAAACGAACAGAGAACTGGAAATCAAGTAGGGATGACATAAAAATGTTAGTGCTCAACTGTAGAAGCATTGTAAACAAAGGAATCGAATTAAGTAATTTAATAGATATGTACTTACAAGATATTGCAATAGGAGTTGAATCGTGGCTGAGAAGTGATATAATGGATGCAGAAATATTCTCACGGAACTGGAGTGTGTATCGTAGAGATAGGATAGGAATGGTAGGAGGGGGAGTATTCATTCTGGTGAAAGAAGAATTTGTAAGCTACGAAAACGTTAAGGATGAAAAACATGAAATTCTGGGTGTAAGGCTCATCTCTAAAGATAACAGGCAACTTGATGTCTTTGGAGTGTACAGACCGGCAAAGGGTAGTGCTGATACTGATTCAGAATTATTTGATAAGATAATCAGCTATGTGAGAAATGATATAGAAAGGAATGTGATAGTAGCAGGTGATCTAAATTTAACACATGTCAATTGGGAAGGTAATGCGAACGACAAGAAGCATGAACAAAAAATGGCAGATAAGTTAATATGGGAAGAGCAGCTGATTCAGAAAGTGATGGAACCAACTAGAGGGAACAATATTTTGGATGTGGTGCTGATAAAGATGAGCTCTATAGAAAAACCACAATATTAGTGATCATGAAGCTGTTTTTGCCGTAGTTAAAAATAAATGTGAAAGAAAGGAAGGTATTACAATTAGGACTATTAGGGAGTACCATATGGCTGACAAAACAGGAATGAGGGAGTTTAAAAAAAGTAACTATGATCGCTGGAAAATGGTAAATAAAAATGTAAACAGAATCTGGGATGGGTTTAAAGCAATTGTTGAGGAATGTGAAAATAGGTTTGTACCTTTAAAGGTAGTAAGGAATGGTAAAGATCTACTATATTATAACAGAAAAGTGAAGAGACTAAGAAGGAGGTGCATGCTGGAATGAAATAGATTTAGAAATGGCTGTGGAAGTAAGGAGAAATTGAAGGAACTTACTAGAAAATTGAATCTAGCAAAGAAGTCAGCTAAGGATAACATGATGACAAGCATAATTGGTGGTCATACACATTTTAGTGATAAATGGAAGGGTATGTATAGGTTTTTTAAGGCAGAAACAGATTCGAAGAAGGACATTCCAGGAATCATTAATGAACAAGGGGAGAGTGTATGCGAGGATCTTCAAAGGCAGAAGTATTCAGTCAGCACTATGTAAAGATTGTTGGTTACAAGGATAATGTCCAGATAAGGGAGATGAGTAATACTAAAGAACTATTAACATTTTTCTATAATGACAATGACATTTACAGAAAGATACAAAAGTTGAAAACTAGAAAAGAAGCTGGAATTAATAAGATTTCTGGGGATATACTAAAGGCAATGGGTTGGGATATAGTACCATATATGAAATACTTATTTGATTATTGTTTGATTGAAGGAGCTATACCAAATGAATGGAGATTAGCTATAGTAGCCCCTGTGTATAAAGGAAAGGGTGATAGACATACAGCTGAAAATTACAGGCCAGTAAGTTTGACGTGCGTTGCATGTAAGCTTTGGGAAAGCATTCTTTCTGAGTAGTTTAGACATGTTTGCGAAATTAATAACTGGTTTGACAGAAGACAGTTTGGGTTTAGGAAAGGTTATTCCACTGAAGTTCAGCTTGTAGGATTTCAGCAAGATATAGCAGATATTCTGGATTCAGGAGGCCAAATGGACTGTATTGCGATTGTCCTATCTAAGGCATTTGATAGGGTAGATCATGGAAGACTACTGGCAAATATGAGTGCTATTGGATTAGAAAAAAGAGTGACTGAATGGGTGGCTATATTTCTAGAAAATATAACTCAGAGAATTGGAGTAGGTGAAGCTTTATCTGACCCTGTAATAATTAAGAGGGGAATTCCTCAAGGCAGTATTATTGGACCTTTATGTTTTCTTATATATATCAATGATATGTGTAAAGAAGTGGAATCAGAGATAAGACTGTTTGCAGATGATGTTATTTTGTACAGAGTAATAAATAAGTTACAAGATTGTGAGCGGCTGCAAGGTGACCTCGATAGTGTTGTGAGATGGACGGTGAGCAATGGTATGATGATAAACGGGGTTAAAAGTCAAGTTGTGAGTTTCACAAATAGGAAAAGTCCTCTCAGTTTTAATTACTGCGTTGATGGGGTGAAAGTTCCTTTTGGGGATCATTGTAAGTACGTACAGTAGGTGCTAATATAAGAAAAGACCTTCATTGGGGTAATCACATAAATATGTTTGTTAATAAAGGGTACAGATCTCTGCACATGGTTATGAGGGTATTCAGGGGTGGTAGTAAGGATGTAAAGGAGAGGGCATATAAGTCTCTGGTAAGACCCGAACTAGAGTATGGTTCCAGTGTATGGGACCCTCGCCAGGATTACTTGATTCAAGAACTGGAAAAAATCCAAAGAAAAGCAGCAAGATTTGTTCTGGGTGATTTCCGACAAAAGAGTAGTGTTACAAAAATGTTGCATAGTTTGGGCTGGGAAGACTTGGGAGAAAGGAGACGAGCTGCTCGATTAAGTGGTATGTTCCGAGCTGTCAGTGGAGAGATGGCGTGGGAGGACATCAGTACACGAATAAGTTGAGTGGTGTCTTTAAAAGTAGGAAAGATCACAATATGAAGGTAAAGTTATAATTCAAGAGGACAAATTGGGGCAAACATTATTTTATAGGAAGGGCAGTTAGGGATTGGAATAACTTACCAAGGGAAATGCTCACTTTTTTCAATTTATTTGAAATCATTTAAGAAATGTCTAGGAAAACAACAGATAGGGAATCTGCCACCTGGGTGACTGCCCTAAATGCAGATGAGTAGTGATTTATTGAAGTGGCGGTCAAAGTGAGGGTTTCTGCAGGGCAATATAACCAGTGGTCACTAGTTTGTTGTCCCCGTGTTACTGCCATATCTTCAACAGGGGTAAGGTAAGGGTGTATTCTGCCCGAAGGCAGGTCCGAACCTCCCGAGGTGTGCCTGAGCCGGAGTTTACGTACGGTAGGGTGGCCAGTTCCTTTCCGCTCCTCCGTTCCCTCACCCCCCACCAACAGCGAGTGGCAACTCTTCAACAGGGAGTTGTTGTGAGTTTTCAGAGGGCAATGGACGTCCACATGCAGATGCTGTGCCCTGGCCAGTAAGATCACCAGATCTATCATAACTTGAAAACGCATGGAACTTATCCAGAGCCTATAAGAACAATTGCCGAGTTATATAACAAAGATGAAGATGCCTTTATGATTGTTTGGATGCGCAAATACACTGTGTAGTGATGCGACTGTTTGGCTGTGACGTGTGTGTTTCATTTGGTCTGAATTTGTAATCATAGACTCCTACAATGATGAACGTCACATCGCTTGTGAATAAAATGACTTGTCCTTGAGGATGTTGCATGTTCCGGCAGTGTTAGCCGCTTCAGGAGACACTATCGTTTAGATGTAACATCGCTAGTGATGTGTTCAGATTTCCAATTATCGCCAGTTGTTTCGTGCCGACCGAGGTGTAGAAAAGATGTACATGAAGGCTGAGTGTACGATGTGACGTGTGTTTTTAGCAGAATTAAAGGAGCCAGCACAGAAAATTGTTTTCATATTCATGATATTGATAAGGTTATTCACTTCAAGTATGTGCACTTTCCGGGAACCACAACTCTCTTCTCATTCAATTTAATACTCACAAGATTTCACTTTCGCTCCGAAGAAATTACTTATGATCAGACTTAGACGCAAATGGTCTTCGCGTGATAATGTTCTTCTTCACTCCACCTCGCCTCCTGTCAACAAGTTCACATTATACGCGAAGACCATTTGCTGTAAATAGATTAGGAATTGCTTTTTCTCGGCTGCAGTCCTACATCCGTCAAGAACAACACCATAGTATGTAGTGTAGTGTGTTGTTTTCGGCTACAGTACTACATCCCACAAGAACAACACCATAGTATGTAGTGTAGTGTGTTGTTTTGGGCTACAGTCCTACATCCGTCAAGAACAACACCATAGTATGTAGTGTAGTGTGTTGTTTTCGGCTGCAGTCCTACATCCCACAAGAACAACACCATAGTATGTAGTGTAGTGTGTTGTTTTCGGCTGCAGTCCTACATCCACAAGAACAACACCATAGTATGTAGTGTAGTGTGTTGTTTTGGGCTACAGTCCTACATCCGTCAAGAACAACACCATAGTATGTAGTGTAGTGTGTTGTTTTCGGCTGCAGTCCTACATCCCACAAGAACAACACCATAGTATGTAGTGTAGTGTGTTGTTTTCGGCTGCAGTCCTACATCCACAAGAACAACACCATAGTATGTAGTGTGTTGTTTTGGGCTACAGTCCTACATCCGTCAAGAACAACACCATAGTATGTAGTGTAGTGTGTTGTTTTCGGCTGCAGTCCTACATCCCACAAGAACAACACCATAGTATGTAGTGTAGTGTGTTGTTTTCGGCTGCAGTCCTACATCCCACAAGAACAACACCATAGTATGTAGTGTAGTGTGTTGTTTTCGGCTGAAGTCCTACATCCCACAAGAACAACACCATAGTATGTAGTTTAATGGGTTGTTTCCGGATTCTTAGTAAGTTTCTCATAACTTCACTATCCAACGTATCTTCTCTGTGTATTCCAGCTGATTACCATTCTCCACATCTTGAATCCCACTCAATTTCCTCTGGTTGATGTTCTTGCAAAAGTCCATCTCGAAATATTTCCAGGCAGCCTAGAAACCTAAATGTTGGTTTCAAAGAACTTAATACACCGAAGATCCCTAGAAACATGGAGTATTTAAAGAAATTCTAAAGAGGCCGCGTTGGGGGTTAGAAATTGCAGGTCAAGTACAAAAAGGATGAGTAAGTGTGTGTAAACATTTAGTGGGACACTTTCTTGTTTCAAAGTAATGACCTGTAGCTTTCGTGAGCTCAAAATTTCCTGTAAGTGAAAATTAATTTTTTTTTTTTTTTTTTTTTTTGCTACTTGCTTTACGTCACACCGACACAGATAGGTCTTATGGCGACGATGGGATAGGAAAGGGCTAGGAGTGGGAAGGAAGCGGCCGTGGCCTTAATTAAGGTACAGCCCCAGCATTTGCCTGGTGTGAAAATGGGAAACCACGGAAAACCATCTTCAGGGCTGTCGACAGTGGGGTTCGAACCTACTATCTCCCGAATACTGGATACTGGCTGCAGCTATCGAGCTCGGTAAAATCAACTTCTACTGTTAAATCTGAGCATTTTTAAAATTTTGTGTTTGTTTTGAAACACGTTTTTCCTGACGTCTTCCTTCCCTATTCTATCGCAAGAAGATCGGAAGGGAAAGAAGCAAGGTAGTTTCCTGCTGCTTTCCTCACTTTTACTGCATATTGATGTGCCAAACCAGTCTTTCAGACCACTAACTTCATAAGGAATGGCGTTTCTTCGGTTGCCTATAATTCAGCTGCTGATGATGAAATAAAAACTTGTTCTAAACTGTACATTTGGTTGGGCCCACGAGAGTTGCAGTCTGACATTTCAGCGGATAATGCAGTAACTAGGAAGTACGCGGCATGTCATACAGGCTGATGTAGGCCTTTGACCCGTTCCTAGGCTCGTGGTAAACATTCCAGCACGTCATTGCCGACAACAAAACGTCTACCTGCGTAGCGTAACAGTTTTTACTATTAGCTGTCGTCTTCGGGACCCGGGTTCGAATCCCGGAACTGCCACAAATTTGAGAAGAGTTTAAATGATCAGTTTCTGAGAATAACTCAACAAATGCTCATGTTAAGTACAGAACAAGAACTGTAAATATTAACTTGCAATCAAACAAAAAGCAACGAATATAATATTCAGAAAACAAACATGTTAATACGCAAAGCAGCACCACTCCTAATAGCGATCGAGAGCAAGCCAACCACGTGGCGATGGCATCGCTGTTATCGTTGCCATAGCAACAGACCATTCTCGAGGAGCGGTCAGACTGGAACTCTCGAGGGCCTTGGTGTAGCCGAACTTACATTTGTCATCTCTCTTGTTGTCTAGACCCCTGTGCTTGTGTCCACAACTGAGGGCTGCTGAGGCCATGGGCTACGTGCGGCGTACGGATGACAGGTAGGCTATGTAGATACTGAAGTAGCACTCACACAGCCCCGACTGAGAACCTCTAATGTGACGAGGGAATCCGCGAAGGGCACTTGCAGCTTCAGCGCATACACTATAATGTTTGTTTACCTAATTTTAAGGCCTTTATTTCTCCATGAAGTGATCTGTGCGTGAACAGACACCATATGAACTGTGTAATGAGCAGTCTTCAAGGTCACGTGGTGCGTGGCGCTCAGAATCCCTTACTTTCAGGTAAACAAACGCTTCGCGGATTCCCCGTTTTTGACAGGTAGTGACGCCGGCCGTACACATGGCTGACTGATGTCCACGGTACACCGATTCCTCCTCCGAGGAAAGCCACTGTCTGTCAGTAGTCAGGGTGTGCAGTTCACTGCCATATTATTATAATAATTATGTTTATTATTATTATTATTATTATTATTATTATTATTATTATTATTATTACTGTACAGGGCTGTCCCTTTCATTCGCCAACCATTATTTTCCCCTGTAGGTAGGGGCGGTAGAATAACAACCACGGTATCCCCCGCCTGTCGTAAGAAGCGATTACAAAGGGCCACATGAGCTTTTGAATTAGTTTAAAAAAGACCAGCTAAATAACTCATAGGCAATCTCCCACCTGAGCAACTGCCATATCGCTGGTGACTGATTGATGATGATGGCAAACACTCTTCATCTATGCGTTCGGAGGTCCAATGCGGGAGTTACACAGTTTGCCACAGTGATGACAGGTAGTGTTATTTCTGTCTCCTCAGCACTTCTTTTTCTTTCCTACGTTCCCTCTTGTACGTCGGCGGTTTCCTTCAAAATTAGTGTGCCATGATGGACTACAGGATGAACGGTGAAGGGCTAAGTTCTCCCACTCATCAACATCACTGTTACGTCTCTTCAAGTTGACCTTGATTGCGTCTTTAAATCGCTTCCTCTGACAGCCTACACAGCCTTTACCTACTGATAGCTCAGAGTAACTACATGCCCTGTCCATCGTAGCTGGCGTGTTAAAACCATCAATTCTACACTGGCGGTGTGTGCCTTTTCAAGAACGCTGATATTTGTGCGCCTGTCTTGCCAAGTTATTTGCAGTATTCTCCCCAAGCAACGCTGATGATACTGTTCCAACTTCTTAAGGTGTCGACTGTAGCATGTCCAGGGTTCAGATCCGTAGAGTAAGGTTGGAACTACAACAGAATTGTACACAAGAATCTTTGTTGTGATATTTACATCATGATTGTAAAAAAAACTCGATATCTTAACTTAGCAAAGGATGCTCCTGCACGGTGAATTCTGTGCTGGATTTCTGAATCTATATTTGTGCTTGATGAGAGGGTGCTGCCAAGGTGTTTACAAGTTGAACGCTCAGTCCATCTCTTTGACCTTCCCCAGGGGTTGGTTGGTATAGAATCTGTATTTTGCTGGTATTCAGTTAGAGTCCGATCTTGTTGTACGCAGCGGAAAAAGCATTCAGGATTATCACAAGCTCTTCTTGTGTCTGAGCTACGACAGCATTATCATCAGTGTACTGTAACTCAACCAATGCTGCAGAGAATGTCCGAGTTCCTGCCTTTAAACTGCTCAAATTTAAAAGTTTACCATCCATTCTGTAAGTTATATGAATTCCTGGAGGGAGATCAAGTTCCATGACAGCGTCAACATACAAGGAATTGATTGATTGATTGATTGATTGATTGATTGATTGATTGATTGATTGATTGATTGATTAATTGTCCGGCTCCATGGCTAAATAATTAGCGCGCTGGCTTTTGATCACAGAGGTCACGGGTTCGATTCCCGGCAGGGTCTGGAATTTTAACCATAATTGGTGAATTTCTCTGGCACTGGGGCTGGGTGTATGTGTCGTCTTCACCATCATTTCATCCTCATCACGACGCGCAGGTCGCCTACGGGAATCAAATTGAAAGACCTGCATTTGACGAGGCGAACTTGTGCTCGGACACTCCCGGCACTAAAAGCCATACGCCATTTCATTTCATTGATTGATTGATTGATTGGGCGTCGGTTGTGACCACGGGACCATTATCTGAGTCCAGACATTGCTTCCATTAACTTGTGCCAGGCTTCTCACTTTCATCTAGCTCAACAGACCCAATCAATCAATCAATCAATCAATCAATCAATCAATCAATCAATCAATCAATCAATCAATCAATCAATCAATCAATCAATCAATCAATCAATCAATCAATCAATCAATCAATCAATCAATCAATCAATCAATCAATCAATCAATCAATCAATCAATCAATCAATCAATCAATCAATCAATCAATCAATCAATCAATCAATCAATCAATCAATCAATCAATCAATCAATCAATCAATCAATCAATCAATCAATCAATCAATCAATCAATCAATCAATCAATCAATCAGTAATGTCAGCACTAATGTCAATGATCACGATGTTCCAAGAATTTATACAACAAAAACGAGAAAAACGTTTTTACCTACTAGCGTGTTGTGTTATGCACTTCGTCACGAAACCATTGTTACGTCGCGCATATCAAACAAGACCGAAACACGGTATCCCACTGCATTGTTCTCGCTAGTGGTGTTTATAGGACCATTTTTGCTTCGTTAGTTGCGTGATGCCATCTTTGTAAATATTGAAACTTTTCAAGACATTCTGTATGGCTGGTGATGGTGGTGATTAATATTTAAGAGGAAGTACAACTGGGTAAACATTCTCTGCCAACAATCGGAGAGGAAAATATTGAAGGGATTAACACTTCCAAAGATTGAGGTATAGGCCAAGAAAAGACATCAGCAACGGAGGGCGTGAAAATGAAAGACTCCGTAGGCCTCGACACGTATTACCATCGGGATCGAAGAAAAGTAAATGGAAACGATGCGGGATTTAGCTAAGGACCCTGTGGTTGCCAACCCACGCTCCCTTGTTAAGAGCCTCTGGGGCCGCTTTTAGGCAGGGTTTATGCTGCTGCCCCCACCCACTCGGGGGAGATATATGTTTCGTGACTGTTTTATTTACTATCTGTAATTACTGGCCTGTTACCAGGGGTGCGTGGAGACTGGGTAGCGTGAGAGGCAGAAAATATTTTAATCCTCTTAATCGTAGAAACATATTGTTCAGCATATGCGGCGGCTCAGGGAGAAGGGCAACTGTTTACTTCTGCTATGTCTGCTGCCCTCACTGCGGATTTTCCTCAGCCATTGCAACAACGAGCTAGAGTGGCTGTTACAGCGCTCTGTCCGCTCATGCAGTGCGTTACAACTGCACAACCCGTAGGAAAAATACTGTACAAAGCCTGTCTCATATAGCAGTAAAGTGCACACTCCCAAACTTGTACACTGGGCGTACGAACTGACGAAACAGTATCCTGCCTGGCTGAGTTGATCAGACGCTAGAGCCAGATTCCATCCCGACTCCATCCAGTCAAATACGTCAGCCTTGTGTCAGTAGATTTAGCGGCTCGTAGGGAACTCCTGCAGGACAAAATTCCGGCAGCTCGGCGCCTCCGAAAACCGTCATAATTAGACGGTAGGACGAGAAACCAACAGCATTATTTACTATTAAGTGGTATCCTAAAGAGCACAGTTGTTCGGTATTTTGAAAATAAATACTGAACAACTGAATCACTGCATTCGTGATATAGTGAGTTCGAATTCCACTGTCGACAGCCATCATAGATGGTTTTCCGTGGTTTCCTATTTTCACACCAGGCTGCTGTACCTTAATTAAGGCCACTTCGTTCGTAGTCCTAGCTTTGCCCTATCCCAGGTAACTCAGTGGGTTCGACGTCATGGAAATAATTACCAGAATCTTCTTCCAAAAATATGGAAGTAAATTATTCACGTAAGTACGTGATTCAAGATCATTAATAAAAGAAGGACTGTTCTGCTTTTAAACAATTAATTTACATGGTTTATCCATCATCATCATCATCATCATCATCATCATCATCATTATTATTATTATTATTATTATTATTATTTTCTTCTTCTTCTTCTTCTTCTTACTGAATTCCGGTCAGAATTATCAGCGTGCTGGCCGTCGGTTCAGAGAGCCTCGCATTCAACGGATTCGAGGATGTTAACTGCGTAGTTTATAGCTACGCTTGTGTTTGTCTCAATAAACTTCATCTCGCCCCTACTCCAGTCACCACTTGCATCGCCAATATGTTCGCGCGGTGCACGAGGCTGCCCACTTGTCTACTTACGAACTAAGACGAAGTGCAATTGCCTCTTTCCTTGCCGGCCTTTCGAAGAAAGTGTGTTCTAATAATAATAATAATAATAATAATAATAATAATAATAATAATAATAATAATAATAATAATAATAATAATCCGAAAGAGCCTTGGTCTTGAACATACAGATCAAGGATACCGTCTACAATCGCACAAGATCACAGAAAAATACTCAAACTCTGAAACAGATTTCCGTAAACCACGATTGAAATTTTATGGGTCCGCCTCTGTGGTGTAGTGTTTAGTGTTTGAGGCCCGGATTCGATTCCC
Source organism: Anabrus simplex (assembly GCF_040414725.1). Classification (NCBI taxonomy): domain Eukaryota; kingdom Metazoa; phylum Arthropoda; class Insecta; order Orthoptera; family Tettigoniidae; genus Anabrus; species Anabrus simplex. Next base: position 240,699,888 of record NC_090272.1, on the reverse strand, counting down.
GACTCTGCCACGAAATTTGAAAAGTGGCACGAGGGCTGGAACGGGGTCCACTCACCCTCGTGAGGTCAACTGAGTAGAGGTGGGTTCGATTTTCACCTCAGCCACCCTGGAAGTGGTTTTCCGTGGTTTCCCACTTCTCCTCCAGCCAAATGCCGGGATGGTACCTAACTTAAGGCCACGGCCGCTTCCTTCCCTCTTCCTTGTCTATCCCTTCCAAATTTCCCATCCCCCGCAAGGCCCCTGTTCAGCATAGCAGGTGAGGCCGACTGAGCGTGGTACTGGTCATCCTCCCCAATTGTATCCCCCGACCCAGGGTCTGAAGCTCCAGGACACTGCCCTTGAGGCGGTACAGGTGGAATCCCTCGCTGAGTCCTAGGGGAAAAACCGACCCTGGAGGGTAAATAGATAAAGTAGTAGTAGTAGTCGTAGTAGTAGAAGAAGAAGAAGAAGAAGAAGAAGAAGAAGAAGAAGAAGAAATTTTAGAGACACATTATGAGGTTAGATGATAACCGACTAACACAGAAAAAATTGTTGAACTCACAAACATTAAAGACGCAGTGGTTTGGATGAAACAAGTCCAAACTGATCTCAATAACGCCAACATCACACCTACAGATATCGAAGACCGCAAGACTTTCAGACGTAAGATCTACACTTAGGAAGTTGCTTCAGAAGGTAAGCCCAGCAGATCTAGGAGAAAATGGACTGACGAACGTCGAGCTAAACATAGCGACATGATGAAATAATTCTGGAAGAACAAGAAAAATAACAACAGCAAATCGTAATTTGCTTTATGTGATTCTTTACGGGTCGAAACAAACAAACTAATAATAATAATAATAATAATAATAATAATAATAATAATAATAATAATAATAATATGGCCTTAGCTGCCGTGTTCAGACATTTTAATTTGCGCCATCTGGCTGTCTGCTCGTCAATTTCGACGTTCCGTTTTACTCTAGGCCCACTAGATGGCAGACCGAGTAAACCGAAACTCTCTTGGGCGTCAGTGGCTGAGATTTAATTAATTTTGTCGGGTAAACACCGAATGTGTCACCATAAATCTTTTACATGACGACATCGTACGACATGGAGTGTGTCGAAAGGAATTTTCTCCCCCTTCAAAATTCGAACTACTTCTGCTGGGTCTGAACCCGCTATCTTGGGATTCGGAGGCCGACACTCTACCACTGATCCACAGAGGCAGCAGTGTGTTCTAATGACAGAGATTGGTCTGGACCTACTAAAGAACTTTTTACTTGCCGTGCAGTCGTGGCGCTTTCTATGTGAATTAGTAATGAAAAGGTGAAATGCCTTTCTTCTTTCTAGGGGTGAAAAGGTGAATGTATGTTCAGTTTGTCAGTGCTAACGCTGGTGGCTGTCATAGATGGCCTAGGCATCAGTGAAGAGGTGTACTAGGGAAATGGGGAGTGAGGTAGTTTCCCGTTGCTTTCCTCACCGAGCCAGAGTTGCTATTACATATCAGTCTGCCAAGCCCACTGAAATCCATGCACCAACCTACCCTATGAGCAACGTTTTCACACCATTCGTAGCAGGGACTGGCTGCATAAGGATTGGCATTACTAGTATCGCTCATACCTCAGTCACTTTCATATTGTCAAAGCCAAGGATAAGACAGATACATATCTACGAAAGCAACAATTGCTCTAGCCTATACAAGAATACATAGTGCGCCATAAACGCTAGGTCCTGCCAGCAAAGGCATGAAAATGTGAAAGCCGGATATTAACAATGCCTACTAAATTGTTCTTGGTAGACAGTAGTAGCAGATAGCGCCTCGAGATCGAGACGGCAGTGCATCTGTTCATTGTTGGCTCAATACCTCTGTTCTGCCTGTGCGGGTTGGTAACGACATGTATTTCTGATCATTGATAGAAATGACGTAAAATCCGATTATATTTTAGCCAATAGCAATGCTAATAGCGTGTCCAGCAATGGAGAACAGCGTCTGTTACCTTTCATTAGGTTATAATGTACTTGTGGGTGCGTGGACACATCTCTTCTGTAAAACGAATTCCGCGTAAGTTTCCTACCTCCTCATCGCTTGGGTGTACAGGTCTGGAAATTTTACCCCAACATATTGAACCCTTGAACTTACCATTCCATCGTTGGTCGGCCACGGCTGCTACAGTAGAACAATCTAGAACTCTTAAATCATGGGTCGTTGCGGGGATAAATTCGGTCACGATCTTAACCAAACGATGGGGTTCAGAAGAGAGCCTAACTACTTGAAATGAGGAGCAAAATGTGCTTACTAACTTTTATTAAATTGAAATATCACGATAACATTATGAATTTAATATGCATTCTTGAATTAAAAAAATTATAAATTATTGATTTTTGAATGTTTCAAACACAGTCACATTACATAACGTTGATTTGTTTCTTACAATATCGAAGAGTTGCTTCGGAGAAGTTAATATATTAGTGGACAGCGAAACTGAAAAATTGAAAAAGGGAAAACCTGAAAACCGGGCACCTATTATTCCAAACGAGAACTGAGAGTTAATCCACACGATCCGTGGAAAATCTGACTTTCAACAAGTAGAACGCCTGATTTTCTCTCAATTAAGGTTATCCACCAGTCGAATACCCTTAACGGATACGGAACACCCGCCGAATGGACCCTTAATCGAACCAAACTGACTATCAGTTGCTTTGGATAGGTTGCGAAATATTATGGGAAAGCATGGTGTTCACTACGAATTAACAGCATCATTCACAATTGAAATAAAATCCCACCATGTATTTGTCATTCATGACACCCTTAAGTGATAAGATAATCCCGATGCTAAATGTGCATCACCCAAAACAGCTGTTCAGAAGGAACCAACAACAACAGGATCTGTGAGGATCTTACGTTATGTCGTTCTAAAGGAATAAAACTGCGAAATGCAGGAAACACTTATCCATCATGCATTTTGAAGAAATGCCAAACACTGAAGTTAATTAACAAGTGGAAAGTCACTTGAAAAGTATTATTATCGAACCGATTTTCAGGTTAGAAATGGTTTGTTATGCTTAATAAAATTTACCAGTCCACGCTAAAATTTACTACAACTTTAAGGAATTCTTTCCCTTGAAAAACAATGCTACCCGTACAGATCTATCTATTTACTGTCTGTCCCAACACACTACTTATAAAGTGATTACTTAATTGCTTCAACTATGAATAAAATGAAAGCACGACAAGATTGAAAATCAAGTCTCACACTAATACACTAAGTGTCAATATGCACACTATCAAACGAAACGGACGTCAAAACGAGGAAACAATAAAGTCCGTAAAAATAAATTAACATCTCGAAGTCATTACAGCTCAACGCGCACGGAGAATCACGGTAAAATATTAAATCTCCATCAGGTCGATGTCCAATATTTGGGCAACCCTCATTCGCTGATAGCAGTCCCGTTATCTCAAGGATACGCACTGACCCTCTTCATAAATCATATCATACTGTAGATGCTACCTTCGTCCAGGCCACTTCAACAAAAAAACAAAAGAAACATCTAAACTGAGACTTGAGTGTGTACAGCTACCATCCCAGACCTATCGTCGGGCTCACTTAAAATCTGTACATCCTAACACTAATCATTATGTACATGATACCTTCCAAATTCTATCGTCGGGCGTGAGCTAGGACGTCTCATCATCAGTGACTCCAAGGATAACATGTGACGTCCTAATCCTATCGTCGGGCGTCAAAAATGGGTCGCACTACGCATCCCTTAACATATCAGGCGAACCAGCAAATTCAAACAAACTCTGATATTTAATACTAAATCTGGTCAGACAAATAACGCACGACGGAACCAACGTCTCTTACTATCAAATGAATGCAAGCCGAAAAAATACAGTACGTCTCTACCTCATTACAATACGTGAACTCAAAAATAAATATACGTGACGAACAAATCTCCACCTCGAACACAATCTCAGCCTGTGCACTGAAGTTTTAGGGAAGCAAATGAAAATTCCCAACACACGTTTACCATTTAGTGGATGCCTTCAAAATAATAATCATCACTACCGCATTCAAAACTCTCCAATCGCCTATCATCAATTCCAACTATTTTTATCAATGACCTATCCAGTGAACAAATTCAATACAACACCAACCGTGTGTCCAAAGTGCTCTTTTTATCCTTGAGGTCGCATCATTTTAATATTCATACAGGCTTTACGTAACAAAATCACTGGACGTTTACTACCAAGATTTTAACATTTCACTAGAGTCGTTTTCACTTGGGATCTTTCTATAAATTTACGGTGCTTCACACAGTAGTCGTCTAAAATTCAGATTGATTGCGGGAAACAATACAGCCTGCCTCAACACAGCCTGTTTCCTAAATACTTCCTCTTCAAAAATATAGCCTGTCTCAAACTCATTCTCCTCGCTTTATTCCAGCGGTATCCCTGAAAATCCAGGCTTCATTTCATCTATCTCTCTCTCATCTCCACATACATATAAATTCATCGCTCTCAATCCCTTTTCTTATATTTCCAAGACACCTTTTCATAATTCAATCCACTGGTGAAAACAACTACCATTATAAAACACATCTCTTACTTTCTGTTATTACGACTTCCGGACCCCGAGAATTCAAGAGCACATAGCGATTTCTCGTATCATTGATATACACGATGTCTCAAAATTTCCTTCCCATTAATGACTGTAACTCTATCAAATTTTATTGAAATTATCTAAATATGCCTACGATCCTAGTAAAAAAAATATACTGGTTAAATGCAATTTTAACATAGAAAAAATTCCTTATCCCGCGGTAGACATTATTATTATTATTATTATTATTATTATTATTATTATTATTATTATTATTATTATTATTATTATTATTATTATTATTATTATTATCGACCAACATTTCTGAATTCAACTGACATTTGAAATTAAGATATTCGCCACGATTAATTTACACTTACAACTTTCCAAAAATCCACGCTTTGGACAATATCTCATCGAACATTAACACCAAAATTTAAACGTCGCATTTTACCGTTCTTGACATGAAATTTACACACTGAAATTTTCACACGCTGACCAGAAATTACAACACCTTTCGCCTGATAATTACGAATATCAACCCGACAATCATCTTGAAAAATTTGTTGGGACAGAACAATTAAAACTAACTACAACATAATATAAATATAGACAGACCTGCACATGGCACCATTCCCAGCATTCTGGTCACATCGTCACCAGCAGACCTCGGGCTTAGCCGTACATTTTCACAGATAACATTTTCATTTCCAAAATCTCACTCATACATACACTACCCTTCTCACACACGATATTAAAATTACCACATAAATCAGGCACTTTCTCTGTAATTTGCACCACGAACTTCCCTCGTTCTGCAGTCGACTACAACTGTCTGACTCGTTCCCAGAGTTGTCTCTCTCCGTTACTTCAATAAAACAGGTGTTCAACAGATAAAGGGAGCAGAACTACTCTGAATAGCTTCCCCAAACCCTCTTCACTTTCAAGCGTACATGAGATGATATAAATAAAACCTGCTGTGTATATTTCAACCAGCCTACACTTTCCTAGTTCGTCGGCTAACGTTCAGAACTTTTCCAATCACTTTCTCTTCTTACCCGAGTATGTGGACCTTAGCCACGGACATGTATTTAATTATTTGTCGACCAATCTGGCGCGAATTTCCAATGACGACGGGGACAAGCTCCCGCGGCTTCAAGTTCCAGATCGACACTGAAAAATATACGGTGGGGGGTTTCTTTTATAATCTCAGAAGGGACGCTATCCCCACTATGAGGCTTGATTGTGTAATCTGCCAATTTTGCGTCTAATAGACCGATTTTGATGAGACTTGTCCCAGACTTCCGGATAGGCTTGCACTTATTTTAGATGTTAATCTTATAATTTTACTACACTCACAACAGGGGAAATAAATTGTTTCTGCCCGTGCGTTTCGCGCGTTTTCTTCATCCCCTGACCTTGGCACGTGTAGCTAGTTCACTGATCTGATACTGACATGTACTTAGGCTTAACTGCATTTAAGTTTTTCCCTGGGGGCTCTGTCTTCACGTAGGGTGTACGAATAATTTAACTTATTTATTTCTTTATTTACTGTATTGCCAAAATCCCTCGTTATGTAGAATTCCATGAATTTAAAGAATTGTCGGGCACTCGAGTTCCACCGAGGTGTCCCGGTATTTCACGAGCTTGCCGTGAGATCCTTCCCACGCGACATCGGGGCTCTTAGGAGCGCAACATGGCTGCCCTCAAACATAAAAGTAGCTTCTTGATATCAAATAGATGTTGAGAAAAAAAAAGTATTTTTCTCTCCGTAGAATTATGGGTTCAATATGACATATACGAGTTGGCCGTGCGGTTACGGGCGGGCAGCTGTGAGCTTGCATTCCGGAAATAGTGGGTTCGAATCCCACTGTCAGCAATCCTGAAGATGGTTTTCCGCGGTTTCACATTTTCACACCTGGCAAATCCTGGCGCTGTACTTTACTTAAGGCCACGGCCGTTTCATTCCTGCTATCACCTCGTCGCCATAAGATATATCTGTTTTGGTGAGACGAAAAAACAAATTGTAAAAAGTTCCTTCACATGGGGCTGGCGTCAGAAAATGCAGCCAGCCATAAAACGGGGTTGAATCCATACAAAAATGCCGAACCCAGGCAACTAGGAAATAGCCAGGAATTATTATTATTGAAAATGAAAACCTACAACCTGTTTTCCAGTCTTTTGACCGGGTCAGGGATGTAATGATTTATGAATGACTAATAGATGCTATGAAATGATAATGGAGAGTGTTGCTGGAATGAAAGATGAAAAGAAAACCGGAGTACCCGGAGAAAAATCTGCCCCGCCTCCGCTTTGTCCAGCACAAATCATACATGGAGTGACCGGGACTTGAACCACGGTATCCGGCGGTGAGAGGCCGACGCGCTGCCGTCTGAGCCTCGGAGGCTTTATTATTATTATTATTATTATTATTATTATTATTATTATTATTATTATTGTTGTTGTTGTTGTTGTTGTTGTTGTTGTTGTTGTTGTTAAGTCAGCGAAGATCGCTGCAAGGTACAAGAGAAAGAAAGAAGCACTTGTTGAGACAGGAGTGTTAGTTAACTGAAGGACCGGAAGGAGAAGGTACAAGAAGATTGATGACATCACCGAACGGAGTGACTCTGATGGTTGACCTTCTGACCCCAACTTGGCAGACTCGATCCTGGCTCAGTCCGATGGTATTTGAAGTTGCTCAAATACGTCAGCCTCGTGTCGGTAGATTTACTGCTGGACTGAATTCCGGCACCGCTCAAGTTTCGACAATCAGATAGTCTGGCTCTAACAGTAGCACAGAAGAATGACTGCAGGCGGTCAGTGTGATTCAGATTAGTGGGTGAAGAGGTAGACCAAATGGCAGAAGCGAATTCAATAACAGGTAAGATTCAAGATACATAGTAGGCTCTGAGGGCGTGAATATCGGTGATGTCAGGAAATCTATACAACAAACCGAGAAGTGACATTGCTCGTGAGATTATCTTTTGTATATGGTGGACAAATAACAATTTACTGTCAAACAACACTCCTAAGTCATTTTGTTCTGTTAGAGTGGGGAACGGATTACCGAGGAGGGAGTATTTACTAGGAAAAGTGGATTTATGAAGCGTGATCGAAATAGAGGAATACTTGGTAGGATGAGGCTTAAGACGCCACGTGGAGCACCATTCAGAGAGTGAGTTAAGTCCGCTCTGTAAGGAGTTTACGTCTGATAAAGAATCGATTTGTTTGAATATTTTACAGTCATCTGCAAATAGTAGAATTTCACACGAAACGGAGGACATAGTATTAATGAGATCGTCAATAAATAGGACAAAAAGAAGTGGACCTAGGATACTGCCCTGTAGGACGCCAGAATGTACCATAACAAGAGTCGAACTGAACCCATCAAGAACCACACGCTGAGTTCTGGTATTGAGGAAGCTCTGCAGGAGAGTTAGGAAGCGACCATGGATATTAAAACGTTCTGAGAGTTTATAGGAAAGAAGTACGTGCTCTACGGTAGATCACTTGTATGTAAGGAGCTTCTTGTGTTTGGGGTCAACGGCTGGTCATTCGTATATATGTTGAAGAGAACTAAATAATAATAATAATAATAATAATAATAATAATAATAATAATAATAATAATAATAATAATAATAATAATAATAATAGTAACTTTGGAAGTAAGCAAGTGACAAGCCTCGACATAAATTAACGGAGATTATCTTCAAGATTTGTAAAACCACGGGACTTCTGGCCTTATTCACCCCGTTCGTAAGAAAGGCTACAAGACGTATGTGACTGCCGTGGCACCCCGCCCCTTCCAATAACTAGAGCCCACATTATATGTAATATAAAAATGAGAAATATGTACATAAATATGTAGTTAAATTGACAAAATATGTAGGCCTAGTTAAATACGTAATAAATAAAAAATATATAACTTAATATCGAAGCTTTATTTGATGTATTCTTGAACACAGAAAAGGAAACAAAACCGAAAAAAAGTTAAAAGTGCAGATGTTATTCAACCACTAATTTTCATTTGGAGGCGCAATTAATAACTAAATAGTTTTCCAAATTTTCTGCGGTCATCGACTGCCTTCTGTTGGGATGTTCTTACACACACACACACACACACACACACACACACACACACACACACACACATATATATATATATATAAAAAGACCTTTGAACTTCACATGAAGTTACTGGTGCCGATTTTAAATTGCCCGGCAAAGAAATATTTAATTGTAGACTTACTCAGGGAAGGAAGGTCCTTATTAAGAGAGAAGAAATTTGATCTCATGAAACACAGATAGGCTTATTAGAAAAAATGTTTTTGAAGACTTTTGTGCGGAGTGTAGCCCTTTATGGAAGTGAATCATGGGCAATAACCGAAGAAGAAAGAAAGAAAGAAAGAAAGAAAGAAAGAAAGAAAGAAAGAAAGAAAGAAAGAAAGAAAGAAAGAAAGAAAAAAATGGCGTATGGCTTTTAGTGCCGGGAGTGTCCGAGGACAAGTTCGGCTCGCCAGATGCAGGTCTTATGATTTAACACCCGCAGGCGACCTGCGCATCGTGATGAGGGTGACATGATGATGAAGACGACACATACATCTAGTCCCCGTGTCGGCGAAATTAACCAATTATGGTTAAAACACCCGACCCTGCCGGGAATCGAACCCGGGACTCATGTGGCCAAAGGCCAGCACGCTAAGCATTTAGCCATGGAGCCGGACTTTTAACATGTGACATTAAACCATGGGATGACGAAGGGATCATAAAAGAAGAGTCACTACATCTGAGAGGAGAAGAAGAATCTGAGAGGAGAAGACACCCAAGACTTGCACCATCACAACAGCTGAGGGATGCGATTCTTTGACGGAATACCTCACTTTAAATAACTGAATTATTTTTAGATGTTACAGATGTACAAGCTTTTTAAACTATTGAATTACAAGTCTTAAGTCGATGTAAAATTAGTGAAAAAAGAATTGTGTTTTCTTTCAAATACGCTATATTCTTCAACATATTTAAAATATCTAATATTTATCAAAATATTTATAATGCATCGAAATATGTAAAAATATGTAACTTTAAACTCCTGGAATAATGGTCCTTTTAGTGTGATTTGCTGTTATGTTAGCTTTCTTTTACCTACATATACGAGAAGAGAATATGTAAATACATATAATCCGGGCTCTACTAATAACCTATAAGATTCTATGACAAGCAGAGGAACAGCTAGGATAGTGCCAAGGATGTTTCATGTGTTGAGGAGATTCTAAAACTGAAATCCATCTTTTCATATCTGAATCTCAAGAACATAAAATTTGTGGTGACCTTCCTAGACTTCAAGAAGGCTTACGAGTCGATTGATTCTTCTATCCCAATTCAAATTCTAGAGAAATTTTGGTTATACGAGTAAACAAGAGTGATTTTGCAACGAATTCTGACTGACATTACCTATGAGGTGACGTTTAGGGGAGATATTTCAGGCCCTTTGAAATCAAGTCCGAAGTTAGGCAAGGGGATGGACTCTTCGCCCCCCCCCCCCCCCGCGTTCTCCACATACACACTCTTCGACTGTGTTCTCGAGAAAGTCATCCGCGAGTGGCGCAAAGAAATGACTAAAGATGGAGTCGAAAATGGGTTTAAGCCTATACCTTGCAGGCTTACAGATGATCTCGGAATCTTTTCCGACACTCTAGACACAACCGCTAGGGCACAAGTGGAGGAAGTGGGACTCCAATCTCCTTTGAGAAAAGGGAGTTCATAACGAATAGGCCTATAAAGCCGGCACACAGAGAGCTAGTGATGTTGGTAGTGGGGCCAGGCTGAGGGGTTTTGAAATTCGGGGTTCTCGTCGGCATAAGAACGCAAATCAAATTGGCGGACACAATCTGTCAGACGAGCTAGAAAATTGAAATTTGGCAAAAGTATAGCTTTTAGCCTGTAACCGGCAGAAAAATTCCATGGTGTTCCAATGTTCAACTTTATACCCCCTGAAAAATATCGAAATATCAGGGCAATTTTAATGACGGTGCCGAACTTCGTTTCGAGGTAATTGGAGATAAACAGCAAATCGTATCACAAAGCGGATGACACAATCGCAGCCCAATTTGGAGTGATCTACAATTTTGGTCCTATGACATTTTGTCGTATCTCATTCACTTATATATTAGATAGAGCTGCATTTCACAATTGTAGGTAAATTTTGTACTTTTTACGTGAAAGATAGAATCATCAAATTCGGTACGCACTTTGGCACGACGAGTTGCCATCTGCGAGCCAAATTTTATGATTCTAGCTGTCAAATAAGTATGCGAAAAATAAGGGAATGTGTGAAAATTGTACTCGAATTTCATCCTATTCAAAATTTGAAACTCGGTCTAGCGGATTAATAGAGGGGATGCGAGAAAATATCTTAGCAATAACCATGTAGGCCTTGACCAAAAAAAAAAAAAAAAAAAAAAAAAAAGCGTCTCATGGCGCTGCTATGACGTACCGCGAAGCAGCAGTTGATCTTGAAATGACCGGGCGAGTTGGCGGTGCGGTTAGGGGCGCGCAGCTGTGAGCTTGCATCTGGGAGATAACGGGTTCGAACCCCACTGTCGGCAGTCCTGAAGATAGTTCCCATTTTCACATCAGGTAAATGCTGAAGTTGTACCTCAATTAAGGTCACGGCCGCTTCCTTCCCACTCCTAACCCTTTCCTATCCCATCGTCGCCATGAGACCTACCAGCGTCGGTGCGAGGTAAAGCAAATTGAATAAAAAATCATTGAAATGAAGGTCTGCATTTTAAGCGTGTACATTACTTACACCGGGCGAGTTGGCCGTGTGGTTAGGGGCGCGCAGCTGTGAGCTTGTATCCGGGAGATAATGGGTTCGAACCCCACTGTCGGCAGCCCTGAAGATGGTTTTCCATTTTCGCACCAGGCAAATGCTGAGACTGTACCTTAATTAAGGCCACGGCCGCTTCCTTCCCATTACTAGGCCTTTCCTATCCCATCGTCGCCATAAGACCTATCTGTGTCGGTGCGACGTAAAACAAATAGCAAAAAATGTATATATTTTCGTATATCTATCTATATTTAAGTCAATTTGTAACGATCTAGAAAGGAGGGGGGCTGCAGTTATCTATCTATCTATCTATCCCTATCAGATAAAGCCAGATTGCCGAATTTCAAGTTCCTAGCTCATCTGGAAGCCAAGTAGAGAACCCCTTGGGGCCGCTTTTAGCCGCCTCTTACGTCAGGCAGGGGATACCGTGCTAGTGATGTGACAAAATCAAGCGAACAGAAATGTTTAAGTTCCTGGGAGAGTGAATAGAACCCAACATCTCCGATGAAGGAGCCATCGCTAGAAAAAAACAGTATCTTTTCTTCCATTCGGAATCATATGAACAAGAAATCCCCCTATATACGAATGTAGTAAGAACTATCCCGAAGGCAATTCAAGTACATTAAGCAATCCATTAAAATATCTAGCAATGATATTATAAACCATCCCTGTGACTGGACGGAGGGCTTGGCACATTCTGTTTAAAGTATTTGGTCTCGTATACGAGCTACGAGTACGTATGAGTCATCGTTTACGATTTCTTATCCGAGTAGCCTACTCTGATAAGAGTTATTCGTAAATGTAAAGCCGGCTTTAGCTCTCAACGAAGAGGATGATATCAAGTTCGCATACTTTATAGAATAATAAAATTATGCCTCCTTCGATATATTATTGTACATCATTATCGATCAGATTTGTTGCACGTGGAAGGTTTAATAAACATGGTCAAGAATTGGAACTTCTCTATACTATAGATTGTACAACATTAAATTATTGGGGGTAACAATCTCAGCGCTCGTATTATTGGAGTGTGGACAATAATAATGTACGTATGGAAGGAGTTGATGATTTCTTGTTAACTTAATATTAATCTTTCCCCGTATTAACGACAATTTTACTTGTAAATTGGTATCCCTTCAAGAAACACCACGCTTTCTCGAATGATTTACAGATCGAGCTTCTTTCATTTATTCTAGAAAAATCGATTTGTTAGTAACATGAACGACGTGTGAATGGAGTAGTGTACAGAGTTACTTGTTACTTTCTGGGATGAGAATCTATTTTCATCCTCTCGAAAAGACGTTCGTAAGTAATGATAAGTGTTTTGAGCCACGTTCCTGGAAGACCGGCCGTGATCAGTGCTGTTCCGTCGTTCGCTCCAAGGTAATTTCCATTGTAGCACTTAGTGATTTTAAATTGACAATGTTAAATTAAAGATCAACTTTCACAATCGTTCAGAAACCTTACTGACTGGTGCACGCAGAAAAAATCTTATTTAATGAACTGACACGACTCATCAGGGCCTGTGTAGTAGTCAGTCTTCAATCAATTTTTCAGTTTAAATTCTAAAAGTACTATTAGAGATTGTAGTCCCAGCCGTTTTCTGTTGTACACCTCAAGATAAACCTATTGAAATTAATTTGTAACATTTGAGATTTTGCCAGTGAGACCTATTTTTCTCAGACAATAGGTTATGTTTCTTGTCTGAAGTTTATAATTTCAGAACGTTCTGCAGAAGAAAACATGTCAGGAATCCTACAAGTCAAGCAGAACATAAATTTTATTAATTAGAACTAGTGTGCATAGTGTATTGGAGTACATAACATGACGGTAATCAGTACTATACTATTCACAAGATACACACGGAGGACATAATTTAAGGCAGAATCGTACGTGATCAGAACATTATTCCATTTCGTTAGATTGTTTCTCATTGTGCGGAACTAGCAAAGCTATAAATTAGAACAGTGATAATACAATGTTGAATGCGTTAAATTTTGTAGCTGTTTTTGGATGATAGTTATTCTATTTTTAATTTGATACGTTGTGGTGCATTCAGCTATTATATGTTGCTTAAATATTATGTAAAGCCCATCCTACGCTCTATGAAACCTACTGACATTTTCTCGTTTATTTTCATACGTTTATGAGATGTCCTCATCATTCTGTATGAAATCGAATGTTATTTCCAGTATTTTGTAGGATTTCTAAAAAAATCGGTGTGTGCTTTGAAAATCATAAATATTTGCGTTGTTAATTGGTGGTAAAAAGTGAAGTGGAGTCGTATGGACCATTTGTGGATATTGTGTTATTTAATCTACTGTTATTCAAGATAGGGGCTGCCTGGCCGAGGCGTGCTCCGTTCGTCAGGAAGGACGTTCATTCGTTAGGAAATTGAAAAGTTTAAGAAGTGATATTTCCATTTCCGGAGCTGTACACGGCTCTGAGGTTTTCTCAGCCTACACTAAAAATGAGTACGAGGTTAATTCCTGGAGGCATAGGTGGCCGGGCCGGCCGTACCCCACCAAGTGCCGAGGTTACCACCCCTCCAAGGGCTTTCACGGAGATAACGAAGTCTTGTAAGTGGAGACATGAGCTCCTACTTCTACATACCTGACCCGTAAAAGGAGATTTCTATTATCGTGATAATCCATTCCAACAATCATATTTTCCTTTTTAAAATTATTCCCAAAACACTACATTATTATCTTCTGGTATGAGTCAGAACAAATGTGGTAGTTTCATTGACCTGTCCTTGGCTTTGACAACATGAAAGTGATTGAGGTCTAAGCCAGTCCGTTACGAATGGTGTGAAAATGTCAGCCATAGGGTCTGATAATGTGAGCATTTCAGGGGCTTGGCTGACTTATATGTAATAACATCTTTTGGGTCAGCGAGGAAAGTAACGGGAAACTACATCACTCCTCATTTTCCTGGTATGCCTGTTCAGCAATGCATAGGCCATCTGGCAGCTGTTAAGGATGCAACCAACCTTCGGGCTGAGTATTCAACATGCATGCTAAAGCACAAGGTACAGCTACGTTAAGCACTATTCACTTCTTACTACGATCAGCCGAATTAAACGACAGCAAACGAGCAAAAATATCATTTACGATTTATAACATGACGTGCGTCAAGATGGCGGAAAACTAATTTTTTAGAGGTTTCATTTGTCCAGGTATATCGTTACTCGACGATGTGTTAGGTTCGTGTCTCAGAGCATCCTAAATAGTGATGATGCCTTATATTAATTACAACTTTCAAATATCATCGATAATATCCGGCTCCATGGCTAAACGGTTAGTGTGCTGGCCTTTGGCCACAGGGGTCCCGGGTTCGATTCCCGGCAGGGTCGGGAATTTTAACCTTAATTGGTTAATTTCGCTGGCACGGGGCTGAGTGTATGTGTCGTCTTCACCATTATTTCATCCTCATCAAGACGCGCAGGTCGCCTACGGGAGTCAAATTGAAAGACCTGCATCTGGCGTGACAAACTTGTTCTCGGATACTCCCGGCACTGAAAGTCATACTCCATTTCATTTTCATCATCGATAATGAGTATTATAAACTTTTTCAGTATGAGCAATGTAGTATCGATAGCTGTTAGCTATCGACGTGTACGTTGTGATATCGAAATAACAATGCACAGCCAAGCCATCTCGATATATATGTCCGACTGTGCTTGGTCATTGCCTGCTCGATCTGCATTGGGCTTGGTACAAGGGGTCCCGAGTCCGATTGCCGGTTGGGTTGGGGTTTTTAACTTTCATTAGTTAATTCCTATGGCTCGGGAGTTGAGTAGGGCCCCATCCTCACAGACGCGCAGGACGCCTATCTTCTCCCCCGTCGACGGTAAGTGGGAGATGATGATGTCCAGAATTGGAAATCTCGTTTCTTAAATCTTTCGGCTTCTTGAACCATGGAAAACCCCCTTCAGGGCAGTCGTCGGTGCGTTTCCCGTAAGCAAGCTCACAATTACACGGTACGGCTATCAGCATACTGTTATAAGAACAATGGTTTTACGTGCCTCTGTGGATCAGTGGTAGAGTGTTGGCTTCCGCATCCCCAAGATGGAGGGTTTAAACCCCGGCAGAGGTAGTCGGATTTTTGAACGGCGGGAAAATGTCCATTCGACACTCCATGCCGTACGATGACAGCATTTAAAAGATCTCTGGTGACGTACAATTTATTAAATCTCAGCCATAGACGCCCAAGAGAGTTTCGGTTTACTCGGTCTGCCATCTAGTGAACGTCGAAACTGACGAGCAGACAGCCAGATGGCGTCAAATTGAAACGTCTGCACACGGTAGCTGAGGCCATTATTACGTGCCAACAACTACTTTTACGGATTTTGTCCCACAGGAGTTCATTTACGTTCCTGTAATTCAGACGACACGAGACTGGTTTATCTGAACACCTTCAAATACCACAGGACTGGGCCGGGATCGAAACAGTAATTTTTTTTTTTTCGCTACTTGCTTTACGTCGCACCGACACAGATATGTCTTATGGCGACGATGGGACAGGAAGGGGTTAGGAGTGGGAAGGAAGCGGCCGTGGCCTTAATTAAGGTACAGCCCCAGCATTTGCCTGGTGTGAAAATGGGAAACCACGGAAAACCATTTTCAGGGCTGCCGACAGTGGGATTCGAACCTACTATCTCCCGAATACTGGATGCTGGCCGCACTTAAGCGACTGCAGCTATCAAGCTCGGTGAAACAGTCATTTTGGGTCATGTGATATCATGAATTTTGTATTCGAAGTATTATAGGTTATATGTAATTACGACACTTGACATCTATAAACTTCGTCAACATACCAACTGGACGAATTGATGTTGGTCTTTATCAATGCTGCTCGGTTGGTGACGTTAATTAGTACTGAATGAGTCATGGGTATTTGCTTCGGGATCTCTCGTCTCTCTTGTCATTATTTCAGTGCCCTCATAATAATTTTATAATGTTCACATGATTCTTGACCCAATAAAAGGTATTGTAGTTGTGATAAGGGTGCTATCAAGAGCAATGCCTTATTTCCCACTAATTAAACTCCATTTTCCTCGTCACTTCACTGGAAAGGAAGCCATATAGTGGCTTCATTGTGAAATATTTCCAATAATGAAGTTGCCACATATTGTAATCACAGCCATAAATATGTTTTTGATTGGTTATTTCATACATGTACGGTTCTCATTGTCAACCAATGACATGCCAAACTAATTTTCCAGCTAAAGTGTGGCTACACACTATGCAGATAACTTTATAGCATGTCACACCTCATACTAACCTGAAAATAAACCAAGGGTTAGGTAATTCAACCATTTAAAAAGCAATTGCTCATGTTTAATGCTTCGTTTCCACAGTTTCTAACTTCTGAAATATTGACATCGAATGTTTAGTTCATATCAGTGCATCAAACTGAGCGAGCTGGCTACGAGTATCGCGATTGATAGGGTCGATTATGAGCGACTATTGGCAAAAATGAGTGCAAAGAGTGACTCAATAGATAACACGACTCGCAGAATTAGAGTAGGTGAAGGATTGTCTGATCCTGTAATCATTACGAGGGGAATGCCTCAAGAAACTTTATGTTTTCTTATGTATACAAATGATATGTGGATCAGAGATAAGGATGATGTTATACTGTGTAGAGTAGTAAATAAGTGAGCTACTGCAAAAATACTTCCAACAATGTGAGATGGTATGATGATAAACGGCAGGTTGTGAGTTTCACTAATAGGAAAAATCCTCTCAGTTTTAATTACTGCGTTGATGGGGTGAAAGTTCCTTATGGGGATCACTGTAAGTACCTAGGTGTTAATATAAGAACAGATCATCATTGAGGAATCACACAAATGGGATTTTAAATGAAGAGTACAGATCTCTTCACATGGTTATGAGAGGATTTGAATTGTAGTAAGGATGTAAAGCAGAGGGCATATACGTCTCTGGCAAGACCCCAACTAGAGTATGGTTCAAGTGTATGGGACCCTCATCAAGATTACTTGATTCGAGAACCGAAAGAAATCCAAAGAAAAGCAGCTCGATTTTCAACAAAAGAGTAACATTACGAAAATGTTGCAAAGTTTGACCTGGGAAGAGTTGGGAGAGTGGTGGTGGTGGTGGTGATTAACGTTTTAAGAGGAAGTACAACTAGGCAACCATCCTCTATATAACACTAATCAGAGAGAAAAATGGAAGGGGTCCGACACTTCGAAAAATGAAGGTATCGGCCAAAGGAAGGCAAGGGCCGCGAAGGGCATGAAAATGAAAGACTCCCTAGCCCTCGCAAACCTAATAGCGTCGGGGTCGGAAAAGAACAAGAGTTGACCAAGGGAGGTCGGATAGGATAGATGAAGGTGAGGAGCCTGGCACAAGTAAGTGGAAGCAATGCCAGGACTCAGCTGAGCGCCCCGTGGTCGCCAACCCACGCTCCAAAGTTCAGAGCCCCTGGGGCAAGAGTTGGGAGAAAGGAGACAAGCTATTCGATTAAGTGGTGTGTTCCGAGCTGTCAGCGGAGAGATGCTACTGGCTTTACGTCGCACCGACACAGATAGGTCTTATGGCGACGATGGGACAGGAAATGCCTAGGTGCTGGAAGAAAGCGGCCGTGGCCTTAATTAAGGTTCAGCCCCAGCATTTTCCCGGTGTGAAAATGGGAAACCACGGAAAACCATTTTCAGGGCTGCCGACAGTGGGATTCGAACCCACTATCTCCCGGATGCAAGCTCACGGCCGCGTCTCTAACCACACGACCAACTCGCCCGGTAGTGGAGAGATGGCGTGGAATGACATCAGTAGACGAATAAATTTGAGTGGTGTTTTTAAAAGTAGGAATGATCACAATATGAAGATAAAGTTGGAATTCAAGAGGACAAATATTCGTTTATAGGAAGAGGCGCTGGGATTGGAATACTTTACTACTCAAGGAGACGTTTAATAATTTTCCAAATTCTTTGCGATTATTTATTGGCCATGCGGTTAGGAGCTCGCAGCTGTGACCTTGCATTCGGGAGATAGCCTGCTGCTCTGAAGAAGGTTTTCCGTGGTTTCCCACCTTCGCAGCAGGCAAACGCTAGACCCAACCGCTTCTTTCCCACTCCTAGCTCTTCCCTATCCCATCGTCGCCAAAAGACCTATCTGTTTCGGTGCGATGTAACGCATATTGAGAAAAAAGTGAGTCCTCTCGAAACTTTCCTAATCGACTGAAATTGTCTCTACTTTGCAGTGTCTGTTTGTGACGTCGGTTCGATCCCGGCTGAGGTAAGAGTGGCGCGCTCGTTACTAGATAGCGTCAGTCAGGTTGCTCAAGTCGTACTTTATTAGAATTTTCATGTCGGCCGTCTAAGGACCACGTTAGCCATTTCTAGCAGTATGTTTAGCTTTTTTTAAATCTGCCTTTCTCCTACTTCCTTCTTCTGCTGTTCTGAGTAGGACGTCCCTTTTCTCACCAGCGTTTCCCCAGTCTCATGGAGACTGCGGAACGTTTTGACGAGTTTTCTAAATTGATTTCTGTCCATGATGTAATCTTCCTGAACCCCATCTTCACTTCTCCAAACTATTTCAGGTCTGTCTTCCTTTCCTGAAGAATTCAAAGATTCTCTTCTTTAGTCTACTATTGTCCGTCCTTAATAAGTGTCCATAGAACTGTAACCTTCTCATTGTCATCAGTTCAACGACTCCTACTATTCTTTGTTAGATCTGAGTCTCCTCTCCCCATTTTTTACATTTGGGCTCAGACATTTTCTTACCATTTTCCTTTCTCTCTTCCGGATATCTTCAAGTCCAGTTGCACACAGGCACTGAGGGAGATTTAACAACGCTGTCGAGATGCCTTAATTTATCCCCATATCATAAAACATTATTATTATCGGAGAAATTTTCACTGATCCAGCTTCCCTCAAATTTGAAAAAGGAGGAATTGTTTGTTTCGCACATTGAGTCGAGCCAGAATCGTGGCTTTTAGAAGGACATTAAGCTGTTCCTGTTGAAGTAACTTGATAGTAGTGGTGGTGGTGATTATTGCTTTAAGAGGCAAACATCCTCCGTTAACACTGATCAGAAGGGAAAAATAAAAATGTCGCACGCTTCAAAAAATGCTATTGGCTTTACGTCACACCGACACAGATAGGTCTTATGGTGACAATGGGACAGGAAAAGGCTAGGAGTGGGAAGGAAGCGGCCGTGGCCTTAATTAAGGTACAGCCCCAGGATTTGCCTGGTGTAAAAATGGGAAACCACGGAAAACCATCTTCAGGGCTGCCGACAGTGGGGTTCGAACCCACTATCTCTCGAATACTGGATACTGGCCGCAGCTATCGAGCTCGGTTTCGAAAATAAAGGAAACGATCAGCAAGTGAACGGTCGGAGTTCACCCGGCATCGCTAAGCCACTCTCCCAACTCCCTTTTAGTCGCCTGTTAACGTGTAACTGCCCACACACTGGGACCTACTAAGTACTGAACCCAAGTGCCACATTGAATACTAGGGTCGCTGTTTACATCATCAGTAAGCGCACTCAGAACAACGAACATCTTAGCGGTTCTGCTCTGTCAGGAGCAACATTGTCGATTTTCAGTATTTCTTCCCGAGTTCTCCAGAGATCCTCCCGAGTCTGGGTACAGTCGGCTGTTTCTCAGCTATTGTTCAATTAGATCCCACGACATTCCCTTCTTTAGCTCTTGACTTCATTGTTGGTAATGGTGAATAGCACCATTTTGATCCAACATGTCGGAAAAAAACCCATAGGCCATCTTCTTGTAGCACGTGCAGTGGTGAATGTTTTATAAAGCCAATAGAAAGTGTCTGTTCCAATTTTTGTCCCGTTACTGCTTTTCCAGTTGTTTCGTCGATATATTTTGAGTAGTGCATGGTTGGGAGCAAAAGCACACTGCACTTCTCCTTCGGGGTGTCTCGTAAGTGTATCGCGGATACCGTCCTCTGATCTCAGTCGACATTGTGCCATTATAGCTGAAAAAATATAACAAAAAATAACGGTTAATAAAAGGGAACATGTTTAACCTAACAAGTTTCTACACAAAAACAATAGACTGTTAAATTACAAAATTCATTTATTTTGAATTCTCATGAGTCAGCTGCACGAAATTTACACATGGCTTTTTTCACCCCCGGTAGACAATTACGATTAGAATGTACCACCATAACAATGGAATTAAGCAGCTAAGTAGCACAGGCATGTAGACGGAACTACCAACTGAATATACACAAAGTTACAATAACGTATAATCAACATAATGTGACGTAATCAAAAGCAGTCAAGGGTCCATCAGACCCCAGTGTGAGGTTCGAGAATCAAGTTATTCCCTCTTAATATGTCTTAACTTATTGTAAATAAGTGTGTTCTCACGTCACAAAATAAGTTTCATTGTTTTATAATTACTGTGTCTTTGTTATATATTATTGTACCGAGCTCGATAGCTGCAGTCGCTTAATTGCGGCCAGTATCCAGTATTCGGGAGATAGTGGGTTCGAGCCCCACTGTCGGCAGCCCTGAAGATGTTTTTCCGTGGTTTCCCATTTTCACACCAGGCAAATGCTGGGGCTGTACCTAACTAAGGCCACGGCAGCTTCCTTCCCACTCCTAGCTCCTTCCTGTCCCATCGTCGCCATAAGACCTGTCTGTGTCGGTGCGACGTAAAGCAAATAGCACAATATATATATATTATTGTAAGGCACATCTCGTGCGAACCTGAACGTCCTCATGAATACAATTAGTGGGGAGGAGTGAGACTGAGTAAATAAAGAAGTCCACATAACTGTTACATTCGAAGGTCTTCAGAGTCGTTTTCCATTGGTAAATATTTGAAATTAGCCGACTAATATCTGAATACCCCATGAAAGCTCCAAATCATAGACTGAATATTTTGAACGATATATACATCACACGAACTAATAGTTGAGAAACGTAACGTGAATCAGTGTGTTCAACGTTATGCTTTCCCCTGGTCTCTCTAAGCCTGCACACAAGTTCTCATCCAGTCAAATGTCATTGTTGATGTAGAGATTGCTACTGCTGCTGCTGCTGAACTCCGGCTCCATGGCTAATCGGTTAGCGTGCTGGCCTTTAGCCACAGGGGTCCCGGATTCGATTCTCGGCAGAGTCGGGAATTTTAACTATCATTGGTTAATTTCCCTGCCACGGTGGCTGGGTATATGTGTTGTATTCATCATCATTTCATTTCCATCATGACGCGCAGGTCACCTACGGGAGTCAAATCAAAGGACCTGCACCTGGTGAGCCGAACCCGTCCTGGGATCTCCCGGCACTAAAAGCCATACGTCATTTTATTTCATTGAAATAAGTTGCCATTTTTGGAAAGCATTTTGCACTGCCCAGACTGTTTAAGGCATGTTTTTCTTTCCAATCGTGAACTTTAGTATAACAGATAGAATATTTATTTATGTATTTAATACCACCAACAGAGATGTTTCTCCAATTACAGGTAGCTTAGTCACTATACATTAATTATTAAAAATAACAAATATCAGAAAGACCTTAATACCTAAAAACAAAAGTATACATTATTAATAAGTAGCAAACGGATTTTACAGCACATCAATACTTTTTCAAGTTTGAAGTGGACTTAAGACCTAAAATACTTAATATCTAGAAATGAATAAAATAAAAGTAGACATACAGAAACATAAAATAAACAAAGAATTAGTATCTACAAAATAAATAAACTCTAAACTTAAACTGACACCAGTTAAAGCAACTGACATATAAAAAGAAAATCATGGAGAATAAGGCATGAAATATATATGTTTGGTAAGAGATGAGTTGTGGCAATCAGTATGAACAGCACACTAAATCTTAAGTACAAATAGACGCTAGTATTGACAATTTGTTTTCAGTTTTCCCTGTATTTTGTTTATCTACATTTACATTATATAAATTCAAATACAATAAAACATTCAAATGAAACACAAACTAACCTAGAAATAAGTGTAAATATAGTACATATATACACCTATAGGGCACACCTTCAGAAATAGTGCTTTAACTGAACTCAAAGTGCCCAGCATAGTGCGATAATTACTTTAACTGTGTACATTCTTCAATAATTTTACATAATAATTATATCTAACAGCAAAGTCTAAATCAAGATCAGGAAATTTATGAACTGTGACGTTATATGTAGTGCACATTCTGAATAGCGGTGAGAAATCGGAAGAAACAAGAGATGTCTGTGTCTTAAACTGCCTTTCCGGGTATTGAACGAGAATTGTTGTAGAAAGTAATTGTTATCTACCACATTATTGATAATTCTATGGACGTATTTTTGATCATTTATCATACGTCTATTTAATAATGAAGTGAAGTTAAATTCTTTCAGGAGATCTTTATAGTGAATTATGCCGCTAGGGACAAACCTGTTATATTTTTAGAAGTAAATATAACGTAAGAAACTTTTTTGAACTCTCTCCACGTGGTTTTGATAGGATTTGTAAATGGGAGACCAAATTACCGACGCGTACTCAAGTTTGGACCTCACAAGTGTGTTGGATATTCTTCAGGTCTCTGGTGTGTCGTGCACCTATCACTATATTATATTATACTGCTGATTTCACGATCATGAAGACTTTAAACAGCGACTGTTGAAAGTTCTCGTCTCATTATAGACGGTATCACATCAAAGGTATTTTGTGAGTAGTTTATTCAAGTCGTAGAAGAATTTTGCAGAGATTCAATCAAAATCATATTATTGATTTTATCCTAAATATTTTAATTCTATGGAAACATTATTAATTAAATTCTACACCGAATGATAAAAGTAATTTGAAGTAAGGCAACGTAAAGCTTGCCTCAATTGACTGCAGGGAGACAGAATTACCCTTAGGCCATTTAGGAGCTCTATTGGTGAATATATGAGATTCATGCCGAGGAATCGAAATACGTAAACAAATTCCGACTGTTGTAGTTGACATTGAATGTTCTTTTTTAATACTCAAGTAACATTCCGACGCTGACTGCTCGAATCCAGAACAGAGAGTTTTAGAACATTACCTGTTCCTCTGTGCGTAAAACCGTTCTCGGCCATTCAGTCAGACTACAAGAACATCGACTGTAGGCAGGCGGCAAAGAGCTGGTCGGTTTATTATTCGCTATTGGTTGTTTAAAACAAAGAAGAAAACGTGAAAAATGATGCAAATACTGGTTGTTCAAAATAAATTAGTTCACTCTTATTAACTTATTACAAGAAATGAATGTAGAACACAGATTACTGTAATTACTTACGTCAAAAATTGCTTTCATTGCTGTTTGAATTCAGAAGAAAGATACGGCAGGCGCTAACTCCTTTAACTTTTTTACCAATTTCGCATAAGTAGCATCTCACTTGGCACGCGCCAGAGATAAGGTTCGACCTGCTCCCGTTTAGTCCACACAATGAGTTCTCTTCCTAGCGAAATTACTGGAGCCACACACACACAATCCGGTATGCACCGCTCCGGTGCACGTAAACCGCGCTAGAACGTTTATAGCCGGCCTTACGTATATATGTTTCATCTGAACATAGCGAGTAGAAGGTAGAAGTGTGATCTCTCCTCTAGTTTATTGGTTCCTCCGCTAGGTCGCTCTTCCAGCTCTTGAGCTTACAAGTCAGTATATGAATAAAATATTATATTTTGGTTACCATTTCAGAAGTCAGTTGTCAGATAGTTTAGACAGCTTCCGCGTAGACTTTGTGGGCTTACAAGATTTCGATTCCTTTCTCATCTGTCTTGTTACAAAATAAAATCGACACTTCATATAATATAACACTAGTTTAGGGATAATGGCCACAACATGATCATCGCAGCATCCTAATTCTTTCGAACGAATAGTGACACTGTGCAAACTGTCCAAACACTCGTAAAATATATTGCCCCATAGAGTATGTTCACAGGAGAGTTTTTGTTCCACTACACTTTCAACTTGCACGAACATATTATAAACTGCTCTTGAAGGATGGGTGAGGAATGTGCTGTCAATACTGTATTTATTGCTATAGGCCTAGTCCCTAATAAATGTGAGGACTGTAACAAGTATTTCTTCTGTAGGCTTTCCGTGAAGCAGGCTGACTCATTTCTGACATTTTGTGACCTTAGATACCTCGCGTATTATATATCCTACTAGATAATAAATAAAACACTCCTTTGCAAGACTGCGGCTATCACTGATAATTAGACCTAAACTGTTTTCCCAGTCCGGTAAGAGGTCATCCATGTTCTCAGTGAAGTCTAGTGCTTGCCTTACTTTATTTTGTGCATTTTCTACTACAGCGTATTTGTCTCTTCTGTCTTCTTAGCCAGTGTTCTCATTTGATTGACAAACGAAGTCAATATCAGTTCAAATTTGGGCTTACAATTACTACCTGATGAGAAGGGTGGTCGTCACAATTTACTGAGCGCATTATACCAAAGTGCCGTTCTAGTGGATCTTGATTAAATTTGGCTGTGAGCACATATCGGAATCCATTATTCCATAAATACTCGGACACCTGTATGGTGCTTTCAATTTTTACTCTAAGGGGTTCAAGAGTTCTTTATGAAGCAAAAGTATTATTCTTCCCACTGAGGTTATCTCTCCGTTTTATTAAGGTTTGATGCCCCATTGAATCTTTATAAAGTTTCCCTGCTGGTGTAAAAGTATTTAATACTATTAGGATATTTAACTCCCTAGTAAACGTTTCTGTTGGTTCACTGCCTTCAAATTCCTCTGAGTTTATCGGTTTTCGTTTGTTTAATTGTTTCGTGAGATATTGTGGCAA
This sequence comes from Anabrus simplex, assembly GCF_040414725.1. Taxonomy (NCBI): domain Eukaryota; kingdom Metazoa; phylum Arthropoda; class Insecta; order Orthoptera; family Tettigoniidae; genus Anabrus; species Anabrus simplex. The sequence goes on along the minus strand of NC_090272.1, from coordinate 240,674,698 downwards.
ATTGGAGAATATATGAGGGACAGTGCCAGTTTTCAGTTTCCGTCTACTTCTATGAATTTCTACCTGTTCTCCTTGTATTACAAATGAATCTGATTTAACAATAAATTCATCAGAAAATGTGAATATCACACATAATACTTATCAGAAAGTTTTTGTCTTTTCTGGGAATCGCCTTTTCCCATTTTGAAAATTCTGCTTCATTTTTAGGTGGTTTGTTTACCTTTCTCATTTTTATAGCCAGACTTACAGCCTGGAACGAGCAAGTAGGCGTTTTTTCCTCCTCGGTATGTTTGTCAGTTTTATAAACGCAGCACTATATTTACACTAAATAAATGAATACCACCACCAAATCACACGCTCTACACTTTCACTTAATAATAGTGCCTTCACAAAACAACACTACCGAATATAACCTTATTACAACTACAAATACCAACTCTCAGATAGTAACCGTGCTGACCCTAGCGGACGATTCATCGCAGTCCCTATGCTAGCAAACAGGGAACAACTTAAGAGCTCACACTTTTTCTTCCACTCGTTATGATCTGAAGTTGGTCGTACAATACATGACTAGTAAGAGATGTCTGATCATCAGAAGGAAGAACAAGTAATTTGTTAATTACTTCTAAATAGTCGAGTGTGGTGCACAACCATGATGTTCTTTTTAGGGCAACACGTTTTACATGAGACAACTCTAGCAATTCAGACAATAAATCCAAGTTATGTTCGTAATATTAAAAAAAAAAAGCATCAGGTAAAGGTCGGAATGTCAAATGCATATGCAGCACCTAAAACCTAAAACTAAAGAAATAACCACATTTCTAGGAGCTATGTTTGTTTCTAAATGACTAAAATATTTCACTCTCATTCCAGGATAGTACTGTTGCAAAAGGAAGTACACCTAGGCAACCATTCTCCCCCAAAACTAATGAAAAGTGAAAATGAAAGAAGTCCAATCCTTTGAAAAATAAAAATATCGGGAAAATGAAGTGCAGGCCACAAAGGGAATGTAAAGTTCTTGCAGACGAATGCAGGGGATATCACCGTCCCCACCTTCGGGAGAATTTGGTCCAAGGGATTCCTGGTTCAACTCCCTGTAAGATCGAGGGTTTTCACATTCATATGACTCAGGGACTGGGTGTGTGTGTGCTGTCTTCATCATAGTTAAGGTCACATCTTCACAGCTGCGCAGGTCACCTAGAGGGACGGAGTGCTGATACGTCCCATGGCACTAATCCAATAAGTAGATTCCAATAACAAGCACTAACAGATTTAGTTATCAGTTCCTCAATGTAGAAAGAAACATATGTAGGAAGTACGTCCCCCCTTCCTCCACCACACAGTACTCAGGGCCTGCAAATAAATAAATAATATTTGAAACTTCCACGGTGGTCAAGACGTGTTGGTAGCGCACCTGAACGTTGTACCATCAGTGGCGAAGGAATCATGCGATAAATTATTTTTCTTACACCCTGTATAAGCCTACTGTTTACATTACTATTACTACCACCACGGTTTGCACAATATGAACGCTCGTGTAGGATACGAGTAGTGCAATCAGTCCCAAAGGTTTCTCTTCATATTTCTCTACTGTGCACATTGTGTTCTATCTGTACATCAGTTGCGGTATGCGAACTTCACATCCCGTATAATCGACTTCCTATCAAGGTATTTATATATATTTATTACATTTTAACACTTCCTCAATTTAGAGGTTGCCTAAAAGACTGTAATACCAACTATATATATATTTCGTATGGCATGAAGATACATTGTTACAATTTAGTTATTTACAAATATGTATAATTACAGGAAAAAAATAGTTTCATCTATACACACAGAACAAGTATTAATAAAACAAACAATATTTGTACATTTGAGCTCAACAATATCTGCATTGCTGCTAAAGCTGAATGTCCAGTTTTGTTATCCCACTCACAGCTTCATCACTGGCCTCGTGAATGTCCTTTATTGTCCCACTGAATCTTCGGAGTGGGGACTCAGTGACGATATGTTGAACGGTCTGAGGCACGTCAGAGTAGTCGCAGTAAGGGTCGCTGATAATCTTCCACTTGTGTTTCCAGAAGTTGCATCTGCCATGTTGAGTTATGATCCGATTAAGTGATGACCAAATTTTTCTGGGTAAGTTGAAACCAGGTTGCACAACTGGATCCGACATTAGACCTAATCTGTCATGGTTTGAAGCTGCCCACCCATCGCGCCAGGCAGTGTTGGTATGAAATTTCCTAGTAACCAAGAAGGGTTCCTAGATTTCAGCCTGAGATCTTCAAGTAAGCAGTCTTGATGTATTGGTAGGAGAGGGTTATCACAGCATTTAAGCCATTCTTTCTTCAGTGTCATTTGTCTTCGGAGATGAGGAGGTCGAATATTTTTAAGAACTGGTAACCAATCCAGAGGTGTGGATTGGATGGTTCCTGATATACTCCTCATTGTGTCGTTTAACTGAGTGTATGGGCACTGTTGAGCCATACTGGGCAGCAGTATTCGGCTACTGGGTATACTAACGCAAGTGCTGTAGTTCGGAGGGTGGATGAGTTTGTGCAGGATGTTATTGCGGGTTTTGGTCTTGGCTATACCAATACCAGCTGATATTGTGTAACACAGAGAAGTCTATTGAATGTTGTAGCAAATCACCGAAGGTGGTTTCTCAAAATACTTATTGAGGATTTCAAGGCAGAAAGTCCAATATCGATACTCAAGGATTTTAGCAGGTGGAAGGCCTTGCGAAACTCAACGAATTTTGTAGGTATCGTGCCCCTACTCCCGATAAGCAAGCCCATGACTTCGATCTTTTTTGGCTTGTATTATTTCTTTTAAAAGGAGACTGTGGGCTCGTATATTTTCTTCTTCTCACGATCAACATCGTCAGGTTGACTCGCGGAGGATACGAACTGGACTGTTGGATCGATTATAATATATCCTACAATGTTGTCTTTGTAAGCAATTACATCCAATAATTCATTCCATTATGTTAAATCTCATGTAGCGTATCAAAGCCCTCAGTTTGGCTGTGCATTTGTCTTCGAAAACTGAATGTAGGGATTGGTACTCCTGTTCTAACTGGAGAAACCTTTGACATTAGCTTAGTGCCTAATTTTTGTAGTTCGTCTTCAATTACATAATTTAGAATCACAGGACAAACATTTGCTATTTTGACCCTCTTGTTTTCTTTTTAAGAAGAGGCCCTCTTTCCAAAGAAACGTTACTTCTAAGTATTTTTGCGTGCCTCCTAATTGCAGGTAGGTCTTAGCAGAGAGCAAAATACAGATTCTTCCATTTGATATAAGGGAAACATATCGAATGTTACTACGGTTTCTTGATTTTTCCTGTTGCTATAACCGTATCATCTTCAACACTAATTCGTCCTGGGATTCAAATAATTGCTTGATCTTTGGCAGGGTATGTGCAGAGTAGCTTAACCCTGAAGAAGGAAAGGATTCAAACTTCGTTGGGTTTCTTGATTATCCTTGTCCTTGTATTATATACATTTATATCGTTCTGTGTATTCATTGTGTTACTTGGAACTTCAATATTGTTTTCATTATTCTTTAAGCGGCCCTTACACGATCAATAATATTGACAATACAGTATGATATTGACAATTTTATTGATCGTGTAAGGTGAAAAGAGAGTATTGGCGGTAGATATTGAAGCGATATTGATGAAATCCAGATTTTCAGATCTCGGGGCGTCAATATTTAAAAGTGGAGGGGATATTGTCAATATTATTGATCATCAAGGGGCGGACTTTAATAATATTGTCAATACTCAGTTGTTGCCGCGCTTTCTTGGGAACGGAAGTGATCTTTGTGCGGACGAGTGACCTTGAGACGATGTCTGTAGACTTTGAAGCTGTAAACTCGGTGAACCGTAACAGCAACGTGCATACTATCGCAAAAGCTTGGGGAGAAATTTGCTTACCAAGCAGAGACAGTTTGCTAAATGACGTGAAGCAAACTTGGGCACTCTCCATCGCAATCCGTTTGATGTCAATGTCTGAGCCCTCAAAGTACCACACAACCGGAAACACTTCATCCTTCATTCTTCTCCTACTCACAGTGATAACCCACTAATCAACAACAAACAACATCAGGATTTATCAGTGGTGACTTTTTTCAACACCTTCGCAGATTGAGGATTTTGAATTTTGATTCATTTTGATTGCCTTATTTATTTTTGTTTTCTTTCTGTTTAATCAATACATAATTGAAATGGCGTATGGCTTTTAGTGCCGGGAGTGTCCAAGGACAAGTTCGGCTCGCCAGAAGCAGGTCTTTTTTGATTTGATTCCCGTAGGCGACCTTATGATGAAGACGACACATACACCCAGCCCCCGTGCCAGCGAAATTAGCCATTTATGGTTAAAATTCCCGACCCTGCCTGGAATCGAACCTGGGACCCCTGTAACCACAGGCCAGTACGCTAACCATTTAGCCATGGAGCCGGACAATAATTACTATCATCTTTTGCTTTAAATTATTCAATATGCATTTCCCTACTTCTACTGTCGTGTTTACTACTTTCATATAGGTAGTAGTGAAGAGGTTGTATAATGGCAGACCGTTTGAAGGTACATGAAAAACATATTTAAAACACTTACTTTCATGTAGTCTCGTAGGACATGAATAAGAGTTTCACACATTTCAATTATACTGTAGCTTCGCTGATAATTGCAGGCTTCATGATGAGAGAGAACTTCAAATCTTCAAAATTTCTTTCTGTAGCTAAGTACCTCAGGGTTAAGGCTAATCTTTCATTAACAGGAGTGCATTCCCTCATGATTGTGTTCTGCCTTCTCGAGAGTGGTTCTACCATTTTTAATAATTTTATGAACGTCCTTTATTTCATTCTGAAATAATTGTGAAAATCTTCCGCATCTGAATCTGATTTCCCTCAGCAGTCTCAAATGAGAATATTCTTCACGTTTTTCTAAACCGGCAGCCTCTGTGGTGTAGTGGCTAGCGTGATTAGCTGCCACCCCTGGAGACCCGGGTTCGATTCCCGGCTCTGCCACGAAATTTAAAAAGTGGTACGAGGCCTGGGGTTCGATTCACACCTCAGCCATCCTAGAAGTGGTTTTCCGTACTTTCCCACTTCTCCTCCAGGCAAATACCTGGTTGTTACCTAACTTAAGGCCACAGCCGCTTCCTTCCCTCTTCCTTGTCTATCCCTTCCGATCTTCCCATCCCCCACAAGGCCCCTTTTCAGCATAGCAGGTGAGGCCGCCTGGGCGAGGTACTGGTCATCCTCCCCAATTGTATCCCTGACCAGAGTCTGAAGCTCCAGGACACTGCCCTTGAGGTAGAGGTGGGATCCCTTGCTGAGTGCGAGGGAGAAACCGATCCTGGAGTGTCAACAGAAAAAGAAGAAGAAGCTTTTCAACCACTTTTTCATCCACCGGTTTCGCTGAACTCGACGAATACTTCCATAATTATGACCACACAACCTTTTTTTTTTGTTTTTTTTTTGTTTTTTTGTTTTTTTGTTTTTTTTGTTTTTCATCATCCGTGTTTTCAAACCATACAACGCCACAAAAATTCACTCGAAAAGACACAATTTCACTAGTCTGAATGTTGGAAACAAACGTTTATTGATACAATTATTGACTATAATTTTGACCGTCTAGGGTATGGGGATATTGATGGTGATATTGACGGGACTAAACGACTGTATTGTAGCGATCGTGTAAGGGCAGCTTTAGGTTCATTGTATGTCATAGAGGTGACCGCGATGACTTGAGCAGCAATGTTCTAACTTAACTGTAAACACACCGAACACCAGGATTTTCATTTACGGTTTATTGAAGAGTACTATTTATTCAGAAACAGATGTTTGATGTAATTGAAAACAGTGGCTAGAGCGAGTATATTCCTAAGATCACTGAGCATACTTGTTACACGCCACGGCCTTCTGTGACTGAACGTTGTTACAAAAACTAACCCGTCAATGACAGAGCCCGGGTCTATTACATTAGTGAACATGAAAATAAAAATATAAAAATAAATAACACAGCTTGTCCATGTTAGGCCAGTGTAACTTTTGACATATTGCAGGGTTGAGTACCTCAAATGGTAGAGCCCGAGTAAGCATGTTCGATCCCTACTCCAAGGTATCTGCTCAACTATGCAAGCCTCGTGTCGGTAGATTTACCAGCCCGGGACGTAAAAGAACTGCACGAAAACATTTCTAGCACCTCGGTATCTCCGAAAATTATTAACATAGTGGGATATAAAATTATTATTATTATTATTGTTATTAATAATTTTAGCGAGCCTCCGTGGCTCAGGCGGCAGTGCTCCGGCCTCTCATCCCTGGGTTACGTTGTTCAAATCCCGATCACACCCTGTGAGATTTGTGCTGGACAAAGCAGAGGTGAGACAGTTTTTCTCCGGGTACTCCGGTTTTCCCTCTCATCTTTCATTCCAGTATGTGGACGACAGAGTCAAATAAGAAAACCTAAAGAAACTTCCTGGTGGAATGATGATATTTAAAAGGCTATCAATGACAGAAACCGTGGAAGAAGATCCTTATATCAACCAAGAACACGGGGAGAACAACATGAAATAGAGGAGAAGCTGTCACTTTAGCGAAATAAAAGAATACGGGTCAAACAGTTGGTTGTAGCTGAAAAGCAGAAATGCAAGGACGATATGGATACCATAAAAACGCAGGATGGAACCAATCTCACCATTTCATTTCATCTGTCAGTCATCAATCATTGCCCCAGAGGAGTGCGACAGGCTTCGGCAGCCGGCACAATGCTTATCCTCGCCGCTAGATTGGAGTTTCATTCATTCCATTCCTAACCCGGTCAAACGACTGGAAACAGGCTGTAGATATTCATTTTCATTAATTTTTGCTTGCCCGGCAATTTTTGCCATTTTCACTATTCGGTAAAGCAAAGCAGGCATGAAAGGCTTAAGAGGAAGCGACTTCGTTGACCAGTGGTTATGTGGGTTGACATATAATTTGTAACGGAGAAAAGGAAATATAGGCTACATATTGGGACAAGTGTTATGTATTTGAAAAAATAGCCTTGTGTGTTTTTTAGACGGAAGTTAACAAATTGGAGAAAGCAAGTAACCGTTCTTATCGTGATCATATTCACAAAAACTCCAGTTGTCCGTGAATTCCGAAGTACGAATTCGTGAATATAAATTTTGAAAGTCAATAATGTGTAGCCTATATAAGGAAAAAAATAACTTTTTAACTTTCTTATATGAATTAAATTCTTGTAGGCCTGCGATGTTTGAGAAGCTATGGCATCTAATAGAGAATGTCGTGACGGGAACGAGCATGGACTGCTTTCTTTTAAGAGTAAAACATGAAGCAGGTAACGTCAGATGTACGCTGCCTAGGATCGATCTTGGTAGAGATTTTTACAGACTGAAAGCAAACAGCAAAGCAAATTCCCGAGGCATGGTTATCTTTTTTATAAAAACGTATTTCATGAATCCTTTGTTACGGTAACTCTGGTTGCTGTAAAAGTGAAACTTCAATATTTCCATTGCCAGAATCCTTTTGCCTATTATCAGTGAAATATAAAATGCCAAGTGCAACACGCTTACTTTAAAAAATAATGAAATACACATTGGAAGGCAAGTGGAAAGTAACGGTTACGTTTCTATACACATGAACCAGTCCAAAACCTAGAGAAATTGTATGCACTTCCCTTAGAAATACCTACACTTGAAGTCTACAAAGAGAATGCAAGGGTATCTGTGTTTGTCTCAACACTCTCAGACAACACACCACAGAACACGCAATAGTGATTACATCCCTCCCCATAGCGTTGGCGTCAGGAAGGGCATCAGGCCGTGAAACAGGGCATATGCGACACAGTTCGCTCCCACAACCTCACAGGTGTGGAAAAAAGCGGTAGCAGAAGAAGAAGATAGAAATAATATTTCCAGAGCTGTCCATTATTGTTATTCGTCTGGTAAAAGTGCACAAAACATAAAAGATGCAGCTATTTGAGATCTCTCACCGCTGTATAATACAGAATCTGGATAACGCACTGTCACCTCAACAAGGCTACCACGGCTCCTCTAGCTCAGTCTTGAATTGCTTTTGTGTCAGCCAGCTATTCGACCTCCCTTGGATAACTGTTGTTCTTTTCCGAACCCGAAGGCCTGAAGAGTCACACGTCTTTCTTTTCCTCCTGATTGCTGTTCAGAGACGACTCCTAAAACAGTAATCATCACCACCACCAGACAATGAACTGAAGCTATTTTCGATTTTTTTAACTACAGTAATCCGAGGTAACCACGGAGCGACAGCTCAAAGTTTGAAGTCTAAGACAAAACATTCCAAAATAAGAGCTCAGTAATTCTGTTGTTTCCAGGGAATTTTAAATACACATGGATATTGTGTGTTCCAAAGGGGAATTCTCTCGAATCAACAAGAACCACAAACCACGTATTCGTGCTCCATTAATACATCTGCATATGCGTTGATTTCTCCGCACACGCATAACGTTAATAATTATCCTGGTACAAATGCTACCAAATAGCTGTATTAGCTGGCCTGTCGCATGACATTTGCTAGGGGCTTTACGTCGCACCGACACAGGATATCTCTCTATATATAAAATAAGAGTTTTGTCTGTACATTGCTCAGAATTTAAAAGGAATAGTATTTCTGTATCGGTCATGTCCACAGTAACAAGGAAGTGCACATTTTACTTTTACGTAATTTCTGTCTGTCTGTCTGTCTGTCTGTCTGTCTGTCTGTCTTTCTGTCTGTCTGTCTGTCTGTCTGTCTGTCTGTCTGTGTGTACGCGCGTCACGAGAAAACGGCTGAAGATAATTTATTGAAAATCAGTATATAAAGTCGGAGGATGAACCACTACAATCTAGACTGTAAACCATTTTATTCACGATGAGTGAAATGATAGTTCAGGGGAAGGCCTAGAATTTTATTCTCAAATATTTATATATATTTATATTATTAGTGGTCGTATCGGTAAATATTAAATAACTAAAGTTATATAGAATTAAATTTCCGATCATTTATGTCTTGTACATTTGAACCATACCGGCTATGATAACACAGATATTCATGAATTTTTATTTTTGTTGCTAATTCCATATCAACGCCGAGCCACGAGAAAATGGGTGAACAGAATTGAATGAAGATCGTCATATATAGAGTCAGGGAATAAGAAACTACTCTTTAAGCTTTAAGTACAGTAATTTCATTCACCCTGGATGAAATGGTAGTTTAGGGGAAGGCGCCTAAAATTTAATTTTTAAATACCTATTATTGGTCCTATCGAAAAGTACTACTTAACAAATGTTATAGAGAATAAAGTTTCCGATCATTTATGTTTTATTCATTTTTATCGTACCGACTATGATAAGAGTGGTATTTCGGAGACGGAAAAATAAAATAAATGTGAAGGCCTACAATATCGAAAGCGCAAACATTGATCAACAATAACATTACATGGACCATTGTTTGTTGTGATGTTCTTTGTCTCTTATGTTGACACTCAACTCCGATAGATGGGACTACTGCTGTGTACCGATTATAACAGCCTGCCTGAATACTGGCGGGAAATAGCTGGGGAGTTAGATAACTTTGTTCTTTAGCATGCCATTCCTCAGGTTCACATATTTCCTGATACTACTGGTACGTAACACACTGGTTCATCATAGTATTCCAGCTATTCAGTCCCTACTCTGATGCTGTTTTGAATAAGCACTGTGCAAACTTGAGACAGAAGCTCTCTTAGTATTAGTAAGTAGTATGAAGTGGACTAGAATTACAATTTATAGCAGCACAATTCACTAAATAACTCAAAATTCAACCCTGATAAGAGCCGTTTCTGAAGAAAAACTTCTTTCACTTCACTTTTATTAAATCTACATTAATTTTATTCCAAATTAGCAGCGAAGATGGGGTTTCTCCTCTGGCTTGGAGGAAAAATTTGCCTCCAAGTCAGATAGTTTTTTCCTCCGCCAATGTAGTGAATTGAGATTTTCCGACTCATCGGATATTCCTAGGAAACATAAGTAAACGGGTATAGTTTTTGTCCTGGGAATCTCCACTATTTGACTCCCCCTCACCCCCACCGATAAAAATAAGACGAAGAGTGATCACGGGTGTCTGCGGCCTGATTATTCCAGCTCTGGAACTTTGGACTGTTAGATCGGCAGCGTATTACTGTTCGTTAAAATTGAGAAAATGTGTGTTTTTTTTGTTTGATCGAGTACTTTATATGAGAGCATTGCTTTTAATCGCGCCATTCCTACTGACGTCATTGTAATGACCTATGTTTATTTCAGTTGGGTAAACCACTAAGACAGTCCTGGTGAGGATTTAAAAAGGCAGGTGGAGAGTGAGTGTCTGCCATTATAATGAAAACTCCCCAACCTGATTGTGACTGATTGTAGGCAAGCGGGCCTACCATTACAATGAAAATTCCCTAACCCAGTCTTCAAATGAGAAAGGACGTTTGGTGGCTTTCCCGTCGCGTTTCTAGGGTAACGTTAAGAGCTATGCAATTTAATACAATCTTGATCACAACGTGTACACTAACTAACCTAGAATTCTGTATACAATGTCGAATTCCGTAGCGAAGCACGGGTACATCAGCTAGTAGAATAATATTCTAGAATGCTAGGGCAAAAGGCTATAAGTAAAAAAGGAGAGCTATTATTAATTCTTTACTTATTTGTAAAATTGTTTTTCATAAATACAGCTTTTGATATCCTTCTACGTAATCTAGACGAAAAAATATAATAGCTTATTTAGATACTGGCAAAAGGGGAAGGAGATACAAATAATCCTAACTCCTATAGAGGAATCGTATTAGAATATGCATTGTAGAGGGTATTACAAAGACACTCAAAATGCAAATAGACGAAAATTTTCCGCAATACCAGTTAGGCAACTGAAAAGGTAGATCTACACCACAGACAACCAAATGTCTACTAGAAGATATCAAAGAAGCAATAAGACATCGGAAGGGAAAACTTTATGCAGTATCCATAGACTATACAAAGGCCTTTGACTTGATAAATAGATCAACACTGACGACGATCACATTACGAAATCCTGTCAAGGGTCATTGATGATCGCATATTTGTATCGAAACTAATGGTGTGTTGCAAAGAAGTCACATATTGTTTAATCATCATCATTATTGGTTTGCCCTTCCAGCGAGCCGGGTAGGGCGTTTGAAAAGTTGCCTATTCAAAAAGATTTTATTGTCGATGGCAGATTCCCAGTTCCATTCTCTTCTCTTCACGTTTTCCCTTAGTTGGTCCATCCATCTTCTTCTTGGTCTTGTACCTGAACCACATGGTAACTTTGTGCTATTCATTCGTTTAACATGCCCAAGTCTGGATGACCTAAGTCTTTCTTCCATCTGTTCATTCAGACCTAGGTTTATCTCATAATTTTTCACGTGATCAAGTCGTGTTTTTTGGAGGGCAGTTCTAAGAAATTTCATTTCACAGGCTTGAATCCTACTACAATCCTTTTATGTTAGTGTGCAAATTTCCAGAGAATGTAAGGATCGGAATGAAATATGACTGTACAGGATCATTTTTGTTCTTTGCTTTTTTTTTTTTTTTTTGCTAGTTGCTTTACGTAGCACCGACACAGATAAGTCTTATGGCGACGACTGGACAGGAAAGGCCTAGGAATGGGAAGTAAGCGGCCGTGGCCTTAATTAAGGTACAGCCCCAGCATTTGCCTGGTGTGAAAATGGGAAACCACGGAAAACCATCTTCAGGGCTGCCGACAGTGTGTTTCGAAGCCACTATCTCCCGGATGTGAGCTCACAGCTGCGCGCTCCTAACCGCACGGCCAACTTACCCGGTTTTTATGTTCTTTGTGGGACCTTCTCATCCCATAGTAGGTGTCTAACGATACATGACGTAATTCATACCATTCGTACTGAAAATGTAAAGGTCTCATAAATTGTACCCTCATTTAAATTCTACCACTCGAATATATGGTGACCTAACAGCAACATGGCAATGGTCGGCTCCACATCCACCACACGCAGACTGGGATGCGAAACGGTAAGAGGGGAGAACATTGATGTGGATAGGTTAGGATGTCGTCTGAACAAGGCAAGTAATCGCGATAGGTTAGAATATTGGCCTGCATAAGACCACTGACATGCATAAGTTAGGATGTGGTATACAGAAGACCAGTTATATGGGGGCAATTAAAGCGAGTAATCCCCCACATTAGGGCAACAGAACCTCTAGCATCCCACAGAGTCTGGATGGAATGTGACAAAAATTACAAAGTGATAAAAAGCAAAATTTCCGACGAACGCTATGGCCAATTCAAACTGTGGCTGCCCTGATGCGAGCGATTGTGTCCATCACAGCTGACCCAAGCCGGTCATTAGAAACGCAGAAAATGATCGCACGCAGGCTCCGTTTTATTCTTCTATGCGGAGGGTAAGAATAAGAGAGACTAAACTTTTTGGACACAAGTTCCAGACGTAGAAGAAGAAAATTACAAATGGATATGGGTCAGGAAATGCATAATCTCCTTGTTAGAACTCATTTTATACAATTCTATGAGTAGATTAATGATGGGAAATACATGGAATTGTTTGCAAAATGCGCTCCTTTAGCACTGATACAATGCAACGGGGGTAAGAAAGAGCTGCGGAATGCACTATGTAGAGTTCAGTTCTAACATGTCCTTCTGGGTGTGAGGAATGTGTAACAATAAGTAAGAATACTAGTAGTTACCGGTTTACAACAGCTAGTTAATTATACAGGTGAGATGTTCTCTCACTTATACACACTTTTAGGCACCTTAGAGCCCTAAAAACTTATATTGAAAGTTCCCAAAACGTACCGAGGGCCTGAGCGAAGCTGGGGGTCAGACGCAGAACAGCGTAAGTTCGCAAGCCTAAGCACTATATCATCGAGTGGGAAATTTCTTTGCGGAGCGATGGCTAATAGTTTTCATCAACTCCGAACTTTCCTGACAGTTCAAATGAATTTTTACCATCAAACCCCCGAGAAAGTGTGAGAGAAATTTTCAAAATATTAAGGCTATAAGGATACACAAAATTGATCAGTAAAGGATTCACCATTGAAATGATCCTGTTGGTAGGCTTCGCGACCAGCGGGGGTTGAGGGTGGGGCTTTAAACACAGTAAAAGAACCTGGATTAATTGGGGTGAAGGCGTGATCAGCGTAGCCTCTTAGCTGGTGACTTTCCACCCGAACGACCGAGGATCGATTCCCACTTTTAAATTTTCATCTGAAAAATCATGTCGTGTCGGGAAGAATAATCTGGTCTTAAAACCTTCGAGACAAATTAAAAATGAGCCAGGTGGCTGCTGAGATTCTAGAAATACCTGGGGTAAGCTGAAGGAAAGGGTCTTTCCTGTCTGGATCAATACTTTTCTGGATTAATTATTAAATTAGTTTCCATGTTGCGCTATTGCAAGGAAGCATTGCCACCGGGGTTGTCTCCCAGTTGGCATGTATTTCATGATTTGATGTATTTTTGTGGAGCCGAGAGGTGAAAGAAGGTGCGGGGCAATCAGAAGATTAACTTAAAACTGTAAAATTAGAGTTGTATTGCTTTCTTTGCTGTCTTTTTGGTTTCTTTTCAGATGTTAAATTTTAACAACCAATTCGCTAAGCGAAAACAACGTTTCAGGTACAATAATGAGATATAGAAATAAGATAATAAATGACAAGAGCACTTTTGCTCCAGGGTAAGTGACTAGTCTCCAAACATAACACCATTCAACATTTACATTAACATAAGGAGATCTATGCTCTATACAATTTACACTTAAGAACCTTTTTCCAGAAACGTCCGGGCTCATCAATGGCACAACCTACATTTTACAATTCAAACAGTATTCACTGTCTTAGATGAGCAACAGTCTAACATTTTTGCATAAAAGGAATGAAAAAGGTTTAACAGGGGTATCGAGTACCCATCCTACCAGGCCTTAGTAAAAACAACAGGTTAACGTTACAGGCCCAAAAATCAAAATTGTGAGGAGGCGGACACTTATGATCCTTGAAATTTCAAATGAAAAGCATAAAACCGTATTTGGGCTTGTGGCTCGAAGTTACAGAGGCTAAACTTATACTACTGAGGTGACTAGACGGAGAGAATATTTAAGTTACAAATATTACAAACAGAAAAAAAGTTACAAAATCATAGTCACTTCGAAATTAAGTTGATAAGGAACACGAGAGGGTAGCACATTGTCTATTCACTCATTACGGTTAAGTTCCTTTGGCTTGTTTGAAATTTACATTAGAAGCTTGAAATTTACATTTTAGAAAATTAAAGTTACATTATTAAAGATTGGAAACCTTCCTCTCGAGTTAGCTGTCAAAGACTATCACTTAGTTAAACCAGGACTGCCTTTACCTTGAGCTGATGGACTTCTCGTTGATGGACGAGGCACTCCCGCCTCCCTTCACAAACACACACACTAGACTGGAGCGATGAATAAAACAACCTGGTCCCAAAATGTGCCAGCTTTTATACCCGAGAGGAAAGTTCCAGAAAACTCTGGGCTAAGGCCCGACACACCCCCAATTTTGACTGGGTAATTAAATAAATACTAGACACAGTTTGATTGGCTAAAAAGTAAATATACAACATTTCCTATTCGCCAACATCTTAAGTTGGCGGGAAGAGATAGCAGTGTTGTAAACTTGAACACACCAAAAACAAAGAATAATCAATTCGGTTTAGAAAACCTAGGAATACAAAATTACTTTATAATTTTAGTAGTCAATCTTCACACCAGAGGGCATAACATAAATTTATAGTAGAGAGATCTGTAGAGAAATGTCCAAACTTCTCATATTAGTTGCGAGTTTAAATGGTAGATTATTTATTTAAATGAACGGGGCGGGTGTTCCTTCCGGTACATTAATAATAACATAGGTTCATAGAAACTGGGTGCTTAGGATCAAAATACCGCTATTGACTCTTCAAGTAATACAAATATTAACTAAATCTATAAGAAATAATTTGCTGTGATGCTACATGGCCTCTCGGCTGTTGTTAAACCGAGATCGTCCTCTCAGAGTCACATAGTTCACGTAGGCTGAGTGGACCTCTAACCCGCTCTCAGATGCAGATGATTGAACTCGAGACCCCCCAGGCATGCGAAGCTGGCATCTTACAGAATGTATTTTAGCTCTGTAATTTGAGGAAAGCTATGGGCATTAGGTATAACGATCTGGATTTTACGTCTTTGTGTAGGCATGGATGGGCTTCGGAATGAGGAACGCTTTTCAAACGTTATCATGTTTTTGTTGTTAGTGATGGTGGCGGTGATCATTGTTTTAAGAAGAAGAATACACAACCTTCCTCTGTTAACATTAACCACAGGGAAGAAATGGAAGTTGTCCGACAATTCGAAAATATGACGGCCTGGAAATTTGTTGGGGGGAGAAGGAGAAAGGAAGGAAGCGGCAGCAGCCTATTCTAGGAACTGTCCCGACATTCGTCTTAGTGCAGGAGAATGGGAAACCATTCTCAGGACAGCCGGCGGTGTGCACCAGCCTCTCCGTGCTACTACCAGCAATCACAGAGCCATACACACTACGCGACGTGATCCGCTCACGTGTCTGCTGCAGTGATTTTTGCTCCAACCCTGGTATATGAAAATGTCTTTAAAAACCGCTAGTTCCCATTAAACCAGAATCACCCTCCCAAAGCAGTTAGCAGATCTGAGCTAGCCACTTCGTGTGGGTATTCCAGTGCAATGGGGCAAGTTTCTCACTGGTCGAACAAGCACGCATCTGTAATTCTGAGAGACGAATTGAGAAAGTGTAGTTCTTACTTGCTTATAAACTGGAAAATGAGTATATTAGAACTTTCCTACCAGTAAAACGTACGGAAACGTCACGTCAAGAAGGCTATGAATGATTCAGGGATTTGTTTTATGGACTTAAAACAAAGTTCTTTTTCGGTCACTACGAAAAATCATACGCTAAAACTTAAATCCTATCCAGTATAAAAACTCGGTCTTGGGCCACACATAAAATGCCTTGGTGGCCCCTGTACAGTTTGTTAACTGCTGTAGTAGATCCAAGATGTTTTAACTTCGTGATTTGTCGCAAGTTCTCGCTATAAAATTGGATTGCTCCGATTTCTTGTGGCTCAAATATATCAAGTTGTCCTTTTGTCATATCGCAGCGCATATTGTACTATTCACTGTTGCTGATGACGATGTTGTTACTTTGTTTCAGGCCCGTGATGCAGCTAATGGTTCCCCAGAACCCTCCAGTAGCGACCCCTGTATACTACCAGCAGCCTGTGATGGGTGCTGCGTGGTCTCCTTATGTTCCTCTTATGGAGACCTACAACGAGACGCCGTGTTATCCTCCAGATTATAGCAACTCTGGCTATTATACCCCATCGTATGGGAATCCCGTGTATCAGAACAATCCTATGGAGTTCATGCCACCAAATCCCGCCGGCGATCCAACTGGTCACGTTCAAAACAACGTTGTGGGTGAGGGCGCAGTGCCTCCACAAAGTGAAGTTCAGCAGTCTGGAGAAGCTCAAATCCGACCCCCAGTTTGCTCACAATGTGCAGGGTGTGGTACGTGCGGTAACTGCACCTGCCCCCACCGTCCAAGGACATATTTTCCATTGCCAAACCATGGAACTGATCTCCAGCCTTTCACAAGCAGCACAGTTGCTGAAGACAGACCAGGACCAATCAACTTTGGAGTTGAGAAATCTGTGAAGGACGATGGAAGTGACCTTCCCAAAGGTGAGTGTTGCTGGTACTCACAGACGACATTTAAATTATATGTACAAAAATGCGAAAGTTTGATGTTTGCAGGGGATATATATATATATCAAATAATATGTTCTTTCCAATTTTCATTAAACAAAAATAATTTGATCTTAAGTTAAAAATACCGAAATTGATCTCACATCTATTCTAAATCAGCGAATGAAGTGATTTACGACATACAAAGTATTGCACTGACACAGTTACCTGCTCCTCCTATAGTGGTTTTTGTTAGTACGAACTTTCATTTTTTACGTATAAGAAAAATTAAATTTACCCCTTCGATCTTAGGATATCACGGAAACACCTCGAGAATGTGCTCATAATGTTGTTCTCCTTTGGAGTTTTCTTTTACTTAACACACTACGACGCGCATAGCAGCCTGCATCGTATCAGCGCTACCAAGCAGAATGTACATTAACAATTGTAAGACCCATCGCCCTATCGCTCCGAAATATTCCTCATTTTCACTCCCTAGTAATTCAGTTTATCTAGGAAGATCTATTATCTGTTGCTTATTACTTCTGACGTATGCCACATTTCACTCTCATCGGTTAGATGGTTCCTGAGCTGTTCAAATGCGGATTTCTCAGAGAACAACACTAGACAGCTTGATTCATTGTGCGATCTTGTGACATTTGATAGATGGTTTTCTATGGGTCGTGTTTGAATTACTGTGTAAATATGGACTATATTTTCAGTGTGTAAGAGGCTCTTCTTTTATGATTTTAGTGTTAGTAATTAAAACACAAAATCGTGTGTAACGAGATATGTTTTCATATTTCAGACATCGCCACCTTGCGCTTCTTCTTCAATCTAGGCGTAGATGCTCATCGTTCTGCTAGTCAAGGTGTCCCGAATGTACGTAGCAATCTGCTTTATTTGTTCTTTTTTTTTTTTTTTTTTGCAAAGTTTGCAATGTTAGGAGAATATGAATCATAATGTCAACACTACTTTCTATAGGGTGATGCAAGGCCAGTGCCAGTGCAGGAAGAGTCCAGTTCTGCGGAGCAAGAGATTGGTGACGAGATCTCTTCCTTGGTGGGCCGCCTACATAGGGTTGTGTTTCGCCAGAGCCCTGAGCCACAGGGTGAGTGATCCCTGACATCATTGTAACTCTTATGTTTAAAAGAAAAAGATGTTTATAGTGAATATACATGATTCGGATATCTTATTAGATTATATAAAAGTCAAGAAAGGATAATAATCATAAGCAAGTTGTGAACAGTTCTCTCTCACTACTTCATGCAGTAGGCGGACTTTATGGAGTACATAATATAATTCGAATAACAATTGGACGGCAGAAAGAAAACAAGCCTTAAAGATGGCATTGCCATTGCCTCGTTGCAGCAAAAGGAACCAATCCTAAATTCATTCATAATTTTCTCGATATGGAATGCAGTATTTCCATTTCAGGTGAAATGAATCAGGTAGTCAGTGACTTCATCTTATAGAAAATGCACACTTTAAATTCAGCCACTAACTAGTGGTTTCTTTATATAAAACAATTTCAGTACGAAAAAAAAGTTTTGGTTTCACTTTGACTTCAGTTTTCTCAGAATGTATTTCCTGACAGGACTATATGTATGTTATTTCTGTCTGCCGTTGGCTTATATGTGAGTGTCTGATTTCTTTGTTACTCGTTATTTTTCCTTAATTAAAGAATCATAAATGAAAGAAAGCAACTAGGGAAGTTTGGTTTCGCTGGATTTGTATATTCGTCGCAGTTATTCACAGAAATATAGAAATAAATAAGAACATATGTAATTTTTATTAATTGTTGAGTCAAATAGGAACCGCATGCACAGAAATATAACCTGTTTCTCGTAGGCTAAGTGATACATTGCATATTCCGGTAGTTAAGTGTCACAACAACGCGTTGATGTATCCTCTCTCCGTGGGGGCCACGTCCTCCTAGCTATCGTTCGCAGAGGCTAACAAATATATAATAATATCATAACTTCGAAACGAATGTTTCCAAGAAATCAGCGATCTTGCCAACCCTCATGTGGGTTGCCATTATAATTTTCTCTGAACGGTGACTCTACAACCTTCATGTACAAAGTTATGTGGGGTCTGAAAGGGGAGAATTTCTTAACTTGTTTCATATATGACCCGTGAATGTAAATTGTGACCATAGCTGTGAATGGTACTTACAATTGGTGTACAGATAAGTTAAATGCTGGGCGAAATTTTGAAAATAACTACATATTTAATTTACAGCATGTGGCTATGGTGTTTCTGGCGTCTTAACTTTCATTATGGTTAACACCCTGCTGTCATTTCTTGATGGCTACAGTACTTTTGCATCTACCTCTTGGCACAGGCCAGAGTAAGGTGTAGCTTCCACCGAAGTCCCAGTCAACACCCATGGCTGTGACAATATGGAAGCTGCTGGGGTATGGGTAGTGCTGAGTAATGACATTCAGAGCACGACTAGTGCATCTGAGTGTTATGAAAGGTTCTACTCATAGGGTCATTCGTGCTGCAATAGTACTTTCTGACCGAGTGAAGAAAGCAATGGCAAACTACCTTACTCCTTATCTTGCCTAGTACGCCTCATTTTGGTGCTGCAATTGGTTTTTGGGGTTTCCTTATAACCGCATAACCTTTGGTGGTGCTATTTGAGGATCCAAGCAGCCTCTGGGCTGATGACGTAACAGACAATTTATTTAGAGCCAAACGATTCAGCCTCTTTGAAAGATGAACTGAATTTGTTGAGAGTAGGATGGGGAAAACAATCATCAACATCGTCGTCTGTTGTAATCGCATCCCCCCTTAAAAATCTTTATGACAGTATTTCTACAGCGGAACATGCTTGCTGTAGTAATTTGTGTACAGTCAAAAGTGGTCCACCATTAGCTTTTCGTGCTCATTATTGCTTGGCGTTGTAGGTTCCTTACAAATGTTAACGACAACGATTTGATAAGTTAGTGTAACTCGCTGAAATCCGGATTGATGCAGGCCATGGCTGGACTGATGCCAATAGCTTAACAACACTCATTCTCTTGCTCTCAGCACTTCATTCCGCTCTGATCCAACAAAGCTGGGGACCATGAGTAAATGAACTGTGCGAAATTTAGTGAGTTGTTCGAACAACGCACAATTTCCAATATTCTGAAATTTGTCATTGTAATGAATAAAGTAGAGTCTCCATAGCTCAGGCGACAGCGCGCTGGCCTCTCACCGCTGGGTTCCGTGGTTCAAATCCCGGTCTCTCTATGTGAGATTTGTGCTGGACAAAGCGGAGGCGGGACAGGTTTTTCTCCGGGGACTCCGGTTTTCCCTGTCATAATTCATTCCAGCAACACTCTCCAATATAATTTCATTTCATCTGTCATTCATTAATCACTGCCCCAGAGGAGTGAGACAGGCTTCGGCAGCCGGCACAAATCCTATCCTCGCCGCTAGATGGGGGCTTCATTCATTCCATTCCTGACCCGGTCGAATGACTGGAAACAGGCTGTGGATTTTCAATGAATACAGTCGGTGACACTCTAGCTTGAAACCTGAGAATACCGAATGGCTTGGTAGGGAAGATATTGAATTAGGAGTGGATTTGAGATCCTGGAAGTTGTGAAGCAAGTCAACGCTCAGTTTCCAAGGTATGCAATGATGCAAAAAGATAAGCGTAAAGTTTCATATTCACCACTATACCATTACCACATGTCGAAAGCATCGTGGTCCGTAACAATAAAAATTACAGTTTAGGGAGGTAGAAAATCCTACACGTCAAGCCATAAGAGATGGATACGTGCGGTGAAGAGAGTTATTCAGAAAGCCTGAAACATGAATGAATTCTGAATTATGTAATGGAGAAGTTCATCAATTCTGATGGCAGTGGAGGATTATGGGACTGAGGGGTGGGGTACGTCGGCTCTCTCTGTAGGTTCATCATCATCAAACCATCTTCATTTGCCCAGGTATAGTGTACGATCCTCTCGTTATTTCCTTGTATCACTCTTCTTCCACTAACTTGTCTCATTCATGTCCTCTTTGCAGTACATCCGTTTTCTCTACATCAATCCACTTTCCTCTCGGCCTTCCCACAGGTCGACTTCCTCGACTTCGCTGGGATCCTCTTAATGTGTCCAAAACTACTTCTGTCTCGATTCCTGTATCTTGCTGAGCAGAGAATCTCTTAATCCCACTTTTCCTTTAGTCTTCTCAGTCTCGATCTTGTCCTTACTGGGTGGTGCGTGAGTTCAGAATTATCTCTATTGGTCATTGTGGTGGTTTCAAGGCTGTGTGGTATAATGAGACTTGTACAGTGTCCTAGGTACTTGTTTGTCCCACAACAGCGACCTTACTTGATGATAGAATTGCGTCGCCTTGTTGATTTGGTTGTTCACTTCATGTTTTGCCAAGTTGTCCTTTGAGACAACTGGGGATACTTTCCAAGTTTGTTTCATTGAGCGTGACAGCTGCCATCACCGCTGTCTTTGTCTTGCTCATGTTTAGGCCGTAGCTCTTAAACTCATCACTCCAGCTTTTCAGTCTCACTTCCAATTTCTCTTTTGCTTCACTCCAGATGCTAATGTCATCTACGAATATGAAGGCTTGTATATCCTTTTCTTTTAGGTGGCTTCATTATGAGAAGACGGGGCAACAAACTGCCTCGCTGTAGTTTCAAACCAGCGCCTCGTTGAAACAGCTTCTGTTTCCACCGTACATCATCTTCGTTTTGTCTAGGAGACTGTCACTCCTGTACATTTTCAGTTCTTTCATCTATTGCCAACTTCCTTTTCTCAGTACACTATCATAGGCTTTCTCGAGGTCAAATAATACTGCTCGGCTCTTAATTATTTGTCCATCAGTATTCTAACTGAAAAGATGAGATCTGCAGTTGCCATCTCTGGTATAAAACCGTACTGTTGTTCCTCATGGCATTATTCGAAAATATATCTGATTTTGTTCTCTGTGATTTTTACGATTATTTTCAGACCACGAGTCCGCAACATAATACCACGATAGCTGTTGCATTTAGGTGTGCTTCTTCTCTTGAAAAGAGGTACAATTATGTTCTTCCAATCTCCTGGAATGATTTTTCCCGCCGTATCGTGTTGGCCAGTCTGTACAACCACTGGTTTATCGTAATTCTTGCAGTTCGCAGGATTTCTGGCGCTCAGTTTCTCTACATCTACTGCTTTTCTTTCCTCACGCTTTGAGTTGCTTCTCAATCTCCAGGCATTTGATTGCTGGTTCACAGTCTCGACATGGCTCTTTTTTGTCCGGGGTTAACCCTCTTATGCGTGGTGTCCTCATTTACTGCGTTATTCATTATTTTATGCTCAAGAATACATTTTCCTATTCAACTTCACAGTCAACTTAACACGTTTTCTTTTTTTACATAACAGACGGAAGAAACAGCCGTCATTCCCGACGTCGACTTTGAAGCTTACCAACCTCCGTTTAATTTTGGTGGGCTCTCCCCCATTCATTTACCACTGGCTTCAGAGATACCTTCTTCCACCCCGCCAATATCCACGCCTACCAACTTCTGTTTATTTTGTGTGGGGCCCTCCCCATCCAGTAACTACAAGCTTCAGGAATACCTTTGGCGTTAACGTAAAATACATTATAGACTTACGGTCCAGCAAGTATAGGTCTACTTGGTTTTGCAGTTACTGTCGATATTTGATGTAAAAAGTTTAGAACAGTATTCATTAAACATTACTTACACATTCCAGTACGGTGCGCTACATCACATACGGCCGTTAAGGTATTATCTCAACTTTGTACTTTGAAGCTTGAAATTTTCGTTACCAAAATACAAATAAAAATATATTCATGCATGAGAGGATTAATCACCGTTAAGTAGCTTTTCGAAGTCAGTCTTGAGTTCTTCCCTAATCTTACGCGAAAGTTCAATCGTCCTGTCCTTTTGCCTTTATGGCCTCTTTATCACTTCTCTTGTTCTTGCAGCCTGTCTGGAAACTTATTCCATTTCTTCTTTTACAACGTTCTCAGCAACGAGTTCTTGGCCCTATATATTTCTCGGAATCTCAGAATTTCTTGGTCATTGCGTTCTTGCACCTGTTTATGTTTTGCTTTGTCTAGTCTCTGAAGTTGTAATTCCAGATATGTTTTAGCTTGCTCTATAATTGTTTCTTAGAAAGTCTCCCAGTCTTCTTTACGTTAGTAACTGCACCCTTCAGCAGGGTTTGTCAGATTCTTGTCTTGTATTCTGCCTTTACTTGAACTTCTTCCACTTTCAGCGCCTTGACCATAGGTGTTTACTTGATATTTTTCCAAGTTTCAATAGTTATGTGTTTGAAGTTCACAACTAGCAGTCTATGGTCAGTCTCCATACTGTCATTTCGGATGACCCTGACATCGTTTCTCCCTGTGGGTCGGGGTGGGGTAGAGTAACACCCACGGTATCCCTGCCTGTCGTTAGAGGTGACTAAAGGGGCCACAGGACTCTTCATTTTGGAGTGTGGTTTGTCGACCACGGGGTGCTTAACTGAGTCCTGGCTTTGCTTCCATTTACTTTTACCGGGCTCCTCACTTTCATCTATCCTATCCGACGTTGGAAAACAACAAGAACTGACCAAGGGACCAAGGTTTCTCAAATATACTAAATACGGACTTCATCGTTCGTTATCACCATCATGGACAAGTTGACGGAACGGTAACATAAGTATGGTTAAAGTGATTTGTGTGTCACTGTTCTATGTAATGTTATTGGTTTTATCGTACGGTATTGTAAGCCGCCGTTTCGTATTTAGATAGAGTGAAAAAACTTCTATGTAAGTTACGCTGACAAAAACCCAAAGGGAAGGAGGAAAGGAAATCAAAGGGCGTGTGATTACAAAATCGAGTCAAATTTACAAAGTACGAGCGTATGACGTTTAATCCCTTCTTGCCTGGATGTTGGGAAGGGTGTTGTATCCTCTCCTGAGGCAAACTTGCCGACAACTAGTCCTCGATATCGTGAATACTAACACTGGGACGGAGTTGACAGATCTGGAGATCTCAAGATCACGCATACGAGATGGCTCCGCACAACATGAGTAACGCCGCTGGGCCTCTCCAAAACATTGTCCCCAGGACAGACGATGGTCATCCGGGGTTGTGCAGAATGACGATTCATCGCTGAACACAAAGCGACACCATTTATTAGCAGTCAATGCTTCCCAGGGATCGAACATTTCGAAAATGAAGGTATCGGCCAAAGAAATACAAAGGCCACGAAGAGTGTATAAATGAAAGACTCTCTAGGCCTCGAATACCGCCGAGGTCGATGAAAATAAGAACTGACTAAGGGAGGTCGGATATAATAGAGTCTGACAAAAATAAATGGAAGCAATGCCAGGACTCAGCTGCGGGCCCCGTTGTCGCCACCCACGCTCCCAAATTCAGAGCTACTTTTAGTGTTATTCTGCCACCCCCACTCATTTTAGAGACCGTGGCTCTGCTTATGAATACATGCACTATATTACCTCTTGCTGGAACTACCGTCCTGTGGTTCAGTCTATCCACAGGGACGCTGTGCGGCCAGTCCATGAACTACGTGTTACAGTAATGAAAATGAATAAAATTGAAATGTGTTTACAAATTAGCATTTAAATTTTGCAGCCAGTTAACAACAGAAAGGGTGAGATCATAATGCCATTCGGGCTTCCAAAAGAGGAACACTAAGGGAAGTTGTTGGATAATATCATCAATAATGTGCTCTTTCCCATCACAGTCATAGGCAATAGAAGCTCTCCATTCCCATGTATTTAGATCGGCTCTGTTATAATTCTGTTGATATGGCACCACTGATTTATAACCCCCATGGCACTACAGCCCATGAAGGGCCTTGGCCTACCAAGCGACCGCTGCTCACTCCGAAGGCCTGCAGATTACAAGGTGTCGTGTGGTCAGCACGACGAATCCTCTCGGCCGTTATTCTTGGCTTTCTAGACCGGGGCTGCCATCTCAACGTCAGATAGCTCCTCAATTCTAATCACCAGCCCTCAGGTCCAGGTAAAAATCCCTGACCTGGCCGGGAATCGAACCCGGGGCCTCCGGGTAAGAGGTAGGCACGCTACCCCTACACCACGGGGCCGGCACGCTGTTTTATAGGGAGATCATTGTACTTCAGCTTCCTCGGCGGATCTAAAGCATCCGCGAGGGTTTCTGAAATCTTTGAACACTTTTCCTTCCAAAGCAATCCGCCATGAAGCTTCGAGATCTAAGCCACTGCTATAGTGGGTTAGAAGAAGAAGAAGTGCTTACTTCCTCCTTCGGTTTCGTGGTATGAACACATAGTGCGTGTGCACCCTCCAGACACAGAGGGCCCAACTAATACCGTACTTTGGGGAATCTATTTTCAGTGATTGTCGTCGAACCAAATGTTTCACAATAGAACTAGAAAAATTGTTGGATAGCAGTTTATTTCAAGTCCTGTGGCACCTTTTCTCTATCATTAGTAATAATTTTGGGCTGTAGATACTACAGTACAACGAGGCTGAAGTTTCAGTTGTTCCCTGGTATTTAAATGAATTTGAGGCTGGTTAAAAACAAAATACAAATAAGGAACGAATAATTTCCCATATTGAACTCCCAGTACCATTGTTTTCAGGTCTCGTTATGATGTAAGCACGACCGAGGTGTCGACTATCTATACTCGAATTGGGTTCAATCTGGATAATAGAACGTTACTGCAACTAAAAGTTTTCTTTTATAAATAAAGATATTTTAGCGTATTTCCCGAATTATTAAAACTTTTCAGAAGTATAAAATAGGTATATGTACTGTACATCTGTCTGGCCTCTGCGTATATGTATTCATCCTCAGTATAATAAGAGAATAGCTTACGTGCGGTTCATCCAACTTGTACATGAGGTCTACACGCTGGTAATAGCCGAAAAACGATTTTTGAGAACTTCCATTTTTAGAACTTCACTGTACGTTGAATAATGACTGTCATGTTCGATGCAAACATTACTTACACTGCAAAGAAGACTTTGTTGTCCATTGAAAAGTATGTGTGGATGAAGTTTGATATTCTAGATTGACACTAGTGGGTTCAGCAGGTGAAAAAATGGGGAATTAATCTCAAATTATCTGCATTTCTTCAATTACCTCTGGACTGAAATTTGCACCTTAAAGTCTGAATAAGCTTTCAGAATCTACATATCACCAATTTTCGTTAAAATACTTGTAAATCACATCTGCAGGTACAGTAATATCTGCTGCTGGTCTTTTGTACTTGTGTTTCAGTCGGACCTTTCGGTTCAATATTGGATCTCGAAAACGTTACTTACAGTTTCGATCCCATCATGTGATTCCTTAGCTCTTTTCCAAATGAACATGTTTAATTATAGCTATTTATCATAATATATTATTATACTGTATTGTTTTATTAAAGAGTTTCATCTTCTAACCTTTCTCCGAGGACATAGAAAGATCTCATTTTGTCTTGAATAGCCGTAGGATCTTGAATTTCGAAACGCCTAACTCCGTAAAGTACCGTAAACACGCTTCCTGTAGTGATTTAATTCAAGGTCAAGTTTTCTGAGGATAAGAATTCTGGCAGAAAAACCCATCATATCAAGAAAGCATATATTCGAACAAAATGCAGTGAAATGCCATGGGCCTATACAACCTTTTATTTTTAATACAGTTCAATGTTGCAGGTGTGAAGGATCTCTTCCTCTTTTATTACCAAAACTACTGTAATCTATTAGTGATGAATTCCAGCTTGATTTGTTCGAAGTTAAAATAGAGACTTATACAGGTCTGAAGCCAGAATATACGCTTGAGATCATATGTCTTCTTATCCTAACATCGCCCATTTGGCATTATACTATACATCGCGATTCTTCTCGTGGCATGTCAAACGTTCGTACGAGTTCTCAACTCATAATGTACTGTTACTTTTGAATTAATTTTCTTGACTGTTGTTGGTTATTTCTCTTAGAGATCATTTATCTCAGGGATTACAAAATCTGTTCTTGTAACTTGTATGTAGTTTGCACCTTAATCCTCTTCTCCAGTCATTAAATAAGTACACGGAGCGAGTTGACTACACGGTTCGCGCCGTGCAGCTGTTGGGTTCGAACAACATTATCAGATCTTCTGAAGATGGTTTCTATAACAACAGGCAAATTATTGGGCTCTGTTGCTTCCTTCCTTGACCTACCCCTTTCCCATCCCTTCGTAAAAAACTAAATCTGAGCTGGAAGTCAACAAACAGATAATATCTTCTGATGCTGCGCAGTGTTGCAAAATATCAACTGCAGTGAACATCCTAAGAAGGGCAGCGAAATGTGGAAGTCAAAGAAGGATTCTGCACATCTACCTGCAAAGGGCGTTGGAGTGCACTTAACGGAGGATGATGACCTGCCGACGACGGACAGTGGAGTGGATATGACATTCGAGATTAATTATGGTCACCAATGTACCCAGGTTCTCCACACGGCCAGAACTCCACCGACAATAAAAGAAATACCCACGTCGGACGATTCGGACACGCAGCCTCAACGGGAAGAGCGTAAGGAACTCCATTCGGAATTCTTCCCTCCTCTGCCTACACCAGGAACTGTTTCTGCACGTCGAGGTGGACGAGGCCTGCATGATAATGGTAAATAAATCAACCAATTTCTATGCCACTTGCCCAAGGTAAAATTTTTGATTATACGGAACTCATACCATAATTAACTGCATAATATGTGCGAATTCTTCCTGTGTTATTCTCTATTGAAATTAGGCTTTGTCCTGGACGCTCAGCTCGCCAGAGCCATAGTTATATTTTACGCTGTTTTACACTTCATCCAGTCAATATGATGGATGCAATATATTATGATGGCTTTATTACGGAGGTAACACAATCAGTATAATCAATCCATCTGGTTTACGTATTTAATGGTAAAGAAATAATAATCAATACGCTATTTCTGACTGTATATTATACAAGGGCAGATCAGAAAATAAGTTGCACTTCCCAGTTATGGCCATTTATTACACCACCTATACAACAGCAACACGACTATAACGACATACACTGTAATGCCACTTTTCCACATAGTTTCCAAGAGACCCAAACACTTCTGCGAACGCACAACCAACTTGTCGATGCCGTATGCATAGAAATTTCCTCCAGCGTTCTGTAATCACTCGGAGACAGCGGCCTTCACCTCCTCATCGGTCTGGAAACGTCGACCAGCTCCGTTCTGAGCTTACCGAACAGATGAAAGTCACATGGCGCTAGGTCGGGACTGTAGGGTGGATGTTGCCAGACCTCCCACATGAAACGCTGCAGCAGTTCTCTCGTTTGGCGGGCCTTGTGAGGTGTTGCGTTATCGTGCAACAAAATCACACCGGCGCTCATTTTCTCCCGGCGCTTCTCTTTAATCGCTTTACGCAACCGGTGCAACGTTTGACAATACGACGCCGCGTTGATCGGCATGAATTCCACGTGCAGCAAACCCTCCATATCAAAGAACACTGTCGTCATAACCTTAACGGCTGAAGGTTGAACCTTGGCCTTCTTTCATTGTGGTGATGAGGGGTGCACCCATTCTATTGATGTTCGCTTCGTTCCGGGGGTGAAGTGGTGGACACACGTTTCGTCGCTTGTGACGATTCGCCGCAGAAATCCATTGCCGTCTGCGGCATAGCTTTGCAAAAATGCCAGGGAGGATTGGAAACGTTATCCCTTGTGCTCACCGGTGAGAAGACGTGGGACCCATCTTTGACACAGCTTACGATATCCAAGGTCCTCGTGAACAATGGCGAACACACTGCCATACGGCATGTTCAGCTGCGTCACAATTTCACACAGTTTAATGCGCCGGTTCTGTCTAATGATCGTATTCACACTGTTGACCTTTGCACGGGTCCTGGACGTTGCGGGCCTGTCTTCGCGATGGTTGTCCGTGATATCCGTGCGTCCGGCTTCGAATTGCTGACACCACTTTACGATACCTTGCCTGGAAATGGCCCGCTCCCCTTACACAGCACTAATTTCACGATGAATGTCCGTGAAATTCTTCCTTTTGGCCCATAGGAATCGGATTGTCGCACTCACCTCATAGTTGGAATGAACGTCCAGTTGACGCGCCATTGCATTTGGCCGCTATTCCCACAATACTAGACGAGACACTACAGCGACCTGCCTAACAGACGTGTGGGCAGTGTCTGTCCCTTTCTCCGCTGTGCCCACGTTTGCAACACACAGCGCGCTGCTGCGGCGCGTTAGTGCAACTAATCTTTTGATCCACTTACATAATTAATAAATTTATTGGCCATTTTGGAACACCTTAGTCGTTGCACGTTCGTTCTCTTTTCGAAGGTTGTACTGTTTGGTTCTAGAGTTGTACTCAGTACTTTTTCAGTCCTTCCGTTCGTAATTTTCTCAGTTCATCAGAAATCGCTACAGCCCTTCTATGTGTCATTTCCGCTGAGTTTTAAAATGGCTGTTAATACTCTATATAACAAATACAGTAGCACACAAAAGGTAGATTCCTCCCTCAATTTGCATTCACTTATAAATAATAGTAGCGATCCTCCGCGGTTCAGACGGCAGCGCGTTGGCCTCACACCGCTGGGTTCCGTGGCTCAAATCACAGCCAGTCCATGTGAGATTTGTGCTGGACAAAGCGGAGTCGGAACAGGTTTTCCTTAGAGTACTCCGGTTTTCCCTGTCATCTTTTATTCCAACAACACTCTCCAGTATCATTTCATTTCACATGTCCGTCATTAATCATTGTCCCAGAGGAGTGAGACAGGCTTCGGCAGCGGCACATTCATTCCATCCCTGACCCGGTCATTGAGTAGGAAACAGGTTGTAGGTTTTCATTTTCATATAACTAATAGTAAAGATTTTTAGAGTTAAAACGTGTCTGTTGGCTCTTTTGTTTTCAGAGAGTTTTTGCTAAATGGGTTCTTCTAAACCAAGAAGTAAGTTGTAACCGAAATCAAAACCCACTAACGAATTTGGTAATGAGGGGGATTACTAGAACTGAGCTATTCTGAGTTTCAACCGAGTTCTGGACGCTCAACCGGAAAGGAACAGGGAGAACCATGACCGGGGAAAGAAGCAAAAAATCAGGAGCAGAAGAAGAAATGAACGAGTTCTTTACAGTTTACATGTAAACATTACTTATAAGGTTTGATCTTTGATTGACTGTTGTTTATTCACGTCTCTTCTGCTGTCGTTGATCTTCGGTCGATGGTGCACAACCCGTCAACGACGGTAAACATTATGAAAG
Source organism: Anabrus simplex (assembly GCF_040414725.1). Classification (NCBI taxonomy): domain Eukaryota; kingdom Metazoa; phylum Arthropoda; class Insecta; order Orthoptera; family Tettigoniidae; genus Anabrus; species Anabrus simplex. Next base: position 240,644,698 of record NC_090272.1, on the reverse strand, counting down.
GCTTCAAACATGGACCAGTTATCTTTCGTAAAATGTTCCGAGCAAAGGCAACGATTACCTGTGTGAAATCTCTTCGCGTACCAAGCACAGTTCTTCGTTCCTCGTAGGAAATGAGCACTCATTTGTGTCAAAGGTGATGCTATGATGGGCGATACGTTAGATTAGTCGTAAAGACAACGAAAGGCGAGATGAAGTACCTGTAGAGGCATGGAAAAGTCTTGGGTTCTCATGAGGAAAATAGTCAATCAAGAGTAAATACCTAACGGATGGAGGATATGCGGCCTTGCCCTTATGTACTAAGAAAACGATGATATTCAACGTTCTCTTTACAGGGAATTGATTTAACGTTCCATCCTATAAAAATTCGGAAAAGTGATAGACAAAATATTTCTAGAAGAGGCCACTTTAGGAGAGGAACACTTCGTATTCGTGTCAGGGGGAGCGACTACAGATGCTGTGTTTACGTTAACACAATTCATCGGAAAATACCTGGAAAACAGAAAGATCTCCACTCAGTAATCATTGATGTTGAAAAAGCATATGAAGTCTAGAGTTGTTTCAAAGCTGAAACTGTATTTAAAGATATGTGCGCTTGATTCAGGAAATATACAGAGGAGATATATTGCAGATCGGAAACAATATAGGGCAAACAGATTGGATCCAGGTTAGAAATGGCTTGCACGAACGGTCTGACTGCAGTCCATATTTGTTTGTGTTAATTATGGACGTACTATGCCGCGCAACAAGAGATTGATCCACCTGGTGCATGCTGCTTGGCGACGATAGAATTGTACACAATATAGGTGACAGACCTGGAAGAGAGATAATTTGTGATCAATTCGAAGGAAACGAAATAACGGCATTACTTTATAAGTAGTATGTAGTATGGGCAGTAAATGAACTGCAGAAGAACAAGCTTAATATGGACAAAATTAAAATGCTTAGAACGGTGTGTGGGGGTTACGAACTGGTCAGAATAAGGAATAAGATAATTCAGCGACCCGAAAGTTTTTGGAGGCAACAAGGAGGGTCTAGGAGAGAAGGAGGTATTGGTATGGCCACGTGAAACGAAGACAACGTGCAGAATTTGAAGGAGGACTCCTGGAGACGAGGCCAGAGGAAGACCAAAATGGCGGCAGAAGGACTGTATAAAAGAGAGGAGATGAAGAAAAACTGGAGGCGGGTACACGATACTGGGCCAAGTAGATACAAGCTTCCAGAAATATTGATCTCATATCAAAACGGGAAAAGGTGTACAGAGAAAGGACGAGGAAATGGTATAATACGCAGAAAAAAGCCCTATGAAAGGCAGGTCAGGTAATAGCGTGTATTACGGTAGAGTGTTAGGACTTAAGAAATATGATTGTAAGGTTGTACCGCAACACTGTGTTGTTAACTGAAGCATACGGCTTAGCTATCATGTAACTAAGACTAAGATGATAACTGCGTTCTAGCTCAATTATGAGGGCGCAGTTTGCAACTAGTATTCTATGATATTCGATTCCGACTGAAAAAATCTGTGTATAGTAAAGAGCATATTTATAAACGCTAAGCTGAAACACTATAATTCCATAGTTAAACCAGAGGCAACGTATGTTAGTGAAACTTTATTCAAATTAAATGTAAAATCTACAACAGACAAATTACAGAAAATTGATAGAAGAATTCTTAGAACAATTATTAATAAAAAACACCAAGTTGATGGACAGTGGTGATTGCAGCCTAATCGTGAATGTGAATCAATAATATCTACAATGCGTAAAAGAAGGATTTCCTTTTTCTGTCACATATCAAGATTACCAGACACCAGGATATTGAAACAACTATTTGATTACTTTTTGAAAAACAAAATCAATAATAATTGGTTCAAAGAAGTTCAGGATGATTTAGAAGAAATGGGTATAACTCGGCAACAAATCAAAGACAGAAAGGAGAAGATGATTTTTAAGAACAAAAGCATAAGTCTCAAACTGAAAACAGTTGAAAGGAAACAATATACTATATCGGACACACAAAGGGCTTTCAGATCGGAGAGGATGGGAAAGTTGTGAGAGAAGAAATTAACTCAAATGTATTGATTTAAGTGCTCCAATGTGGGCGTAAAATATGTACACTGACTGACAGAGCAAATGCAACACCAAGAAGGAGTGGTTCGAAAGGGATGAAAGTTGGGGAAAAAACAGAGACGGCACGGACGAATAATTGATGTTTATTTCAAACCGATATGCAGGTTACACAATGCGCACGGCATCGACTCAGTAGGATGTAGAACCACCGCGAGCGGCGATGCACGCAGAAACACGTCGAGGTACAGAGTCAATAAGAGTGCGGATGGTGTCCTGAGGGATGGTTCTCTATTCTCTGTCAACCATTTGCCACAGTTGGTCGTCCGTACGAGGCTGGGGCAGAGTTTGCAAACGGCGTCCAATGAGATCCCACACGTGTTCGATTGGTGAGAGATCCGGAGAGTACGCTGGCCACGGAAGCATCTGTACACCTCGTAGAGCCTGTTGGGAGATGCGAGCAGTGTGTGGGCGGGCATTATCCTGCTGAAACAGAGCATTGGCAGCCCCTGAAGGTACGGGAGTGCCACCGGCCGCAGCACATGCTGCACGTAGCGGTGGGCATTTAACGTGCCTTGAATACGCACTAGAGGTGACGTGGAATCATACGCAATAGCGCCCCAAACCATGATGCCGCGTTGTCTAGCGGTAGGGCGCTCCACAGTTACTGCCGGATTTGACCTTTCTCCACGCCGACGCCACACTCGTCTGCGGTGACTATCACTGACAGAACAGAAGCGTGACTCATCGGAGAACACGACGTTCCGCCATTCCCTCATCGAAGTCGCTCTAGCCCGGCACCATGCCAGGCGTGCACGTCTATGCTGTGGAGTCAATGGTAGTCTTCTGAGCGGACGCCGGGAGTGCAGGCCTCCTTCAACCAATCGACGGGAATTTGTTCTGGTCGACATTGGAACAGCCAGGGTGTCTTGCACATGCTGAAGAATGGCGGTTGACGTGGCGTGCGGGGCTGCCACCGCTTAGCGGCGGATGCGCCGATCCTCGCGTGCTGACGTCACTCGGGCTGCGCCTGGACCCCTCGCACGTGCCACATGTCCCTGCGCCAACCATCTTCGCCACAGGCGCTGCACCGTGGACACATCCCTATGGGTATCGGCTGCGATTTGACGAAGCGACCAACCTGCCCTTCTCAGCCCGATCACCATACCCCTCGTAAAGTCGTCTGTCTGCTGGAAATGCCTCCGTTGACGGCTGCCTGGCATTCTTAGCTATACACGTGTCCTGTGGCACACGACAACACGTTCTACAATGACTGTCGGCTGAGAAATCACGGTACGAAGTGGGCCATTCGCCAACGCCGTGTCCCATTTATCGTTCGCTACGTGCGCAGCACAGCGGCGCATTTCACATCATGAGCATACCTCAGTGACGTCAGTCTACCCTGCAATTGGCATAAAGTTCTGACCACTCCTTCTTGGTGTTGCATTTGCTCTGTCAGTCAGTGTAAATAATAATAAATAAATAAAGAGCATATTTGAAGCAGTTTGTAGGTCATTTTTTAATCTCGGTAGTAAAGAGAGACCAAGTACGAACACAAGGACTCATTAGAGAGGATTATTGAACAGGCTGTGTAGCCCAGACAGGGATCGAGCGTATAGTCAAGGAATGCCTGGGATTATCTGAAGTGACATAATGGATAGTCCTAACATCAAACATTGATTGTCAGTCCTGCATTCTTTAGGAATGATACTCTGACATCCCCAGGCTTACCCTAACGAAGGGTTTCGTTATATGTTACCAGTCGAAGGTAAGGAGTAAGTGAGTGCTGTCCCCTATCATCAGCAGTCTGATAAAGTATGGCGATGTGTGTGTGGAAGTGAATGGAACTGACTCTACTGACCGGAAGTCCAATTCCCTTACAGTCTGTGATCTTCAGAATTGCATCTACTGTAGAAAAAAGTGGAATGAAGATTAACGACTCAAAGATCAAAAACATCGTTGTCTCACAGTATTCAAAGATTCTACGGTTAACAATACATGACCGCACAGTTAAAGCTTAGGCCAGATGGTAGGTGCATGGCGGAAATAAAGAGCCGGATTGTTCAAGGAGTCTGTTTTTATGCCGGACTCTAGACTACTGTGTACGAACAGCTTCAGGCTCCAGATTCGTATAAGGACATCCCCCAGAAACCTGGACATGGTATGGATCCATCTGTTTGCAATTTTGCTATTTTAACTAAAACAAATACCTCATACTAACTCTTTAATTTTTACTTCCTAATTTCGTTTATAATATGAAAAAGTAAACGTGCAACATTTGTGACAATCAGCACAACAGAAAACAGCATAAATGGACAATAATTAAAATCTATAATGGACTAAGCATCGGAAGGTAAGGTGTCCAATTACGGATAACGCCAATTTAAAGACAGAGCACGTCACAGAACATTCAATTAATCCATTGCAATACGTACTTAATAACGGCTATTTCGAATTATTTTCAAACCTAAAATCACGGGTATATGGTACAAAAACACTCGTTTGATATCAAAGTCGGGAAAATATATTAACAGTTTGTAGAGAGGGAGCTTTAGTTTAATGTGTGTGTATGTGTGTGATACTTCAAATAAGACTTCATTTCACTATAATGATGTACTTAATTTTTTAGATGTTAGGTCGTGCAATGCTGACACGTTTCGAGCCTACAACCAGGATCGTCTCAGAGCAATAATACAGATTTTATTGACAACTGCCACTAGATTCAAGATAGAGAGAGCCTGTTAGAAATGTAGTTCATTCCAGGGCCTCAAAGATGGAGGCTAGCCATGACCTACACAGTACAAAGCCGTGACCTTTGTTAAAATTATTCGGGCGTTTAGCAATTTATATCGCCACAGGAATGAATCTAGGTATAAAATCTTATTCTTTATAAATGGCGAAAATTGCATCAAAAATATTTGATGATCATTATGTATGGCATGTTCTACCACAGCAGACTTCTCCAAAATTAATTATTGTAAATGTCATTTAGTGGTCGTGAAAGTCTACGTCATAATTCATGTATTCATACCTTTCTTGTAAGATTAGTGGTTTGCATCATATTATGTTATATATCAACAAACCGACCTAAACATGGAAGGGAAATATTATTATTATTAATAATAATTACACCATTTATAATGTCAGCTTTAAACTTGACTATGACTACGGTGATGTGCAGGAATCTGAGACCAGATCCCTATTGTACCGAAATTTCAACTAGATAAAATCTTCAACTTCTTGACTGATGAAAATGAAAACCTACAACCTGTTTTCCAGTCATTGACGGGGTCAGGGATGGAATGAATGAAGCAGATATAGGCTATTAGTACGATGGGGTCGCCACTCCCAAAGTGATTTATTAATGACTGATAGATGCTATGAAATGAGAATGGAGAGTGTTGCTGGAATGAAAGATGACAGGGAAAACCGGAGTACCCGGAGAAAAACCTGTCCCGCCTCCACTTTGTCCAGCACAAATCTTACATGGAACGACCGGGATTTGAACCACGGTATCCAGCGTGAGAGGCCGACGCGCTGCCGTCTGAGCCACGGAGGCTCCTTCATGACAGATGTAAAACATTAATGACATTTCCATGAATAGGATACTAAAGAATCTAGAATTCATTAATACCTTGGCAAAAAAAAAAAAAAAATTCTCTTTTATTGCTGACCATTTAAATACAATCTGAACTGATGTCTCACATTACAAAACCTTACTTTCAACATAGATTTCAGAAGTTATCAATGAACAAATTGCAATCAAAAATTTTACCATGGGCAAAAAGGTCTTCAGACTAAAAGACATGTTTCAGTATTTTGTAGTACCTTAGCAGTATTTGTGTTTTCCAGTAGATAACATACCCTTCTCCTTTTAGTACTTTCTTATCATCTCGGTGTGCTAAATTTCAATACGTGTATATATTAATGAATTATTAGACAACTGAGCAGTACACTTACATTTTTATTTGAAATAGAAACTCAGAAATGAACAAAGGAATACAAGGTTTAAACTCACTCAACCACATAAGGTTTTCGAAAATTAGTTCTGGCTGTCAAAAGCATTAGATTCCCTGAAGACACGAAAGAAGAGGAAGATGTCTAACATATTCTAGAATAATGTGGAATGTAGGATGAGCCATATAAATCTTTACGTCTGTCCAATAACAGCAGACGTGTACGAACTGTTCTCAATTACTAAATTAGAAGTTCCTTGGTGCTAATTCTTTGTATTTAATTCCTGAACCCGATATGTACCTATTTACTGGCTCAATGGCGAGTTCAGCTCATCAAGAGGACTCATTAAGTGTCTGTGTTCCCTACTTGTCTCCTGCACCCGACACGTGCCTATTTACCGGCTCAATGGCAAGTTCAGCTCATCAATACGACTCATTAAGTGTCTGTGTTCCCTACTTGTCTCCTACACCCGACACGTGCCTATTTACCGGCTCAATGGCAAGTTCAGCTCATCAATACGACTCATTAAGTGTCTGTGTTCCCTACTTGTCTCCTACACCCGACACGTGCCTATTTACCGGCTCAATGGCCAGTTCAGCTCATCAATACGACTCATTAAGTGTCTGTGTTCCCTACTTGTCTCCTACACCCGACACGTGCCTATTTACCGGCTCAATGGCAAGTTCAGCTCATCAATACGACTCATTAAGTGTCTGTGTTCCCTACTTGTCTCCTACACCCGACACGTGCCTATTTACCGGCTCAATGGCCAGTTCAGCTCATCAATACGACTCATTAAGTGTCTGTGTTCCCTACTTGTCTCCTACACCCGACACGTGCCTATTTACTGGCTCAATGGCAAGTTCAGCTCATCAATACGACTCATTAAGTGTCTGTGTTCTCTACTTGTCTCCTGCACCCGACACGTGCCTATTTACTGGCTCAATGGCAAGTTCAGCTCATCAATACGACTCATTAAGTGTCTGTGTTCTCTACTTGTCTCCTGCAGCCGACACGTGCCTATTTACTGGCTCAATGGCAAGTTCAGCTCATCAATATAACTCATTAAGTGTCTGTGTTCTCTACTTGTCTCCTACACCCGACACGTGCCTATTTACCGGCTCAATGGCAAGTTCAGCTCATCAACATAACGCATTAAGTGTCTGTGTTCTCTACTTGTCTCTTACAGCCGACACGTGCCTATTTACTGGCTCAATGGCCAGTTCAGCTCATCAACATAACTCATTAAGTGTCTGTGTTCTCTACTTGTCTCCTACACCCGACACGTGCCTATTTACCGGCTCAATGGCAAGTTCAGCTCATCAACATAACTCATTAAGTGTCTGTGTTCTCTACTTGTCTCCTGCACCCGACACGTGCCTATTTACTGGCTCAATGGCCAGTTCAGCTCATCAATACGACTCATTAAGTGTCTGTGTTCTCTACTTGTCTCCTGCAGCCGACACGTGCCTATTTACTGGCTCAATGGCCAGTTCAGCTCATCAACATAACTCATTAAGTGTCTGTGTTCTCTACTTGTCTCCTGCACCCGACACGTGCCTATTTACTGGCTCAATGGCCAGTTCAGCTCATCAATACGACTCATTAAGTGTCTGTGTTCTCTACTTGTCTCCTGCAGCCGACACGTGCCTATTTACTGGCTCAATGGCCAGTTCAGCTCATCAACATAACTCATTAAGTGTCTGTGTTCTCTACTTGTCTCCTGCACCCGACACGTGCCTATTTACTGGCTCAATGGCAAGTTCAGCTCATCAACATAACTAATTAAGTGTCTGTGTTCTCTACTTGTCTCCTACACCCGACACGTGCCTATTTACTGGCTCAATGGCAAGTTCAGCTCATCAATACGACTCATTAAGTGTCTGTGTTCTCTACTTGTCTCCTGCAGCCGACACGTGCCTATTTACTGGCTCAATGGCAAGTTCAGCTCATCAACATAACTAATTAAGTGTCTGTGTTCTCTACTTGTCTCCTACACCCGACACGTGCCTATTTACTGGCTCAATGGCAAGTTCAGCTCATCAACATAACTAATTAAGTGTCTGTGTTCTCTACTTGTCTTCTACACCCGACACGTGCCTATTTACTGGCTCAATGGCCAGTTCAGCTCATCAATACGACTCATTAAGTGTCTGTGTTCTCCGCTGAGCCACTTGTCTCCAGATTTCTATACAATTGTTGACTTGGTTCAAATATCACTTCGAAATGACCTCTGTGTTTCATTCAACGAATTCACCCTCCAATAACTTCTCAAAATAAAAGGAGTTCTACATGTTCGTAGACTGCAAACTGATTAAATAATAGCCAACAGTAGTAATGGTAATCAACAGTGTAAATATAGATTCTCCCACAGCCACCAGGATCATTAAACTCAATTTTAAGTTTTCACCAGCTTCAAGAGGGAAATTAGAACTTACTAACGTTATACCTAAAGGTGTATAAGGATCACTCTGTACATTTAACGCATCAGTACTGTCTGAGGTTCCTCTCCCATTCCCTGTGCTAGTATTTAGGTATTGTGCATCTGTTCTGTCAAATGTACCTTCCTCGTGACATTTATGGGAGTTAACTTACAAGACTATATGCGTTGCGTTGTATAGCAAGTAGAAACTCTGGAATTGGGTTCCGATTATACTAATGCATATTGAAATGGAATAAAGGTTATTTTCTTCTCCAAGAACTTGAATAATCTGACACATACTCTACAATCAGGGGATCACATAACTGGTACTGGAGACGCCAAGTAAAATTAATTGACAAAATGAGCTATTCAATTCAAACGGAACAATAGTTTAAGCACTACCATAGATGAAAGTAATGAATTCGTGATGCTTCAGGAACGGGACAGTGCATAGCATCTGAAAAGTTCTCCAGTTCCTTGAAGCTGTCCATGCTGGCTAATTTATCGGCTCTACCAACAATCATTATTTTGGTCTTGTTTAAGTTAATTTGAAGACCCGGAGGATCTCTGCCATTTTCTTCTCATCACTAGCAATGATTGCAGAGAGGTTGGGCCACAAACAGGGATACCTGACTTAATAATGAATTCCAAGTATCCCGTCCATTCCAACTACAACAACCGACCTGTGTTGTTTGCGGTGTAATATCCACGTCCCGATTATGTCCCAAATTGTTGGTAACACCATACATAAATACTAGGCGGTTGTTCATGCCGGATAGGGTTACAATAAAATCCTGCAGGATGAAAATGGTACGAGAATTTTACTAGTACGCACCTCTACTTTGGATGCTAATATTTGTTCTCCTTAATATAAGTACATGCTTAAACTAGAACGGACACACTGAAATAACCTCGAAGTCTGGTTACTGTATGATCTTTCAGTAAAATGACTTGCGTGCACTAGAATTAATTAAATTTATCTTGAATAAACTTTCTCTCCATTCTCCGTTACTGGAGGTTACTTCAGCTATGGAGTGAAATTTTGAGAGGAGCACAATAAAATTAAGATAGCAGTCACAGCTTGACTTAGATGGAACAAGGATAAAGAAATGAGTTTAAAAGCGAAATAAATTCCAAGAAATTTCAATTGTGGACTTTAAACACTTATGAATTCTACATCAGTTTATAAAAATAATTTAACAGAGAATATATACACTCCATTAATCAAAATATCTTAGGTCGAACGTCTTTGGTCGTATTACTACTTGAACTAATGAATCAGAATCACCATCAAGACATTCTTTTCTGATATGAAGTGCAAATGATGTGGCGGTGTCATCGTGTGCCCAGCCATATTATTATGAATTAACAATTTTCGAGAATTATTCAATATTACCGAATGATCTCGTTTTTGGTTAGAATTTTGGATTTCATTTGAAAGTGACACCATGTAAGATTATATTTTTTCATACCTATAGCTGTTAATCGTGTGAACTAACCGTCTTGATGAGACGCTGAAATGTCATACATCTCGCGTGACTAACACTATGTCTCTTAGGGTGTGATAATGTACAGTAATATACTAATCATTCACTGATATGAGATATTTTTCAACTGGTAGAACGAGTACCAGCAGTGGTGATGTCCGGTGGTGCCATACGTTACGAGGTGGCCGTATAAACGTTTAAATAGGAATAAAATCTTCAAATGATCCTAGAAAAAATATTTTCAGAACATAAACTGGAATATAACCTTTAATATCTAATGGCTGTCTTTATGTGATACTTCACTCAAAATTGTATTTTCTAAACATTCTCTTTCTGAATGTCGGATTTACGTACGATAACAGAACGCTGAGCTCACTGAGAGGGTGCCATTTTCGACGACAGATGAACATAAGCAATGACCAATTACCAAAAACAGTTACCATGTAAAGCCAGCCAAAGGCTAATAATGAGAAAAGTCATTTTGACGTAGATAGACTGGTTTCAATGGTGAAAGTTTAAGTATTACTCATTTTATATCTATTCGACTTAGTTTCAGAAATTACGAAATATCGTACTAATGACTTCCCTAGTTTGACTGGTACACTATGTTATGTACAATGATTGCAAGCTGTCCACTTCAAGGCCGTATCGATAAGTATAATCAACAACTTAATTTAAAAAAGCCACCTAATCGATACTTTATTTTTTGCCTTAGGCAAATGCTAATGTATTTTTAATTTTGCCTAAAGCAAAAAATAACGTATCGATTAGGTGGGGTTTTAAATTAATTTGTTGAATATACAGTGAGGTTAGGATGTGGTATAAGTATTGAGATGTCTCGCAATAATAAAATGTAATTCGATTGACCGTGATTATATAGTTAGAGAATCTCATTCATGCATCTAGCAGCGTTAAGAGAACAGTGTGCCACGTTTGTTGACTGTTCTCCAACACAGGCTGTAGTAACCAGTACCATAAACAGCCTTTGGAAAATATCTACGTAGCACATTTGTGACCTAGAAACCGAAATGAATTGCACCTGTTTGCTAATCCACACTGGAAAGGGAACCCATACAGTAGTATCACCGTGATTGGCGCTTAGTTTATCTCTGGTTCAAAACTTCATACTCACATGCTCGATGGTGGTTTCGAACCTTGATTTGCTGAAACTTCTACTGAATACTGTTAGAGTCTAAGCAGTGATCTACTGATGTGAACGAATTAATACAGAATATTAAAAATAACAATAAATTATTAACTAATGGTAACGACTGTAATTAAGTAAGGTAAAGAAATAGTAACGTAATGACATACCAGCTGTTCCCAGAACATCAGTTTCAATATATGACATCTTCCCTTATTCATCTTGGCCACCGCCATTAACAAAATAATGAAATGAATTGGCGTATGGCTTTCTGTACCGGGAGTGTCCGAGGACATGTTCGGCTCGCCAGGTGCTGGATCTTTTTATTTGACTCCCGTAGGCGACCTGCGCGCCATGATGGGGATTCAGTGATGATGAAGACAATACATACCCCCAGTCCCCGTGCTAGCGAAATTAACCAATGCTGCTTAAAATTTCCGACCCGGCCGGGAATCGAATCCGGGACCCCTGTGACAAAGGCCAGTACGCTAACCATTTAGCCATGGAGCCGGACGGCATTAACAAGAAGGGAGAATATTGTAGGCCATTAAAATAAGTCTACATTATTCTCTCCTGTGAAAAGCGGAGGTGCGGTGGTAATTGAAGTACGTATGAACATGCCAGAGTTTGCTCCTTCGTGTGACGGATTTCTGATTTTTTGTTATTTAAAGATGAAGTACAACCAAAGCCGACTACAACATCTCAGACCGTGATATCAAAACCAAGTGGTGGAAGTTATAGGTGGAATCAGCTGCAGGCTGTTCAAGGTTCGGGCGTCATCGAAATAATATCCCCATTTTAATTTACTTTCCTCCATAAACTACAAGTTTTATGTCAAAATTACCTACTTTGTAGACAATAATTGAAATGATTCACAATAAACAAGAAGGTCACCAACGAATGCATTATTTAGGTTAATTCATTACTTTAGAATCATTCAAAATATGAATAACACAACATTATAAGTTGAGAACTTCATTTTCCCGTATTGAACTGAGATTCAGAAGGTTCAACCTCTTCAATACAAAGTGTGTTGTACAAGGTGTTCACAACAGTAATAATAAATAACATGTTGTGAACACCTTGTACAACACACTTTGTATTGAATAGGTTGAACCTTCTTTAATTCTAATTGTGTAACAAAACATTGACACCAAAAAATATGTAATGTGAGCATTTAGGCACATGTCTGCTTATCCACTATTTAGACCTTCAATTCAGAAATTTGATAGTGCCCTCATTACGTAACATCTCTACTGCCACAATTTTGTGGTAAAAATGCCCATAGAGAAACTTTATGCCACTCGATAAATCCGCCATACAAGCCTTTTCTGGTCAAATTTAGAGCAAGTTTTAATAAAAGTTTAAGGAACTTATTCTGTGAAAGACGTGAATATATATCATATAGATGTGTGTGTTAGGATCATAGCATTTTATAACGTAGTTCAACTTGGTTCAGTGTAAGAGAAGGCTTAACGAGATAATGTTTGTATTAACTCATAGTCTCCTGGTAGCAGCCCATATCAGAAGCTCTGGCGAATACTGTACATAAGTTGGAGCTAATAATCCTATTATTACCGGGCGAGTTGGCCGTGCGGTTAGGAGCGCGCAGCTGTGAGGTCGCATCCGGGAGATAGTGGGTTCGAACCCCACTGTCAGCAGCCCTGAAGATGGTTTTCCGTGGTTTCCCATTTTCACACCAGGCAAATGCTGGGGCTCTACCTTAATTAAGGCCACGACCGCTTCCTTCCCATTCCTAGGCTTTTCCTGTTATCTATTATCATTCCAAAGTAAATTTTATTTTCCTACGTCTTAATATATGCGTATCAGTATCAAGAATCAATGCATCACCTAAAATATTCACTAAGATGTAAATACTATTGGGGTTGGAAATATGCTCATTATTGTAGATTGAGAGAGAACCACCAAACTGTACAGCTTACCCCAGCTGGAACACTCCAGTTCCTCCACGATGCAGAATCCATTTAAACTACTCGGCTGCTATACACATACTTTTTATAAATCACATTAAAGGAACTCGACACTTCAAAACAGGCATTCATTGATATACATGTCGTCATATATACAGCATGCAACCATCATGTAACTTAATAAAAAGACCGGCATCAACCTTCATTACTACGTTAAGCCAACCAGCTGTTTGTTCTAAAGGAATTAAAAGTATATAAAATCATGTTTGCAGTACTTATCAAAATTATACTCGTCTCTAGCTGGAAAGAGACTTTCCCTAACCAAACATTTCGGTTTGGTCTTTGAGTTCCCGGTCTATAATCCTTAAGTATTTCTCCCTTAAAGCTTTATATTGAGGGGATCTTAAATTTGAAGTATCTGCAATAGTATAATTTAATATTAATCCGTTAAAGAGTGATAATATCCCCAGAATATACCTACTTTAACAACATGTTCTTATCCTGTACACCCAATGCAAACACACATCCCTACAATCACTCCAGCATTCTCTCAGTCGATAGTAGATATTTTAGTCGGTCTTGGTACAACATAATCGTCGCTCCACCGGTAAATCGTTGTATTCCACAAAGCTCTTCCTATCCTCAAGACTGCTCCTCCTCCCAGCCACATATGGATACGCAACCCATCAGAACAATGTCCGTTGTGGTCGTTTTCCTATGCCGACGAGTAAGCGAAAAGGAACCTTACATGCATTATACACTAGGAGTGCGTAAATACATAATGCAAACATACATTTCTACAGTACGGTACAGTAAGGTTTATTTTCCTATACACATGTGCATAGGACAATGAACACAACAAAATTTGTTCTGATGGACTGCATATCCATAAGTGGTTGGGAGGCGTGACCAGTCTTCAGGAAAATAATCGATACGAAGAGCACTGTGGAATACAACGTTTTACCGGTGGAGCGACGACGTTCCTTATGATTCTTCGATATCATAGACAAATAAATAGGAAGAACTGTGTTGCGCATGTGAATATCTTTCGTGCGTGAATTACGAAGAACAATTCTAGACACTTAGTCGTTCTCCTACGTGTTCCAGACTGTTGCGTCCTGATAAATTAACATGGCAAAGCGGTCAGAGTGTCAGCGTTGAAGCCACAAGTAGATTGTAGGGACAAAGTGTTGTATGCCTTCCCATGTAGCTCCCTCGTAGCTCCCGTAGAGCGTAGTGAGTAGTTAGTTCTTCGTCTGTAGTTAGATGTTGTTTGGCGGCGAAATCTGTCACGCGTGTTTTTAGCTCCCTCGTAGCTCCCGTAGAGCGTAGTGAGTAGTTAGTTCTTCGTCTGTAGTTAGATGTTGTTTGGCGGCGAAATCTGTCACGCGTGTTTTTAGCTCCCTCGTAGCTCCCGTAGAGCGTAGTGAGTAGTTAGTTCTTCGCCTGTAGTTAGATGTTGTTTGGCGGCGAATTCTGTCACGCGTGTTTTTTTTTTTCTTGGTGTTGTACAGCTCGCTTTCCATTGAACCAGCGTAATCCACATCAAGTACGTCTCCCTCCCATGTATTATGTGACTCCAGGGAAGTTTCCATGGAGCCAGAACAAGAAAGAAGGCAACATGGGTCGTGGGATCGACAACGTGAGAGGAAATGGAAGACTGAGGACGAGGCGCAACTCAGAAGATTGCAGCGGAGAGATGAGCGCCAGGCCTGCGGTCAGTTCATCGGACGCCAGTGAACAGTATTCGGTTAGTGTGATGTAGCATCATCTTCAGCCCATGTTGTAAACAAGTATTTGGAGATAGTTTTATTATCATCAATCAATCAATCAATCAATCAATCAATCAATCAATCAATCAATCAATCAATCAATCAATCAATCAATCAATCAATCAATCAATCAATCAATCAATCAACCAATCAATCAATCAATCACTACCGATCTGCATTTAGGGCAGTCACTCAGGTGGCAGATTCGTTATATGTTGTTTTCGTAGCCTTTTCTTGAATTATTGCAAAGAAATTGGAAATTTATTGAACATCTCCCTTGGTAAGTTATTCCAATCCCTAACTCTCCTTCCTATAAATGAATATTTGCCCCAATTTCTCCTTTTGAATTCTAACTTTTTCTTCATATTGTGATCTCTCCCACTTTTAAAGACACCACTCAAACTTATTCGTCTACTAATGTCATTCCACGCCATCTCTCCACTGACAGTTCGGAACATACCACTTAGCGGAGCAGATCCTCTCCTTTCTCACAAGTCTTCCCAGCCCACAGTTTGCAACATTTTCGTAACGCTACTCTTTTCTCGGATATCACCCAGAACAAATCTAGCTGCTTTCCTTTGTTTTTTTCTCAATTCTTGAATCAAGTACTCGTAGTGAGGTTCCCATACACTGGAACCATACTCTAGTTGGGGTCTTACCAGAGACTTATATGCCCTCTCCTTTACATCCTTACTACAACCCCTATGTACCCTCATAACCATGTGCAGAGATCGGTACCCTTCATTTACAATTCCATGTACGTAATTACCCCAATGCAGATCTTTCCTTATATTAACACCTAGGTATTTACAGCGATCCCCATAAGGAACTTTCACCCCATGAGTCAGTAATTAAAACTGAGAGGACTTTTCCTCTTTGTGCAACTCACAACCCGAATTTTAACCCCGTCTATCATCATACCATTGCTTGTTGTCCATCTCACCATATTACCGAGGTCATTTTGCAGTTGCTCACAATCTTCGAACGTATTTATTACTCTGTACAGAATAACATCATCCGCAAAAAGCCTTATCTCTGACTCCACTTGTTTACTTATATATTTACGTGACTGCCCTAAATGCAGATCGGTAGTGATTGATTGATAGGTCCAATAATACTCCCTTGAGGAATTTCCCTCATAATGATTACAGGATCAGATAATGCTTAATCTACTTTAATTCTATGAGTTCTATTTTCTAGAAACATAACCCCCAATTCAGCCACTGTTTTGTGTTGTCCAATTGCACTTATTTTTGCCAGTATTCTCCCATGATGCCTTAGTTAGGTCAGTGGCGATACAGTCCATTTGATCTCCAGAATGTAAAATATCTTCTATATCTTGCTGGAATTCTTCAAGTTGAGCTTGAGTGTAATCTTTCCTAAACCCGAACGGCCCTCTATCGAACCAGTTATTAGTTTCGCAAACATGCCTAATATGATCAGAAATAATGTTTTTCCAAAGCTTACTTGTAACACATGTCAAAATGACTGAACTTATGTTTGTGTTTATCACCTTTCCCTTTGCACACAGGGGCTACAACAGAAACTCTCCATTCATTTGGTATAGCCCCGTCATGCAAACAGTAATCAAATTAAGTACTTGAGATATGGCGTTATATCCCATATCCTCAGAAATCTTATCAATTCCAGCTGCTTTTCTAGTTTTCAAATTGTGTATCTTATTGTACATGTCTTATGTCAGTCCATGTTTGTTTGCAACCTCACATCCATTCTTATGCGTGTAAGTATCTTGAATCAAACTTGTAGATGTGTGCTGCAATTATAGTGACATTTAGTTTGTAGAAGCATTGCTTATATACATATATATATATATATATATATATATCGTAATCAATGGTGTCTGTATTGTCAGCTACAAATAGTACATACAACATTTATTCTTGTCCTCATTTATAAAGAACAGTGGTTAATTCAATAGTTGCTATTTTAGGTACAGTGGTGCAACTTTGAATGAGGTGTTCAGGTCTCAACTAGTATTGCTCTTTATTGCAAGGAAACTGGCTCACTGCTACACCTTGACCATGTCAGTGCTGCCAACTATACTCGAGTATTTCCGTCTTTAATTTCAATAATACACGTGATGCGTTATTAGAAATTCTTGGAGGCGCTTAATCATTCAGTTGTAACGTAAGTCATTGTTACCAACAATGCAAGGCTGCAATAGGTGAAAAACTAAATATTATGATTCTATGACCGTTTGTTAGACGAATTAAGAATTTTAGCTCTTATTTATAAAGATTAATTAAATGTTTAAATTATTAGTTATGGGATTTCAAATATTACAATTTTATTATTGTTAGCGAACCTTTTGACAAATGTGCTGTACACATGACTTGCTCACTTCCCAAGTGGAATAACAGAGTTTAAAAGTTGTTGGAACTTATCACTTGGTTATAAGCCGACTCAGCCACCTGTGTGAATGAGTATCCGAGGTATTTACTCCATTGGGAGAAAGATTATTCGGAAACTCTAATGGTCCATATCAAATATTGCATACGAGAAATCAAATTTTGGTCAGACTTTGCTCATTGCCTTTACAAAGGAAATTCGTACTCAAGCCCGTAAATTAAATGAATGAATATTTGTTCGGTTTTCCTTACAGTTATGTTGTAATAGTTTAGTAACAACACAATTTTAAAGCGTTTCGTCCTATTAAAATTAAAATACATAGGACAATACAGTATACTGATAAAAATAACACTAATAATGTGTAATTATATTGTACAGATATGTTATATGTGTTACAATTCGTGTTTCCACAGGACGAAAAGCTTTAAAGTTGTATTAACCGAGTGGACACTAAACAAATATGGCTTTCTTCTTGTAAAAGTGCAGTTCAATAGCGTAAACTGGGTAGAGACTGCCCAACAGGGAATGGTATGAAAGACATTGAAAGAGGCCTAGGTTCAGCAATGGTTTTCTCATCCTATAGCATTTGTAAAGTCTTTACTGTCTTTCATTGGACGACAAACGAAATGCACGGGGGCCAGTTTACACGAGACAACCTGTGGAAAGTTGTAGAATACTTGAGAAAGAAAGTGGGTGTTTCAGCTGTGGCATAGTACAGGAAGTTACTGCGCTGTGCAGGGAACATCAGTCCATTACTAGACTCACCGCGGGTGGGCGCTCGAGTCTAATTATTATTTAAGAGGTAATAATGAATGAAGCTGAAAACTAATGGGGATCTTACCTCTCATCGCATCAGATGTTAAAAGTGATGTCTATCGATCGTTCTCGATAAAAGTTTTCACTGGGGTCACAAAATTCCGAAACACTCGTTGTATCTCCGTCTCTGAAATTTCAAGTAGAGTTCGTGGGCTGTTCTTGTACACTTTCTGCCTTCAAAATCCCCACAAATAAAATACATCGAGGAAACGAGGGACTTAAGTCACGCTGTATGAACATTGGCATTATCCTGCTGGAAGTAGGAATATTGCTTTTATTAACAAATTGTATGCAGTATGTTTTGTGCATAACGCTCCGAGTTAACTGCATTTTAAAAGAAAATAGGGCCAATGGCTCTGCGTACAGTAATGCGGGCTTTCTGAACATGAGGAGGAATTTCATTCAATAAATGAAGATTGTCAGTGTCCTAATACCTGCAATTATCAGAATTCACGCACCCACTTAACAAAGAAATACCGTACGCATCGTCCACAATAATTAAAAGAGAAGGATCGACAGATTGCAGCATCTACCGAAAGAGATTTATGTGGACAGCTGGATCTCGTGGTGTTAGCTAATAAACCACTGCGTCCTGTTAGAAGTGTCGAATCTTCGTGAAATGCCACACTGCTGAAGATTTCCTCGGGTTGATATCCATATCTACAAGTTTCTCCTCGTCTGTGGTCCTGTCTCTTTGTTTCAATTAGACCCTGATTCTGGGCATTTCCTGACTTGGTTATGTATAGCAGCACGACGGATACGACGTAGAAATGTGCGAGCGGTTCTGTCATACGATTTCTCTCTAGGAGAAATATCTCGCCTAGAAATATCCGTCCTCCAATAGTATACGTTACCATACTGATAGCTAATACAACACTAATCGGAGCTCTGCGCTAACCATTACTACCGCACTCCATCCCCGCCGCTGGAGAACAAAGAAGTACCCACTGCCTGGGATGGTTACCTCGTTGTACTTCCTCTTAAAATGACAATCACCATCACCAGCACTTTCGGAGCCTCAGCCACTACAGCCAGTTCTTTGTTGACTAATGCCAGAGCAAGTCTTTCCTTTGCTGGGATTGATGTTTCCATCTTTGTATGCATTTTAATGTTTTTGCACTTGGTGATCTCAAACGGTTCATCAAACGATTTTCTGGCATCCTGCGTCAGATGCTCAAATAGCACATATTTATACTACTTTTGTTAATTCGATCAATGAAACATGGATATGAACTGTTCTGTTTCGTTTAGGCACTAACAACTCACAGTCTTCACTCGGGAGCGCAGTGCCCTGCCACCTTGTCGTTACGAAACTACTTAAGAACTTTTTCAAAAACAAATCTCCGAGCGAGTCGGCCGTGCGGTTAGGAGCGCGCACGTGTGAGCTTGCATTCGGGAGATAGTGGGTTCGAATCCCACTGTCGGCAGCTCTCTATATGGTTTTCCGTAGTTTCTGATTTTCACACCAAACAAATGGTGCGGCTGTTCCTTAATTAAGACCACGGTCACTTCCTTCCCGCTGCTAGCCCTTTCCGATCGTCGCCACGAGACCTATCTGTGTCGGGTCGACGTAATAAGAAGTCAGTAAACCAGGATGTGTGGATTGGAAAATACCTTTCAATGACTAGAGAATGCGTATATAACCAGAAATCTGTATCATATATGTAACTTGTTTCATCAGTTGACTTAATCTTCTAAATGTGTGCCCTGTCTGTTTTCCTCTGCGCTCTTCATGTCTCGATAGTTTTGACATCTGATCACGTTGGACGCCATTATCCTCTCACACCCAGAACTTTCTCTTCAAGCATCTTGGGTTTGAAGATGTGGCAAAAAGATTCTGATTTCCTCCTCTGGATATTAGCTAGCGGTTGTTTTTGTTTCTTTACCTTTTCTTGAAAAGTTTGCACAGGTCTGCGTTTCTATACAGACAGTTTTTGTAAGTCTCCTCTAGGATCGCATTTCCATTGTCTCTGAACGCTTTTTGTATTTAATCAAGAGAATCTACCTTTCAAAACCACATAGCAATACATCCCAAATAGAAACTGTTTTTTCTTCACAAATCTATTGCATTGACTTCTCATGCTTTCTCTACAAGTTATACCAACAGACTCTGCTGTCTCAGTCTAATGAGTTTTGAGTAGGGTCATCACATAGATAAGAAACTCTGAGCACTCTAAAACCCCTTTCAGCTTGTAGGTCCAATGTAATAATAATAATGACGACGATGATGATGGCAGAAGCATTGCTCACTTTGCAGCGAAACAGAGGTTTGTAATTGCAATCGAAAGCCGTGTCATAGTTGCAAAGAACTACATATGGTGGTGGTAATTATTATTTTAATAGGAAGTACAACTGGGCAACCATCCCCTATTAACACTAATGAGAGAGAAAAAAATGGAAGGGGTCCGACACTTCGAAAAATGAGGGTATCGACCAAACAAAGAGAAGGGGCACAAAATGCGTGAAATTGAAAGACTCCCTAGGCCTCC
Source organism: Anabrus simplex (assembly GCF_040414725.1). Classification (NCBI taxonomy): domain Eukaryota; kingdom Metazoa; phylum Arthropoda; class Insecta; order Orthoptera; family Tettigoniidae; genus Anabrus; species Anabrus simplex. The sequence continues at coordinate 240,624,247 of NC_090272.1, read as the reverse complement.
ATACGTAATACCGTCGGGGTCGGAAAAGTACAAGAGTTGACCAACGAAGGTCGGATAAGATAGATGAAAGCGATGAACCTGGCATAACTCAGCTAAAAGACCCATGGTTGCCAACCAACGCTCCCAAATTGATAGCCCCTGGAGCTGGAAGAACTGTGTAATGAAGTATTTAAAAGCAAGAATGCAGAGAACAGTTTTGTTGGACAAGTGCCATATAGTACCAAAACAATGATTTATAGTCCACGACCTACTTGATTGTATAATCCGTATTTTGTATATTGAATTACACAATTTTTATATATTTCGTGTCTGATGTAACAAATACATAAACAAGAGTATGTTCTCGGCTACTTGTGGAGGAATTTTCCTTCGACGCCCTCCGTCCGACACTGCGACACTACGGAGTCATTATGTCATCAATTATCATGCCGTTACCAGATGTGTTAGAATCTGCTACCCCCTCTGGGACTGAACCTAGGATTTTGTAATCACGTGTGGGACACAGAGAAACAGCTCATACTCATAGGGTGGGATTACTACCCCGAAATACTCTAATATCTGCTCTTAACTGTGCAAAATGTTATTGAACCGAAATTATGCTTAGTAGTGGTTAGCTCCATCAAAAATAGTTCAATGATGTATTGAAACCCCATTGCTGTAGGTATGTTCTCGTTCGTCGAGTGAAGATATTTTGTGGTAAATATTGTAGAGTATTACAACCCTCTCGTGCACGCGCTTTCATTTCGAAGGGAAAAAAGAAGATTTTCTCAACTTTTGATTCAATTAAAGTTAAAAAATATATCTGTATTTTTTATGAAGAGAAAATTACAAGTTATTTTACATTTTTCGAGCAAAAAGTAGAGATGTCATTGGAAAGACAACATATTTTTACTATAGAAAAAACATTTATTTACAGTTTACAAGTGTGAGAACACGTCACATGAGGTCTAAAGTGAAGTGACTTCATGTTGAGATTTGTGCCCGTCTCACGATAATTGTGGGAAGTAAGGAAACTTGAGCTCAATCAATCACTCTGTATTTAGGGCAGTCGTCCAGGTGGCAGATTCCCTATCTGTTTTTTTCCTAGCCTTTTCTTAAATGATTGCAAAGAAATTGGAAATCTATTGAACATCCCCCTTGGTAAGTTATTCCAATCCCTAACTCACCTTCCTATAAACGAATATTTGCCCCAATTTGTCCTCTTCAACTCCAACGTTATCTTCATATTGTGATCTTTCCTACCTTTAAAGACATCACTCAAACTTATTCGTCTCCTGATGTCCTCCCACGCCATCTCTCCGCTGACAGCTCGAAAAATATCTCCCCAGTCTTCCCAGCCCAAACTTTGCAACATTTTTGTAATGCTACTCTTTTGTCGGAAATCACCCAGAACAAATCGAGCTGCTTTTCTTTAGATTTTTTCCAGTTCTTGAATCAAGTAATCCTGGTGAGGATCCTATACCCTGGAACCATATGCTAATTGGGGTCTCACCAGAGACAAATATGCTCTCTCCTTTACATCCTTACTACAACCCCTAAATACCCTCATAACCATGCGCAGAGATCTCTACCCTTTATTTACAATCATATTTATGTGAACACCCCAATGAAGATCTTTCCGTATATTAAGACCCAGGTAATTACAGTCATCCCCAAAAGGAACTTTCACCCCATCAACGCAGTAATTAAAACTGAGAGGACTTTTCCTATTTGTGAAACACACAACCAGACTTTTACCCCGTTTATCATCATACCATTGCCTACTGTCCATCTCACAACATTATCGAGGTCATTTTGCAGTTGCCCACAATCTTGTAACGTACTTGTTACTCTGTACAGAATAACATCATCTGCAAAAAGCCTTATCTCTGATTTCACTTCTTTACACATGTCGTCTATACTAATATATAAAGAGGTAAAGTTGGCCTAATCTCAGGAACTATTGGACCGATTCTAAAAATTATTTCACTAGTAGAAGGATACATTATCCCTGAGTGCTATACGCTATATTTTATTTTCAAAACAATTCGGGGAGAGGGGGGTGACGTGGGGTGATATAAAAATACTAGGCTAATATATGCGAAATATCGAATTTGTCGTACAAGGACGATGCAAACTCATTTTAAGACCCTTGAGGCAAAGAACAAAACTCGGTAAGCCATACGGGCCCTAAAACCAACCCTTATTGAGATATTGGCACCACACTACCCCTGCTCTAGGAATCGGATAAAGAAATGAACTGCCGTAACCATGGCAACATCAGCTTCAGTATGCTTACAGAAGCGAGATTAGCTGCAATATATCACAAAAACCTAACATGTTACAGACATAAAAATTGGTATTTGGGATCTCCTCTAAATAAAAGAACACACATTTTTGTTTTCAGAAAATCCATTTAAGGGGTGAGGGTTGAAAAGAAGTGATGAAGGAGTTGAATTCTTTGTATGAGGATACATACAACATATCTCATAAACGGAAAATGCTACAGACGTTAAAATTGGTAGGCCCTAATTGGAATCTCTTTTAAAAATAAATTAGGCACTTTTTCTGGAAAATCCACTTAAGGGGGTGAAAACTTTAAAAAGCGGGTGAAATTTTAAAATGAGTATCTTCTTCTACTGGTTTTCCCACAGCTGTGGGGTCGCGGTGCGAACTGTGTCACACATATGTGGATTTGCCGCTGTTTTACGACTGGATGCTCTTCCTGACGCAAACGCTATGTGTAGGGATGTAATTACTATTGCGTATTCCTGTTGTGGTTGGTAATGTGGTGTGTTGAGTGAATATGAAGAGGAGAGTGTTGGGACAAACACAAACTACCTGTCCTCGAGCCAGAAGAATTAATCACACGCGATTAAAATATCCGACCCAGTCCGGATTCGAAACCGGAACTCGATAAACTGACGATGAACTCTCAGTCAAGGCGTGGGGCAGTATATCTACAGTATATCTCACGTTACAGGCGTGAAAATTGGTATTTGTAATGTCCTTTATAAATAATGACCCCCCCCCACTTAAAAAAAACTGTTTCTCACATGTAGTTCCATGTCGCATGTTCCAGATTTAGCTCTCCCAGTAGCCTGGTCATCTTAGCCCCAAAAGGCAATGCCAAAAACATGGTTTACAATGAGGTTCTGGCGTAAATGAAATGCAATTTTTCGGCGAGTTTTTGTACTTTAGGGATTTTCAGATAATGTCTTAGTGCGGTACCGAGGAAGAGTTAACTTTTATGAACTTACGAAATCCTCGCGAGCAAAGCCGTGGGTAACGGCTAGTGTATATAAGAAAACATAAAGGTCCAATAATATTGCCTTCAAGAATTCCCCTCTTAATTATTGAGGGACAGATAAAGCTTCGTCTACAAAATTCTCTGAGTTCTTTTTTTTAGAAACATAGCCACTCCTTCAGTCACTCTTTTGTCAAGTCAAATTACACTCATTTTTGCCAGCAGTCTCCAATGATCTATACCCTATCAAATGCCTTAGATAGGTCTATCGCGAGACAGTCCATTTGACCTCCTGAATCCAAGATATCTGATATATCTTGCTGGAATCCTACAAGATGAGCTTCAGTGGAATAACCTTTCCTAAACCCAAACTGCCTTCTATCGAACCAGTTATTAATTTCGCAAACATGTCATATAATCAGAAAGAATGCTTTCCCAAAGCTTACATCCAATGCATGTCAAACTGACAGGCCTGTAATTTTCAACTTTATATCTATCACCCTTTCCTTTATACACAGGGGCTACTATAGCAACTCTCCATTTATTTCGTATAGCTCCTCCATGCAAGCAATAATCAAATAAGTAATTCAAATATGGTACTATATCACAACCAATTCTATTTAGTATATCCCCAGAAAACGTATCACCGGGCGAGTTGGCCATGCGGTTAGAGGCGCGCGGCTGTGAGCTTGCATCTGGAAGATAGTAGGTTCGAATCCCACTGTCGGCAGCCCTGAAGATGGTTTTCGGTGGTTTCCCATTCCATACCAGGCAAATGCTGGGGCTGTACCTTAATTAAGGCCACGGCCGCTTCCTTCCAACTCCTAGGCTTTCCTAACCCATCGTCGCCATAAGACCTGTGTCGGATCGACGTAAAGTCACTAGCAAAAAAGAAAGAAACCTTATCAATTCCAGCTGCTTTTCTAGTTTTCAGTTTTTGTACCTAACTGTAAACGTCATTGTTGTCATAGGTAAATTTTAATACTTCTTCAGTACTAGCAGAAGTACCCGTTCTTCGTACGGGTTATCAGAAACTGGCTTTAGTTACTCATACTATCGGTGTGACTGACTTCATTAGATATTTATATCACTCGTGTATTTACTTAAGTACGTAGAAATTATTTGTCATGTTTGGAATTATAGTGTATCTTCTTATTTTCTTCATGGGGGCCTCTAAATATTAGTTCCTAATTAGCGTCGACCTCTAAGATCTTTTGCTACCATGTTTTTCCTTTATTCCCACCTAGATATACCTGCTCCCTTCACAAAGCTGCAGGTTTAGTGTAAGTATACTTTCGCCAGATAGTGCCACAAATATAAATATTATTGAATTTATTTGTTTGATCCGACATTTCATAACTATTACAAATGATAAAGGAAATACGCGATGCATAAAAGAAACTACTCAAGTCACGCGCGCACCATCTTGACAATTGTGTACAGTATATAGGTTTCATGGTTACAATGATCGTAAAGGTGGACCAAAATATCCGCACTAATAACATCAGTGATCCTACTACTCCATGATTTGATAGAAAATAATTTAAACTATAGGTAACAGACTCCGCAAAATGCTGAAACCTAAGCCAGTACGTAAAAACGGAGTCCCGTCGGCAACCGCTGGTCGCTGTAATACGGAGATCTCCGGGACTATTATTTTTATACTTCACTCCCATTCCATCCCCGCCCAAAGGAGTGCTATGAGCGTCTTACACAACAGTTTATTTTTTTCCAGATAGTAAGTCATATGTGTATCAATTTTGGTTGGCAGTTATGCCCAAACGTACATATTACTCACTGGCAATGTAGCTTTCTACAGGTGAAGTAATTTTTAAAATCGGTTCAGTAGTGTTTGAGTCTATCCGTTACAAATATACAAATTTTTCCTCTTTATAATATTAGTATAGAAGTATAAATTACATCCCTACACATACGGTTGCCGACAGGAAGGGCATCCAGCCGTAAAACAGGGTTTAATCCACATGTGTGACACAGTTCGCACCCGCAACCTCACAGGTGTGGGTAAAGCGATAGAAGAAGATACTAATTTTTTAAAAAAATTACCCGCTTTTTTATTCTTTTCACCCGCTTGAGTGGATTTTCCAAAAAAAGTGTGTTCATTTTTAAAGGAGATTTCAAGTACAAATTTGAAAGTCTGTAACATCTTCTTTTTGAGGTATATGTATCCTCATATAAATAATTCAACTCCTTCCTCACTTTCTTTCCTTCCCCCCCCCCCCCTAAGTGGATTTTATGAAAACGAACATTTGTGTTCTTTTATTTTTAAAGGGGATTCCAAATATCTATTTTCATGCCTGTAACATGTTAAGTTTTTGTGATTTATTGTAGACTAGCAAATGTACCCGTGCTTCGCTACGGTATTCTACATTGTATACGGATATCGACGTAAATACTGTGCGTGCAGCAAATGAGATTGTTCGTTTCCAATGTAAAGTGAGGGTTGCGGAGTTGTGATGATAACGCCAGGCTCACTTGCCTACTGTCATTCACAATCGAGTTGGCAAGTTTACATTATAATTGCAGGCCCCAATGCCTACTGCGCGACCACAATCGATTTGGGGAGTTTTAGTTACAATGGCAGACCCATTTCCTACTTTCAGACAGGTTACAGTTGAGGAGTTTTTATTATAATACCAGGCAACTTCCCTACCACCAGTCAAAATTGAGTTGTGCAGTTATCATTATAATGACAGTCCCTTTTTACTGCTGCTAGCCAGCTTACTGCCAGTCACACGGAATTAGTGAGTTTCCATGAAAATAGCAGGCCACTATGCCTAATGCTAGTCAAATTTTATATTGGAACATTTGTTTATAATGGCGGGCACCCTGGCCTAGAGCCAAACACAATAGAGTAGGGGACTTTCGAACAAAACTGCATGATCCCTTGCCTTCTGCAAGACAAATGGAAAAGTGAATTATTCATTAAAATGGTAGGCCCTCCTTACTAATGCCAGTTACACAGGAGTTGGAGAAGGACCCCATTCCTACTGCCAGCAGTCAAAGTCGGTGTAGGGAGTACTGATTACAATAGCAGACACATCCTTTCTCGATCGCTACAAATCGACATCAATGAATATATACAAATGGACATACGAAAGTATATGAATGTTTACAATATTGCAGACCTTCATTTACAGATTAACTGCTGCTAAACGGTACGTCATATCGACAAAGGATTGTACCGTAAGGCGCAGTATTTAGCGATCTAAATGGCTGGTCCTATGATATTTTCTCGCATCTAATCTATTCGTGGGTCAGATTGAATCAGAAACGTTGAATAGGTTGAAATTTGTGTGAGATTATCTTACATTGCATTACTTTTCGGATAATTATGTGACATAGCATTTGGCTCACATATGGGTACTGGGTGGGCCAATGTTCGTGTAGAGTTTGATCATACTATCTTTCCTGTAAGTGATTGAAATGATGCACATGAGAAGAAAAGGTTTAGAAATTAATTTCCATTAAGGCAGGTAGATTTCCATTAAGTTTGGTTGTATGTATTTTGAGGGAGTGCAAAATCACGGTTTCGGTTTCGTATAAACCCCCAATTAGTTCAGGGATTTAGAAACAATATTTGCCCTAAAACCTCCCCAAAGGATAGGTGGATTCTAAATATGAAGTTTGGTGGAAATATATCCAGTAGTTTTCAAGTTAGAGAAAGACAAACAGACCAAACAAACAAACAAACAAACAAACAAAGAAACAAACAAACTAACTAACTAACAGACACCAAGGAAACCTACCCTTGGACAGATGGATGCTATATATAAAATTTGGTTCAAATATCTTGTTAGTTTTCAAGTTGTAAGAAGTACGCTTTACACGCACCCGCTCTTGCGTTAAGTCCGCTGGGATTTGTACCGAAAAACGGTCCGTTAATATCTCCCTTACTAAATCCTGTTATCGAAATGATGCACATGAGAAAAAAAGGTTTAAAAAAAATTTTCATTAAGGCAGGTTGATTTCCATTAAGTTCGGTTGTGTATACTTTGAGGGAGTGCAAAATCACGGTTTCGGTTTCGTAAAAATCCCCACTCAGTTCAGGGATTTAGAAACGATATTTGCGCTAAAACCTACCCAAGGAGAGGTGGATTCTAAATATGAAGTTTGGTGGAAATATATATTTAGTAGTTTCAAGTTATAGAAGGACAGACAAACAGACAAAGAGACAAACAAACAGACAAACAGACACCAAAGCTAAAAATGATGCAGATGGTCATTATTACACCTGAAACGGATAACTGTACGGAAATTTCGCCAAAATAATCAGTGTACAGACACACAGTTTGCGCTAAAACCTACCCAAGGACAGGTGGATTCTAAATATGAAGTTTGGTGGAAATATATCCAGTAGTTTTCAAGTTATAGAAGGACAGACAAACAAACAGACAAACACTAAAGCTAAAAATGATGCAGATGGTCATTTTTACACCTGAAACGGATAACTGTACCGAAATTTCGCCAAAATAATCAATGTACAGACACACGGTCGTTACGATTTTATTTATATAGATGACGGATAAGCATGAGCACATTGAACAGTGCAGACTTCCACTTCGAGATTAATATCTCCTAAACGGTTTATGATATTAAGAAACGGTTTGCGCCATCAGACGCCTCATTTATCGACTATATGTTTATTTCTAAACCATTTCCTCGTATCTCCCATATTGAGGTGCTAAATTGAGTTCAAATTTTCAATAGGGTGAAATTTGGGTGCATTTTTAACATTTTACATTACATTTTGCCTACTTATGTATAAGCTAGAATCATGAAATTTGGTACACATATGTCCCTTAATCGTGCCAATGTGCGCACACAACGTGATGATCCTATCATTCTTATAAGTGTGTCAAACAATAAAATATACTTGTAAAAATCACCAAATTTACGAACAATCCAGAAATACGGCCAAATTTAACGTATAAGGGAGAGAGATACGACAAAATGTCACAGGACCAAAGTTGTAGATCACTCCGAATTGAAGGGACACTGTGCCATCCGTTTTGTGATACGACTTACCGTTTAGCCAAAAAATAGCTCAAAAGGAATGTCTGCACAGTCATTAAAATTGCCTCCATATTTCGATATCCTTGGGGGTGAAAAGTGAAAAATTTGAACATCTTGGAATTTTCCCGTCGGTTAGAGACCAAAAGCTATAATTTCACCAAATTTCAATTGTCTACCTCGTCTCGCAGGTTGTGCCGCCATCTTGATTTGGGGGGATGGGGGATAAAAATGAGGAAATTCCCGAAAATTTTTAAGCCCACGAAACCTATAGGTTATCGTTTTGGATATACTATACGACTGTGTTCTTATACTGAGCCCAAAATTTGCGCCCCCCCAGCGTGCCCCCTTCAGGGAATTTTGAGAATTTCCGATTTTTCTAGGGATCCTGGGGTCATCAGTTTCCCTCGTACCAAGTTTCAAATTTCTGAGATTTCTGGAAGTGCCTCATTAATTCACGTCTTTTTTCATTTTTTAATATTTATATATATATCGCTCCAGCCCGACTTGCTTTTATATATATAGATGACGGATAAGCATGAGCACGTTGAAAAGTGCAGACTTCCACTTCGAGATTCATATCTCCTAAACGGTTTATGATATTAAGAAACGGTTTGCGCCATCAGACGCCCCATTTATCGCCCTACATGTTTGTATCTAAACCATTTCCCCGTATATCCCATATTAAGGGGGTAAATTGAGTTCAAATTTTGAATAGGGTGAAATTTGGGTGCATTTTTAACATTTTACATTACATTTTGCCTACTTATGTATAAGCTAGAATCATGAAATTTGGTACACATATGTCCCTTAATCGTGCCAATGTGCGCACACAACGTGCTGATCCTATCATTCTTATAAGTGTGTCAAACAATAAAATATACTTGTAAAAATCACCAAATTTACGAACAATCCAGAAATACGGCCAAATTTAACGTATAAGGGAGAGAGATACGACAAAATGTCACAGGACCAAAGTTGTAGATCACTCCGAATTGAAGTGACATTGTGCCATCCGTTTTGTGATACGACTTACCGTTTAGCCAAAAAATAGCTCAAAAGGAATGTCTGCACAGTCATTAAAATTGCCTCCATATTTCGATATCCTTGGGGGTAAAAAGTGAAAAATTTGAACATCTTGGAATTTTCCCGTCGGTTAGAGACCAAAAGCTATAATTTCACCAAATTTCAATTGTCTACCTCGTCTCGCAGGTTGTGCCGCCATCTTGATTTGGGGGGATGGGGGATAAAAATGAGGAAATTCCCGAAAATTTTTAAGCCCACGAAACCTATAGGTTATCGTTTTGGATATACTATACGACTGTGTTCTTATACTGAGCCCAAAATTGGAGCCCCCCCAGCGTGCCCCCTTCAGGGAATTTTGAGAATTTCCGATTTTTCTAGGGATCCTGGGGTCATCAGTTTCCCTCGTACCAAGTTTCAAATTTCTGAGATTTCTGGAGTGCCTCATTAATTCACATCTTTTTTCATTTTTAAATATTTATATATACATCGCTCCAGCCCGACTTGCTTTTATATATATAGATGACGGATAAGCATGAGCACGTTGAAAAGTGCAGACTTCCACTTCGAGATTCATATCTCCTAAACGGTTTATGATATTAAGAAACGGTGTGCGCCATCAGACGCCTCATTTATCGCTCTACATGTTTGTATCTAAACCATTTCCTCGTATCTCCCATATTAAGGGGGTAAAATGAGTTCAAATTTTGAATAGGGTGAAATTTGGGTGCATTTTTAACATTTTACATTACATTTTGCCTACTTATGTATAAGCTAGAATCATGAAATTTGGTACACATATGTCCCTTAATCGTGCCAATGTGCGCACACAACGTGATGATCCTATCATTCTTATAAGTGTGTCAAACAATAAAATATACTTGTAAAAATCACCAAATTTACGAACAATCCAGAAATACGGCCAAATTTAACGTATAAGGGAGAGAGATACGACAAAATGTCACAGGACCAAAGTTGTAGATCACTCCGAATTGAAGTGACATTGTGCCATCCGTTTTGTGATACGACTTACCGTTTAGCCAAAAAATAGCTCAAAAGGAATGTCTGCACAGTCATTAAAATTGCCTCCATATTTCGATATCCTTGGGGGTAAAAAGTGAAAAATTTGAACATCTTGGAATTTTCCCGTCGGTTAGAGACCAAAAGCTATAATTTCACCAAATTTCAATTGTCTACCTCGTCTCGCAGGTTGTGCCGCCATCTTGATTTGGGGGGATGGGGGATAAAAATGAGGAAATTCCGGAAAATTTTTAAGGCCACGAAACCTATAGGTTATCGTTTTGGATATACTATACGACTGTGTTCTTATACTGAGCCCAAAATTGGAGCCCCCCCAGCGTGCCCCCTTCAGGGAATTTTGAGAATTTCCGATTTTTCTAGGGATCCTGGGGTCATCAGTTTCCCTCGTACCAAGTTTCAAATTTCTGAGATTTCTGGAAGTGCCTCATTAATTCACGTCTTTTTTCATTTTTAAATATTTATATATACATCGCTCCAGCCCGACTTGCTTTTATATATATAGATGACGGATAAGCATGAGCACGTTGAAAAGTGCAGACTTCCACTTCGAGATTCATATCTCCTAAACGGTTTATGATATTAAGAAACGGTTTGCGCCATCAGACGCCCCATTTATCGCCCTACATGTTTGTATCTAAACCATTTCCCCGTATATCCCATATTAAGGGGGTAAATTGAGTTCAAATTTTGAATAGGGTGAAATTTGGGTGCATTTTTAACATTTTACATTACATTTTGCCTACTTATGTATAAGCTAGATTCATGAAATTTGGTACACATATGTCCCTTAATCGTGCCAATGTGCGCACACAACGTGATGATCCTATCATTCTTATAAGTGTGTCAAACAATAAAATATACTTGTAAAAATCACCAAATTTACGAACAATCCAGAAATACGGCCAAATTTAACGTATAAGGGAGAGAGATACGACAAAATGTCACAGGACCAAAGTTGTAGATCACTCCGAATTGAAGGGACACTGTGCCATCCGTTTTGTGATACGACTTACCGTTTAGCCAAAAAATAGCTCAAAAGGAATGTCTGCACAGTCATTAAAATTGCCTCCATATTTCGATATCCTTGGGGGTGAAAAGTGAAAAATTTGAACATCTTGGAATTTTCCCGTCGGTTAGAGACCAAAAGCTATAATTTCACCAAATTTCAATTGTCTACCTCGTCTCGCAGGTTGTGCGCCATCTTGATTTGGGGGATGGGGGATAAAAATGAGGAAATTCCCGAAAATTTTTAAGCCCACGAAACCTATAGGTTATCGTTTTGGATATACTATACGACTGTGTTCTTATACTGAGCCCAAAATTTGAGCCCCCCCAGCGTGCCCCCTTCAGGGAATTTTGAGAATTTCCGATTTTTCTAGGGATCCTGGGGTCATCAGTTTCCCTCGTACCAAGTTTCAAATTTCTGAGATTTCTGGAAGTGCCTCATTAATTCACGTCTTTTTTCATTTTTAAATATTTATATATATATCGCTCCAGCCCGACTTGCTTTTATATATATAGATGACGGATAAGCATGAGCACGTTGAAAAGTGCAGACTTCATCTTCGAGATTCATATCTCCTAAACGGTTTATGATATTAAGAAACGGTTTGCGCCATCAGACGCCTCATTTATCGCTCTACATGTTTGTATCTAAACCATTTCCTCGTATCTCCCATATTAAGGGGGTAAATTGAGTTCAAATTTTGAATAGGGTGAAATTTGGGTGCATTTTTAACATTTTACATTACATTTTGCCTACTTATGTATAAGCTAGAATCATGAAATTTGGTACACATATGTCCCTTAATCGTGCCAATGTGCGCACACAACGTGATGATCCTATCATTCTTATAAGTGTGTCAAACAATAAAATATACTTGTAAAAATCACCAAATTTACGAACAATCCAGAAATACAGCCAAATTTAACGTATAAGGGAGAGAGATACGACAAAATGTCACAGGACCAAAGTTGTAGATCACTCCGAATTGAAGTGACATTGTGCCATCCGTTTTGTGATACGACTTACCGTTTAGCCAAAAAATAGCTCAAAAGGAATGTCTGCACAGTCATTAAAATTGCCTGCATATTTCGATATCCTTGGGGGTAAAAAGTGAAAAATTTGAACATCTTGGAATTTTCCCGTCGGTTAGAGACCAAAAGCTATAATTTCACCAAATTTCAATTGTCTACCTCGTCTCGCAGGTTGTGCCGCCATCTTGATTTGGGGGATGGGGGATAAAAATGAGGAAATTCCCGAAAATTTTTAAGCCCACGAAACCTATAGGTTATCGTTTTGGATATACTATACGACTGTGTTCTTATACTGAGCCCAAAATTTGAGCCCCCCCAGCGTGCCCCCTTCAGGGAATTTTGAGAATTTCCGATTTTTCTAGGGATCCTGGGGTCATCAGTTTCCCTCGTACCAAGTTTCAAATTTCTGAGATTTCTGGAAGTGCCTCATTAATTCACGTCTTTTTTCATTTTTTAATATTTATATATATATCGCTCCAGCCCGACTTGCTTTTATATATATAGATGACGGATAAGCATGAGCACGTTGAAAAGTGCAGACTTCATCTTCGAGATTCATATCTCCTAAACGGTTTATGATATTAAGAAACGGTTTGCGCCATCAGACGCCTCATTTATCGCTCTACATGTTTGTATCTAAACCATTTCCTCGTATCTCCCATATTAAGGGGGTAAATTGAGTTCAAATTTTGAATAGGGTGAAATTTGGGTGCATTTTTAACATTTTACATTACATTTTGCCTACTTATGTATAAGCTAGAATCATGAAATTTGGTACACATATGTCCCTTAATCGTGCCAATGTGCGCACACAACGTGATGATCCTATCATTCTTATAAGTGTGTCAAACAATAAAATATACTTGTAAAAATCACCAAATTTACGAACAATCCAGAAATACAGCCAAATTTAACGTATAAGGGAGAGAGATACGACAAAATGTCACAGGACCAAAGTTGTAGATCACTCCGAATTGAAGTGACATTGTGCCATCCGTTTTGTGATACGACTTACCGTTTAGCCAAAAAATAGCTCAAAAGGAATGTCTGCACAGTCATTAAAATTGCCTGCATATTTCGATATCCTTGGGGGTAAAAAGTGAAAAATTTGAACATCTTGGAATTTTCCCGTCGGTTAGAGACCAAAAGCTATAATTTCACCAAATTTCAATTGTCTACCTCGTCTCGCAGGTTGTGCCGCCATCTTGATTTGGGGGGATGGGGGATAAAAATGAGGAAATTCCCGAAAATTTTTAAGCCCACGAAACCTATAGGTTATCGTTTTGGATATACTATACGACTGTGTTCTTATACTGAGCCCAAAATTTGAGCCCCCCCAGCGTGCCCCCTTCAGGGAATTTTGTGAATTTCCGATTTTTCTAGGGATCCTGGGGTCATCAGTTTCCCTCGTACCAAGTTTCAAATTTCTGAGATTTCTGGAAGTGCCTCATTAATTCACGTCTTTTTTCATTTTTAAATATTTATATATACATCGCTCCAGCCCGACTTGCTTTTATATATATAGATGACGGATAAGCATGAGCACGTTGAAAAGTGCAGACTTCCACTTCGAGATTCATATCTCCTAAACGGTTTATGATATTAAGAAACGGTGTGCGCCATCAGACGCCTCATTTATCGCTCTACATGTTTGTATCTAAACCATTTCCTCGTATCTCCCATATTAAGGGGGTAAAATGAGTTCAAATTTTGAATAGGGTGAAATTTGGGTGCATTTTTAACATTTTACATTACATTTTGCCTACTTATGTATAAGCTAGAATCATGAAATTTGGTACACATATGTCCCTTAATCGTGCCAATGTGCGCACACAACGTGATGATCCTATCATTCTTATAAGTGTGTCAAACAATAAAATATACTTGTAAAAATCACCAAATTTACGAACAATCCAGAAATACGGCCAAATTTAACGTATAAGGGAGAGAGATACGACTAAATGTCACAGGACCAAAGTTGTAGATCACTCCGAATTGAAGGGACATTGTGCCATCCGTTTTGTGATACGACTTACCGTTTAGCCAAAAAATAGATCAAAAGGAATGTCTGCACAGTCATTAAAATTGCCTCCATATTTCGATATCCTTGGGGGTAAAAAGTGAAAAATTTGAACATCTTGGAATTTTCCCGTCGGTTAGAGACCAAAAGCTATAATTTCACCAAATTTCAATTGTCTACCTCGTCTCGCAGGTTGTGCCGCCATCTTGATTTGGGGGGATGGGGGATAAAAATGAGGAAATTCCCGAAAATTTTTAAGGCCACGAAACCTATAGGTTATCGTTTTGGATATACTATACGACTGTGTTCTTATACTGAGCCCAAAATTGGAGCCCCCCCAGCGTGCCCCCTTCAGGGAATTTTGAGAATTTCCGATTTTTCTAGGGATCCTGGGGTCATCAGTTTCCCTCGTACCAAGTTTCAAATTTCTGAAATTTCTGGAAGTGCCTCATTAATTCACGTCTTTTTTCATTTTTAAATATTTATATATACATCGCTCCAGCCCGACTTGCTTTTATATATATAGATAATTTCGCTGCTGTAGAATCCTGGAGCAGACGTTGCCATGGTTACGGCAGTTCATTACTTTATCCGATTCCTATAGCAGGGGTAGAGTGGTGCCAATATCTCCGTAACGGTTGGTTTTAGGGCCTTGAAACATGGTTTTCGGGCTCGTAGGGCTTACCGAGTTTTGTTCTTTGCGACAAGAGGATTAAATTGAGCTTTGTCTCGTCCTTATACGACAAATTCGATATTTTGCCTATATTAGCCTATTATTTTTATATCTTCCCCCCTGCCCCCCACTTCGAATTGTTTTAAAAATAAAATACAGCCCATGTTACTCACTGGCAATGTAGCTTTCTATAGGTGAAGTAATTTTTAAAATCGGTTCAATACTTTTTGAGTCTATTCGTCACAAACAAACAAATTTTTCCTCTTTATAATATTAGTATAGATTACGCACCTCCTCTATCTGGACATTATCCTTGTAACAAACAATATTTACATACTGCTGACTGAATACTTCTGCCTTTTGAAGATCCTCGCATAAACACTCCCCTTGTTCATTAATGATTCCTGGAATATACTTCTTGGAACCTGTTTCTGCCTTCAAGTACCTATACATACTCTTCCATTTTTCACTAAAATTTGTATGACTGCCAATTATGGTTGCCATCATGTTATCCTTAGCTGCCTTCTTTGCTAGATTCAATTTCCTAGTAAGTTCCTTCAATTTCTCCTTACTTCCACAGCCATTTCTAACTCTATTTCTTTCCAACCTGCACCTCCTCCTTAGTCTCTTTTCTTCTCTGTTATAATATAGTGGATCTTTACTATTCCTTACAAAATTCAAAAGTACAAACCTTTTTTCACATTCTTCAGTTGCTTTAAACCCATCCCAGACTCTGTTTACATATTTATTTACCGTTTTCCACCGAACAGAATTACTTTTTAAAATCTCCCTCATGCCTGTTTTATCAGCCATATGGTACTATCTAATAGTCCTAATATTAATATCTTCCTTTCCTTCACATTTATTTTTAACTACCACAAAAACAGCTTCGTTATCACTAATTTCATCTATTACTGCAGTTTTTCTATAGAACTCATCTGGCTTTACCAGCACCACATCCAGAATATTCTTCCCTCTAGTTGGTTCCATCACTTTCTGAGTCAGATGCCCTTCCCATATTAACTTACATGCCATTTGTTGGTCATGCTTCCTGTCATTCGCATTTCCTTTCCAATTGACATTTGGTAAACTGAGATCACCCGCTACAATCACGTTCCTTTCCACGTCTTTTCCCACATAGCTGATTACCTTATTAAATAATCCTGAATTCGTGTCAGCACTATCCTTTCCCAGTCTGTACGCTCCAAAGACATCAAGTTGCCTATTATTTTTAATGATGAGCCTTACACCTAGAATTTACCGAGCTCGATAGCTGCAGTCGCTTAAGTGCGGCCAGTATCCAGTAATCGGGAGATAGTGGGTTCGAGCCCCACTGTCGGCAGCCCTGAAGATGGTTTTCCGTGGTTTCCCATTTTCACACCAGGCAAATGCCGGGGCTGTACCTTAATTAAGGCCACGGCCGCTTCCTTCCACTTCCTAGCCCTTTCCTATCCCATCGTCGCCATAAGACCTATCTGTATCGGTGCGACGTAAACCAAATAGCTAAAAAAAAAAAAAAAAAAAAAAATACACCTAGAATTTCATGTTTGACATCTTTAACTTCTTCGTAGCTTACAAATTCATCTTTCACCAGAATGAATACTCCCCCTCCTACCATTCCTATCCCGTCTCTTCGATAAACACTCCAGTTCCGTGAGAAAATTTCTGCATCCATTAAATAATATCTCAGCCATGAATCAACTCCTATTAGAATATCTGGTAAGTATATGTCTATTAAATTACTTAATTCTATTCCTTTCTTTACAATACTTCCACAGTTGAGCACTAACATTTTTATGTCATCCCTAATCGACTTCCAGTTCCCTGTTGCCTTAACACCGCTCCGTAGGCCACCCCGTTTCCCTGAATGTACCTCTCTATAACCCTTCTAAACAAGTTTCCTAATTTATTTGTACCGCTGCGATTGAAGTGCATGCCATCTGAGCGCAGATCGCTATCTCCTACCCACCCATTAGAATCTAGAAATCTCACTCCCAGTTTCCCTCATACCCGCTCCATAGTCTCATTTAAATTCCCAATCACCTTCCAGTCAGTATCCGTCCTACACAGTATTCCACTGATAACAATCTCCGCTTTCTTAAACTTCACCCGTTAGGAGCGCGCAGCTGTGACCTTGCAACCGGGAGATAGTGCGTTCGAACCCCACTGTCGACAGTCCTAAAACTTTTCCCGTGGTTTCCCATTTTCACACCAGCCAAATGCTGGGGCTGTACCTTAATTAAGGCCACGGCCGATTCCTCCCCACAACTAGGCCTCTCCTATCCCATCGTCGCCATAAGGCCTATCTGTGTCGGTGCGACGTAAAACAAAAACCTTCACCCGTGCTGCATTTGTCAGATCCCGCACATCCACAACTATGTTGGTACTTACACCTGCTTGTCTTACGTTGTTAGTACCAACGTGAAACACTATTACCTTCTCCTTTCCCTCCCCCTCTTCTAATTTCCTCAACATCTGCCTCAACCTACTTCCCGGATAACACTGTACCGTACCGGGCGAGTTGGCCGTGCGCGTAGAGGCGCGCGGCTGTGAGCTTGCATCCGGGAGATAGTAGGTTCGAATCCCACTATCGGCAGCCCTGAAGATGGTTTTCCGTGGTTTCCCATTTTCACACCAGGCAAATGCTGGGGCTGTACCTTAATTAAGGCCACGGCCGCTTCCTTCCAACTCCTAGGCCTTTCCCATCCCATCGTCGCCATAAGACCTATCTGTGTCGGTGCGACGTAAAGCCCATAGCAAAAAAAAAAAAAAAAAAAAAAAAAAACACTGTACCGTGGTTCCCTTACCTCCACACACTTTCCCCACATGTCTAACAATGGAATCCTCATGCCCAGAGCCTCAACCCTACTCACCTCATTCAGTCCCCTCCCCTCCTTGTCAGTTCTATCTTTCCTGACAGCTGCGGAAGCTATTCCTCCTCCCTTTTTTCCATCCCATGACCGTGTTTCACCTGTCTTTTGCTATCTGCTACTCCACATTTCCCTTCCCTACCTTTTCCCTTTCTCCTACTTCTGCGGAGGTTCGGACCTGCCTTCGGGCAGAACAACCCCTTACCTTACCTTACCTTACCTTACCTACTTCCGCACTTCTCAGCAACAGTTCCATGTTCCTCATCTTTCCTCGGTTGTTCTAACTACAGTGATTAGTACCTATTTCTCACAGACACCTGTCCTGAATTCTGATCCTGATTGGAACCCTTAGCCTGAAATCTCCTTCCCCTTAGAACATTAGACCACCTGTCTTCTACAGCTCTCCCCCCATTCTTCCCATCCCTCTTTTACACATACTGTAACCTGTACATTGTTGGAGGGAGACCTGCTTTCCTTCCTGTCCTCTGAGAGAATCCTAATTTTCTCCCCCAAAATCGCCAACTCCTCCCTCATACTCCTTAATACCTGGCCACACCCACAGTTCCTACACTTGCACTCCTTATCCATTCTTTACTGAATAATGAAAAGAAAAATATAAGATATCTTATTCTGTACAAAATAAAAATAAAGGAAAAATATTTGAGCTTGTATGCCATGAAAGTGATTATGAATGGGAGACATATTAGGAACAAGTATGGTCTGAGTTTTTATGAAAAATTAGTTTTAATATTGTAAGGATATTTTACATGGAATGGATATAACTAGCACTGCAGTATGTGTTCCTGATACTACTTGCTTCTACATCAGTGAAACAAACCTCGACATTGATAACTGAAAGTGTTTGTTCTGTGTGAGTACGGCGATTTCTTAAATATCATGTCAATACTTTTCATAACCTAAGATATGACGCCTTATATTTAAACTTCCCTGCTCTATAGAGTCGAGATATCCGGATGCTGTGTGTATTAAGATACCTCGAATTCCTGTCCAATTCTTGACAGGGTATAGTAGCCTGTCATGTTTTACTGGAAGGTAAAAGTCATTCTCACTGGTCTTATGTTAGCTGTGAGGATTTATGTGCCAACCAGAGTTTTTAATCAGTCAAACGTTCTTTTGAAACGACCCTAGTTTTGTTCTTCACTTGCATCATCACTTTTTATTCGGTACCTACGATGTCTTTTCGAGATATAACAGCCCTCGTCATACGGCTGTCTCCCAAATCAAAAGAATTGGTTGGGGGCTCTGTCCACGATATCTACAAAACGTTCCGGTCCATTTTAAATGTTTCTATTTTATTCTACCTGATTTCTTAAAAGTCCATGTTCTAACAGCATGAGTGGTGATAGAGAACACCAGGCCGTTAAATAAATCTATATTTTGAGGGCTGCGTTTCGGACCATTGCCACTCATCTTTAATTTGAAACGCATTTTCTCCGTGCCTTTTAAAATATTACGAATACTTTCGTGGTGGTAAACATTTTGGTGCATGACGGTATAATGGAAAATAACAAAATATTTCCTTTGTGACAAGTTTTGGCTTGTTCTAGTTTCACGGTTTCGTACAACAATGACCAAGTGTTGCTAGTCGTCGACTTCTCTTCGGTATCGTATGGCGATCACTAGAGCTGTCTGTCGGTTGTTGTTGGTTACTTGTGATGGTATTGGCATGAGTGGTTCCACTCTCCGGGTGTTAGAATGGGACGCCATATATCACGTAGTTGATACCCACCATCTCCGTTTATGTTGAACACATGGGAATGCATTACTTTCGCTTCCGTCACGAGCCTTGATCGATAGATGTTTTCGATCTCATCAACCCCGGTGCCATCGAAACTGGTGTTGTTTCCTGTGGAGATGCCGTGTTCCGCTAATCCTGACAGAGGTTTCTAGCGTCGGATGTATCTTTAATGTTCCGTACGCCCTGGGGGTTTTGCCGATATAGAGACGTCCGAACACCATTGCTCCCACACCGAAAAGAATAAACTTTACCAGCCATTTCCGTCCTCCAAAGAAAATAGAAGAGTTGATGCGCAATGTGAAAGATCCAATTTCTACCACTGTTCATCGTGGAATTTAGAGTGTAATATGCCATCACTGTGAACGAGTGTATATCGGTCAAACCCGCAGGCCGTACGGAACATGTTAGACACATCGGAACTAGAAACCTCTTGTCAGGATTAGCGGAACACGGCATCTCCACAGGACACAAAATCAGTTTCGTTGGCACCGAGGTTGATAATATCAAAAATATCTGTCGATCAAGGCTCGTGACGGAAGCAACAGTAATGCATTGCCATGTGTTTAACATAAACGGAGATGAACTGCGTGATATCTGGCGTCCCATTCTAACAACCGGAGAGCGGAACCACTCAAGCCAATATCATCTCGTAATATTACAACCGTCAGGCAGCGATAATGACCACCATAGTGATGTTACGAGACCAAAGAGAAGTCAACGACTAGCTACACTTGGTCATTGTTGTACGAAGCCATGAAACTAGAACAAGCTAAAACTTGTCACAAAGGAAATATTTTTGTTATTTTTCAATATGCCGTCATGAACCAAAATTATGAGTACTCATAAACATGACTTTATGAACTGTAGTGCATGCTAACCGCTCAAGTATGAACTTTATCTCTCTTGCATTCTCGGTAACAATACGACCAATGGCACCTAAGGTTGCTGATGATTCAGCCTGATACGTCACCTAAGTCTTTAGTGTAGATGTTATACAGGACGGGGAACAACATATAAAGGTGTTCGAGAGCTTACCATTGTCTCGGATCTTAGCCACGTTGTCCTTGTGAAGGCCCTCAGTTAGATTTACCTTCTTTAGCGCGATTTTCTGGTCTGTAAATATTTTACAGTAATGATGTGGTTAGGAAGAAAGCTGGGATTGAGACATCATTGTTAGATCGGGTCAGCATGTCCAGACTGAGGTGCTTTGGGCATGTAGTGAGGATGGAGCCAACAGCGATAGCATGTGTCAACTTGGAAAGACATGTGGCAGGGAAACGGATGGTGGGAAGACCAACAACCCACTGGATGCATATCGTAAAGATGGACATTGCAGATCAGGGAAGGACACAAGAGGACGCCACTAACAAGAGAACGTATCTCAATTAGACAGAATGGAAGGGGCTCGCCAACAGTATCCGGGAGACTGGAACTATAAAATGATGATGATGAAGAAAAATTTTACGAAGAGGTGGCACCTCTCACAGTTAAATACTTTCTTGTAATCTACAAAGTCCAAACCTCACTCACTCTCTTTCTATTTACACTCGTGAGGTTATAGTGGCTGCTCCCATGCCTCTTTTCTTGCGATACTATTGTAGGCTCAGGCCAGTTGTAGTTCTCCGTCCTCTCGGCTGCTGCCCATTTACCTTCCTAAGAACTACAAGCCTTGGGTGACCAAAGTACTCATGCGAAGGAAAATCTATTTCCGATTCACAGTCGTCCTAAGATCGATGCATTGATACAATGTGCTGTCCAAGATATCCTTAGCATCCTTGCGTAAGCCCAATTAGACGGAATACATTCTGATAAGCTGTAATTACACGATTATGTGACTAGAATTATTCCTGAAAGCGGTCATCCTGAGTAAGATTATTTTAGTATTTGCAATTCTTACTCCTTTCAAATTGTAATATCCTACCATAATTCACATTCTGATCCTCTCTCTCTCTCTTTCACTCAATAATCCAACTTCCCTTCAAAGTCACCATTTTACCATTTAGACGATCACAAAGTGAGTTATTGACGACCCCCTATATACTGTCACTTTGTTTGTTATGATTCTTAATATTTGTTTCAGAATTGGAGGAAATGATTGAGGAGCCCGAGCGCATCAGCTGGATGGAAGAGCATTAATTTTCTAGGAGTTCCAATCGATGAACCAGCTACGGCATCTTCTATGTTTCTCCAACATTGGTTTAAAAAAAGTGCTCGACGGGCAGATCACTTATCTAATATTTATTTCAAGACGATAATTTGATTCATTAGTTCCGTAATATATTAATTATTTTCAGAACCATGGATTGTGTGGAAGAGCAGACTGTTTTTTGAACTGAAGTGATTTTTGTCAAGATGTTGTAGTAAGCTCTACTTTTCTATTTGTACTAATACTCTTATGCGATTGCTGTAAATAAGTGTCTGTTACTTCTTATCATCATATTAATTTACTCCTTTTCTGACAGAGTTTTGATGAGTTTACTTACACACTATTAAGAATTCATGTAGAAAGATGTTTGTTCTTGTATCAGTAGACAAAACAACTGAACAATAGTATAATGTCTGAACATTGAGATAATGGAAGGGATTATTGGTGGGTAATTTTATTTAAATGTCTTTTTCTTCCTCTGTGTGTAGGATTCATATATATTTCAAGAAATATAACTGCGTTTTTTACTGAAACATTGGAATGGGTGAGATTTGAAAGGAAGGAATACTTTCAGAAAACTGAAGTAGGAACTATTTCTAAAAGTAATGGTCAAATGTAAAATCTTACAGTCAGTATAAAGAACTTTAGTAACTAAGCTAACGGGGTGGTTTTGATATACGAGAGCAAAGAGGTTGGAATATTTCCTTTAACTCAATTTGTAAACAGAAATAAATATTGTACAGAGGCTTTACAATATTTATTCAAAACTTCATGACTTTAACGGAAATACGAATTACCTTTGTTTTCCTCTGTTAGATTACAAGATAACATTAAGAAAATAATGTCTGCACATCAAAAATCATCTTACGAAAACGTCCGAGACATTAATCATTACCTTCGTCTCCATTAGAAGTGGGCCTTCAGGAACATAACGAATTACTTTAGCAACATTTTCGATCTTGTTCTAATGTATGGGAATTTCCCCTTTGTATGCTCTCAGAGTAGAAAGGGTAACCTCACCAGCCTTGTACAGCTTAAACACATCACTGATGAACTCATGACCGCTTGTATAACCTAGGTATTCTTTATGGATACCAAATAGTTTGTATAGGTTCATTTCGAACGTTTGCTTGCTTTCTAAATATTTCTCTTTTAAAACAATTTAGCCCACCACATCTTAAACTTTGTTACTCCCCGATTCTTCAACCCGTGAAAACTTTTGACAAGAAAAGGTTTTAGCAGTGTAAGAGTACCTTCTTTCCATCATTCGACACGTCTTCACTTCAGGACTGAAATGGCTATCTCAATTTATTTTGACCAAAATATGGAACTGTTTCCTTTTTTCATATCGCCTGGTTATTTAAAATAGATGGATGCATTTTATATTACATATATCTTTTGTGTTACTTTTCAGAAAGAGGTGGATATTATCTGCCTTTACTGATAGATCCTTTCCACATCTATCGACATGAAATGTAAAGACTACAGTTTTACGAGGTTAAATAAAAAATGTCCACGGGGTCAACAAGGTTTTAAGACTCTTCCGAACGGTGGCGTTTGGTGAGATCATAAACAACAATGGCATCCGGATTTGTTCTTCTGAAATTGTGAATAATAACAGGCAATGTAAGTGGATGATTAACGGTGTAGATCTTTGTCCATATCCAGGTCATGGAGGGAAACTTGAATGCTGGATGTCTACAAAACAGACTCAGCGTTAACACTTGTTGAGATTTTAAACTAGAAAATTAACAGAGAAGTATTGATAATCCCTTCCTTTCCTCCGCCGTTCAGACCTATATTTGTATTTGTTGTTTTCACTGAATAATTTGTACCTCTTGATCTTATTCAAATAAAGTCCTCATAAGCATATTTTGTCTTCCTGATAATTTTTTAGATTTCATGATACGTAACCAGAACATCATATTTATTTTTCTATAAGATAGCGTCCCGTTAATAATAGGGAACATGCGTAATTTTGAAAATATTTGTTTTTAAAAAGTACAGCAGTGAAATAGTATGTAAACTTATTACATTGTGGTAAGTTGCCTTGTTTTCTACCAGTTAAAAGTCTCTTTCCGCAAGGAGAGTAAAACGTCCTCTGACGTAAGCGGCTGGCTTTGACGTCACGATCCAGTACTGCATTCAGCTCTACTAGCCATTCTGTACCCATTTTTACTAAAAGCCGAATGTTTATTATTCGTGATCGCGTATAACTTCAAAATGACTTAAGAATGGTTCAAAATAGCACAGTGAAACAAACTAGCATGTGTAGATGCCATCATTCTTGAAAAATAGTGACTTTTGTGGCTGCAGAAATACGCGGATCGAAAGCAAATAGGTAAGTGGCATCTTTTATATACGTGCAATGTACTGTAAATCATAATATTAGGATAACATTGAGCATGGATAGAAATCACTTAAATCACCTTTTCCATTTGCTTCTACATTGATTCCCATATTAGAGAATAACATTACATTTTCGGGCTCTCACCATTACTAAAGTAACAAATCGGACTTCAGCACTAACATAAAAATTACAGTATTATAGTTCTATAACTTATCATTTCTGAAAAATATAGATTTATGGTTGGGGCAACTGACCTCCCACTTTCGAAACCCATGAAAAAGAAACATTAAGTGTCTAGTTCATTTTTCTAAATATATAATGAACATAGCCTATATTCATGTTTGAGCGCTGGCAGTGCTTTACGTTACGTTCAACTGGGAAATGCAAAATATGTCCTGAGCACAAGGATGAGGAACAGTGCTGCATAGAATGTAGAATGTCATGACTGTGCTGCATATTCTGGTGAGTAAAGAAACTTAGCAAACACTAAAACATCTAGGCTTAAAAACTTTTAAAGTCTTTTTCTAATGAGTAGATTCTTTGGAGAAAAACGTTAAATACGATAAGGACTAACATAACTTCATCCAGTTTTTCACAAGCTGGGCTGAGTGGCTCAGACCCCAACTTGGCAAATTCGAACCTGGCTCAGTCCGGTGGTATTTGAAGGTGCTCCTGTCAATAGTCATGCGGGACTCACCTCGGTATCTCCGAAAAGTGCAAAAGTAGTTAGTGGGATGTAATTACATTTAGCTTTCCATAAGCTGAGCATAGAACAGTACAGGAGTGCCTTTGGGTGTTGCGATTTTTACCCTTTGGTTTATTGATTTGACATGTAGGCTCGGTTTGGGCAACATTTTACCACTATTATTTGCAGTACCATTAATGTATTTTCACTCCAATGTGCAATAATGTTATTTATTTAATTAATATTATAATTACTATAACTGAGCATAGTTAACTTATAAAACTGAGACCACCCCAGCCGACAAGAACTGGTTTTGTAGAGATATACATTTGATAAATTCACGTTGTTTTCTCTCATGATGTAGGCCTACACACCTACTTTTTGTTGTATTATAGAGTATTTAGCTGTAGCCTAAATTTGTTTACAATGTAAGCTCTTCAATAAAGAAATAAAATAATAACTGTCGCATGCTGTTAATTTGTTTCAAAAACCCTTTTATTTATTACTTTGACATGGATCACCCAAAACTTGGGTTAGGTTTGGAGAATGCTTTAATAATCAGCATAAACTTATGCACTGTTTATTACTTTCAGATTCTAAGATGTAACTGCATGGGCGCCCATATGACAGTTTGTAGGGGGGGGGGGGTGGCTAGACCTGGGCGTTCGTAGTATTTTTAATATTTTGGAAGATAAATGGCGACTTGTATTCTGCGGTATAATAATCCACGGTGTTCCCTGCCTGTTGGTGGGAGACGGTAATACCACTTCTACGTAATACTCACTTTTAAATCATTTTCTTGAACGGAAAACACCTGACTACATTAGATTTTTGCCTTTTCCTGAGAGCTAGAGGGGGCCCGCGGCCCCACCTTGCCCCCGTGTATGAGCGCCCTTATGTTATTGATACATTTAATTAAAGCATCATAGATTTAATTTTAAAGTTTTACCATTGGAATAGCACTCATGAAAAAGTGATTAAAAGTTCAAACAACCGAGCTCGATAGCTGCAGTCGCTTAAGTGCGGCCAGTGTCCAGTAATCGGGAGCTAGTGGCTTCGAGCCCCACTGTCGGCAGCCCTGATAATGGTTTTCCGTGGTTTCCCATTTTCACACCAGGCAAATGCCGGGGCTGTACCTTAATTAAGGTCACGCCCGCTTCCTTCCATTTCCTACGCCTTTCCTATCCCATCGTCGCCGTAAGACATATCTGTGTCCGTGCGACGTAAAGCAAAAAAAAAAAAAAAAAAAGAAAGTTCAAACAAATTCATCTCACAGTATTAAACTATACTTTTCCGATATATCACCGGCAATTTTCCGGCTCATAAAAATTTTTTACGGCCCTTTGCCGCATTAATATATATTTTCGCCGTCGTATGCCATGTATTAGTGCACGTCCGAACTATACACCATTTATAACTTTTCTGCCTCGCTGTCTGCTCAGGATTCGTTTGAAGTCCAAATTATAACACTCAGATTATTATACAATATATAGGCATCAGACACTAAAATAAAATCGAAATACGTGAAGTGTATCCTGTTTCTCACAGCACACACTGTGTTATTTCGTCTGCTAATACGGCCAAGCTGTACGATGACGTCAGACCAATGTGATCGCCTATTTGCGTCACGTGACATTTTCGTACTTTAATTTGGATTTTTATCATACTTAGAGTTATTATTTCTGCATTATGATCACATTCTTGAATTCTGCATGAAATTTTAAATCAGATTAGCACATGTTAAATTAAAACGCCGGATCCATGCATGTTCCCTATTGCCAGAAGAGTTGAGATAAATTTAAAGAGAATTCAAGCACATCAAACGTCCGGGGAGGGTTGAAAAGTAACGCAAAACGTCTTTTACCAAGTGGTGATGAGGACGTCTATGGTTCCACACCGTGGTTAGGCGGTTCAGATCCCATATGGACTGGGGGCATATTTACTTATTTATTTGTGAAACCAAAACAGCGAGTTGCCGAATTACACAGTTCCTAGGCCCTATAAAATGAGGGCTAAACAGCTGAGTGGCCCCACCCAGCGGGCTACCCTGCTGCGGTAGGACCTGAAATATCAGAACTTCCACATCCGTATGAAGAGTGAAACACGTTAGCGAAACGTGTTTATTTGTTTGTATAAAACACATCAACCGTAATTTAAGTTTACTTATGGAATATAAAATCACAATCGAATTTAATACAATTGCTATTTAGGAACAATTTAATTTTCAACAAAAAATTTAGATTATAACTTATTTGGAACAATATTTTACAAAGGTTTATTAAATACTATTTACAAAAGTTCTTGATGATAAAAATAAACAAGACTTTCGTAAAAACACGATTGAAATAATGATACAGTCTTCCATGACAGTTTGTTTTCCGCATTTCTTGATAGATACAAGAATATTAGGAAACACCTTTTACTCTAGAGAAAATTTCACGAAGCAGCCCTGATCTGCATTTAGGGAAGTCGTCCAGTTGGCTTTGTTGTTGTTTACGTAGCATTTTCTTTAAAAAATCCAGAAAATTTTGAAATTAATTGAACATCTCGCTTGGTAAATAATTCATCATCATTATCATCATTATTGTTGACTATCTCCAGTTGCACGTATCTGGTGTGCGAGCCCTCTCCATCTTTGTATGTCCATAAACCACTCTTCTCTTGTAATTATTCTCCCAAACTTGTCAATTCTCCCCGACATATTTTTTTCACCAGGTCGGTCCATTTTGCTCTGGGTCTGCCCAATGATCTTTTTCCTTTTACTTCTTTTCCATATTTTCTTCTTACAGTCCTGCTGGCACTCATCTTTCTTACGTGGTTAAATCATTAAATCACTTCAGTCTTGCTTTCTGGAGCCTCTGTAGTAGACAGCCTCCTGTCGGACTTGTCCTTCCTGGTCATCTGTATCATGGTGCTACGAACTTCATTTCTGCAGCTTGGAGTCTTGAGTTCTCTTGTCTCGTTAACGTTGTAGTATTCAAACTATACGTGAGGTTCGGTGTATAATTTGATTTATATAATGTCATCTTAGCTTTCAATGGTACTTGTTTATATTAGACATGTTTGTGAAATTAATAACTGGTTCCATAGAAGGCAATTCGGTTTTAGGAAAGGTTATTCCACTGAAGCTAAACTTGTAGGATTCCAGCAAGATATAGCAGATATCTTGGATTCAGGAGGTCAAATGGACTGTATCGCGATTGACCTGTCTAAAGCATTTGATAGGGTGGATCATGGGAGACTACTGGCAAAAATGAGTGCAATTGGACTAGACAAATGAGTGACTTGAATGGGTTGCTATATTTGTAGAAAATAGATCTAAGAGAATTAAAGTAGGTGAAGCTTTATCTGACCCTGTAATAATTAAGAGGGGAATTCCTCAGGGTAGTATTATCGGACCTTTATCTTTTCATAGGTAAGGCTCTTTGCGGATGATGTTATTCTCTATAGAGTAATGAATAAGTTACAAGATTGTGAGCAACTGCAACGTAACCTCGACAACGTTGTGCGATGGACAGCAGGCAATGGTATGTTGATAAACGGGGTTAAAAGTCAGGTTGTGAGTTTCACAAATAGGAAAAGTCCTCCCAGTTTTAATTACTGCGTTGATCAAATAAATGGGATTGTAAATAAAGGGTACAGATCTCTGCACATGGTTATAAGGGTGTTTAGCGGTTGTAGTAAGGATGTAAAGGAGAGGGCATATAAGTCTCTGGTAAGACCCCAACTAGAGTATGGTTCCAGTGTATGGGACCCTCACCAGGATTACCTGATTCAAGAACTGGAAAAAATCCAAAGAAAAGCAACTCGATTTGTTCTGGGTGATTTCCAACAAAAGAGTAGCGTAACGAAAATGTAGCAAAGTTTGGGCTGGGTAGAATTGAGAGAAGGAAGGAGGGCTGCTCGACTAAGTGGTATGTTCCGAGCTGTCAGCGAAGAGATGGCGTGGAATTACATTAGTATACGAGTAAGTTAGAGTGGCGTTTATAAAAGTAGGAAAGATCACAATATGAAGATGAAGTTGGAATACAAGAGGACAAACTGGGGCAAACATTCATTTATAGGAAGGGGAGTTAGGGGTTGGAATAACTTACCAAGGGAGATGTTCAATAAATTTCCAATTTCTTTGAAATAATTTAGGAAAAGGCTAGGAAAACAATAGATAGAGAATCTGCCACCTGAGCGACTGCCCTAAATGCAGATCAGTATTGATTGATTGATTGATAGCCTATAATCATTACATTTACATGCCTTTTGCTTCTTTGGTAACGTGATGAATGTAGATAACAGCCAGTCAGATGGGATGTCTCCAGTATTATATATAGTATTGAACAGTTTTACCAAGAATTGGATATTGTCTTCATCAATCATTTTAAGAAGTTGTACAGGGATGTTATCTGGACCTGGTGAATTCTTGCTTTTTGACACTTTCACAGCATATAGCACTTCTGATTTAAGAATGTCAGGGCCTTCACAATTAGCTCGTTGGTTAGTTTTCTCACCTCTATGAGCACATAAAAGTTGCGTCAGATAATTTTCACAAGTATTTAAAACTTCTTGTTCATTAATAAAAGGCCTGTCTGTGGCATCAACCAGTACAGAAAGGTTACGTTTTGTGTACATGCCAGCTATTTCCTTTAATTTTCGATGTATATTGAACAGAGCATGTTTAGACTGAAAGATTTCCGTTTCCACACATTGTTCTTTCATCCAGTTCTCTTTCGCAGTACGTATTTCTTTTCTTTTGTGGCGTTGTTATTTTTTGTATTCCCCTGCATCATTTTTTTACTAATCATCGTTGTTCCATTGGTTCAAGAATATCATCTGTCATCCATTTCTTTTTCTTCATTGGATGTATCTCTTGATCTTTGTTTTGAAGAAGTACCTCTACCCGACTTTTAAACTGATTCCACAGATCATTTGCTGTTTTACAGTTATTGGTATTCATTTCTTTTAAATGCCTATTCTAATCCTGAGCAATTTTATACCGAGTTTCACAATTTGGTAGGTTAGCGGTATTTAGTACCTTTATTTTAGGCATATTCTTCATGATTTTCAGACGAACTCTTACATTAGCTATCAATGGATTGTGACCAGTGGAAATATCTGCACCTGGATATGCTGCGACTCCTTTGATGGAATTTCTGAAACGCTTATTTACCAGAATGTAATCAGTTTGGTTCCTTGTTGAGTCAGGATACTGAGGATCATCTTAGGATCTTTCCATGTGTATAAACGACGTTTTGGAAGTTTGAACTAAGTATTGGTGAGAACCATTTGATGTTCTACACAAAATTCGTACAGCTTTTCTCCTTGCATTTACCAAGCCCGAATTCGCCTACCAAGTCGGAACGACGTCCTTGACCAATTTTTGCGTTGAAATTGCCTATTATGACAGTTATTTCATCCTTATTCGGGTCTTTAAGAACAATTCCAAGTTATTCATAGACTGTTTTTACTTTGTCATCATACTTTTTGTCCGTTGTTGGTGCATATATCTGCAAGATGTTTACGTTAAAAGGTGAGCATGAAAGTTGTAATACATGATTCGATCAGAAATTGCTACAAAGTTGCTGACATACTTCATAAGTTCAGAATTTATAAAGATTTTGACTCCATTTCTATGATCTTTATCATTATCTTTCCTACCAGGGTAATGGAATGTACCATAATCACGATGACATTTACCTGCACCAGGCCACCGAACTTCAGTACTTCCAATTAACGGTGTTTTTAATCTAACTATTTCCTTGATAAGATTGTCAAGCTTGTCAGCTGCATAGAGACTTCTGACGTTCCAAGCCCCCATTCTTATTGCGGAATTCATTAATTTGAGCCGGGAGGTTCTTAGCACCCCTCGCCCATTTAAGGGCTGCCCGGGACTAGGGGCCGTTTCTTTCTGATTTCTCGCCATAGTGATTTCCAGGGAATTTATACCAGTGTGGTTTCCCCTTGCCTTCACTGGAGTAGACTCACCCGCCCCTAACATGGAGAATAGACGCTGTTGGTAGCCGCTCCTAACATGAGGTACAGACGCTACCTGATTGATTCTAGTGGCATTTCCTCCACTAAGGGAACATCACCCTCCTAGGTGAGCTCCTCCGCCATAAGCCATTGGCTCCTTTAGGGTGTCAGGTTATTTCCCGCCGTCCAACACTCGGCGTTGATTCGCTGGCTGTACGGTCTACTCCATACCGTAGCAGGATAACCTGGCCAGACCAGCAGAATGACATTAGTAGACGAATAAGTTTGAGTGGTGTCTTTAAAAGTAGGAACAATGACAATATGAAGATAAAGTTGGAATTCAAGAGGACAAATTGGGGCAAGTATTCGATTTTTGGAAAGGCAGTTACGGACTGGAATAACTCACCAAGGGAGGGGTATTTCCAATTTCTTTGCACTTACTTAAGAAAAGACTAGGTAATCAGCTGCCACCTGGCAGAGTCATTCTCCCTGTGGGTCTGGGCGCTAAAATAACATCCATGGTATCCTGTACCTGTGGTGCGAGATCGGTGAGTGTAATCTCCCTGATCCTTGTGTAACTCCTTAAATTTGTTTTCGAGGACTTTGAAATAAAACAGAAAAGCACTCAAGGAGAGTAGATTCGGATCTTTTGTTAAAAAACTACGAATCATTGTACCCTGCTAAATTTAAAATAAATGCATATTGATATTGTATAAGTATTAAGAAGTGTTTTTGTAGCAAGGATAAATGTAGTTTTTTCCCCACAAGGGGCGTGGCTTGGCGACCACGCTGCCCTTAACTGTGTCCTGGTATTGGTTCCACTTGTGCCGGGATCCTCAATTTCATCTATTTTATCCGACCTCTCTTGGTTAACTCTTGTTCTTTTCCAGTGGCGAAACTACTTGGAGTCATTTGAGGCATTGCCTACCCTAAGAAATACGATTAAATTATATAAATATCGTAACAAATTTATCTTCTGTTCGTATTGTGCTAACACTACAATAATCTCGGTTGACAGCAGGATATGTGCCTCGCTGATCGCCCGCTAGATGACAACAGTGGACTACTTGTTCTGCAGGGAGGCAGGAAATATCGTGACTCACCCAGGACTTTTTGTTTTGTTTGCGTTTCGCCAGCCTGATGATTGTTAGAGGGGTGGTGGGGGAAAGTTAGGTTACCGCCCGCGCCCTTCTCTACGCAAGGTCTAGAGCCCGTTGAGGCATGCCTCTTCTGCTATTCGAGTGTGTGGAAATTCCTAGCGCGAAGGTGACAATGAAGTACGCATTGTTAATTGTGTAAGTGCGCACACTATTCTTTTGAGTTAGTAGGCAATCAGTGCATTATTGGCAATATTAGCGACAATTCAGACATGGGAACAACCAATTCATATTCAAAGACTGATATAATCTGGTTGAAACTCGCGTTTAAATAATGAAGCAGGTCCTTTCGGGAACTTTACAAGTCTTTTGAACTCTTTAAAATGGACTTACGAAGAGAAGTGTGAAGCCAAAGACACAAGATGTAGGCCTATGCTTAATTTAGATATTATTTTAAATTTAACGTAGCTAGAAAATATCAATTTTCTTGGTATACATGATATTCGTGGTTTTGTTACAGGGATACGTGTGTTTTGTTTGGTAGTGAAAAGGACTGGCCTTTCAATGGAATAATTGTTATAAAAACGTTCTTAGAAAAGCGGAGAACTATAAAAATTGAAATAAACATATTCAGAATGAAGATAAATTCCGTTTACTTGGACGCAGGGTGTTAGAACGTTCTTTATCTGATGGTGCAACAATTCAAGCCATTAAAATTATTTATTTATTTATTTATTTATTTATTTATTTATTTATTTATTTATTTATTTATTTATTTATTTATTTATTTATTTATTTATTTATGCCTTTTCAGTGGCGAAGTTAGGGCTCGAGGCCCTCTCTTCCACTTAACCACATACTGATCAATATAATAAATAAAATACTGAGATATTTAAAATAGTTAAAACCAAACAAAAACTTAATAGAATTGAGAACAAATTTAAATACTTTACTAAGTTAATAATAAAACTAATTAATAGTAAAACTCTTAATAATGACTAATCCTCAGGCGCGCACACATTCATACTTCAGGCATTCGGTTAGCTGTCCTCAGTAGGTAGTCTCGCCAGGTGACCTTAAATCTTTGTAATTTCTCTGACCTGAGCTGGCAAAGAATTCCATAATCTGGCGCCGCTCACTATCCCAGTTCTCGCTGTGCTTGCGAGCGTGTCGGACGTGTTTAGTATTCGTGTGGTGAGGAAGTTACGAGTACCGTTGTATTGGTCGTGTTCAGAATTTTGCAAACAGTGACCTTGTTACCAATTCCAGACAAGGTGTTTCTACATATTGGCAACGATAATTAGACAAATAAACATGACAGCAATCGAAAGAAAAAACACAATTGTGATTAGTTTTATTGATCGTGATATTCCCCGACCTGCACCGTATGAAGTTCACGTCTGGATGTTCGACACCCTGAAACTTGAGGAAAATGACATCGAAATGCTACAGCTCAACGGCGTATCAAGACAAATCTTCGTTAAATGCAAGAATTCGGAAATATCGGACCGATTACTTCAATATTATTCAGGTGAGCACACCTTTCTTCATAGTAATGGTTTCCGAAGTAAAGTGACAGTAGACTCTGCCGGCCTAGGCACCAAATTGGTTAGGATTTTTAACTTACCGATAGAAGTGCCACACAGACTCATTTCCGATCGGATTGGTAAATCTGGTACAGTGATTTCCATCACTGATGAGACCTGGGGTTCAAGCTTTCGATATCAAGTAAATAATGGTGTCCGTGCAGTTAAACAGCATATCCCTTCCTATCTTGATATCGGTGGTTTCAGAGCTTTAATCAGCTACGAAAGCCAGCCCATAACATGCTTGATATGCAGTGAAACAGCTCATCTGCGAGGTCAATGCCCCAAACGAAAACATCCAGTTCAAACGCCGGCCTAGGTCGATGCCCCGACCTGGGCAACACTAGCGAGTGGCAAACTCCCAACCAAACGAGTTCCGTTATCAGCTGCCCAACTCACACTAGAGGACAATATCAACAATACACACACAGTTGATACAGTACCTGCGTGCACACCACCAAAGAATGAGGATCCATAGAACTCCAAACAAGTTCCACTACAACCCCTCATGGATGTTGATACAAACATTGAGACATGTAAGTTAGCGATGGCAAGTGCAAACCTCTCCTCAACATTAGTTGATGAGTCTACGGAACAAGATTATTCTCCCCCAGCGTTAGATGTCCCAGAACAACAACCCCATGAACTTGAATCTATAAGCGACCAACAACATATAGGGGAAGACGAAAAACCCATGATACCTGACCAAGCGGAACACCTTTCTACTCCAGATGTAGTGCCGGAACAGATCTTGGATAATGGTCCAGATCAACTACAAACACTTTCGTTACCAACCAGCTCACATGAGAATACGGAAGTGGATGTCCGAATAATCAAACCTCCGGGCACCAGTTCGAGAGACCCCAGATTAAAACGTCCAGTTGAAGACTTTAATAATAAGCGAGGACCGAGAATTCTTAAAAACATCCCGCAAGACAAACTTCGAGGCCAGGTCAAAAATGGTCAGTAAAATGTGGGTTGCTAAAGTATTTCTACTTTTGTTTATAATACTCCTTCGCACTTACGCCACCCTTAATGTGACTGCCTGCGAAGTAGAAGTAAACAAGTTCTTCTCCGAGAATTTATTCGAGATCATGACATTGACATAATTTTTCTGCAAGAGATTAACATCAGTAATCTATCTTTTCTTGGCCCATTATATGATTACATTGCCAATCCCGGAGAGGAGTCCAGAGGTACCGCTATACCGTTTAGAGCAAATATACCCACCAAGTTAACCAAATGTCATCCCAGCGGAAGGATTACATCTATACTAACAGACGACAACACACTTTACGTGAACATTTACTTGCACTCAGGGTCACACAGAAGACATGAAAGGGAGGAATTTGTTACCACACAGCTACCATACTATTTGCGACACAACTGTCACAGACTAGTAATTGGAGGTGATTTTAATTGCGTGTTGCATTCCAAAGATCAAAAAGGTCACTTTAATTCGTCGCCAGCGCTTGAACGCCTATATACGGCTCTCCAACTTCGTGATGTTTCGGCATCCAAATATGGCCCGCTTGTTCAGTTTACATATTTCCAAGGATCAGCGGCATACCGTCTTGATAGATTCTATGTTAATAAAGACACAGTTAATATCATAACAGTTAATATCGTACCGTTCAGTAACCATCACATAGTTGTCCTGAAAATGCGATCTGACTATTTTTTACCCAGGATAGGGAGGGGATACTGAAAATTAAACGACTCCCTGTTAAATACGGAGGGAATAAAAGAAGAATTTAATCAGATATGGACAGACGTAATTAACCGACTACAAAGGCAGAGGCACCTCAACATATCAACATGGTTGTACAGAATGAAGAATGGGGTGGAAATGGCAAATAACAGGAGACAAACCCTACATTCCTACTATGTAATCCTCAATGATTTATTGATTCGCCAACAAGCAGGCTTTGATGCCTCCAACCGTACAGCAGCTCTCAAACGTCGAATAACATCTATCCAGGACCGCATTCTTCAAGGTTCCCTTGTGTGGTCCTGCCCCTCATCCCTCCTGGCGGACGAGAAAGCTCAACTCTACCATACAGCCATGGAGAAAAGAAAGGCTCAGAGGAAATTTGTACAAACCCTACACTCGGAAGATGGTAGACAGTTGAATGGTACGCAAGATGCCTAGAGGAAGCAGAGAAATACTTCAAAAAAACATTTCAAGATAACGGGAACTCCGTAGCCGAGCAACAAAAAATTCTATCATTTGTAGAGCAGCACTTGGGTGAAGAAGAAAAACACGATCTGACCCGACCCATCACTGAAGAGGAAGTATTTGAGGCAATAGGCGCAGCTAGTCCCAAGTCCGCACCTGGCCCCGATGGCCTTAGCTATCTTTTTTTTATAAGACTTACTGGCCTATCATCAAAAATACTTTTGTGGAGCTAATGAATGTCCTTATCGAAGAACTGCCTGATTGTACCGGGTTTTGTGATGGTATAATAATACTCACACCCAAGGTTGAAATGTCCAAAACAATATCAGACTTCCGTCCAATAACATTGCTCAATACTGATTATGAGATATTTATGAAAATTCTTGCCAGTCGTATAATGCCTCTCATGGGAAGGGTCATCAAACAAGGTTAAACGTGTGGTATTCCAACTAGAAAAATAACACACAATCTTCAAGACATTAGGAGCACGGTGCTACTTTATGCAAGGAATACAGATATGGCTGGTGCCATTTTAAGTCTGGACTTTCAGAAAGCTTTTGATCGAGTTCATCACGGATACTTGCTGGGAGTTCTGAGACATATGGGTTTCCCCGACGCTCTCTGTAACATTATACATAATGTTCATCAATCCGCCCTCTCTAGAATTCTACTTAATAGTTTCTTTTCTCGTCCGATTCCTATTCAGACGTCAGTACGAAACGAATGCCCCTTGTCTATGATCTTATATTCCTTGAGCATAGAACCATTCGTACGTGCTGTTCACCACGTCCTTAACTCAATACCTAATCCACATAATCTGTTTACCATTATAGCCTATGCAGATGACGTCATTATTCACCTTCGGACCCCAGAAGTCGCTCGACAGCTAACAGGAATAATATCTACGTACGAAGTGGCCTCCAACGCCCTTGTAAGTTATCAGAAATCGGAACTTCTTCCACTTGGTAGATGGCCGCAGGCAGTAACGTTAGCTGAAGTACCAACCAAAGAGCGTGTTAAAATACTAGGGATCATCTTTACCCTAAACATTGAAGAAATAGTCGATTTAAACTGGAATAATATTACTCAAAAGGTGCGCTCCACCCTATCGACGCACCTCAGCAGGAACCTCAACATAATACAAAAAGTATGGCATATCAACTTGTTTGCCCTGTCAAAACTATGGTACACAGCACAAATTTTACCGATGCCCGAAAGAATTGCCCAATGGATAGAACTTTGTGTAGGATATTACTTATGGAGAGGATATCCTTTTCTTATAGCCAGGCCACAACTGAGGAAACCAATTGACCAAGGGGGATTAGGCCTCATAGCAGTCTCCGAAAAATACAGAGCTCTCCTGATCAGAGAAATGGTGCAGTATTTGTCTTCCGACCACGATAGAGCACTCCATTTTTCCCCCCCTAGTGGAAAATAATTACTACCTTCGCTCGTCTTGTACAGCTTGCAACTTCCTGACCACAATATCCTCACTGTTAAACTACTTTATAATAAATTGCTACAGAAGCATCATCATGGTCAAATACCCCATTACAATTGGACTAATATTTGGACAACTTTCCAAATGTCTTCCATCCCCTTAGAATGGAAAGTAGCTAGCTATAAGGTTATAAACGAGTTACTCCCGACAGAAGAAAAGAAATTCCGCCACAGGATGACACATTCGCCGCTATGCAAGAAATGCTCGGTAATTGACACTCAGTTTCATAGACTGACTAGTTGTGGAGCCGTCAAGGACATTTGGCAGTGACTCAGAAACCCGAACGATGTGTATCGTGCAGTATTGACTCTGGACTAGCAGACGTGATCATAGACATGCTCTGACTTGGCTTAGTATGGGGTATCTCTTTTACCTTCAAACCAACGAGAAGGTATCCCTGACTTCCTTCAGAAGCTACTTACAAGAATGTAAATGGAAAATAGCAAAATGTAGTAGTCCCGCCGCTAGTCTACTCATAAAAGACCTCCAAAGTATACTGTGATATGTTCAGGTTTGTTGTCTCAGCCGTGTCTAAACTTTCCACCCATATCTCGTATGTGTTATAGTTTCTTTATTTAATCCCTGTCACAAAGGTGCTGGAAAGCGATGCGAATGTCAGCGACGCGCAGTGTTATAGTGAAGATCGTGGCTACCATAGAGTTAGTAAATGAAACACTAGAGGTAGCAGTGGCGCACGCTGTTTGGCAAAAGCTGGATTGTTTGGCACTGTCACTACTGGAGCTTCCCGATAAATTGAAGTATATACTACACTGAAGGAAAATGTCAGTCTCCTGTACAGCTTAGGGCTGCGTAGAGAGGGTCACAAAGGGCCATAGCATATCATTTCACAGGTATTTTCTTTGAAATTAATTTCCGAACGTATAAAATAATACTTTGCATGACACTCATTGTCATGTGAATTGGCCTACTTGGGCTGACTTCGCGACTGATTCCTCTGTCGGCGTGAATGAGATTCTTTGGATCTTACCTTGAAGACTGAAATTAATGTTTTACGAAATATAAGGGATGACATTTTCCTTTCACTGAATAACCATGTGCATGATACCGAGCGAGTGGCTGCAGGCTTTAGGTCACGTAGCTGTCAGTTGACATTCAGGACATAGTGAGTTTGGACCCCACTGTCGGAAGCCCTGAAGATAGTTTCCAATTCTCACACCAGGTAAATGTTGGAGCTGTACCTTAATTAAGGCCACAGTCGTTTTCTTCCCATTCCTAGCCCTTTCCTGTCCTATAGTCATCGTAAGACCTACAGTATGTATGTCGGTGCGACGTAAAGCAAATTGGTACAAAAAGGAAAATAAGGAAATATGTGCATGATATCTGGAATTGTGGTCCGTTTTTCACATTTTGTGTGTATTTATAGCAGGCCTATTAAAAGCTATTGAATATATTTTCTGTATATACAGTTTGTTGCTTTCCCTTCACACAATACGTGTAGCAATCCCTATTCAAACCTTACCAGAGACTAGATGTACCACACCGCATGAACATCTGAGTTCTTTGCTTTCGTCAATATTATTATTCCTTTAAATGTCAGATAGGACTATATACAAGCATAATGTATTATTGACTGAACGAGTTAGCGGCGCGGTTAGGGCCACGCAGCTGTAAACTTGCTTTCGGGAAATAGTGGGTTCAAACCCCACTCTCGGCAGCCCCTAAGATGATTTTCCGTGGTTTCCAATTTTTACACCAGGCAAATGCTGGGGCAGTACCTTAACTACGCACACGGGCGCTTCCTTCCCTTTCCTAACCCATCATCGCCGTAAGGCCTATCTGTGTCGGTGCGATGCAAATCAAATTGTAAAAATTGTTGTAAGTATTTTTCAATTCTCCCAATCATATAATTTACCACTCTCCCTTTCCATTAACGGAAATCATTTTACAAGTGAAAATCTTAAAGCAAATCATACATTTCAGGAAAAGCTAAATAAAAACTCCATAATAGGCCGAAACCACAACCGAGTGTCATATTTTTCACTTTTAATCACGTTTAGAAAACAACAATAATAATAATAATAATAATAATAATAATAATAATAATAATAATAATAATAATGGCTTTACGTCCCATTAAGTACTTGCACGGTTTTCGGAGACGCTGAGGTGTCAGAATTTTTTCCCACGGGAGTTCTTTCATGTGCCGCTAAATCTATCTATTTAAAAGAATTTTGAGCACCTTCAAGTATCACCGGACTGAGCCAAGCTCGAACGTGTCAACTTGGGCTCAGAAAGCTAGGGTCTAAACCGACGATAACATTTTGTCTACTTTACCCTAAAATCTCGCCAACGTTTTAGGCCTAAAATCTCGCTCATCCGCTTTGTACGAGAGACGACATTTTCGGTCGTTGGGCAGAATTATACCAAATTTCTAGTCATTTACACACACACACAAAAAAATAGCGGAATATACGAGCCCTCCTTCTAAATGTATGTTGTTACAAGACTTAATATGAACAGTAAATTGAATTTGGTTACTTAACTGCACCTGAACACCGTCCTCTTTTATTAAGCATCTAATCCTGTATTCATGCTTTTTGGGCCTTTTTTTTTTTTTTACTGGAGAGAAGTATCACAAGTATACTGTAGTATCTGAGAATATTTACATGTAAGAATTTTAAACCTTATGTATATCCACACAGTTTTGAAAGGCCCCGATTTAACATTGATGAGTACGGCGGAATGAGCTTTTTGCCAAACAGCTCGGATTTCAACATGCTCCGCTCGCTACACTGTTTCTCTCGTAGACGGTGGCGTCAATGCTACCTCTAGTGAATCATTTACTAACTCTATGGTGGCTACCGCCAAGTAGCATTGTATAGACTGTGCTCCTTAGTGAATTGCATGTAGCATGTTGAGTAATGCAGTTTGATGTAAGTGCATAGGCGTAAGAAGTAAGCATAGGACACTGAGGTACAAGAAAAGTGCTAATGATGATAGATAACGATATCACGTTTCTTTTTCAGTACATCATGTCCCTTGTTAAGTGCTTATGTGTATATTGTAAATTTATGTGTAAGTGTATATAATAAACTACAAACGATCTATTAATTTTATTTATGCGGTGCACTGGAATAGAAAGTGAGGATCTGGGACGTGTATTTAAGTTGTGAAATGATGATAAAAAGGTGAATTTGGAAGAAATATACAGTGGCTGATTCTCCGCTAGTACTCTAAACATCGTTAAAATGTGTAGCTGCCGACGTATATCAGGCTTCAGCCATGAGATAGCCTAATAGTATGGGGGTGATATGAACATCGTGCCCGATATTGTAAATAAATCGCAGGCAGGAATTCAGTGCTCGTTGAAGTTTAAGTGTTTCTTCTCTTGCCATATCAACTAGAACAACGTCACAATAATCAAGAATAGGGAGAACCAGTGTCTGTATTAGTTTGGCCTTAAGCTCAAATGGAAATACATCCATTTGCCGTTTAAGAGGGTGAAGCCGGCTGTGAGCTTGCATCCGGGAGATAGTAGGTTCGAATCCCACTATCGGCAGCCCTGAAAATGGTTTTCCGTGGTTTCCCATTTTCACACCAGGCAAATGCTGGGGCTGTACCTTAATTAAGGCCACGGCCGCTTCTTTCCAACTCCTAGGCCTTTCCTATCCCATCGTCGCCATAAGACCTATCTGTGTCGGCGCGACGTAAAGTCCCTAGCAAAAAAAAAAAAAATAGGGTGAAGCGCTCCAAAAATCTTTTTACATATGATTTTCGTGTGATCAGACCAATCAAGTCTTTCATTTATAATTACGCCGAGATTTAACTGTTTTACTGTAGGGAATAATGTTGTCATTCAGTAGGATAGGCGGGATTGCAATATTGTTTGAGCAATTCAGTAATTTTCGTGTTCCAATTGTTGATTGCCTGCGATTTTGTGGAGTTTAGTATAAAGAGAGCGTGCACGGTCGCTCTTAGCGCCTCTAGCGGAAGAAATCGGTAACATTTTGGTGATCTTGTCTTGAGCGGTCAGTCCAGGCTGTGTAACTGTGGGTGTGAAATTGTAGTAATAGTAGTAGTAGTAGTAGTGTATCAAAATGCCTAAATCAAATAGAAACTGTTGTGCAGTGATCTGCCACAACACACAAAGAAACACACATGGAAAGGAATTACATTTCACACATTTCCTGGTCGTCCATAGGAATCGGACAGATGCAGGAAGTGGATTTTGGTTGTTGGAAGGATAAAGTAAGTACAGTAGGCTACCTTATTTCATTTGTGACGTAAATCACGAATTTCATATCACACATTTCAAAGATATCAGGTATACCAAGTCAAGAACACGTTCATTTAAG
This sequence comes from Anabrus simplex, assembly GCF_040414725.1. NCBI lineage: Eukaryota > Metazoa > Arthropoda > Insecta > Orthoptera > Tettigoniidae > Anabrus > Anabrus simplex. Next base: position 240,582,743 of record NC_090272.1, on the reverse strand, counting down.
TACACTTTGAAATAGTACATTTAATTTCAATTATGCATTGCAGCAGGTTCGTATGTTTACATTCATGTCCTTCCATGTGCACGTGTCTTGACTATGCCGAATAATAATAATAATAATAATAATAATAATAATAATAATAATAATAATAATAATAATAATAATAATAATAATAATAATAATAATAATAAATGTTTTCCTGCATTTCAGTGCAGACGGAACTCCATCGGAACTCACCAAATGCTCCGTCATTCGCAGTGAACATTTTGTTGGAGGAAAGCCAAGTAATATTGAAAATCATCCATCATATATACCATCTGTGCTTCATGAGAGCCATAAGAAGAAACCGAAAAGAGAATGTGATGTATCCCGGTTTTAAGAGCGAGTAAACGAATGACATGTTCAAATATACATACGTCTTCTAATCAGGAAACTCATGAATCTATTGTGTAAAATGAGTGTGAAAAACTACATAAGTCGATGCAAGCAGCGTTTGAGATTGTAGCAACGACTTTCGAATTCACTTGTGTTTTTAGTGGGAATGATGTAGGCACACAGTGCTAGTCAATCACAGTACCTCCAAATTTTTCGGAAAAGGTGGTTAAAAGTTGTGGTCCCAACACCTCCTTGGACATATGCAGAGGATTTTATGGATACCAGAGCATAAAAAATGAGGCACAGTTTAATTTGAAAAATTCAGTTTTTTACTGTCGCTCTTTGTTTCTAAAGTGTATGTAAATATAAGTAATAACAATGTTTGTTTACTCTTTTTAATGAAAATGAAATTTGACTTTTGCTGCCTCGGCAGTCATATTTGGTGTACATCGGACTACTACTGCGTGAATATTTTTTACTGCTCTGGGAGTAGTCAAGAAACGCACTACTAATTTTATTTTGTGGCCTAGCAAACTTCCCTGCATAATACTTTGCCTAGCGCTTTTAAAACATTTTATCCTGACGCACGAGTTATAATAGATTGTACAGAAATGAAATCAGAAACGTCAGCAAGAACAGATGAGAGATGTTACATGTATTCTTCGTACAAGTCATGTTACACATTTAAATTTTTATTAGCTGTGGCCCCAAACGGAACTATGGTTTTTGTTTCCCCTTGTTATGGTGGAAGAACTAATGATACTTTTATTGTTAACAATTCAGGCTTCCTAAATCTTTTGAATGAAGGGGACGTTATATTAGCCGACAAAGGATTCCCAGGTATTAAAACACAGTCACATCATTCTTTACTTGTTATGCCGCCTTTTCTTCACAATGGGAGATTTACAGAAGATGAAGTGTTACAAACTCAGAGTGTAGCAAGTGTGCGAATTCATGTTGACAGATGCATACACAGGGTGACCGTTTTCAAAATCTTGAAAAATATTCCTCAAGATCTGTTTCCGTATATCAGCGACATTGTTTACGTAGCTTGTGTGCTAGCAATAATAAAGAACGTAGAACTGTAACCCCTGCACATAATCCACTCGTATAAATCTTTCTTATCAGAACTTCGCTTAGCAACATGACGTGTTATCCACTTAATCTAACTGAATTCCTGTTTATTTGCTTACCGGATGCTGCCTGTCAATAGTTTGTCAAAAGCACAGTCAATTTCACCGGAAATCTCACTCGCGAAATTTGACATTTCACAGATTCATAGATATGAGGTAGTTACAATATTGTTCATCATTTCGTCCTGTGACAACAATATCAGGTTTGAATATATTTTTATATGTACAGCATTACAACTTCCATAGAATTACTTCATATTTATCTTGACGACACGATGCAACGATATTTTTTGCCGTAACTATGAAGCAGATCTTCCAGCGGAACGCACTCTCGGAACTCCGCCAGAGCGCTCTGTTACTAGTACCGTGCACGCTCTCTTAAGAGAATTTCGTTGTGCACATATACTGAGTCGTCGGAGGTCATTGTTAATATCTTGTATTGTTTCATCTAAGTCAAGTCTTGCAGGGTCGATAAATCTGAAGATCGTCAGCAGAGAGGTGGTATGTGTTATTTCCTGTCAGAGATGGTATGTCATTGATATAAATACAGAAAAGTAAGGGCCCTAGAATACTGCCCTGTGGGGCAAATCGGCTTGATGTTGAGAGACTTTATATTGTGTGTTTTCATGGGATACAGGAGCTTGGATTTCGTGGTCATTTTGAAGGGGAAGACACAATCAACAGAAGAAATTACCCAGTGTTGTTAGATCTTATTTCAAAACAGGAACAGTACATTCGAGATCATATCCAGTCCACGTCGGGCTTTTAATAATAATAATAATAATAATAATAATAATAATAATAATAATAATAATCATAATAATAATAATAATAATAATAATAGTCTTTGCTTTACGTCCCATTAACTACTTTCTTTTACAGTTTCCGGAGACGGTGAGGTGCCGGAATTTAGTCCCGCGGGAGTTATTTTGGGTGCCAGTAAACACGAGGCTGACATATCTGATGTCACCGCACTGAGCCAGGATTGAACCTGCCAAGTTGCGGTCAGAAGACCAGCGCCTCAACGTCCGAGCCACTCAGCCCGGAACGTTAGGCTTTAAAGGCTCATCAAGCGAAATACAGAATGAATTAATTGAGTCTGTAAGTACCGTAATTAAGGAGACGATCAAAACAGATTTAGTTTCTTGTGATTTCATTGGTATTCAGGCGGATGAGACCTTAGATGTAACAAATAGATCTCAAGTCGGTGTAATATTCCGGTTCTACTCAAAACAGGATGCCACAGAAAGATTTATAGGCTTTTATGATGTTTCGATTGATAAGACTGCATTGCGCTTATCAGAATTAACTGTCGATATTTGTGAGGAGTAATTGATAAAATCGTATGTCAAACATATGACTTGTGCTCCACAATGGCAGGAAAGCATGGGGGTGTTCAGCATTACGTCAAAAAAGTTTGCCGACGGGCAATATTTCTACACTGCTACTGTATGCCCACCAATTAAACCTTTTTCCTATTCATTGCTCCAAAACAATAAAATCAGTCAGGCTCTTCATTCATAAGCTGACAGCGTTTCGTTCGTATTTTATTAGATCCTCAGACGGAGCCCATCTTCTGGAACCCAAAGGATTCAGACTTCCACAAACATGTAATACCCGTTGTAGCTTTCATTCCAGAGCAGTCCACACATCATCTTCACAATGTAAAGAGACTCTGGGATGGGTTTAAAGAAATTGTTGAGGAATGCGAAAACAGGTTTGTACCATTAAGGGTGGTAAGGAATGGTAAAGACCCACCTTATTATAATAGAGAAATAAAGAGACTAAGAAGGAGGTGCAGACTGGAAAGAAATAGTTAGAAATGGCTGTGGAAGTAAGGAGAAATTGAAGGAACTTACTAGAAAATTGAATCTAGCAAAGAAGGCAGCTAAGGATAACATGATGGCAAGCATAATTGGCAGTCATACGAATTTTAGTGAAAAATGGAAGGGTATGTATAGGAATTTTAAGGCAGAAACAGGTTCCAAGAAGGACATTCTAGGAATAATTAATGAACAAGGGGAGTGTGTATGTGATGATCTTCAAAAGGCAGAAGTATTCAGTCAGCAGTATGTAAAGATTGTTGGTTACAAGGATGATGTCGAGATAGAGGAGGAGACTAAGGCCAAAGAAGTAATAAAATTTGCGTATGATAACAATGACATTTACAATAAGATACAAAAGTTGAAAACTAGAAAAGCGGCTGGAATTGATCAGATTTCTGGGGATATACTAAAGACAATGGGTTGGGATATAGCACCATATCTGAAGTACTTATTTGATTATTGTTTGGTCGGAGGAGCTATACCAGATGAATGGAGAGTTGCTATTGTAGCCCTGGTGTATAAAGGAAAGGGTGATAGACATAAAGCTGAAAATTACAGGCCAGTAAGTTTGATATGCATTGTATGTAAGCTTTGGGAAGGCATTCTTTCTGATTATATTAGACATGTTTGTGAAATTAATAACTGGTTCGATAGAAGGCAATTCGGTTTTAGGAAGTGTTATTCCACTGAAGCTCAACTTGTAGGATTCCAGCAAGATATAGCAGATATTTTGGATTCTGGAGGTCAAATGGACTGTATCGCGATTGACCTGTCTAAAGCATTTGATAGGGTGGATCATGGGAGACTACTGGCAAAAATGAGTGCAATTGGACTAGGCAAAAGAGTGACTGAATGGATTGCTATATTTCTAGAAAATAGATCTCAGAGAATTAGAGTAGGCAAAGCTTTATCTGACCCTGTAATAATTAAGAGGGGAATTTCTCAAGGCAGTATTATTGGACCTTTATGTTTTCTTATATATATAAATGATATGAGTAAAGGAGTGGAATCGGAGGTAAGGCTTTTTGCGGATGATGTTTTTGAGTGATAAATAAGTTACAAGATTGTGAGCAACTGCAACGTGACCTCGAAAATGTTGTGAGATGGACAGCAGGCAATGGTATGATGATAAACGGGGTTAAAAGTCAGGTTGTGAGTTTCACAAATAGGAAAAGTCCTCTCAGTTTTAATTACTGACTGACACTGACTGACAGAGCAAATGCAACACCAAGAAGGAGTGGTTCGAAAGGGATGAAAGTTGGGGAAAAAACAGAGACGGCACGGACGAATAATTGATGTTTATTTCAAACCGATATGCAGGTTACACAATGCGCACGGCATCGACTCAGTAGGATGTAGGACCACCGCGAGCGGCGATGCACGCAGAAACACGTCGAGGTACAGAGTCAATAAGAGTGCGGATGGTGTCCTGAGGGATGGTTCTCTATTCTCTGTCAACCATTTGCCACAGTTGGTCGTCCGTACGAGGCTGGGGCAGAGTTTGCAAACGGCGTCCAATGAGATCCCACACGTGTTCGATTGGTGAGAGATCCGGAGAGTACGCTGGCCACGGAAGCATCTGTACACCTCGTAGAGCCTGTTGGGAGATGCGAGCAGTGTGTGGGCGGGCATTATCCTGCTGAAACAGAGCATTGGGCAGCCCCTGAAGGTACGGGAGTGCCACCGGCCGCAGCACATGCTGCACGTAGCGGTGGGCATTTAACGTGCCTTTGAATACGCACTAGAGGTGACGTGGAATCATACGCAATAGCGCCCCAAACCATGATGTCGCGTTGTCTAGCGGTAGGGCGCTCCACAGTTACTGCCGGATTTGACCTTTCTCCACGCCGACGCCACACTCGTCTGCGGTGACTATCACTGACAGAACAGAAGCGTGACTCATCGGAGAACACGACGTTCCGCCATTCCCTCATCCAAGTCGCTCTAGCCCGGCACCATGCCAGGCGTGCACGTCTATGCTGTGGAGTCAATGGTAGTCTTCTGAGCGGATGCCGGGAGTGCAGGCCTCCTTCAACCAATCGACGGGAAATTGTTCTGGTCGATATTGGAACAGCCAGGGTGTCTTGCACATGCTGAAGAATGGCGGTTGACGTGGCGTGCGGGGCTGCCACCGCTTGGCGGCGGATGCGCCGATCCTCGCGTGCTGACGTCACTCGGGCTGCGCCTGGACCCCTCGCACGTACCACATGTCCCTGCGCCAACCATCTTCGCCACAGGCGCTGCACCGTGGACACATCCCTATGGGTATCGGCTGCGATTTGACGAAGCGACCAACCTGCCCTTCTCAGCCCGATCACCATACCCCTCGTAAAGTCGTCTGTCTGCTGGAAATGCCTCCGTTGACGGCGGCCTGGCATTCTTAGCTATACACGTGTCCTGTGGCACACTACAACACGTTCTACAATGACTGTCGGCTGAGAAATCACGGTACGAAGTGGGCCATTCGCCAACGCCGTGTCCCATTTATCATTCGCTACGTGCGCAGCACAGCGGCGCATTTCACATCATGAGCATACCTCAGTGACGTCAGTCTACCCTGCAATTGGCATAAAGTTCTGACCACTCCTTCTTGGTGTTGCATTAGCTCTGTCAGTCAGTGTATAAGGAAAGATCTTCATTGGGGTAATCACATAAATGAGATTGTAAATAAAGGGTACAGATCTGTGCACATCGTTATGAGGGTGTTTAGGGGTTGTAGTAAAGATGTAAAGGAGAGTGCATATAAGTCTCTGGTAAGACCCCAACTAGAGTATGGTTCCAGTGTATGGGACCCTCACCAGGATTACCTGATTCAAGAACTGGAAAAAATCCAAAGGAAAGCAGCTCGATTTGTTCTGGGTGATTTCCGACAAAAGAGTTGCGTTACAAAAATCTTGCAATGTTTGGGTTGGGAAGAATTGAGAGAAAGAAGAAGAGCTGCTCGACTAAGTAGTATGTTCCGAGCTGTCAGCGGAGAGATGGCGTGGAATGACATTAGTAGACGAATAAGTTTGAATGGCGTTTATAAAAGTAGGAAAGATCACAATATGAAGATAAAGTTGGAATTCAAGAGGACGAACTGGGGCAAATATTCATTTATAGGAAGGGGAGTTAGGGATTGGAATAACTTACCAAGGGAGATGTTCAATAAATTTCCAATTTTTTGAAATTATTTAGGAAAAGGCTAGGAAAACAACAGATAGGAAATCTGCCACCTGGGCGACTGCCCTAAATGCAGGTCAGTATTGATTGATTGATTGATATTATCTATGATGATTTAAGACAGGTTTGTGAAGATATTGCACAGAATAATGAGAGTTGGGACAGTGAGTCGTACAATTCTACTTTTGGGATCCTTAACGTACTCAGGAAAGTCCAATTCATTTATTGCTCTCTCTCTCTCTCTCTCTCTATAGGGATTTTTTATTTTTATTTATACAGACATCTTCTTGTTCGACTGCAACATAAAACAACATTTGATGTAATTCTGTGCGATACAGAAATTAGGAAAACCACTGCTATCCTCAAGGACATGCGATCAGAAAACACGGTACCCTCTTACGTTGAAAATGTCGTAAAAAAGATATTGAGATGACATTCCAAACGCTTGACACTTTAGTTATGCAAATCAAAATACGGTTTGACGATTTTGAAACCAATCAGTTTGATGAATTGTTGGCTCCAACTCGCTTCATAGTTTACAAAGAGAGCTTCCCTGCTTTTAATCTGAACAATCTCATGAACATGTAACCCTTTTTTAAATAAAGAAATACTGGAAAATGAATTGATAAACATTTATTCCGATATAGAAAAATATTTGTCCCCTCAACACCTTTTACATTATATTGTCCTCAATGACCTCGAACCAGTGGATGTCGAAGTGTCAACATTGATTCGCTTAGTATTAACATTTCCTGTGACCACGACTTCCTCTGAAAGGACTATGAGTACTCTGAAGAGGATAAAAACATGCTTGCATAATGCAACGAGCAATGAAAGACTCAGCAGTCTTAGAACAATTTCTATCAAGAAAGAGCCTATGAAGAAATCGATGAGTGATGAACTATTGGAAGACCGTGTGATTGACCATTTTGAAACCAAGAAAACTCGACGTTTGGACTCTATAAGAAACTTTAATATTGCCTGCCTACCCATTCATTAACTAATAGCTTCGCCACTGTTCTTTTCTGACCCCGACGGTATTACGTGACGAAGCCTTGGGAGTCTCATTTTCACGCCCTTCGTTTCCCGTGTATTTCTTTCCCCAATATCTTCATTTGTCAAAGTGTCGGGCTCCTTCAATTTTCTCTCGTTGGTTAGTGTTGATAGAGGGTTGTGCGTCCTCTTGAAACAATAACCACCACCACCTCGCTCTGGCTTCGCCTTGAACAACTTTACCATGCTGAATTCATCGACAGCTATCGTCGTTAACACCTGCAGAACTCTTACGGCACTTCGATTAGAATCCTCCGTCGTAGAACGTAAATAGAGGGGGGTGGTGGTGATTATTTTTTAAGAGAAAGTACAACCAAGCGACCATCCTCCACATAACATCAATCAGAGAGAAAAAATGGAAGGGGTTCAACACTTCGAAAAATGAAGGTTTCGGCTAAAGAAAGACAAGGGCCACGTGAAAATTAAAGACTCCCTAGGCCTCGATACCTAATACCGGTGGATCGGAAAAAAACAAGAGTTGACCAAGGGAGGTCTGATAAGATAGATGAAAGTGAGGAGCCTGAAACAACTAAATGGAAGCAATGCCAGGACTCAGATAATTGCCCCGTGGGCGCCAACCTTTGTTCCGAAGTTAAGAGCCACTGGGCCCCTTTTAGTCACCTCTTACAACAGGCAGGGGATTCCGTGGGTGTTATTCTATCACCCCCCACCACAGGGGGAGCATAAGTAGACATTTTCTTCAATTCTGTGAGGATTTAATACATAACTTGTCTTGTAGATATTAGAGTAATCTGGGCACGCAAATTCCACTCTGCATATCATTTGTACAATTATCCTTTAAATATTTAAGTAGCTTCATTTCCTCAGAGAATACCATAAAACAAGAAATCGGCAACAGAATACAAACAACTTCCCAATTCTGTAACTCCGTTCGTCAAATGAACCTCTTTGGGTTGTCATTTTTGTCTGGCAGCGTATAAAATCTCTCTTGACATTACATCTCCGCCGACGAATACCATATTCAGTACACGCGCACTTCTACGTGCTTGAGGCTTGGAGAGAGATTACCACCCCTCAAGCACAGACGTTGATGTTTCTTTCAAAAACTTGCTTGGTTAAGTAAGGAATTTTCTCCAGTGGTCCTCAGAATAATTTTCTATGTGGTCAATTCGGTTACTGACGTCCCAATTCTCCCGATTTGAGCGGGAAACTCCCGATTTTTCATTGTTCCTCCCGATCGCTGGGACCGATCTCCCGATTTTCATAGCAGTATCAGTAATTTTCGTATTATTTTAAACTCCCGCGGATTTCCTCGTTCTATCGATATATGGCTGAGTATGGCTAGTCGACAGTAGTTCTAATAATGAAACCAGATGGCAGTACGGGGCACGATGGCTAGTCATGTGCTCCTCTTTTGTCTATAATACAGTCATTCTCTTTGCAAGCGAGCCAAGCGAGTAACATTCTTTTTGGAGTAAGTTAACCTCAGAAGTAACACACCATAGTCGTTCTACCCGGGCCAAGACCTGCAGAAGTGCTCGTGTTGTGTCTTAATATTTGTTTTGGCCGAAACGTCAATAAAAATTGATGCAGTTTTTAAAAGTGCTTAGAGGGAAGAGTTTCCGCATTTGAGTGAAGCCAGAAAGGGATCAACGTTCACATTACGTACTATATTTAGGTGTGATTTTTCAGTTACGCATGGCGGGAAGTGCGATATACTCAAGCTTATGCAAACGAAAAACAAATGCGAGTGTCCAGTTTGTAGAAAGAAACCAGAAACTGAACTTTTCATGTAAAAACCAAGATGTACTGTAAATCCTGTGACGAATGCCGAGGCGTTATTTACGTCATTTAAAGTAGAACATAACCTGCCTGTAAATTGTGCTGATCACGTGGGACCTTTGTTTCGCTAAATGTTTCTTGATTCAGAAATCGCTAAACGATATGGGTGCGCTAGAACGAAAACAGCGGCTATCAACAGAAATGTGCATGGAAGAAAGGGCGAAAATTGTATTACATTTGCAGGTGAATGCATTTTCTCTTGCTACTGATGGTAGCAATAAAAGCGACTTGAAAATGTATCCCATTGTTGTAACATTTTTTAGGCCTGAACTCAATGAAATTCAGAGTTGTCTACTCTCTGAGTCTAATTTAGAAGGGGATGCTACTGGAGCTAACATTGCCAATCTTTTGCTCTGAACTTTGCGGGAATTCTGCATTCCAGTAAAAGCTCGAGTAATGGTGTGGCAGGATGTTTGAAGAGGGAAAATGTAGGCTGCTCTTGTCACCTAATTAATCTTGCTGCAGGGAAGGGTGCGGCGTGCTTGCCCATAAATGTATGAAAGTATAATTGATATATTTTATTATCTGGAAAGGAGTGCAACGAGGAAAGAAAAATTCAGAGAATTTCAGGCTTTACACAACAAAGAGATCAGGAACATTCTGAAGCCTACCCGACGGTTTTCACTAAGAAGGTGTTTAGATAGGATTTTGCTGCAGTGGGACCCTTTGGTTACTTTATTCAGGAGCGAAATTGTGAGTAAGGATTCTCAGATGGGAACTTTGAAGACTTACTAAATTCCTAAGCACAGTTTAAGTGAAGATGTGTCTTGTTTGTCTGAAAAGGTGAAATATTGTCATAACATTTCACTTCAGTCCTCAGTTAAAAGGAAAACCCAGTGATCAGTTTCAAAACAAATATCTACTGATGACACCAAGAGTGCATTGTCACGTGAAGAACGACTGTTTATGTTCCTTTCATCAAATTTACATAAATCGTTTTGCCTTTTTCTCTCAAGTTGTATGGATATCTTTGAGAATCCAAACGTAGCTCTTCAGTCAAGTATGCCACACATCCACTTATTGAGGTCAGTTTAGGAGGAACTATTGAAGAATGTGATGGCAAGGTTTGTGAAAGCACACGTTATTAAAAGCTTCTCCTCTCTCCTTGATGTAGATTATCATACTCCGGCAAATCAAAAGGATGATTGTGATCTGATGATGGAGAACTCTGCGTTTGTTTTAGTGAACACCTTGAAGTCTGAGGAAAAGTGCATATTCTTTAAGTCTGTTAGAAAGTGTTTCTCTTCATTGTGTGACTACATGGTATACAAATTTCCATTCAAAGATGAAGTTTTAATTAACGCAGAAGTTGCAAATATTTCTGCTATAAGCAAGGCATCATTTTCGAGCCTTAGATTTTTCATTAACAAGTGTCCGAACATTTTGACTAGTGAACGGAACATTTGGATAAAGATATTGATATTCTACACTCCCAGTTCTGTAACTTTCAGCTCGAAGAAACAGACCTGGCAAAAGGAAGAATTGATGTTCAATGGGCATTGGGAGGTCACATAAAATCAGCTGATGGTGTACTTAAATATGGCAGACTCTCTAAGGTGATGCTTGCTATTTTATCAATTCCACATAGCAATATTTTTTTGCTAGGGGCTTTACGTCGCACCGACACAGATAGGTCTTATGGCAACGATGGCATAGGAAAGGCCTAGGAGATGGAAGGAAGCGGCTGTGGCCTCAATTAAAGTTCAGCCCCAGCATTTGCCTGGTGTGAAAATGGGAAACCACAGAAAACCATGTTCAGGGCTCCCGACAGTGGGATTCGAACCCACTATCTCCCGGATGCAAGCTCATAGCACATAGCAATGCAGAATGTGAAAGGATTTTTAGCAGAGTCACAAAGACAAAAACACAGTTCAGATCCTTGCTGTCTGAACAAACTTTGGAGAGACTTTTAACCTTGAAATCAGTTCAGCAAGGCAAGTGCTTTGAGCAAAAATTTAGTTCCGAGTTTCTGAAGAGGGCTAAGTCAGCTACTGCTGAGTTCAACAACAATTGGTCGTAATGTGATCACCATGTTGAAGGATGAGAAGTCACATGTCCTAGAGTTCATGTATGCCCAGTATTTAGTATTCACATATAAATGATGAAAAATATAGATATGTAGGCCAAATAGAATTGTTAATGTATTGAATTATAATGAATTAGTACATGTTCTGCCATCAGTGATGTGTCGTAATACGTTGCGATTCGCTGCCAAATTTCTCCTGATTTTTCCCTTTTGAAAATTGGCATGTCTGTCGGTTATGCTTGAAAAATCCAGAGGAGTTATACACATGGCAGCAGCGGTATTATAAACGCAAGTGTCCGGTGTTTACTTTATGTTTGATTCCTAAAGAAGTCTAAGTCTCTGGGATCTGGAGTCTATATGCTTATATACTGTCTACATAACTCCGAAATACAAACTTCCTTGAGCTTGCTATTACTTTTCTGTGTGAACTCCCCAGCTAGATAAATTATTTGCTCAGTAGTCTGACTGTATAGTACGATAACAAATCAGTTTGTCTGTGAGCTTGGAACAATATTGACCTCGGCGGTGAGTTGTTGGCTGTGTTCCCCATGCCTTATACTAAGAACTGTCAACAGTCAATGCATCCAAAAGTCTGAGTACTTATTAATAATTTAGAAGTGCGTGCAGTTTTCGAGCAACGAATATAACTGTTATACAAGAGACATAAATCAATATACAAGATGTACCAAACTTAATAGCGCACACTGAAACGGTTGTAAGTACACGATACTAGATGCAAAACACGTCTTATAAACATGGATCCGCAAAAGAGCTGTTTGCGTTGTGCTTACCAGCCACCACTGACTTGATTGTGCAGTCGCTTAAGTGAGGCCTGTATCCAGTATTCGGGAGATAGTGGTTTCGAGCCCCACTGTCGCTAGCCCTGAAGATGGTTTTCCGTGGTTTCCCATTTTCATACCAGGCAAGTGCTGGGGATGTACCTTAATTAAGACCACGGCAGCTTCATTCCCACTCCTAGCCCTTTCCTGTCCCATCGTCGCCATAAGACCTATCGGTGTCTCGCTGCGACGTAAAGCCACTCGTAAAAATATTGATTGTGCATAAACGACAACCTAGTTAGGAAAAGGTACCAATAAAACGTTAAGAAAATTTCTTAGATACTTTGGTAGAACAACAGTTGTTTTTAACGAACAAGAAAACAGTCTTACTTAGAATGTTACAATGACTGTACACTGTACTTACTCGTAGTTAAAGAAAGTATCGTCCTTGTATCCAGATGCACGAAATGCAGGAAGATGACGTCGCAGAAACCGAAGGTAATTGAGTTCGTTCGGAAAATGTACGCCCCAATGATACGATCACACATTACGTCGCTGTTGTGGTGCTTACAAGAATTTCAAAAGAATCCAGGCGTTTTTGAAAGAATGGGGCGACGAGGCACAGGTCTGTATCCAGGCATACGGACGACACTTTGAAAACTTCCTTGAACATCGAATAAGTACACTGTACAGTCATTGTAGCATACTCTTGCTTCTAGTATCGTGTGCTTACAGCTGACACCTCTGTATACATAACGAGAACTCAAGCATTCAATTTTCGTATAAAACTGTAGTTTTAATACAAGTATGATTATATTTGATGTTATTTTAATATCATTTCTTTCTTAGTCCGTTTACCATCCACCTGTATCGCCTAGAACGTGAGACTTCGGGTCGGCGATACAACTGAAGTGAGGACCAGTACCCCTACCAGGCGGCCTTACCTGGACGGGGGCGTTGTGAGGGGATGGAAGGGGGAGGGAAGGAGTCGGCCATGGCCTTAAGTTAGGTACCATCCCGGCATTTGCCTGCAGAAGTGGGAAACAAAGGAAAACCACTTCGAGGATGGCGGATGGAGCCTCCCCCACCCTTCTGTACTCAGTTGAGCTTCTGAGGCTGAGTGGACCCGTTCTAGCCCTTGTTCCACTTTTCAAATTTCGTGGCAGAGCCGGGAATCGAACCAGGGCCTCTTGGGGTGGCAGTTAATCACACTAACCCAACGAGATGGATCTTTATTTTATTTATGTTATGAATGTATGTGCAATAAGTTGTTCATCGAATTCGCTCATGAACCCTAAATTATTGTACTTGTATTGTTTTGATGTTACAAAGTTGTAATATTGGTGTGAATCAATTTGTTATATACATATTTATTGAGAAATTCAGACAAAGTTTAACTATATCAAATAAAAACAAATTAAAATTGAACATGTAATATTTAACACCAAGGGATAAATAACTCTAAATAATTAAAGACTAATAACGCAATTTATAGTTTACAGCATTACATCACTAGAAATACAAAAATCAACGGGAATGTAAATACGAATTCAGTAACCATTATAATATTGGCACTTAGTGCACCCTCATGTGTCGTGAAAATTAAATTACCTTTAAAATAATTATTGCAATTACTAGACATACTCAAAAGATGATGACATAAGGCATTATGTAAATGATGAAATCCTCGAGATCATAATAAAGTTCACGATTTAAACTTAAATAATTTACGAAATGAACACTCTTATGAAAAGTAAAAGGTTCTTGTAAGAGGATAATTGGTAAAATATGTTAAATGAAGATAGAAGGAGAAGGTGCTGAACAATGCAATGTTTATTATTATCATTATTATAATTGTTACCGTGTTTTGGTGGATCAGCAGAGGTGAAAGAAGGTGCGGGCTAGAATGGGTCTAACTACAAGTCCGAAAGATGAATTTAAAATTTAAATAAAGGTTTTATTTTCAACTGATAACAAGATTTCACAATTTTCATTAGGTGAAATAACAAAGAAAAATCACTCAAAAGGGGAAGCCTTTTCTCGGTTATTGATGGTTTTTTTTTTTGGAGAGAATTGAGGCCAACGCTATAACGATTGATGTGAGAATGATTGTGAATGATGAAACAATAAATATAATTCAGATTATTTATTTTGAATTAATCAATCTTTTTGATTGGAAGTCAAATGTACTTATATACTAAATAAATAATGAATTATCTTCCCCATCAATAGATAGAAATATATAAGAAACGAAAGCACAAGTTAAGGGGTTTTTACAATTCTGGGCTACGAGCCCTCAAGTTTAACAATTTCTGAGCTCTCAGCTCACAACCACAAATTACCAAAAGGCAGAAAACCCCTAATTACATGGAGCATTTGCTCCCACCTCGTAATGTCAAGCCTCCTAGAGGCACCTTTCAAAATACCAGAAAGAGCTGACCCGCTCTCAATCTTTCAAGCCTATCAAAAGGCCATAAACGGACTTTACTACAAACTGCCCTCAAGGCACACTTACAAAGAAACAGGGGTATTTTGTACCCATTCTACCGGGCCTTAGTGGACAAATACTAGGTTAATAAAAACGGCCCAAAACGCAAAAGGAATGGAGGCGTGAATTAGCACTCCTAAATACACATTTTAAAACCTAAGTGGCGCTAGGCCGATACACAGGGGCTATTCCTACACTATATAGGTGACTTGTTTAAGAACATTTTAACACATTAGGAAAGATTAGAAAATCAGTTACGAAAACATAGTCATCTCAAGTCGAAATGAAGGGGAGCTCGAGAGGGTAAAGCACTCTCTATCCCCGATTTACATTTAAAGTTATATGAAGATTTTATAAAGACCGGAAAGATTTTACATGTTTCAATGGATTGTTTACATTTTAAAGGTTTCGGACCTGCCCCGAGGGTTAAACTGCTGAGCTAGCAAGAAATAAAGATGTTAAATGGCCATTACCTTGTTAGAGAACGGCTGCCTGAAGAAAGAGGCGCTTTCCGCCCCCTGCTACATATCCACACACTGAGCTAGATGTTGTTCGAGTGGCTAAGAACCATGAAAATCAGCAGTTTTTAAACCCTCGTGGAAGCTTCGAGACCTTTCATGAATAATAAAGACACACCCACTCAACTTTATTGGGTAGCTAAAAGTTATACATCAACATCGAAGAAGAAAGACACTATTGGTCAAAAATTAATTAAAGAAATTCGGGATTGGCTGAGTTCAAAACTGGCGGAAAGAAAGATTAATATTGCCAACCCAAAAAAATGGAAGAACAAAATTTAGTAAAGACAAACTTTCGAATACAAAATTTCTTCAAAAAGTTCCTTCCCTTCGCACCAGCGTGCATGACCATAGCTTTTAGTAGGGACATCTGTCAGAGGAGGTCCACACTTCTTGATCAACCAAAAAAAAAAAAAAAAAAAAAAAAAAAAAAAAATCGAAATACACACAGTGGCATCTTCTGAGGAACTGTTGGATTAATTCAGTTGTTAAAGTTCAGAGTTTCTCCGGTAGAAAGTAATTTAAGGCGGAAAATTCAAATGTGCGGCGTATAGGTGTACCAACCGGTACAATAATAATAATAATAATAATAATAATAATAATAAAATGCGCATTTATTGATGGGGTGACAGTTCCGCAAGTATGTGGCTCTTATCACGTCAGACGATAATCTATTTATCTTTTCTCCTCAATGTTTTATTTAGGACGAGTCACACTCCTTGACTGAATGGTCAGCGTTGAGGCCTTCCGTACAGGGATCCCGGGTTCGATTCGTTCGTTTGTTTCTCTGGGCATCCTCAGATTTTTGTTGTACTTCTTCCTGTTTGTAAATGACAAACTAAGTTTGTATATCCAAGCGAAACCAAGTAACGAACTGCCACTGATTTATGTAGCCTGTACCGGTAAAGAAAAGATGCCATTAATCGGCTCAATAGCTTAGGATCGCAAGAAGATTTAATTATAACAAACGAAGACTGTAATCGCTTGGAACAACCGATGCCCGAATCGATTCACCGGATTTCAAGCTAATATCCATAGACTACGTCTCTGCCACCCTGTTCGCTTTGAGGAATAGCGAAACACAGGCCATTAATTACAGCCAGACGTAACCCATAATCCTACGAGAAAGGGCAGCATTAGCTGCGCCTACGGGTCTCTCGCAAGCTGTAACTGTAGTCACTCCTTCTCTTCGTAGTAGTTACTTGGATCATTGTAGAGGAAATCTTGATTTTACCCTCCTCACCGTCAGATTTTCAATTTGCCGTTCCATTTAAATGTCTGCAAAATAAGACAGGTTATTTGCAACACTATTTTAACTAGAGTTCTTTTACACACTTTATCATTTATCCTCTTCGTCTAGGGGACATAGAATGTACCCATGCTAAACCCTGCCTGTCGTAAGTGCAACTGATACTCAGGGACACACAATATGTTAGCGTTGATTGACCATCACGGGTCTCCTAGCTGAGTCTGCCATTGTTTCTACATATTTTTTCATAATAGGTTTTTTCAAGATTTGACACAATGTATTTCTAACAGTTTCTCATGATTGTAGAAAATTATACTAAAAATTGTGAACAATGTATAGATGCAAATTTGTGCGAATTTTGGAGCCAGTCAGATATAAATTAATCAGGATGGAGCATGTCGAAGTGTACAAAATGTTACTTTCGAGAAAGAGTAAAGCTGGAGTAGGCAAGTGTGATGTAAATGTACAGCAGGATCTTTAAAATATCCGCACATGCCCATGCTCCAATCTTTGGAGTGTCTACTACTACCAACTACTTTTTGGTCATCTTTGGTCCAAAATCTCTGCAGGGTGTCCAATTAAACAACAGACTGAATGTCTTTTTCCCGCGGTAGTTTGTGTGGGTGACAAGGAATTTCTTCTTACGTTCAGCACGGTATTTTGCATGATAGGCGCTGCTTCTTCGTGTGCATCTACCCAGACTTGTCATTTTTGTGAAGCGAAGCCAGAAAATTTGAGCAACGAAACAGTCTCTCAAAAAATATGTAGGATTTTGGACTGTCGCCACATCATTTTTGGATTCGATTTTTGGGATGGATCCTTCATATTTCATGCAGATGAGAGATCAAAATTTGGCAAGTTAGATGAGCTGAAAATAAAATTAAAGTAGATGCACAAAATAAGCGTGTACAAAAACAATTCCGGAATGAAATCGACTTTTTGCTAGACATGCATGAACAGCAAGCAGGGAACACAAATGATAGAAACACAAATAGAACTTGTTTTCGCAATGCAGAATTCTATGCTGGAATAACCGGGCTTAATTTAAAGATGAGTTAGTTTCATGTAATATTGGAACTTTGAAATTGCGGTTTCGCGATAGATGTATACAAATTTGAAGAGTACTCAGAGCAAATTTTGGACTTATACTTACAGGAGAATTCTTGGTACTTCGCGCCTGTTAGCGTCCATAAGAGTTTCTTCTTTGGAAGGGACATCAAGGACTCAAGTGTTCTCCCTGCAGGGCAGCATTCAGAGGAGGCCAAACACAAAGATTGCAGAAAATACAGGAAGACATCTCGGAATGATACCAACACAGACTTGATGCACAGGTTTCTTATTACTTCAGATCAATAAATCACTAATCCCCGAATCCCACCTACAACTAAACATGGAGAAATGACGTTGTAGGGTTTGGATTCATTGACAGACTAGGTCTTCGCGATTGCCGGGTTTCATCAGGCCATTCGGATAAGAGTGATCATTCGAACGTTCCTCATTACCTGATGTTTCATTCCAGGCTTGTGCATATGTTACGTACACATGTTTTGTGACCCTCTTAGACTGATTCTGATGGTTCGGTCGAGTTTCGATGTTCTGCTTTCTCCTCTCTAAGCACCTTCTGAATAACTTTGGGAGTAGCTTTTTTTGTGCTGTCTAGAATCAAGAGTTTCTTATTTCTCGTCTTGATGTTAAGTGTAGGTCCTTCATTATCACGGATAGTACACCGTCATTATGTGTTTAGCGAGTTGACTTCAGTGTTGAAAATGTAAAAGTGATGTGCCTATTGTACCTTTGTACAATCGCACTTACACTCTGTGTATTTACTTATCAGTTTTATTCCTAAGAAGTTTTAAATACACCCGAGGTTCCCAAACTTCACACCGTGAAGACGCAGACGCAGCCATCATCTGATAACACATTCTTCTAATTATTTCGTACATTGACGACATAGTTTCCATATCCGACAGATTTTGTATTACAATGAAGAATATCAAAATGAAATGGACTACACAAATGTACAGAATGAACCGCAGGTATGTAATATTGCTTTTACATTTATAAAATGTCACTGTATCTTTTAGTGATGTTTCACTTGATATTGTGCTGCAATTTGGGAAAATATGCATTCAAAAGTACAGCAATACATTTTTATTAAATGGCAACACTTATTTGTTTCTACATTATTTTAGCTCTACTCTTAAGTTTGTATCTGTATGTCTAATACTTTTATTTTTCCCCGTTCAATCTTGTGAATTAAAAGGTTGCTATCGGTTTTGAGCCGGCTCTGTGGGGTAGGGGTAGTCTGCCTGCATCTTACCAGGAGGTCCTGGGTTCGATTTCCGGCTAGCTCAGGTATTTTTACCTGGATCTGAGGGCTGGTTCGAGGTCCACACAGCCATCGTGATAACAATTGAGGAGCTATTTGACGGTTAGATAGCGGCCACGGTCTAGAAAGCCAAGAATAACGGCCGAGATGATTCGTCGTGCAGACCACACGACACCTCGTAAACTGTAAGCCTTCGGGCTGGGCAGCGGTCGCTTGGTAGGCCATGGCCTTTCGGGGCTGTTGTACCATGGGGCGGGAGGGAGGGGTTATCGGTTTTGACCAGAATAACCTTAGTCAGAAAATGTAAATGGATTTTAAAACGAACTGTTCGGATATAGAGTCCAAGAATTCTGTTGCATAAGCAACCGGACGTCAATAGGTTTATCTATTTTCCTTAAAAATAAAATATTATTCTATACAATATTAGTTATTTCAGCGAATATCGCTGAAAAAGGAAATAATATAACTAGAGTTAGTTTCTAAAGGAATCGGCAAGAGGTGTGTGACTTTTTATTCAGGTAAATTTAAACATAGCTGTCCACAGTGCCAAAAAATGTAAAGAAGTACAAATACAAAGGAAATGTCAAAATAAGACAAAATCCTGAATGCTAAAATCTGCTTTGAGTGAAGAAAGAGTCCTTAAAAAGTTATTATCCACCCAGGAAGATCTATATCCATCCATAGGGCAAAAGTAGGAGGTTTGTAATTTAATGAAATCCGTCAAATGCCATCCATATATGATTCGACTGTCAATGGAGTTAGACTCGACAGAAGAAATGAATTCTGTGAAACTTAAATCGAGCTTGCAAACGAAAATCCAGAATTAGCAAGACACCTAATATACTGCAAAACAGTGTCATTCTGACTTGTTTCCTGATATGGATGAAGTGCTCCAAGAAGAAATCTAGTGTTAACAAGATAGTGCCCCTGTACGATTTGGAAGATGCGTGATTCCCTTGTAATATTTCGTGCTCGAGAGATTGGGAGAAGTGTACTTATTGAGTGGCCACCCAGATCTCTAGACCTCTCTACACCAGAACAATATTAATGGGGCTACGTGTATTCCTGAGTATTCCTCAACAGACACACTGAGGTGCACCCGGTCAGCACACGTACTGTCTCTACGACAGACAGGGCCACAACAAATTGCCGGTGAATGATGCTATGAAACTAAGAAAACCTGTTAGTAATTAAATTTTGATCAATCAATCAATCAATCAATCAATCAATCAATCAATCAATCAATCAATCAATCAATCAATCAATCAATCAATCAATCAATCAATCAATCAATCAATCAATCAATCAATCAATCAATCAATCAATCAATCAATCAATCAATCAATCAATCAATCAATCAATCAATCAATCAATCAATCAATCAATCAATCAATCGCTACTGATCTGCATTTACGACAGTTGCCCAGGTGGCAGATTCCCTATCTGTTGTTTTCCTAGACTTTTCTGAAATGATTGCAAAGAAATTCGAAATTTATTGAACATCTCCCTTGGTAAGTTAATCCAATCCCTAACTCCCCTTCCTATAAACGAATATTTGCCCCAATTTGTCCTCTTGAATTCCAACTTTATCTTCATCATGTCATATTTCCTACTTTCAAAGACACCACTCAAACTTATTCGTCTACTGATGTCCTCCCACGCGATCTCTCCACTGACAGCTCGGAACATACCACTTAGTCGAACAGCTCGTCTTCTTTCTCCCAAGTCTTCCCAGCACAAACTTTGCAACATTTTTGTAACGCTAGTCTTTGTCGGAAACCACCCAGAACAAATCGAGCTGCTTTTCTTGGGATTTTTTTTCCAGTTCTTGAATCAAGTAATCCTGGTGAGGGTCCCATACACTGGAAACATACTCTAGTTGGGGTCTTACCAGAGACTTATAAGCCCTCTCCTTTACATACTTACTACAACCGCTAAACACCCTCAAAACCATGTGCAGAGATCTGTACCCGTTATTTACAATTCCATTTATATCATTACCCGAATGAAGATTTTTCCTTATATTAATACCTAGGTACTTACAATGATTCCCGTTAGGAACTTTTACCCCATCAATGCAGTAACTGAGAGGACTTTTCCTATTTGTGAAATTCACAACCTGACTTGTAATCCTGTATATCATCACACCATTGCATACTGTCCATCTCACAGCATTATCGAGGTCATTTTGTACTTGCTTACAATCTTGTAACTTACCGTATTTATTACTCTATACAGAATAACATCATCCGCAAAAACATTATCTCTTATTCCACTTCTTTGCTCATATCATGTATATATATATATAAGGAAAAATAAGGTCCAATAATACTGCCTTGAAGAATTCTCCCTTAATTATTACAGGGTGAGATAAAGGTTCGTTTACTCTAATTCTCTGAGTTCTATTTTCTAGAAATATAGCCACCTATTCAGTCACACTTTTGTCAAGTCCAATTTCACTCATTGTTGCCAGTAGTCTCCCATGATCTACCTATCAAATTCTTTAGTCAGGTCAATCAATAATACAAACCATTTGGCCTCCTGAATCCAGGATATCTGCTATATCTTGCTGGAATCCTGCAAGTTGAGCTTCGGTTGAATAACCTTTCCTAAACACAAAGTGCCGTCTGTCGAACCAGTTATTAATTTTGCAAGTATGTCTAATTCAATCGGAAAGAATACTTTCCCAAAGCTTACATGCAATATATGTCAAACTGCTTGGCCTGTAATTTTCATCTATATGTCTATCACCCTTTCCTTTATACACAGGGGTTAGTATAGCAACTCTCCGTTCATTTGGTATAGCTCCTTCATACAAACAATAAAAATATAAGTAGGGCCTACTTCAGATATGGTGCTATATCCCAACCCATTGTCTTTAGTATATCCCCAGAAATCTTATCAATTCCAGCTGATTTTCTCAGAGAGTTAAATGGCGGTTAATATCTGAAAACAAATATATTCACTTTTTTTGCTAATGGCTTTACGCCGCACCGACACAGATATGTGACGATACAAATATTCATTCCTTCCTCCGAAACGGTTTAACATACGAAGACAAAATTCCAGTTCCAAATCCTAGGTGTGAAATAGGAAATATTTTTTAACGTTTCAACCCTAAAGTGTTAAATGCGGTTAGCTCATCCCTCCAAAACCGTTTGACGTACAAAGTTGTAATTTACGAGATGGGTGTTCTTTTATGTCCTAAGTGTAAAATATCGTAAACTTCAAAATATTTCTCCCCTAAGGGGTTTGTATGGTGGTTGACTCTCAAAAACACAATGTCCATTCTTCCGAAACCGTCTCAGGCACGAACTTTTTTTAATGAAGGGTGGTCTTCTATATCCTTGATGTTAATACATATTTTAAAAAAATTCACCCCTTAAAAAGTATTCAATCCTCCATTAAAGTTCGACGTACAAAATCAAAATTTCACAGGTTGGTCTATTTTACATCCCAGATTTTAAACAAGATACGGTTTAAAACATTCAAATTGTCCCGTATGGGGTTCAAATGAGTATTAGATCAGAAAATAAATGATGATGATGATGATGATGATGATGATGCTTGTTGTTTAAAGAGGCCTAACATTTAGGTCATCGGTCCCTAATGGTACGAAATGAGACGAAATGAAATGACAAATTAAAAGCCCAAAAACATCCACTGACCACAATTCAAAACGTGAGGACGAAGAATGAATGGATGTATGGATATGAATTTAAAACGATCAGTGGAACCGACCCACAGTGCCTTACATGCATAGAAGCTGGCGTAGAATAATAGTATTACTGACCAAGGGAGTGCTTCTATAGCACAATAATGAATCGATGATATTTGTAGTCGAAAGGAGTCCCCTCAGAATGGTACTTATAGCTAGGAAAGTAGAACCATGGCATTTGTCATTTTGCGGTACTAATCACGAGTAGCGTAGACTCGCGGTATTCCACACATTATGGTACTACTCACAGGTAATGAAATTCGCACATGTATTACAGACCTACTGTGTTTCGCACATTGCGGCGCCATTTATAGGCAACGCAAACCTATGGTGTTCATCACATAAGGGTACTAACCACAGGGACTCGTACTACCCCGCGGTGTTCCTCATATAGTGGGCACTAATCATAGGCAAGCCAGAACCATAGTTTCCCTCATCCCATGGTGTCGTTCATATATTGCTACTAATCACAAACCTATTTGGTACCCAACATAGTGGTACTACGCACAAGTAAAAGCGACCCATGGTGTTCCCCGCGTGGTGGTACTAATCATAAGTAGTTCCATGGTTCTAATTTGATCATCCCTTGGTCCCCCTTTTAGTCGATCTTACGGCAAGCAGGGGATACCGTGGGTGAATTCTTCGTCTGTGTCCCCCACCCACAGGGGATTGTGTGTTTGGTCTGTGAGAGATATATTATTTCCCTCAAGTCCGCCGATAAGCCGCTTAGGACTCCCCTATCCGCCACCTGGGAAGCGCCTCTCCCCCTGCTATGTCAGCGTAGTATGTTCGTGGCAGAAAATAAATAATCGTTCCGGAAGAAGCGTTTGACGTACGAACTAAGGGTGCATTTTACAGGCTTAGCTGACACTGGACTCCCAAAATGTAAACCTTTGAATAATAATTTTCAGTTTAAAACCGTAGCGAAGTACGGTATCTTGCTAGTAACTTATATTTCTGAAAATATTTCTAATTCGTGAAATTATACGGTGTCTCTGATCCGATATTATAGAGGCCTGCACGGTTAGTGTCTTTCTGTATGACAGTGCGGATAATTTATAAATAATGAAGTTTATTGTGTTCACATTTGCTTGTCGTTAGGCACAGTGGTATGAGAGAATGGTGATATACAAAAAGACTTAGGACCGCAAAACCGTAAATCTGCCCTAAGCCTAAGTGGCTCATGCCCGCAATTAAGTGCCGGGATATCCCAGGACAGGTTCGGCTCGCCAGGTGCAGGTCTTACTATTTGACTTCCTTAGGTGACCTGCGCGTCATGATGAGGATGGAATGACGATGAAGACAACACATACACCCAGCCCCCGTGCCATTGGAATTAACCAATGAAGGTTAAAATCTCCGACCCGGCCGAGAATCGAACCCGGGACCCTCTGTACCGAAGGCCAGTACGCTGAACGTTCAGCCAACGAGTCGGACAGGCCCTCCCCTCAAGTACCATTTCACTTAGCGTGAATACCATTATTTATAGCCTGGACTGTAGTGCGCCAATCCCCGTCTGAACATACCGGTCATCAGTCCCTCTTGTCTAATTCTTCAAGAGATCTTCACCATTTTCCTTGTCGACATCGACCGATGACCATGCGGTTTTCACACCTTAAAACAATCATGCCGAAAACCATTGCCAGTGAACACCACTGAACCATATTTCCATGTTAGCAGTGCTCGGCGTTGATATGGACTAAGCAATAGAAGTCTAAATTCATGAGTTCTATTATCATAGTCGGTACGGTAAAACTGTATAAGACATACATGATCGGAAATTGTTTTCCCTCCTTGTTATGTAGTACAGCACTTTTCGACAGGACCAATACCCATTATTTGCATGTCATCTCCTCCCCAGAGAGTAATTCGTATGTGTACCAAGTTTGCTTGAGCATACACGCATACATCCATAATCTTGGTCAGATTGGACATTTCGGTTGGGGCTAAACTATGACTTAAACGGCATCCAGATTGTCACAGTTCCTCTCGGGGGCCTTGAAAACTATGGATTCGACATATCTGCGCGCTAGGGGTGTCTTTCCCCCACAGTCGTTATTTTTTCAGATAGTAAGTCGTATGTGTACCAAGTTTGGTTTAGAACTATGCTGGAACATGTACTTTCATCCGTAATCTCGATCATTTTGGACATATTCTTTTCAGCCCCTTCTCACCGTCGTGCCAGTGGGGCTGATCTTGGACTTAAATTATATCTGGAGTGTGACTATTCACCTCAGTGACCCCAAACACTATGGAGTCTACATTAATATAGGTCGTTTTTTAAATATTTTTACACTTCACCCCCTTTCCATCCCCGGCCAAAGGAGTCCTATGGGTGTCTTACACAAAAGCATATTTTTTCCAGATAGTAAGTCATATGCGTACCAATTTTGATAAGCAACTATGCCCAAACGTACACGCATAATCTCGCTGCTGTGGAATCCTGGAGCTGACGTTGTCATGGCCATTTCTTTATCCGATTCTTAGAGCGGGGGAAGCGTAGTGCCAATAGCTCCGTAGCGGTTGGATTTAGGGTTTTAAAACACGGTTCTCGGTCCCGTAGGCCTTACTGAGTTTTGTTCTTTGCGTCAAGGGGCTTAAAATGAGCTTTGTCTCGTCCTCGAACGACAAATTGAATATTTCGCCTATATAACCCTATGTTAATGTGCCAAAGGGCCTAAATCTAGGGAATGGACAGGGATGTTAAAAATTCTTGTAGATGGGGTTACCCCGCAGCGTCCTAAGAGTTAAGTATACAAAATTTGATTCAAATTGGTGGAACGGTATCCATTTGTATAAGGTACAGACAGACAGACAGACATTCTGCTTTGTATATATTATCATATATTATATAATAATATAGATATAGATTGCTTATGTAGAAACACAGGGCGGTAGTGTATAACGTTAACGGTTAGACTACAGTGGTGGATGTAATAATAATAATAATAATAATAATAATAATAATAATAATAATAATAATAATAATAATAATAATAATAATAATAATAATACCGGGCGAGTTGGCCGTGCGCGTAGGGGCGCGCGGCTGTGAGCTTGCATCCGGGAGATAGTAGGTTCGAATCCCAGTATAGGCAGCCCTGAAGATGGTTTTCCGTGGTTTCCCATTTTCACACCAGGCAAATGCTGGGGCTGTACCTTAATTAAGGCCACGGTCGCTTCCTTCCAACTCCTAGGCCTCTCCTATCCCATCGTCGCCATAAGACCTATCTATGTCGGTGCGACGTAAAGCCCCTAGCATAATAATAATAATAATAATAATAATAATAATAATAATAATAATAATAATAATACCGGGAGGTACACCTCAACACCGCTCATTCAAAATAAGCGTCTCTATCGACCAAAAGGTGAAACTGATGCTACATGACCTTGGAACTTTAATCGGAAGATGTCACTACTGAAATATTAAGTAATTGTGTTATCGTGAAGTTTCCTAAACTCATAATTTCTCCGTGTTTTGTTTTGCTATACATAAAAAAGTTTGGACATTTTTCCACAGATGTCACTACCAAAAAACTATGATCATGCACTCTGGTGCAAGGTAAAGGAAGTTTTTATTTGTTTTTTAATGTAATTCTAGGTTTGCAACACTTCTTTTCTGTCCGCCAGTTTTGAATCTGGCCAATCATAAATTTTTGTAATGAATTTTCAACCAATCCCGCATTTCTTGTTCACTTTGAATTTGCCAATAAAAATTGAGAGGGTGTGGTCGGATTAGTTTTGAATTCTTCGAACCTTCCCTTAGGGTATATAAACTGCGGCTTTTCTGGCTCCCTTGTCAATTGATCGCCGTATTTCTAAGTGTGTGTGTTAAGACAGGAGGCGGGGCGCCTCTTTCTTCGGCCGGAAGAACATCTACAAGGTAATGGCCACGTAAATTCTTTCTTTCTTGCTGTCTCCGCAAATTTATCCGAGGGGAAGGTCCGAATCTTGAACTATGTAACAAACTTTCTAAAATGTAAATCTTCTTTCGGCTAATGTAAAATTTTCATAAAGTCTTCAGCTGTAAATCGGGGATAGAGAGTGAGTTACCCTCTCGAGCTCCCCTTCATCTTGGTTTGAGGTGACTACGTTTTCGTAACTGTTTTCTTCCTGTAACGTATTAAAGTTATTTCCATACGAGCCACCTCAGTAGTTTGGGAATAGCCCCTCTTTCAAAGGCCGAGAGCCCTGTAGGTTTTAATTATTTATTATCTGGGAGCGCGATGTACGACTCCATTCAGTTTGTGTTCGGGCTGTTTATTTAACATGTTCTTTTTCGCAAAGGCTCTGTAGGTTGGGTACTAGATACCCCTGTATAAAACTATTTCAATTTGTAAGTTGTGCCTTGAGATGCCAGAGATTGTAAGATTTTGATGTTGCCTTCAGCAGGCTGGAAGAAACTGAGAGCCTGTTAGCTCTTTTCAAAGTGTTGTAATAGTGAAGGGTGCCTCTGGAAGGCTAGACATTGTAATGTAGGGAGCAGGTGCTCTTGAATTAGGGGATTTCTGCCCTTGACTAAATTATTTCTCATTTTGAATTGTAAACTTGAGCTGGTAGTTCAGAAATGGTAAAACTAGGGGCTTGAAGCCCAAAATTGTTAAAGTTCTGGATCTTGGATTTTTCCAAGTCTCGTTTCAAGATTGGCATTGTTCCTGATTTTTCATTGTGATTTCACCTAGTGGAAATTTGTTAAAATGTGTTTTAAATATTGAAAGAAATATAACCTTTGTTAAAATTTTAATTCATTTTTTGGTATTGTAGTTAGACCCATTCAAACCCCCACCTTCTTTCACCATCTCTGCGTTCCACAGATACCTAGGAATAATAATAATAATAATAATAATAATAATAATAATAATAATAATAATAATAATAATAATAATAACAATAATGACAATAAAGCAAAACCATGGAAGATTGGTTGCTACACATAACTTGGCAGTTGTAGGTTAAGTGAATGCCTCTTCGCTTTCTGATGGACATTTGGTCCTAGTAAGGTAGACCGCAGTATTTGCTCCAAGTAAGATTTTAAAATTAGCTTTCTACATCATGAGTCGATGCTCTGTCCTTGATGTTGTATGAAAAAGTAAGGACAGTAAACAGACGCGCACAACTGGAACGATGAATGAAGCGAGATGATCATAGTTTTTCTACTGTCTGTGTAAAGAAAATGTTAAAAATACCTATACACCCTGTACGCAGTGAACTGACTTAGTCCGCAACGAGATTTATACATTTGCATACTTACGTTGTCCCAAAAATGCCTTTTTAAGTCTTATATTAAATATATTAGTTAATCCTGTTTGTTTGTTTGTTTGTTTGTTTGTTTGTTTGTTTGTCTGTGTGTCTGTGTGTGCGCGTGATAGAAAATAGTTATTTACACGAACTATTTAATCATACCTTCGATTTCGTTTAGAAGTATTTACGTTTGCGACTATTGGTGAAGGAATTAGATTTCACACTCATAGGATGTCTGTCTAGGAAGCTCTTCCTTCCGCTGGTAGTAAAACAACAACAATAAACCATGAACCTCCCTCGTGCAGTTTACGAGCAATTGCCCTGCTGAAGCCAACCTGTCCTGAATCGAGATTGCTGCTTGAATACGTGCCCATGAAACTGGCTGATTGTGATTAGAGCACGCTATCCCCACTAATTGTCAAATTGTAAAATGGAAGTTCGAAGATAAGGACATAATTAAGACTTATTCATGAGATTTCTTATTCATAATATTGAAGCGCGGTTACTATTATTAGTGACTTACTGTCGATGTTTGAACATTGATATTAAAATACCGATTTTAGACGTGTGGGAAGCTGCAAAGCTCGGATCAAAGTCGCCTTTATGAATGTATCGGAACGTCGCCAATCTGTCTATGGTCTATGGTCCAAGCCAGAAGACGAACTTAATTGTAAAGTAATTAATATTATTAAGATAATTTGAGAGCGTATCCCGCTCTTTGGCCTAATGATCTACTGTTCAGAGGACCACGTGTTTTATCTCCACCTCTGGTTAATTCCTCTGACTTGGGAACAGAATATTTGAAATACACACCACCACAGAAACTCGCACTGACGAATATCGTGTGTTTGGCGTCACGCAGGGCACACGGTCAACCCTCGGTAACAGGGGGAAGAGTGGCTTAGCTGGGTTGAAGTATTGGATTCCAAGAGAAGTTTTATTGATACTCTCTTGTAAAATACAAATAGAGGCTTCACTGACAAAGAGTCCAATATACTGTACGTGCTGCAGTATCTGACACGATTTTTATAATAATTCTTCATTCAGCGTACGTCTTGGCCTTGCCATGTGCGGTAGTTGATATTAGTCACAGAAACAGTCAATGGAGAACATCAAGTGCGGGGATAAATCAATAACAGAAAGACAGATGTCACCAATTGTACATGTAGGTACTGATCTGAAAGCCGTGTGGTAGGTAACATCCTGGTTCGTGATGAAGTGGAAAGTGCTCTGCCAATGTGTTATTTCAACTAGGATTTGAATGGTGTAAAATTTGCTTGGGTTATGTGAACGAATGGTATCTATCAAATTTCATTACAAATTTTGTCTTAAATGGAAGATAATAATTGCTTTCACGCAACTCAACAGTAAAATTAGCGGTAAATTAATACATACAATTTTTACTGGATAAATGCACGTACGCTATAGGCCTAGACATGACTCTTCCTCGGCATTCCGCGTCATCGCGCAGTCTTTTGTTTCCTTCTTGAGGATTAGGGCTAACACCGACGAATGGGAGTGTTATGTCTGTGAATTCCCAATATCTTTGTCCATCATCACTAACGAGGGCAGTTCAAACCGAAAAATGGAGGTGGAAAGTGTCGAGGATATAAAAGACTTTCGTACCGGGTGAGTCAATAAATCAATACTGATTTGCATTTAGGGCAGTCGCCCAGGTGGCAGATTCCCTCTCTCTTGTTTTCCTAGCCTTTTCTTAAATGTTTTCAAAGAAATTGGAAATTTATTGAACATCTCCCTTGGTAAGTTATTCCAATCCCTAACTCCCCTTCCTATAAACGAATATTTGCCCCAGTTTGTCCTCTTGAATTCCAACTTTACCTTCGTATTGTGATCTTTTCTACTTTATAAGACACCACTAAAACTTATTCGTCTACTGATGTCCTCCCCCGCTATCTCTCCACTGACAGCTCGGAACATACCACTTAGACGAGCAGCTCTCCTTCTTTCTCTCAATTCTTCCCAGCCCAAACTTTGCAACATTTTTGTAACGCTACTCTTTTGTCGGAAATCACCCAGAACAAATCGAGCTGCTTTCCTTTGTTTTTTTCTCAATTCTTGAATAAAGTACTCGAAGTGAGGTTCCCATACACTGGAACCATACTCTAGATGGTGTCTTACCAGAGACTTATATTCCCTCTTCTTTAAATCTTTACTACAACCCCTAAACACCCTCATAACCATGTGCAGAGATCTGTACCCTTTATTTACAATCCCATTTATGTGAATACCCCAATGAAGATTTTTGCTTATATTAACACCTAGATACTTACAATGATCCCCAAAAGGAACTTTCACCCCATCAACGCAGTAATTAAAATTGAGAGGACTTTTCCTATTTGTGAAACTCACAACCTGACTTTTAACCCCGTTTATCAACATACCGTTGCCTGCTGTCCATCTCACAACATTATCGAGGTCACGTTGCAGTTGCTCACAACCTTGTAACTTATTTATTACTCTATACTGAATAACATCATCTGCAAAAAGCCTTACCTCTGATTCCACTTCTTTACTCGTATCATTTTTATATATAAGAACATATAAAGGTCCAATAATACTGCCCTGAGGAATTCCCCTCTTAATTATTACAGGGTCAGTTAAAGGTTCGTCTACTCTAATTCTCTGAGATCTATTTTCTAGAAATATAGCAACCCATTCAGTCATTCTTTTGTCTAGCCCAATTGCACTCATTTTTGCCAGTAGTCTCCCATGATCCACCCTATCAAATGCTTTAGATAGGTCAATCGCAATATAGTCCATTTGACCTCCTGAATTCCAGATATCTGCTATATCTTGCTGGAATCCTACAAGTTGAACTTCAGTGGAATAACCTCTTCTAAAACCGAACTGCCTTCTATCGAACCAGTTATTAATTTCACAAACATGTATAATATAATCAGAAAGAATGCCTTCCCAAAGCTTACATGCAACGCATGTCAAACTTACTGGCCTGTATTTTTCAGCTTTATGTCTATCACCCTTTCCTTTGTACACAGGGGCTACTATAGCAACTCGCCTTTCATTTGGTATAGCTCCTTCAAGCAAACAATCAAATAAGTACTTCAGATATGGTACTATATCCCAACCCATTGTCTTTAGTATATACGCCGAAATCTTATCAATTCCAGCCGCTTCTCTAGTTTTGAACTTTTGTATTTTATTGTAAATGTCATTGTTATCATATGTAAATTTTAATACTTCTTTAGGATTAGTCACATCCTCTATCTGAACATTATCCTTGTAACCAAGAATCTTTGCATACTGCTGACTGAATACTTCTGGCTTTTGAAGATCCTCACATACACACTCCAGGCCACGGCCGCTTCCTTCCCACACTCAACCTTTTATCCTATCTCATCTTCTGCATAAGAACTATCTCTGTCGGTCGACGCAAAACAAATTCTGAAGAAAAAGAAAACCCTTCTTTAGCAAGGACATTGAGCGTATTTTAAGAAACCTGCAAGACGGAAGACTAAATAATATATTCCACCAAAAATAGCATGGCCCCTGGACCAATAATATCACGAAAACTACTGACCGAAGACTAAATCATGTATTTCACCAAATATAGCATGGCCTCTGGATGAACAGTAATATCACGAAAATTGAAAGACCGAAGACTATATCATGTATTTCACCTATGGACCCATAATATTATTAATTAATGAATTGTGATCAAAGGTCAAGAGATTGTAAAGGATCGGAAAATTCAATAAATAATCAAGCAGAGTAAAGAATTTCAATTGCGGAAAGAATTCATAAAGAAAAGACAAAATACGTATTAAAGCGTAGTGATGTAATAAATTCTAATAGATACATATAATGTTCACAGCATTGTACGTATGTATATGACTTATTTCGTTGCCTATGTGATACAAAAAGCCACTTTTGTCTAGCGCCTGACACTCAGGAGCCGTCATCGGTTATATCCGGTGTCACTCGGCTCGTAGTGCCGAACGCGTTGTGTCCCGCTCATCTTTCATTCTTTGAAAATCTTTGAGTGAAATAATTTAGCTAGTGTATTATTTAATTCTATCGTGTCGTCACAAGTAATTAATTAAGGTAGTGTATGAAATTTAATTCTAAAATAGAGGTGTGTGCAGTATCTTCTACCGGTACATCCTATAATTATACACAAGTCTTTCTTTCTTTTCTTGCAGTGTATGCATTCCCGAATATCCCGCGCGGAAAGATGCTCGCTCCCAATATGTAGCGTGCGGTAGTCAGATGAAGTTTGTAAAAACGTGGATTGAAGTTTTTTCTTTGAGAATTTTGGAGTGAAATTATTAAGCTAGTCAGTAGTCATGAATAACTTTGTGTACACAGTATGTTCTACATCTTTTAATTATAGAAAAAACTTGAATCGTCATTTTCAGACGAAACATTCAGGTGATGCAGTGAAATTTACATGTGATTTCTGCAGTTTCAGCACTCATAATAAGTACAATTTAAAGTGTCATCTAAGTGCGAAGCACGTAAATCCACGCACAGACAGTGTATTAGTGAAAGTAAGATGTCCAATGTGTTCAGAGTTACTGGACTCAAGAACGGATGCGGTGCAACATTATACGAACAATCATGACATTTCTATTTCACACGAGACTCTGGAATTCTCCAGCAGTGAGGACTTTTACAGCTGGAAGGCGAACACTGAGAAATACCATGTCCGTGAGTACGTCACATGGCGCTCTAAATATGTAAGTAAAATTGATGGTTCTACAAAAATGTCTTTTGTTTGTCATCGCGATGGTTATTTTAGGACTAAGGGGCAGAACATACGGCATGATAAAATTTTGGGAACAAATAAAATAAACGGCCATTGTCCATCGAAAATAGATGTTACATTCAGCTCATCAGGAAAAACAGTTGCTAATTTCTGCAAAACCCATGTCGGTCACCAACCAGAACTGGGTCGTCTGAGGCTGACCAAATTAGAGAGGGAAGATATAGCAAGTAAAATAGCCATGAAAATTCCCTTTGATAAAATTCTTGATGATGTTCGATTTTCTATAGGCTGTTCAGATATAGATCGCATACATCTTCTCACCAGGAAAGATCTGTTTAACATCGAACAACAGTATAATTTAAAATCTGAGGCAGTACGGCATCGAAATGATTGCACGAGTGTTGAAGCTTGGATCCGTGAAGTGGATACACCAGGAGATGTAGTGCGTTTCTACAAGGCACAAAGCATTCCTTCCTCGAATTCGCAGTTAAACATAGAGGACTTCGTGTTGATTCTTATGAACGAATCACAAAGGGAAATGCTTGAAAAATATGGTTCTAACTGCATTTGCCTGGATAGCACACACGGGATGAATTCATATGGATTTGAACTGACTACACTGCTAGTTATCGACGAAAAATGCCAAGGTTTCCCGTGTGCTTTCATGCTGAATAACAGGTCTGACACGACAGTCATGGAAATATTCATGTCGGACATGGCGGAATCATTCTACAATGCCTGGATGAAAGTAATGCTTCCTCCCAAGTTTCGACTATTCTGTTCCTGGCATGTTGACCGCACGTGGAGAAAAAATCTTAGTAAAATTAAAGGAAGGGAAAAACAGGCTGAAACTTACAAGATATTAAGGATTCTGCTAGAAGAGAAAGATTCGGATGCATTTTCGAGGATGTTAAATCAGGCATTAACTGATTTAAAAAATGACCCGGACACTCTGGAATTTCCCTGTATTTCGAGCTGCATTATAAACACTGTGCTTCTAGTTGGGCGTATTGCCATCGCCTCCATGCAGGTCTCAATACCAACATGCATTTGGAGCGAATGCATGGAATTATCAAGCACATTTATATGGTCGGGAAGAACCCGAAAAGGTTGGACATAAGCATCGATATCCTGATGCGGTTCATAAGAGATAAACGTTTTGAGCGTCTCATTTACTTACACAGAGGTAAAGTAACAAGTAAACTGTCTGAGATAAGACGCGGACATACGAAAGCACTGTCTCTTTCATCAGAAAATGTTATCTACGATGGTGACTTGTGGAGAGTACCATCTGCCAATAGGCATGAAATATACGAAATTAGGAAAACAGATGAAAGAGACTGCAAGTGTAATTTAACATGCAGTGAATGTAAAGTCTGCATTCATGCATATATATGTAGCTGTCACGAGTCAGCCATCAAATTCAATATGTGTAAGCATATCCATCTGATAGCAATGCAGTCTGCTGAAGAAAAAAATACAGACAATTCCAGCACAGAAAATGACCTTGTTATTCAGGAACGCCCATCTAAAGAGGAAGAAGAAAGACTCATAAATGAGATTCGCAATCCGCTGAAGAAAAATTCGGATAACGATGTACAACAAAGAAAAAGAAAACTTAGAGAAATGTTCGAACAAATTCTTGCAGAAGTTGAGGATATTGAAGGTTCTGAAATTGCTGAGAAACACCTTCAACCTATAATACCTACAATACGGGCCCGGAAATCCATGACGGCACACAACACATCGTCTACACACATGCCATCTTCTTCTAAAAGAATAAATTTCGAACCGCAAAGAAGATTATTCTCCACTAAAAAATGACCTTATCAAAGAACAGCCTCATCATTGTCAAGACCTACTGTAGACGAGCAAGAAGTAATCTGTGCAAATTTATTACTCCGCTAAACTACATACCACAGCCATGTAATAAATATATGTAGTTGTATCTTCCCTAGTTTGTTCCACAGTGATATGTTTCTCATCTTTCGGATGATATAAATAGAAATATCTTTGTTTACTGTATTTTATTAGTTAACATTTTGAGTGTGAACAATAAGTTATTTACAGAATATGTGCAATATGATAGGTGACATTGAAAACTGAACTATAAAAGTTGAAACTGTGGTCATAAGTCGTTCTACAGGATTGAGCGTGAACAATAAGTCATTTACAGAATCTGTGCAAAATATGTCAAGTGATATTAGGAACTAAACTACAACTGGGATAAAGATCGTTCGACAGGAACTATAAAATGAGTTTCAACAATCCTATTCCCGGCGCTTCTGGAGATGTAGAACGAATTTGGTAAGCCTACTTTTATGATAAATAATTTTCCAGTATATGTACAGTCCATATACAGTTGTAAGAGGAAGACGTCTCATCCTAGCAAAGAAAAGTTAAACGTTTTATCAGCTCGTTCCCCTTACAATATTATATGGGCCTCCATTATAACGATATGATATGAATATTTGTAAATAGGTATGCCTTTCATAATAATATTAGCAACTAATTTTCTCTTAATATGTTAGAAATAACAAGTACCATTAGAACCCGTTATAAAATGGGCACGCAATAGCATTGTCATTCTATTCACAATACACTCAACTCGAAGGAAGTGTTAATCCTTAGTTTTGAAACGCTCAAGCAGAGGGAGGATGTGGCTAAATATCGGGCGACGACGACCATGCACGAACTTAGCCGATGATGGCTCCTGAATGTCAGACGCTAGACAAAAGTCAAAAAGCCTAGAAGGACGGGCGATTTTCTGCCAGAATAGCGGGACCACCGCCGTCTCAATCTCTACAGTATATACTGCCTGCTCTGTGCCGCGAGAATTGCGTTTACAGCGACATTGCAGATGGCAGCACTTACTGCACCCAGAGCACATGCTGTTTAAATGAGAGTTCGTTCGTAACACCAAATATAAAATGAAAAATAATTTTTAACATTTTACTAATTGAGAAGATAATGCACATACAAATACTAACACTTCACATTTGAGCTTAGATTAAGATATAGATACGTAAAGTAACTTATATAAAATCTTACCAGTCACAGTAGATATATTAGGATCATCCAACTGCTGCATGGTGCATACAAAGTTCAGAATTTTCTCGACACGAGCAACGGAGCACTTTTTCAGTCCTTTCTTACTGTTATTTACCAGCAGTGGACGCAAACATTTCTATCACTATTTCGCTGACCCTTTGTTCATGACCAGTTTTCAGGATATGTTTTATAGCACATAATGCAGTGCGTAGGTTTGTCGTATCATTAAATTCACCACCCAATCTCACTGAACTAAATAAAGCTTCTATTGCGTCTCCAGAAAATCATCTAGTGAGAACATAAAATAACCGATTTTGTAACAGATAAGACACACATTCCACTGTATATTTCGCAGTTAGCGAGACATCTGCGGTCTCATTAGTTAGACCCTTCAGTCTTTCACGTTTTGATCCCAACCGAATTATTTTAACGTACTTAATGAAATCATCATTCAACGATTGTAAGTATTTTATCTACTGGTGAATAAAATTCACACAATCTGGATTGTTTTGCCGAAATGCATTACAGTAATCATTTCTGAACTAAAAGGGATAGATCGGAGACTTTTAAGCCTTTAACGAGGAAGTAGGCAGCAGGACTAGAGAACTTCTTTGAAAGTCGGATTACAAGAAAACACAACAATATCTGTGTCGCATACACCTTCGACATTGACTAGGCAAATGAACTTGTTGGTCTGAGAGTTTTACATTCAATTCTAAGTCTTTCCTCCACAAATTGGAAATCCCGACAAACACTATCAACATTTTTCATTTAGACTACCGGTCCAGAGTACATTGTGACGGAGCCGACACTAGAACAGGAGTCGTGCCATATTCGTAACCGTTTGGGATACTATTCCGGGATTTGTTCTGACTGCCCAGATTTTGTCTTGCGAAAATTATGGATTTGATTTATATTTCGCTGCTTCCATTACTTTATTCAGACGATCAATTTCTGGTTGTCTTCGAATTGTCTCTGTAGTCTTTTAACTTCATTATGGTTAATCAGCTGTTATCGCAGTCTCAGAATTCTTGATCCGAGCCTCTAATATCTGATTTTCTTATCACTGTTCTCATTCTTGCTCGTTGTAATATTGACCTGGATTGATACATCGTTGTTCAAGTGAATTTCGCACTCATCATCCAATGTATTTCCTGCGGTTGAAGAGCTTGTTTCATCACAGATTTCTTCCGAAGAAATATCTTGTCGCTGTCTGGCCTTTCATGGAGCTATTTTTTCTGGTTTGCAGGTAATGGGGATAATTCGAAGACCGACTAGGCACGCTCTCTGGATTCAAAATATTTTTCTTTTGGTTTTATCTATTATCTACATCTCTAAAATTCAGGCTACAAACACGGGAATAACTGGATGGAACCCTTTGATTACCCTTGGTTGATCCTTGCCTTGATATAGCGTTAAGAAAATTTTCCTAAGTTCTTTACTTGGGGGATAACAGGAATC
The DNA here is from genome assembly GCF_040414725.1 of Anabrus simplex. Lineage (NCBI taxonomy): Eukaryota > Metazoa > Arthropoda > Insecta > Orthoptera > Tettigoniidae > Anabrus > Anabrus simplex. Next base: position 240,545,784 of record NC_090272.1, on the reverse strand, counting down.
CTCACTCTTGACGAATTTGGATTTCCTGCTTTGATATACAGAGAGGAACACAACAATTAATCATTTTTTTTTCGCTAGTTGCTTTACGTCGCACCGACACAGATAGGTCTTATGGCGACGATGGGATGGGAAAGGCCTAGGAGTTGGAAGGAAGCGGCCGTGGCCTTAATTAAGGTACAGCCCCAGCATTTGCCTGGTGTGAAAATGGGAAACCACGGAAAACCATCTTCAGGGATGCCGACAGTGGGGCTCGAACCCACGATCTCCCGGATGCAAGCTCACAGCCGCGCGCCTCTACGCGCACGGCCAACTCGCCCGGTATTAATCATTTTAAGACCGGAAACACACACATAAATGCTCGATGCAAACGCACTGGAACACAATAACGTGTTTACGGAGATAAAGCTGGGTGCGTTAGCTAGTGCCCCTAGCGGAGGTTCGTGACACTAAGAGCTCACGCTGAGAAGCATGTTAACCGCATACCATAGAGGCAAGACCATCTACAATAATATCAGACCTTAATACAAAAACAACATGGCCGATGCATCGGTTCCATGTAAACACGCCTGTGATACATAAACATACTCTTTTGATTATCGTATTGAATTGCTGAGCTGTCAATAATAACGAACAGAAACTTTACTTTGGGTAATAGACCAACACTATCTAGAAACAGCCTATGTTTAGATAAGCAATATGTGGATAATTCAAAATATACGGTACATATTTTCTATGAACTAGTATGGTAAAGGAAATAGGTAATATAGGATTGCATTCTAAAATAACAGTCCTGGGGGGAATATTTGATACGTTTCAATTCAGTCAATTAATAGCTTACCTATGATCTGAATTTAGGGCTGTCAACCAAGTGGCAGATTACGTATCAATTGTCTACTTAGTACTTAAGTGATTTCAAAGAAATTGGAAATTTATCGAATTGGTATAGGAAGCACCCTTGGTAAATTATTCCAGACCGTAATTCTTCTTCCTATAAATCAATACTTGTTGTATAAATACATTTATTTGAATGACCTTTCTATTACCATATGTTTTAAGTAGGCCTATAATAGCCTACCTCGTTCAAGAAATTTTTTAGAAACATAACCTTGTCGCGAATTTCAATTCTCTCATAACAATGATTCTGATAGGGCCTAATGGTCCACCAAACTGCTACATCTGTTTCACTTCAGAGAATCTATAGGAGAATGAACTTGAAATTCTCTGGTAGCATATTTATTTTCGTTTAAAGCACTTTAACACCCACATCGTTGGCGACGTAAATAGGCTACGTACTGTAAGGGACAGTATATCAATTGATACCTTGTCCTCTAATTTAACACGGAGAATATAATCTTCATTCACAGATGAATAAATAGCTTTATCACTTTTTATAACCTCACTCTTAAAATCCTCAAAAGGTATAGTAATTGAGAAATGTACTAGGATTGGCACCAACACAGAGTTTTGGCCATATCCGGATAAAGCAGCTCATCAATTACACGGAACACATCCTCTCTATTGACAAATTTATCCTCGAATGTTTTAATGCCCCGTAATAAATTACTTGTAACTACGAAATCGTCACGATGCATTGAGTACACTTGGTCTGAATGCGAGTGTATCTCCTGTAATATGAATTACATCCAGGCATACAATACGATCGACACGTCCTAATATATCAAAATAGTTTTAAAATCATATTTAAAAAAAATGACTACACTAACGTTTTCTAATCAATCCAAACCAACAGAAAGAACTAAACAGATGCTTCCCACATGCTCATGTTTACATTTGAACAAACCGATCGGGCCGCCATTTTAGCTAATATCGATAGCTGCATTAAGGTCTGATATATTGTAGTTGGTCTTGATAGAGGCAGCAGTATATAGGATTGAGACGGCGGTGAGCGGGACATTTGAGGTTTGTAGACTCGCCGCTAGATGTCAGGTTTATGGGCTGTTGTCAGTCTACTCGAACCGTAACTTGGTGCAAGATTCGCGGTACAAGTGTGATACATTTGCAGTTTATTAATGGTTTTAGAGGTATCTTTTGGCGTGCTATAGGCTCCGTGCGTATAGCACTGTGCTGTTGCGGGTGGATACTACGAGAAGTACTTAGAGGCATCTTATTCAACAGCTCATCATAAGCTGGAGTATGTGTGACGTTTACATGCATTTATTCAATTATTTTACAGTGCTGTCTTCAGATGATTATTCTTTAATGACACAACGTTCCGACAGAATGATGTGCTTGTTCTTGGCTGCGTTAATAGATACTGTATTACAGAGCTTTCATTCACGACTTCACGAAATGGATATGAAAAGACGATGCATCTTAGCAGCAAATCGCACGAAGTGATTCAGGATTTGCACATTTATTTAATTCACAATAACGCTTTACACAATGGAAAGGTAAACAATTACAAACAAATTATTATAGCAACGTTAAATTTCTAAGTAAGCTACAATAGGCCATCGTTTTTAAAGCACACACATCATACTGTAACACTGTATTCTAGTCACATATCCTTAATGATAGCAATAATAATAATAATAATAATAATAATAATAATAATAATAATAATAATAATAATAATAATAATAATAATAATAATAATAATAATAATAATAATAATGAAGAAGTTGGATGTCAACACCAACATCTACAAGACCATTCAGAAGGCGGTGGTCATTGCCACGACTGGAATTGTATGGAAATTGATGGGTTCAAATTCTACGTAAAACTGTAGTGTAAATTAAGGTTTATCCTGTTTTGATTTCCTAAAATCTGTACAATTGCTTGAATATCACGAAATTATGCAAAATAAATAATAATAATAATAATAATAATAATAATAATAATAATAATAATAATAATAACATACCGTACTGTAGTACAGACCACAAAGTGAAATTTTATAGTATTCTGTCACAACCTCACGAAATGTATTTAAAAGGGCAGTAGAGAAATATGGGCTAATTATAGAAATAGGCTCCATTACACAATATCAATAGCTCAGAGAAATACTGCATTTTACATACGTAAAGTTCAAGAAGTAAGTATAAATAACCACCTAAACGATACTTTATTAATGCCTCAGGCAAAATTGAATAAAATTAAAACTTACAGGACATGTTTCGACCACTTAGTGGTCCTCTTCAGCTGTATAAATAAAGAACTGGAAAGAAAAACATTGACAATAAGCACAAATAAAAGTTCTTTGGAGACGTAAAGTTCTGTCCTCGCCCCGAGGTGGTGCAACTCTTTTTCAAGCAACCCCTAATAAACATGAGCTGCATGTACTCTCATGTCAATCTTAAATTTCTGTCTGTATCGGGAATCAAGCCCGGACCCCCGACGAAAGAAACTAGTAGCACTAGCCGTTATATTACAGAGGTGGTCGCGATCATATTATAAATACAGACACAATCATTTATTGGCAACGTTAAGATATTGTGATATTTTCAATTGGTCCGACATCAAAGCTGTGCCTTTTTATCTGAAAGAGTTCCTCTAAGTTCTTCTCCTTGTTGTACTTCTCTTTCCGCGCTTTCACAGGGTTGATCAGTACGCGAGGTGACATATTCTAATAAACTGTATAAATAACAGCAGACATATGCTTACATTTCATGGAAATCTTTTTATTCTTTAACCAAGGCCTCCCTCGCAATATTAACCAACGTTAACATGATATCGTATTAGAGACAGGCCAAATATATTTTTCTGAAGACAGCATTGTTGAATGTGTACATGAAAATTAATCTCATTATCACCACAAATAATACATAAATTACTATGTTGCCTCTATCGTGAAATAGTAGAGTCCCTAGTGAACCAACGTTTTTCTCTTGTCATATTTGCAGTTATTCGCTCTGTTGCTATTTCCTGCGAACAGTTTTTCTTGTAAATTTAATACATGACCACTTTCTGGAAGTTTGGAATAATTAGGCCGATTGTTGTTGCATAAAACACTCTGAAATCCCACTGTTATTATTTAGTCGTCCATGGCAACAAGCTGTGAAGCGACAGAGATATATGCGCGGTGATCGCATTAACTTACAATGTTCGCCACTCTCAGCGCACGGACCCTACAATTGTACGAATAGCCTTATGGACGCATCCTGCCATCGGTTTTCATTCATTAATTAAAACTTTAATAACTTTTCATCTTATCCCATCTTTAAGGTAGTTTCGATCCGAGTTTTTGTTTTGTAGATTATTCATAGAATTTATAGGTTGTCTTTTCGTTTTCTCATGTACTAAAACACCAAGACTACCATTAATTGTTTGTGGCAACGATGATTACTGTGCTTTTGCTATCAACAATGTGATCATTCTTGTAAGGCAGTACATTATTTAGAGCACAATATAGGAATGTCAGTGAAGTGATAAAAATGGTGCATTGCTGTGTTCTGAGATGTACTTCAGACACTGCAAAAAAGAAGAAAATGTGACGTTCCGTTTGTTCCCCACTGATCCAAGTTTACTAGAGAAGCGGCAAACTAGGTTCTTTATGGTCACCCACAAGAGCATCGAAAGTGTGTAGCAAGTATTTTCTGGGATCTGATTTTAGTGTTAACACCTCAAATAAGAGGCTTCTTCCGTGTTTAGTGATTACCCCACTCATAATCAAAAATGTGCCAAACGCAGAAGTTATACCCCCAGACCAGTCTCATGTAAAATCAGAAATATTTCAAACAATGGCTGCATCATCCACGAAGAAACTCCTCAATCTTCTATGATAGAAGTAGGAATTCAAGTATGTACTCCACCTCCAAAAGCATCCCGAAGAGCTAAATACAATAGAAACAGACGGAACATTATTTTGTTAAAGAAGTCAGTTTATAGATATAACAAATAATTTGTAAGCCAAGACAGAAACTGGAAGAATTAAATTCTGAGAAGGTGAAACTGACAAACTTACAGATGAAATTGAAGAAATGCCACTAATGGCGATTTAAAATCACTATTTCTTGCAGAGCAGCTAGAAGCGTACGGAAAAAAAACATTACTTTTGGTAAGACTACTTTAAAAATATCTATTTTGTGGCACAGAAAAGCACCTAATGGTTACGATTTCATTAGATTAATGGGTTGTCTAAAACTTCCTCAAAGGAAGACGTTACACTTTGGAGAGACAGAATAACTTTTCTGATTAAACTACGACTGCACTATGAAGTAATGAATTTCGAACATCCCGAAGAAAAGATTAGTTCGATCATAATTGACGAGATGGCCATTAAAGCGGAAGTGTTGTACGATCGTAATATCGATCAGTTCCTTGGCTATTCCGAAGGTTAGCTCGAAGAGACTGGTATCAGCGATAAAGTTGCAAACAGGCTTCTATGTTTCTTGTTCCGAGGGCTGTCGACTGCTTTTCGCATACATGTTGCCTTTTGTTTCACGCGCCAACTAACGGGCGCCCAGCTACACACTTTGACGAAGAAAGTTGTCATCGAGGTAGAAGAAATTGGATTCCAAGTTCTTAGAATCGTGACGGACAATTGTTCAGTGAACGGTCATATGATGAAAGTGTTTAGTAATGGTAACCTTAGGAGCGAAATTCTGCACCTGTTGATGAGAAAAGGTCACTTTTTCTCAGTTTTGACTCGAGCCATATCTTAAAAAAATTGCGCTCAGAATTTCTGAAGAAGGACTTCATCCATGAGGCCAAAATAATTTCAAGTAGGCACTTAAAGAAGATGCATGAAGCACAGAAGAAAACATTCTGACTACTACACGGAGTCTCAGCAGAAAGGTTCTTTTTCCTTCCAATCTGCAGAAAATGAATGTAAGACCGTGCATATACGTGTTTTCGACACCTGTAATAGCTGCGCACAAATCTTTACCAGTAGTTTCTCCGAAAATTGTGACCGATCTTCAAAGTCTTCATAAGACAATTGAATTTCTGGATGCTGTTAGGAAATGGCATGACATTCATGACGTGTGTAACACCAAACAATCCTACATCTCTAAAAACAATGACAAAGAAGTATTTACACAAAATGACGATGAGCGATTGATCTGGCTTTCAGAATATTTTTTTGCCTTTTATGGAGGAAATGAAAAGATCCGATAAAAGGGAAGAGAGGATTAGCCAAGGGACATATGAAGCTCTGGTAATTACCACTCAGTCTACTGTGAAGTGTATCAAACATTTATTCTCTGTAGCTTTCCATTATGTTCTAAGTAGAAATCTTAGTAGTGACGACATTGGACTTCTGTTTAGCAACCTGCGCAGAAGAGGAGGTTTCAATGATACGTTGGATGCCAGATCTGGCCTTTATGCGATCGAAGGCACGCTGAAAACAGGAATGATAAATCCGTCTGTTACTTCCAACACCGAACATCAAGTTTTCAGTACCTTGTATATCATAAGGAATGCGGTAATCCAGAAAGATGTGGACTCTGCCAAGTTAACACTTCCCCTGGAGGTTTTACAGGTGCTGATGAACACATTGAAGGTATATGTTTTATATTTTCCTCAATATGTAGTACTGACAAATTATGCACTAAAGCTATTGGTTTTGTCTGAGCTATTATGTGATTAAATTTCAAATTTGACCCATTGTGTGCAATTTCGTTATTTTTAGATGTCCCGTCAGCATGCAGCTGTCTCCATTAGCAATGGTTGCCGGCTATTTAGTAAGAATTGCTGAGGAAATCACAAAATGTGACTTTTGTTTGGAAGAACTCTCTTCAAAAGCAACAGACAGTCCACTGATGTACAAGATCGAGGAGGACTACGTCACTCGTCCAGGAAATTAGTTATATTTTTGAGAATTGTTTTGAAATTCACACAGAAATGCATGAAGTATTTAGGACACCCAAAGCTTATTAAAAAGCTCAAATGCTTGATTGTGCCTAAATTTATTGAAGTCTTTAAGTGTCATAGCTACGAGCATGAAAACTGTGTGATGTTATTGTGGCGAAAATTTTGAAACCTATATTAGATAATCAGGCATCAAAAGTTACTAATAAAACTGACATCTGCACGAACTTTATAAGGAAGTCTCTGAACAGGAAGGTCTTGGAAATGTAAACGCTGGAAATGGGTCGGTTCTTCAAAATATTATAGTCTGACAGGTGTAATAGAGTCACCTCATCGCCGATATCTCCAAGAAATGGAAATACGCTGCACACACATAACCTTCATCTTCTCAGCTACTCACGTCCCCTGTGCATCGCCTACTCATGCTGCCGTAATATTTAAAACCTTCCAGAAAGTGCTAGGCCTTCTTCCCCTTATTTATACCCTTCTGCACTATCGTATATAATCGCGGCTTCGCTCACATCCAACTGAGATGGACTTCAAGCCTATGAAGAGGGTGGAACGAGGAGTATTCTTATTCTTTCTTACGGAGCTGTGTATGTAAGTTTTCTTCTTCCTGCTTCGGTATCATGCAATTGGACGTGAGGTATGACTGATATATTTAATTATATCTTAAAATCTAGCAAATGAGAACTTTAATTTACTTCATGGCTGTGGGGAGAATGCCATTTCCAAGCAAAACTCTATCTTTCTTCACCGGCCTACGCATGATGAGTAAGGCTTCTAGCATTGTGAGGTGTGTGTGTTGAGGCCGCCGAGCCTGTCGTTGAACAGTTCATGTTCTTTCAATTTTGAAATGTATATTTTGTACGTGTGTAACCAACGAACTTCATTTTTGAAGTGTTCTATGGATATTTAAGCTAGTAACGTTTAAAATCATGTAAAGTGTTGTGGCTATTTTCAGGTTAGTTTTCTACCTTGCCTTTAGGCAACTATCTATCTCTGTTGGCCCCTCTCCTTTCCCTTGTTTTTTTCTCTCTTATTTGTCTTTTCGATATAAAGTATGCGCGATGGTTGGGAAACATCAATATTTGTAAAGATCAGTAGATTGCTTGTAAAATTTGTAAATTGGGGTATTGTTCCTTTTAAATAGAGTTTGTCGTCAAAGCTATCGGTGCTCTTTTCTCTTGCCTTGGCAATCATGCTTCCGAGCCTAGCCCGAATTCCTAAGCTCAACACGTATTTATTGTGCTCCTCATTTGATTCCAACATACTGCACCCGTCCACCTCCCGAGTCCCAGACTAGCATTTATCTCAGGGGTGTCGGTTCATTATTTAAGTCATCAAATATAAATATAGCGGCATAAATGAACACGGGAATGAACGGAGCAATTTAAAATTAAAATGGGGAAAGCTCGAGTGTAAACTTGAATTTAAGGACTCCATGATAGGACTAGGAAGTGACTGTTAACTTTAAAAAGGGTCTCATCTAACTACAATAAAAATATTATGAGAATGGTTTCCTTTGAAATAATTGCCAGAAGGAGCAGTTTATTACGCCATCCGACGTACGAAACTTTGATACATTTGGCAATGATATTTAACCTTCCACACATGTTACATAAACAAATCACTTGCTATACCGCAAGTGGTATCAATATGTTGCTGGGTTGCTTCTGAAAGAAATTACAAGTGGAGTATAACTTATGGGTCGATTCCATTTGAATCGAACCGTTGTTCAAGGATATAGCTTCCTTCTATCGGGAGCCCGAGCATAACCCATGTTACGGTCGGCTTCCCGATTTAACTAAGATGATGTACCCCGGCTATATACATTTTTCCGAGACCGGTACTCGGACTGGGTAATGTTTCTCGTGAATTACGAAAAATGGATTACACGGACAGTTCCTATCTTACGATGTCCAGCTGATGCCATACCACTGAATTAGCATTTATATTTTATTTACACATGATCTGAGATGTTACAAAGTAGCCTCAGTATACTACTGCCACAGATGAGATAACGAGAAGCGGTGGGAAATACCGTGCCAATGACCTCCCCTCGCATCGCCCGCGAAGTAAACAAACACACAAGGTATTACTGTTATTATTATTATATCCCTCTTGTGGTTATTATTATTATTAATGAACAGGTGACTCAATATATTATTATTATTATTCACGTCACTCAAGAGTTTATTATTATTATTAATGAGCTGGTCACTTCCGCCAAAATATATTAAGATATCGGTCGCAATTACAAATATTTCACTGATCAACCAACGGCATCATTACTGTTATTATTATGACAATTATTATTAAGCTGACCGCGATGATTTAACATCGTCCTTACATTATTATTATTATATCGGCTGCATATTCTCATTTAGATTCCCGTTTAACATCTTTATCAACGCTCATTTACTTAAGGCGGTCCAATCATTTATCTGCAATATTTATTATTATTATTATTATTATTATTATCACGACATCATGATTGTCATCGCTCGTCATTACAATGATTACACTATACGATCATTTATGTGGACTCTGAATTCTCATTATCCTTAGATCCGTAGTATCTCGACGAATAGCTGTGCAGTCTATTTATTTCGTACATGCTGTCACGGGTCCGAATTCTACCTGCTACGTAACTCAGTATTTCTCTGTGACACTGCCCGTACATTTTACACTCATTTCAATATCCTAAGTGTCTCTCGTACGGAATTTATTTTCCTTTCTATCTCAATATTCCTTGATTCATTTATTTCTCACAGAATTATCCACTGACTTATTTATTCACTTCTGACATCGTACGACCTTTTATTATCTGACTGCAGATTCTTTAACATTTTTCTATCTCATTTTGATCTACGCCTTAGTTCGTTCTCCACAAATAATCGTAACATCTTGAAATTATATTTACCAAAATGTGACAATCATGGTTTAGTAATATTTGTCCTACGTGTTCCGGCTACTGAATTGCAAATTTAAGACACGACATTTATTCGTAAAGAAAAATATTGGACCGTAATTTAAACCACGCGTTCATTAACATGTATGGATTATTAGCACCGATCTTAATTTTCAATATTATTAATTTATCAAGTTAAATTACCACACACTTTAATTCCGAATTAAAAACGACCTCCCGTCATTAAATGATTCCCGACAAACTCAACACCTGATCACTTAAATTTTATTATTACGCACGACTCACAAAATTTCCGATATCACATGAATTATTATTATATCCAATTTATAAAAAAATTCTTCTTCAAAAAAGTAGTTTTATTATATTTATTATTATTATTAATTAAAAAAAATTAATTTTCGCCTGTTACACGGTAGTCCACTCTTAATATGTTTAACGCATAACCCCTTTTACAATTTCGATTTATTTTGGCACTAATCAATCCAGATATGATTTACTTGGAAATTTTATTATTATTATCGCTTCTCCCAAATTTAACAACTTCACTTTGAAAATATGAACATACTAATCAACAACAAACACAACTGGTATGACGAGGCTGGACTTTCCTTCAATGTCATTACATAGCTCGTTAAAATGACAAACAGAAAAACACATATCGGGTCTATTTAACTATCATAACCGAAATCAAATGTAAAGAAAATTATTCTTGAATACAAAGAAAATATGAATGCATACATGACTTAACGTACTACCCTATATCTACAAAATTTTCATCTACAACAAACTGAATACATAAAAAGACCCGATTATTTACATTGTTATTATTTACTACTGTCCGTGCTACAAATTTAGGATGGGGTCGTTAAGCTACTCATCTTGTTACAGAAGGTAACCAAGTCTAATCAAATTATTCCCATTTTCCCCATCACGATAACATTTCCCAAACATTATTTACATTATGTACTCATCTTAGTTTCTCGGTATTCCATTACAGCTTTGCAGATGAGAGGCTCCTTTCGGCCCCTCTCTGCATTTTACTCCTCCATTCTTGATGGCGTAGTTCCACAAAAGATTTCCTGGCACATTACCATTTTACACTAATACCTTAATTATTACGATACTTCACCATTGACAACGTTAACACTGAACACTTTAACTTTTATACAACACATTAATATCCTAGACCCAAAAATTTAATATTTTACACTATTTTAATCTTCGTCCAATTACCGCACAATGGACCTGGACACGTACGACGAGGTGTCAAATTTTACGCCCGTCGCGATTTATGTCGTCCGACGCGATACGCCCGTTTCATACGGCACTCTTGAAGTGTTCATGATAGCGGTTCGATATTGCAAAGTACAGGCTATTATTCCCTTAAAGTACTGTTCGTCACACAGTCTGTTATTTACGTACTTATTGTGGTACCATTTATATTACTCTCTTACAGTGAAATTAATTTACTTCACTGATATTTATAACTGACAAACACTGTCCTACGTTAACTATTTCCAGTTCATGTTGCTTGAGCGCGATCACATTTTATAAACACTGGCGGATGCTCGCGCCATTAAATGTTGAGTTACTGTACGCCCGTAGAATTTGAAGTTAGCTGCGACCGATGGTTCAGCTCCAGAGATTCATTTCAAGTGTGTTGGCGAGTATCCCTTGTCCCGTATATATGGATGAAGCTTTCCCTCGCGGATTCATTGACGTCATACCCCTGAGGGAGGGGGTGGATTTTTAATATAGGCCCTTGCACTCCGAATTGGACGTTAAAATTTACATCAAATTAATCCACTCCGCTAGCATATTTGCTGGATTAAATATGAACTCCTGGTGATCACAGATTTAGGAGATACGGGTGGATTTAGCTCCTCACATTTCGCGCCTTTGGAAGCGTCCCTTACAACGTGGTCTTCGTCCAGCCAATGACATTCAAGCTGTCTGGTTTCCAAGAAATCCAGCCTTCAATTTATTTAATTTGCCAATAATTATTGATTATTTTTCCATGCGTGACATCTAATAAATTCATTACATCGATCCGTGTACTCACAATAATTTATTACTGATTACTTTTGAAGTTACGAGAATATCTCATCCATCATTCCTTAAATGGTATCCCTGAGTCTTCCATCAAATTTTAGCGATTGGCCGGCAAGCGGTCACGTGATTTAAATTTCCACCTGCCCGAACCTAGGCTAGCGAATGTCCTCGCAACCGCTGTAGTTTTCCATGACGTCACGGAATCTCCGTCCTGCCAAAAATATCCCAGCGCATTACTCATGTTGCGAGCTTCCTTTGTGTCACCTATCCCTTTCTCTTTCTGACCAAGACTTATTTGTGGACTTGTATTTCCCTGTTCGCCAACTAATGAGATCCCCTGCTCTGAAGTAGCTAAATGTTGTTGTGTCGAGCTAATCCGTCGGGCTCCAGTCTGTCGTCCTTCCTCGCTCATATTTCGACATTACACAGATGAAATATTTGCAACTACACTTCTGTATTTCAATAAATGTACCATATATTATTTTATCAATCAAATCATGACTGACTATGGGCCTAAGTCACTCGGGTTCAATACATTTCAAATCTTGGTATTCCTAGTTATTGTTTCCGCTGCTTTCTTTTTTAATTTCTATTTGACTTGTCATCGGAGTGTACCTTATTATTATTATTATTATTATTATTATTATTATTATTATTATTATTATTATTATTATTATTATTACCACGGCCCCCAACTCCCCCTCATTACAAAATGGTAACAGACCATTACACGGGTATGTAATATGTTAATTATTGTGTGATTTAAAACATTCATTTTTGTGAAATTTTACCCCTTCTTTACAGTATTTTCACGAGTTTATGTGGTGAATATCAACATAATTGTGTTTTCCACCAATTAGGAGCATTGTGTTGGTCAGGCCATGAACCTGACATCTAGCGGCGTATTCTAAAACACACCGTGACCCCATCAGCTGGCCAGCATATCCAGGCCTCGTAGGCAACGCTTATTTCAGTTTCAATAATGGTACTACAGGACCTGCACTGCTCCGCGGAATTCGTTATAAACAGGTCAGGTAACTCGTCTTGATATGTCATATTGTTTTTTCTGCCCATTTCAATGGTTTAATTAACATGTATTAAGAAGCGCGTTATGGTATGCCACAGTTCGTAGTCAGAATTCCTCCATCCATCATCATGCCATCTGTTTGATAAAAATCTATCCATATATTCACTTTTCTATCCTGCAGTTCTTGATGTGAAGCTTGATACTGTGTCGTAGAAGGCAATAGCATTTTCAATCGCAGTGACTCGTATTCTGTATAGAACCGCTGCCTTGTGAGCTCATAAGTCAGTCTCGAAGGAGCGATTTTTGCCATTCAGCGAACGTTTTTAAGATACATGACTTTCACTCTTTCTAGTGTAGCTAGATTAGCCTTCGATAGATGTTCCCAGATAATGTCTACGTCGTATGTCATGATGGGGTCTGTTTGTACGTAGACATATTTCTCTTAGCAGCATGTAAGTTATCAGAAACGCTTTGCCATCTGTTGAATATATTTGGAAGCTGGGAAAGGTTAGAGAATCAAAGAGTATCTAGCAGGGAATAATATTCTCCCGTGATCAGAGGAAGTGTATACTTCCCGGCTTAACAGTAATCAAACATGGCTGCATGCAATGGCATTACTAAGGATGAAAATCAAGTAATTATTAATGAAAGTGTTGGTCGCTTACCAATTTGCTATGTACAGATTGTATTGCGGGTTTAGGGTAAGCCTTGAACTGCAATTAATGGAGTGATCATTTAATGAATTGATTTTAAGATTACTCAAAGTTGGCTGAACTTAGAGACCTATCACTGCCTCGTGGTTCACCGGCAAGTAATTCCGGAGAGAATAAAGCGAACATTAAATTAATCGGCCCAGTAGGACGCACGGACGGTTTTGCCAGAGCTGTTTTTAAGAAAAACTCTTCTAATATATATTTATTAATACACCGCCAATTTGCCTCTTGATTTACCATAAAACAAACATCACGTTCAATTTAAGATATAAATAATAAAGAAATTGAATAGATGTACGATTCGTCCACATAACACTTGCTCGTAAATCACTTTATAGTTATGAATATTATCAAATATACAGTACACAAGAGTTATTTGACACTTAGTGCTCATTCAATAAACAGCAAGAAAGGAGAACTATCAACGTACTTACACAATAGAAGATTGAAGGCAAACTGCAATCACTTACCTGTAAGAAAGAAAAGACAATTAATATAATAATAATAATAATCATCATCATCATAATCATCATCATCATCATCATTATCATCATATATTGGGGTACCACATGTACAAGTTGTACTGAAAGAGAACTACTTTGGCTAACAAAACTGTACCTCATGATATATCAAATATTATTATGGACAATTACGTTTGTGACATTTCCGGTAGGACACGTATAACGTGACTGCTACCTGGGAGGACAAGAATTCTAAATACAGAGTCCTGGCTGGGTGGAAGCCAAACTCATATCAACATCATAGCAGTGGTTTTATCGGCTGCGGTGAGAAATTCCTGTAAAACTTGGGGAAAGCCTGAAAATACGTCAGCTTCAACTCTCAAAATATATCATGATGCGAAGGAAGAAGTCTTTAGCTCATGTTCCAATGTTCCCTGAACAATGAAATGAGGACAGCTTTCTGGTCCAACCGTTACAATTATTATTATTATTATTATTACCGGTAGTAAGAGTTTAATGTCCCTTTCTCTTCGCAGGTATTAGGATACACCCGAATAACAACGAGTTCTTTAACGCGGCCATAAATTCCAATTATATTTTGAGCAAATGAAAAAGCTATAAACAGTTCTGTAAGAAAAATTGGTCTTTAGTAATACAGATTTGAGATTGCTAAGCCGTTTCCGAGAATATTTCATGAAAGGAGGCGCGTATCTATTCAACCCATGCCAAGTCGTCAAAATATAGTGCCTATCAAATGAGGTCAATTAACCAGTTAATTTGGAACGAGATAATTTTAAATGTTCATGAACAATGTCACTAGCAATTTAGTAAGTACTTGGTTACAGTAAAAACGGTTTTAAATACATTTCCACAAAGTCGGGAAAAGTACGCAAATTTTCTGGGTGGCAAGAAAAATGCCTGAGAGAGGGGACGGAAAACTATAAATAAAGGGATGCGCCATCTTGAAATCACCCTACATTGAACCATTGGAGCTCGCGAGAGAAGGTTATATCGTTCAGCAAATCGATCGGCGAGTAATAGACTAAGAAGCAGAAATTTAGATTTTGGCCGATGTGCCTGGGGATTGTCTCCAACTGGAGATGGTTGTTCATCGCAGTATTAATCAGATGTAAATGCGGTCGTCAAAATACCGAGGTAGTAGTAGTGAAATTCTAATAATATTATGTCGCAAAAGAGATAGTATTTCGTGTGCGGGCGATAGGCCAAACATTCGATTTTGGTCTGCGAAAATACCGAGTGAAGGGTGTTTTTTTCTTTTGTGCCTTTATTTCCAGGAAAGAAATATGAATAAAACAAAATGTGAAGCAGAAGTGTTAAAATGGCTAAATAAACATCGGGAGGTTACTGGTGAGCTAACATGGAAGCTGACGTGCAGTTAAGGTAGGTGGAATGCCATTATCAACGCCCATGTATCCCTTTTATGATATCACACTTATATGTACTTGTAATGGGTATTTATGACGCAGTTTGGTCACCCATTTGTTTCGTGCATGTCAGAAAATATGACGAAAGGTTATTTTTTTATGCTTGGATAAATTTTATAATTTATTACGAGTGTCGTGTAATGTGTTGTCAATAGTCAATAATGAGGGTTACGAAGCGATATAACGTCCAAAGTAGATCGTCATTTCCGTGAATTTATTGCCTGTATTTTGCGGTGTCAAGTTTAGATTTCTTTTACCTGACGTAAAATTTTTCTGTTTGAATTATGACCGAGGTGGTGCAAGATATCCGTGGTTACCCAGTTTCAATCGGTTGTAGGCGCGCTGTCGTGTTGAGCAATGCAGATCGGTGAATATATGTCACGAAGGTACTGCTATTCTATGTCCGTTTAAACAGTGCGTGATTGACAATAAATAACAGTAAAGTTTGTCAGTTATTTTTTGTGAAAATCCAGTTTTAAATGTATGAGGTCATGGTATGCGAAGCTGTTCATTATTAGAGTATCGTGCATAATTATGCGTTGTGGATTCTAAGGATTATTATTCCATTCTTTTGTTATTGAGATTTGTCGTATGAGTTGAGGTAGGATTTTGTGAAGAAGGTGAGTGGAAGCCTGAAATTATGCCGGGTGATTCTGCTTGATCCCGAGGAAGATATTTGTATAAAGTTTAAGATGAAAATCATGAGAAAATCCACGTAAGTGTAAGTTTGTGACGTGTATAATTATTGAATGACGTCTTAAGTAAATCTCTGTGCATATCTGTTTGGGCCAGGAATGTCGTATTTGTAATTTTATTTGCGAAGTCGATGATTTCATTCTTTTAAGACCAGTTAAGCGTGAGTATGTAGGACAGGCATTTTCATTCAAAGCTATGACAGCGGAGGGTAGCTTCAATCAATCAATCAATACTGATCTGCATTTAGGGCAGTCGCCCAGGTGGCAGATTCCCTATCTGTTGTTTACCTAGCCTTTTCCTAAATGATTTAAAAGAAATTGGAAATTTATTAAACGTCTCCCTTGGTAAGTTATTCCAATCCCTAACCCCCTTCCTATAAATGAAAATTGTGTCCGCTGCACCAGCTGATCGAGAGTTCGCCGCTCGGAGAGTTACGGCATCTGTGCTTCCTGCTATGTGTTGAAAATTAGATTGTATTCTTTAGAATCGAGTCCGTAAATTTGCAACAACTAGTTATCCATGCGTAACGTGTACGTTATTAGATAGCATTCGATAATATTAACTTGTTTAACCGAGATCTGAATATATATTTGAAACCACAAAGTTAGACTATAATGAGTGAAGTCAACCAATTTCAGGGTGTCCAAAATAGCGTATTGGTAGTAGTTATTGATTTATTTTTGAGGGGTTCACAAAGCCTCATTTAAATGTCATGATGGGTTATGACATAGTATTTGGCTTACATTTTACGGCGAGTTACATATGCAGATTTTTCATACTTGATAATTAGGGTTATTCAAATGTTAATAATTGCTAGTGTTAGATTAACCTTATAGTGTGATGTCATGAAACAAGATCTAATACTGGATATAAATGATGTAAATTTTCTTCCAGCTGGACGATACCAAACGACGATAAACATTATAAAGGAGTTATAAAATAACTACGTCAGAATTTGAGTAGGGACTTGTTAAAGAAACCATTCGTCCGCGGAGACAGAATTTGTTGTTAATTAGGATTTATAAAATCATTTCAATTTATTAAATTATTAAACTCAGTGGAAACCGAATTTGTGAAATAACATAAAGCCAAGTAAATAACTTGAAGGTGTATTCTGGAAATCTTAGTTTATTTTGCTGGGAAAGTTCAATTATTAACGTAATGCTTAAGGGGACATGTCCGAAAGTAATGGATTTTTACTGCCACAAAGTATTGTGAGCATTGTTGTTGTTGTTGTTGCATTATTTGACTTTGATTGATTGAGCATTAAATGTGTTGGGATTAGTAAAATGGAGTCCGACTCGTTGGCTGAATGGTCAGCGTACTGGCCTTCGGTTCAGAGGGTCCCGGGTTCGATTCCCGGCCGGGTCGGGGATTTTAACCTTAATTGGTTAAATCCAATGGCCCGGGGGCTGGGCGTTTGTGCTGTCCCCAACATCCCTGCAACTCACACACCGCACATAACACTATGCTCCACCACAATAACACGCAGTTACCTACATATGGCAGATGCCGCCCACCCCCATCGGAGGGTCTGCCTTACAAGGGCTGCACTCGGCTAGAAATAGCCACACGAAATAAAAAAATAAAGTAAAATGGAAACCTTGGTCATCAACCGATGTAAGTCAATTGTGTTTAGCCTTCAGATTAGAAACTTGGAGGGTCATGTGGTCATCAACCTCAGTGACTTAGAGTAAGGCCATATCATATATATCATATATATCTTTATTTTCTTTCAGATCTACAGTACTGATACCTTATTGATCTATTAAAGGAGAAAAATAATAATGCCCAACCTAGGCAGCTTAAGCTGATATACACATATAATAATTCTCGTAAAATAATAGAACTAACATGATCGGTATCTGCTGCCAATTGGCGCATGGACATCCCCCTCACGGAGAACCGATAGCCATGATACTACAGCAATAAATGAAAACAAGGGAAAAGGCAAAATAATATAAATAATAATAATAAAATGGCAATGAGGCATGGATAAACACTGTCGCTTGGCCCAAGATCAACCCTTGTTGGTGGACTGTTGGGAGTAAGGTCATATGCCACTATAGCATCATTTTCCTTGCGGTCATCATCCACAATGGCTTTAAAGTAAATTAGAAGGTTAG
Organism: Anabrus simplex; assembly: GCF_040414725.1. Classification (NCBI taxonomy): domain Eukaryota; kingdom Metazoa; phylum Arthropoda; class Insecta; order Orthoptera; family Tettigoniidae; genus Anabrus; species Anabrus simplex. The sequence goes on along the minus strand of NC_090272.1, from coordinate 240,527,558 downwards.
ATGTCGGTCCATGACATAGTCGCAGGTCACATCGATTCGATTAAGGGTCCATGCCGTACAACCACTGTGTGGCACACACCGATTGGACTGCCTTAATTATACTCAGAGTCCAGAGTTCGTGTTGCGAGGGATGGACCATCACGAATCATTACGATGGTACATGAAATCTCACATGGAAGCCGAATTTAAGGAGTTCCAGACTTTCTTTTCTTCATTCTTAACTTGTGACAATGGTTTCTAGTAAGGATGCCCATCAGGCAGTTAAGTCAAAGTCTCACCGCTCCTCTGCGTTGTAATTATTGTTGCATTGATTGGACAAGATGAGCTCAAATTATATGATGATTTCTAAAATTTTCTCGTTAATTCTTTAATAAAACACAAAATTTTCTTTTGTTGATCTTTCATTCAAGTAGCTCGAGTAGATATACTGAAACCCGTCTTTATCTCAGCAAGTGACGAAGAACCCGTAACGACCCAAGAGACAGATCTCATGCTAATTGCTGATAGGTAAGGAAGGTAGGTATCCTTTATGGACCACCAAGGGTTCAATATATAACCATTAATTCCACCTCTAATGTGTGAATATAATTTACCCTTAATATGCAAGTGATATTCTATCAAAGGAACAATCGTGATAACATTGGGACAACATTTTCGATTGTAGTTCAGATCGAGCAAATTCTGCAACTATATATTGAGTGATGAGAGTTTTGGGGATCATAATGATTACTCCTCAATGATCTTTTTATTGAAGAGAGTTTAAATATTCTTAAAAATCATCATATGTAATGAAAATCGAATAAGTACATTACTTTACACTAAGGTTTTAGCAGAGATAGTAAAGATAATGGTTTACTTTCTCTAAAATGTTAAAGCGTAAAAGCAGATATTTCACAAGAGGAGGCTGTGTATCATCCTACGTCTCTGATATCTAGCCGACTTGCTTTACGGAAGTGGTTGTTGAGTTGTTCCTGTTGCTGATACTAAGCTATTTGACTGCGGTCATGACTGGTGAATTGTACTGAGGCGTGGAAGCGAAAAGTAGTGACCATGACCGGGAGTTGAAGTGGGGCAGAACGGCAAACCACATCTACGGTCACTGAAGGTGGGTTTTAAGACCACCTTATTGCCAGTTGTGAAAATAAAGATTGGAGCACCTCGTCCTAGGATCTTAAAAATTCTTGACAGATCCCGGTCAATTACACAAAGATGCTGCACTATCCCTGAATCTACGCAATGGGCAGTTCCAGTTGAATTTCTGTTAATCTCTTATTAAATATGAAAACCTTTGAGAAACTAATATTGAATTACAATGGAAATGGAATTGACATTTAGTATGCTAATTACGTGTGTGTTCACTGTAAGTTGCATACGGTTAATTTTTGAAATGGTAAGTATATTTTTTAATGAAATATTTTAAATAATTTAGAATATTTTGCTTTGCTATAATGTAGACAGTCCTTGAGCCAGCTGGAACATGTGGTTTCAGTTTTGATGTCAACATTATAAGTGTGTGTTCTTTTTATTTCCTTTGAGCAAATCTCTTCGTTCAATTTTTATTTCATTTATGTTTTTGTCTGGATCTCGCCAGCCCCGTGGTGTGGAGGTAGGACTCCTGCCTATTACTCGGAGCCTAGATTTGATTCCCGGTCAGTACAGGGATTTTAATTCTGGACTAAGGACCACTCAGTCTGGTGAGGCCAACTGCGGAGCTGCCTGACACGGTCAAGAAAGGCAAGAAATATGACTAAGGATGTCATCAGGTTGACCACGTGACACTTCAGTATCTGCAGGCCAAGTGGCTGGGCAGCAGTCGCCTCGGCCGGCCAAGGAATGGTTTTAGACGTAGAATGTGTAGTTAGGCCCGTGAGCGTCGAAATACATCGAAGTTTTAATATAGACATATTTTCTAGACAACGACACGAAGGACCTATGTGACCAGCAGAAGCACCTCATCTTAACTCAGCTATCTGTAGCACGTCGTGAGAGCTATGAGTTGGTCAAATCAAATAGTGAACACTTCACAGAATTTTGGTGCAAAGATTTCAGAAAAAATACATTTTTGCAAAATTTCTCTGCTGCAGGGAAAATTCCCCTCCTAGTAGCTTCTTACGGCATGCAGGGGGTGCACTCCACCCACAGGGAGGTAAAGGAGTTCAGGTAAGTCGGAAGAAATATGTGGCATCGAGATCTACGTCCAACAATATGGCAGGTGATCCACACTGTAGAGTGCGTTTGGCCTGTACTTAACATCTCTTCAACACGTACTAAATGTAACACGAAATAATGGGTTGAGAGTCGATTTCGAAAAATCTATTCACATTCCACCTGCACGAACAAAACTGTAACTGACTGTATGTCAAAACATGTAATCGTGGTCTCAAAACAATCCGGCTACAAACTTTTCCTTGCTTTTTCTTTCTCTGGAGGGGCCAACCCCCGCGATATTTTACCACTTCAAACAACAACAGTACCGGTACCAAACGAGATAAATGCGAAATCGAATATATCCCTGAAAGCTAGCCCAGAAAAAGAGTACAAATTTTAATGTCTGAAGTACGTCTGGAAGTAACTGGCGTCTTACAAGTCACAAAAGGTGGGTGTAACCCTTGCTTTATCTCTGAAGAAGTCAAGGCGTTTACTACCGTCGTTACGTGCAATTATAAACGTTGAGAAAACTTGTCAGAAGACAAAGAGTCAAGTATGTTAACTGCTCTCCAATTTCCATTGCAGACACCAAGTTCGACATAAGTTTCTAAGACCGTACAAGTGAATAGCATGCACCTTTCAGAATAGTCTCTCACTGAGTTTCTCGTCTTCATCGATACTGAACTTCACTAACCGAAATTAACAATATCAGAAACCAATTCACAGCATCAGTTATGTATTCTAGTTCATTGGTTGCGAGGGAAGTTCACACAGAACGTAGCTCTTAGAGAGTTCTCGATACTTCATGAAGAACTTACAGGGACGCAGAAATGACATTTATTGCATTCGCGTAACGAATCTGGTGTAACTGACTACAAACTTCATGTCAACAAAATGTTGAGATGCTCATCGATATAAATTCGAATCTTCATATACACGTTTTAAATAATAATAATAATAATAATAATAATAATAATAATAATAATAATAATAATAATAATAATAATAATAATAATAATAATAATAATAATAATAATAATAATAATAATAATAATAATAATAATATTTGTACCGGAGATACACGCGCCCCGTGCATTTAAATTAAGCGCCTTTTTTCGAACGCCATCTATAGCATAAACTCTGAAACTCATTACGGAATAAGTTTGAACATTAATCGACATCTGTCTCTACTATCTACTTATGTGAGCCCTCTAGGGCGAGGATGAACAATTAATTTTAGAAGTAATTTTGTGTGTGAAGTTTCTTAAACTGAATTGTTTATTGACTGTTTTTTGTGTTCTAAGGTTATCAGCACTTTTATCTCTTCCCGCCAGCTTAAAATTGTAGCCGGTAGGAAGTAGTCTCAGGAATTAACTTGAGTGGAAGGTTTCAAATTTCTTTCTTCATGTAATCCGGCCGTATACACTCTACATCTCATTTAACTTAAGGAATGCACAGTGTGATTTTGTAAACTTTCAATTTATCTTTTGTTTGTAATTATTTAAGCTTTCTCTCCATCTAGGCACCTCCGTAGCCTGTGTAACTACGGGCCATAATCCCACATAGGGCTTTAATGATATTCTGGTGAATTCCAAACGAGTTCAAGTGTTCGCCACCTTCGGCCACTAACTTTCACCAAGCCAGGTAGAATGGGCACTGATTGCCCCTGTTAAAGTTCACTATTTTCCTATATAATTTCGATTGTTGAGCAAATAAGAGAGTGTCTACTGTTGGTTTTTGTTAAATATGGGTTATGCCTTTAATAGGCATGGACATTGTAAATGTTGGAGAATAGTCTCCTAGAGGAGTTATTGAATGAAGCAGTGATTGCTCTTGTCACACTTGCAAATTGGGAGCTTTTAGCTCAATCTGTAAAATTGTTGTCTTTTGATTATCCTAGACATTTTTAATATTATTACTCAAGCTCTCGAGCTAAACTTTTGTACCTAATATTTGGTTATTGTCTATCCATGTTTAAAATTTCAAAATAAACAAAAATCTAAGAAAGAAATACAACCGTAAATGTTAAAGTTTTAAATTCCTATTTAATCTTTTCTCTATCCACTCATCCACGCCCGCTCCATCCACCACGGTATTTCCTCAACAATAATAATTGTTACCGTGTTTTGGTAGGCTGCAGAGGTGTAAGACGGATCGAGCGTGAATGGTGGATAAATGAAATATAGAAGCACAATTTAAAACACTAAAATTTGAAATTTTATTTCTTTCCTTTCTTCTGAATTTCAACTTTGGTATACAACAAAAAATCTGGAGCTCGTCGGCTCAAATAACAAGAAAGATCAAAGTTCAGGTACACAATAAGTTGATGAATGAGCTTGTAGCTCCAAGTTACATTGTTCAAAAGACTACCATTGCTCCAATTAATTCTCTAGGAGACTGCGCTCCGAAACTTATTACAATTTAGCCTCTCCAATGCACAATTTTCTAACCCAAATTTTACTTTAGGTAATTACAAAATAGTTTTACTGTCTTACCCGCTCGACAGTCTGATTCACATGGCCTTAGAGGTCAAGATATCGGCCATAAACAAAATACCAGGAGGCGAAAACTTACACTCCTTTGAAAATACACTTGAATCACTTAAAGTCATCTCTGGGCGTATGGCCCTACGTTATAGAGGCTAAGCCTATACTACAGAGGGTGACTAGATGGGGAATAATATTCAATTCCAAAGGACGAGGTACATTTTAATGTTTTACAAAATCGTAGTCACCCCAATACCAAGTTAAATGGGAATTAAAAGAGTGTGAACGCTCTCTCTTCCCTAAGTTTCATATTGCCTAGCAGGAACTTGAATAAAGGCTTTAGACTTGCTTGAAAATTTAGATTTAGAAGATGATACAAACTTCACAAATTTACATTAAGAATGAATTTTAAAACCTTCCCGGCAAGTAAGCTTTCTGAAATTGCCATATAATTAAAATATGTCTGCCATTACCTTGAGCTGGTGGGCCTTCCGAGAGCGGGCAAGGCCTGTCCCCTGCCTCCAATACGTACGCCCTCTAAACCTCTTCACTGGAGCGATGAAAAAGACAACATGGTTCGAAAGCTCCCAGCTTTTATAGCAGAGGAGAAGGTTCCAGAACACTCTAGGCCGAAGACCTGCATACACTGTCAGTTTTGATTGGTTAATTGAATTAATATCCAAAATTTTTGATTGCCTACTAATTTCATGAAGAAGGAAGAGATAGAAGTGCTAGCAACCTTAGAACACAAAGAAAACAATCTACCAACACTTCAGTTTAGAAAACCTCTAAACCCAAAATTCTTTTGAAAATTAATTGTCCATCCTCCCACTAGAGGGATACTTAAGTCGATGGTAGAGACATCTGAAGATTAAAGTTCAAACTTCTTCCAATACACAGTTCAAGGTTCTCATTACAGATGGCCTTCTGAAAGGCGTTCAGTTTAAATGTACGGAGCGGGTGTACCGCCGGTATTATAATAATAATAATAATAATAATAATAATAATACGGGTGTACCGCCGGTATAATAATAATAATAATAATAATAATAATAATAATAATAATAATAATAATAATAATACTGTATTCATATATATTCAACTAGCAAGGTACCCGTGCTTCGCTACGGTATTATACTGAAATTTGTAATTGAATGCTTATTGTTTTAGATATATAATTCGCCGAAATTCGCGGTCTGACACGTTTTCAGCGAGAATCCACCAATATTCCCGATCTGACTCGTTTTCTATTAGATTACGCCACGTTTCCTCCCATTTTTCAATCTTCCTTTCCAGCAATCGATTTCGTACTTCCCGGGCTAGGCTCAGGTATTCTTCCCGGTCAGTTGGGTCCGTAAATCTTTGCCAGACCGTATTTTATTTTAATCATTTTTAATCTGGATAAAATCCTTCAGGAGATCCGGCGTGGTGTCATATTGGGTGCCTTGGCGGCACTGAACCCGCGGCCGGACTGCATTCTAAGTCATTACCCGTCCAGGAGCCGTTTCCAGCGCGGTCCGCACATTTGACGACGGTCCGGAACATTATTATTATTATTATTATTATTATTATTATTATTATTATTATTAATAATGTTATTCTTCTTCTTCTTCTTCTTCTTCTTCTTATTATTATTATTATTATTATTATTGTGTGTTGCTGGGGTGAATGATGACAGGGAAAACCGGAGTATCCGGAGAAAAACCTGTCCCGCCTCCGTTTTGTCCAGCACGAATGTCACATGGAGTGACCGGGATTTGAACCACGGAACCCCAGCTGTGAGAGGCCAGCGCGCTGCCGCCTGAGCAACGGAGGATCCTTATAAGTACATTAAGAACAGTAAAATCAATTGGTCTCACCTCCTTTTACATCCCACCGCCGTTAGTTTTTACTGCAAACCCCCCCCCCCCCAAAATTAAAAGAACGCGTGTTTCTTTATGTTTAAGGGAGATTCCAAACACCAATGTTCACGTCTATTACCTTCAGTTTTGAGATATAAGTATCCCCATAAATATAATTTACTTTTGTCACTTCATTTCAAACTACTCCCCCCCCCCCCCCCTTAGTGAATTTTCCCGCAAAAAATACTTGTTTCTTTAATAGTGAAGGATCTTCTAAATACCAATTATCACGACTCTAACTTCTTCACTTTTTGATTTATGTGTCCTCATGAAAGGAATTCAACTCCTTTACACTCCCGCCCCCCAAGATGGTTTCCCCCCCAAAACGCGTTTTTCTTCGTTTTTAAAGGAGATCCAAATACGAATTTTCACGTCTGTAACAACTTTAGTTTTTATTAGATGTATATATTCTCATACAATTAAAGTCAATTAATTTTTCAATTCTTTCACCCCCTCCCCCCGCTTCATTGGATTTTCCGAGAATACGTGTTTCTTTACTTTTAAAGCAGATTGCAAATATCAAATTTCACGTCTGTAACATCTTCATTTTTAAGATATCAGTAGCCTAATTAAAAGAATTCAACACCATGTTCAGTCACTTTCACCCGCCCTCCACCCAAGTGGTATTTCCGAAAATTAAAAATACACGTTTCTTTAGGTTTAATAGAGATAAAAATACCATTTTTCACTTCTGTAACATGTTAAGTTTTTTTAGATATACTGTAAAAATTCTCATTTTAAAATTTCACCCTTTTTGGGTTCCCCTTAAATGGAGTTTCCAAAAACAAATCACCTATGTTTCTTTACATTTACAGGAGATTCCAAACACCCACTTTTTACGTCTGTAACATTTTACGTTTCCAAGATAATCTTTCAAAAATTTACCCCAATTTGTCACTTCTGTTTAACCGCCATTAATAGGATTTTCCAAAAACTAAAAAAATACGTGTTTCTTTATTTTTAAAGGAGATCCCATATACAAATTTTCAGTTCTGTAATATCTTCCATTTCTGAGATATATGTATCCTCATTAAAGGCATTCAACCCATTTTTCACCCTTTTACACCCCTCCTATTGGGATTTACAGGAAACAAAAAAATACGTGTTCTTTTATTTTTAGAGGAGATTCTAACTACCAATTTTTACATCTGTAAATTTTAAAGTTTTAAGATGTAGACACATTCATTTTAAAAAATTCACCCCCCTTTTCACCCCTCAATATTTGGATTTTCCAAAAACGAAAAAATACGTGTTTCTTTACATTTAAAGTAGATCCCAAATACCAATTTTCAGGTCTGTAATATCTTCAGGTTCTGAAATATAAGTAGCCTCATTAAAGGCATTCAACCCATTATTCGCCCTTTTACACCCTTCCTATTGGGATTTTCCGAAAACAAAAGAATACGTGTTTCTTTATTTTTAAAGGAGATTCTAAATACCAATTTTTACGTCTATAAACTATAAAGTTTTGAGATATAGATACACTCATTTTAAAAAATCACCCCCTTTTCACCCCCCCCATTAACTGGATTTTCCAAAAACAAAAAAATACGTGTTTCTTTATTTTGAAAGGAGATCCCAAACACCAATTTTCAGGTCTGTAATATCCTCAGTTTCTGAAATATAAGTAGCCTCATCAAAGGCATACAACCCCTTTTTCACCCCTTTTCACCCCTCCTATTGCGATTTTCCGAAAACAAAAAAATAATTGTTTCTTTATGTTTAATGAAGATTCTAAATACCAATTTTTACATCTGCAAACTTTAAAAGTTTGGAGATATAGATTCACTCATTTTAAAAATTCACCCCCTTTTCACCCTCCCATTAATTGGATTTTCCAAAAACCAAAAAATACGTGTTTCTTTATTTTTAAAAGAGATCAAAAGTACCAATTTTCAGGTCTGTAATATCTTCAGTTTCTGAGATATAAGTACTGGTATCCTGATTAAGGGCATTCAACCCATTTTCCTCATTTTCACCCCTTTTCACCCCTCCTATTGGGATTTTCTGAAAACAAAAAAATACGTGTTTCCTTATTTTTAATGAAGATTCTAAATACCAATTTTTACATCTGTAAACTTTTAAACTTTCGAGATATAGACACACTCATTTTAAAATTTCACCCCTCTTTTCACCCCCTTAGCGAAGGAATATCCAAAAGTCCTCTCTTAGCGAGCACCTACATCTTAATATGAATATATCCCCAAAATTTCACTTCTTTACGTCCAGTAGTTTTGGCTCTGCGATGATGAATCAGTCAGTCAGTCAGTCAGTCAGTCAGGACAAGTTATTTTATATATATAGACTAGCAAGATACCCGTGCTTCGCTACGGTATTATACTGAAATATATAATTGAATGCTTATTGTTTTAGATATATAATCCTCCGAAATTCGCGATCTGACTCGTTTTCTGCGAGAATCCACCAAAATTCCCGATCTGACTCGTTTTCTATAATTTTACGGCACGTTTCCTCCCATTTTTCAATCTTCCTTTTCAGCAATCGATTTCGTACTTCCCGGGTTAGGCTCAGGTATTCCTCCCGGTCAGTTGGGTCCGTAAATCTGTGCCATCTTTTCCTATAATCATTTTTAATATGGATAAAATCCTTCAGGAGATCCAGCGTGGTGTCATATTGGGTGCCTTGGCGGTACTGAACCCGCGGCCAGGCTGCATTCTTAGTCATTACCCGTCCAGGAGCCGTTTCCAGCGCGGTCCGCACATTTGACGACGGTCCGGAACATTATTATTATTATTATTATTATTATTATTATTATTATTATTATCATTATTATTATTATTATTATTATTATTATTATTATTATTATGTGTTGCTGGAATGGCTGATGACAGGGAAAACCGGAGTATCCGGAGAAAAACCTGTCCCGTCTCCGTTTTGTCCAGCACGAATGACACATGGAGCGAACGGGATTTGAACCACGGAACCCAGCTGTGAGAGGCCGGGACGCTTGCGTCTGGGCAACGGAGGATCCTTATAAGTACATTAATAACAGTAAAATCAATTGGTCTCACCTCCTTCTACACTCCACCGCCGTTAAGTTTATTTACCGCCACCTCCCCCCCCCCCCCCGACGAAAAATTAAAAGAAGGCTTGTTTCTTTATGTTTAAGGGAGATTCCAAACACCAATGTTCACGTCTATTACCTTCAGCTTTGAGATATAAGTATCCCCATAAAAATAATTTACTTTTTGCACTTCATTTCACACTACTTCCCCCCTCACCTAGTGAATTTTCCCGCAAAAAATACTTGTTTCTTTAATAGTAAAGGATCTTCTAAATACCAATTATCACGACTCAAAATTCTTCAGTTTTTGATTTATGTGTCCTCATTAAAGGAATTCAACTCCTTGACACTCCCGCCCTCCAAGATGGTTCCCCGCCCCCCCCCCCGCCAAACGCGTTTTTCTTTGTTTTTAAAGGAGATCCAAATACGAATTATCACGTCTGTAACAACTTTAGTTTTTATTAGATGTATGTATTCTCATACAATTAAGTGAATTAATATTTCAATTCTTTCACCCCCCCCCCCCATATTGGATTATCCGACAATACGTGTTTCTTTACTTTTAAAGCAGATTCCAAATATCAAATTTCACGTCTGTAATATCTTCATATTTGAGATATCAATAGCCTAACTAAAAGAATTCAACACCATTTTCAGTCACTTTTACCCCCCCCCCCGCTCCACCCAAGTGGTATTTCCGAAAACTAAAAATACACGTTTATTTATGTGTAATAGAGATAAAAAATACCATTTTTCACTTCTGTAACATGTTAAGTTTTTTGAAATATACTGTAAAAATTCTCATTTTAAAATTTCACCCCTTTTGAGTTCCCCTTAAGTGGAGTTTCCCAAAACAAATCACCTATGTTTCTTTACATTTACAGGAGATTCCAAACACCCTCTTTTTACGTCTGTAACATTTTACGTTTCCAAGATATTCTGTAGATATAGTCTTTCAAAAAATTCACCCCATTTTGTCACTCCTGTTTAACCGCCATTAATTGGATTTTCCAAAAACTAAAAAATACGTGTTTCTTTATTTTTAAAGGAGATCCCATATACAAATTTTCAGTTCTGTAATATCTTTCGTTTCTGAGATATATGTATCCTTATTAAAGGCATTCAACCCATTTTTCACCCTTTTAAACCCCTCCTATTGGGATTTAAGGAAACAGAAAAAGACGTGTTCCTTTATTTTTAGAGGAGAATCTAAGTACCAATTTTACATCTGTAAATTTTAAAGTTTTAAGATGTAGACACACTCATTTTAAAAATTCACCCCCCCTTAACACCCCCCAATATTTGGATTTTCCAAAAACGAAAAAATACGTGTTTCTTTACTTTTAAAGTAGATCCCAAATACAAATTTTCAGGTCTGTAATATCTTCAGGTTCTGAAATATAAGCAGCCTCATTAAAGGCATTCAACCCATTACTCACCCTTTTACACCCTTCCTATTGGGATTTTCCGAAAACAAAAGAATACGTGTTTCTTTATTTTTAAAGGAGATTCTAAATACCAATTTTTACGTCTATAAACTATAAAGTTTTGAGATATAGATACACTCATTTTAAAAAATCACCCCCTTTTCACCCCGCATTAATTGGATTTTCCAAAAACAAAAAATACGTGTATCTTTATTTTTAAAAGAGATCCCAAACACCAATTTTCAGATCTGTAATATCTTCAGTTTCTGAGATATAAGTAGCCTCATTAAATGATTCAACCGCTTTTCACCCCTTTTCACTCCTCCTATTGCGATTTTCCGAAAACAAAAAAATACGTGTTTCTTTATTTTTAATGAAGATTCTAAATACCAATTTTTCATCTGCAAACTTTAAAAGTTTGGAGATATAGATTCACTCATTTTAAAAATTCACCCCCTTTTCACCCTCCGATTAATTGGATTTTCCAAAAACAAAAAATACGTGTTTCTTTATTTTTAAAGGACATTCTAAATACCAATGTTTACATCTATAAACTTTAAAAGTTTTGAGGTATAGATACACTCATATTAAAAAATCATCCCCCTTTTACCCCCACCATTAATTGGATTTTCTAAAAACAAAAAATGCGCGTTTCTTTATTTTTAAAGGAGATCCCAAATACCAATTTTCAGGTCTGTAATATCTTCAGTTTCTAAGATATAAGTATTCTCTTTAAAGGCATTCTACCCCTTTTTCACCCCTTTTCTCCCTTCTTATTGGGATTTTCCGAAAACAAAAAAATACGTGTTCCTTTATTATTAATGAAGATTCCAAATACCAATTTTTACATCTCTAAACTTTAAAACTTTTGAGATATAGATGCACTCATTTTAAAAATTCACCCCCTTTTCACCCTCGCATTAATTGGATTTTCCAAAAACAAAAAAAATATGTGTTTCTTTATTTTTGAAAGAGATCAAAAGTACCAATTTTGAGGTCTGTAATATCTTCAGTTTCTGAGATATAGGTACCGGTATCCTGATTAAAGGCATTCAACCCATTTGTCACCCTTTTTCACCCCTCCTATTGGGATTTTCTGAAAACAAAAAAATACGTATTTCCTTATTTTTAAAGAGGATTCTAAATACCAATTTTTACATCTGTAAACTTTTAAAGTTTTGAGATATATACACACTCATTTTAAAATTTCACCCCCCTTTTTCACCCCCTTAGCGACGGAATATCCAAAAACCCTCTCTTAGCGAGCACCTACATCTTAATATGAATATATCCCCAAAATTTCATTTCTTTATGTCCAGTAGTTTTGGCTCGGCGATGATGAATCAGTCAGTCAGTCAGTCAGTCAGTCAGTCAGTCAGGACAAGCTACTTTATATATATAGATAGTGAGAATTTTGAGTCAAGTTCAGAGCGGAATTTTCTGAGCCATTCCTCATATAATCAGGATTTTGAAAGGGAGATAGCCTGTCACCATTGCTGTCCAATTGTGTCTTAAAATATTTAACGAGAGAATGAAGCAAGGATAACCACAAGGACATCAGAATAAGAAGATCCAAAGACAACACAATTTTAAACTGCCTCAGATTTGCCGATGACCTTACTCTCCTGTCTAACAATGTCCAGGAAGCCCAGCAACAAGTTAACTCAGTACAAGAAATAGCGCAAAAACTGGCCATAGGATATCCTTCGGAAAGAGAAATCTTGTTAACTGACCCACCACTTGTAAATAAAATCACAACAGATGAACAGGAAATCAAAATTGTTGACAAATTTAAATATTTAGTAGAAATAATAACATACAATCTCAACGAAAAGCAGACATGGTATAATAGAATAAATAAAAACTGACCAGAGCACAATATATCGCAAAGCACACATACAATAAAACAGGCCCCTCAATGGCAACAAAATTAAAACACTACAAAACAGTTACGCAACCAAAAATCACATTGGCAAGTGAAACAATTTTAAAACAACCAACAGTGTGAAAATATACAGAATACTCAAGATTGAAAGAAGCATAATCAGGACGTGCATAAACAAACTTACCAAGAAAGTGGATGCTGGAGACTACAAGGAAATGGAAGCTGTAATGAGCACAATCAGGAAAAAACAAATCTCATTCTCTGGAGATCTATTCAGGATCACCAGAAGAATTATTTAAAAATTATGGAGTGGTAAGAGCAACATTACATGGATTACAGAAATCTACGAGGGAACTACAAATTACAATAAAAGGTTTAAAAAGACAGACAAAATGAAGAAACTCACAAACGAACAAACCAAGAACAACTAACGGGCAATAGGCCGAGTGATTTCAAACGAAGAAAGAAAGTTAAGATCCAGGAGAATGAAAAAGGCAGCTGTGAGCTTGCATTCGGGAGGAGCCGGCTATCGGCAGCCCTGAAGAGGGTTTCTCATTTTCACACCAGGCAAATGTTCGTTCTGAATCTTAATCATTGCCATGAGACCTGTCTGTCAAGACGTACTGGGCTGACAGGAATGTGTGGTCGAATGAAGGCCATACATTGAACGTCCCTTCACTTACACGGCAACAGGTTCTTCGCATGCCAGTTGACGTGCAACCAAGATCATACAAGACGAGTAGTCAGCTTATAAGACAGAGTTCAAGCTGTTGACGAAGGTACAGTAACTCATGCCCGTAACCAATGCAACAACAGCTCTGACGCAACTGCAGCAGTGATGGACTCATGGACAACAACGCTTTATTAGCATCTGTGCGAGTCGCAGTGTGTAGGTGGTGCTGAATGTGACACTCATAAATTCAGCCGTGCTGCAATAGCACTTTCTGATCCAGTGACACTCACTCACTCCTCATCTTGCGTACTACGACTCATTTTGGTGTTGCCATTGGTTTTTGTTGTAACCACATAACCTTTGGTGGATCCAAGCAGCCTCTGGACTGATGACCTTGCAGAGACACAGCTTTGGAGAGATTTTAACCATTTCTATGTAATTCGAAAACTGTCACTGAGTCTTAAAATGGCCGATAATAAGCTCTTAATAGTTCAAAATTACAAGTTGGGGCCTTTTTTATTCCATTCCCGAACCTAGAATAGTGGAGAAGCTTGATAGCACAAAATGTGACGGGGGTGGGTTTCAGATCACAGGCCACTCTACTTTCTACAATTCTGAAACCCTGTATTGTCTATGTATAGCAGGGCCATCCAAACAGCGCTCCCCGAGCGCTAGCGCTCTGGCCGCGCTCCAAGCCAGTGCTCCGAGCGCTTTGGGGAAGGTAGTGGTGGGAGAAGCTTGGCTGGCTGAGCGAGCGGTCTGCCCGCCGCGCCGAAGAGAGCAGTCGATCCATCAGTCGTAGTCTAGTCCAATGCGCTTTGTTGACAGCGTGTAACTAAATAACTAAATCAGCTTCGCATTTGTCATGACTGAACATCATACAAAAAGGAGTGGTGAAGCAGCAGCCTTTAAAGCAGAATGGGAAATTTCATTTTTCTGTACAGCTTATAAAGGGCATGCCATATTTTTAGTGTGCCACCAAGTTTTAATGTGTTAAAAAAGCACAATTTGGAACGGCACTACAGTGCCAACCACAGGGATGATTACGGTGATTTGACAGACGCCAGTCGCCAATTGAAGTTGGAAGAAGTGAAAGAAAATTTCAAGAAGCACTGTTCTGTAAATAGTATTGTTTTAATTTTGAAATGTTTGTTTACAAACGGGAATGAAGAAATGATTGAATTATCTGAAGAACACAAAAATTGTGACTTGCTGTATTTCTGTCTGACAGGAGATTGAGGTTGGTGGACCCATTTTACGAGCAAGCTACAAATGTTCACCGCGAATTGCCAAAGCTGGGAAACCCTTCACGGAAGATAATATAATCAAGGAGTGCCTAATGGATGCGGCGGCATGTATTTGTCCTATGGAGCTAGTTGAGAAATTTGACAAAATCTCTCTTTCTCCTCAAACTGTGGCTCGCAGAATAGACGATATGGCCGTTGATATGGAACAGCAATTAATGGAGAAGGCAGCAAATTTTGTTTCCTTTTCCATCGCCCTCAACGAATCAACCGACATTGCGGACAAAGCTCAGCTCGTTATTTTCATTCGAGGGGTGGATGACGATCTTCGGGTCACCGAGGATTTCCTAGACTTGATAGCTCTCGAAGACACCTCTACCGGTTTCGATATTTTCCAAGCAGTAGAGGGTGTTTTTGAGTCAATGGGATTAAAATGGGAGCGGTTGACGAGTGTAACGACGGATGGAGCTCCTGCTTTGCGTGGTCTACGCACGGGGTTCCTCAGCTATGTAAAATTAAACATGGCTGAGAGCGGTAGTACCCTAATGGCGGCGATCCAGTGCTTTATACACCAGGAGGCAATCTGTGCAAAAGTCGCCAAGCTTAAAGACATAATGGGAACAGATGTGCGAATGGTAAATTTTCTTCGCTCCCATGAACTCACGCACCGTCAATTCAAAGAGTACCGGGCGAGTTGGCCGTGCGGTTAGGGGCGCGCAGCTGTGAGCTCGCAATCGCGAGACAATGGGTTCGAATCCCACTGTCCGCAGCCCTGAAGGTGTTTGTGTGGTTTCCCATTTTCACACCAGGCAAATGCTGGGGTTGTACCTTAATTAATAACTTAATTAAGGCCACGGCCGCTTCCTTCCCATTCCTGGGCCTTTCTTGTCCCATCGCCGCCATAAAACCTATCTGTGTCGGTGCGACGTAAAGCAAGTAGCAAAAGAAAAAAATCAGAGTTCTTGGATGACATCGAAGCGGAGTATCCGGATATCCCGTATCATGCAGAAGTAAGATGGCTGAGCAACGCGAAGTGCTTCATCGAGTTTTTTGCTTGCGGAATGCAATAGATACCTTTTATGACATGAAAGGGTGGCCCGAAGTTCTTTTGCGTGATCCTAAGTGGGTGGCGGACTTGGTCCCTTTAAGTGACTTTACTGCCCATCTGAATAATTTGAACAATTCGCTTCAGGGCGAAAAGCACAATATCTCCGATTTGATGGAAAAAATTCAAGCGTTCGAAAGAAAATTGATTTTGTGGGAAAACCAGTTGCGTTCAAGGAACACAGGACATTTTCAATTGCTTGAAACAGTGAAATATGGTGTCGACTTTGATGAGTATTTGCAGGTAATTCGCCAATTACAAGAAGAGTCTGAAAAGAGATTTTCAAAATACAGAAATCTAAGCGGTGTTAGATGTATTTGTTCGACCATTTTCTCTTAGTGCAGACAGTGCTCCACAGCTATTTCAATTAGAGTTGCTTAAACTGCAGTGCAATGTTCGTCTTAAAGACCGCTTTCTAATGTCACGAAGTTTAGAAGAATTTTGCAGCGGCTTTCCGCAAGAAGAATACCCCCCTTTTGTATAAACATGCAATGTCAATGTTCGGCTCAACGTGCATTTGTGAGTGTTTCTTTTCTGTTCTTAAGTTTACCAAAAGTAAACATCGTGCAACGATAAGCATAGAAACTTGCGCAATTGTTTAAGAATAGCTGTGTTCAGAAATATTGTAGGCCTACTCAATTTGGAGATGATTGTTTGCTCCAAAAGTAAAAGCTCATGAAAACGACTGACCAAAAGTCACTCAATGTCTGTACTATCTGTTCATATCGGTAAAACGTTGTTGAATTTTCCTCTCAGATATGTTCAAATTTCAGTTTTGAATAAATCACATTACTGTATTCTTTACTTAACACTTGATTTCGTTTCCTGCATATTTCATACATCGGAGTACCTTACGATTTGTAGATGTGGTATATTTTTACGGCAAAACAGCTCTATCAATATGATGTCAACAAACCCACAAAAGCCGTCAGACGCACGACTGTACGTACGTATCTGGTCAGCGCAGTCCGAACATCGTCTGTCTCAGGTCTCCTCGCTGCCGCTCTGTAGTGGTGGTAGGGGAAGGAGCGTTAGTCTGACTGCCCAGTGCTCCCCGAGCGCGGGCGCGCTCTCGGAGCGCAATGGCTGGATGGCCCTGATGTATAGCATCCACCGCCGTCTCGATCCTCCTATACTGCCTGCTCTATGCGAGCCTTTTTGCGACTACGCTGCGACAACATTTCTCCGCTAGATGGCAGACATAGACGCACAATGTTCTAAACTTATTCTAATGACGACAGCCTACAAAACACTATGCAGTATGGTAATATGTTCACCGAAGCTCGTAAATTACATCAATAATATTAAATATCGGCAATATTACATGTATGAAGTCGCAGTTGGCCTCTTCATGCACAATTTAAAGATTTGCCTGGACGAAGGCTTGGCGTGGTACCGAACTTTTTGTGTTCTTGCCAACGCAATATCAAATAACAGAGGTCTTACGAACTTGGTTAGGATAATATCACTAACAGTTTGCTGATGTTATTTGACTTCACACTGTAACAAAACACATTCTGAAAGTTTTTTTTTTTGTTTCTATTTGTTTTACGTCGCACCGACACGGACAGGTATTACGGCGATGATGGGATAGAAAAAGCCTAGGAATTGGAAGGAAGCGGCCGTGGCCTTAATTAAGGTACAGCCCGAGCATTTGCCTGGTGTGAAAATGGGGTACCACAGAAAACCATCATCAGGGCTGCTGACAGTGGGGTTCGAACGCACTATCTCCCGGATGAAAACCCACAGCTGCGCGCTCCTAACCGCACGGCCAACTCACCCGGTATTCTGAAAGGGAAGACGTTGCAAGTCCTCGTATTACGCTCGTACGTTTGAAGGACTTCGACAATAGAGCACAGCAGCTTAAACGAACTCCTGCAGATGCTTCACCAGAGCAACAAAATAAGGTTTCGGGTATCGAATTCCTCCTCTGTCCTGATGCATAATCAGTTCCATTTAGCGGTGTCGAAGCTCTAGGCAGTGAGATGTTGCTGACACAAATGTCACAATTCATCCTCTCTTCAACAACACGAACCTAGTACCGGCAAATTAGGATTCGATTTCCTGTTTTTAGTTTGATTGGAATATTATCGTTTGGATATCTGAGGTTGCCCAAAATGTCTAAACATGAATACGTTTGTTTTGTGATTGTCCGTCACAATTCTTATCACAAGGAATCCACTATCCTCCACGGCTTTAATCACTTTCTGAAAAAAATCCGCAGCCTGTTCTGTCATTCGACCGGGTCAGGAATGGAATGAATGAAGCCCCCATCTAGCAGCGAGGATAGGAATTGTGCCGGCTACCGAATCCTGTCGCACTCCTCCGGGGAAATGATTAATGAATGACGGATGAAATGAAATGATATTCGAGAGTGTTCCTGGAATGAAATATGACAGGAAAAACCGGAGTATCCGGAAAAAACCTGTCCCGCCTTCGCTTTGTCCAGCACAAATCTCACATGGAGTGATCGGGTTTGAACCACAGAACCCATCTGTGAGAGGCCGGCGCGCTGCCGCCTGAGCCGCTGAGGCTCCATCACCTTCCGAAATAAGGTGTAAAGGCACAGATACGAGCGTAATCTGAAGATATCCAATTACTTCCTTTATTAGGTCCTTGCCTGGATAAAGCCGACAGCCGCTTTTCTCTTAATTCCCTTCTAGACGGTATTTCATTGAGTCTTATCTTTTCTGGCTGCGAACCACCTTGCCGAGATTGGCAAAATGGTACTCAACAATTGAATATTTCGGGGAAAGAATCTGAAGTTTTAGTTCTGCGAAAAACATACCTTGCACAAACGGAAAGAAACAAGTACCAACACCTTAAAATCACTTTTGAAATGTCTATAAGCATAACCTGATTAATTCATTTAACAGTTCTATACAAAATATCACTTGTACGAACGGAAGTGACCAGACACGTTTACTTATTGTACGAAATAACCCAGGTTTTCACACACATTCATGCACGAATAACACAGTACTACACCCACACTGACAGCGAAGATTGTGCGTCTACTGCTGCACTCTTACGGCGACTTGGAGAAACATTGGTAGTCGCGCCTTCCTGTGTTAAACTAGTGGCATAGAACAGGCAGTATAGGAGGATCGAGACGGCAGTGATAGCATCATTTCAAGAAAGAAAGCAAGAAAGAAAGTTATCGTACTTCTTCTCAGATGATCGCTATTGATTTCTTTTTGTGTAGAACCCGTCGAGCCGAACATCACCCCATGATGTGACACGGGTTCTTCCTCTGTTGTCGCCCTGTTCACTCCAGACGAATGTTGAATCAACAATGGCTGATTTCAAGAAAGTTACTAAAAGCGTTCCGTCTGTTGTCAAGTGACAGCGGAACCGAGCACCACGAAGGCCATGTTCAGTGACGTAACGTCACGTGATTCCGACGTAGCGTCAAGCATTAGGAGCTCTTAGTGCGGGGCTGTCCGAGGACATGGTGCGGGGCTGGGTGTTCATTGCGACAGGTCTGCTGAAGGAATGCCGTCCACATCTCCAACATCGGAACTCGAAGAGCGAACCGGCTGAGCATGGGGACTTGGCCCCTTAAGGATCTTGGCCACGAGACTGGCTATTGTCAGTATGGTGCTCAGAGGACAACAAACACAAACATATCAATCAATCAATCAATCAATCAATCAATCAATCAATCAATCAATCAATCAATCAATCAATCAATCAATCAATCAATCAATCAATCAATCAATCAATCAATCAATCAATCAATCAATCAATCAATCAATCAATCAATCAATCAATCAATCAATCAATCAATCAATCAATCAATCAATCAATCAATCTATCTATCTATCTATCTATCTATCTATCTATCAATCAATCAATCAATCAATCAATCAATCAATCAATCAATCAATCAATCAATCAATCAATCAATCAATCAATCAATCACCTGCATGTAGGGCTGTTGTCCCTGGTAGATTCGCTATCAATTGTTATCTAGATTTGTTTTGAACATTTTCAGAAAACGTCAAATTTATCGAACGTTTCCCTTGAAAATTTAACCCAATCCCCTACTCCTCGTCCCATAAATGAATGTTTGCCTCAATTGACTTTCAACTTTATTTTCATATTGCCATCTTTCCTACTTTTAAAGACATTGCTCAAGGTTTTTCGCGTACTAATGCCATTCCACACCAACTCAGAAGATACCACATAGTCGAGCATCTCGTCTCCTTACTCCCAAGTCTTCCCATCCCAGAGTTTGCAACACTTTAGCAACTCTACTTCTTTGACCGAAATCACCAAGAACAAATCGTGCTGCTTTCAGTTCTCATATCAAGTAATCCTGGTGAGGGTGCCACACGCTTTATCCCCTCTCCTTTACATCCTTACTACAGCTCCTAAATACCCTCATAACCCTGTGCAGAGATCTGAATCTTTCTTAACATCCTCATACATGTGATTCGCGCAATGGAGATTGTTCGCCATCAACACAACTGAGAGCACGTTTCATGTTAACTTGACTCTCCGTTCCCTTTACTATCATGTCGCCTGCTGCCCATCTCACAACATTGTCCAGGTCCCCCTCCAGTCGCTCACAATCGTTGGACTCATTTACTGCTCTTGTAAAAACATTCGCAAAGCTCTGATTCCACTTCTTTACTTATTTCATATGTATATAAAGGTCCAGTAATACTCCCTTTCATTACAGGATCAGATAACTCTTCGCTTACTCTAATTCTCTGAGTTCTATTTTCTAGAAATATAGCCACCCATTCAACCACTCATTGTTCTAGCCCAATAGCCTGCATTTTTGTCACTAATCTCCCATTGTCTACCGCATCCAAAAACTTAGGCAGAAAGGATGACATAAAATTGGCAGCGTTAAAGTGTAGAGGTATAGTTGTTGTTGTTGGGTAGTCAGCCCAAAGGCTGATTTGATCCTCTACAGCTCCGCCAACAGCTGTCATAGACAGCCTAGGTGTCACTGAACAGGCATACTAGGGAAATGAGGAGTGAGGTAGTTTCCCGTTGCTTTCCTCACTGAGTCAGACGTTGCTATTATGTATCAGTCTGCCAAGCCCACTGAAATGCATGCACCAACCGACCCTATGAGCGACATTTTCACACCATTCATAACAGAGGTATAGTAAAGATAGCAATAGAATTAAGTAATCCGATAAATATATATACATTTAACAGATATCGTAATAGGAATTGAATTATGGCTGCGAAGTGAAATTGTGGATGGGGACATTTTCTCTGGAAACTGGAGTGTTTTTATCGTAGACAAGTTTAGGAACTGTAGGAGGGGGAGTATTCAAACTGGTGAAAGAAGAATTTGTAAGCTACGAAGAATTTAATTGATGTAAGTAACGTAAATTACTTTAAATTTAAAAAGATAAACTGTTCAGAGGAGCTCCATACCTTTTTTACATTAGGAAAACCTACAAGAACCTGTGGATTTTCAGTTAAAGAATTACTGAGAACATTTTCCAAGCGACGGGCTTTGCCATGTGCTGTGGGAGGATATGTATAACGTTCACACGAGTGAAGGAAACACAGGATCTTTGATGCATAAATTAGTTTAGCGCTATGAGCCGGAAATGTGCCTTTGTTACCATGGAAACTGGCTCTGGTCCCAGCCTCAAGAGATAGAACAATGGTCTGTCTTAAGTAGTGTATGTCACACAGCACACACTTACCTCGCGTCATTAAAATGTAATTTATCCAGGCAACCTTTGTAATGACGGGGCCGGAGATGAGATGCTCTAAAACAGAAACATTAACTGTTCCCGTCAGGATGTTACCCTTAACGAACTTTCTAGGCGACGGGATAATGTTCATCAATCTTTGATTAAATCGTTAATTAAGATAAGGTAAGTTCTTTTATATATTCATAAACGTAAGCAAAATTTTCATCCATTTCAAAATTGACATCACCAGATTGATGTATCATATGGAACACACTGGGCTATTTTATTCTCCCCTACTGGGTGAGAGCGATAGAATGCATCTACGGTATCCCCTGCCCGTCGTAAGAACTGTAGTGGTGGTGATTTCTGTATTAAGAGGAAGTACAATTGGCTACCATCTTCTAGGGGCCAGTAGCTTCAAAGGATGACCTCCTGTTCCATAGCTGAGTATTCGGAGGGCCCCGGGTTCAATTGCCATTCATGTACAGCATTTTAACTATGTGTGGTTAATTCCTTTGCCTCAGGGACTGGGTGTTTGCGCCCGTACTAATACACATCTTCGTGTACATAGAATACAACACACAACAACCACTGCAGAAATACGCGAGAGTTAATACATCCCTCTTCATAGGCTGGGCATCAGGAAGGGCATCCGGGTGTGAAACTATACTAAATGCATACAAAGTACAGACCGAGGAAATGGTCAGGAAGATTATTATTATTATTATTATTATTATTATTATTATTATTATTATTATTATTATTATTATAAGTCCGCCTGATGGCCATGATCGTTAAGGCATTGAAGTCTGAACGGTCTGACAACGTGGTTATTCATTTCGAGTCCCGTTGGTAGAAAAATTGTCACCATCATAATGTTGGCCGCAGGGTAGGCGAGGTGCTGATATAAAAAAAAATGGGTTGAATTTTTAAAATGAGTATATCTACAATATATATCAAAAACGTAACATGTTACAGACATCAAGATTGGCATTTGGAATCTCCGGTAAAAATAAAGAGACACGCGTAATTTGTTTCCTGAAAATCCCAATATCTATAGTACCGGTATGTCTCAAAACCTTAACATATTACAGACGTGAAAATTGGTATTTGCAATCGGTTTAAAAAAACACACACATTTTGTGTTAAGGGGTGGGTAAACTGACTGAAAATGGGGTTGAATTTTTTTTAGGATGCTGATATCTCCAGAACTGAAGATATTACAGATGTGAACATTGTTTTTTGTAATGTCCTTTAAAAACAACGAAACACGCATTTTTTGTTTTCGGGAGAAACACTTAAGAGGGTAAAAAGGACTGGAAAGGGATTGGATTATTTTTATTAAGATACTGGTATCTCCAAAACTGAAGATACTACAGACATGAAAATTAGTATTTGGAAACTCCTTTAAAAATAAAGACATACGTTCTTGTTCCTTTACGTCGCACCGACACAGAGAGGTGTAACGGCGACGATGGGATAGCAAAGGAGTTCGAATTCCCTATCTCCCGGATACAAACACGTATTTTCTGGTGGGGAGGGGGTGGAATAAACTTAAGGGGTGTAAAAGGAGTTGAATTATTTTTATGAGGATAAAAATAGTAAAACAATACACCCCTAAGGGAGTTTCGACTGAGGTGAGGAGTGATGACAACAGTACGCATTCATGTGAAACGTTTGAAATATGAAGTTAAAATTTCAAATGATATCTTAGGTATTAAATAACAGAAGGTTTGGAACACATTTTACCGTTCAGAGAGTTAAATGGAAGTTAAGATCCGAAAATAAATATATTCATTTCCTCTTCGAAAACGGTTTAACGTGCTAAGACAAAATTCCAAATAGCGGTATATATCCTAGGTGTGAAATTGGAAATATTTTTTAACGTTCCATCCCTAAAGTGTTAAATGAGATTAGCTCCCTGAACAAAATTAGTCATCACTCCAAAACTGTTTGTCGTACAAAGTTGTAATTTACGAGATGGGTGTTCTTTTATGTCGTAGGTGTAAAACATCGTATACTTCAAAATATTTCTCCTCTAAGGGGTTTGTATGGTGGTTGACTCTCAAAAACACAATATCAGTTCTTCCGAAATCGTTCCAGGCACTAACCTTTCTTTTTCTATATCCTACATGTTAATAAATATTTAAAAACATTAAGAATGTTCGTTCCTCCATTACTGTTCGACGTACAAACTAAAAATTTCACAGGTTGGTTGCTTTTACATCCTAGATTTTAAATAAATACGGTTTAAAATCAAAATCTCCTGTATGGAGTTCAAACGAGTGTAGGATAAGAAAATAAATAATCATTCCCCCAAAACCGTTTGATGTACGAACTAGGGTCTTAACTGACAGTGGGCTCTCCTAAATGTAAAACTTCGAATAATAATGTTCAGTTCAAAACCGTAGCGAAGCACGGGTGTCTTGCTAGTCCTGGATAAGATTTCATTCTTGGGATCGTAATGCTGGCAGTGGGGTTTGAACCCACTAGCCTCCAGAATGCGGAGTCGCACCATAGCAATCTGCCCGGTGAAGAGTCGAGGTGTGTAGTTACTGGCGTCTTGATTCGAATCCCGATGAATGAATCTCGCGGCTCAGTGGCTGGAGGTCCCGTGGCTCTAATCACACAGTGTATCTCACTGGTCCACTTCTTCGACCGAATGCACTTCTGACGTGGTTTGTAGTCGAGCACCCAGTCTCCGAGTCAAACGCGCCTAAAGTCGAGACTGGCCAGGATTCGAACCTGGGAGCCTCCAAACCGAAGGCCAAGTAGCCCTGGCTTTCAGCAGGTGTTGAAAATGGAATTAACCTTATAAATCCTTTTCAAAAGAGGTCAAGAGTACTGCGAGTGGTGAGTGTCTGATTCATTATTTGACGTTGCCGGTCAAAGTAACGGAATTATCGGCACGCCATGGCGTAATTGTAGGCAGGTTAAAGACCTCTGGTGGTATATTCTGCAACTACTTGGAAAAAATTAACTTGCTCGTAGGAATTGCCCATTGGAATTCCACTTTGCTGCTAGATGGAAGGAAATCGAATGTCGAAATTAGCATAGTCCCCACGGCGGGCATCAAAGCGATCGGCAGATCTTCAAACAACACCCGTACCCCAAAACATATAGATCGACCTTATGAGTGTCTCAGACGGACTTCTCGAAACAAGCGTTGCTGCTCCTCCACAACGACTTCACTGTACGTGCGTGGTTTAGTGCTTTGAGGATTGTTCGCAACTGTGTGGGAGCCCGATTCCTTAACATGCATCTATAAACAGACGTCTTTCTGCGGAACAGAGCGGTTATCGAGGTCAAACGCACTAAGGATCACAATCAAGTGTTCTGCTTCTGCCGGGAGCGGACCGAATGGCCGCGGTGACCATAGGCAGGCTGTGTACATTAGTGTTGGCTACTGAATGCATGATTCGAAGCAGTGTATTGATTCATTCAAGTGTCCGAGTGAATCGATTCACAGGAACGGCGAGCTCACGGCACACGATTCAGCTTACTCCCAGCGGACAGTGCTGAGTGGCGCACTCACTGGACGTTGAGGGGGAGCCGAGCTTCCGCTGCAACGAGACAGTGAATCATGGCACATCGAAAGAATCGTGAACGAGTGCGGCTCAGTGAGACACATGATACACACGGCTCCTTATCGGCTCACTGGACACGCGGAGAGCCGAGCTTCCGCTGCAGCGAGACATACAGTGAGCCATGGCACACGGAAAGAATCGTGAACGAGCCGGCTCAGTGAGACACAAGATACGCACGGCTCCTTATCGGCTCACTGCAGCGAGACATACAGTGAGCCATGCTACACTGAAAGAATCGTATGCTATAATGGACTCTCGAGCTCAGTTCATTTGAAAATAATACCCATTTGCATTCACTGTCCTCTTCTTACAGGGAGGTTTAAATAGGAGATGGATTTATTTGCAGTGTTAAAAAGGTAGTCACAACATAATTCTGAAGTAGCTAGTAAGTAGGTAGGCTATTAAGTTATACTATTTATTAGTTTAATGAATCTTAGTGTTATAATTTAGTTGACATTTGACAATTAAACTCGACTCTAGCCTGCCCTATGACTATGAGTCATGCTCATGACCACTCCAAAGTACCTGTTTTATATTGGGAAGAACGGCTCAGTATTTTCTCAGTTCATATCTCACATCGTTGCACAAGACTTCAATCATATGTGGACAGACGCAATAACAGTATGTTGAATCAGAAAACCAGCGGGCTACTGTACATCTCGGGTAGCATATACAAAATATGACGATTTAAAAAAAAATCCTCAGCTGATAGAAAAATACATATTTTCAAAAATGACTGAGCGAGTTGTCGTGCGGTTAATATCGCGTGGCTATGCGCTTGCATTCGGGGGATGGTGGGTTCGAATCCCACCGTCGGCAGCCGTTAAGATGGTTTTCCGTAGTTTCCCCATTTTCATACCAGGAAATGCTGGGACTGTACCTTAATTTAGGCATGGCTGCTACCTTCCTAATCCTAACCTTTCCCACCCTGCGTCGCCGGAAACCTTCGATGTATTAGAGTAACTAGCATTTTTTCTAAGGAAGGAGTTCATAGTATGAAGACCAGATGGCAGCTGCGAGCACTGAATGCTGTTGCTGCTGTCTTACCAGCACATACTACACAGATGCAGTAGGAGCGGTGACCAATGAGCCGTGAATCGGATCACTGTATCGATTCAGTAACGTGAACGGAATCAAATGAATCGATTCAGTAAAATGAATCGAATGTCCCATCACTAGTGTACATGGCTCCTCTTCAGATGTCTGCACTATAGATTGTTATTATTGTTATTCTTTCGCTACAGGTGGAATGAGGAGATAAAGGCTCAGTCAGGATGAAGTCGTACGTATAAACCGACTTCGCTGGTGGGATGGGAAGTGTAACAGTCCATAATGAATGTGTGTAGGCTATCACACTTTAAATACCCACACCATACAAAAGGCTGACTCATGCATGTTAAGTGAATAGGAAATCTAAAAACAAATCTGCTGCATTTTTAGAAAATGTGAAGTGCCACCACTAGAATTAATTACATGCCGCTAGTAATACTGTGTGTGGTCAGAAGCCTTCTACTACACAATGCAGCTATTCGGGGACGTCCCATGTCAATTCACGTTCATGTAAGCTTTTAGGTAGAATGGAATAATTGAAGCATCCCGTTTTCCTGGAATTTGCTGCGCGGCGAGTTGAGTTGCGAAGGTCGCTCCGTTACCAGGCAACGACTTCCCTTCTCACCGATCGCATCCCTCCCGGCTTGCACGTGTGTCTCGCCAACCAACCTGTAGCTCGCCCCTCTCCAGTCGCGACGATTATTATTATTATTATTATTATTATTATTATTATTATTATTATTATTATTATTATTATGAGTAGGTTTAAGATGTTCAGGAAATGTCATACTTTTTCCCGCCTTCCGATTTGGCTATTTGCTGGAATGAAACTCACATTGCACGTTTATGAATATGAACATATAATTATATAGGGCATACTGTATATTATACATGCATTTTTGTTGTTTTGGTCATATTTTATTTGAGTAAGGTTATATTTGCTCGAAAAAGCGTACTGTAATTTGAACTTGATGTCCGGTGTTGGTTGTGTAAATGTGTTTGTGGCATTGTGATGAAACTTGAAGCTCGGACCTCAAAACTGAAGGGTTGTATCTTGTCTGAGTTTACATCACAAGTTTTAGAGTAACTACAGTGTGGCACTCTTTGTTAAGGGACAAAGAAATACGACAAGGGCATATCTTGTTATCCTCCTTAGCACTTGTAGCTGGTGGTCACGTGAGGTAAGTATTAAATTACGTTTCTCCACTCACCTTTCCTAAAAATGTCAATACAGACGTTTCTCAAGGCTTTATAGTTACATTAACACCTAAAGAACTGACATAAGAATACCTAAAGAAAGTAGTTAAATTAAGAAATTCCGTTCAAGAGTTCGGGAAGAAATGTTTGTCTTCGTAAGGAAAATTCCTCTGCTGCCAAGTGTGCGAAGTTAAAGTAACTGCTATAAAGCGTTTTAACAGCGACATAGAGACACTGCTAGACTCAAACTTGCTGGGATGAATGGGGGATACTAGGTGCCGTATTTATTTTTTTTTTATTTATTTATTTATTTATTTATTTATTTATTTATTTATTTATGTACTTATGCACTTTTAATTGGTTTGCAGGAGCAGCCATGTGGTCTTTGGTGAGTCCTTCCATTGCTCATGTTCCATTCCTGTGAAGATTCCTCGGAAGTCCTCTCCAGGTTTCCTTTTTCTTCCTTTCTTCCAAACCATGAACTTTTTTCTTGCTAACTCTGTTAACCGACCGTTGCCAGTTATTGTTACCTTTTAATTCTTGTTCACACTACTGTTGATGATTAATATTGTAGTTTATCCCGATTGTTACCTCATTACAATCGTTAAAATTTGTTATACTATTACCGGTAGTGTAAAATAGCTTTTCATCGGCTGTTATAATTAATAAATACTGTCTTTGCCGTACCAAAATTGGCAGGTAGGTGTTTCGAAAGCTGAAGTTTAGGGGAACCTGGGGGAACAACCTCGTTGATCACGGTAACCCCTACGCCAGGTAAGAAGGAAGATGGAGTGGAGTACGCCCATCCCCTAGTTCCGGATTCCGGAATTATGCGAGAGAGCACTCTTTTATTGCAATTTGTTCAATTTTGATACATGCTTAACATTTAACATTTTCCTCTTACATTTGTTTAATTATACTGAATAAAATTTGTTTTGTCCTAGACGTTAGCATTGCTCTATTGTCTAGGACAACATGTATCTTACCTTAGTTTATTTATACACTTAAATTAACGAAAAAATGATCATTATCAAACAATGTAACTGCTCACCTTGCGGCAAACTAACAAAAAGCACACACTTCTACTTCACAGCAGAAATAAATTAAATAAGTGTTAATACCCACTTTCCAGCAGATACTACATATTATGTGAAACCTTTTCAGGCAAGTCACAAAAGCGCCTTCACAGGCATTTAAATAACCTTTACAGGTATATCAATCTGTTCCACTGCATGCTTAAATGCCACCATGTATCTTACCATTACTATATTTGACGCAAGTGCTTGTTTAACAGTAACAATACTTGTAGTTTTTGCTATTATCTTTTCGTTTCCTTCTGCCATATACTTCTTGAACTCTTATTAACTCATACATATCTGCTATTTCCGAGATCTCTTGTTGTACAATCATCATATTATCTCTCTGCTGCGCTTGTAACTTTCATTGTCATCACACCTTACTCTAATCTACACATGCAGAAGTGCTGAGTCAACACTGGGCTTGAGATAGGTTAGACCTATCTCTTCCTCTCCCTACTCTACTATACTACAGCAGCCAAAACAAACTAATTAACAATCCCACAGCAAATAAAACAGGCTAACACACAGCAAACGACCTCATTGTAAAGAACTCATTACTGTTAGCATATTGATAAACTAAATCTGCTACTTAGAAATATACAATATCTAATATATAAAGGAACACTGAACAACTATAAAAAAACATAGTGCTAAACTTATAACTATAGTCGCCCTTATTTCTTAGCGACTTAAACTCTATAATGAATACATATCTGATATTTCTGAGATCTCTTGTTGTACAGTCATCCTCATGCTCATGTATATTACATTTACTATCATTTACCAGTACTGTTATTACTTTCTGTTATTACTAATCTCATTTTAATTTCTTTCTTCCACATGTTTCTTAGAATACAGAAAAATTTAGCTAGTTCTTTATTTAACAATTTGGTTATTGTATAAAATTCTTTCTCTCTTTCTACTTTTAATTTATATTCATCTCCAAGGTATTTAGTTCTCAATGCCTCCGTTCCCTTACATGTTCTCAGTAAATGGGCTTCTCCCATTATGTCGTCACAAAATAAACACTGATTTACGTTATGGTTCTCTCTTATTCCCTTATTTTTGTATAAACCCAAAAGCCACCACAACACACCTCTTAGTTCCCTATTTGTGATTCTATTTTTTCTTATTGACATGTTTTGGATAATTCCACAAAATTCTACTAGTGTTCATTTAGTTTCACATTCTGCCCTAATCGTCTGTCTCTCTATGTCCTTTACTATAATCGTTAATATTTTAATGAAGCTGTTTTCTTTACCGTTCATCTCCTTATCCCAATATAGCCCCATTCCTATTTTGTCTAGCATACTTTTTACTTTCGATAACTAATAATTCTCATCCAAGTGTCTCATCTGGTGCTGGTAGGCAAGGTTTAATATTTCCCTCCTCTCTCCTCTTTTTAATCTTAACCAATATTTTACTATTTTCTTACTTATGTCTGCTTGGATGCTGATATCTCCACATATAGTTCTCACTCCACTATTTGCTGAACATTCTGGTAGGCCCATTATTATTTTACAGAATTTGTTACTTATGACATCTAGTTCTTTTTATCAACTTCTATACCCCATATTTCAACCCCCTACAGTGCTTTTGATACCACAAGGGCATTAAAAACATTTTAATGTAGTTTGTATTGCAAATTAGGCATCTTCTTTTCTAAGGCCTTTATACTTGATAGGGCGACCACACCTTTTATTTTTGCATGACGTATCTGTTCCTTCCACAACCCATTCTTTGTTAATATCATTCCTAAATATTCTAATTTATTTACAACTTCTAATTCAACACCATCTAACCACCATCGCCTTTCATTTCTTTTTAATTTATTTCCTCTTTTACAAACCATTACTTTTGTTTTTTGGTATTTATTTTCAAATTCCATGTATTACAGTATTCCACCATTTTTTTGAGGTTACTTTGCATACCTACTGTTGTTAGTGAGAGCAGCAGGATGTCGTCTGCGAAGACTAGACCGGGGATCTCTTTATTGTATAAGCAAGGGCTAGCCCTATTCTCTTTCGCTAGGCATTCTATACATCATTAATAAAAAGCAAAAACAGTATTGGTGATAGTTTACATCCCTGCTTAAGTCCAATGTTCGAGTGGATCTTTCCTAACATTAAATCTTCTTTGACTTTAATTGAACATATCACTTCGGCATATAATTCTTTTATGGCTTTAATCATTTTCATTGACATGCCTATTCCGGCCAGCTTCACAACGACAGCCCGTCTGCTGACTGAATCAAAAGCTTTTTGTAGGTCTATTGCTGCAATGTATAGTCTACCACCTTTCTTTCTTATGTACTTGTCCATTAATGTTTTGATTATAAATACATTGTCAGTAGTTCTCATTCTTTTCCTGAATCCTGATTGGTATACCGAGAGAATAGAGTAATCTTCTGCCCATTTCATAATTCTTTTAGCTAAAATCCCAGTGTAGATCTTACTTAGTGAGTCCAACAATGTAATCCCCCTATAGTTGTTCGTATTCGATCTTTCTCCCTTTCTTTTGTAGATCGGGCAAATTACTCCTTCCTGCCAAGATCTTGGAATTTTTCTTCCCTCAAATATTTTATTGAATATTTTAGTTATTATTTCAATCATCTGACCGTTGTTACCTATCTCTTTCCAGAATTCATGCGTAATTCCATTAGCAGCACCTGATTTTCCGCCCTTCCCTTTTTTCATTACATCTAGTACCTCGTCTGTGGTTGTTATATCGTCTAGTATAGGCAGCGTAAACTCCATATGTTTCAGTATACCAATTTCGTTTCTGTTCTCTACCCATGTGTCCTTACCCCCTAATAACCCCTTAAAATACGTTAACCATTCCTCATTAGATATTTTTACTTGATCATAGCTTTTATAGCCTTTACATATTGTGCTAATTTTGTTCCATACTTTCTTTGTTTCATTTTCTTTACAGTACTTAAGTAATATTTTTGATTCTTTGTCCTGCCATATTCGTTTCCTATCGCTTATTGAATCTTTGTATTCCTTCTTCTGGTTACAAAAATCTACTCGTAATCTGAGATCCCTCATTTCTATACTTTTTTAAAGCCTTGATTACTTGATTTTTCTTCTCTTTACACTCCTCCGTATACCATACATTTCTTTTATATTGTCTACTCTTACTCACAACCATTTTTTTACCAGCTACTTCTATTGATCTTTCAAGCATTCTTATTGCTTCATCTAGGTTATTATCCTCTATCATGCCTATTCTCAGAATTTCAAAGGTTTTACCCCTATAGTAATCTCTAAATTGTTCTCCCTTTTCCTCATTCAACCTGTATCTTACTAATTCTCTCTGTTCATAGTTAAAGAATTGTTTGTCTACTTTATTATCTTCCTCTCTCAGTAGCCGAATAACAACTGGGAAATGATGAGACGCTGTCCAATTTTTTACCTGGATTTCTTTAATAAGAGTTAAAGCCTCTCTAGATGCCAGCACTAGGTCTATAACACTCCCTCCTGGCTCTACTATATATGTTAGGTTGCCTCAATCATCTCCCGGCCATCCCCCATTTAAGATGTACAATTCCTCTATCGCGCATATTTCTAATAATTTCTCTCCATTTTTATTACACTCTTTGTCTTTGCTGCTCCTTCTTTCTATTAATATTTCCCCGATTTCTTTATCATATAATGAATTATTTAAGCCAACCCTTGCGTTAAAATCACCCATTATAATTATTCCTGCTTCTTCATTTAGTAATTTTATCTGATTTACTGCATCAACGAGTTCTTCAAAGAAATTTTCCTTCTCAAACGGGGACCTCGATGGGTGATTGTAACCAAAGCCAATAAACATATCTCTCCCCTTTTGATTTCCTTTTTTGGTTTTGACCCAGATCATTTCCTCACATCCTGATTCCCAATCTCCACTTGTTTGCAAATTTCGTCTTTTACGATAACTGTTATCCCTCCTGGGTGACGCCCTTTCGTACTCCTTTTATATTTTGTTTTACTCCAGACCTTAAATCCCGGTATTTTCACATTTTTGCTAGGCGGCAACCATGTCTCTATTATCCCAATAATCTCACTCTCTCTCATTAAATCTATAAATTCATCATTTCCCAGTTTACTTAATATACCCTCTATGTTGATTAATCCCACTACCCAGTCTAGTTACTTGTTCATAGGTATATCTGTTGCTACCAGGGTCTTGCTTCTCGTTATTCGTGGTTTTTCTACTTGTATAATAGATCCACTTGGGGAACTAATTATTTCCTCCTCTGACCCTCTAGCTTCCTCAGACCTTGTCAATCCTTTCTTTGCCCAGATGTCCTTTAAATTTAACGCTGGCTTACGTTTCTTTTCTTCTTTTCTCCCTGCGGTGTCTTGCTTGCACTGGATCACTTCTCCTTCTTGGGTTGATCTCCTGGGTTAGTGATGTCTGGTTCCTGTCGTCACAACATCCAGTTCGTTGTCCCTGCTTGGTAGGTTTGCACACGTACCTGTTGACTCAGGAGTGCTGGCGTAACTCACTGTACTGCTGTTCTTCCGCTTAGCTGACGTATCAGGACAATGTCCTAGCTCACGGAGCTGACCAGCTGTCCATGCCCTGCTCCACGAATCGTCCGATGTAATGAGTCTGTTTCCACGTATAAAGGCTTTTAGTCCCGAATGCCTAGCTTTTCCTTGATGAAAACGTAGTGTTCGTACATTCTCCATTTCTTCCTTGTCGAGATCTTTCTTTATCCATATCTTCGTGCCTTTCAGGTTTCTCGTGTTTTCCAAAATTTTTCGGGCCTTCAAACCAGATACCATGCAGACTTTTACTGGTCTTTTTCCCATATTTCTTCCTAATCTAAAGACGTTATCAATATCACTCTCGTTGCACTCTTTTCAAATTCTCTCTGATTAGAGAGAGTACTCTATCTATCAAGTCATTGAAGTTCTCTCTTCCTGGTTCTGCCAATCCGTAGATTATTATGTTTTTCTTCCTCTCTTCTTTCGATCGTGTTTTTTCTTTTTCCTCGAGTTTCCTTAATTTTTCTTCTACCTCCAGTGCTTTCGTCTTCATACCATATATTTCATTTTTATTTTGTGATACACTCTCTTTAATATCCTTCAGTTCTGTTTGTATAAATGATTTCAAGTCCTTAAATTCATTTTTCTGTTCTAGTAGCATTTCTTTGGTCTTTTCTGCATGGCATTCTTGCATGGCCTCTTTAATCTTCTCAATATCTTCCCATGTCAGTCCTGGGCCAGGGTTCATCTCCACTCCGCCAATCACTAATAGTACCATCACTACAACTAATGACACTACTGTATGAGTGATGTTGATATCGTTTTTCACCGTTTGTAACGACTTCCTCCTACATCGGGCCTGCCATCTGCCTATAGCACATCTGTATTGTTCGATTGACACTCCCATGTTCGCGCACTCCTATACTTCCCGCACGTTCAGCACTACGTCCGTTCACCTCGCTAGCTGAATTGCAACTGTGAAGAAGGAAGATGAGAAACAAGGAACTGTTGTTGAAAAGTGTGGAAGTAGAAGGAAGGGAAAGGTTAGGAAAAGGAAATGTATAGTAGAGGATAGCAAAAGACAGGTGGAACAGGGTCATTGGAGGGGGAGGCGGGGGGAGAAAAGGGAGGAGGAATTAACTTCTGTCAGGAATAATACGGATGGCCAGGAGAGGAAGGGATCAAATGAGGTGGATAGGGTTGAGGCTCTGGTCATGGGGGATTCCATTGCTATGTGGGGAAAGTGTGTGCAGAAAAGGGAACCAGGGTAGAGCGTTATGCAGGAATTAGGTTGAGGCAGATATTGAAGAAAGTAGAAGAGAAAGAGGAGGGAAAAAAGAAGCTGGTTATGTTTCACGTTTGTACCAACATTTAAGGTAAGCAGTTATGAGTACCAACATAGTTGGCGATGTGTGGGACCTGGTAAATGCAGCACGGGGAAGTTTAAGGAAGCGGGGATTGTTATCAGTGGAATACTGTGCAGGTGGGATACTGACTGGAAGGTGATTGGGAATTTAAATGAGATTATGGAGTGGGTATGTGGAAAACTGGGACTGAGATTTCTAGACCCTAATAATTGGGTAGTAGATAGGGATCTGCCCTCAGATGGCCTTTACTTAAATCGCAGTGGTACGTATAAGTTAGGAATTTTCTTTTAGAAGAGTTGTAGGGGCGTGCATTCAGGGAAACGGGGTGGTATAGGGAGCGGTGATTAGGGTACAGCGATCTGCAAGTCAAGTGGGAATCTCATAAAAATGTTAGTGTTAAACTGTAGAAGTAGTGTAAAGAGAGGAAAGATATAAGTAATTTAATATATATATATTTACCAGATATTGTAATAGGAGTTGAATCATGGCTGAGAAATGATATAATGGATGCAGACATTTTCTCACGAAACTGGAGTGTGTATGTAGAGATAGGATAGGAATGGTGGGAGGGGGAGTATTCATTCTGGTGAAAGAAGAATTTGTAAGCTACGAAAATGTTGAAGATGACAAAGATGAAATTCTAGGTGTAAGGCTCATCTCTAAATATAATAGGCAACTTGATGTCTTTGGAGTGTACAGACCGGGAAAGGGTAGCACTGACGCTCATTCAGAATTATTTGATAAGATAATCAGCTATGTGGAAACGACATAGAAAGAAATGTGATTGTAGTGGAAGATCTCAATTTACCAAATGTCAGTTGGGAAGGTAATGCGAACGACAGAAAGGATGACCAACAAATGGCAAATATATTAATATGGGAAGGACAGCTGATTCAGTAAGTGATGGAACTAATTAGAGGGAAAAGTATACTGGACGTGATGCTGGTAAAACCAGATGAGCTCTATAAAGAAACCGAAGTAATAGATGATATTAGTGATCACGAAGCTGTCTTTGTCGTAGTTCAAAATACATGTGATTGAAAGGGAGGTCTTAAAAGTAGGACTATTAGGCAGTTCCATATTCTTGATAAAGCAAGCACGAGGGAGTTTTTGAAAAGTAACTATGACCAGTGGAAAGCGGTAAATAAAAATGTAAACAAATTCTGAGATGGGTTCAAAGCAATTGTTGAGAAATGTAAAAACAGGTTTGTACCTTTAAATGTGGTAAGGAATGATAAAGACCCACTTTATTATAGCAGAGAAGTAAAGAGACTAAGAAAGAGGTGCACAGTGGAATTAAATTGAGTTAGAAATGGCTGTGGAAGTAAGGAGAAATTGAATGAACTTACTAGGAAATTGAATCTAGCAAAGGAGCCAGCTAAGGGTAACATTATCGTCGCCATAAGATCTATCTGAGTCGGTGCGACGTAAAACCACTAGAAAACAAAGAAAGAAAACAAAGAAACAAAACAAAAGGATAACATGATGACAAGCATAACTGGCAGTCATACAAATTTTAATGAAAAATATGAGCATATGTATGGGTACTTTAAAGCAGAAACAGGTTCCCAGGAGGACATTCCAGGAATCATTAATGAACAAGGAGAGTGTGTGTGTGAGGATCTTCAAAAGTGAGAAGTATTCAGTCAGCAGCATGTAAAGGTTGTTGGTTACAAGGATAATGTCCAGATAGAGGAAGTGACTTATGCTAAAAAAGTATTACAATTACCTATGATAGGAATGACTTTTACAATAAGACACCAAAGATGAAATCTAGAAAAGCGGCTGGAATTGATACCGCTAAGATTTCTGGGTATGTACTAAAAACAATGGGTTGGGATATAGTACCATATCTGTTGTACTTATTTGATTATTGTTTGCATGAAGAAGCTATAACGAATGAATGGAGAGTTGCTATAGTAGCCCCTGTGTACAAAGGAAAGGGTGATAGAGATAAAGCTGAAAATTACAGGCCAGTCAATTTGACATGTGTTGCATGTAAGCTTTGGGAAAGCATTCTTTCTGATTATATTAGACATTGCTAAATTATTAACTGGTTTGATAGAATTCAGATTGGGTTTAGGAAAGGTTATTCCACTGAAGCTCAACTTGTAGGATTCCAGAAAGGTATAGCAGTTACCTTGGATTCGGGAGGTCAAATGGACTGTATCGCGATTGACCTGTCTAAGGCATTTGATAGGGTGGATCATGGGAGACTAGTAGAAAAAATCAGTGCAACTGGACTGGACAAAAGAGTGACTGAATCGGTTGCTATATTTCTAGAAAATAGATCGCAGATAATTAGAGTAGACGAAGCTCTACTGACCCTGTAATTGTTAAGAGGGGAATTCCTCAAGGCAGTATTATGGGACCATTATATTTTCTTATATACAGTACTGTACATAAATGGTATGTGTAAAGAAGTGGAATCAAAGATAAGGCTTTTTCTGTATAGAGTAATAAATAAATTACAAGATTGTAAGCAACTGCGAAATGACCTGGATAATGTTGTGCGATGGACAGCAGGCAATGGTATAGTGATAAACGGGGTTGAAAGTCAGGTTACAGATCTCTGCACATGGTTATGAGGTTGTTTATGAGTTGTAGTAATGATGTAAAGGAGAGGGCATACAAGTCTCTGGTAAGACCCCAAATAGAGTATGTTTCCAGTTTATGAGACCCTCACCAGGGTTACTTGATTGAAGAACTGGATAAAATACAAAGAAAAGCAGCTCGATTTGTTCTGGGTGATTTCCGACTAAAGAGTAGCGTTATGAAAATGTTGCAAAGTTTGGGCTGGGAAGACTTGGGAGAAAGAAGAGGAGCTGCTCGACTAAGTGGTATGTTCCGAGATGTCACTGAAGAGATGGCGTGGAATGACATTCGTAGACGAATAAGTTTGAGTGGTGTCTTTAAAAGTAGGAAGGGTCAAAATATGAAGATATAGTTGGAATTCAAGAGGACAAATTGGGGAAGTATAAGTTTGTAGGAAGAGGGGTTATGGATTGGAATAATTGACCAAGGGAGATGTTCAATAAATTTCCAATTTTATGCAATTATTCAAGAAAAGGCTAGGAAAACAATAGATAGGGAATCTGCCATCTGAGTGACTGCCTAAATGCAGATCAGTATTGATTGATTGACTGATTGATTGATTGATTGATTGATTGATTGATTGATCGATTGATTGATTGATTGACTGATTGAAGGTTGCTGGTACGAACACATAGAAACAATGGCAGGAAGGATTCAGAATCAAAGACCAAGAATTAGATGAAATTCTCCGAAGTAACCAACTTCTGTGTGGTGAAGGAGGGAGGTGGATAACCAGTAAGGTGAATGGTCATTTAGGGGAATCACGAGTAGCTCAAATGGTAGAGAACTGGCTTTCTACGTCGACGTTGTTTGGCTCGAGAGAGGCTCAGTGGTCGGTAGATTTATCAGCACTTTGCCAACTCGGAATCTCCAAAGATCGTAAGAGAAGTGCGGACCTAAAATTTATCACCATTAAGTTGTTTGTTTAAATTATCCTTAGAATAGGGAACTGGAAGGTAAGTGAACAAAGGGACGCTTAGGCTACAAGTTAAATAATCTCAGAGATGTAATGGAGTAGGAAAGAGCTCTAGCTGAGCTTATTAAGGCTTGCTGATTGAATTCTGGAAACCATAATAGTCTATTTGGAAGACGTACGGATGCCTGAGTAGCATGTCTGTAAAAGTGAACATGTGTGTAACATTTTGTGACTCTTGATATCCAGTTTTATTTCATTTGAACCCAGGCCGCCATGGTGACTATGTCTCTCGCCTATCTTTTTATAAACTCCTCTTCTGTAACCAAAATGCCTCACTTCTACACATGAATTTGATTTATGCCTTTGAGATCCCACAATTTACGAACAGATTTCCCTAGTATTTAAAATTCTAAGATTATGCTAAGTCAAGATACGTATGTATGATAAACTACAAATACTTTCTTAATATGTGATCGTCGCCAAGGAGTTATTTTTACAGTCCTATATTTCGAAAACTAATAATTTAAAATGCATGCTTGTGTATGTTTTGATAGTTTTGGAATTTATATTCAGTCTAGCATTTTAACGATGACTTTCGGACGATCTTAACAGCATTTCATATGGAGTAAACTTCTGTCAGTGGTCATATTATTTAGTGCTTTGTAAACGCTGTAGAAGTTGATCACCAGAAGCCGCTAGCATGAGCTCCGTGTTTGTCTTACGGTATGAGGGTTCCAACTTGACGTCACGAAGTGCCGCCATTGTTTATGCACAAACTTTACGTACACAAGGCACTTCACGACGCATTTCACTGCTTTGATGTTCTTTTTTTAGCATAAAATGAGTTTCAGAAAGGCTTACAACGATCTGTCGAAAAAGAAAAGTAAAATAGCTTCTTTCGTTAAATAACAGATATAACTGTGCTGAAGCTGGTTGTGATGCTGTTATTTCTTTAAATCGAGAAAGGTAGTTATTTGGTAAATCTCTTTCAATCAAGATAGCTGCAGTCGCTTAAGTGCGGCCAGTATCCAGTATTCGG
Organism: Anabrus simplex; assembly: GCF_040414725.1. Taxonomy (NCBI): domain Eukaryota; kingdom Metazoa; phylum Arthropoda; class Insecta; order Orthoptera; family Tettigoniidae; genus Anabrus; species Anabrus simplex. The sequence goes on along the minus strand of NC_090272.1, from coordinate 240,488,678 downwards.
GAGATAGTAGGTTCGAATCACACTGTCGGCAGCCCTGAAAATGGTTTTCCGTGGTTTCCCATTTTCACACCAGGAAAATGCTGGGGCTGTACCTTAATTAAGGCCACGGCCGCTTCCTTCCTACTCCTAGTCCTTCCCTGCCCATCGTCGCCGTAAGATCTATCTGTGTCGGTGCGACGTAAAGAAAAAAAAAAGAATCAAGATGCTGAAGAGCTAAAGCAGTGAGCTCGCAATAGCGATCAACAGTATTCTGTAAGAAAAAGCCTAGGTCTCTTCACATCGGACTGTACGAGAGTGAAAGCTGGGTGGACTGAGGGTATCTTATTAATAACTTAGATATAACATGAAAATTACAAGAATTATTGCTTGTACAAACAGAGCGGAGCAATGGCAGGAGTATACACCGAATGAGTAGGAAAAGGCTGACTTAGGAATAAACTCTATGGAAGAAGCCATCATTGTACGTTTAAGCCCGCATCGATGGTGGGGTCATTTGAGGCGGAAGGAGGAAACTAGGTTACCATGGAGGGTAAGAGACAATGGTTACTCAAATTTAAGTACTGGGTGGAAAGAGGTTTGGAAATAGATGAGGTCACAGAGCTAGTTGCAAATAGAGGATTGTTGGAAGTGAATACTTAATTCACAGAAGCTTGAAGCCTGAACGCTGAAAGATATAAGAGTGTAAAGCGAAGATATAAGTGTTTTCTATAAGTATCTTTACTAAAACTCTCATTGTACTGTATAGATAACCAAACTCCCCACCTCCATCCGCATGAATTGCATTCTGTATAGTGAGTTACATTACTGCACATATAATCTAAATATAAAGTTAACAATTATTCTCTCAAAGGCCAATATTACCGGTAATGTATTTCCAATACCTTAACCAAACATATGTCTAACAAATAACGACGACATATTGTTTAACCCATCAGAATCAGAATGTAGAAATATCTTTGGTAATCTGGTCCTTGTGCATACTGCCGACATATGATATTGTAAAACTCTGATATCGTAAGTGCTTCTATGTTGTATGGCGGGGAGCGGAAATTCGGACGCTGTCATCTCAGTCATACGACTTTCTCATCCCAACGTCGGCGTCGCCGAAAGTGAAAGAAAGGTATCCAAGAAATCTCATTATAATGTCTGCCCCAAACGGAAGATAATAATTGCTTTCACGCAAATCAAAAGGAAAATTAATACATACCATTATTACTAGAGAAATATATGCATACATACTGCAAATTACTTCATTACGTCTATGAGTATTCTGCTACGTCACAGCGCTTCAGTGTGTCTTTTGTTCATGTAACACTTTTGTCTTTGCTCACTGAACTTCTTTGAAATTCTTTGCTTTGCTTGATGTTACTTGGTGGAGCGAGTGCTTGACTTGTGCCCTTAACTAATTTATTAATATAATTATTAGTTCAGGATCATGCTGTTTTTCTTCCAACATAAATCATATTTGTATTACTTACTATTTACTTTTCACCTCTATTTTCCTGTTTTAACTATTTATGGTGAACAACGATATTGAGAATTCTCAGACATAGCACTTCCATTCGTCGGTGCTAACCCTGGACCTCGAGAAGAAAAAAAGACGGCACGATGACGCGGAATGCGGCAGAAGTGTCGTATCTAGGCCTACAGCGAAATAGTCGCCTTAGGTGCGTCCCTAGTAATAATGGTATCTATTAATTTACCACTAAATTTACTGTTGATTTGCGTGAGAGCAATTATTATACTCCATCTAGGACAAAAGTACAATGAAAGTTTGCGGATACGATTCGTCCAGGTTAGCTAATAATAATAATAATAATAATAATAATAATAATAATAATAATAATAATAATAATAATAATAATAATAATGTTGGTTTTATGAAGTACTGAAGTTTCCTGAGAAGTCGAGGTGTCGCGAAGTTCTTCTAAGTGATGGTAAATCTACTGACACGAGGCTCAAGAATCCAAGTACCTTCAAACGGTCTGGGACTGAGGCAGGATGGGATCGTCCACCTTTGGTTCAGAATGCCAGGCTCTACCCTCTGAGCCACTCCGCAGGCGGGCAATAACCTCGATATTCCATGTCTCTGTGGCTAGCAAACGTAGTTAACTCAGCCACAGAATTCATCAGGACAGTTCCACAGACCACGTACATTAAAATTCTTACAAATTCATAAGGCATTTGAAAAAGATAAGCAGGATTCTTTCGGTTGTCTAGTTCCCTTATTGCACAATGGAGTGGGAACACATTTTCACTTATGGTTCGTGACTCTGGAGATATCACGACCCAGGACGTTGCTGCAACTCGGAGCTAAATGTTTCTTTTTCCCTCCGTATAATAATAATAATAATAATAATAATGTGGCCTCAGCTACGGTGTGCAAACATTTTAATTTTATGCCATTTAAGCTGCCTGTACGTCAATTTTTCATGATCTGATTTGATCTACCAGAGACCAGAGTAAAATATACGTAGATCTCTGTTGAGTAACTTATCGGGTAAAGAACAAATGTGTTACGAAATATGGTTTGCACCTCGATGTCGTACGATATGGTGTGTCAATAGCTCACGGTATTGTATGTTCCTCGCATTTACTTGTCGTGTGTCTTCGCGCTCCTCGCTCCGCGCACGCAACAGCCTGGATTGTTCTCGACTCTACGAGAGTCTGCACTGCGCTTGCCTGTTACATCAGCCAGCTGCCTTCCAGCCACAGGCGAGGACTTGCCAGTGCCCAGCACCAGATTACGCAGAATATCGAACACGGAGGCTATCCCTCTTAAAAAGGTGTCTCGAATAGGTGGACTGATTCTGCGTGTTTGAGGTTTCACCTCGGGTTACTGCCTCCGCTCCCGTTTCCCGCAGCCACGTCGAGCCCGATGACAGTATTCCCTCAGTCCCACACATCAACTAGTATTCTACTAATTATGCATTTCAATGTCAGTTCCTGACAAGTTACAGAAACAACTAATATTCTATTAGTGCAAGCTTTCGCTACTGATTACACTTGTGACGGTATAGAACAGATAGTTTTCAACTATCAAGAACTCTAGCTTTTCAATGAACTTTCGCATCAAGATAGATTCATGTATATATGTATATAAAGTGTACATTTCTTTTGGAACTTCAGTCTTCAAGCAACGTTAACTGTTGTAATTTTCATACTGCTTCGAGGAAAGTTTTATTTGAATGTATGTATATATGTTGTTAAGACTATCTGAAGCAATAAAATATAGTTTTTTTTTTTTTTGCTAGGGGCTTTACGTCGCACCGACTCAGATAGGTCTTATGGCGACGATGGGATGGGAAAGGCCTAGGAGTTGGAAGGAAGCGGCCGTGGCCTTAATTAAGGTACAGCCCCAGCATTTGCCTGGTGTGAAAATGGGAAACCACGGAAAACCATCTTCAGGGCTGCCGATAGTGGGATTCGAACCTACTATCTCCCGGATGCAAGCTCACAGCCGCGCGCCTCTACGCGCACGGCCAACTCGCCCGGTTTATATAAAAAAAATATAGTTGTGTTCCTGTATACCTGTTCTTGTATACAACACAACTAAAATTGGCGACGAGGTAAACTAACGCGCAGACCTCGCCAATTACATTAAAATTGGCGACAGGGTACACACAGTACTACGTACCTCACTTACCACACAAATTCGGCGAAGAAGTAAACAACGTCATCAGTAACTATAACCAACACATCGGGACCAACAGTTCGCACAATTCTACCTCGCTACGAACTACGGACAGTCCGCTTCCTTTCACGGCTCGCCCTCTTCCACCACCTGTTCGGCGCACGCCAAGCTCTTCTCCAAGAAAGCACGTCTCACCTCCTGCTTTCCTGCAGAGGATGTTTCAAACATCACGACCGCCGTGACTGCCGTTTCTTCAAAGCCACTTGTGATCGTTGTCATAAAATCGGACACATCAAGACAGTCTGTAACAGTTCGCGCCGCCCTGCCAAGACTTCTTCGACACGAAAGCCTAATACTCAGCCCCGACAGGACATGGAAATAGATCAGATCAATCTCATTCTGCCTACCAAGAATTTCAGCTCTATTGAATTTCAGTTAGATACTGGCTCACCTGTCTCTATCATCAACCTGGCTAAGTATCATGACCTAGGCTCACCTTCGTGCTCTCCGGCTGACATGCAGCTTGTTACGTTTAACAAGAGGAAGATTGATATTAAGGGCCAGATCACTCTTCCAGCCAGCTATAAGGGTATTCAGAAAGTCATTACCTTACTAGTAGTCAACAACTACACAGCTTCTAATATTCTTGGCATGGATTTCTTCAATTTATTCGGCTTCCAAATTCATGACAACGTCAATGTAGTCTCTACCTTGCAACCTACCTCTGATGTTACGGATCTCCTGGAGCAATTTTCTGAAGTCTTCGACTCTACACTAGGCACCACCAAGGACTACGCTGCTCACATACAGCTGAAATCAGGAGCCAAGCCTCGCTTTTTCAAAGCCCGTCCTGTTCCACTTGCACTTCAAGACCAAGTTAATGACGAGTTAAACAGATGGATAGAAGCCGGTATAGTGGTCCCTGTTACTTCCAGTCAATGGGCTACTCCTCTGGTCGTCATTAAGAAACCCAATGGCAAGGTACGCCTTTGTGGTGACTTTCGCTCTACGGTCAACTCACAGATTGAAACCGACGTCTTTCCAATTCCCCGTCCGGAAGAATTATTTCGCCGTTTAGCAGGTGGTCAATATTTCTCTAAAGTGGATCTAAAAGAAGCCTATCTACAGCTACTTTTAAACGACGAATCCAAGCAATTTCTCACGCTGAATACTCCTCTTGGACTGCTCCAGCCCCAGCGTCTCCCTTTCGGCGTCTCTTCATCAGTTGCTATTTTCCAGCGCTATTTAGCGCAGCTCACCACCTCCATTCCTGGTTGTGCGCATTACCTTGATGACGTTCTGGTGACTGGCAAAGATCATCAAGAACATCTCCATAATCTGCGCTTACTTCTAACTAAATTGAAAGAAAATGGTCTCCGCGCGAACTTAGATAAATGCACTTTCTTTCAACCGCAAGTACACTACTTAGGTCATATCCTCGATAAGAACGGCATTCGACCTAGTGAACGGAATGTCTCTGCGATCGTCAACATGCCTGCACCACAGAACATCAAGCAGCTCCAATCTTTCATAGGCAAAGCGAACTACGAGTATTATAACAAGTTCATTCCTCGCTTCGCTTCAGTTGCAGCTCCGTTGAACGCCTTACGCAAGAAAGGTGTTAAATTTCAGTGGTCTCCGCAATGCCAACATGCCTGGCAAGCTATCAACAAAGCCCTTGTTCAAGCTGTCAAACTCACTCACTTTCAGCCCCGCAAGCTCCTCACGCTCGCCACGGACGCCTCTGGTTATGGAATCGGCGCCGTTCTCTCTCAGAAGGATCGTCACGGACAAGAACGTCCTATAGCTTTCGCTTCAAAGACACTCAACGAGCATCAACGTCGTTACTCTCAGATTGAGGAAGAAGCTTTAGCTATCATCTTTGGTATTCGCCGTTTCAACGAATATCTCTATGGCAACCATTTCCTGATCATTACTGATCACAAGCCTCTTGTACCCTTATTCCATCCTGGTAATAAGATCCCTGAGCATTCGCTCCGTAAACTTCAAAGATGGTCCATATTCCTTTCTGATTATTCCTATCAGCATTGTAATGCTGATGCCCTCTCTCGTTTACCAGTGGGGTCCTGACACCACCTTCGATTCGCAGGAATCAGAATGTCTCCAGTTGGACATCGAACTCGAAGACACTGTATCCAGCTTTCCTATTGACGCTACCTGCATCGCTAAAGCAACGGATAAGGACAATACGCTTGCTACAGTACGAACTTACATACGCAACGGTTGGCCTCTTCAGAACAAACTCCCTTCCAGCCTAGCGCCTTATCATCGTCTTCAGCATCGTCTCACGACTCGGGCCGGAGTTATACTCTTAGAGACAGGCTCCCTCTTCCGAGTGGTTATCCCACTGAGTCTACGACAACGAGTTCTCGACTTGTTACATCAAAGTCATTGGGGCATATCCCGCACTAAGCAACTTGCACGTCAACACTGCTATTGGCCCGGTATTGACACCGCCATAGAGAAGCTCATCCGCTATTGTGAACAATGTCAAATTCATCAGAACGCCCCGTCCTCTGACCTCGCTTCATGGCCTCCTTCTACTTCTCCATGGGAACGAGTACACATCGACTTCGCTGGACCTTTTCTCAACTCCATCTGGGACCCGTTTCAGTCGCCCCTTTAAATTATTGGGGTTGGCCCTTAAAGTGATATTACGGCCGGATGTCGAGGGACGTGCCAGAGGCGTTGTATGTATACATATAACCAAAACAACCAGCCTTCAATCGGCAGGAATAAACCATATGCAGTTAAAATCGTCCGCATGGCTGGGAATCGAACCCAGGTTCCTCTGAAGCGAAGTTCAGTCCACTGGCCATTCAACCTTTACTCGTATTTACCGTATGGCTTTTAATGGCGGGAGTGTCCGAGGACATGTTGGGCTCGCGTAGTGCTGATCTTTCTATTTGACTCCCATGGGCGACCTACACGTCTGGGTGTGGGATGATGATAAGGATGGAGGGAGAAGGTGAAATCCCCTGTCTGCACGTAGCCCACTCCTGTCCAATAGCTCAAGGCTTTACGTCTTCATCCGACGGACACACCACTATCAATAGTGTGGAATGCCCTCACTCCGTATGAACACTACAGAGAGGTTTAGAATAGAACCCAGACTTTTGTCACGCAATCTAGCGATTAGAACACTTCCCCTACCCTGCCAGCCAACATTCTGATGGTCAAAAGTTTTTCCACCAACGGGACTCGAATCGGTGTCACATCATATAGACTTGACACTTCAACGACCATGCCCACTAGTAACAGGAAGCCATCATCTCCCGCGTTCAGCTCCTCGCAGCTCAGTTTCTTAATGTTTTATTTCCAAATGTTATGAGATATACTCATGCATCACGCGGTAGCAACATGTCTTATCTCCATGCTTTAATATTAACATAATTGATAAGGATTGTGCCTTCCGTGACTGAAAAGAATAATTTAAATGATTAATTTACCACCGGTCACGGGATATGTTCTATCCACGTTAAATTATTTGCTATTGCAAATGGACATCTGTTTCAGAATTTGTGTTCTGATCGCATTATTGTTAATAATTGTTGTTCGATAAGGCTATAATCGTTCATCTAGTAGTTTCTAGCCGTTAGGAGTTAAGCTCCCTCCCTAGCATATTAAAACATCATATTGCATTCTTGTGGCAGCTATGCAAAATGCAAATTAGCCAACAATAAAAGTGGATTTTGTGACTGGCACGTTTAATAATGAATGATTTACTTAGGTATTTGATGTCAGTTTTACACGAAGCTGTTCCATAAAATTTACCGCACTCTGAGCTAAACAACAGGAACAAGGCAGGCGATATACAGCCCAAGTTGGCAAGTTCGAACCCAACTCAGTCCAATGGTGTCTGAAGGTGCTCACCTTCTCCTGCGGGTCCAATAACAGTACTTCTACTGTTTCTTACGCTTTTCGCACATCCCTGTGGGGCCGTGGGCGTGGTTATGTGGACTTGTCCCTGTTTTACGGCCGAATGTATTCGCTACTGTTGTGCATGAATTAAGAGATTTGTACACAAACACTCCGTTCTCTGCTGGGAAACAAACTCGCGACCTTCTAACAAAGGACTAACCATTCACGAACGAATCGGACAAAACTAATCACCTTATTACACCACCGACTATTCACTTGAAATTCATTAGACGTCTTGGCTCAATGGTCAGCGTTCACGCCTTCGGTTCAGACGGTCTCGGGTTCGATTCCCTGCCGGGTTGGGGATTTTGATAACGACTGATTAATTCTTCTACGGGTGAGTTGGCCGTACGATTAGGGTCGCGTAGCTAGAGCTTGCATTCGGGAGATAGTGGTTTCGAGTGTCCTTGTCGGGAGCGCTGAAGATGGTTTTCCGTGGTTTACCATTTTTACATCAGGCAAATGTTGTGGGGCTGTACCTTAATTAAGGCCACGGACAGTTTCTTCTCACTCCTAGCCCTATCATCGCCATCGCCATGCGATGTAAAGCAAGCTGTAAATTAATTCTTCTCTCTTGTTTTGAAGATACCTAAATGCCCCCTAATGGGGTCTCATGATAATATTTGAAGATCATAGGCACAAGAACATCTGGAACAACTACAGTACTTTAATCTTCTGAGCGTGCCTCGAAGAACAACACTTCCTCAACACATAAGGGACAACATGTTCCCCAGAAGGAAGGATTTCTATTATAGGAGCCAGGACATGATCTTCTCATTGATATTTCTCGATATCACGAAATAAAATAGGGGCATCAGTCAAAATAGCACTAATAAAAGAAGGTATGGGCATGGGAAGAGGAGACCTATCTTCCTGTTCACTGGTCTCAACATCATTAGAAAACATGCGGCTTAGTCCATCTGCGACTACATTTTCCGATCCTCTAATGTGTCGTACACCAAACTGAAAAGCAGACATTCTGATAGCCCAGTACGACGAGGCCTAGCTATGACCCAACTTAAGGCTTGTTTATCTGTTTCCAAATCGTACTTGACATGTTCCAGATAGAGGCGGAACTTCTCTAGTGCAAATAAGACCGCCAAACCCTCAAGTTCACAGATGGAATACTTGGCTTCTTGAGCCGATAGTGTCCTAGAAGCATAGGCGATAGGTCGCCTTCCGAGTTCAGTTTCTTGAAGAACCACAGCAGCCACCGCCGACGACGACGCGTCTATTTGGACGATGACATTCTTCGAGAAATCGGGCATAGCAAGGACAGGGGGGTTGCAAAGAGCTAATTTCAGATCTTCGAAAGCGGCTTGTTGAGAAGGTCCCCACTCGAATTTGACACCTTTCCTACGAAGTACGTTCAAGGGCGCCGCTCTGTTAGCGAAGTTAGGAATAAATTTCCTGAAGAAATTCACCATGCCGATGAACCTGGCAATACCTTTGATGTCCTTACGAGGTTTGAACTTACGGATGGCCTGTGTTCTAGAATGATCAATACAAACACGATCGGGCGACACAGTATGCCCTAGGAATGACATGGACGGTTTAGCAAAAGCTACTTTAGATAACTTCACAGTGATCCCTGCCTTACGAAGGCGATTAAGGACCTCTTCAGATGATCTAGGTGTTCTTAAAAGGTCTCAGAAAATACGACGACATCATCAAGATAATGGTACAAGTATTCAAACTTGATGTCGGAGAAGACCCTATCTAGCGGTCTCGTTAGCACAGCTGCCCCCGTGTGGAGCCCGAAAGGCACGCGTGTACTTGTACAAGTTCTAATCCGTGGCAAAAGCTGTGAGATGTTAGTTTTCAAATTTTAATTTTTAATCGTAATTTCTTCCCTCTTCCTTAATCTGTTTACCCTCCAGGGTTGGTTTTCCCTCGGACTGAGCGAAGGATCCCACCTCTACCGCCTCAAGGGCAGTGTCCTGGAGCGTCAGATATCGGGTCGGGGGATACAACTGGGGAGGAGGACCAGCACCTAGCCGAGGCGGTCTCACCTTCTATGCTGAAAAGGGGTCTAGTAGAGGGATGGGAAGATTGGAAGGGATAGACGAGGAAGAGGGAAGGAAGCGGTCGTGGCCTTAAGTTAGGTACCATCCCGGCATTTACCTACAGGAGAGGTAGGAAACCACGGAAAACCCCTTCAAACCCACCTCTACTAAATTGACCTTTCGAGGCTGAGTGGACACCGTTCCAGCCCTCGTACCACTTTTCAAATTTTGTGCCAGAGCCGGGAATCCAACCCGGGCCTCCGGGGGTGGCAGCTAATCACACTAACCACTACACCACAGAGGCGGACTAATCGTAATTTACTCCTTGAAATAGAATTAATAATAGATATAGGCCTAGATCGCATGCCAGCAGAAATGGGGAAAAGTTTAAGTGTTGATAAGTTTTTCAGTTCTACTACAGCAGAACCAGTAACTTCACCAGTGCTGGATTTTCTTACCTCTCCAGTACTTCGAAAGATTAAACTTATCCTACAAATTCCATCACTGCTGGGATGTTCTTACTCAAGTGCCCCTGTAGAGTATCATTTACCGAGCAAGTTGTCTGTTAGGGTCGCACAGATGTGAGCTTGCATTCGGGAGGTAGTGGGTTCGGACCCCACTGTCGGCAGCCCTGAAGACGGTTTTCCGTAGTTACCTGTTTTCACATCAGGCAAATGAGGGATTTGATTATACGCCTGATTAAGGTCTAAGATGGTGAAGAACTTAGCTTTCCGAAACCATGAAAAACAAGAGTGAAGGTCGAGAAGAGGCACTGATTGTAATACCACCTTCCGATTTAAAGCCCTATAGTCAATCACAGGCCCGAAGCCTTCTTGGGGTTTCGGAACCAGGAAAATAGGCGATGAATACGCCGACTTAGAGGGTCGAATTATACCATCTTTTAGCATTTGATCGATGATCTCCTTGAGAGCCTTCATTTTAGGAGGAGATAACCTATAAGGTGGAAACCTAACGGGGATCGAATCCGTGACCTCAATCTTGTATGCAATAAGGTCAGTAACACCAAGAGTATCGGAGAAAACATCTGGAAACGACTGACACAACTTACGAATACTCTCAGCCTGCTCCTCAGGTAGATGCCTAAGGTCTAACAACATCTCATCCTGGGTAGGCGAAACAGATGAACATGACACAGAATTAGATTTTAGCAAGGGAATTGTACAATTATTAGCAAATTTGAAGGTGCACGACTTGCTCTGGATGTCGAGCACTAGACCGGTGTGAGACATGAAATCCGTTCCTAATATAATGGGGCAAGACAAGTGCTTAGCCACAAACAGTTTTACTTTCCAAGTGAATTTAGAAATACGAATTCTGGCATATAGGAAACCTAAAATTTCTAATGGAGAAGAATTAGCTGAAACGCATTGAACCGAAGACGAACAATAATCAGAAAATTTACAAACGAAATTTAATTTGGAATGCCACTCAGCCGAAATAATGGAACAAACACTCCCTGAGTCTAATAGAGCGGTAACGGGTTCATTATTCAACACAATTTTGAGAAAAGGTACCAGTGCGGGAGTCTCTGCCGCAATCCTAAGACATTCTTTGGGGTATTCAAATGCTGGGTTAGAAGAACTGCTACCCTGTTCTGAAATTTCGCTGGTTTTAACCGGGGCTGAGCCATGTGAAGATGAATGGCGGACTCAGCCGATGCCACTAGTCACTTTCGATCATTCGAGTTGGTGGATGTTGCACCAGAAGTTGAACAGGAGGGGGTGCTATTGGCATTAAGACAGTTCTTGGCAAGGTGATTAAATGAGCCACACTTGAAACATCCTGGGGAGGAACCTACTCCATTCTTTGTCCCACACTTGTTACGGAGATGATCTGCCGACCCACTAGCATAACATTTGCGGGTTGTGGAAGTTCGGCGAGGTGGAGGCCAAAAGTTATTCGGTGATGGAGGGGGCTCCTTAGCGACTCGTAAGGTGTCGGCATACCTAACTCCTTCGGCAAAGGTTTTAGGGTGCGACGCAAAACACAGAAATGACCTATAGGGAGGGGAAATGCCTTCCACAATGGCCTGCACAATTTGATCTTCTGAGAAATAAAGAGCAAATACCCTAGTGTAGAACTTAATGTCCTGGATGAAGTCGGCAAATTTTCATCCAGTTACTGTACTCTGTAATAGTACCTTCGAATTAATGATGACATTGCTCGAGCCGGATTGAAATTCGCCAAAATGTGTGCATGGAAGTCTTTTATACACGATCGTTCAGCAATAGCTCTGACTATCTTGTCCGAGAGGACACCAATGGACTAAGGGTACATAATCTGAAGAATTTGAGAAGGGGAAAGAGAAAACACTAGAGCGTGATCTTGAAACTCAACTAAAAGCCTTAAAAATGAAATAACCTTGTTAGTGGAATTAATAGAAAATTTAGAAATTCCCCTAAGCAACATAGCGAAAGGATGAGGCAAACTACTAAAGCCAGGTGACATAACAGGTAACGGCCTAGGGGGTGAAGAAGCTTCAGAGACAGCGTTATTTAGAAAGAAAGGTGGAATTGAGGTACGACGATCAGACTCATTTCCTAATGGGGCAGACGTCTGTTGAGTAGCCACAGATTTTCTACTTTCTTCCCCTTTGGAAGAATCCTCCTCATTAGCTAGGTTTACAATAGTGGCTTGGTCAGTTTTGGGAGTAGCTGACCCAGTCAACAATTGAAGAACTTTATTTGACATTTCAGAGAGATTATCAACAAGGTTGCTAGCCTCCTTAGCATGGTCCTCTTTTAGTTTAAGAGACAATAGGTCCCTTACTCTATTGTAAAAGTGAAACAGTCTAGCTTGTACCCGTTTAACTTGATTGGAAGATGGATCACTTACTTAAAAAAAAAAACTAACTACAGATGCCAGCTCAGTATTGTTGTCAGTGATAGTGGAAAGAGCCTTATCAATGTCCTTCACTCCCAAGGTTGGGATACAAATTGGTAATTCTAATGACTCTTTCCGCTTGGTGTTATCAGTCGCAACCGTACCTCCAGATTGAACATTTCTAATAGCTAATTCATAAATTAATTCCTCCTTGCGCAAGTAGCCGGGATGAAGGACTTCACGAGGGCCAGACATGATGACAAAAAATTTCAAATTTAGAAAATAGGAGAAGAAAATTCCAGCGACTGAGAACATTGTTAGAGTACAAATCGAATCCAATGTTTAGCAGTCAAAAGGGGCTTAATTGAGACCATTCAATCACGCTCTGCTACCACTTGTTACGGGGCTACCCGTGGACCAGCAGAGGTGAAAGAAGGTGCCGGGATGAATGGGTCTAACTACAAAGTCAAAGTTAATTTAAACTTTTAACAAAGGTTATATTTTTGAAAAACAACAAAACTTTAACAACTTTTCACTTAGTGAGATAACAATGACATAGCAATTTAGAAACAAGACTTAGAAAGATCCAAGATTCCAGAACTTTAACATTCTTGGGCTACAAGCCACTAGTATTACAATTTTGAGTTCCCCGCTCAAATTTTACAGACGAGCCCAAATAGTTGAAAGGGCAGAAAGCCCCTAATACCTGGAACACTAGCTCCCAACTTCAAATATCAAGCCTCCCAGAGGCTCTTCTACAACACTTGAAAAGAGCTGACACGCTCTCAGTTTTTCAAGCTTATTCAAGGCAATATCAGAAAACTTACAATTACTTGCCACCAAGGCACAACTTACAAAAAGGAAACAGGGGTATCTTTTACCCAACCTACTGGGCCTTCATGGAACACGAATAATAGTTAAGTAAATGGCGCTACACACAAATAGAATGGAGGCGAGTACTAGCACTCCTAGAACAGATTTCTTAAAACCTAAGGGGCACTAGGCCGATGACACAGAGGCAATTCCCAAACTATTGAGATGACTCATATAAGAAAAAATTAAGACTTTACGGAAGGACGAAAACCAGATACAAAACGTAGTCACCTCAAACCAACATGAAGGGGAGGTCGAGAGGATGCATCACTCTCTATCCCCGATTTACAGTTAAAGATTTATGAATTTTTTACATGAGCCGAAAGGAGATTTACATTTTGAAGAAGTTGGTTAAATAGTTAAAGTTTCGAACCTTTCCCACGGGTTAAACTGCGGAGCTAGCAAAAAGGGAATATGTTAAGTGGCCATACCTTGTCGTAATACTGCTGCCTGATAAAAGAGGCACCTCCCGCCTCCTGCTTGACACACACACTTAGTAAGATGTTGATCAAATGGCCAAGAGACGTGAAAATCCGCAGTTTATAAACCCTCGGGGAAAGTTCGAGACCTTTCACGAATAATCAAGACACACCCACAGAATTTTATTGGTTACATTCAAACGTTACACTCAAAGTCCAAGAAGAAATACGACATTGGTTGGAAGTTAATTACAAAAATTAGGGATTGGCTGGATTCAAAATTGGCGGAAAGAAAAGATAAATATTGCCAACCCAAAAATAAATCAGCATCTTTTAGTAAAAAAAAAACTTATGAATACAAAACTTCTTCAAGAAAGGTTCCTTCACTTCGCACCAGGGTGCATGATCATAGTTTTTTTAGCGGTGACATCTATGAGAGAATGTCCAAACTTCTTGATGAATGGAAAACAAAAACAAGTAGAAATTCATACAGTTCTGGAAACTTCATAATAACAAAATTACGTCAAATTACTGTAGTGACATCTTCTGAGTAAAGGTTTAAGTAGGTCTAGTTTCAAGTTCAGTGTTTCTCCTGTAGAGGAGTTCTTTAGGCGCAAGATTTAAATGTGCGGCGTAGAGGTGTACCTCCCAGTATTATTATTATTATTATTATTATTATTATTATTATTATTATTATTATTATTATTATTATTATTTTGTACGCTTTAACGTCCCACTAGAGCGGTGGCAGTGCGCCGGCCTCTCACCGCTGGGTTCCGTGCTAAACAAAGCGGAGGTGGGACAGGTTTTTCTCCGGGTACTTCGGTTTTCCCTGTCATATTTCATTCCAGCAACGGTGTCGTAAAACTTGGGCCGAGTAAAAGTTGCGCCGTGCTAAAATCAGTAAAACTTGCGCCGAAGTCATTAATCATTCTCGGATCTCATTAGCGAGAGGTCTAGTTTGTCTGGGAATTCCACAGGGAAGTTTCGTGTTTCAGAATGTGACAGTATCCACTGTCTACTTACCCCTTATCAGGGTTTTCAAAATATTATTCCTGATTTCTTCATCTTTATATCAGCATCACTGTTTGAAACAATTTGATTTGTCATTTATTAATCTTTTATACCCAGGGGAATGCGACAGGCCTCGCCAGGGCACACAAATTCCTTTTTTTGGCAGTAACTATGGTTCATACTTAACCCCCATCACTTCATAAGGGGTGCATGTCAGGGGAAACGTAGGGTGAGACAGTTTTTTCTGTTTTCACTGGTCATTCTTTATTCAGCAAATTCGCTATCATTTCATTTGCCATCCATTAATCTTTGTCCGGAAAAGCACGCCAGACCTCGAATTCGGCAGTATTTTCTTCCTTTAGTGGTATTTCATCCTTCATTTATTCTATTCCTGACCCTGTCAGTTAGCTACAAACAGGCTGTGGATATTCTTCATGAGACTGAAAAGCTGATTCCATGTTTCCACACTTGGTTTGTATATAAAGTCAAACTACGTAGTTATACATATTTCACCCACTGATATAAATACGATGCAGGTCTTTCAAACGTGCAAGAAACCAACATTGATTGAGTGAATAATATTTTATATATATTAACTACCAATTACCCGCGGCTTCGCTCGCGTGGATTTTGTAATTTGAACAAAGTAATCGTTGCTCAGCATTGCACTAAGACATTACCGGTATCTGAAAATTTATAAAGTATAAAATCTCACCCAAAAATTGAGTTTCATTTAACCCAGAAATTCTTTGTAAACCATGTTTGTGGTATTACCTTTTGGGGCTAATACGACCGTGCGAAATACAACTGTACATGCGAGAAACAGTCTTCTCTTAAGTCGAAAAAATAAATACATGTTTCTTTATGTTTAAAGTAGACTCCAAATACCTATTCCCACATCTGTAACATCTTCAGTTTTTGAGATATACAAAAGTATCCCCATAGAAATTCAACCCCTCAATCAGTCCTTTCCCCACTTCCACCCCCATGTAAGTGTATGATCGGAAAATTAGATATGTTTTTTTATTTTTAAAGGAGGTTCCAAATACTAATTTTTTACGTCTGTAACATCTTCAGTTTTTAAGATATAAGTATCCTCATAAAAATAATTCAACTATTTTTCACTTCTTTTCACCCTCCGTTAAGTGGCTTCTCCGAAAACAAAAAGGTGCATGTTCCTTTTTTTTTTTTTTTCAGGACTCTCAAAATGCCAAGTTTCTTGTCTCTAACATGTTAATTTTTTGATATATAATGTAAATATACCGGTACTCATTTTAAAAATTTACCTGCTTTTCCAATTCTTTTCAGCCCCTTAACTGGATTTTCCGAAAACCAAAAAGTACGTGTTTCATTACTTTAAGGAGATTCCAAATACCAGTTTCATGTCTGTACGTCTGTAACACCTTCAGATTTTGAGATAAATGTATACTCATAAAAATAATTCAACTTCTTCTTCTTCACTTCTTTCCACCCGTCTCCGCCTTAAGTGGACTTCCCGAAAACTGAAAAAATCGTGCTTATTTTGAAAGGAAATTGAAAATACCAACTTTCACGTCTGTAAACGTTTCAGTTTTTAAGATAAAGCATATACATTTATTTCAACTCCTTATTTACTTATTTTCAAATCCACACTTCTTACGTCGATTTTCCGAAAAAAACCACGTGCGTGTTTCTTTATTTTTAAAGGAAATTCCAAATACTAATTTTCACGTCTGTAACATCTTCAGTTTTGAGATATAAAATCCTCATAAATGTAATTCAACTCCTTTTTCACCCCCCCCCCCCTTCCTACCCGTTAAGTTGATTCCTCCCTCCCAAAAAGCGCGTGTTTATTTTTAAAGGAGATTCCAAATACCAATTTTCACGTATTTAGAATCTTTAGTTTTTGAGATATAAGTATCCTCATACAAATAATTCAACTGATTTTTCAATTCATTCACCGGTAAGTGGATTTTCGGAAGACACAAGAACACGTGTTTCTTTACTTTGAAAGAAGATTCCAAATACAGCACAAATGTTCACGCCTCTTAACATCTTCAGTTTTTGAGATATAAGTATTCTCATAAAAAGAATTCAACTCTTTTTTCACCCCAGCCCTTTAGGTTGATTTCCCCCCACCCCATCAAACATGCGTGTTTCTTTATTTTTAAAGGAGATTCCAAATAAAATTTTCACGTGTGTAACCTTAAGTTTTTGAGATAGAAGTTTCTCCATAAAATTAGTTAAAATTTTCACATACTTTCACCCTCCCCCCCCCCTTAAGTCAGTTTTCAGAAACCAAAAATACCCGTTTATTTATTTATAAAAAAGCTTCCAAACGCCAATTATGACCACTGTAACATCTTCAGTTTTCAGAGTTGATTTTCCCCCAAAATGCGTGTTTCTTTATTTTTAAAAGAGATTCCAAACATTAATTTTCACGTCAGTAACATCTTTAGTTTTTGAGATATAAGTATCCTCATGAAAGGAATTAAACTCCTTTTTCACTCCACCTCCGCCGTTAAGTTGGTTTCCCCCACCCAAAAAATGCGTGTTTCTTTATTTTTGAAGGAGATTCCAAATACCGATTTCTACGTCTTGTAACCTTCAGTTTTGAGATATAAGTTTCTCCAGAAAAATAATTCAATTTATTTCACTTCCTTTCACACTCCCCACTCAAATGAATTTTTCAAAAAACCAGTACCTCGTAAAATGAATTCATCTCCGTTTTCACCCTCTCCCCCAACAAGTTGATCCCCCCCCCCCCCCGCAAAATGCGTGTTTCTTTATTTTTAAAGGAGATTCCAAATACCAATTTTACATCTGTAAAGTTTCAAGTTATATAGATATCCTCATTTTAAAAATTCACCCCCTTTTCGCCCCCTCAGCGACGGAATGTCCAAATATCCTCCCTAGTGAGCACCTATAGCCTTATATAAATGTATCCCGAAAATTTCATTTCTTTATGTCCAGAAGTTTTGGCTCGGCGATGATGAATCAGTCAGTCAGTCAGTACATGTTATTTTATATACAGAGATTTCAAAATCTCAGTTCTACAGATATTCACACCATTTGTTGAACCTGGAAATAAGCCCCTGCGGTGCAGCGCAGTTGCTTAAGACATCTGTCAAACCACTTCTATTCTCGGCGGGGAATCTCCACGGCGCAACTTTTACAGTTCCCACTCTCCAATATCATTTCATCTGTCATTCATTAAGAATTGCCTCAGAGGAGTGCGACGTGCTACGGCAGCCGGCACAATTCCTATCCTCGCTGCTAGACGGGGCTTCGTTGATTCCATCCCTGACCCGATCAAATGACTAAAACAGACTGTGGATGTTTTTATTAACGTCGCACTAACACATCGAAGATTGTTGGCGACCCAAGGATTGGAAAGAGCAAGGATGGGGAATGTAGCGGCCGTAACCGTCCTGCTTGGTGAAAAATGGGAAACCCCCATAAACCATCTTCAGGGCTGCTGATGATGGAATTCGAACTCACCGTCCCCCGAATGCCTGCGACCCTAACCGCATTGCCACCTGAGTCGGTTTTGACAAGGTTGTTCCAGAATTTACCAACACCTGATCGAGGTCCGTTTAGTGGTCTCCAAGTTAACTTACGTCAAGGAGGTAAACATTCAGCAGGTTTCATCCACATCTGAAGATGGTCACATTTAGCAGCCTACAGTTATTCTCTGGCTCTTTCCAGCGCTGAAGTTGAAGTGAGGAAACGTTTTCTGGATGATCATGGAGTGGGTGTAATTGGCCTTCTTGCAGCTACTCTCCGCCGTATATCAGATGGTGCAATACCTTGTCTGTAGGTGTTGGTTTCAGTCTGCCAGTTTCACTTGCTTTGCATAGGCGGGGTTAGCACACGCATGCTCCTCTGCCGTGGTGGCAGTCATGGGCTCCCCAATTACTGCCGGTGAGTTTCCGAGTTATGTTATTTCAGGCTGATACTTTTAATTTTGTATTGAGACAGTGCTTGTGATATGTTAGAGATCTGTCTAAAGTGATGACAAGGTATTTGCTATGAAGCAGTGTTCCAACTCTGTGCCCTTTCAGGTAACTTTCAGGTTTCTATTTGCCTGTTTGTTTCGGAGGTGGAAAGCACTGATCTGAGTTTTCGGAGGATGTGGTTTCAGGTTTTTTTTTACCATAATATTCAGTGAAAGTTTTCAGAGCTTGTTGTAAGAACTTGTTCAATTTCCTCAGAATCCTTTGCTTGATTTATTAAAGCAAGATCGTTGGTATACATAAAGCTTTTGCACGTATTAGGTCTTAGAAGGTTGTTAATGTATCTATTGATCGTCTTCATGGCTAAATGGTTAGCTGGCACGGGGGCTGGGTGTATGTGTCGTCTTCATAATTATGTCATCCTCATCACGACGCGTATGTCGCCTACGGGCGTCAAATCAAAATACCTGCATCTGGTGAGCCAAGCATGTCCTCGGACCCTCCTGGCACTAAACGCCATACGTCATTACATTCCAATGCACAGTATCTATTAAACAGCACAGGGGTTAAGACTCTACCTAGTGGCTAGTCATTAGTTTGGTTTCTCCAAAGACTACGTCTTCCTTGAAATTCAATAAAGAATCTACGGTTGTTTAATCAAGTGCCATTTGTATCCATGAAGCCATATGTTGTACATGTTCTGGAATATTATAGCACAATTTCATAGGCTGAAGACAAATCTACGAAAGCAACTCCAGTGACATCATCTCTTTCAAATCCGTCCTCTATATATTGAGTTAAATGTGCTGTGCAGTTCCTTTGAGGCCTGAAGCCTGCCTGTTCAGGTATTAATAAACCATCATTCACAGAGGCTAAACGGTTCAAAGGTGACATAGCAGTGTAATAGGTTGATACAATATAACTTTTGCGGTTGGATCGTTCTTTCCTACGTTTCAGGAAGGCATCTACTTTGCTTTTTCTCTATAGTTCTGGGATCTGCTTCTGTTCACCAAGCCATTACTTGGTGACTTGTCCACTTTTTAATTTATTCCACCTGTACATCATCCAAGCCAGCTGATTTACAGTTGTTGCATTGTCATATGGCTTTTCGCAATTCTTCCTCAGCAAATTTGCAAGAGAGCACGTTAATTTATAGTTTCATTTCTCTCTGTATTTTAGATCATGCACTGAATGTATACGTTTTTTCCATTTAGCAGAAGCTGGTGAGCAATCCGACTTGGAGATAATATTATTATAATTACTACTACTACTACTACTACTACTACTACTACTACTAATAATAATAATAATAGCAGTAGAAATACGCCAGATTTGATGTTTATAGACAAATATGGCGAATTGATACAGCCATGCCAAAGAATAACAACTTGTAATCTTCAGGGAAAGTTACGCCAAAACAGCGAATTAATGGAGACCATCCAAAAACAGTGGAACGTCAGGCAAATGAGAACAATCTCTACCATCATTTCAAGCACCAAAGTCCGCGCATAATTGGCTCCGAGAGCGAAACATCTATGGCAAGGTATTAACGACATCAACCAACGTGAGGAAGTTTGTGGGTACTCCAACATTGTAACGACAATCAAGGCCTTCATTCTGTGGACTAAACAAATAATGATCTTGAGTACCACCATCATCTCATCATCATCATCGTCATCATCTTGAACAGAGGCCGAGGGAATTCCCTGCGTAGTTCGGGCCGCGTAACTGTTAGCTTGAATTCGGAAGATGGTGAGTTAGAACCCCACCACTGACAGTCTTGATACACATCCAGTCCGCGAGGCAGGAGTATTAACCAATGAGGGACGAAACTTTCCGTAGAGAATCAAACCCAGAAACTCTTGCGTCAACGACCAGCATGCTAACCAGCAGCCCCTTTTGATCAGGAAAATAATGAAGGTGACTTGAAATGAGGGAACTATGACTCGTAGAATAAAGCCAGAAAGATTCATAAAACTGGTAGCTTGTCGGCCTATGATGTAACATTCCCTTTAGTAAACATTTGTTGTGAGCGCAAGTAAATGAGAGTCCCAGGGCGAAAACTAGGCCTATGCCCTTTTACTGCTCTGTTTCCGAGAACACCCGATGAGTCGGAAGGATCGATCCGGATGAGAGGCGTTATTTTAAGTCCCATCAGAGAAGAAACCCCCTCATGGGTTAACTTTGTTTTGGAATTTTGAGGTCGGAATGTTTGAATGGTCGGATGGGAGGTAGAGGGAAAAATCCAGGTGGTGGTGGTGGTGGTGGTGGTGATTATTGTTTTAAGAGGAAGTACAACTAGGCAACCATCCTCTATCAATGACGGACAGGCCTACACAACAGATAGTATAGATGTACTTAAAAGTTCAACAATTTAAGACATATTTGTTCAGTCTTAATGCTCAAAATGTAGCACTGATGCAAATTTATACAATTATTCCGAAATTCGCGTTTTTTAAATTCCAAATGATTTACATCACTGAAGCACTTACAGCCTCTTTATGAGGGCATATGACGCTGTAGATGGTGATTTGTCCGTCGGATGATGACATTAAGCCTTGAGCAGATTCCTTTTTCTAATCCAAGAGGCTTAGGGTACGTGCCGACACAGCGTATCACCCTCTCTCTATCTCGTAATCACATACACAGACGCACCAAC
The DNA here is from genome assembly GCF_040414725.1 of Anabrus simplex. Taxonomy (NCBI): domain Eukaryota; kingdom Metazoa; phylum Arthropoda; class Insecta; order Orthoptera; family Tettigoniidae; genus Anabrus; species Anabrus simplex. Next base: position 240,467,352 of record NC_090272.1, on the reverse strand, counting down.
TAGGTAGATCTACACCAAGCCTCTGTAGAATAAATGCGATCAAATCATGACATCCAGAAATGATGCTGGATCAATTATTTATTTAGATACCGTATGATGCTTGACTTGACAATCCACTATGTACAAGTTCTTAACGGGCACAAAAAACTCTGTATACATTTAAAAAGTAATATATATGTATAAATTCCACATTAAAAAGGTTAACGTGGGGGTCTTCCAGTCTCTCATAGACGAATGTCCAGCTCTTCCAGCCAAGAGAGTGTCTCATGGGTCACTCGGTGAATGTCTCGATGGAACCAGCAAGAGCTCGCAGAGGGCAATCCTTCAGAATGTGCAGGGTGGTTTGCACTTCAGCACCACAGTCACAAGCTGGAGAGTCTTCCAGCCCCAGTGATGCAGAGCAGAAGTACTTCTTCCTACTCCGCAGCGTATCCTGTTGAGTGTGGTCCAGGTGGAGCGAGGAAGGTTGAACCCAGGCAACTTTGTAGTTGGATCCCTGATGTTCACAATGCCATGAGGGTGTGATTGTGACCATTCGTGTTTCCATATTTCAACAGGCTTGAAATGTGAATTAACTTTCCTTTGCCGTCTTCCAGGCAGCTTTCTCTGATTTGAGTCTCATTTCATCTGTATCCTGATGTATTGGGAAGTAACTATTCTTCGCTATCCTGGTCCACAGTCCAACAAGGGCGCTTTGCTGTCTGATGTGAGGAGGCTGAATGTTGCTCAGTAATGGTAACCATTGAATAGGAGTAGAGCGCAATGTATCAGATATAATTCTCATTGTGTGGTGGAGTTGGACATCAACCAGAGTAGCGTGGGAGCTATTGAGCCATACAGAGGAGCAATATTCAGCTGGTGAATATACTATTCCTACAGCAGTTGTTCGGAGTGTACACGCATCTGCGCCCCATGAAGTACCAGCTAGTCTACCCAGCAAGTTGTTACGGCTTTTAAGCTTAGCAGCCAGTTTCTCAAGATGGCGTCGTTAGGTTAAGGACCTGTCTAAAGTTACGCCCAGATATTTTGGGTTGGTATTACACTGCAGTGTGTGGTTTCCGAAACTGATCGTAGGTTGATAGTTTGCCAGTCTGTTATTTACGTGAAATGAAGCTACTTCTGTCTTTAGCGGACTAGGTATCAGGCGCCATTTTTAAAATAATCAGCCATCCTGTCAGGGTCTTGGGAGAGAATCAATGGAGAGCAGATTTGGAAACAAATGATATGTAAACCAGCTGGGAAAAGGCTGAATATTTAAATTAATAAACTTCATTGTTTGTCCGTATTGAACAAAAATTAAGCTCAAGTCGAAGCACTGTGTTTATTCAATGTGGTAATCGGACCGCTGAACCTCCTACGGTCGGACTAACCCACTCAGCTACGAAACCTCTGTTCAGCTGATGATGACGCAGTGTAGTGTCTAAACTAGTACTGAATGAAACATAATATGTTGTAATTACATCTACACAAAAAATTGTAAGGTATTGAATAAGGAGGACCCAAAAAGTGTTAATAAAACGTTGTAAAAGACTCAATAGCCTACAAGTTTGGTAACTTTATTAACACTCCTAGCCAAAATAGCAACTCAGTTCAAAGAAGTTCAAGATATCTGTTATCATTTATCTCCAGGGACCGGACTGTTGAGAAATACGTCAAAAATCGTATAAACTCTTAGTGGACGAAGTGGAGAGACTTATCCCGAGTAAGTTGCTGAGACCGACTCCATGTAGTACTACGCACAATATTTGGATGAATGTGATAACATTTTATTTGTACATCGCAAGCGATATTAATACTTCTGTTGATTTTGAAGTTTTCGTCTTTAATTACTTGCTGGACCATACCACAATTATGCGGATATAAAACTAACACACCATAGGCGTCAATTAAAACATAGCTTGTTATCTATTATCAACATCCTACAGCAGTTTCCCATTCAAGTGCGTTCCTTTTTGTATCTCTGTTGCGTAGTGAATTAGTCTTCATTTGAATTTACTTCGATGGAGGAGAGATGTGTATACAGCCCGTATTTCATTGAATGAGCAGAATACAGGAGCTGCGGTGCAATAAATAGAGAAGCTTTGTTCTAACATAATGATTAATTACTAGCCGCATACTGTGTGATAATGAAGAAAGATTGTTAGGTACTACCTATAAGGCAAATCTAGAAAGGACGTTTCGAGTGGCTATATCCCAAGTAGTTGTATGCCACTCACTGCTTACAGATTATCAGAAAACTTTAGTCTGTATAGTTACGCAACTACAAAAGTAATTAAAACAGAAGTATCATTTAAGGATGTAGTGCTGCTTCTACTTTCCGTTTAAGTTGTCCTCGTTTCTAATAAGAAACAGGTCGTAGCAAGAAGCCGTCAGCCAGTGTCCTGTAGCCAAGTAACATTTCGGTGTTTTACAGGGTGAATGGACTAAGAAATGACCCGGGATCAAGACGTGGGCTACCACTAGACTTAGGTTACCCCGTTCCGATGGTTAGTCTAGTCAACGAGAAGCCTTAAGCGGTTTGAGTTGCAACCAATAGCCAACGGAGAAGTCTATTGTGTTGTCAAGGCTGCTTCACAAGCTACTGCCCTGCCCTCCGCTACTGTCAATACTCAACTCCTGACCAGTGGAGATAGTAGCCCGTTTTGCAAATTAATGTCCAGCTTTGTGGCTAACTGGATATAATGCTTGCCTTTGCTCCGATGGCCCCTGTTCAATTCTGAGAATCAACCCCTCGTACTGTTTTCCCCTGGCTTGAGGACTGGGTGGCTGGGTGTTTATGACGTCTTCGCCATTCATTTCATCATCAATATCCCACCACCAAGCCTATAGAGATGCCATGCACCATTATTATTGTTATTATTAAATAACCTTTTTGAATTTTACAAGATTACAAGTGGTCGTACCCATCGTTCACTATCCTCGGGAGTTCAGTGCTGGTGTTCAACCCATAATCACGGGTTCGATTCCAACCACTTTTTGTAAATAATTTCAGTCAAACGAAAGTAAAAAAATGTATAAAATACCTGAAAAAAGGAACAACAGAATTCTGTTGCCACATGTTTAGTTTCAGCAGACTGAAGAGCTGGAACTTTCTCTTTTCTTCTTTCGTTTTACTGTCTGGGGGTCACTGTGTGTTGTTCTTCTTCAGTTATTACTAAGGCTCGGATGTTTAAGGCCTAAAAATAGCCCAAATCAGCAATCAAGTATGACCTCGAACGTGACGAAATAAGACGTAAAAATTACAAAATATGACCCGAAAATTATTAATCTAAATGTGGTCATTTTAAAATAAGGTATAAATAGAAACGGCAATTCCTTTGATACATATTTGTTATTTGTTAACTAAATTCTTCATTCTTACTTTCATATTAATTTTCTGAATATACACGTTTAGCGGTTATTCACAGTCTATTGTCCTTGATTCACTTATCAAACCTTTGTGAATACATGCCTATAAAGTTCTACGTTCGCCAACATTTGAAAAGTCAGAACACGTTTTCATCCTGCATTGGTGGCTTGAAATACGAAAACATTAGAAAACAGTCTACTTTAAAAAAATATACATTTGGGAACGTTTAAGCCCAGATTTCATTAATATTACTCAAATGCGTTACAGTTTAAATTCAGCACCACGAAACGAATTAAGCAGATGTCTTTTGCATTATGGACATGTATTGCAATCTCACATACCTTTTTCATTCTTCTCCGCGGGTGGAACTGAGGTGTATGGCAAAATTCATATTCAAAGCATCAGCCGCAAAACACTTCCGATTATCACTTAACACATTGTTGTAAGAAGAGAAGCTCCTTTCTACATCACAAGACGTTATTGGTGCATATTTCAATAATGTTAAATCAATGCTGTCGAGTATGCATTCATCTTTAAGTGTACTGGTACCTTCTCCTCTATGAACATAATTTACCTTGTACGCACAGTGAAAACCGCCAGTGCGATTAAGAACGTTCTGAAGTTTCCGTTTTACACTGTCGCCAACTATTCCACGTGGTTGTTGTACTGACAGTTCAACACTTCTCACAGTTTCAATACTTGCAAGGGTTTCTAACCTAGCAGCATCTAAACGAGTAATTACACTCGATATAATTTCAAAGTTCGACTTAATATATGTCAGACATTCTGGCAAACTGTTGGGAAACCAATCCTGCGCAATCTTGATAAAGAGGAAGAGTATTCCACTTGTATTAACTAAAGATGTGACACCGAGAAGCAGTTTTGTGAATACTAGTTCGCACTGGGTAAGTTGAAGATGATTCTGCACAGCTACAGCTGTCGTCAAACCTCCGAAATATGACCGAAATATGAGTTTCTACGAAAATAGGTCAAAATATGACCTTATGAAAAAATAGCCAAAATATGCATTTATATGACAAATAAAAATCACCCAATTGTGATGATAAGCACCTGATTTGCACCAAAATCCAATCAGCCAAGAAAATGGAGGCAAAGAAAAAATATGACTTTTCCTAAACATCCGAGCACTAGTTATTACTTTAATGTTCAATCGAATTGTGAATTTTCTGTAATCTTTATTTCTACGAGGTATTTTTCATTTTCTTTAAACCGATTGGGTTTTGTTTTGCGGTTACCGAATAAGTCAAAGATTTGTTTGCTTAATCTATTTAGAGTTCATTATAAGAAGATGACCGTAAAACCGTATCCTTCCTTTTCGCATAGTATCTGACAGTTTTTCAGTTTTCCGCTAGTGTGTTTCATTCATGATGTATATTATCTTATTATCCTGATATTTTGGTCCTATGGTCTTTCTTAACATTTTCCTTTCTTTTAGCTCGAGTTTCTCCATCTGGCCTTTGAAACTAACGTTGAGTGTTTCTGCTGCGTATTGTGATTCTGATTTTAACGCTGTTTTATAATGTTTAATTTCGGACCCCCATGGATTTCCGGTTGTATGTATCTTTTGTTTACTGGGCGAGTTGGCCGTGCGGTTAGGTGCGCGCAGCTGTGAGCTTGTTTCCGGAAGATAGTGGGTTCGAATCCCACTGTCGGCAGTCCTGAAGATGGTTTTCCGTGGTTTCCCATTTTCATACCAGGTATACCTTAATTAAGGCCACGGCCGCTTCCTTCCCATTCCTAGGCCTTTCCTCTCCCATCGTCGGCATAAGACCTATCTGTGTCGGTGCGACGTAAAGCAAAATAGTTAGTTCGAAGGCCACTTAAAGTTTATTTTTCCTGGATTCCATTGGTTTGCATTTCACAGCATTCCAACTTTCTATTATAACTTAAAACAGAACTTTGAACCATTCGTGAAGAAGGCAAGTGAACTTGTGTTACTGAAAGCCTCAAAGATATAACGGGATATTGTAAATGTGGCAGTCTGCTCAAGATCTGAATATCGTGTTTATTATTTATTTCTAAGGAAAATGGCATAAACGTGATTTTAATCAGACTCATAAATCAGTATATTTTTGTCGCTATTTACATCAGAAGTTACTGTTTTATTCAATATTAGACTAATATCTGTCAGGTAGTTGGTGAACGCCTCTTGTCGGTCAAAAGCTGAAGACAGCGTGCGCATGAGATCTCATCCACCTCGTGAATGACACCTAGCAGTTCTGCATTTGACATATACCTTATGTGGGTAGCTGTTCGCTGGTGAGTCCACCATAGTTTACTATAATAACTTCCTGACCAACATTCGAGGGGATGTATATCTAGACGTACACTTGACAGCCTGCTGCAGGTCTTCTATGGCAGACCCTCTGAGAAGGATATACAGCGCTTGCCGTGTTCATTTTGTCTGTGGGACCTGACTTCAGTTCCCGAGCCAAGAGAATTAACTGTTTAACCCTGTCGTGCGCACAAACTTTATGCGAGGCTTCCAACATACGCCCTTTGGTATTTCCCATTTTAATGCATGTGGAATAATGAATTCTAGGTTATGTGAGGTGTGTTGCTGAATAGTCTTGGGAATATTTATCTACTTGTCCACTACCTCGACCCTTTCACAGGCCATTCTTTGGTACAATGTAACATATACGTTTTTATATTTTCTGGATTGGAAATGGGAAAGTAAATCAGGAGTATTTATTTTAAACCAGCATTTTTTTCTAGTTCCCCAATAGTCTGGCGGAAAGTATTTTGAATCACATGCAAATAATATTCTAAGCCTGCTAAAATAAACTGAAAATTAATAAAACTCAAATATTTTAGCGTTACATGGTGTAAATTCTCTTATAAAAGCCAAAAGGATACATTAATATGGTCTTATGACACTGAAAACGTTAGTAAGATGTAAATCTCTGGCTTTTCTTCCACGAAACTTTTGAAGGCACATAGAGTAGAATATCACAGGTGGTGTGGTCTCGTCATACGCTTTAGTGGAGCGCCTTTAAGTCGTATAAAAACACTCAAGTACCCGAAATTTCTCAACAAGAAGGCATAATCAACATTTCCCATAGCCTTTAATTTCCCCTTCCAAAACGGAATATTCTAGAAAATGTAAATTACGAATAGTGGCTGGTTTAGAACTTTTCGTAACATAATTGAACAAGGTTCTGCTTCAAAACATGTTTATGCTCCTAAGAACTATATATTATGAGAAAGGTTAATTTTTAACGGTATTGGGACCCAGGCCAACCTAAAATTGAACGTAGCACTGTTTAATCATCTGAATTCGATTTCACAATAATTTGACACACTACACATTTTATGGCAGTCCAGAGAACAAACTGTTCCTTGAAATTGTGAGCAAGTATGGTGAAGAGTGGGTCAGTTCCTGCAGTGAGAAGTACACTCCTTGCACATAGACAAACAAGTGGTTGTACATCTTGATCCAGTGTGACACAATGCGCTAGTTTTGTTCCTTATTTTACAGCGTTATAAACTGGAAAACAGTTTTAAAAGGATCTTGCTTACTTTAAATTCAAAATGCGTGCAGGACATTCTCACACAACTCAATTAAAATAAATTACTCCCCGTCAGCAGGTTTCGGCTGCTTTTGAAAGTTTTTGAACGCACTATAGCAGATTTCCGATGTTGCAAGTGTCTTCGGATTTCGTTCGCAGCATCATCTTCAGTGAATAGTTTGTTCTTCGCCACAGTCACATTTGATGATATAGGTTGACTTTGCATCTGTCCACGCATGTCCTCAGACTGTTCAAGAATTTCCAGACAGACCAGTTTAGTAATTATATCCGCGGTGTGCTCAATGATACAGCCAGCATCTCTCTGAGGGCTAGTTTACGCGGGTTGAGTAGCGAGGCGAGTAGAGTAGTCACGTTACTCTACTCTACCGCTGTCTGGTAGAGTTGACACTCGTATCGTTCATAAGGGAGTAGAGTCATACAGTAGAGTAGAGTACAGTAGTAGCACCATGTCAAGACGTAAGCACATCGTAAGGAAGTGTTTAAAGACATTTACAAACATATTACTGCAAGAGGTTAGTGAAGCGTTAGAAGAAGAAGTAAATGAGGAAAAAAAGGAATGGGTAAGATGCTGGCTTAGTAGGAGAGATACACTCGGGGCATCGGCATTAATTCTGAGAGAACTTGACAATTTGGAGAAATATGGGGGGACAAACTCGACACAGTTGGCCAAGAACATGAGGGATCGTCTCAGGAATCATTTTGTTAATGAAGGAGCAGTTCCCTGGCAGTACAAGCATGTATTTTAACCCAGGAACACAAACGATTGAATTTTTATGACTTCATTCATTATTGTACAGAAAGTAACGACAGTGTAATCATCCCCTCAGGATTTTACTAGTCTTCATCTGTGAATACTGTAGTGGTGATTTCTAAGATAAAACTATATGAACGAGCTCCAGTCTAATTATAGATCATAATTCTGGCGAAGGTTTTTGTTCCACGGTGAAGGGGTGAGGTACTCCTTTCCCCAGTTAGACTTTAGTGATGTTTCTATTTCCATTTTTTTGTATTTCAGCCAACCTAAATCTTATCCGAATGAAATTTTACAGAATTAATTTCAAAAGTTATAGAAAGAATACCCATTGGCCATCAGTGTGTCATCTCAGAACCCACGAGTCTCAAAACTCACGAGTATCAAAATTCACGAATTCTAAGAAGAGGATTAGCAAGAATAGGTTTCTCTATCTGGACCAGTCTCAAACCTCACGAGCAGGACCAGTTCTTCTTTGAATGGACATATGCCCACCCTACTAGTGATGATATAATCGGATATTTAAAAAAAATCAAATAGCTTCCATCCGGTTTAAATAATGGAATAAATAATCAAATGAATTTCAAATATCATTCAGTTATATCGCGTAGAATAATCGGTTGCGTCATGAATAAATTTTTCGGTGTAAGTGTGTCGGATGGATAATCGATTGAATTATGTGAATAAATGAAAAATAGAAATACGCCTCTTTTTTTGCAATCCATGAAGTCCAATGCTGAAGACGGCATAAACACTCAGTTCCAGAGCCATAGGAATTAACAAATGAAAGTGAAATTCCCGGCCAGGAGTCGAACCTGGGACTCCCTGGACCCATTGGACCACAGGCCAGCATGCTAACCATGTATCCATGCAGCCGGACCACATAAAATTAAAGTAGGTATATTGCCTGCTGCTAGTTAATATAAATTTTCAGTTGGTAGTAATTACCGGTGCTTAGTTCTATTATGAGGCCAGAAGACGGCATTTACTTATATAAGAAACTTTATTTTACCGATATTAAATATTACGACTGTTAATTCACTAATTTAGTTTCATTAGAGGTTAATTTCGTCATGAATCTCATCGCAGGGAAATTAAGTTACTTATCTGCATTCCCTTCAGAAAGTGGGCGAGTATGATGAACGGTCTCTGATACGCTTTCCGAAAATAATATGAACTCATGCTTCACACGTATGACTGAGTCATGTACTCCCAGATGTCTTACTTAGCATAGATTAATATATTACATCACACCCCCACGCGATTACACGAAACGCAATGTTATATACTCGTAGTATTGACTACTTGGGTCACCAAATTTATAAAATCATAAATTAAAATGTGTCAGAATTTTATCTAAAATATAGCGAAGTAGCCAATCGCTATCTTTGACGTTCTGTTGCTATATGACTTAAAAAAGACTACACAGCGCTGATGTTGATGATATTTTATGATGGTGGTTCTTTCCCCAGCCAAGAAAATGTGGAAAGGTTCAATAAAAATCAATAAATGTTGAAAACAATGAAGGAAAAGGTGATGGTGGTGATTACTGTTTTAAGAGGGAGTGCAACTGGGAAGCCATCCTCTATTAATACTAATCAGAGGGAAAAAATGGAAGGTGGCCCATACTTCGAGAAAATGAAGGTTTCGGGCAAAGAAAGACAAGGGCCTTTTCTAAAAAATGTAAGTACCCCTGGGGCCCCTTTTAGTCACTTCTTACGATAGGCAGAGGATACTGTGGATGTTACTCTGCCACCCCAACACACAGGGGAAAATAATGGTCGGTGAATGACACAGAGGTTTATTATTATTATTATTATTATTATTATTATTATTATTATTATTATTATTATTATTATTATTATTATCATCATCATCAAAACATTTTTCTGTGGTGTTAAAGGTAATATGACGTATTTTTCCTTTTGATATAAATTTAATGTTAATGGTATTGTGGCCTCAGGAGAGGCCTGGTGAGTGAGTCGCCGCGCACCTCACCCCTCCTGCCGTCATCGCAGCCACCTGCTATCCGGAGTCGTGAATTTTGAGACTCATTGGAATATTAATTTAGCTATTAGTTTGCAGTCTTCATATTAAGTGAAAATCCACCCAACACTTGTTTATATTTTATGTTGCATCTTCGAAACTATTATAGGTATAGGTATTTTTAAAATCCTTCTTCCATAGAAAAACGGTAGTCTGTTCTTCATTATAGCACAGCACACCTGCATTTGTTTCACCTCCAAAGGTGTACCTGCCCTTAATATCACTCAGCTATAACGTTACGTTGTGGATGAATTGGCCTAATGTACTTAACTTTTACTATTACCTTACAAAATATACTTTACTCAGGATGACAAACTTCACAGTGAATGTTATTGCTTTTTACTTAATGTGAGATATGTATGAACAATATAGTGTACTTACCACAGCCTGCGTTTCATTTTTACTCCTATCATCCTTTAGCATGGCATCCATTATCGTGAACCACTTAAGAGACGGAGTGTAGATGTCTGCGGCACCACCTCCAGTCTTCTTGGATCTTCGTATTTTCATGAGTTCTTGATTGTATGTACATCGTCAATTTTTTATTTTCTGTTTCAGTTCCGTTAACCCGAAACCCTTTTTACCCATTTTCGCAATCAAGTCCTCTTCCGCCGCCCGTCTCATATTCTTATTTCTATAAGTAATGCTGTTTATGTTCCATAAACATTCTTTTTTGCTGTAGAGCTCCACAAATTTGCAAGTTTCTTCTTCCGTCCACTTAATTTTGCCGCCAAATAAACGCTCAACGTAATACCACCGTCTGTACACACATGCAAATACAGCAGTCGAATGACGCGTCAGCAGAAAAATCGAGCGTCCTCGGAATTCTCCGCCAGCTCTCGGAGCTCGGTTCCGGTGGAGGGGGAAGGATAGTGGTAGAATTACTTTACCGCAGCGGAAACCCACTCTACTCTACTTGCTACTATCCCGGTCGATTACACAATGCTAGTAGCTCTACTATCTACTCTACTCGCCTCGCTACTCTACCCGTGTAAACCAGCTCTGAGCGCTAACTGTCGTCTGTCCCACCAACCACCACGGATACCGGATGAAGTGGTAACACTGTTTCTTTTGCTCCTTCAGTAATTTTTATCGTGCATAAAATATATAACCATTATTTTCTCGATTTTCATGTTACAAAATCGGATTGCATTTTATAAGCCTTCAACGAGTGAAAAATTGATTTAGCTAGGAAAGAAAATGATTGCGCGTGAAAGTTAAGATTCAACTTTTCTGCGACCCGGATGGGAATCAAACCCGGTCCAGGAGAAATGAAGGCAATTATGCTGACCACTTAGTCATCGAGACGGGTCTTGAAAAAATGCAACTCATCACATCGAAGTTGAAATTGCTGCAATTATGCTAGTTATATTCAAGCTAGACATTATCAATAAAACCTGTGTTTTAATGGACTGATGGTGAAGCGCAGCGTAGGTTCAGTAACAGCCGGAACCTAATTAACTTTTAATTGGTGGTAGTGAATCTACTATAATTATTTGATGAAAATTAATTAAATGTGTATATCGTTGCTGTCCTATGTTTAGTCTAAACTAATACATTTTCTCCTGTTAAGTGGATTTGTTTCATTTTGGGACAAGGGACACGGCGGTCATTAGTCACAGTGAGTTAAGAGTATGTCCTGTGCTATTATGGCTCAGCCGCAGCGTGCTTGCCGGGTTCGCCAGTACCAAGGATTTTAAGTCTGGACTAAAGGCAGGCGCTGGATTCACTCAGCCTAGTGAGGTCAACTGAGCAGCTGTGTGATAGGAGAGCAGCGGATCCGGTCATCAAGAACAAGCAGTACGGTGAAACAAGTCGTCAGGCCAACAACTTCCAAGTCTGTTTATTTGTTAGCTTTCGTGTTGACAACACGATGGAATGTGCACTCCAACTGTGCATTTTTAAGACAAATAAAAACGGACAGGCCTTAGCGCAGGGTGAAATGGGAGGGAGCAGCGGCGCCAAGGGATTTCCATCTTCCAATTCGTCCCATGCGGTCGCATTCAGTTGAGTTCGGTACTGTGGAATGGACTCCTCTGCCACCCCATACAGAACTGTGCAGCTGGTAACTTCACTGCAGTATGCCGAGTTCTACCATCGGCCAACTCTTATGTCTCCTGCTCCAGTCTCCTCACACGGTACTCATACCACTCCCAGGACTTGAAGTTTTGGTATATCAGAAAACTGTAAAAATACTACCCGACAGGTGTGTTTCATCTTGTCGATAATTCGACTAGCTCGCAGTGCTAGGAAAATTTTCCGAACAAAATGAAAGCACGAATTGTATTTCGTAAGAATGTTTACTGAATGAAATGTTTAATAAATAATATTAATAAAAATAACTTCGGTATTTTATACAATCAGCAAGTTATTAATTCAATTAGACATTTATACAGAAGAAAGTTGCAAGATTGTGTAATGCATGTAGAGCAGACTACGGCTAGATAGATGAGCTTGAGTCATGAATCCGTTAGTCGAGAATCGGTCCATAGCGGTACTTAGTATGGTGACTATTAGTACTATTATCGTTTTTGTTATTGCTCCTTAATGTAATTAATTGTTAAACTGCATGCAAAGGGTCAGGGTCATGCTTCTTCCTCAGCTGCTGGTGTTCCGTACCTCATTCAATAATGAGGGCTCTCTCCGCAGTTACTGGTTATGCGTGACTGGGAGTGAAGAGTTGCCTCTGCTTTTTATGCGTACATGACTTCTGTCCATTCATTCATTCATTCATTCATTCATTAATAAACAAAGGGATATTCAATCTGTAGCTGCTGGCGTTTCGTAGCTATAGGCCTTGCAAGTCTTCTCCATCTATCTCCTCTTCCTTTTCTTCCTTCTTCTCTTCCTCCTTCCCTTTCTCCGTACCTGCGCCTTTTTTCCTTCCCCATCATTCTTTCAAACCTATTGGATATTATTGGATCGGTAAAACGCTCAGAAATTCTTCGAGGAAAGAGTAATCATACACATGCCCAGTAACTTTTCCCATCATGGACAGATACAACACCAAATAAATAAATAAATAAATAAATAAATAAATAAATAAATAAATAAATAAATAAATAAATAAATAAATAAATAAATAAATAAATAAATAGTGTTATATAATTTCTCTACATCCACAGGTCCAATGATTAAGCTCCATCTATCGATCAGTTCTAGCCATTCACTAACTCATTTGCTCACTTGCAGTACTTTCATTCCACCGGTTTGTCATTCACTCATTCTCTCACACACTCACATACACTGTACATACATCAATTTCGAAAGGGCGAGTACAGACAGCGCGTTCCATTAATTCCCAATCGCCGATAACGTGTTGGCGTTGTGGAAACATTATTTAGGGCGTGTTGCAATTAAGGAAACGTAATACGAAAGTGTTTTTTCTTAAAAAAGAAGCCATGCTTTCCAGTGTCGACTTAGTTATCGCAATAGCTATAACACGCAGTTCGTACTATTAATTTTTTTTTTACAATTTGCTTTACGTCGCGCAGGCACAGATAGGTCTTATGGGGAAGGTGGGATAGGAAGGGCTTAGGAGTGGGAAGGAAGTGGCCGTGGCTTTAATTAAGGCCTGGTGTGAAAATGGGAAAGCACGGAAAACCATCTTCAGGGCTGCCGACAGTGGGGCTCGAACCCTCTATCTCCCGCATGCAAACTCACAGCTGCGCACCCCTAACCCCACGGCCAACTCGTCCGGGTAGTATTAAACAAGGGATGACATGTTTCGTTCGAAAATAACATCCTCAGAATTTATGAAATCTAAACCATGCGTGTACAGGAGGGTTGTAATTAGTGATAGAACGCTAAATTTCATGAACTAACAAGTTGCAGTCATCTTCAAAGCCAAATGTCGCAAGGCGTTCTGCAGCGTCTGAGCGCCCTACTGCGCGGAGCAAATCGGCGGCCTCGGAGGGGTTCTTTCAACAACGGAAACAGGTCGAGGTCACAAGGAATCACGTTTGGTGAGTAGGGAGGGTGTTCGAAGACGTCATTCCGACCCGCACGAAACGCCTTGACCCATCGTGCAACCGTCCTGCACGGTAATGCACAGGCTTCACGTAATCCTTGATAACATTCTGACACATTTTTCCACGGGCAACCTCAATTTAAATCAAGGAACGCTTATCACGTTTTGAAAATATGTTTTAGAGCGGTGAAATGGACACTCTTCACTTCAAAGACACACAGCAAAAACACTCCCGACTGGATGCAGCGCTCCCCTGCGAGTGTCTGGACTACGTTGCCACTACTTTATGTACAACCTTTGTATGTAGAGTATTGTTTACGATGCGTAAACTCGTCAGTGGTTGTGAATTGGTCATGTTACGAACAAGTACCAACAAATAATGATTGGAATGATATTCCACCGTCAGCTTAGCTGTTGTCGTCCGTTATGTTCAGCAACTGAGTTGGGACTGAAGCCAGTTTATGTGCTCCGGTCTTGCTCTTGGTACCTAAGCAGAGGGCGAGGTGAAATTCTGTACTTGATGACTCTGTTTCGAGGAGAGGGGAGTATAAGTTGTGAGGGGACTATTGTGGGCATTCATTTTGTACATTAGAGAGGGGAGAGAGCAGTGCTGTTTCTTCATCTTATAATGCATTTTTGTTTATTAGGAAGTAAATGCAGGTGAATGTATTTGATGAAATAAAAGTATGAAACTGAATTAAGAATATATTGTAAGACATTGCTTTTAGTGGCAAATAGTAATCTACTATAACGTCCCTATTGGCGAAGACGGTGCGTAAATTCGGCGGGGGGATTCGCCGCACTGACCACGAGTCGCCTCGTATTCTGCAGGCCTTCCAGCTGAGCAGAGGTCGCTTGGTAGCGCAATGGTAATCACGATTGTTATACCACCGTTATTTTGGTGCTACGGAAATGGAAATGTAAACATGTTATATAACTGTATCTTTAGACCTGTCAGTTTAGAAGAAACTGACTTTGTTTCCAGTTACTTAAATTACACTGCGTCATTACACAAAAAAATGTAAGCTTATTTCCATCTTTACAGACTGCTGTCTCCAGATATTTCCTTACCATTTGTTCTATGACATTCCTGTATTCCATCCATTCTTGGCATGTCCTGAACATTACTTGGAACTTCTCATATACTCATATTTTCTTACCTTGGAGCTTTTCCACCTTATCTGTCAAAACACCGACTTCTCATTTTTTATCTCAGACGCAGTGTGGTATTTAGTTAACTGAAGATCAAATAACGGTTTGTATCATCAAAACGTTCCACGAATATCGGAACTTACTACTACGAAAAGAGTTTTCATTCCTCCTCTGAAGGGGACGGCGGGCCTCCTAGCTGGTAACAGTGAAGGAGGTGTGGGGAGAAGGTGACGGCATTGGCGGCCGTGGTTTATAGTAGTAACTGTTCCGGCATTCGCCTTAGTGCAGAAGAATGTAAAACCAGGGAAGATCATTCTCATGACATCCGACGGTGGGACTAGCCCTTCTCCGTCTCCCGATTGCAGAGGCATAGAGCCACAGTAGAGCCGTGGCCACCCCTCCTCTTCTTGGGTAGTCGGTCGGAGCGCTGTCGGACCAGCCGTGGCCACTGTAGGCCGAAGTGCACTCTGCTACCGCCGACGAATATCCGAACATTGCCAATAGATTTACTGAATTTAAAGTCGCTTATTATTATAGTCTATTACACATCACTATTCTCTCACGTGTAGCACATTATACTGTACTTGAAGAATGAATCCTGATCCTCAATCGAGAGGGCAGGGCGGCGTTCAGGATTTTGCAAGGTCTGTCTAGCGAGGTCAAGTCACGAATGCTTCTTATGGAGCCGCCATATTGGGTCTTTAAGCGAGCGTAACCAAAGGCAAGTGTATTTGAATTTAGAGGATTTCCGAGCCGTACATTGAAATAAAAACAGATCAACAACTATTTTTCGTAAAGAATTTAATTGGGCATGTACTGTGCATGTATATATAACTGTATAACACTTAAATGATATTGAATTGAATTGAATTGAATTTATTGATCATGATTTACATGCCACTGAGACTGAAAAGCCCCTTTATGCAGCGTCTTCTTATAATACAATGCAGATTTATGAAAACAGTAACTACATTTTTATAATATAAAGTATTAAACTAAACAAGAAACTTAAAAAAAAAAAATGAAAATACAGATACCAAATCCAGTAAGGTTAAGACATACATTATATAATAAGTAAGAAAGTAAATCATTAAGCCCTTCTGTTATTCTGGACTACATGGGTTTAAAGAATATAAAGCTAAAGCAGAGAAACAATTTTCTTCGAAATATACATATTCCTGATTGTTCGACACAAGAATGCCTGATCTCAGCCTCTTGCGTACTCCTCCAGAAAGATAGATGTTAAGAACTGCTTTAGTTGGGTACAGTTAGTGTTACTTGCGAAACGGTGAAGATTAAAGACGTTAAAGATACGTGATGCAGTGCAAACAAAGGATTTGTTAAATTTATATTAATACATTCACAGCTATTTGAATAGGAAGATAATTAGCAGAGCCTGAAAATCTTTTTTTTTAAGAAACAAGAATCAACAGGAAAGCTCATGTCCTACTCTTCCTACTCTTATACTTCCTTACAACTTGGTCTTACTGTGTTTCCTATTAATATCATCTGTCAAATACGTAATCTTATTGCCAGAAACATATAAATCTGTACAGTACCTGTGTCATATTATGATTAACGGTACACGAAATACTGAACTTGAAGTACTATACTTAAAGTACTAAGAGACAGTTGTAATAAATTACCTTCAGCGTTTTCTTTATTAAGAAAGTAATTACCGATACTGCGTTTCTAAGGGGTTACCCCAGTGTGTTGACACACACTGAATGCCTCTTGAGTTGAGTGCATTAAATGATGTATGGTAACTGTTGTTTTCCATTCATGTGGTATTTCTTTGGGTTCTAAGGCAAAATACTCTGTACATGTGCAACAAGAGTGATGTTCTTAGCTACTCTTAACTAGTTTATTGATAACCCATGCAGCTGTATAGTACAAAGTGGTGGTGGTGATTGTTGTTTTAAGAGGAAGTACAACTGGACAACCATCCTCTATAAACACTAATCAGAAGAAAACAAATGGAAGGGGACCAACACTTCGAAAAATGGAGGTATCGGCAAAAGAAAGATGAAGGCCACAAAGTGCGTGGAAATGAAAAACTTCTTAGGCTTCGAATGCGCTAATGCCGTCGCGGTCGGAAAAAAACAAGTGTTGAGCAGGGGAAGTCGGATGGGATAGAATAGGTGAGAGCCTAACACAAGTGAAAGAAATGTCAAGACTCAGCTAACGGCCTCGTAGTCACAACCCAAATTGATTTTCCCCTGTGGGCGGGGGCAATAGAATAACACTCACGGTATCCCCTGCCCGTCATAAGAGGTGACTGAAAGGGGCATCAGGAGCTCCTAACTAGGGAGCGTGGGTTGACGACCACGGGGCTCTCAACTGAGTCCTAACGTTCATGCATATAATAATAATAATAATAATAATAATAATAATAATAATAATAATAATAATAATAATAATAATAATACTGAGCTCGATAGCTGCAGGTCAGGCTATTTTAGGGATTACATTAGGATATTATGTTAGGCTACGGTACGTTAAATTACAGTAGTTGGTTAGTGCGAGTGTTGTGATCTTTAAGTATTTGTCCAGCCAGATAATGTACTCAATAGAGCATTTAAGGTAAATGAAATATAGCTGTAAATAATAACTACAGTTCCGTAAAAGACTGCTATTAACAATTATTGTTGTAATGATGACAAGCTGGACACAAATTGTTGGTTTGAAGAGATAGGCCAGCGAAATTAACCAATTACGGTTAAAATTCCTGACCTTGCCGGGAATCGAACCCGGGACCGCTATGACAAAAAGGCAAGCACGCTAATCATTTAGCCATGGAGCCGGACGCATGAAAAGGAAACTTTCGTAAACAACAATACTACTATTACACATTTCCTGTTACTTTCCTTGCTTGTTTTGAAAGACAGTTCCCTTTCTTTGGGAGGTTTCCTATCATATGTCAAAGACTTGTGTGGATTAGGGACGGTTAAAATTGTTGGGATGGAATTCCACTCGAGTAGTTTCCGTCCATCCGCCCTCTTTACTTCAAATTGCGATTCTTCAAAATGATGCTAGAAGAAAATACATAATAAGAAATATAAAACATCGTTCATACAAACATATTACTGTATTATTCAGGAATAATACGAGTGTATAAGTTCACAAAACCGCGCACAAGACGGAATTATCTGTAGATTACTATTTGTCATGCCTACAGTTTTGTACCCACTGAGCTCTCCTTTGCTTAACTTTCGGGAAGCGAAACACTCTAATTCCGTCAGTTGTCTTATTTTGACAATTTGGTGCGGAGCAGTACCCCATTTTCCTTCAAAATACAAGTAACAACTCACATCATTAGATCGGGCACGCCCACATAACAACGATATTTGAGACCCAATATGGCCGCCACCGCAAAGGATTGTGGTAGCGTGACCAGACCTCCCTAGACAGACCTTGGGATTTTGCTGTCCTAATAATAGTTAGTAAGTAATCATCAGCCTGTTTCCAGTCATTCGATTGGGTGCAGACCGCCAGACAGATGGGACAGTTGGTACTACCTGGCAGAGAACTGCTCAAGACCGTTCCACCTGGAGAGTTTTGCTAAAGACTTACCTGAGTTCACGACTTAAAGAGGCCACATCATGTAATGATAGAATTGACTGATGATGATTTCATTCCATAATATCAAAGTAAAATATCGATATATCTCGATATCAAATTATGATATTTGTCCAAAATACAACGATTTGACGTTATATTGAAGTTCTTTAAATTTGGGAACACGACAGTTCCAAGAAAAACAAGATAATTAAGAGAAACAAATATAAAGATCAAACTGTGTTTATGATCATGATCAATGATCCAGTAAATGTAACACGTTTAGAACATTGCTTATTACACTGTGGCACTTGTCTAGTACGTCCACATCCACACTCTGCTAGGTGGCTGGGCCATTTTCGTAATTCAAATTCAGTTTTAGAGAAACCACCAAGTCAGAAACATTACATACGACGAATAATTCTGATTTATTCGTAAAGTTAAAAAAAAAGAAAGTCTACGTACAACAGCAGCTACAATAGACAAACACACAGAACACAGATACTGTAACTGAAAGGATGTCTTTGTCCTCGATCACGACTTTCTTTAATATATGAAAATACTTCGTGTCCTCCTTTTCACGAAATTTACGCTTTCAATATAATTTTCTCCCCATCATTTCATTAATACCACTATTCCTTGATTTTCCTAACGATTTTTAGATATCCGTATTTATTAAATTTATTTACTTATATACTCATATCGAAACTGTCGCAACATCACCAATTTGAACATTGAACATTTCGAACAACATTCTTTTGAAACATCGCCTATTTGATCATCTAAATATTAATTCCGACCCCTTAGGTTGGTTATCGTTATAAAGCTATCTCGGAGCCCTAAATTATGGTACCACAAAAGTTACCCTTCAATTATTCCACTCCCTAATTTATCTTCCTATAAGCGAATATTTTCGACAATTTGTTCTCCTGTATTCCAATTTTATCTTTGTATTCGTACCTTTTCTATTTTTAAAACTCCACACCTACTACGCCATCTCGCTACTAACAGATCGGTAAATACTATTTAGTCGAGCAGCTCATCTCCTTACTCCCAAGTCTTCCAAGCCCTGAGCTTGCGTCATTTTCATAACCACTACTCTTAAAATTCCTTCGGGACAAATCGTGCTATTTTCATTTCAATCTCTTCCAGATCTGAAATCAAATAATCCTGGTGAGGATCCCATACAGTGCTCCATACTCCTACTGGGGTCTTACCACTGACTGTTACACCCTCTGCTTTACATCTTCACTGCCAACCCTATATACGCTCATAACCATATGTAGAGATCTACAACCCTTGTTTACATCGTTGTTCATGTATATCTTACTCCTTCTTCTATGATTATCGAGCGAGTTGGCCGTACATTCGGCAGATAGTGGGCTCGAACCACGTTGTAGGCAGTCCTAAAGATGGTTTACCGGGCGAGTTGGCCGTGCGCGTAGAGGCGCGCAGCTGTGAGCTTGCATCCGGGAGATAGTAGGTTCGAATCCCACTATCGGCAGCCCTGAAAATGGTTTTCCGTGGTTTCCCATTTTCACACCAGGCAAATGCTGGGGCTGTACCTTAATTAAGGCCACGGCCGCTTCCTTCCAACTCCTAGGCCTTTCCTATCCCATCATCGCCATAAGACCTATCTGTGTCGGTGCGACGTAAAGCCCGTAGCAAAAAAAAAGGATGGTTTTCCGTCCTTTCCCATTTTCACACCAGGCAAATGCAGGGGCTGTACCTTCAATAAGGCCAGGGCCGCTTGCTTCCCACTCCCAGTTCTTTCCTATCCCATCGTCGCCATAGGACCTATCTGAGTCGGTGCGACGTAAAGCCAATTGTAAAAGACAAACACCAAACGAACTTCTATAATTAGAATAAGTAGCAGGTGAGCCCCCCCCCCACCGCCCATGAAATAGCAAACACTACCGGCTTCCTAAGGCTACCTTGCTCTTGGGAAATACTGCCTTGTAAATTCAATTATTTTATTGCCGAATATTTTTCTTACTGAAGATGGTGTGTCTTTGACAGGACTCATAGAAGCACTAAATTATTAACGTAATTCCTAATGGGAATTAAATGATGACGGAAAACAGTTTAGTGTCACATCAACGGTGTTAGTTCAGTATGTAATAAGTGAACACACGCTGAGACGTTTCCCAGTAAGCGAAGATGATGGCTCCATTTATGAGTTCATAAAGACAAGATTTCCTTTTAATAACTCAATTTCATTTTGTGATATCATAGAGCAGGACCAAAATGGTTTTACTGAGGTACTTTGACAGTGCACTACTTTATTATAACAGTGACACACGTAAAAGGGGACATAAAATTCATGGCGTGAAAAGTATTTGTGTCCCTCATCACTTTCGTCGTCTTTGAATCTTCATACCACCACGTTGTTCTTTGTCGTAGAATTCACGGGAATATTGTACCAAGAACAGATTTTTTAAACTATTAAATGAACTGCCACTAAAAATTTAAAACGATTTGTTATTTATTTATCCTCTGTTCACAACAGGGCGAATTCCAGACCTCGATTACCGCATACGTACTCTGTTCATCGGTACAATGTCCGTCGAACACATAACAATTTTTTTAATAGAAACATATCAATCAATCAATCAATCAATCAATCAATCAATCAATCAATCAATCAATCAATCAATCAATCAATCAATCAATCAATCAATCAATCAATCAATCAATCAATCAATCAATCAATCAATCAATCAATCAATCAATCAATCAATCAATCAATCAATCAATCAATCAATCAATCAATCAATCAATCAATCAATCAATCAATCAATCAATCAATCAATCAATCAATCAATCAATCAATCAATCAATCAATCAATCAATCGCATTTACGACTGACACCGGAGTGGCAGATTCCCTATCTGTTGCTTCGCTAACCTTTTCTTAAATAATTGAAAGGAAATTTGAAGTTTATCGAACTTTTCCCTTGATAAATAATTCCGATGCTTTACTCCCCTTCCTATAAATGAGTATTTATCCCAAATTTGTCGTCTTGAACTTCTCTTCATATTATGATCTTTCCTACTTTTAAAAGCTCCGCTCAAGCTTATCCGTCTACTAATGTCATTCCACACCGTCTCTCCACCGACAGTTCGGAACATACCACATAGTCGAGCAGCTTGTCTCCTTACTCCCAAGTCTTCCCAGCCCAACTTTTGCAACATTTTCGTAACACAACTGCTTTGTCGGAAATCACCCCGAACAAATCGCTCTGCTTTCCTATGGATATTTTCCAGTTCTCGTATCAAGTAGTCCTGGTGAGGGTCCCATTACTGGGGTCTTACTGGAGATCTGTATGCCGTCTGCTTTACATACTTACTATAACTCGTCATTCATTAGGTACCTGCAGAGGTCCCCATGAGTAACTATCGCCCCCATCAACACAACTCGACTTCATCCCGTTCACCATCGTCCGTCTCACGTCGCTCACAGTCCTCTAACTGTCTACAGTACATCATCATCCGCAAATAGCCAGTTCTTTACTCATATCATTTATGTATCTAAGAAATTATAAAGGTCCCATGTCACTACCCTGTGGGACTCCTCTTACATTCAATATCAGTTTTGTATGAATTACATTACCAAATTAACTAGAATCACTTTAACTCAACGGAATGGCACCAAATCAACGTACATTATATTTTTTTTTACAAAACTAACAAACTTCTAAGTAATTTATTAACTGGCAACTAACTTATCAGTTCACACAATACTGTATTATCGCAAGTTATCTTCAGTATATACAGTCATTTTCACTGGTGGGGATGGGTAATGTTACGATTTAGATATGGAGTGGTGAAAACTGAACATAAATTGGGGGAGTGGTGTATTAAAATCTAGGCACTGTGTTTTACACACTCCACAACCTACATGGAAGTGAACTGTGTAAAGCAGTTCTTGCTACTGGGTTCTGAAAACTGTAATCGACCTTCATGCAGTACGGGGTACACTGAAATGGAGGAGTAATGGGAAGACCGAATTACCAATTATTGCATTTACACTTTTGTACATCATCAACTGTCTTCGATACTTAAATGATTTCATATCAAAATATGTAGTAATTTCTTATAAGACAAGGATAAGTGCCTGTTGTTTTGAGCCGCAGGATTCTGACAAAGAGTTTCTGAACTTGGATTACTTGGAGAGTTTTCAGCAAGGGGAAAATAACTAGAAAATCCCATGTTCGCAGTTTTAAGCGCAAGGAAACTATTTTGATGTTACATAAACAAGTGCCCCTGGTCATTCTTGTCCAACCATTTGCTGCAAGTAATTTTCTATCAGTGTGTTTGGTCATAAAATGATACGACTGGAGATGAGCTCATGCTTCAGAGTGACCACTTCAGGTTACCTGACTTCTTCTTCTTCGTTTTGCCTCATGACTGAGGCGTCGTGACTATCATAATATTCAGCCCTCTAGCCGATGAACCATACTCCGCCATTCTTCCCTATCTAAAGCTTTCAATGTGGTTACTCTGAGAGAACCATGTCAATCCATCGCGTTGGTATTCGTCCTCGTTGTCTGGTTCCCTGGACTTTGCCTGACTAGCATATCCTATTGTTGTCGAAACAAAGATACAAACCAAATTTCTTGTAGAGAACAAATGTGAACCCAGTGAATTGAGGTCGCGATTTGTATTTCAATGATCACTTTAGACTTGAGTCTGTAAAACGAATTCGAAACTTCAGCTCAATGAAGCAGAATGTATTATCTTCCAGCCTATGGTCAGATCATTTAGTATCCTCTTTGATATCTTGCAAAGTTGAAATCTTACGTCGGCGTGTAATAATTGAAGACGTGCAATGGTGTAAGGCCTGCAATACAGGCCACCTCAGGGCTTAAGGGGCCACGAGATATTCCCAGGAAAAGTATATAAATAACTTTACAAAAATGCCATCCTGCGCTGGAAAGGTATTTGTAGAATGGGCAAAACAAATGTTTTATAGTTCGTATGTAGAGTAATTGTGGCATGTGCCTGCAAATTGTTGTTATTGTGTCGAGTCTAAAAGAACTGTCCTCTGTTAGACAAGCTGCACGCTCTCTGACAAATATCAGCGACAAGTTATTAATAAAAAAGAAAGAACAGTGAAAATTGGTTCAAAAATATCCAATTTTAAACATACTTATTTCTGTTGCTCTTTCATCCGTAAAACTGTCATCTTTGATAATGAAACTTATAAAAACGTACCTATGAAATGTTATGATCCTAGACAGTCTCTGTGAATTCAGTCTTATCAGCATAGAATTTCTTATCCATGGATACAATGCGTTTACATCCTAGAAAGTTCACCGGGTGGTCTAGTTTCTTTAGCATCAAATGTGAGCACAGTCAATTTTAAAGACAGGACATTTTATTTACGTTGTATTCCAATCTTCACAAAATATCCAACTATCAAAATAAAATCTGTTCATAGATTAATTAGTTTTGCACTTCTATAGAAGGTCCTTTGTATATATTAAATGGATATAGATAAACCAGCCTACCTGATGCAGACACTGCTCCACGGAAAGGGAATCATGACGGTCATCTTGTGATCACTGAGGGAATCAGCGGGTGTCAAAGACGTTCCCAGGAAGTGGTGATCTTATAAGTCACCACGGAACGCAGAAGGACGCGCAAGCGTAAAGTATGTAACAGAGAATTACCACTGGGAGGGGGGGGGGGAGGAGAAACTCAAGAACTTAAAAGACACTTCCACATACATTCGGAGGAGAAGCTATGCAAGAACGAGATGTGCGCTTTCACAAAGAAAAAATCGCAGCCCTCCCTGGGGTGAGACTGTTCAAGAGTCAAGGATGGATTTTCGCGAATTGTTGGTCTCGAAAAACACAGTTGCATTCACTCGGAGGTGAGACAACGTGCAGTAGAAACAAACTAGGAAATAGGTAGAGGCGTTAACGATAACCGCGACAAGAAATATTTTGAAGCGTTTTTGAAATATCTTAATGAATCGCATGCTTCTGGTTAAGTAATGAATGATTTTGTTTTCGCGAATTACACCGAATTAAAGCTACAAAGCCAGGTGGAAACGAAATTTACTTGTTTTGCGATAAGTGCAAAAATAGAGCGAAATTCATAGAAAATAACTATGTTGAAATTGTATTTCAATATCAAGTGTGTGAAGGGGAACAGAAGAGGATTTCTCATTTCGGCAGAAGTATCTCTTCGTATTAATATTCTATAAAATCCCTTAGTGGTATGACCATATTTTTTGAAAGCGTAATTTGTTATGTAATGTTGTTAGGGCTATATTACTGTTCTAAACAAGATTACACAAGGAATTATGAATTATTATCAATATTGCTTCTCTTTATTTATCTCTCTTTTACGTAAGTAATTCACAAATCTCATGAATCAAACTTTATATGAATAATTTTAGGACAGAATTAAAGCGAAATTAGAGCGGTGGGGTGGCCCCCTATTTCGCCAAATAACACACAACATTGTTTCCTTTTCGTGAAATCGAACACAAATTAAGGAGTGAAAATCATGCCTCTAGAAATAGCCTGATGCTGCTCAGGACCGACTTACCTGAGGGCATTGTCCCTGCACGCAGGATGCCATTGAACCTAGGGGATTTGCAAGGCTATTTATTTATTTACTTACTTTTTTATTATCTCCTGTGGTTGAATTTATGTGTTATTGATAGGTTTTATACAAACATTTTCAAGGGTCGCAACTTTGTTTCCTGAAGGCAGGCCCGTCACATATTCCTAACACCTCGGAAGAAGTAGATAAAGATTGTCGAACACCTTGGTACTTGACAAATGAATGACGTTGTCCACAAACAGATACTCGGAGATTGTAGTTGACCAAGCTGATGCTGGAACGTGCAGGTAGTAAACTCTTTGTAGAAGAATACCGGGCACTGGGAGGGATCCCAGGACTTCCCACATGACGTGGCTGCCTTAAGGACAAAGTATATCGTCTACAAAACACAGCATTACGCCTTCCAAGTAATTTGGTGAATTTGCTCGAATGTGTCATATAGAAATAGCGGAGTTGAGGTTAGCAACGAATACCAGACTTAGCAAGAAGATATTATGACTCCAAACAATTATCTATTGATAATTCTTAACGTCAGACCAAAATGCTATAAATATAGTAGAATTCCGTAGTAGAGAATCACGTAAACTTAATCTTACATAGAATGTAACAGCAATTGTCAAAACAGAATCGAAAATAGAAATGTTACAAAGTATACAATAAAGAGTATACAAATTCAGAAGCAAAGGACTCAAGTGACTACATGGTACACAGATTCTTTGCACATAAAGTAAAAAGAGGAATAACAAAGTTAGGCTATATGCAAAAGATTATAGGAAGACAACATGCCCCAAAGGCATGAAAATAAAACAAGAAACTTTGTTTATCAACGACCAGAGTAAATATTCACCATATGTTGTTCAACAACAAATACATCTTCCACAGTAAAGAACGATATTTCCCTTGTGACAATAAAATACCGAAACTAGTACGAGTTTAAAAACACTCATACCTGAGGCTCAGTACAGTAGACTATCTAGAAAGAATGCCATTGGCGGTGGTCTCCGATACAAAATCATGCGATGAATGTTATTTTCTGTTTGTGGCTGAATTTTAAAAGCCACTCTTTACAGTAAGGAAGTCCGTATCGAAATGACTGCTGCAGCACTTGGAGAAATTTGTACAATTCTGTAGAAGAGACCAAAACCACTAGCAGTCAAGTTGCTGTGTTCAACCAGAACGTTGCAAGACCTCACAGAACTTAGTTCTCCGCAAACAGTAGTGTCAGATTGACAGGCAAGATATTGCGGACTAGAACACTAGTTCTCCACCCGGTGGTGGATTGTGAAGTCACGTTATGGTTTAAATACAGACACGTATAATGTATACACACACGCAACTATAAACATTAAACGATGATATGTCAGAACACACCTGTAACACTCATGACAGGTCCACTCTTTTTCCGTTAGCTGTAGTAAATGTCGAGCGCAGTCGCCATTGCACGTCTCAGGAATGCCTCTATTAGAGTAACACTTCCTCTTTTCACAACTGTCCTATGGTTATAATGTTATTTTCAATAATGGCACATTTGGAAATACAATTCACTGGACGGTGTAGCCTTCTTTTATCCAGAGAACTACGTGCTACTCTTATGGGTCACCACTTGCTTGTGACCGAGGCTTTCTCAATACAACAGGCCTCTTCTCCAAGCAGCATAGCCAGCGGCAACGTTTGGAGACTATGTCCATTTAAACGTCTGCTTTACGGTCACATGGGGTTTGTGACCGGGAGCTGGTATATACGATTCTACTCTTTATCCTGAAGCCAGTTTAGAAGTAATAGTCACCTCTCTTATGAGCTTAAAACCTGTGTCCCCCTCTGTATAATGCATTGAGAAATAAAAGTTAAAATATTAATACTAATGGGAGGGCACATGACCCTGGGGCCTTATGTGCATTACTTCAGAACAAACACTGACTATCTGATTCCAAAGCTGTCAAAAAATGTGTGTGGTTTCTTCCTGTCTAACTCATCCCAGTTAAGTGTAGATGGAGTTTTGAAATGGCTAGATATATTGACAATGATCATGGACAAACTTTTCTTTCTCCTGTCTTTTTAATTCGCGCCAAACAAGTAGGTTACAGGCGACGCTGTAAGGAAGGCGCTGGGAACATTAAGGTTTCAATCGTAACCTTAAATAATGAACAGCTCCGAGATTTGGCTAGGATATAAATTACAAAGCACAGAAAAGAATGTTAATTTTTGGTCGTGGTAGAGTTCGAACCCACCGCCTTGTCGGCGTAGGGTTAACAGGCACCGACTTGCGTCGCGTAGTCAAATCCTTCACATAGAAGATAAAGTATTTTGGAGACTCTTTGATAACATTCCCGAGAGTTGTGTCTTTAATTGTGGTCATCAAATTCTCAGTTTGCCTACTCCTCTTGTTTAGTTTTTCAGTGACAGTTTCGATAGTGATATCGACCGTGTCCTTCCCAATCTTATAATCACTTCTTGATCCAGCCATGCAGATGATCTCAGTGTTGTCTTCATCAACGAGCAGTTCAAAAGGAACCACAGACATTCTTATTTGAAGACTAACGAATGATGCCTGTCAGTGGATATTCTCAATGCATTCACTGAAACATTTTATCAGGAGACTTTTGAATCAAGCTGTCTCTAGCTTCCTACATTGCACTGGAACAGGCTAATGCGAGAAGTTCGATTTTGAGACTCACCATTAGTGGCTTTAAAATGGACTGCCTAGTTTGGCAGCTCGCACCGCAGGTTTAAATTAAAGCGGGAGAAGTGACTTTGGTGGTGTCGTACGGATAACTCAGTGCATCACGAGGGTAAAGTAAAGTGAATTCGTCCCGAGGTGGTGCAGCTCTTTCCAGGCACACCCCCAATGGAGGTGAGCTGCATGTACAATTTTAACCACATACCATTATTAAATTCCTGTCAGTACCGTCGAACCCAGGCCTCCAACCGTTACCATACGAGGTGGACTGGATGAAGGTGAAAAGGGAAGAGAAGGAAGACCGGATAATTCTCAATTGAAGTCTCAGCAATTGCGTAAGAACCTCGTTAAAATTCCGTGGGAGAAGTTAGCTCATTAAGACATGGCATTTTAAATTTATATTCAGTTCTGAAAAAGTATGCACCTTGGCGGAATGATCGGCGTTGAGATCTTCGGTTCAGAGGGTTTAATTCCCGGCCGGGTCGGGGATTTTAATCGGGTCTGATTAATTCTTCTGACTAGGGGACTGTGTGTTTGTGTTTGCCCCAACACTTTCCTCTTCATACGCAAATAACATACCACACCACCAAGGATCACAGAAACACGTAATAGTGATTACATCCCTCCATATAGTGTTGGCGTCAGGAAGGGCATTCGGCCGCAAAACAGGGCCAAACCACTTGTACGACAAAATTCGCAAAATTGGAAAATAAGGTACAAGAAAAAGAAGAAGAATCAGTTCTGGGTAACCTAAAAAAAAAAAATTCATGATTTGTCGAAAACAGTTCTAGATTGAAGTACCACGGCAGGCGGCTGTGGTAAGAGACGACTGAAAGGGTAATCAGGAGCGTTGGTTGGTGACCACGGTCCTCTAGCTGAATCTGGCGTCAGTCTCCCCCTATCCTATCTCCTCTAGTGTTATTTTGAGTTCATTTTGTAGCTCGCTCGGTAGGCGTAGTCTGACACCGTGGTTAGCCGGTTCGAGTCCCGTTGGCAGGAGATTGCGTGCCAAACCTCTGTGCGGTGTTCAAATTGTGACAGGACATACGACACTGTTGATAGCGATTCGTCCGTGGGATGGGAACGTAAAGCTTTTAATAGACCACTTGGTGCCATTCGACAGGAGTAGGTTATGTGCCGGCACCAGGTTTCACCCCAGGTTGGCCACGGGCTATAAATAGGAAGATCTGCACCAGGCAAGACGACCTTCTTTTCCGGACACACGCTAAAATAAATAAATAAATAAATAAATAAATAAATAAATAAATAAATAAATAAATAAATAAATAAATAAATAAATAAATAAATAAATAAATAAATAAATAAATAAATAAATAAATAAATAAATAAATAAATAAATAAACGACCTTCGTGGATCTTCCCGTTCTTTTGAAGATACCTTCATTTTTCGAAGGACTGGACTTCTTCGTTCCTCCCTCTGATTAGTGTTGCGCTTTTGTATTCACTCTTGAAACAATAATCACCACCACCACCACCACTACAATAATAATAATAATAATAATAATAATAATAATAATAATAATAATAATACATACATACATACCTACATTATACATAATTCACTCTTGAAACAATAATCACCACCACCACGACCACCACTACCATAATAATAATAATAATAATAATAATAATAATAATAATAATAATAATAATAATAATAATAATAATAATAATAATAATAATAATAATAATAATAATAATAATAATAAATACATAATACATGCATAAAACATCGTGAGGCTCTCTTGGTAGTATTTTGGTCAGTGTGAAATATCACTGACCCCATTCTACAATTTTCCAACTGCCTAAAGCATGGAGGAAAGTTTAGGAGAAGCTACTACCCCAGGTGGTACCCAATCCACTTTCGTCTTGAGTGAAGCATGCAGGCCTTCAGAATCTGGGAAGTCTGCACAGTCATGGATTGAGGTATCAGAGACTCCAGGAAGCATCCAATACAAACGTCTTAATTTCTTTGCTACCTTTAACACGAATTTCCTTCGGAAGATTAGCAAATTGAAACAACTTACTAATACTTTATCCCACCATCAAATATTGATTGCAGCGATTCAAGAAACAAGATTCACTGATGAAGAAGTCTTTTTCAGAGGGTTACATAATCTTTAAAGGAAAAACTGGTAAACGCGTTCTAAAAACGGTTCCCCACCTTGGCGCAGGTTTCATAGTCAGTCTGGATTCAGTCATTAACTTCAGCCGAGTTTCAACGCTTTCCTTCCAGAGCACAAGGATGTTCATGCGCCAATCAATCCAGCGAATAAGAGAGACCCAGAAGGAACAGATACATTCTGGGAAGATCTTGAAGACGTTCTCTATAAGATCTTAGACAAACATACGATAATATATCTCGGAGATTTCAATGCACAGTTGGGTAAAGAAAGAAAGTTCCAAACCATTATCGGAAACTATCTGGCACACTAGAGAACACACCGCAATGGACAGAGGCTCGTGGAACTATGTAAGGCCTTCAACTTGGTTATGAAGTCTACAGCTTTCAAACACCTGTCCAGGAAGCAGAAGACTTGGACATCTCCGAATCCCAATCTCGGGAAGTTTCAAATTGACCACGTCGCAGTCTCCCGTAAAGCTCAAAGGGAGATACAGAGTGTGAAGGTTGTAAGGAATGCCGGTCTTGGTATATTCGGATAACTATCTATCCAAAATAAAAGTTAAAATTATTCCATGAAACATCAGAAAGATCCACTTGAAGAAGATCAATCGACTTGGTACTGGAAAACTACGCTCATGTCCTGAATTTACGAAGAAATTAGAATCCCTGAATCCCCAGCTACAGCAGCTACAACAGACCTTGGTTACAACAGCAAAGGAAACAGTCCCACTGACGAAGTCAGAGAAACATGCTTGGTGGAATGATGAATGTGACTCATTGGTAAAACAAAGACAACTCGCCAGGCAAAATTGGAATTCGGAGAAGAAGCAAGATTACTGGGAAAACTTCGTGAACGAGAAACAATGTGCTGCAAAAAATATTCGAAATGTAAAAAGTGCCTACAACAAGAATCAACTAACACAGATTGAATAAGACTTCCAGAGGAACAACACACGGGACTTTTACAGAACCTTCAAAAGCAATCTAAACAAGTATATTCCAACAAGCTTACAGTTCAAAAACTAGGATGGGAAACTAGTTTACAATGACGAAGGTAATTGCCAGATTCTAGCGAAGCACTTTGAATCTCTTTTCAATTGTAAAATTCCAGTATCCACTTTCTCATTTGAAGATAACGTACACTGAGCCCATAATTCTATCTTGCTGAAATTTCAAATACAAGATAGAGTGGATCCATATTAGTATTGCAAGCTCACTTCGCGTTCTGTGGCATGCCAACTCACAGCGGGAGGTGTCCCACCAAATATCGAACGAGATCGGAACATTTTGGAAGACCTCGTGTAATTAATAATGAAATAAAATGCTGGCTAATAACCCTCATTGTGAGAGATTTCGGCACTGTCATTAACATAGAAATAAGTAATCAAGAATTTGGGAAATATTTAATGAAGCTCTATTTCACAGGGTGGAAATGTGTAACTAGGCTTGGAGAGAGGGTAGCATCTATATTGGTAGAGGGGAACACACGTATCAATGACATACTGTCAAAATGCGTGGGAACCATTGTGCATGAAATTAATTAATTACGCCCATTAAAGGGACACGAAAAATCAGCGAACAGCACCTCAGTAGATAACGCCAAGTAGAGCTCCCTAAATACCCCCTCCTCAACCAAGAGAGTCAGTCATCATTCAATTGACCCAGAGGGTGAACCTACGTCAGGCGACAATAAGAAGAAGACTATAACGTCAGTTGCCTTCAGGGATGAATATTTTACCAAGTGGTAATGGTGACCGAAGACAATTTAGATATTGAAACACTGTAGCCACGACATGTATCCCGATCGGGGGAAAAATCACAAGTTAAATAATTGTAGGATTCCTGAACTTCTGCGTAGGGAGACAGCAGATTTATACATAGCTCTTTGAATGAAAAGAAATGTATGGCTTTTAGTGCCGGGATATCCCAGGACGGGTTCGGCTCGCCAGGTGCAGGTCTTTCTATTTGACTCCCGTAGGCTACCTGCGCGTCGTGATGAGGATGAAATGATGATGAAGACAACACATACACCCAGCCACCGTGCCATTGGAATTAACCCGAAACCCTCTGAACCGAAGGCCAGTACGCTGACCGTTCAGCCAACGAGGCGGACAGCTCTTTGAATGATTGCGGACAAGGTTATTTTGACAGTCGGTAAGGGATGACTATTGTAGTCTGGCGGAGATAAGCTCATTCACGTCTGTGGAACTCCTGGAGGAAAGTAGTTGGAAATTTCCTCAAACTGCATCAGTTGAATTCTCGACACGAAGCTAGGCGGTTCAATTGTTGCTTATGTGTACATAATAAAATTTACTTTGAAGTTTCATAAAAAAAATGTGTGTTGCTTCAAGCCGAGTGCAGAATCAGTGTATTCATAAGGTAGTATTTAAGCGAAGAATGTGTCCTGCAATCACGAGGGCCTACGTCCAGAGGTGGCTGGCGTAAGATGAAGCCGAGATAATGTCGCGCCAAACGGCACAATTACAGGTCTGTCTAACTTAAATATGATATTTTTGTATTTAGAGATGTATATGCTTGTCCCTTTAAATTAATTAATATATACATCATAACATCGCGTTGTATACGTGGCATGTGTAAAGTTAAGTATTGTGAGATATTGATGATGTGTCTTGTCGTTATTCCATTGTGGAGGCGAATTGTCTGTTATGTAGGTCAGCGCGCGAGACTTTAAACTGTTTTAAATTTCTCAATAAAATGAAATAAAGTAAAATAAAAGTGAAGTTAAATATTGCAATGAAAATCAATGAAGTGATACTTGGGCCGGTAAACATTACAGTAAGGAAAACGATAAAATAGCTGTTATAGTGTGATAAAGTCAAATAACGACATATTCAATAATAATAATAATAATAATAATAATAATAATAATAATAATAATAATAATAATAATAATAATAATAATAATAATAATAATAATAATAATAATAATAATAAATGTTACGCAGTTTCCGTGGAGCAGAAAGAGGTGAAGGAAGGTGCTGGTGGGAATGGGTCTATCAACTATATCAAAGATGAAGTTAAAACTTTAACATAGGTTATATTTCTCCTTAAATTTCAAACTTAACAAGCTTTTCACTTGGTGAAATAATAAAATGACAAGTACAAATAGCAATCTTGAAACAAGAATTGTAAAAGCCAAGATTAGAGAATTTAACAGGTTTGGGCTTCAAGCCCCTAATTTCCACTTTAAAATATCGCCAATTAGTGTTTACATAGACAAGGAGAAATCTCCCAAAACAAGAACACTTTGCTCCAACAAATTTACAGCCTTCCAGAGGCACCCCTAAATATTACAATTGAATTTAGAAATCACAGAAAATAGCTTACATGCTCTCCCACTTTAGCCACGGAGACTGTGCTTCTAATTTCTTACAGCCAACTTAAGGCAATATTACACCAAAAATCTTACAAATTTCTGACCTCTCTAGGCTCGACCTACAATTTCACAATTTGTACACAGGGGTAACTAGTACGCAAAATACTGGGTCTTCGTGGTAGAGAAAAACAGGTTAGATTACTGGCCTGAACACAAAATGAATGGAGGCGTACACTTGCGCTCCTAGAAAATTAGATTTAAAACCCTAATTGGGTTCTCGGCCCGATGAAGCAGAGGCTAATCCCAAGCTGCTGAGGTGACTAGAATGAAGGTTAATTTAATGCGTTACAGGAAAGAAAAAACAGTTAAAAATCGTAGTCACCTCAAACCACGTTGAAGGAGAACTCGAGAGGGTAACGCACTCTCTATCCCCGATTTACAGTTAAAGACTTTATGAAATGTTACATTAGCCGAAAGAAAATTTACGTTTTAGAAAAGGGTGGTTACATAGTTAGAAATTCGAACCTTCCCCTCGTGTAAGTCTGCAAAGGTAGCTACAGAGTGATGAGACTGATGGCCATTACCTGGGCTGATGAACTGCCTGGCGAAGAACGAGGCGCCTCGCCTCCAGTCTTAACACACACACTCTCAGAAATTCGGTGATCAAAAGACAAGGTAGCTGGAAAGGCCACAGCTTATATACGCGCGGGGACGGTTCGAGAGGGTTCTGGACTAAATTCGGACACAGCCTCTCAATTTTTATTGGAAAATTCAAAAGGTACAAGAAATGTGTGATTGGTTGAAAAATAATTACAGAAAATTCCTTATTGGCCAGATTCAAAAACTGACGGAATGAGAAAGAGGAGTTGCAAACCTTGAAATAACAAAATAAATGAAAGTTAATTTAGTTGATAAAACATAACCCAAAACTTCCTTAATTCATTAATTCTTTTACCTAGCACCAGAGTGCATTACATCAGTTTTTAATAATGACATCTATGGAGAAAAGTTCAAACATCTTGATGTATACTAAAACAGAACAAAATAAATCCAACCAGTTTAGGAAACTTAGAAATGACAAAGTTCTCAATTATTCAGTAGTAACATCTTCTGATTAATGTCCCAACTTCATGCAGTAGCAATTTCACATTTTATTTGATAGAGTTCTTTTAGGTGCTTCTTTTGAATTGCGGAGTTGAGGTGTACCTACCGGTATAATAATAATAATAATAATAATAATAATAATAATAATAATAATAATAATAATAATAATAATAATAATAATAATAATAATATTCGCGTCATGATAAAATTGAGATAATAATGCGTTCAGCAGTTAGGTAAGCATGATTCTCAGTTTATACCGAAATCCAGTGAAGTATGATAAAGTTTGGCATTTTGGGGAAATTTACATTTTGTGACACCGTATATTTGTGACATAGAAACTCACGGCATGCTATTTTCCTCTTGAGGTCCGAAAAATTTTCGAGAAGTGAATTTTGAGATCATTATACAGTTGTTTGGTCATGGGATCGCTTGTGTTCAAAAGTTTAAAGCAAGAAGAAAATGGATTGTGATGGAAATGAAATGTTATGAGAACAATAAGTAAGATGTTAAAGGCAGAGTAAGCCTCCATTTTATGAGTGATGTAGAATAAGAAGAACGCCGAGGATAAGAGGCCCTGTAGTTTGACGGAGAGCAATTTTTGTGACATGGTGTATAGGTTGAGACAGGTTGTATAAGAGGAGCAATGTACTGTAGCAATTCAGAACTATTGAAGATGTCAAATCCAAGTGAGTGCGTCGTAACGCCTATTTTAAGTACAAGTTGATATTTCTCCCATGATTACTATTTTATGTAAGACCGTAAGTAACGGCAGTTAAGTCTGGGTGACGATTATTATTGATACTAGCGAAGTGCATTTTGTGATAGCCGACCTCACGAACAAAATACGTTGTGAGACACGGTCAAGGTAATACTTAACTATTCTAAATTGAATTCTATTCTGTATCTTTACGAGACGAAAATCTCGCTGACTGCAATAATTGCGAGTGCGAAAAGTGAATTTTATTAGAATGAGAGTTTAGCTTATTCAGGTTGATGAGAAATTACTTCTCTGGACAGTTCACGATGGTTCATATATAGGGTGTTGACATGGCAGGTCAGTTGGAGCCTCACACTCGAGTTATGCCATGAATATCGTGATGGTAGTGATTTTGTTTTCAGTGATATTACGTAATATGAAACAAGAGTTGAGTTTATTTTTATTTAGCAAACTTTACCGCATGTGTTTAGAAAGTATTGAGGAATAGATTAAACTATTCGAACATGTTGTTTAATTTCGATTTCACGCTTTATTACAGGAAATAGACACAGTAATACTTCCAGATTCGAGTTCATTTTCTGTAGCGAATTTCACTTCACGTGTTAGAGTTTCAACGAGGATCAGATTTAAATATCCGGACAGTGTGTTAAAGTTTCGATTTCGCATGGCAGTATGAATGATGTGTAGATACCATAACGTTAGCTCAACGAAATATTTTGGAATCTCGCGTGTGTTATATAACTTAAGAATGAGTAGACACAATAACGTGGACTCAACGACAGGATTAGCACCCATCTGTACATAGCTCAGTCATAGGTTAGGCATTTTTGGGAACCGACTCGAACGATGTTAGTGTGCGACTTAGGTCGTGTTTCGGCACTATTCACACTAGCCGGAAGGTGCTCTCATAATAGCGTTGCATCAATAGCGGCATGAATATAAGGGTTGTCCCAGAAGGAAACCTGGCTAATGGAGACTGATCACTACTACTTAGCCGCGTGAGTTCAAGTTCGATGAACTTTCGTTTAGTATTCACTTTTCCTTTATTTTAAGATTTACTAGCAGTTTCCCGCTCGTCTGATGTTGTTTGTTACTCTCCTCACGGATGTGTTTGCAAAGTTTCGAGTTAATGATATGAAGCACATGAGCTGCTGTGGTAATAGAATGTAATATTATGGCAACAAAACACTTGCAAGTACATCACACAAAAAAATTGAATTAAACTTTCCTTGGAACAACACAAAGCCCCGAACTGTTAAAATGTTCTTCAAAGATCTTCGTCATGGAGACAAATGTACTCATAACTTTTCTCAGAATGTACTAATTTAAGTAGTTATTACCTTAAAAGAAAGCGCTTGATTCACTGAGAGTTTTAGACCAAACCGAACTGCGAACCTGAATTAGGAGGAAATATATGATTGCTTCAATGAGAAAAAAGTTGAAGAAATGCGACGTCAAACTGAATGTGCACTTACAACTTTCCTCAGAATCAACCAATTTTAATATTTAAGAGGTAAAATGAAAGAGCTTGATCCACTGAGTGTTTTAGGTCAAAACGAACTCCGAACTTCAATTAAAACCAAAGATATGATTGCTTCAAAGAGACAAAAAATGGAAAAATCAAATAATTTGAGGAAGGCGGAAGTTAAGTGATTTATAGTACCTGATGGCAAATCTGTGCATGAATACCTTTCAGTTAAAAAAATTATGGAAATCGACTGGATAGAATGGCCGGAGTGACTGACTTTAGTTTTAATAAATGTTTTAATATATAGATTGTCCGGGTGTCTGGTATATTATGGTAGTGCCGTGTGTTGACACTTAGTTGATTCTTGTAGGATTTACAGGTTTCGATTCGTCAGCTGTTAATATATTTTATTTTCATTTTTCCTTATTCACATTATTTATGCGAGACGTTGATCTACCGATCACTTTTAGTTTGGTTTATTGGGGCAAGTGTAGGTAGACAGATTTGTAATTGTAGTCGTAGGTATAGAGAATTGGAAAGACTTCCCATTGTTTGTTTTATATTTTGGACTTTTATTTTAACGAATTTGGCGTTTCTCCTAAAGTCATAATGAAGTAATGTTTTCCTGCATTTCGCAGTTTTGTTCCTTCAGAACGATGTAACGTAATATCCCATGGGATGAAGTGTTGTTGGTGCCTTCTGAACATCTGTTTGGGGTGATGGATGTTTGAGCATCGGAATTCCACTGTAACTTAAGGGTACTACAAGATGTCAATACATGGTGGGATTTTATTTTTGATTGTAACAATTGCTGTTGGTAGCTTGTAATGAACACCATGCTTTCAAGAAATATTTCGCAACCTATCCAAGGCAACTTATAGTCGATTTGGTTCGATTAAGGATCCATTCGGGGATGTTCCAATATCCGATAGGACAATCGACTGGTGGATGACCTTAATTAAATGTAAATCCTAAACCAATCGTTTTGGGTTAACTATCAGTTATCGTTTGGATCAATGTTGCCCGATTTTCAGGTTTTCTATTCTTTTTCTGGCTTTTGCTGTCCACAAATTTTGCATTGCGTTTTTATTCTTTGGGAGACAATTATGAACAATTTCAACATAAGTTTACCACTCACGTTGTGCACTGTGACTGCGTGATAACATGTTGTGAAAAAGTTACTGGCTTTTCTTGCATATTTAATAAACAAATTATCGTGATTTACATTGAATAAATATTTTACTAAGCAAATTTTTGCTCCTCATTAGAAGTAGTTATACTCCCCTCTGAACGCTATCTGTGAAGTGACAGAAAAACACTCGCAACCGACCAAGATCCAAGAGTAGGATATTGTTCTACTGAAGCCAAGGACAAAGGATGGAACGGTAAGTTCAAGGGTTCAGCACGTTCTCAGAGATTCATCCCCTCCAACGAAAGAAGAAATCAAACAGATTATCCAGTCCCTTACGAATAACAAGGTACCAGATGAGGACTCGATAACTGTTGAATTGTGGATGTGCTGGTAACAAAGTGATTGACATCATCAACAAGATTTCGGAAACAGAGAAACTTACACATGACTGTACTTCTGCCTTGATTCACTCTCTGCAAAAGAAAGGAGGCAAAACGGATGTTAAAAATTACCGCGGCTTCTCCCTACTATTGGCATCTTAGAAAATTCTCTCCAAAGCTGTGCAGATTAGGGCAGAACAACAACGTGATCCACAACTGGGAGAGTACAAAACAGGGTCCAGAAAAGAGCGCATATGTGCCGAGCAAATTATGAATCTGTCTCACATCTGAAACTAAGGAACAAGAAATTTGTGACGACCTTCGTCGACTTCAAGAAGGCTGTGATAGAATCACTCTTATTCAAGTCCTAAAGGAATTTGGCTTAGATAATAAAACCAGGCCAATCATTGAACGGACGCCAGCTAACACAACCTCCAGAGTTAGGTCCAGAGGAGAAATTTCAGACGCCTTCAAGATAAAGACAGAAGTTAGGCGTCCTTGAAAAATTCATCCGTGAGTACGCATAGAAATTAACTAGCAATTTTCTCCGATTCTTTTAATATGGATACAAAGCAAATTAATCACCTCAAGACACAGGCAGAAAAAGCAGGTCTCCAGATTCATTGGAGGAAACGCAATTCATAACTAACATCAAGCCAGCACCAAGAGAGCTAGAAGTACACCAGGAGGAGATCAAATGGACAGATAAGTTTAAATATCTTGGCAACTGGATAGAACCAAACGTTTCTGAAAAAGAAGCTTTTGCGTCAGGCGTGCATAAAATAGAAATGGCTTATCAACTCACCAAAGACATTTACAACAAAAAGTCCAAATATCAGACATTACTGCACTGTCATAAGACCAGAGGCTTTGTATGCAGCGGAACGCCTTGCTATGCACAAGAAAGTCCTGTCAGAAAAAAATAGAAATTAAAGAAATAAAAATCTAAAGAAAAATCTTGGCCCCATTAAAGACAAACATGAATGCAGACATCGGCATAACCATGAGGTCTATACTCATGTCCAGAAGATCTCTGATGTCATGCAGAGAAAGAGAACAGCATTTTATGGCCACTTGCTAAGAATGAAACCAACACAACCAGATCTTTAGCTATTTTAAAGATAAGAAGATACAGTCAACTTGGTTCAAGGAGACCTACAGGAGACGGGGATCACTTGTGGAGATATACAACACTCAGGAGGAAACTAAAATACCACCAGAGTTTTCAAGAAGGACCAAAGTTGAGGACGGGAAAGACGTGGAATGAGGAAAGAAAAGAGCAACACCGGCAACGAATGAAGAAGCCCACAGAAGAAATAATGTGGTCTTTAGTAGGCTGATGCGAACAAAGAATAATAATAATAATAAATACTAACTGAGGATCTCAGTTCCATAGGTGTCTTAACATTAAATGTGCATTCGATATAGGGAACTGCTGATAACCCTCAAATGAAATAACAATCACAAATAAATTGTGAACTGAAATGCCCCTGTAAATAAAAGAATAAATAAAGAATAAAAAGAAGAACTAACAACACACTACTTTACGAATGTAACGCAGTGCTGTACACCTCATTGCAAGCAAGAGTCAGATAAAACCAACACAAAGCATGGAAAACAAATTCTGTGAAAGACAAGGGCGTCGCAAACCTTCAGCTACTACTTAAATAACGGCAATATCTTTCATTGTCTTTCAAGTAAAGTTCATTGTACTTCCTTACCGTATCTAAAACATGTCTACTTTCTAATTGATAACATGTTTAGAAAACTGTACATTTTATGGTGCTGGCTTTATCTTGATGAGTACAGTACTCAAAGTGTTTTCGAGACACAGCATGTGCATGTAGATGGCCTTAATTTAAAGTAAAACTCTGGAGAGCTCTGCCTGCTTCTCATTGCTGCTGATGACGGCTGATGGCATCTGTGTGCAGGTTTCAGCCTGTGGTGAGCCTTTTTGAAATACTACTACTACTACTACTACTACTACTACTACTACTACTACTACTACTACTAAATAATAATAATAATAATAATAATAATAATAATAATAATAATAATAATATCGAAATAATTTTTAGGAGAAATTTCTGAACCATTTGAAATCACAAAAGCAGCTAGACAATAGAGTGGATTATTTCGTTTATTGTTTAATTTAGTTCTGGAAAACGTGATTAGCATAAGGCAAAATTAAACTAAAGGTATAAATATTGGTAGATGTATCCAAAACAAAATTCACATTGATTGCTGATGACATTGTTATCTTATCCAACAACAGGCAGGAAGCGATCCAGTTTGTAGAAAAACTCCACGAAATAGCAGCGAAAACAGGGGTCCAAATTTCTTATAAAGGTACGAAGTATATGGAAGGGAGTAGATCAGGTTCGAATTGTCAACCGTTAATCACCAAATATGTAAATACCGATCAAGTAGAAAATGTAAGTTCTAGGTGAAATTATTGAGCCAGCAGGGTTTAATCAGCAAGCTAACAAAGAAAGAACTGCAGAACTTCAAAGAGCATACACAATTACTTGGAACAGAGACAATACAAGAACTATATCAAACCAGGAAACTGTTATAATTGGCGGAAGATCTCGAATAAAAATGATCGATAAAGAAGCAAGAAAAATCGTCAGGAAAATCTTTGGACCAAAATGCGAAAATGGAATTTGGATGAATAGAAATCAAGTGAAATCCATCAAGCTACAATCAGGAAACGATGATTGCAATTTTATGGTAACTTATATAGAATGGATAATAAGAGGTTAACAAAGAAAATTTTAATCTTGGCCCTATCAATAAAAAATCACAATAATTGGCTGAATGAAATCAGTGACGAGATAAGTAAAATTTACACTAATGAATAAACCACCCAAGATAGAATGAAATTGAAAATCTTAATTCATAAACATAAATTTTCTGTAAAGCCCACCGGACTATGCACAGGAATACGTAAAGAGGAACA
Source organism: Anabrus simplex (assembly GCF_040414725.1). Taxonomy (NCBI): domain Eukaryota; kingdom Metazoa; phylum Arthropoda; class Insecta; order Orthoptera; family Tettigoniidae; genus Anabrus; species Anabrus simplex. The sequence continues at coordinate 240,426,467 of NC_090272.1, read as the reverse complement.
CAGCGAGAGGATGAAGAGATAATGGGAAGAAATAAGAAAAGTGCTATTCGCGCTCCTTACTGGGGAAAAACTAGTCAATAATAATAATAATAATAATAATAATAATAATAATAATAATAATAATAATAATAATAATAATAATAATAATAATAATAATAATAATGCTATTTAGTTTGTAGGTTAACACTGGATAAAGGCACTGTTTTTTTTTTGGTCTGAGTCTCATCGTGTGTGTGAGGCTGGTGGATGCACGCTGCAAAGGCTGGACTTGAACCTTCTTTGAAAAAACAAAATATTTCACTAATATCTCCACAGCTCCCCAACAACTAAAGACAAGGTGTGGCAAGATTGAGAAAGTTAACAGCTTTAAATATCTCGGTGAGGTTGTGCAATTGGGATCCATTGAAAGAAAAGCTAATAACAGTAGGCGAGATATAATAAGCGGAGCGTTTAGCACAACACACGACCTGTACAAGAAGAAGACAATTTTAATGCAAGCTAAACTCAGACTTTACAACCCGAATGTCTCTATGGAAGTGAATGCCTCCGAGTTACTGCAAAGGCTGGTATGAGAAAAGGTGAAATGTTTGACAGGAAGATCCTTCGAAAGATAATTGACCCGAAGATCGTAGCTCGACAATACAGGTTGCGAGGACAGAAAACCGAACGACTTCATCAAGAAGTGACCACTCAAGTTCTATGGTCACCCAAGCGGTTGACTAAGAATATTTTTATTGTACATCTGATACGTGGTTCAGGGAGGATCTGAAAAAGAATGGACTAAATCGTGAAGACGTTGTTAACAGAACCAAGTACCGGCACCAGGTCAATAACTTGAAAGGCTTTCGTGAAGAGGAAGAAGAAGAAGAAGAAGAAGAAGAAGAAGAAGAAGAAGAAGAAGAAGAAGAGCGGGTGACCAGCAGAAAGGAGACAGGCTATCAGACAGAGAATGCAACTATACTGGGCTGCAAAGAAAGCTTCTAAAATGTGTAACAGTTCCTCATTGTGATCTATTACTGCTGTAAAAGTCTTAAAAACGTAATAAGTGGGAAGTCCTGATGAAATGATTGACGTAAATGTGGCACATGAAACAGAAGGGAAGAAATCAAAAGAAAAGAAAAGAAGAATGAACGGATGAAGTATTATAACTGATTGTCGTTTGAAATTCTAGCTGTAAACATAAATACGGTAGATGGATAAATATCCATAGAGAGCTTCCGTCACTTAGGCCACAGCGTGAGGGGACTCAGATTCCCAAATTGACGCGAGTTGTGTGTGTCAGAGCCTAAGCAGACGTGGCCGGGAATCGCACCAAGGAACCTCACTTCTCACCCAATGAAGTGAGACAGATCAAGTCGCCGGAATGGAAATGGACTGCGCATACTCTGAGGAAGGGGAAACAAATCACTGAGAGAGAGAGGGAGGCCGAACAGATCCCAGCATTCGTGGAGAAGATCTATCCAAATCACTGGAAGAAAGAAACATTTGGATTGGAGAAAAAAGTGTTGTTGATGCCCCATGTTCGATGAGGGCAACAGGAATTAAGTCAGGAAGTCAGAACTTACATAAAAACTACTAAAAAAAGCGATCACACGAAGAGAAAAAGAAATATTAAAATATAATATATTGTTGACTATTATCGCAGATAACAAGAGATGTATCGCACAGCGCGGCGGTAGGCGTCATTATTGTAATAGGTACAGGCTTTCCTAGACTTAGTCATTCAATTGTTTTCGCTGTTTCAACTAACCTCCAACTGAGCACAGCGCCATCTTATAACAGAGTATGCGAGTGACGTCATATCGGTACTTCATGAAAACTACTGTACGTTTCAAATTTTCATTTTTTTAAACAGGTAGCCTGCTCTTTTATGTGTCAATTAGGACCGGCGTTGCCAAACTCCCGAAATAGGAATTCGAAATAAACCGTATTCTTTATCGTAGAACCGTACAGCACTAACATTCACCCAAATACACAACAATCCAATAGAGCAATAATGTCAACACTTAACTAAATGAAGTAATAAAATGCAACAATTACACTTTGCCCTTCTTCAGACGGTGGATCAGGACGTAGCACCTTCCATACTCTCGCACGACTATCTGAACTTTTGTTTCCTTCTGGGGGTTTCAACTGAAAGTTTGAATTTTTTGGGTGTTGAAGGACATGCTTTATTTTTGGAATCAGAAGTTAATTCCATCTTTACTTATTCAACATTCAAAATAAACACTAAAGCAAATAATATATAAATAATACACACTAATTTAAGCAACAAGAAAGTGAAGAACTGCACTTTGTAGGTACATCACCATATTATTCATAAGTTTGACGAAAAGGTTTAAAACTTGGCGCTGCACTGTTTGATGTTACACTGTGACGGAGTTCGGCGTGGGCTCATTTAAGAGTGTGACTGTGAACAAATGTACGACTACGAGATCCACAGTTGATAAAGTTTGAGATAGGGCAATCCCGGCCGCACAGGGAGACCAGGCACTTTAATGGTTGCTCTGAATCCAACTCTAAAGTGAATCATAATATTCGAAACTTGGGACTTACCTGGAGAAATGTCACATGTCTAGGAAATTAGCTATGTTTATACAGGAGAAGAAAATAATTTTGCCTACAAAATTTAAACTTTTTCAATAATAAAGAAAGTCAGTATATAACGAGTACGGGTTGACATTCGAACCGCACCCCGTACGTAGAAAACCGTAACTGTACGGCTCAAACGCTGATTGAGACATCCGCGTTCTACACAAATACTAAAAGCGTCTGAACAGTTTTCTTTCCATTAACCCGTTGTCGAGGAAGGTAGCCGCCCTCCCGGTTAAATACGAACATGATTTCTTGACCTTATGAAATTGCATTATCGTACTCCATCGTATCGTATTGTATTGAACTCAACTGAGGCAAAATGGAGAGTTTTACGCGATAATCGATTACTTTCATTCTTCCTATTAGCATTTCATTTCCAGTCTAATTTTACATGTCTGCCCTCAAGAACTGTTTACAGGCCGATTTAGCTGTACGCGAGTGAAAGCTAAGTACGCTGGGAGTAACATAGCGATATTGATTGCTGTAGAAACAGGAGATTACTTGGAATGAGGAGGAGTTAGAAATGAACTCGACGGATGCAGCGATGTGTATAAACTGGCTTCGGAGGTTGGGTCGTGTGAGACGAATGGCCCTCCGGGTAGGGGTGCGCTCAATCGGAGGGTAAGAGAATTACACGGCGAGAAGCAAACAAGTACTCGGAGCGAGCTGCAAATAAATAATTAGAGATTTACAGAGGCTTGCAGACTGAATGCTGAAAGGATCAAAGGTTTGAAACGACCTGAAATAGAAGATAGCAGAAGCACTTTTTCACTCAACCTTTCATTCTACAATAAAACTGACACTTCACGCTCATTGATACTGTATAATAACCAAACCAAAGCCAATGTCACAACGTTCCCGAAGGGCCATCGCCACCAATCGACCGCTGCAAATTATGAGGTGTAGTGTGGTCAGTACGACGAATTATCTCGGCTAATACTCTTGGCTTTCTGGACCGAAGCCGCCATATCATCGTCGGATAGCTCATAAATTGTAATCACATAGGCTCAGTGGATCTCGTATCAACCCTCATATCCATGTAATAATCCATGACCTGCATGGGAATCGAACCCGTGGCCTCCGGCTAAGAGGCAGGTACGCTACCCCTACACGGCGGGGCCGACTTGATAGTCTATATATTCGGACAATGGACAAAAATAATAACATTTACAATAAAAAAAAGGTGCCTAGCCGAGGCAGTAAATGCTCACCCAGAACTACTATGGTTCGATTCCCCGTCGAGTAGTTCAAATATTTATAAGACAGATTTACACTTGTGCAGAGGCTGATAGCTAACCCCTGAGTTGGACCTGACAGTTTATAATATTCTACATTTAATGGTAATAATGATGTTACCGTAAAATCTAATTAATACATTTAAGAAAGTGGAAATTGCAACACCATGAAGACATCGGTCGTTTGTGTTGATTTTCAACATATGGAACGATGCCATGTAGGTATGTAAAGGATCACAGTTTCAGACTCATTGGATTGTTAATACAGGTCTCCCCACGTGATTGGTCGCGGAGGAATCAACTCCAGTATACGGACTCGGGTGTAGCGTAGTTGACTTGCAGTCTGTGCAGTGAAGTGTTCCCCGTCAAACATGCCTCGACGACAGAGAAGAGCACGCTATCAACAACTGGCGCCGTTTGAGAGGGCTCGGATAATTGGGCTGTGTGAGGCTGGATTATCGCTAAGGTCTGTCGCTGCACGTGTTGGCCGACAGGCGTCTACGGTACAACGTGTATGGCAGCAGTGGTCAAATGAAGGTACCCACACTCGTAGACCTGGCACAGGCCCAGCGCGACAGACAACTGTGAAGAGTACAGTTGGTAATCGCCTGCGTGCAGCTGGCTTACGAGCCCGTGTCCCTGCAGAAGGTGTTCCATTGACCCCACAACAGCGACGTGTAAGGCTGGCCTGGTGTCGAGAAAGATCGACGTGGGTCGATGAATAGCATAGGGTCGTCTTTAGTGATAAATCGCGCTTCTGTCTTGCCCGCAGTGATCGCCGGAATCGTGTGCGCCGACGTACCGGGGAGAGAGGCCGCCCATATCTTATTGTCGAGAGGCACACAGGGCCAACACCAAGCATTATGGTCTGGGGAGCTATTGACTTTAATGTGAAATCACAGTTAGTGCTTGTTGAGGGCACTATGACTGCTCGACAGTACGTTGATAGGGTACTCAATCCAGTGATTGTCCCTGTGATGGCGAACGTTGCTAATGGGATGTTTCAGCTGGACAATCCCCGGGTTCACACTGCACGCATCTCCAGAGAAGCTCTCCACGACATCACAACCTTAGAATGGCCCGCCAGATTCCGGGACCTCAGTCCTATTGAGCATGTGTGGGACATGATGGGTCGACAACTGGCCAACCTCCCTCAGCCACCCACAACTCTGGAACAACTGACTCGTGCAGTGCAGCAAGCATGAGCCACAATTACTCAGGAAGCGATCCAGGGCCTTAATGACTCCATGCCTCGACGAACTCAGCAATGTATTGCAGCTCGTGGTGGGCACATCCTGTGTTGATTGTTGTCCAAACTTGCGGTCAGAGGGACCTGAAAGTGTAATAATCGAAACACAACCGAACACTCGTCCTGCATGTTCAATTGCAGTAATGTAGCACCACTCCTTCTGGGTGTTGCAATTTCCATTTTCATCAGTGTAGTAACTGGACGGTTCAGAGCAGTCCACAGTAGCATTGACGTTATATATGCACTTTATACTGAAAATGAACAGACTTTCACGTTCTCTAAGGCTATTTTATCAACACGTACTTTGTATGAATACTTCTCTATCGTATTTATTTTTGTTGCTACTTGTTTAACTCATCGAAGGTTTTCGTCGACGGAGAGCTGCGAAGAGGTGGGATTGGGAAGATAGCACCCGTGGCTTTAATGAAGGTTCAGCCCCAGCGATTGCCTCGTGTGAAAATGGGAAAGCACGGAAAACCGCTACCGAGAAATACTGACCCGCAGCACATCTATGGTGAGTGAGAATTCCTCGACAAGATTGACAGAACATTACCGACCGAAGTTGTAGGCTAAAATATTTCACGTAACGATTTTTGCACCCGCAAAGACGATATAATAGTATCGTGTAGTAGTTATTGGCCTGGTGTAGTCCTGGTAGGGCAGACACTCCTGCACCTGCCACGGACAGCTTAGTGTGTGTGCAAGAACCGTCGGGACCAACACCCAATGCATGTGTCAAGGCAAACGACTATTCACAAAATCTCGCAATCCTGTCGCGAGGCGAATCCAGGATACTGAGGAGCGAAGGGCAAGTCTAGGACCAGTCAACGCTGAGGTAAAGGTTGATCCTTCGAACGGCTCTTATAGTCTGTATGGAGCTGAAGACCTCCCCGGATGTAACCAATAAATCAGTAACATTTCAGCAGAAAGGAAAATTATTTTTGGGATTTATTTCACGGTATACGGTAGTTGAACCAATTGCATAAATTCGTGTACGACTGAGTCCATTGTTAAAACAATATTTTATTGTTATAACTTACGGTTTTATAAACAATACACGCAAACCCCCAATTCCTCTTTAGAAGTGGTCATATGGAAAATGACTGTGACGAACCGGTACGTCGTTACGAAAAACGGATTGCGCCACCGGACGGCCCGTATACTCGCGTAGATATTTGGTCCTATAATATTTTCTCGTGCAGTATAATCACGATTTATAACAAAGATAGAGGTAAACGTTTCTACCTGGTGTAAATTACGTACGATTCTCACAAGATGAGAAATTATTTTCCTAACCTAATGGGCAGCTTTAGTCTTGATGTAACGTGGTTGAAACGTTGTATGTGTTTTCTCCTTGATACTTCGTCGTATGTGCATCGGGTACACCGTGCATTGGTTTAGAAACTTAGTGTCCATATATTGCTTTCATTTTTCTATTCTTACACGGTGCTAGAATATTGCATTTTGCTCACACAGGAACCGCGGACGTTCCAATGAGCTCACCGAATTACATGATTCTATCGGTCTTATAAGCGTGTAAAACAGTAAAATTAATTATGAAAAATGTACGAAATTGACGTAAAATCTGAAAATGTAGTTCAATCTAAGGCATAAATGATCAAGATACGACTAAAAGTCATGGGACCGAAGTTGTAGATCCCTTCATGATGCGAGTTTCGAGTGTCTTGCCCATTTGGGGATACGACTTACCGTTTAACGAAAAAAAACCTCGAAAGGATGAAAATTGCCTCCACTTTTCGATAAATTTTGGAGGAAAAAAGTTAAACACTGGAAATTTTTGGAATTTCTCCATCGGTTGCAGGTCAAGAGCTATAAGTGTGCCAAATTTTAATTTCCTGGCCCACTGCAACAAATCGCCCACCACTTAGTTTACGGGAAGGGAAGTAAAAAAAAAAAATGAACATTTGGAATTTTTCCATAGGTTACAGCCTAATGGCAATCACATTGACAAATTTCAAGTTTCTACCTCACCTGGAAGTGGTCAATCTTTAATGTCAGTCAGTCAGCCGTACGGTTACATGGTAACAGCTATAATTTTGCCAAATATCAATTTCCTAGCACACCCGAAATTTAAGTCCGATATTTTGTTCGGGGGGGGGGGGGGGGGCTAATTATGAAAACTTTGAACTTTTGGAATTTTTCCTTGGGTTACAGCCTAATAGCTATCAGTCTGCCGAATTTCAAGTTCCTATCTCATCTGGAAGTGGGTAAACATTAATGTCAGTGAGTGAGTGAGTGAGTCGGTCAGTCAGTTAGCCTTCTGGCTTTATATAATACGGACGGACAGAGCCAGGCGATGTGCACGCTAAGTAGTGCAGACTTTCATTTGGAAATTTATTGCGGCCAAACGGTACGTCGTTTCGAGAAACGGATTACACGATCAGACGACCCTTTTAGTAGCCTACAGTTTTGTCTTCAGGCGTTTTGTCGTTTCGATCCATGCCAAATTTCGTCCGCTGTTCACAAGTTGAACATTTTTTGCCAACTTAGGAGACAGGTACGGTCTTGAAACTTGGTAGGCTTGTCAACGATGAAACGAGCTACGAGTTTGGTTATTTATCTCCATCGGCTTCACCATATATTGCTTAAGAGAAATAAATTAGGCTGAAATTTGATTAGTGTTTCCATATATTCCTTCCGTTTACCCATACATTCAAGGCAGCTAGAATAATGATAGTCGGTCCACATATGGCCAATGATCGTGCCAAGGAGCATGCTGAATTTTGTGCATCTATTTGTCTTATGAGTGTGTGAATCAGTAAAATCAGTAAAATAATTGAAAAAAAGACCAAAACCGGGAAAATAAAGCTCAATCTAAGGTAGAAGGGGTCGGGATACGACAAAATGACATAGGACCAAAGTTGTAGATCTCTTCAATTTAGGAAACTAATGACCAACCCGTTTATTGATAGCGATTACCATTCAGCCACAAGAGAGCTCGAAAAGAAAGTATGCGTCGTCATTAAATTCGGCTTAATATTTCGATATTTTTACGGGGTAAAATATTGAATATTTGAACTTCTTGCAATTTGTCCTCTATTAAAGGATAAGAGCTAGAACTTTGCCAAATTTCAATGTTCTAGGTAACTGACACCTGGCATCCGACACTTTGTTTGGGGAAGGGGGGCAAAAATTAAAAATTTGAACTTTTAGGAATTTTTCAATAGGTTGCAGGTTAATAGCTATCTAAATGCCAAATTTCATAATCCTTCTCGTGCGGAAGTGGGTAAATATTTATGTCAATGATTGAGCCATAGCGTTATATATATATAAGACATGAAGTGATACAGTGGGAAATAATCTGCAAGTATGTCTTACATTTGTGCATAACAGAATATACATATTGTACACGCATAACAACAATAAGAATAAAACTGTCGAGTGACTTCGTCTGTGGGCTTTCTTTGATGATCTAATACACCTGGTGATGAACCAACACGAGCACTGATGATCTGTCCTGCTTGAAGTTCAAATGTAAGACCACAGCCTCACATTGCCGCAAACAAAACATCGCGCCAGGCGAGTCATCCGGACACACCTCGAGATGAGAAACCGCAAAGAGGAAATAAGTCAATCAAAGGAGAGATGAAAACAAGGTGTAGGGAAGTAGAAGAGGGACTCAGCCAACTGTAGGGAACACACAGCACATGAAAACCGACTAATCAGGCCAGGTATCAAGTCACAGGAGCCAATGATCTCAGTCGGTATTGAGCCCGTTATCTCGGAAAGAACGACTAACAGATTTCGCCACTGAGGTCGGTAATAACCTCTTACTTTTCCCTGTAACTTGTAAAGGTTTGCATATCTAACTTTTCACTTGTTTCTTAGGTAATATAATGCATCGCTTTGTCTTCATTTTTATTTATAATTATCTTGTTGATCTACAATCCCTGACCCAGCCGGTAATCAAACAGAAGACCATTCAGCCAAGGAGCCGGATATTCCAGTAATTCAGATACGGACATAAACCACGACTAAAATACATTAAAGGATTCCCCAAGTAACAATTATTCCCCACGAACTCACCCAATAAGTTTTCATCTACACGCTGTGCACGGAAAATCTGAGAGAAGACTGTCTTCTTCGAGATCGAATCACCATCAGTATGAATACAATTGATCAGCTATACATGACGAAATCATCTTTCTTATGCGCTCACCATAGAAGCTTATCCACCAGTTATATTTTGCATTCAAAATATTCTACAGAGTTGAACTTAATTTGGAGATTCTCTATGTACATGTATCACTGCTTGTCCTACACTAGGTAATGAAGAGTAATCTAAGTGGGCCAGGATTCCCACGAGACTGCGAGGTGTACTGTTTATAGCTGCAATGTTGGCCCCACCCTTGGCAAACAAAGTGACGTCCTGTCAGACGTGCCGATACCCGGCAGGTAATTACAGAGGGTTCCGAAACGTGCTGCGGTCTAGCCTGTATACCACTCACACTCAGTCATGTTACCAACTGTGGCTTAACTGACGGACCATTACGATTATTATTATTATTATTTGTTGGTATCGGCCTACTAAGGACCACGTCATCTTTGGGCTTTGATCTTTGCCCAGTGTTCCTTCATTCGTTGCCGGTGTTGCTATTTTCCTTTCCTCCGTCCACGTCTTTTCCGTCTTCAACTTTGGCCTTTCTTGAAAATCCTGGGATCTTTTAGTTTCCTCCTGAGTGGCTTGCATTCTTGTATATCTTCATAAGTGTTCCCTATGTCCCGTAGGTCCCTTTTCACCTCCTGGAACCAAGTTGGCTGGGTCTTCCTATATTTTTTTTCACAATCTGCTTTACGTCGCACCGACACAGATAAGTCTTATTGTGAGGCTAGGACAGGAAAGGGATAGGAATGGGAAGTAAGCGTCCGTGCCCTTAATTACTGTAAGGTACAGCCCCAGCATTTGCCTCGTGTGAAAATGGGAAACCACGGAAAATCATCTTCAGGGCTGCCGAAGTGGGGCTCGAACCCACTATCTCCCGAATACTGGATACTGGCCGCACTTAAGCGACTGCAGCTATCGAGCTCGGTCTTCCTAGATAAATATCCGGTTTGATAATCACCCGTTTCATTCTTTGCAAATGGCCATAGAGTGCAATTCTCCTTCTTCGCTTGACATCAGACAGCTCATGGACGCCGACGTCTCTAATCGAGCCAAGAAGTTTCCTTAAGATATTTCTTTCTTTAATTTACAATTTTCCTATCAGGACTTTCTTGTTCATAGCAAGGCACTCCACTGCATACAGAGCGTCTGAGGTTAGCGTGCAAGGATATGGAATTTTTGTTGTAAACGTCTTTGGTCAGTTGATAACCTTCACGTGCGACGTGAAAGCTTCTTTTACAGACATGGTTCGTTCTATCTGCTGCTAAGATAGTTAAACTTATCTGTACGTTTGACTTCCAACTGGTTTAATTTTAGCTCTGTTAGCGCTTGCTTCATGTTAGTTATGAATTGAGTTTTTTCCAAAGAGCTCTGGAGGCCTGCCTTCTCCGCCTGTGTCTTGCTTTGTAACCATGCCTAGAGAATCAAAGAAAATTGCTAGATCATCTGGAAAGGCTAGGCAATCAATTGAAATATCATTATCTTGTAACCCAATTTCACACTAATTTGGAGCCCCCATTTATTATTATTATTATTATTATTATTATTATTATTATTATTATTATTATTATTATTATTATTATTATTACCTCCAGTGTTACGGGTACACTGATCTCCTGTTACAGGATTGATCAAGATTATCTCTTTCATTTAAGAGCTCCCTGCATATTTCAAGAAATCATTTATGCACCGTCTAAACCACACAATAAATATTTTTTCTGTAACCATAACTGTGCACTTTAATGACGAGTTCTATTATATCATACGATTTATCGTAATACCGTACCATAAAATGGGAGGCCATTAAATCGAATTCTTCGCAATAAAAACAATTTTCTGCTATTATTTTGTCCTATATCATTCCTGTTATTTAAAAAAGTACTCAATGAATTAGGGCTTCATTCAAATGTAATCGATGAACGAATTAAGGTGGTTCTCTCATTTAAAGAAAAAGAGACGCTGGTGTGTGGTCACTTGTATGTATATATTGGACTAGTAAACATGCTGATTACCGTACTCATCAGGACATTCTAATTCTTTGGAAACCTGAGAGAAACAGTATGTATGGTTTAAAAACATAATTTAGTAGTAGAAATGAAGTTCAATTTCACTTAACCCGTTACTGGCAAAATGAGTTGGACTTTATACAAAACATGACTGAATGGGTGGTTAAATTTCTAGAAAACAGAACTCAGAGAATAGTAGGCAAGGCTTTATCTGATCCTGCTATCATTAAAAAGGGAACTCGTCAATATTGGAATTTTGTTTTCATATACATTACATATAAATGATATGAGTAAAGAAGTGGAGTCAGAGATAAGGCTTTTTGCGGATGATGTTATTCTGTACAGAGTAATAAATAAGTTACAATGTTGTGAGCAATTGCAAAATGACTTCGATAATGTTGTGAGATGGACAGTAGGCAGTGGTATAATGATAAAGGGCTTTAAACGTCAGGTTGTGAGTTTCACAAACAGGAAAAATCCTCTCAGTTTAATAATTGTCTTGATGGGGTGAAAGCTCCTTCTGGGGATCATTGTAAGTACCAGGGTGTTAATATAACGAAATATCTTCATTGGGGTAATATCCTGCTCCATGGCTAAATGGTTAGCGTGCTGGTCTTTGGTCACAGGGGTCCCGGGTTTGATTCCCGGCAGGGTCGGGTATTTTAACCTTAATTGGTTAATTTCGCTGGCTCGAGGGCTGGGTGTATGTGTCGTCTTCATCATCATTTCATCCTCATCACGACGCGTAGGTTACCTACGGGAGTCAAATCGAAAGACCTGCATCTGGCGAGCCGAACATGTCCTCGGGCACTCCTGGCACTAAAAGCCATACGCCATTTCATTTCATTGCAGTAACCACATCAACGGGATTGTAATTAAAGGCTACAGATCTCTGCACGTGGTTATGAGGGTATTTAGGGGATGTAGTAAGGATGTAAAGGAGAGGGTATAAAAATCACTTGTAGGACCCGAACTAGAGTATACTTCCAGTCTATGGGACTCTCATCAGAATTACTTGATTGTAGAACAACAAAAAATGCAAAGAAAATTAGCTCAATTTGTTCTGAGTGGTTTCCGACAAAAGAGTAGCAGCCACCACCGCCACCTCCTCCTCCTCACGCTGGTTAAGAGCGCGACCCTAACCTCACATCCGCCATCTTGGAAGGGCTTAACCTAACTTTTTATGCGTAAGAGAGCTAGCCTAAACTCATGGAAGGGTTTAACCTCAGTTTTACAGCCGGATGCCCTTCCTGACGCCTAAGAGAGCGAGCCTAACCTCACATCCGCTATCTTGGAGGGGCTTAACCTAACTTTTAACGCACAAGACAGCAGGCCTAACCTCACGGAAAGGCCTAACCTCAGTTTTACGGCCGGATGCCCTTCCCGACGCCAATTGCACAAGATGGCGATTATACATGACTTCTTATGAGACGCCTTAACGGTGCTTGCGCAAGATGGTGGTCGCAAGATGGCTGCTATATATAGGCTCTTATGAGGCAGCCTAGGGATGCTTGCGCAAGATGGTGGACACAAGATGGCAGCTATACACAGCTCCTTATGAGACGCCTTATGCGCGCTTACGCAAGATGCCTGCTGCTCTTTTGAGACGGCTTAGGGGTGCTTGCACAAGATGGCTGCTATACATAGACTCTTATGAAACGCCCTAGGGATGCTTGCGCAAGATGGCGGGCACAAGATGGCGGCTATACACGGCTCCTTATGAGACGCATTAAGGGTGCTTGCGCAAGATGGCTGCTGCTCTTATCAAGAAAGCTAGCTTAGAGTATAACGTACCGAGCTAGAAACAACGGTTCGATTAATTAAATTTGGGGCTTAAAAGCAAAATGTTAAATATCTCGAAAACGGTGCGTCGTAGAGCAAAACGGACAAAATTTTTCTGCCAAATAGTTAGGTTCGCAGTATGAGAAACATGATAGCATAAGAAAAAATAGTCTAATGATGAGATCAACGGTTCGGTTCTTACTTAGGCCCTTTGGCATTTGGTCTGTTTTAGCCTGTTATGTCGTGTCTTGAAGCAAGTTTTCGAAACTTGATCAGGTCTTGGTATGGTAGAGAGTATAACGTACCGTGCTAGAAACAACGGTTCGATTAATTAAATTTGGGGCTTAAAAGCAAAATGTTAAATATCTCGAAAACGGTGCGCCGTAGAGCAAAAAGGAAAAAAAAATGTTTCCGCCTAATACAGAGGTTCGCAGTATCAGGAACATGATAGCATAAGAAAAAGTAGTTTAATGATGAGATCAACGGTTCGGTTCCTACTTAGGCCCTTTGGCATTGACAGCTATCTAATTCTACAAGACGGAGGCTATACATAGCATCGTATGAGACTGCTTAAGGGTGCTTTCACACGATGGCTGCTGATTTTATGAGACTCCCTAGGGATGCTTGCTCAAGATGGTGGCTACAAGATGGTGGCTATACATAGCTTCTTATGAGACAGCTTAAGGGTGCTTCCACAAGATGACTACTATACATAGGCTCTTATGAGACTCCCTAAGGATGCTTACGCAAGATGGCTGCCACAAGATGGCGGTTATACACAGGCTCTTATGAAGAAAGGTAGCTTAGAGGCTCCTGCCCAAGATGGCGGATGCTGTTATGCATGCTGTGGAGGGAAATTTGAAATTCCACGTGCTCTTGTTTGTTAACAAATCTACGTTCTTTTTGACAGCGGCCATCTTTAATCAACAGAGCATCGTGCTGCCATCTTTAGCTACTACCTTTGAAATGTGGTGGCGGCAATTTGAAAAATCTGCGTGGTTTTGATAGCTGTCAGTCGCCATCTTTAAACAACAACGCATCGTGCTACTATCTTTACGGCACCAAACTTCATCGTAGTAGAGGGTGATTTAAAAAGATTCTACGTGTTTTTTTGACAGCTGTCATCCGCCATCTTTAATCAACAGAGCATCGTGCTGCTATCTTTACAGCACTAAACCTCACACCTCTGAAATGTGGTGGTGGGTAATTTAAAAAATTCCGTTATCTATTATCTTTAAACAGTAAAACTTTAGTGCATTCGCGAACCTAACCTCCCATCTACTATCTTGATTGAGATTATCCTTAGTTTACTACAAGATGCCCTTCCCGACGCTAGTTACTACACAAGATGGTGGCTGCTGTTCTGACCTTCTCCTCTGTTTAGGTACAAGTTTAAACATGCATCACGAAGGCTAGAGTGAGCAAGTGCTTCAGTGATGACGTTATTGTGCATGTTTAGACTTGATCATTTTCTCAAGAGTAAGGAGGCAAAGGAATGCAATAAGTATGCATCATGAAAGCAAGAGTGTGCATGTGTAGATTTGCAGATTGCAAAAGAAGTGAAAGAAACGTAACAAAACTAGAATCGTTCACTGTACTCGATGTCGTAAACTTCAACATGCGTTTAGAACATTGTTTGATGTGTTCAGATCACTAAATAAGTAATAACACGACTAGAATCGAACACTTTACAAGACACAACATGTGTTTGGAACATGTCATTGATACCTTTGTTCTAAGAAGATCAGATTACCGCACATGCTTTGTAGGGCTAAAGGGCTAATAGGCTAAAGGCCTAAAGGGCTAATGGGCGAAAGGTCTAATGGGCTAGGGTGCCTCTCCTCTCTTTATCCGGGCTTGAGACCGGCTCTACATCTAGAGGCGGAGTTGACACCCTAATGAAGGGAGAATGTTGGAAAATATTCTATACGAATGTAGCTACTCGATCGACTACATACTACAGAAGGATGACTTAGGCGAGGGTAAGCGCTCGGATTGTAGTAAGGTGTTTAAGCTGTTGTACTCTCGAGAGAGAAAGAGAGAGAGAGCTATTACTTAATAATACCTACACGACATAATTCATGCTATATTTCAAAAATATCTGCTTTGTACTCTGTGTAACTAGCATCATGATAAGCTCTTAGCAGTTGCGAACGTTTTACGAGTACGTTGGGGTCTTTACAGTATCTTATGTCTACACAGGGTAACAGAGGCTTGTTCTGAACTTTGAGCCCATATGCATACAGTTCATGTGTAGGGACTTGTTTGGATGCAATACGTGCTTCAGCAGTAGCGTTTCTAGGTACAAACTTAATTTGTTTCGATAGCAATGAAGCGTTGAAATTTTCTTCTTCTTCATCTTGCATCTCTTCTTGAGATATTTGCACTGCGACAGAACGTGTAGTAGGCTTAGAAAATGAAGTAAAATCATCAAGCACTAATGGCAATGAAACATTGAGATCTTCTTTTCCTTTTCTTCTACTTTCCCTTTACTACTGTTGTGCTTATTAACAGAAACTGTAGCAGGCTTATACAACAAGGGAGAATTAAAAATCTCTCGCAAAGGTGTACTTTTTAAGAATAAATCAGCGTTCGCTTGACTACGGTTGAGCTCTTTGTATTTTGTTCTCGATGAAGCTACATTACACGCGGCTTCATGGCGTTGAGCGTTGTATGCGTTCTTGAACTCTCTTCTACAAGGTTTGTATTGAAAAATTGTCCTACATGATATCTCATGACGTCTCTTGTGATAGCTTCGGGAAAATGCTTTTCCACACTCTTTGAAAATATACCTAGGAATTGGTTTTTCCATGATGGAGTTTTATCTTCTGCTAACAGATTCTTATTTAAATCTGCTAGACACTTGTTACTCGCTACTTCGATGATGCGAACAGCTTAGCGATTAACAGTAAACTAACACAACAGCTAGCAACAGTGAGGTTTAACCCTGTTAAGATGGCAGCAGTGAAGTTAGCGATGTTCTGTTGTTGGATTTTAAATTCCGCGCTACGACACGCATAAGGTGTCAGCCTTGAGGTTGAGCGCCGTGAGGATGGCGGCAGTGAAGGTGGCGATGCTCTATTGTCCTTAAAAGTGAGGTTAGGGTCCGTCAAGAAGACAGCTGTCAAACAAGTCGAGAGCTTATAATTGGCACGTACATTTTACTTAACCGCATGTCAGTTGGATGTATTGTGTAAATACCTGTCGCATATATGTTTTTGCAAAAGACGTGCAGCGATAACGTAAGAGATTGTAGATAGGTATACAGCAAAGGAAAATCGACCACCACCTAAAAGCAAAAACGTCGGGCGCGACTGACTCACCCGATAATTATTCCATAAAGTTGGACAATGAAATAAAATTTGAATAGCAAAGTAAAATAGAGCCAATGTTGCCCTACCGCCAGGTTGAGCGAGGACACGCGGCGAGTCCGCCAACAAGCGGGGTGGTAAAAATAACATCCCAGTTATCAATTCTCTTTAGAAACTGGCGCGAACGACGAGAAAAGTTTAGCGCACTGCAAGAATAATATGGGAAATAATACACTCAATATCCAGACCAACGATGGCCAAAAAGTGTGACAAAAACGTCATGTAAAATTTGAAAAGAAACGCAGTTGAGCCTAGTTATAAAATCACAACAAACATGAACCAATATTGAGGGGACACTGTGTTGAAAAGATGGAGAATGACAACCCTTTATGGAGGGATATGGCATCGTGTGCCCGTGAAGAACAATGGGGAACTCTGAAAAGCTGTGGCAAAAGGACGCAGCAGGTCGTTACGCATGTTAGGTGCCAAAATGGTAAAAAATCTAATGTAAATTTAAATCTGATAGCAGTTGTATAGTATTATGTGGAGTGATTCTTACTTACTTAATCTGCTTTGGTTGGTTTTTCCCTCGGACTCAGTGAGGGATCCCACCTCTACAGCCTCAAGGGCAGTGGCCTGGAGCTTCAAACTCTGGGTCGGGGATACAACTGCACGGGATGACCAGTTCCTCGCCCAGGCGGCCTCACCTGCTATGCTGAACAGGGGCCTTGCGTGGGGATGGGTATATTGGAAGGGATAGACAAGGAAGAGGGAAGGAAGCGGCTGTGGCCCTAATTAGGTACCATCCCGGCATTTGCCTGGAGAAGTGGGAAACCACGGAAAACCACTTCCAGGATGGCTGAGGTGGGAATCGAACCCACCTCTACTCAGTTGACCTCCCGATGCTGAGTGGACCCCGTTTCAGCCTTCGTATCACATTTCAAATATCGTGGTAGAGCCGGAAATCGAACCCGGGCCTCAGGGAGTGGCAGTTAATCACACTAACCACTACACCACAGAGGCAGACGTGAAGTGATTCTACATGATGTATATGAGTTGATTATGCTTGTAAGTACAGCAGATATTATGCGTAGAATTTTGTAAATAGTATAAATTTATTAAGGATGAACTGTGTGTTTAATAGGAAAAATGTTGGTGTAAATTGACTAGTACTGCATTTCAGAAAATGTTCTTGTTTATGTAAAAATTTAGTGCTTGATAATAGTGTACATTTGTGTATAATTTGCCCCCGATGTAGACACCTCATTTGCAAATGAAGTGATTTTGATCAGTACTCTAGTCAGAGGAATTAACCAATAAAATCCACGACGCAGCCGGGTATCGAATCCGGAACCCCCTGAACTTGAGGGTGACTGTTCATCGAAGGACCTAGACATTGTCCAGATGATTATTTGTAGTAATATGTCAAGAGCTCCATAATTTATCGTGAGCTAATCTTGAGTTCGAATTGTATTTATTTTGTTAATTTAGTGAAAAACTAAAAGAATTGAATAAATATTGATAATAAAATATGTATAAGAAAATACAAATATACAGGCATTTGATTTGTTTCCGTCATGGCCTGGCTGTAAGACTTACTGCACAGCCTGTCAATATGTACGTCCTGCTGATTGTGTGGTCTTGAAGACAACTCAAGGCTATTTCTAGCCGAGTGCAGCCCTTGTAAGGCAGACCCTCCGCTGCCATGTGTAGGGAACTGCGTGTTATTGTGGTGGAGGATAGTGTTGTGCGTGGTGTGTGAGTTGCAGGGATGTTGGGAACAGCACAAACACCCAGCCCCCGGGCCATTGGAATTAACCAATGAAGGTTAAAATCCCCGACCCGGCCGGGAATCGAACCCGGGACCCTCTGAATCGAAGGCCAGTACGCTGACCGTTCAGCCAACGAGTCGGACAAGGAATTTATAAAGATGCTCTTTTGATGAAGTTGCATACATACAGTGTGCCCGTCCCACTTCTGGCGGGGCCGGGAGAGAGAATGTATGTTCCGAGTGGTATGTTCATAACCTCCTGTTACCGATATTATTGCATTTACTGCTTATTTATGAACTCAAAAGCCTTTATCGTGAGTAGTAACCTTTTGTGTTGAAAGTGGTGTCCTCCAGCATTTTAGATATTCCTGGCATCTTCTAATGGAATTGTTGTTCACAGGCATAAGTTCTTGTTGCGTATTGGTCGTAATCATATTGAAGATTTTGAGATGTCCACTTATTGCGCAAGACGTCGTACAGATTTAGTGGGAGATCGTACGAATGTTGTGTTCATATCGTCGATTTTTTTTCCCCACAGAACCGTTCGTTTTGGATTAGGAATTAAAGCATTAAGTTATCCCGTCATTGTTAATTTATTCACGACACATCTAACTGTTTCTATACCAGGAAGTGGAACGCCGGGAAATCTCTCCTGAAATCGCCTACACACCTCTCTACATAACTCGGTTGCTACAATGTGACATACATAAGAATTCTTTGTTCAAGGGTAAATTTCGCTGCCATTTCAATGGAGTAATAATTAATTCTACTGTAATTCAGCCACACATGTTCTTGCAACAAACGTATCACGTCACCCTTTCCACGGCGCATAAACTCGAGTAACTGACCGCCGCGTGGCTATGCAGTGAGTCAGCGTGAGGTTTTGGAAACACCGCTCGAAGCGTGCACGTGAGTCTCCACGCACAAGGAATATTCAGCCTGATAGGCCACAACCCGCTATATAAAGCAATAACGCAGGTGTCCTTGCACTGGAATGGCTAAGAGTTAAGGCGGCATCTTGTCCATTATACATATCTTCCAGGTGGTTTACTCGTATAAGCGATACGAACGCAATTTTATCCCCACCATATGCAAAGAAGGGAAAGTGACAAAATGGAAAACGATAAAAATGTGGCAATAGCAAGTCAGTTGCGGCCGGTTGAAATTCCTGATATTCTGACATAGAATCGGTCACTGTATCATGAGGTGAGTAGTCCCCTAAAACGTGATGTTGCACTACTTCCGAAATTTACTTAATGCAATCCAACATCGTGATAAAT
The DNA here is from genome assembly GCF_040414725.1 of Anabrus simplex. Classification (NCBI taxonomy): domain Eukaryota; kingdom Metazoa; phylum Arthropoda; class Insecta; order Orthoptera; family Tettigoniidae; genus Anabrus; species Anabrus simplex. The sequence continues at coordinate 240,407,115 of NC_090272.1, read as the reverse complement.
TAATTTAACCAGTTGGGTAAAAAGAAGAGCCCATGCATTATGTATTACATCCTGGATCTGATGAGATTCTGCACATCAAACAAAATTGCGCATATGGCGCTATTAGCGATCTTGTGGCTGCTAAGTTCGGAGAGTTTCTCCTCTAAGGTGAAACAACTTCAACTTCTAACTCGAACAAACTCTACCGTTTGTGAATGTTACTTTGATTAACATTTTAATTAAGTGAACTTACAGATAAGAAGATCGATTAATCCCCGTCTCCATGGCACCACGGGCCTGGCAGGACCCAAGACTCACCCTACTCCGCTAAGGTTATCAAGATCTCATATTCAATGAAGAAATCGCAGAGAATATGGACTTAACTTCATTTAAAATATTCAACAGCTTGGAAATCTGTGTTCCACACAGGAATCAGCAGTCTTATAGTTCCGAATAAATCTGCAGTATAGAGTCCACAGATCTTGGATCTGCCTCCATTGAAATAAAAATTTTGGTAAAAATAGTGAGCAGTCCAATTAATAACTGACTACTGATCAAATAGTCATCTTCTCAGCCTCTTCATCAATTTTTGTAGTCGGGAACTTCACAGTACTTTTGACAGATTAGGTCGTGCATTGTCCTTTCAAGATCCTACAAGTACTTCTGCTTTAGCTTCCTCGACATTTTCTTTAATTCCCTGGCACATTCAACCTCAACTACCTCATGGGTCATGAACATACTGGTGCGTTTCACAAATGTTTGCTTTGCACGTCTGATCGTTTATACAGTACGATACATGGTGACATCTGTCTTTGTGCTTTTGATTTGTTCTATAGTTGATGTTATTGATCGATGCAGACTAAATAAGCTTTTTGTAACTCTATGGATGTGTTCGTGACTAGCTCAACTATCGTATTTTGTGAGCAATAATGGCGGGGATAAGTCGTTCGCTGAATGGAGCAGAAATATTATACACATAGAACGACACTTTGTTGGCAAACAGAAGTGAAGTCTACAACAATGAAGCAAGGGAATGAGAAGACAGTTCTAGAGACATTCGATCAAAACGCCGGAGGATTAACCATCACCTTTGCAGGCGATAAACATCTTGTAAATTAACTTCCTGGGCGTCCCTTGTATAAAAGGCGATCAAAAGGTTTCCTTTCGACAGCCGAACAGTCTTGAATCGGGAGTATTGAGCCACTCATCAAACCGAAGCTGAAGATCCTCGTTGACCTGCTGTACGCCCTCGTCCGACAGCAGGCGTCGACCCTTCACGGCCTTTCTCAGGGGACTACGGACGACTGACTCCCACTTGAGTTAGCCTATCTTCTGGATAGACCGGCATCCCACACGGTGCTCCATTCCACAACGGTGCTTTTCGACAGATATGCTGCCCCATACAGAATCTGAATTCTCTGATGGATGTCCACCGGCATTTGTCAAGAACAGAATAACAGCACACTGGTCCTGTTTGGACGCATTTGGTAATAACTTCACCATAGTTCACGTGGCCGCAGCCCGGCGCGACACGACTACCACAATGTCCGTGCTTATAAACCCGCATCCGAGTCGCGCTGCGTTGCATGTCCGCTGGTGCAACGTCCTCAAACACCCAGTTTACCTTCTTCGAGGATTCTATGTGTTTAGGTTCCCATTATGAGGAAATATGCCCGTATATTTTGTTTCTAGGGTCATGGCAGCCCTAGGTAAACGCAATATAACAAGTCACTGGAAAATTAACAACTTTCGGTTTGTAACTTCAGAGCCTCCCACCGCTGTTTACAAACTCGTTTAGTTAAAGAGACCACATTTTACACGCTGCTGCTGAAGAACCTATGAGCCTTTTATGATACCTCATTATTGAAGGAATATCCTAAATAAGATATTCTATCTAAACCTTGTATTGTTATAGCTATTGTTGTCTAGAACATCCAGAAAATTACTTCGTGCGAACAAAGGTGAACTCCCAAATAGGAGGCTTACAGTACATTAAATATACTCACATCTACGAATGAGAGTATCATTAATTGGCACATTTGCATTGTATCGACGGAGAATGTCTTAAGCCTGCAAACAAGCGATTTGTTTATCAAAGAACTTCCAAAGAAAAGTGAGAAAGAAAGCAGTAGAATATTTCTCCATGCAGTCCTAATGAGGTGGATCTTGTTATGCAGATGTTTTCAAACCAAACGAAACTCTTCAGCTGTGTTCGCTCGCCTAGGCTTGTTAGAAGGAGTGTTGCCTTCAGAAGCAGGCCAACCAACTTAACTTTCATGAATTAAAGAAATTATTCAACAAAACTATCTTATGGAAGAAGTAAGTAGTCTGTTTCGTGATAACTGTTACACGGTTATGTTCACCAGATGTGTTTTAAAATGTAATAGTAATGTACGAGTCTGTGGTTAGTGTGAATAGTTGCCACCCCTGGAGGCCTGGGTTCGGTTCCCGACTCAGCCACCAAATTTGAAAAGTGCTATGAGTGCTGGAACTGAGCCCACTCAATCTCCGGAGGTCAACTGATTAGAGGGGGCGTTCGATTCTCTACTCAGCCATACTCGAAGTGGTTTCCCGTGGTATCCCACTTCTCATCCAGGCAAATACAGGGATACTGCCTAACTTCCTTCCCTCTTGCTTGTGTATCTCTTCCAATCTTCCAATCGCTTCACAAGGCCCATGTTCAGCACAGCAGGTGAGGTCGCCTGGGCGTGGTACTGGTCCTACTTCGCATGAGTATCCCTGACCCAAAGTCTCACGCTCTAGGACAGTGGCCTTGAGGCGATAAGTGTGGGTTGCCTCGGTGAGGCGGAGGAAAAAGCCAACCTTGGACGGTAAACAGATTAAGAAAAGGAGAAAGAATAATAATAATAATAATAATAATAGTAATAATAATAATAATAATAATAATATACTACTTACTGCTGGCAACAGTGCACTATAGGCTAGATCAGTCTCGCCTTGACTTCGACAATATGAAAGTGACTGAGGCATGAGCGATGCTAGTAATCAATCCCATTCCTTATGCAGCCAGTCTCTGATCTTGAATGGTGTGAAAATATCGCTCATAGAGTAACTTGGCGCATGCATTTCAGCGGGCTTGGCAGACTGATATGTAATAACAGTGAGAGAAGCAACGGGAAACGCCTCTTCAGTGATGCCTGAGTCATCTATGACAGATAATGGTGGAGCTGTTGACAAGCCAACCAGTCTTCCGGCTGAGGACTATATAGCACTCTTGTGTGTCTGAGCTCCGACTACAGCGTATGTTGATATGTTGTCTGTGAGTTGCAGGGGACAGCATAAACACACATTCCCCGAGGCAAGAGAATTAACAATTAAGAAAAAAATACTCCGCTAGGATACGAATCGAACCCGGGCCCCTGGGGACTAAAGGCCAGGATTCGGACCCTTTATCCATGGAGTGAGACTTAAAATATGATTAATTAATGACTGATTGATTAATGGTTAATTTATCCTGGCAAGAATAAAGCCAAGTGGCCTTCTCTTTGGTCGAATCAGTCAGAGCAAGGTGGTCACAAACAACGTGAGCCGGGTATACGGGGTGGACCAGGAGGAAGTGTGTAGCGATGACTTCAAATTGTTAGTGTTGAACTGTGGAAGTATTGTAAAGAAAGGAATAGGATTAAGTAATGTGATAGATATATATTTACCAGACATTGCAATAGGAATTAAATCATGGCTGAGAAGTGATATTGTGCATGCGCGAATTTTCTCACGAAACTGACTTGTGTATCGTAGAGACCGGTTGGGAACGATAGGAGGGGGAGTATTTATAGTGGAGAAAGCTGCCTCTGTGGATCAGTGGTAGAGTGTCGGCCTCTAGATCCTAAGATAGCTGGTTCAAGCGCTGCAGAGGTAGCCGGATTATTGAAGGGCCGAGAAAGTCCATTCGACACTCCCATGTCGTACGGTGTCGACATGTAAAACGTCTCTGGTAACACATTTGATGCTTATCCGAAAAAAATAATTAAAAATCTCAGCCACACCCGCCCAAGAGAAATCCAGTTTTCTCTCCTGACATCTGTTAGGTCTGCACTAAAACGGAACGTCGAAATTGAGGAGCAGACAGCCACATGGCGTCAAATTGAAATGTCTGCACACGGTAGTTGAGGTCATAAGATTATTATTATTATTATCATACTGGTGAAAGAAGAATTTGTAAGCTACGAAAATGTTAAGGATGAGAAACATGAAATTCTGCGTTCATCCCTATACACAATACGCAGCTTGATATTTATGGGGTGTACAGACCTGACAAGGCTGGCACTAGCGCGGATGCAGAATTATTTGATAAGATAATCGGGGATGTGGGCAACGATACAGCGAGGAACGTTATTGTAGCGGGTGATCTGAACTTGCCAAATGTTAACTCGGAAGGGAATGAGAATGACAGAAAGCATGACGAACAAATGGTAAAAAAGTTATTATGAAAAGGACAGCTGAATCAGGAAGTGATGATACCAACTAGAGGGAAAAATATTCTAGACGTGATGCTGATAAAACCAGATGAGCTCTATAGGGAAACCGAAGTGATAGATCATCAAGCTGTCTTTCTCAGACTTAAAAATAATTGTGTTAGAAAGGAATGATGAAAAGTACGACTATTAGCCAATAACATATGGCTGATAATAGAGGAATGGGGAAATTTTTAAAAAGCATTTATGATTAATGGAACATGGTAAATAAAAACGTAAACAGTCTATGGGATGGGTTTAAAGCAATTCTTGAGGAGTGAAAAAACATTTATGTAACTTTAAAAGTGCCAATGAATAGTAAGGACTCGTTATATTATAACAGAGAAGTAAAGAGATTAAGAAGGAAGTGCAGATTAGAGAAAAATAGAGTTAGGAATGGTTGTGGGATTACCGAGAGGTTGAAGGAGCTCGCTGTGAAATTGAATTCAGCGAAAAAATCAGCTAACGATAACATGATGGCAAACATAACTGGGGACCACATGAATTTCAGGGATCAATGGAAGGATATTTACAATAAGATACACAATCTGGAAACTAGAAAAGCAACTGGAATTGATAACATTTCTAGGGAGATATTAAATACAATGGGTTGGGATGTAGTACTATATCTGAAATACTTATTTGATTATTGTTTTCATGAAAAGAGAGTTTTAATAATAACCCCATTGTACAAGGGAAAGGGTGACAAATGTTAAGCGGAAAATTACACGCCAGTCAGCTCGATGTGTGTAGTTTGTAAGCTGTGGGAAAGCATTCATTATGATCATATTAGACGAAACTACGAACTGGTTTGATAGAAGGAAGTTCGGGTTTTGAAAAGGATATTCCACAGAAGCTCAACTTGTAGGATTTCAGAGAAGATGGACACTGAGAACAATAATGTAAACTATTTCAATAATGATTAAATATGAATTGAACTGTTATACGAGATGCTCGCACCTCTCCCTTCCTGCTTTCATATATCACGCCATCCATTTCATCCCATTAACTGGTCTCATGATGCCGCCAGGAAGGGCATCCGGTCATAAAAAAGATTCACCTCACTCCACACTCGATCCCGAGATACACATAAAAACCCAGAGTGTCTTCTTTCAAGAACCTGCTTCTGAGGGTGAAGTGTGGCTGTCTTTAGAATATGATGATGATAGGAATTGTAACATATTATTTGCTCTAGCTGGTCATTTCCTAAGGAAATTCGTGCATAATTCCGCATTTTCAACTGAGCGTACACAGTCCCAGGTTATTATTAGATTTCGAAAAATGTCAGCTATCATAAGAGCCAATACGCCGATGCGGGAAGGATCGATATGTACATGTTATTGACATGTATTGCCAATATAGGAACAGTGACCATATCATATACATGACTGAACCTCAATATAAGGGTGCTGACAATAGACGGATATTCGCTGCTGGTGTGGGTGCGATTTCACAGTCACGGATTTTCCATATATTGACAGGACCAAGCTCTAGTAGAATGACAGGCATGATTGAGGTTACTGAAAACAAAGGGCAGTGCATGAAGCCCTCTGAAGGAGTGGATGATGAGGTAGCCTTTGCCCGTCATGTGCCTCTCCGGCGGAGGATTCTACTTTTAACAGGGATATGCTTTGGTTTGTAACCATGGCAACCAGTGTTGGTCATCTGTATAACGCAAGCTTCGTGAGAACGACTAACATATCGCATTTGGCTGTGATTTGAACATCGATCTGAAGACAGCACTTGATCAAAAGTCCCTCTCCTTCACTCTCGAACTAACGCCCCAGCCACTTCCTTTACGCAACACATTATTCTGTGTTCAGCCACCACAGTTCGAGTATGTAATAAAATATTGACAGTAATATTCACTATGAATAAAGCGACCTCCGCAGTAGGTGCGAGATAGTAAATACGTAAAGAATAGTCTCAGGTACAGGACGTTTATTTTAAAACTTGAACTAACAACATTATGAGTGAACAACCATTTGGGTTGAAGAGCGAGTAAGGCAACAAGCGAGTGATATAACCCAACACTGTATTCCAAGTTTAAATTACAGGAATGCCTTACAAAGTACACAAATGCAATGACACAGAGATCTGAAATAATTAACAACATCCGAATCATAACTGAAGGTGGGAACAGGACGGCGACCAGATGCAACACAGATGGAATTGTCCAGCGCAACACTTTATTAGAAATGTTTTTAGAAAACATGAAAACTAGATTACAGATGATAAAGTCAATTCTCGTAGATAAATGACGTTTCTTGCATACTGGTTCTGGCAAAGTTCAGATATCAAAAAACATGGTTTAGAAAATGAATACCGCTCTCGCAAACAGTTAATGGCCGGATAGATTGATAAACACGGCCAAACTAACTGAGCAACATAATTTGCAAACTTCAGGAGAATAATACAACTCGGATCCAGGCCAATTTCAAGAAAACTAATCCTATTAAATTACGCCGTGGAGTAATGCAAGGACCCCCATTGTCACCAGTTTTATACAATTTCACAACAGATCACATTTTTAGAGAAATCGGTGAAAAAGAACTATGTGACATGGATGGTTATTCTCTTGCCAACGGACTTCAACACTAACAATATTAGGCTTCGCAGATGATACGGTTATTGTAGGAAAAAACCGAGATTCTGCAGTAGAACTGACGAAAGTAGCTTTACAAAGGTTTCGTGAACTTGGTCTAACAATAAACTCTGAAAAATATAAAGTTATTAATATCAGTAGAGGAGAAATAAACGAAAGGCTCATTACAGTCGAAGAAGGTATGGAGATTAAATGTATTTCGAGGAACGAATGTGTCAGATTCTTAGGGGTAAATTATGCAGATACTATGTTATTTGATTCCAAGGAATCAATGACACTCCTTCAGCAGAAATTCACCTCGTTATCATCCTGTCCCTGGCTTCATCCGGATCAGAAATTCTCAATTGTTCAGTTTGCCCTACGTTGACTTACCAGTTCCTGTGCGTTCCTGCAAGTAAAATACACAGCGGTTTTTGGAAGATGCTGATAAACTTGTTAAGAGTACACTAAAGGAGATCTTATCCCTTCCTACTGACACTCCTGATTCTATGATTTACTCAGATAGACGGTACAAAGGGTTAGGTGTTTTTAGAGCAAGCTGGGAAGCCTTGCTTCAGAATATAAACAGCTGCAACATTCTGAAACGGGAGGGGAACCAATATATTGAAGCCACTAGAAATCTAGATGAAGAAATTAACAGATGCTTAACTGAGTTAAACGTAAATGATAAAACTGAGGATATGAAGAACAGGCACGGTGAGTAAGACACCAAGAAACTCAGAAATAAGTTGCGAGAATCTGAATTTGACAAATGGTGTGGGAGTGTGTCTGTACAAGGAGTTCCCTCCTGCAAACCGCTGGGTTAGAAACCACGATGGCCTTTCTAGCACGGAGTGGAGAGATGCGCTGAAAATGGCATGTAACGTTGCACCTGTAAGAGCTATACCTGGAAGGTCCCTTGATGGTAACCGCTGCAGAAGAAGTAGTGAGACTGAAACATTACCTCACGTCTTGGGTTCCTGTGCCTTCGGTGAAGCTCTTCGAAACACTAGACATCACAACATCAGGTCATCCATAGCACAGACGCTCCGTGCATGGGGAAGTCCATGGCATTGGAGTAAATGGCAGCACGAGAAGGATAGATATGATCGCCATTAAAGGGAAGAAAGGATATATATTAGACCCCACAGTAAGACACTCCGACCAACCAGACGAAGTGGACCGAGAAAAGAAGTCTATCTATCAGCCTACAGTGCCGTACTATAAGAATAAATACGAACTGGACGATGTAGAAGTGAGGGGTCTCATGATCGGTGCGAGAGGGACAGTCCATAAGAAGACGATAGAGCTGATGAAGGTCTTCAACATCACTACCAAGGAGTTCATCGACTGGGGGCTGAAAGCACTCAGGGGTTCTCTTTTGATACTCAGACACCACTTGTATTCGCCAGACTGAGACATTAATTACTTATTTTTTTTATAGTTTTTGAATGAAATTGTATGTGTATTCTTTGTCTTAAGCAGCCTCCGAGTGGAGAAAGATTTTGAAATAAAATAAACTGTTGCAGTGGGCGTGACGTATCTCGCTGGCAGAAGTTCCTAGCTTTATAAGCTGGCTCCAGATCACACAAACTATCCACTATACGATCCACAGCTACACCATGCTGATCAGCTGTTGTACCTGATATGAAGTTGTAATACACTCCTCATGTCTTAAGACGTAGTTGCTTTCTACGTGGAACAGTACTATGGACTTAAATATTTTCTTCATAAAAAATAGCACCTTTTACGTTCAGCAACATAGTACGAGTGAACACTTACATGAACATTCTTCTCGTGTTATAAGACATAGCGATTTTCGTTGGAACAGTATTATATCGTTTGGCGACATTTATTATTATTATTATTATTATTATTATTATTATTATTATTATTATTATTATTATTATTAACAAATACAGTGCAAATGGGAAATATCCCGGTGGCAGTGGTCACTTACAATAATGTAATAATAAAGTAAAGTAAACATAATTACCCAACAAACAAACAAACAAACAAACAAACAAACAAACAAACAAACAAACAAACAAACAAACAAACAAACAAACAAACAAGGAAACAACAAGAGTACAAAAAGCAAATCCATGGAAAGAAAATATTAGAAGAATTACTACTAGTTTAACATTATAAATCCAACATCATCATATACAAATTCACACACAACTTAAGTATTTCCAGTGCTTAACACTACGGCTTACAATACTATAGGTTGAGGTTACTACTAACTTAACATTACAATGTTAATAAAGTAACGTTAAAAACATAATTACCCTACAAGAAAAATAACAGTAAAACAGGAAATTCCACGGAAAAGGAATATCAGAAGAAATACTACCAGTTTAAAATTCTAAATCCAGCATTATCGTATGAAATTTCACACAAAACTTAATTATTTCCCAGTGCTTAACAATACAGCTTACAATACTGAACTTACTACTAGCTTAACATTACAAGTGATAATAAAGTTAAAAACATTGGTAATTACCCAACAACAACAACTACAACGACATCAGTACAACAAGCAATACCCTGGAAAGAGAATACCACAAGAAATACTCCTAGTTTCACAATCTAAATCAAGCAGAAAATCACAAATTCATTGTCCGTGATTTACAACTTTAACTTTTCACTTTACAGTAGCACTACTGGTCTTCTTAAATGACTTAATAACGGAAGGAAATCTCTCAAAGACTGCTGCAGGTGATTTATTCCAATACCTTATGGTCCTGTTAACGAAGGAAAACTTGCCCACCTCCGTATGCTGGTTTCTGGCCCTAATCTTATGCTTATGATAATTTCTCGATAAGTATGAGGACGGTTCGAACCTATTCCTAATACTACTCCAAGCAGCGTTTCCCATATAGCAATTTAAAAAGACCACACAGTCGAGTTCTAGTTCTTCTAGATTCAAGACTTTCCCAATTAATGGTATTCGTCCTATTCCCGGTTACGAAGCGCAGCGCCCTTTTTTGAACTTTTCCTAGGGAATTTATTAAACCCACCCTGTACGGATCTCATCACGCAGATCCATATTCGAGAATCGGTCTTACCAAGCATTTATAAGCTTTACTTTTGGCACCAGAATTAGCTTTCTTGAGATTCCGCATAATAAAATGTAATAATCTCCAGGATTTCTTAACTACATTTTCCACTTGCTCTGATCAGTTTAAGTCTTTTCTAATAGTAACACCTAAGTACTTACAACTATCAACTTCAACAACACTTTCCCTTCCAATTGCGTAATCCCTCCTTCCTGTCATTTTCTTTCTACTGAAACACAATTTCTTGCTTTTTCCGCTGTGGCTTTTCATTCGATTTTCACGCGCCTTTTTTGCAATCGTATCTAAATCCTGCTAAAGCAATAGTTCGTCCTCCTCTGTCTTTATCTCCCGATGTATGACGCAATCATCGGCAAAGAGGCGCACTTCCGATTTTATCGATTCAGGCATATCATTCATGAAAAGTCTGAAAATAATTGTCCCAATAACAGACAGAACTTTTACAGGAAGAAGCAGTGTTCACATGAGTGAATCAATTCTAAGAATATTAAGTTGCAAATAACTCACTAACTTTCAAAACGAATTATTCTTATGGCACAACGAGAGAACGCTGATTGATATCCATTCGAACTTTATTTCTTTTAACTGAATGTTTATCTTCGTTAAGGACGTCAGTGAAACTTTATTTTTTCTCTACAGAATACGTGGTGCTATGGGAATGACTGCAGGACGTGGTTCCATGGTGCTACGGTGAGGATGGCTGGAGACGTGGTTCCATTGAGACGACATCGCCATCAGAGCTTGGAAATTTCAACATCCCAGAATGCAACGACTTTTAATCACGTGATATGAATCTGCACTTGAAAATAAAGCTAGAACTTTTAATTTTAATGCTATTTTCTGAACTAAATCCTCTCTCTGTACCCACACGAATACTGTACTGCACAAGGTCTGCTCATCAAGTTAGCGCCAAGTGCAGGCATTTCCAGGTACAGCGCCAAATGTGCTCTAATGTCTAAATACATTGTGTTTCTTTGTACTTCGTGAAGGATACTTAACTGAATCTTCTGTAATCGAGACGGACATTTCTCGGCAGATGAGCTGGAGGTTCCATACTACAAAAAACGTAAAATTAAGCAATTTCCTCAATTGTGCCGAAAGTTAGCAGCTAAAGGGCCCGGAAAGGTTACAAATTGTGATTCTTGAACAAATTTCGAGAATCACTTTCGACAGTTCAGCCTGAAATCACTTGTGTTCCTCGGTTCAATACCCTCAGCCGTTTTCTTCATTTTAAAAATGTCCGCACCGAATGTACTTACTGTGTAAGAGCTTAAGTGACACACATTAGCGCTCGTAGCGGTAGAAAACACAAACTGTTAAACTAATCGACCGGTTAACGATGATAATGTTTAGGACTCTGGATTTTTCCAAGGTTAGCGTTTTCTTCGCTACACAGAAGAATTGTGAATACAAACTCGCTAAGCCCAACGCATGGAGGAGATTTTTTTTTTTTTTTGCTATGGGCTTTACGTCGCACCGACACAGATAGGTCTTATGGCGACGATGGGATAGGAAAGGCCTAGGAGTTGGAAGGAAGCGGCCGTGGCCTTAATTAAGGTACAGCCCCAGCATTTGCCTGGTGTGAAAATGGGAAACCACGGAAAACCATTTTCAGGGCTGCCGATAGTGGGATTCGAACCTACTATCTCCCGGATGCAAGCTCACAGCCGCGCGCCTCTACGCGCACGGCCAACTCGCCCGGTGCATGGAGGAGAAGAGCGAGGGTTGTTTCAGAGAGGTTGTCGACACGAAGTGGCATGGCCTCAATTAAGGTTTGACCAGTGTGAACATCAGAAACCAAGAGAACCTTGGTCTTCAAGGCTGCCGTGGTGGGGTTCACACCTACGTTATCCATAGCGCGTAACCAATTCGCTCGTTGTAAAGGAGAAGTTCACGAAAGACATAAAACACTCTGTCCGTCACAAGCCATCATCAGCTGGCGTCCTCGTGGTCGTCCCTCTTACGGCAGGTTCACCCACTACACTACTTTAAACAGGCAGGGGTCATGGTCATTGTTGCTGTTTCATACCGCGGTCAGCAGCGCGTGGCGGGTTGATAACCACGTACCTTTGTTCTTTATCATAACTACCTAACAAACTCTTTATGGCCTTTGCTAGCAAATAAAATCAGGACTGAGTAGGCAATGCCTTGGTCTCTACTCAGTATTTCGCCCCGAGCAGATATCAGATATACTTGTTGCTCTGGGATTAAATATTTTAGCCCTGAGACCAATTTCATGAAATTACTTGAATAAAAGATCGAGAGATGCCTACTAAGTGGAAGATAACGGTTTCGCCGGCCTCCGACAGAATAATCCACCTCACACGTATGTGAAGCACAGTTGAGGTGAAAATGAAAGTCAAATGTTTGCAGTGATCTTCCGCATTAATGGGTTGGAACGCGAGGAAGTTTTTCTCCGGGGTTGAAACGTCTTGTTGTTTTCTGCCCCTTCCGTACATTTTGGCGACGTTTTAGCTGCCTGGAAGGCAACTGAAATTTCGCCATCGCTGGAGATATATGTATGTTAAATAAAAACAATGTTACATTTATCAGAAAAATACAAATGTTAACATTTTATTGTTGCAAGCCACACATGACCAACAATGAGTTGAGACTTCGTATTTGTCCTTGAATTCATTTTCTTTGTAGGCGGTTATCAATCTTCTGTCCCTTAAATGCGGCCAGTATCCACTATCCGTGAGATAGTGCGTTTGAAACCCACTGTTGGCAGCCCTGCAGATGGTTTTCCATGCTTGTCCATTTTCTCACCAGACAAATACTGGGATTGTACCTTAAATAAGCCAACGGCCGCTTCCTTCGCACTCCTAGGCCTCTCGTATCCCATCGCTCCTGTAAAATCTATCTGTGTCGATGCGACGTAAAGCAACAACAAAAAATCAATCAATCCGAAGTTTCCTGTCTTTTCCAGCAACCGCTTTGACTTCTGATCCTGCGCGATTTACAATAAACGGATGTAGGTACGCAAGAGCTGCTAAGTTTGAATGATAATTAGCCTACTGACTTCTTAGCTACTCCTGAAAGAGAAAGAGTTGCTCCTGGCTCTAGGCACGTTACGTTACGTTACGTTTTAGAAAGTGATAGTGTTCAGAGTGATAACAGTGAAACAAATAAAGCTCCAGATAATACTGGAGGTTGGCCACAATCAGAGCAAAGTCTGTCCTCATCAGTCTACTGGATTCCAGTCCAAAAATAATAGTGAAAAGAAATACGAATGAGTCGGAGAAATTAATAGAAGTGAAACGATGGTTAGAATTTTCTGAGAGATCTTAAAGGTTGCTTATTTGTAAACAGCTTCCGAAGTGAGAATATTAAACAGGATCTAAAAATAACAGACATCAGGAAAATGAGATCCGAAATAGATTGAACATACAAAGAAAATGGTACCAAGCGAATCCCTCAATATGCTCTCCTGCGAATACGATGCCGGAACAGGTTAGTGACCTAATCCATGCAGGATAATGATTATGATTTTATAAATCATCGTCCGAGATTGTGCCAGTGTCAACACAATGAGCAGCAGCAGATCATGTTTAGCTTACGACTTGAGGTCGGAATGAACGGTAACTGTAACTGAATGAATATGAAACGTGGGTTCAATGGGCACTCATCTTGTTCAGTGGAGCTTTCTGTTCTTGAACCAACGAACAGAATCAAAGGTCAGGCAGGAAACAATATGAACTTGTAAACATTTACATGAGTATTTTAGAAGTTTTAAGTTTGCTTCACATAGGATTAGTAAGGGGCTACGTAGACTTACGTTACTCGAAAACGGGTAGTGGAAGGAAACATTTTAAGACGGTTTAGTGTTTGGGTAGAACGCATGTATCGTCGAGAGTATCCCTCAATTGACGGATAAAAGAGGAGGCTATTTGTCGCAAAAAAGGAATGAAAATCTCAAACGTAGTTTTCATGAAATAGTGCTTCAAAGTAAGGCAAATGTTGTACTAAATATGTGACGTCACACACTTACTCTGTCATAAGATGGCGCGCTCAGCTGGAGGTTAGCTGTCGTGGTCAGTTTCAGTGTACAAAACCCTCAAAACTTTGCGACCGTTAGAATAGTGACAGCCAGCCGCCATTTTGTTTGGACCTCGCACGGACACAGATAGATCTTATGGCGACAAGGGGATATCAAACAGTTAGGAGCGGGTTGTAATCGACCGTGGACTTAATTAAGGTACTTATCGTGTCCCTGCTTTGCCTGGTGCAATTGCGACGTAATGGAGGGTCAGCACATTGGCAGCCGGTTGGATTCGCGCCAGTGAATGAGTAACGGCTTTTGACACGCCTCGCGTTGTACGCTGGAATGGAGACTAAGCAGGGCTTCATTAATATAAGTTCCAAATTTAAAATTCCTAGATGTTTGGACGGAAATAAACATAAATATCGAATGTGACTTCATAGAATCTGATGAAGTTCTTCGAAGAACAAGACATGACATTCTTCTTTAATAGTGTGCATTTATTCTTTGTTTATTCATGTTGTAGTGTAATATTAGATTGTGTGTTCGACAGACTGAAAATATTTTAGCTTATATTTACCTGAGTCGGCACTAGAAAGTTATACTTCTTTCTTAACGAATAACTAAACCAATCCCCACGGCGCAACAGCCCCGAATGGCCTTGGCTTACCAAGCGACCGCTACTCAGCCTGAAGACCTGTAGGTTGCGAGGTGTCGTGAGGTCAGCATGACAAAACCTCTCGGCCGTTATTCTCGGCTTTCTAGACCGGGGATGCTATCTAACCGTCAGAAATCTCCTTAAATGTAATCAAATAGGCTGAGTGGACCTCGAACCAGCCCTCAGATGCGGGTAAAAATCCCTGACCTGGCTGGGAATCGAGCCCAGGGCCCCCGGGTACGAGGCAGGCACGCTACCTCTACACCGTGGTGCTGGATTCTTAACGAATGCTAGAATTAAAACAATAATCGGCACTATAATAAGAAAATGCCAAGTTTCTTAAGATTTCTTCTCACTGGATTTGTACTTGTCTTAGAGTAAACAAAATTATTCTTATAATAATATATATAATGTATAATATAATATTCTTATGATTATGTGCTTTACTCTTTAGTCTTGATCATTTTGATCCATCACTATCTTTTGTTCTCCAATGCCGAATTTTATGACATACTTTCTGTTCGGATTACATTGGACATAGTATTCCATAATAACTGGGCCACGAAATTATAAGGAAATTGTCTTAGACCATTTCCAGCATACACAACTCCTCTGGAGCAATTTATGTCTTCTATTAAATGTTATCCAATAAACTATGGGCAGAAAGGTATTTTTGGCTGCAGTGCTTGCATTCTGTTACTAGATAAATACCGAACACATGCACGGTAATTGCAAATTATAGGTTATGAATACATCATTCAACAAGATACTCTATTTCAATTTCCTGAGTACTCTTTATTTGTTAAGCATAAAGTGGGTTATTGTTTTCTTCCTAGGGTAAGAGATACGATTTAATATTGTGTAGTAATGTTCTTCGTTTAAAGAGGAAGATAAGAATATAAAAATAATCCGCAAGCCAAACATATCTGTCGAAATGTATGGCTCCCATTAAAAGTAGCGGCCAGTGAAATTTATGACGTAAATACTGAAGGCTCCATATGGATGATAAAGTTCCCGACTGGGAGTTGCCGGGTTGCTTTATAATCTGAGAGCCTATGGGTCGAGTTTCACATTAAGAGGATCGGGGAGGAAATTTATACTTCATAAGAGAGACATGAGGGAAGTTAGGGGTGAGAATACGCAACCTCAGCTCTTGCCAAGAACTTGCAAAGACATGGCGCAGAGATTATATCATTCGCACAGGCAGACAGACAGACAGACAGACAGACAGACAGACAGACAGACAGACAGACAGACAGACAGACAGACAGACAGACAGACAGACAGACAGACAGACACTTTGCCCTCTCACAGGTGATAATATCCCCCGCAAGCTATGAATTACATCTATCATCATTTCTAAAAACAAAATAAATTATTTATAAAGAAGGAAGCTGTATTTTCCACTGCCTACTTAGTTAAATGTTATTTAAAAGCTGTCCAGTCTGTAAAACTCGCAATTTCAATATAAATTATGCCACTATAACAGGCCTATAAACCGAGCTTGATAGCTGCAGTCGCTTAAGTGTGGCCGGAGGTAGTGGGTTCGAATCCCACTGTCGGCAACCCTGAAAATGGTTTACCATTTTCATACCAGGCAAATGGTGGGACTGTACATTAGTTAAGGCCGCGGCCACTTCCTTCCCATTCCTGGCCCTTTCCTGTCCCATCGTCGCCATAACACCTGTCTGTGTCTGTGCGATGTAAAAGAAACCCCCACACACCTGTTACACATACACATTATTTTACACGTATGTTGTAATGTTGTAATTTATATTGAAATTGTGTGGTTGATAGGATAGAAAGCTTATAATTTACAATTAAAATTCCAAAGGCTTCTCATTAATGTAAATGAAAAGTGGAGGTGCCAGGTGTTCGTAAGCAATGTAATCGGAGTTGAAAATGAACAAGAGTTGACCAAGAGAGGTCCGATGGGACAGAGAGTGGAAGCAATCCCAGTCTCAATTAGGGGTTGCACTGGGGGTCCAGCTCCTTCTCCTAGAGGCAATTCACCCAATAACACTTTCCAACTCAGCCATCAATCACCACCAAACATTATAATGTTTTTCGGGGTAGATCAAGGATATTTATAGTCCTTTTAAAATAGAATAACTTTTGAGAAAATTATTATTAGTGAGAAAAACGAATCAACTCACTTTCAAAGACCCGGCTTACTTTAACCCACTGTACTAAAATTCTCTTCTACATTTTGCAAACTAAACAATAAATTATCATCATTCTATATTTTTGAAAAAAATATATTTCAGAGATTAAACCTACTGAATGAGTTTACCCTGGTTCGATGTGTGTGCATGAATTGAACAAAGGGAGAAAATGTCGTCCCGTGGTCACCAACCGGATCCCCTTCCAGTCAGCTCTTACTGTAGGACATGGATAGTGATAAACACAAGGAGATTTAATGGTGTTTCGAAGCTGAAGACGATCTGTTATTTGCACAGATTCCTTCCTAATGGACTACATTCGCTTACGGGGTTGTTACTGAAATGATTAACGCAAAACGTATTGTTGTTGTTGTTATTTCCCGGCTCTGTGGTTGAATCGTCAGCGTCTGGCTTTCGAGTCAGAGGGCCCAGTTTAGATACCCGGCCGGGCCAGGGTTTCAAAAGGTTAGTCCCTAGTCTCTGTGGATCATGGACTGGGTGTTGGGTGTTGGTCACCATTTGAAAACACCCTCTTCATCTCCATACAACACACCACACCACAGAAACGCGTACGAAAATTTTCTTAGGGGTTATCTTTTCTTTGCCCTCGCTTGAAAAATTATAGGATCTCCTTCGCTTTAGGGTAGAAGTTCAGGTACTACATACATTTTTCAGCGCAGATATCTAGGCGTGATTGCAGTGTCATTTGTTTTTCTCTCGCGGTGGGCGTGATCGTGCGATGCACAAGGTTGCCAGCTCTTGACCTTAAGCACGAGTGGTGCGGCGGCGCTACTTGGTAGGGCTCTAGTACTCCGTACGGCGATAGCAGAGCATTCTCTGTTGGACGGTGGCGAAAAAGTGACACTGATATGGTCGTTCGTTACGTGCAGATAATGACAAACGAATAATTTGTTCTGTGTTGTACGCACATTGTTTCGTTACCGATTGCATTTATTTGTGTTTTTATTGTGCGTGGGTTGGTAACGGAAGGCATTTCACTTGACTGGTAGAAATCTTACAGCATGATTGAGCAACGAATAATGACGTGTGCTAAATTAAATTAGAGCATGGTGGTCGCAGCGAACAGCGGCGCCCGTGGAGTACGTCCTCGTCTAGTCAGCGAAATGAGAGAATTAAAAATAAACCGACCTTCTCAACATTATATCGTTTGCACTTTTCTTACATTCATTCAAAGGAAACTGACACGTTGTAATTTTTGTGTTACAATTTACAAAAGCGTGCAAGTTACGATTTACAATTCCTTGAGTAGGGTGGCAGAATTTCAATTTAAAATTTAAAATTCATGTTTTTCATTCAGCAAAACGTAATATATTTACATAAATCACGAGTGGAGTAGAACAACGTAAATGCATCCACCAGATAGATATGCAGTACGCCTTGTGGCGATGTACACGGAACTGGGTGTTTCAAGAGAAACAGTAATCATACGTAACCGATCCCTCAACAAACCGACACTTTATGGAAGCAAACATTTGAAGGTATTTTTTGTTTCTTTTTTCCAAATACCACGCCTCCGAAAAAAGCTGAGGCGAGGTTTAGAATATGGTCCCTTTCAGTACCATTCTTATAATACGAATCGAGACCATAAAAAGGTAACAGCTAAATACAACGGTAATGAGCAAAGTGACTGGAAAATACAGTGGGAGGGACAGGAATAGGGCATCATTTGATAACAAGGATTAACAACTGTATTAGGTGAAGTATAAATAACTTTCCACAATATATATATAAAAGATTTGATATATCACAGGTAAACATAGACGAAGCCCATTTCTTTTTCCTATTTTTCCCTTTTTGAAAAACAGGAATTACAACATTCACCTTAAATTTGGTAATATAATAGAGATGAAAATAAAACAACACTATTGCCAAGTTAAGAATTTCAAAACCGTGCATACATTACTCCTTTTCTGTTGTTTTGGGACGCACGAAACATTTTCAAGAATAAATTTTAAACAGCAATATTATAATAGGCCACGTATAAAATGCAACACGTCCAGGTGTTTTATAAAAGCCTAACAAAAGCTGAAGACATCAAAAGGGGAGGTAATGATGAAAAGTCACAGTTTGAGGATAGGAGAGGAGACTGCACACCCCTTACTGCCAAGGTCAGTCTCAGTCCATATCTAAACTTTTCCAAACACGAGTCGTGAAATTGTCAGTGACCACCCGAAGGTAAAAAATTTCCAATCATGGAAAAGCTATTCAGGCACAAATCAAGGCCACAGAAACTTGAATCTATAAAAGGTATGCCTGAAGGGCAAAATTCAAGCTCCAGAGAATCATAAGTAGTTTTTAGCTCACACAGATCCCATGTGGCCGATTTTGAGTTCCAGTTGGACGGAAAAGGTCTTGTATCGTACGCGCAAGCCGCACGAGGTCAAAGCTCCCTAAAACACACACATACACATACACACACACTGAACGTAAGTCGATGCCAGGCAGAGAGGCCGAGCTTGGCTGTCGCGAGAGCAAGCGCAGACTGGCTGCTTCCAGAAGTTTTGATGACGTAACTGGTGACGTAGGTAGTACAGGGTAGATAGCAGACAAGCAGTCAGTATTAGTAATGCATCCAACTAGCTCTTTCGAGGGAGCTAGCTCATTCGCTCCCGCTCCAGCTGAGAGTCGTTCGTAAGAGTCGACTCTTGGGAGCGGGAAGGTTGGAGCGAGCCGAGGAAGTCGGCGCTCTCCGCCTCCAGGTTCGTTCGTTCATTCGTTCTTCCGGTTTAGGGCAGACGGTTCTGTATGACTTCCGTTCGCTCTTCATGACTTCCGGGAACGAACGAGATAGCGCAAATAGTTTACATTTCCCACAACAGATAGCAACACAATGTCCAATTTGGCACGCTACTTTTGGAATAAAACAAATGAACAACTAAAATATGCACTGCTGGCAACATTGACAATTAATCCAAGCTTTGTATATATAGTAACGAAGAAATATATCACAAGTACACAGTATTAATGGATGACATGCGTCTTTGATGACATCTAATATTACTTTGCCTAAGTTCCATTCTTCTTAAATGATATCTTTCAAGGCTCAATGCGCCGTACGAGACGTATATTCGAGATTTTGGTACTACTTACACGTTATTAAATTATTATTTAAATGCAATGCCATGTAAGTTACTGTGATATATTAAGACATGAGTTATTTATTAATTAGAGCCCCAAATAGTGTTATTTTGCATTTTATAGACTACTCATGACTCCAGTTTTTATTTGAAGGAACGAAGTAGCGCGAGATAGTTCACGTTTCTCACAACAGATGGCAACACAATATCCAGTTTTGCACACTACTCTTGGAATAAAACAAATGAATAATTACTATAAACATTATTGGCAACATTGGCAAATAATCCAATGATATAGCTTTATATACAATAACGAAGAAACGTATCACAAATATACAGTATTAATGGATGATATATAATATAACTTTACCTAAGTTCCATTCTTCTTAAAATGATGTCTTTCAAGATTACATGCACCGTATGTTCGAGTAGTGGCACTACTGCCGTTCGGTCGCATTAATCTACTGGAATTTCCTGTTCACGTAATTCACATTTCACTCAACAGATGCCATCAGAATATTCTTGGTTTCGACTGGTGATACAGAAAGTTTTTCGTTCCACTCTGCACGTTGGAACAACAGATTCTTTCATTCAATAGTGCAGTGTAGGAAACATACTGATTAAATGCGATCTTTAACGAAAATAATGGAAAATACTATCAGCACAAAAGTAGCCTACATATAACCACGTATAGCATCTATTAATACGTTCTGTACTTTTTTCTTTTTTCGCGTACAGTATGTTACACACTCTTCCAATATTTTTTCAAGAACGAGTACACCGTAGGAGACGTATATGTTTGACATACAGTATTGACACTCCTTAAACGACTACACGTTAATAAATAATTAATTCAAAACATACTGCGGTATATACTTTGGTATGAGTTATTTAGCCTATATTTTAAAGTCAAAACTAGCGTTATTTTATATTTTCCTTCATTCGATTTAAAACTAAACCAAATGATGTTGGCAATATGTTGATTCATAGCCATGACCGCATTTAAGAAATAGGTCAGGATTTGTCAGAGCATTTCTTAATTATTTAGACAGAATAAAACTACGCCCTTTCTACTTGCCGGATGGTATATTCAGTATTCTGGATAGTGACTGTTGTTCGTTAACTCGAACTTGGTGTCGTTCATTTGCTCTTAACCTACTGGATCTACAGTACATCCTTCATAGATTATGAGTGACTGGTAAGTATTGCTCAATGATATGTTTACTTCATTTTCTTGTTTCGTTAGCTAGCAGACTGCCAGAACTATGGCACAAATAACATACATGGCCGACAAACCACAACCACTGGCGCACTGAGTGCGGGAAGGGGCTAGTCTGGGTATCTGTATGTCACGTGATTATCTGAAGCATGGTATTGGCTAGAAATGAACGAGAGTCGATGTGACGAGCTAGTTCTTTCTTGGAGTTGCAGTTGATAAAAGAGTCGGCTCGTACTAGCTCTGAAGGAGCAAGGAGGGAGCTAGCTCATACAAGAGTCGACTCGTAATTGAACGACTAGCTTTCAAGGAGCGAGGAGGGAGCTAGCTCTTACAAGAGCCGACTATCAATGAGAGAGCTAGTTCTGAGCTAGCTCTTTCCAATGAGTCGTTCAAAAGAGTCAGTTCGTTCATGAACGACCCATCACTAGTCAGTATACAATGAGTTGCGGGAGCAGACGGAGAGACGGGAGATAGGTGAGGACACAGCGTTAAGTATAAAAAGAATTAAATAACATCAAGTAATTAATAAGGTTGACGAAGAACGCAGATGAACACGTTAGAGGCATAAATCGCAGAAGCAGGTTAGAAAATTAACGCAGAAAGTAAATGATCACGTAGAGGCGTAGATACGAAGATTATGGCAGGAGCATGCCAGAGATAAGGCTTTTCGCCGATGATGTTATTCAGTACAGAGTAATAAACAAGTTACAAGATTGTGAGCGGCTGCAAGGTGATCTCGAAAATGTTGTGAGATGGACGGTGGGCAATTGTATGATGATAAACGGGGATAACAGTCAGGTTGTGAGTTTCACAAATAGGAAAAGTCCTCTCAGTTTTAATTACTGCGTTGATGGGGTGAAAGTTCCCTTTGGGGATCATTGTAAATACCTAGGTATTAATATAAGGAACTATCTTCATTGGGGTAATCACATAAATGGGATTGTAAATAAAGGGTACAGATCTCTACACATGGTTATGAGGGTATTTAGGGGTTGTAGTAACGATGTAAAGGAGAGAGCATATTTGTCTCTGGTAAGACCCCAGCTAGAGTATGGTTCCAGTGTTTTGGGACCCTTACCACGATTACTTGATTCAGGAACTGGAAAAAATCCAAAGAAAAGCAGCTCGATTTGTTCTGGGCGATTTCCGACAAAAGAGTAGTGTTACAAAAATGTTGCAAAGTTTGGGCTGGGAAGACTTGGGAGAAAGGAGACGAGCTGCTCGACTAAGTGATATGTTCGGAGCTGTCAGTGCAGAGATGGCGTGTAAGGACATCAGTAGACGAATAAGTTTGGGCGGTGTCTTTAAAAGTAGGAAAGATCACAATATGAAGATAAAGTTGGCATTTAAGAGGACAAATTGGGGTAAATATTCATTTATAGGAAGGGCAGTTAGGGATTGGAATAACTTACCAAGGGGGATGGTCAATAAATTTCCAATTTCTTTGCAATCATTTAAGAAAAGGCTAGGAAAACAACAGAGAGGGAATCTGCAACCTGGGCGACTGCCCTAAATGCAAATCAGTAGTGATTGATTGATAAATAACCTAAGTGATCTTATTCCCGGTAAACATGATTCGATTATTGGTGAGTTTATCACATACAAACGCAAGCAACCACAAACCGAAGCTTAAACACCTTAACTCCATATTGTATTAGAAATATTTATAAAGCACCGCTTAAAATATAATATTGAAAATTGTAATTCATTACATACAGTACAAAAATATTTGAGGTTGTTTACATAACTCTTCATTGAATCCGATCAAAGTACATAAACTGCTAAGAACATAAAGAACTTATTTCTTACAACGTAAAGTGAAAGTTATGTGGATTTCTGCCATCGTTCTTTCATTATTTTCTGCCTCCATTTCGAGAGTGACCGGGAGATCTTAGCTCAGTCTTGACGTCCTGTGACGTAACGCCCACTTACAGTGCTGTGTGGCGGTGGGACGGAATACCCAGCGTGAGTACCTCTGCATGAGACTAGTACTATTTCAAATCTGTTATAATGCTACACTGACTGAATTCGTACACAGTTGAATAATCTTTACATCTTCCCGTTATATGCCGGGCGGGTTAAATAAAACTTGACCCACAGGGAGAGCGATCAGGCGATCGATGTGGCCAGTTGATGTGACTGCCTCTGCTGATTGTCCGAACACTTCACACACTCGTGACAAGGTGTGTGCTACTGTTCCTCCGTCTTGCTGGAACTATCCGTACAGTCGTTTATCTTCTGTGAGTTGATCGGCATATGGATTAAGCAATGTCTGGACATAACCGTTAGCATTAACAGTTTGGTGAAAGAATCGTGTTATTATGAGGACACCAGCCATTGCGCAGCACACACCAAGCTTGAGATTATGCAGCGGCTTATCGAAGTACTGATGGGGATTTTCTGATGCATAATGGCGTTTGTTCTGTGAATTAACATACCATGGCAGGCTGAACCAGGCCTCAAGAGAAGAAGTGAACAACTGAGGATCCAATTCACTTCACTTAGAAAACGACCAGCAGAACTCAACACGCAATTGGACGTTCTCGGGACAGAGCACGCGCACGGACAGACAGCAACTGATTGGAGTATCGAAATCACAGTTTCTAGCTTTTCCGCGACAGTTTTATTCTGCCCACCCTCTAGGCACTTAGCGCTGAACTTCTTATAATGCGTGTCTCCTTCTATCACCCTCTCTCCAACAGCTGTTAGTAGATGAGAAACGTTCACTCGACCTCACTTGTCCACAACACCCTCTGTACAGCTATGTGAGAACGGATCTTAATACTTTTCATCACTAAACAGTGTACCTACAGGGTCAGAAACCTCTTTCCTGCTGATTTCCCAATTCACCGCTCGATAAGTTATGGTAATTCATTCATAACTGCACCATACGCTCCTGGAAATACCTTCCGGCAGTAATTATAGACACACGCAGTAGAAAACCATTCGAAAAAAGAGATGCTGTAAATGGAGCACAGACTTAAGAAATTAGCATCTATTGTAAAGTTTCGTTCCACTATAGTAACTGTCAGAAATGTATCTGTAAAATAGGACACACCATATGTTGTTTATATTTCTTGTTTAAGTTTAATTTCGTAATTATTTACATATAATTAGGAATCTTAAGATTCTCTAGTTCGTACTGTGTAGCACATATAAGGACGTTTGGCAAAACAGCAAGCTTCAAAGCTTCAGCCACGCCATATAAAATCATCAATCAATCAATCAATCAATCAATCAATCAATCAATCAATCAATCAATCAATCAATCAATCAATCAATCAATCAATCAATCAATCAATCAATCAATCAATCAATCAATCAATCAATCAATCAATCAATCAATCAATCAATCAATCAATCAATCAATCAATCAATCAATCAATCAATCAATCAATCAATCAATCAATCAATCAATCAATCAATCAATCAATCAATCAATCAATCAATCAATCAATCAATCAATCAATCAATCAATCAATCAATCAATCAATCAATCAATCAATCAATCAATCAATCAATCAATCAATCAATCAATCAATCAATCAATCAGTAGAGACCGCACCGACCCAAACAACTAACCTATAATTTCGTTGATACCTATTTCCTACAAAGTATTGTCCAAGGTGCGACTAAATATAGCAGAAGAACAGGCAGATCATCAAATTGATGAATATCAAGGGGGCTTTAGAAAAAGGACATCCTGTGTAGAACAGATATTTAGTCCGAAGGGTAACCGGAGAATTAAAGCCATACCAGGGAAAAAATACGGTGGTTGTTTTTGTAGACTTAAAAAAAAAACCGCATCTTTCTATCGATCTGCAGACAGTCTTCAATGATTGGGCAGAATTTGGAACTGACGATAAACGAAGGGCAATTATATCTCAAACACTCACTGAAACCATCTCGAAAGTTAAATTTCAGAAGGAAATCTCAGATCTCTTTGAGATTAAGACAGGAGTCAGGCAAGGTGAGGGACTATCACCGATTTTGTTAAACATTGCGTTGGAAAGAGTAATGAGAATTTGGAAGAAAACCATAAAAGAAGAAGAAATCTATTTACGTAGACCGAAGCAGGATGTGAAGGTGGACTGCTTAGCTTTCGGCGATGACATGGCGTTGTTAGCAGGCGAAGCCGAAATAATGCTTGAAAAATTACATTGAATGGCATTGAAAGCAGGACTCTGGATCTCATATGAAAAGACAGTACACAGAATACAAACATAATAAACAAAATAATTTGGAAAGAAAGTATGGGAAAGCAAGGAGATCGGAAAAAATTAAATATCTTGGTGAATGGACCCAGCCGAATGGGCTTGATAGAGAAAGAAATAAGGGAAGGGCCAGAAAGATGGAGATAGATAGATTAGTACAGAATAGATACAATAAAAGAGCGATATCTTATCAGCGCAAAGATCAGACACTATACCACGTTTCTAAAGCCAGAGGGACTTTACAGTTCATAATGTCTGATACTGAACAAGAAAGGGGAAATAGATGAGATAGACAAGAAAGAAGGAAATATATTAGAACCCGAAAAATGAAGGGATGGTTCGTGCAGGAAGAGGAGAAATAAAGATCAATACAGACAGACAGGGAATATCACAGATACCATACGTAAGAGGAGACTGAAGTTTTGTGGGCACTTCACAAGAACAAATGTGAGTGGACTAAGAAAGAAAATCTTTAACTACATCATCAAATTAAAAGCAACTATTAAAGGGGTAGAAGAAACAAGAAAGGACATGGAGGAAGTTACCATCAATCCAAAATGAATATTTAATAGAGACATATTTCGAGCTAAAATTGACAAGTTCAAGGGGCTCCAGGAAAAGCAAAATCAAAAGTCCAAGAACATGTGATCAGAGAAGAGAAAGAGGAACCACAGCGAAAGGATGAAGACCTTCTGGGAGAAGGAAAAAGGACTAACCTGGAAGTCAGTTGTTTACCGTGGTCCACATTAGGCCAAAACGGAAGGAAGAAGGTAAATAAATAAATAAATAAATAAATTAGAGCGGTAGAAGAGAAGCCTTTGATTCCTATGCTGTAGGCCTCGGAAAGAGAACTGGCAGGAGCAGACGTAGCTGTATAGATGTAATAATAAACAGGCTGCAGCGAACTGTTAATCAGTGCAAAGTGATTTCCGATCCCAGAGCAATTATGCTTATGCTTGAAATACACTAGATCCTAGACTAACTGAAGTGAAGTAATTATATATTTCATACACTTTCTAGGTACTAAAAGCCTGATCTATACTCAAATCGCGAAAGGCACGTTGTAGTTTACATTTAAAAGAGACTTTTCCTTTATGCAGTCATAGTTGATATTTTACCCCTGCTGTTATAATCACAAGCAATACTTGGTGTATTTGATGTAACGTTGCCTTGAAAATACATTGTGGACTTACGACCTGACTTCGGAAGCACGTAAACTATTTCTATCCTAATTTCTCAAGCGGATGTTTTGTGTAATTGAGGTAATGGACTGGAGATCTACTTCTGTGGTGTTCCGTTTGGTCAGCGAAATTAGTAAATATTTAATGTGAACCTAATCTATATAACAACAGAGTCTTCTGTTTACATTGAACCTTTCACGGCCCGTACTTGCAGACTTCTCTCGCGTCAAGAAAACGAGGTGAAACTCTTTCCGTTTCGTAGAGAACTTTTAAAATCTCGACTGTTCACGTGGAAGTCTTCTACAATAATGAGGGTTTGAATTTAAGAACGCTTTACTTTGGTCTACAGAAGTGCTTCTCTCATTCGTCACCAGATGGCTCTATGTAATTTTCACAATATTTCCGAAACGCATTTTGGTAACGCAAGATAATAATTGGAAATAAATAAATAAATAAATAAATAAATAAATAAATAAATAAATAAATAAATAAATAAATAAATAAATAAATAAATAAACAAAATTAATTTAACACACATACATACAAACTATGAAAGTTCACAATAAGAAAAATATTTCGATTAAATGTTAAGGTATTACCAGACCGTGATCCGTCCTGAAGCCTTATACTCAGCATAAACTCTTAACTTACTGAGAACAGGAGTACTTATGAGATTAGGAATGGTGGAACGAAAGATGCCCAGGAAGATATTGGGACCTCGAAGCAGAGGACGATCAATTTAGAAGATAATCGAACCACGAACTGTATACCAAGGCAGAGAAAATCTCAGACATTATACGGAAAAGGAGCGTGTTCTTATTATGAACAAGAGAACGAAAGTACACTGGGTCCAAGAAGTACGAAGGGATATAGAAGAAAAGGGAACACAGGAACCAGAGGTATACAACAGATTGATTTTTAAATAAAAATTCAGGCTCGCACAGGTTTTGAGGATAGAACTAGGCCTAGAATAAAGTCATCATGTGTAGAAGAGTGAGGATGGTTGAAAGGAGAGAAACTGGAAGAATGTTGGACACGGAGAAAGACCAGAATAATAATTATTATTACTAGCGTATGATGCACACACGACACAAAAGAATATGTACAATATATACAATTTACAGCATTAGCACCAAAACGAATATAACTTTAAATATGGATTGGATTCAATTACTTTTGGATTGGCTGCATGAAGATCTTCCCAGGACCCAGGATACATATGTAGGGGGCACTCCTCACAGTCACAACGAGGTGAGTCTATCCAGCCCCACTGTTTGGGCAGTACCTCATCGAATTCTGTTCAGTTGTGACCACATAGCTCGAGGGAGTTATGGTGGGGTCATTAACTTGCTGTCTCCTGATGTGACGGGTACAGGTAGCTACTGAGATGGAGTGCAGTGAAGAATCCCATTGTCTGGTGCAGTTGGCTATGGGAGCTGTTCAACTATATTCCTGCACAGTATTCAGCTGGAGAGAATACGAGAGCCAAAGCAGTGGCTAATCTACTAAGTAGGTTATTACGGCTTTTTAGTTTTGCAGCAATTCTTCAATATCATGGGTGTAAGTCAGTGCTCTGCCCAATATCACTGCTAAGTACTTAGGACAGCTGTTGAATTCAAATATTGGTTCCCGAACATCACTCTAGGTTGGTATTTTGCCTCAAAGTTGCTAAGGTGAAATGTGGTTACCTGAGATTTGGAAGGACTTGGTCGAAGTCACCACTTTCTGAAATAAATATCCAGCTTCTGACGGTTTTCATTCAAAATATTCTCTGCTTCTTCAAAGGAGGTACTCTGGACACTATGATTTATATCATCTTACTGGATACCGTTTCTGGCAGAAACGAAGCTGACACGAATTAACGCGGCCCTCAGATAATAATAAGAAATACATAGACCTACAGAAATGTTTCTTTCCTTAATTTAAGAGGAAATTGGAATACATGTGCACATAAATTTGAGGTGAAATCCGGCGATAATGGAAAATCAACTGTCGAGTGATTGTCTTGGGTCCAATATTTATGATATTATCTCAGCAGATGGAATATCACCAATACTGATTTAATTGATATCACTGAACCAGCAGCAATAATGCTGATGTGTTGCTTGCTAAGCCAGTACGTGGTCAGTCGTACAGCGCTGGGAAGTGCAAATCGCACACGTTCCTAAGTTCTCAAGTCATCAAAAATGTATTTGGGATGTTATGATGTTGACTGCGAAAGCAGTGTCAGGACCAAGCCGATAATGGAAGGGCAAGTCTTAATAAATGAATAAATAGCAAGAGGAACAATTTATTTGCAAAATAAAGCTGCTCTTTTCTCTCAGCGTAGCAGTTTTATGACGATAATGACAATGTTGTGATTTCAATATTTGACCTCAATAAATTAATAATGAAGTTCCTTTCTTATTACTCTAGTGCGATGCTAAACAATGGCCACAGAGTCAGTATTCTACTGGAGAGTTTAGATGTTCCTCGTTAATTCCCGGTTAATGAGGACGTTAACGACTGATCGAGAAGACCATGGGGAATATATTGGCGGTTCCCATAGCGTCCATGGAATGTATTCTTCCTACATGTTTTTCTCTAGCTACTGACATCTGCTGCTAAGGTCGTAATACAGAAAGATGTGTTCTGACTATTCCTAGAGTGAGGCCCGTTTATTGCCTGTCGGGGCGCGAGAAAGGGAGTAGGGGGTATGGTTGCCATGGAAACGAGGGTGGGTCCACTGCACTTGCCATGGAGAAAAGCCTACTGGCCGGTTCGTGTTGCTTGGAGTAGCCAAACCTCTCACTTCTGAGTAGATGTTGTCGCAAGGAGTTCAGTCTGAATTTTATTCTATCTTTGTTTCAGTTTTGTGGCCGTCATTAAGTATCTAACAATATTTTATATACTTATTCCGTAATAATGATTGTATTTCTATGCACATTTCGAGCCAGGTACTCTATCGCTGGGTGGTGTGGGAAAGAGTACCCATGACTAATGCCCCCTCCCCACCCCTGCGCACCTTTACCCGCTTGAAATCATTATTTTCTTATTTGTTTTACGTTCTGTATTTATGTTACCACGGTGTATAGAGACAAAGGAGGATGGGCGTGACAAGCTATAGGTGCCACCCCTCTTAAACAATAATAATGTTATTGATTTTTACTGCTTTTGGAGACGACGAGGTACCACAGGAGTTCTTTTACGTGCCAGCAAATCTATCCACACGAGGCTGGCGTATTTGAGCACCTTAAAATACCAGCGGAATGAGCCGGGATGAAACCAGCGAAGTTGGGGTCAGAATGTCAGCGCCTCAACCGTCTGAGCCACTCAGCCCGCCCCTATTAAAAATAACCGAACATGAGACCAAGTCAGTTATAGTATGGCCAGATTGTCTTCAACAGAACAGAGCTGTGTGAACGAACAAATGAGCCGGAAGCGAGAAAGGAATGCTGGAAATTGGCAACACCGTGCAATGCTCCTCCCTCCGGCTCTGTCTGTCAGAGTTCTTCTTTAAATATTAAGGGTCTGCAACATTTATTTCGTACTGGATTGTAGGATCAGAATATAAGCTACATGAGAGTTCCTTCTAAAGTAACATTGTCAATAAAACGTTTGATCCAACGTATGGACTTCCTTAAAACAGTCTTAGCCCTTGTTGACGTAAATAGCCTACGTCTTGTGGCTAGGAATCACCTGAAATTAGATCTTTTCCAGGACTCGCACCGTGGACGCACCTGGTGTTGAACATTTTCTGACTCATATTCGTTTTCCCTGGCAGCCTAGATACAGTACCGTGCACTCAATGTTTTTGAGCGATTGTATCATGTAAAGCAGGAGTGATCTCATGTTATATAGTCGTTATCAATATCTGATACCGATGTTGCGCTCGAACTGTACTTTAGTCACGAGCGGAACTATATAAAAAACGTCCAGCTTTGCCTTACCTCAGAGTTGAGTGAAACACGTTACGAAATCTGAATATGTGAACAATAAACTGGTTATATTTAAATCGTTTCATGCAGAATATACAACTTAAGTGCAGTGCTAAGGCGTTCTTCTCTTTTGAGGCCAGTTCGCTGCGCCTGCAAAAAACGCTATGTATAGAAATTCTGACCCGCAGCACATGCGATGAAGAGCGAGAATTCTTCGCCAATATCGAACATTAGATCACAGAACGTTATCGGTCAAAGTTCTAGGCTATAGTGATTTATACGCTATTACTATGTTGTTGATCATTCAGCGGCTAGAGATTTCGTTTCCACAAAAACCACATGGCAGTAGAGCCCTGGAGTACCAAGCGACCGCTCAGTCAGAAGGCTGCACATTACGAAGGCACGTGTGGTCAGCGGTACGAAACCTCCTAGCCGTTATTCTTGGCTTTCTAGACCGGAGTCGCTATCTCACAGTCAGATAACTCCCGAGTTGTTGTCACGTAGGCTGAGCGTAGCTGTGAACGTGACAGGTAGGCTCACTACGACTAGACCGCGAGCTAGGCATTGCGCTGTGAGTGCTGGTAATTAACACTAACCAGAAGGAAAATGAAAAGGTCCGAATGGAGCTATCGATGAAAGAAAGGACACCCAAGACTTAACAGCCTCGAGGTCTTGAATCGGGACATTAAGGTGAGGAGTAATGCCAGACTCACCTAAGGATTGCTCCCCTTTTAGTGACCTCCTTTGACAGGCAGGGCATGCCGTGGATAGTCCGAGCTCTCCTATGTACCCAGCGCGGCCAACTGTTGACGAATTACACTATTTCCACAGAATTACGGTAGAATATTTTCCGTTTCCTTGGCGGAATGTCTTTTGTTCAGAGAGCACTGAGTTCGATTCCGAGCCGGGTCGGGGATTTTATCTTCGTATGGCTAATTTCTATGGCTCTGGGACTGGGCGTTCTTCCCTTCACACTACCACCCACCACACAGACACGTAATAAGACTGACGTCAGGAAGGGCATCTTGCTGTAAAATTGAGCCAAAAACTCATCAAGTGCCAATCTGAATAAATTGAGGAAACGACCAGGAAGAAGAATTGGAATATTGGAGGGAAACAGAGATGTGAAGCTTCCATGGTCTGTTCAATTATTATCAGTTTCTTTTTCCGCGTTCAGCTGTGTTAGAGACCAAGGCATGTGGCCCACACAGGCTGGGCGATGAAATATCCAACAGCCTGCGTCCTTCTCTCCCTTGTATCCTCCAAGCTACATGACAGAGGAATTCTTTTTCTTCCTCCTGACCTTTTCCCAAACACCTGGGGTCTGCACTTTAGGTCAGCCCGTCTGCCTTTCCTTTATTCACTATCGCGTGTTTCTGTGGTGTGTTCTAAGTGAAAAGAATGAAATGGCGTATGGCTTTTAGTGGCGGGAGTGTCCGAGGACAAGTTTGGATTCCCAGGTGCAGGTTTTTAATTTGACACCCGTAGGCGACCTGCGCATCGTGGTGAGGATGAAATGATGATGAAGACGACACATGTACACAGTCCCAGTGCCAGCGAAATTAAGCAATTAAGGTTAAAATTCCCGACCCTGCCGGGAATCGAACCCGGGACCCCTGTGACCAAAGGCCAGCACACTAACCATTTAGCCATGGAGCAGGACTGTGTTATAAGTAAATGAAGATGTGTATTACAGTGAACAAAACACTCAGCCGCTAACTACAGGATCAAGCGACAAAGTGAAAATTCCCGACCCGGCCGGGAATTGAACCCGGAATCCTCTGACCCGAAGCTCAGTCCGCTAACCGTTCAGGGAAGGAAGTGGGTGATTTACTTCTCCCTAAAATATGACTGGAGGTTAACACTGCACAAGTTCGTGTCCCCACCTCACCTGATGTACCACAATCAGAGGAAATTTCATTAAAGTAGGCTACTTCTGATCCATCTTCATTTACACCGAATGTAACATCGCTCATTGTTTTCTAGCTTTAATTGTAGCTTGTCATACCGAGAGGCCATAAGCGGGTAAAGGCCAGATTTTCTGCATGCAAATGTTGAATCACTCAAAAAGATAACATTAATATTATTGATGTTATGTCTTATGGTTTGTGGAGACGCCGAGGTGCCGGAAATTTGTCTAACACGAGTTCTTTTACGAGCTACTAATCTACCCACACCAAGAAGACGTATTAGAACACTTTCAAACACACAACGGACTGAGTCAGGATCGAACCTTGGAAGTTAGGCTCAGAAGGCTAGTGCTCTACCCTCTGAGCTACATAGCCCGGCCGCTCAAAATGAGGATGAGCGAGTTCCTTTCCTCAGAAACAATTGAATCTCTAGACATACAGTTTGTTGCGTGTATCTACTCGAGGAAGAGCTGCGAACAAAGACAAAAAGTGAAACTCACGTTTAAGGAAGCGTGAGAAAATTAACGAAAAATATGCTGAACTCTGCAACACCATTTTTTGCCTTTAAACTTATACTTGCGTTGTGAGTATAAATGTGAAATTTTTGAACCTTGGCAAATTGCCCTATCATAATCTTCTTGTGCATTATTGTAACAGTCATGAAGCGCTTTAATGAAGTAGGGTTCAGTTCACCGTAAATGATTGCACTTGACTGTCCTATACATTGACTGATTTTAGTATTTCGTTTTAAACTATGTTTCCTCACTTTAGGTGAACTGAACCCTGAAATGCTGTAGTTATAATGTTGACATCCCCCGCAGCTTTAACTCTACTAAATGCCACATACAACAGACCATGGCTGAAAACGCACCGAGAGAAGTAAATATCTATTTTTCAAAACTTTGACCCTGTGCTTTGTTTATGCTCATTGCGAAAGCAAGACGTAACGGCGACTGCCTCCCTTGGAATTTGAATTGCATGTTACTTTCATTAGACACAAAACCAATCGCAGGTAGATAAATGACCTGATTCTTGGAAGCACCTGTAACGACTAATAACTCTGTCATACGTCGTATCGGTCTTACACAGAAAGATCTGCATAGGTAACTTTCACAGAGCCCTGTATCGGGCTGGAATAGAAAGAGCAGCAGAGACAAACCATCTACCGGCGAATGACCTAAGCATCATATTATTCAAATAAAAGACTTAATGAACGCTGGTAATTCTAAGTTGGAGACCTTTATTTCAATGTATAATATATAGCCCTTAGTATAGCGGTTTTAATCACAATTTTTTGTTACAGGTTCAAATTATAAGTATACATTTTAGTAATAATTTAAATTAAGTCGAGGAACGTTCAGTACCGTGCATTGAAGTACTTTTGGGTGTGTCTACATTGGTACAGTTTGTCCATGTTTTGAACACATTGCAGGTGAGTGATGAACACCTCCTCAAGGGGAAGTAATTGGTCTCCAGGTGCTCACTGCGTACAGGCTGCCACGACAAGGCGGTACTTCTCGCTCGGAGGTCAGACTAGAAATTTATGTGACATTCAACACTCTGTATAATACACTGACTGGCAGAGCAAATGCAACACCAAGAAGGAGTGGTCAGAACTTTATGCCAATTGCAGGGTAGACTGACGTCACTGAGGTATGCTCATGATGTGAAATGCGCCGCTGTGCTGCGCACGTAGCGAACGATAAATGGGACACGGCGTTGGCGAATGGCCCACTTCGTACCGTGATTTCTCAGCCGACAGTCATTGTAGAACGTGTTGTCGTGTGCCACAGGACACGTGTATAGCTAAGAATGCCAGGCCGCCGTCAACGGAGGCATTTCCAGCAGACAAACGACTTTACGAGGGGTATGGTGATCGGGCTGAGAAGGACAGGTTGGTCGCTTCGTCAAATCGCAGCCGATACCCATAGGGATGTGTCCACGGTGCAGCGCCTGTGGTGAAGATGGTTGGCGCAGGGACATGTGGCACGTGCGAGGGGTCCAGGCGCAGCCCGAGTGACGTCAGCACGCGAGGATCGGCGCATCCGCCGCCAAGCGGTGGCAGCCCCGCAAGCCACGTCAACCGCCATTCTTCAGCATGTGCAAGACACCCTGGCTGTTCCAATATCGACCAGAACAATTTCCCGTCGATTGGTTGAAGGAGGCCTGCACTCCCGGCGTCCGCTCAGAAGACTATCATTCACTCCACAGCATGGACGTGCACGCCTGGCATGGTGCCGGGCTAGAGCGACTTGGATGAGGGAATGGCGGAACGTCGTGTTCTCCGATGAGTCACGCTTCTGTTCTGTCAATGATAGTCACCGCAGACGAGTGTGGCGTCGGCGTGGAGAAAGGTCAAATCCGGCAGTAACTGTGGAGCGCCCTACCGCTAGACAACGCGGCATCATGGTTTGGGGCGCTATTGCGTATGATTCCACGTCACCTCTAGTGCGTATTCAAGGCACGTTAAATGCCCACCGCTACGTGCAGCATGTGCTGTGGCCGGTGGCACTCCCGTACCTCGTACCTTCAGGGGCTGCCCAATGCTCTGTTTCAGCAGGATAATGCCCGCCCACACACTGCTCGCATCTCCCAACAGGCTCTACGAGGTGTACAGATGCTTCCGTGGCCAGCGTACTCTCCGGATCTCTCACCAATCGAACACGTGTGGGATCTCATTGGACGCCGTTTGCAAACTCTGCCCCAGCCTCGTACGGACGACCAACTGTGGCAAATGGTTGACAGAGAATGAAGAACCATCCCTCAGGACACCATCCGCACTCTTATTGACTCTGTACCTCGACGTGTTTCTGCGTGCATCGCCGCTCGCGGTGGTCCTACATCCTACTGAGTCGATGCCGTGCGCATTGTGTAACCTGCATATCGGTTTGAAATAAACATCAATTATTCTTCCGTGCCGTCTCTATTTTTTCCCCAACTTTCATCCCTTTCGAACCACTCCTTCTTGGTGTTGCATTTGCTCTGTCAGTCAGTGTAAGTTTGTTCGAAAAATATGCGTGTGTTGCGTGGAATCCGTAGTTCAAACCGTACCCAAGTGATATTGAAAATGTTCAGCAGAAGTGTCTTACAAATCTTTTACTGTAAAATGCACAACAGTCTCCATTTAAAGAGAAGAGTCTCTTATAAAAACCCACTCCAGGAATTTAATTTCCCCATTCTTGTTAATCGAAGATACGTGAATTAGTAACAATTTCTCAACGAAATAATAAACTGGTAATACATGGCGGTGAGTTGGAAGCTGCAGTAAACCTCAGTGTGAAATCACTAATCCAAGGACACTACGAACGTTCCATGTCCGATATCCAGCACTAGCAACAATATACAAACAGTTCATTTAAATAGACTGACTGCTGATGCTCTTCATTTTGCAAGCCCAATTAGCGATTTTTCTTCCATATTTGTTTAGATCATTTAATAAAAAGATATAACGCTTATTTTACTAGACACATCCATTAACCGAACGTATGTTTGGCTGCATGTCCGTTATGTTTGTATAATGCTGTCCAAGCGTTGTGTACTCCCAGTTACTGATAATGTTATTTCACTCTTAAAACAGATAACATTTTTGTCTGCGAGACAGTGACTGATTTGCTTTGCTCTTTTCTTCTGTTCTTTTCTATTCTTTTCTTTCCTTTTGTTTTCTGTTTCTTTCCTTTCCTGTCCGTCTCTTTCTTTCTTTCTTTCTTTCTTTCTTTCTTTCTTTCTTTCTTTCTTTCTTTCTTTCACTGTTCCCTCGTTTCTTACTTAGGTTTTGCTCCATATCCTAATCATACACTATGTACTGTTTTTTATTGGATCTATTTTTGTAAAAGGCAATATTGAAATAAACAAATAAATGAAATTATTAGACTCTTATATTTATTACACCTCCTCCTACCACTACTACGATTCACTGTTCCCTCAGATTCATTTGTCTAGTCTTAAAACTAGTAGTCTGATCCCATATTCTGTGACGTAATCACCGAATGTATTCCACTTGCTCGTTATAACAAATGCATGGTTGTTGGATGTCGTCCACGGCGCCAAACAACGAAATAATATAATTTCTTTGTTGCTAAGAGAACTCCCATTAGGAACGTCGAACATGCCCCAGGAATCCTATTATAAGGAATTGAGTATAACATCTACTGTACGTGTAGTTGACGCAAACATTATACGTCATAAAGAGGACGTCATATAGGACACCGCAGGGAAATTGAAGTAAGTTGAACAACTTGACTTGTAAAAATGAATTCAAAACTTTCTAGTGACTGGAAGAAACGTAGATTTATATAAGAAAAGTTTGAGTCTGAGGAAAATCGTTGAATGGTCGCAATCCTACGTGTTTATAAAGTTAAAGCAGGAACTTATCCAATATGCTATAGAAATGTTGTAAAAGTTTGACATTGGCTGTATGTTTGCCCTATGCGTACAAACGTACAGAGACTATTCTGACACGATTGCAAGATTTTATTAGAGCTTACGAATTTAATTAGCCTGTTTCTATTATTTGAGGGATGCAATATTTTTGAATCTGCCTCTTGGAATAGGTCAGAACAAACTGTAGCTTCTACCGACGTCACAGTCCGTTTATGGATGTGAAAATATAGAAGCTGCTGAGAGACTAGAGCATTTGGCTGATATGAAACGTGTCACTGACGTACTGCAGTCACATATTTTGGCACGGAGAGGTCTTACGGCGACATGGGATAGGAAAACGCTACGAGTGGGAAGGAATCAGCTGTGGCCTTAATTATGGTACAGCCCCATTTACCTAGTATGGAATCGACTTACTGTTTCCCAAATACAATGCAAGGTCACAGTTGTACGCCTCTAACTGCACGACCAAGTCGCTCGATTTTATTCTTCTTCTTTTTATTATTATTACCTCCACGATGGGCGGCTTCATGGCTAAATGTTAGCGTGCTAGCCTTTCGTTCAGGGGTTACACGATTCGATTCCTGGCCAGGTCGGGGATTTTGAACATCATTGGTTAATTCCGATGGCTGGACGTGAGTGCTTTCTTCATGATTAGAATTCATCATAGGCAGAGCCTCATCCTCATAGACGCGCCTCTTGGTAGGCCACAAGCCGTGTATTTATCTCCACCATTTTCGTTAATATTTCAGGGAATTTCGGATACTGTGGTCTAATTCTCGACCTTCAACCTAATAATTATTAATTATTATTATTATTATTATTATTATTATTATTATTATTATTATTATTACTACTTGTCGCTGTTTGGTACAGCCCTTGTAAGGCAGAGTACAGGCGGTATCTGCTGCGTGGTGTGTTGGCGACAGCACAAACACCCAGTCCCCGAGACAAGCGAACGAACCGTTCAAGGTATTGATCCTTTGACCCGGCCAAGGAATCGAATCCGGAGGCCGGAGGATCAAAGGGTAGGATGCTCACCACTAAGTTATAGAGCCCTATTAATCTCAACTTACCAGATTTCAGTGGTCCTACTTGAAGTACTCATGAGCAACAGTAGCCGCCCGAGCCCATATACCTCACAAGGAACTCACATGGAAAAGCGACACGTTCATTTATTATTAGTCAGTGGTGTTTGTGCTGAGATTTGGAAAACAATTTGGAAAACTTATTTTGTCAGCCTTCGGAGGATTTCTCACAGAGCTGGCGGCTGAGTACGGTAACTACGATGGTGCGATCAGAAATATACCAGAGGCATCAGTACTTTTAACAAGTTCAGGAGTGCTCTGCTGGACCTGTGATAGCACGAGTGTGACGCAGTGCAGTCACGAGAATCGCTCTCAAACTGATAACAGTAGAGCTGACGACCAAATGCCAGCTATTTCGGTTCAGTATGGCCATCAGTTTCAAGTGTACGCTAAACAATGTCTTCTTGAATACATCAAATGTAAAAGAATAATAAAATATTATGATTCTAACTAATTTAAGGTGGGGTGCTCATATCTGTTTCCAAACAGGTGAATATGTGGGAGAAAAGTATAAGTAAACTACTTTAAATCGGTAGTCACATGTCATTTATATGACAAAGCATTTCAGAAAACACATCACTATGTCCCGTAAATTTTGATTTTATACGACAAAAAGAGTACCGAGGTAATACAAGAATTATCTTCCACATTAACGGTGACCCGGTATTATCCGACTACCGCGGTATATTGGACGATGGTTTACATGCTCCAGTCTCTGTTAATCTCACGTCCGGTTTATTCAACTCAGTGTTAAATTTAACTTAACAAATGTTAACTAACAATTGTTATTAATTTAACACTTCGGTTAAAAGTAGCCTGTTTTAGAACATATTACCTACATTTGTTACGAAACAATTGTTAAAGTCAAATTATTACGTTTCCGTGAGATTTCTGAACGCGTTTGGAAATGAGCGTCCTTTGTTTCTTATAAAGCGCTTCTAGCTGCGTGTCACACGTGGTTGACCGTATTATCGTTAGGGGAGAATGTGAAGACGTCAACATGTCAAGTAAGAGGCTTTATTATGATGAATGTTTGACAAACTTTTTTAATGAGTTAATTTGAAAGTGCTCTTGAGAATGGATTGTTATATCACAGTATTCAATATTTTTATATGAGTGCAATCTAAGGCATCTACAACACAGAAAAATGTGATAATTGGTATACATCTTCAATAACTTTCGGGTATTATTTTACTGCGGGGAAAAATACTGTAATGCGTTATTAATGCTGCACTAGAAACACTGATAACTTTCAATCTGTGAGATCTGCCTTGTTAACTTTTAGCCATTATTGTAGAAAACTTTCTTCTGACCAAAAGTGTTTTTTCTTAGTATGGGTCGTTGTTTGTCTTCTTCAGTTCGTGAACAGTCTTGAAAGGGCAGTTCTTAAGAGGTTTAACACGGGGCTGCTGCCATGTTAATTTAACACAAGTATTAACACTTCGTTAGCGTTAACAATTCTTGATGATACGGTAATTTTGTTTAATTATGTGTTAAGTCTACTTAACGGCAGTGTTAACACTTAACATTCGTTTAAGAAACCGGCCGTCAGGGATTCTTACGTGAAATGAAACATCAGCACTTCAACATTGCAACTATTCACCCGACTTAAGCCCGTTTGGGACAAGGTCGAGGACAAATCTGGCAGGACGTTACTGTGTATGGGGAAAGGGAGTAAATACAGCATCTCAGGACGCATTTTCCAAGGCAGCACCCCGAAAGCGTGCAGTCGTTCATGGAAATGACTTTAGAACTCTTTCTTCTCGCTGAATTAAGAGGTTCATGGTAAATCATTTGTACGTGAAGTCCCTGAACTTCGCTGTTCTACCTCGTATGTGTAATTTGTAAATACAAATAACAATCTGTAGTTTTGAGGCAAATGAAAAACTACAACACAGCACATTTGTTATACCAAATTTCAAAGAAGTAACTTGCATTACTTGAAGAAAGGTGAAATGTAACTGACTTTACTTCGACATACTTGATCTCGGGAGCAGCTGCTGTTACGGCCTGGAACTTACCTGAAACAAACAAAAGAACAGAGATCAGTTATAAATGAGTCCGCATGAGAAGCAATAATTTATTAACTTTACGAAAGGTCGCCCTGTATAGATCGACCCTACTTCTTGCCTGAAGGCATGAACTGATGTATTCTGAGGTAAAAAAACAAAAGTCACTTATCATTTGTATTACTTCTATGTTAAGGTGCTCATGTTTTAAATGATACTGTGATATGTATAGTATTACTAAGACTGCTGCATATGCAAGTTCCCACTTCGTGCTCTTATGTTACAAATATTTTGCCAGTTCGTTTCACGACTTTTCGTGGTCTGCCATACTACTCCTCTCATAGAACAGTGGCGTTTGGGGGTGTCATTGCAAAGAACACGCCTCGAAAGTTTTAATCTTCATTCGTCAATGTTTTCTTTTTCTCAGCACTTGATATTTTATAATGTTGTCAGAGTAACTTATGTTTAGAATTTGTCTCAAGCACCATTGATGAGAAATACACAGTTATACTAGCTCTTCAGGCAAACATCATAGGGATATGAGCTACGAAATTTAGGAAAATAAAATATGATAAAGTATGAGAATATATTGTTTATTTATTTCCAAAAAATGCAATGCTTTTCTTAATCATTGTTATTCTGTCCAGTTTGCCTTCTTTTCTACCACTATGAGCGACAATGTGAGTCAAGTCCTTAGAACTATATTCGGTGTGGACATTTTTCAAGAAACAAAAATGCCTGACGGTATTGAACTAACAAAACATTAGAGAAAAAATTACTTTAAAAAGTTAATTTGCCTAGGATCTGAATCAAAAAGAAAATGAGTCAAGAAACAAGCAATTTTAGGCTGTTTTCCAGAACTGCATTGAGGCCTCAAGTGATTTTAGGCTGTTTTCCGGAACTGCATTGAGGCCTCAAGTGATTTTAGGCTGTTTTCCGGAACTACATTGAGGCCTCAAGTGATTTTAGGCTGTTTTCCGGAACTGCATTGAGGCCTCAAGTGATTTTAGGCTGTTTTCCGGAACTGCATTGAGGCCTCAAGTGATTTTAGGCTGTTTTCCGGAACTGCATTGAGGCCTCAGATCGATCCATGACTCAGAATTTGAAACCTTTTCGGGCCCTTTAGCCCTTCAACTTTCAGTACAATTGAGGAAATTGATTAATTTTACGTTTTTCGTAATGTGGGGAACCCTACTTTGTCTGCTTTCTATATTAAACTCGTGGGCTCATTTGACATGCCTATTACAGCCGGAGCTTTGGGTACGATAACATCGCATCAGATGGAAGACTGCAGGTAACGCTGCAACTCGATCAACGTCTTGCAGTACATGCGGTATTTACAGTACTACGTCTTAATAAAACGAGTTCGAACGCGAACCCATTGAGGGCCATGCAGATTGGAGAGGCACGTGCTCAGCGTAACAGTATCTTCAATCGTGACCAGGACCGCTACCTTTCATGTCAAGCAGCTCCTGAGGCGGTCTCACAAAGGTGAGTTAATCCTTTACCTGTCTTCAGCTGAGAATTAAAATCTTTGGACTGGTCGCGGCTGACAATATGTCGTAATATTAACAA
Organism: Anabrus simplex; assembly: GCF_040414725.1. NCBI lineage: Eukaryota > Metazoa > Arthropoda > Insecta > Orthoptera > Tettigoniidae > Anabrus > Anabrus simplex. The sequence goes on along the minus strand of NC_090272.1, from coordinate 240,365,607 downwards.
TAATATTGGACTGATAACAATAACGCATATTCAAAGCAAAATAAGCCTACAATTTGATAAACATTAGTAACGTGCACAAATCACTTCTATATACGAGAGTTTTGTCAAACAATCCAACTTACGACATGAAGGTCGTATCTCCAACAAAATTGGAGTTTGTCTTCAGGCGCTTGTAGAGTCACTTGGTGTCTTCTTCCCACTTATTTGGGGTTGGCAGTACAGTAGTACGCGGAAGGGCGATATGAATTTTCCTGAGTCAACATTTTTGATAGGTTCAGCGTTAGCAAGGTCAATGAACCTCGACTTCACCAAGCTCATGACGTCATAACCTATCACAGGCTCCCCTGGAGGAGCGCTATCGGCCAGGTTAGTAACCGAGTTTCGAGATGAGAGGGCTCTCGTCCCTGGACCATCGCCAAGTTCATAAAAACTTGCCGGTCTCCTTCATTGTCCTCTTCCTCATCCTGCCCGGGGGCAGGCGGGACAGCTGGAGAGTGACCAGCTGTGGTTGCCTCTCCAACCTAGAGTGGCGTGCTCCTCCACATCCACCTATGAGGTCAGGTTAAGGCTTCATGACCTTGATGACGTCAGAGGTCATTAACCTTCCTAACGCTGCAGCAATCGATAAAGCTGACTCAGCAAAATTCAAATAGCCTGCCAAGGTTCAGAACTGCCCTTTCACATACTAATCACTTCGTATTGCAACCATACCACCCACCGACACGGTCACAATATCGATCAAGTCCAGATTTATCGCCAAATAGTTGCCTAAGGAGTTTAAAAATACGTATTATTTGTTTATCGAATGCCATTTATTTATACTTTTACGTCGAGATTAGAAAATCATTGCTCGGAGGGCCGAGTTACGCTTGAAAGTGGAGATCTGATGGCTTCAATCACTAAAACTAAAGCTGTTACAGAAGGCTACGAGTCTCAGAGTGTTGAATGTTTAATGTTCGCGGAGCTTTCTCCAGTGAATGTGGGAGAAACTTCACTTTATTCGATGCGTTCTAGTTTAAAAAATTAAAACCCACTATGGAGGCTTCACGACTGGTTGAGGATGGGGACATCAACACGCCTAAACAATTTCTCCCGTGGGGTTCAATACACCGAGTTCCTGCCCTCATAACAAGTTCTGTGTCTCTGTAAGAACCCAGAATCGGACCTACGACTTTCATTTCGAAACACTTAGTTGAATACGGAGACATCACTCATAATACTTGCAACGTTTCTTTAAATTTCATTTACTCTTTAACATAACTTTTACCTGATAAATATTTCTTTCGATTAATGAGAATATCAAATCAAAAGTAAACACAGTTCAAATTTTCTTTACGCAAGATACAGGTAGTTATTGAGTATCTCCAACAGACGAATTAACGAACGTCCACTTTGTCTTGTGTGCGTTTCCATCACGCACATGCATCGCCAACAATGGAACATAAAATATTTGGACTGAATTTCCTTTGGCCTGATCATCTTATAGCTGTCTCATTGCCAAGTGACGCTACCTCGTGAATGAAAGCTCGTCCTTAAGTTATCAACAAAACAAAGTCAGTGAGTTTTATTTTTGACAGAAGAAAGTTTTTATGACAGTTTCTTTTCATTTTCAATCTTGGCAGTAGTTTTAAGAATTTGAGATATGAAATTACACTTTGAGCTTCAACATTCAGAATACTTCTTGTACGACTTTTCTCGCACTTTGTGGGGTGACGGTTGTGAAATATGTCACACATGTGGACATGGTGCAGTTTTATGAACGGATGCCCTTCCCAAGTTCAATCCAACGTGGGAGGATGTCTGCACTATTGCGTGTTAAGTGGTGGTTAGCAGTGGGTGCTTTGTATTAATACGAGCACGAACACCCAGTACTCACGGACGTGGAATTAACCAGACGCGGCTAAAATTCCCTTTCCGGCCAGGAATCGAACCCGCGACTTTTGAGACCTCAGTGTAGAACATTGAAAGAGTCGAACAGCATCGCCATACTTTACGTCTAGATTTTAGGCCGCACGCCACACAAACCGGCTTTGTGGGTGGAGTGTTACACGCGTGAGCAGCGGGTTGCCTGAACTAAGGAGCAAGACGATTTGTTCTCGGCCCACGTCTTTGCAACACCACTTTTATTTCGTTGCCGCTTCATATGTTGAGCTCCATTTCCACTATACGCGGCGGCGTGCTACGAGTTGTCAGTTTGCCAAAACTTGTTTCACACCTGTTGAATTCCCTTGCCGAATATGTGTCAGAGGTGTATGGGAAGGGGGTCCATAACCATCGACCGAGCAAAGCCAACAGGTGTGCGTGGCAACCTGTAGCACTACAGCATGCAAGAGGAAACCCTCGCGGGCACAGAAGATGACTTCCTCTTGTTTGAAATAGGGTGTACATATTGTGCAAGTGCTAGGATTCTCAGTACCATGTCTTCCGCGTGAGGGAAGATGTTCACCTTTCTTCATTTATATCATCAAGAGGGATGCAAACAGCAAGAAACCTCGTGTCAATTATTAACATTTTTAAAAATTGCCAGAATTTTAAGTGAAGGATATTTCATTGTGAGTCAAAATCCTATTTGTGTAAGTTACTAACACTAGTTTACCGAGAGGGTCTCTCAGGCTGTCAGTATTGTAAATGCCGCAGGGTTTCGTGGACAAATACCAATCAAATCTTTCTTTTCCATCATTAAATTTGTTATTCTATAGAACGGACCACAATGTATTTACAACGACAGCTAAGCGCGCGAGTCAACATACCGCCATGTTACTACAGAGTATACCTGTGACGTCACATATTTAGCACAAATTTAGTTTTACTTTGAAGCGCTATTTCATAGAAACTACGTTTCAGATTTAAAATTTTCTTTCGAAACAGGTTTCCTCCTCTCAATTGAGACGTTCAACATGATCGTAAGTTAAATACTCTGGACGATATTTATGTTCTACCCAAACACTAACTTTCCTTCCCTGCACTTGTCGAGGAACGTAGGAGAGACCCCGCCATCTTGGGAACAAAAGAGCAACAACTAACTGCCGCTGCCCCACAAGATGGACCAGGAAGTTTTACGACAAAGGTTCTAAACCATACATGGTATTTCGGGATACCATACCTTGTTTGAGCCTACGCGATTACAGTTAATGATTTATCTGACAGTGAGGTAGATGCCCCGGTCTAGAAAGCCAAGCATAACGGACGATACGATTCGTCGTGCTGATCACATGTCACCCCGTAATCTGCAGTCCTTCCCGCTGAGCAGCGGTCGCTTGGTAGGCCACGACCCTTCAAGTCTGTTGAGTTCCGGGATTGGTGACCATGGGACACATTGCTGGGTGAGGTGTGGCAGGCTCCTCACTTTCGTCTTTCGTATCTGACCTCGCTTCTTCTCTCCCGACCTCCACGGTTTCGGTTTGGGATTGTTTCATTTTCACGCCCTTCGTGCCCGTTCTTATCCTTTGCAGGTAACTCCACTCCTTGAAAGGAACCGATGACCTTAGATGTTAGGCCCTTTTAAACAACAAGCAAGCATCATCAGTTTTAATTCCCGGTTATTGTTAAGACAGGACTGTTGTTCAACTGCAGTAATCACTACCATCACAGGTGTATCCCTTTGCGCTGGTACGGCAGTGTTTTACGCTATGTCACGTCTATAAATTAGCAGTTTATGGTCTTGGGAATAGATTTTTTCTTTCAGCAGAGAACTCGCTGAAGAGAAGGCCCCACGTTGTATAGAGGTACACTCAGAAGGTGTATTAGCAGACAGAACAAAGAAGGATCAGGAGAAACCTCCATTCCTTCAAAAGCCTTTTAACGAAACTGGATCTTAAGGCACGCTGCGCAAAGGGAACGGCACACATACCTATAAATTCGACCTTTTATGCAAACATATAATAGTTATTTCGAGACGAACCCGTGAAACACTCTCATTCGTACAGTATCTTATTTCATAAAATGCCGAATAATATCATTTAATACAAAACATTTCTCATAAAAAGTTACAAGACTGGAAGCATGCGGCTTAATGAAGTAAGACAGACTTAGCTTACGCTGGTATTTCTGATACTGATGTCTTAGACCGCCCCACAGTTTGTAAAATGTGATCTCCTCTACCAAGGGTTGTTAAATTTTGCAAACCTCTTTCACAGAAATGAAGGAGAAGTAATAGTAGGACTCAAGAGGTATTGTGAACGGAAGCGAGCATCCGGAAAGAACTAGTCATAAGCGCTCCCTAGTGGAATTAAATCACTAGTAATAATAATTTTGTATAAATAATATTAAGATAAACACATTCAGTTCATTCGGAGTCAACCGATTATGCTCTGTTTAGGACGTCTATGTATGAAATGACGGATATCAGTCAGGATTACTACGCTCACTTACATATAGACCTGTCCACGTGACGCAGTGTAGGCAACTAGTGAATGTCTAGGTAACTGTTTTGCAGGCATTGAATAGCGTTTCTGATGGCATGTTTTATGTTGGTAGAAGTTGATTGACGTAAGGAAGTACAGTGTTGTGAAGTGCACTCACTACATTGTTCTGTAGAACGTAAACCCTTTGGAATTCGATATCGTATGGAATGAAGCATTTCAGTATGAGATTAGTGCAGAAACTTTTGAATCTTAAGAATTGGTAGTAATACACCTAATTTTATTGCAGGGTTAAATAAGTTGCCAAACGTCCTCTACTGCCGAGCGTTAGACTTGGAGTCATTTGAAGACGAGGTTATTTATTAATTGATTAATTTTATAGAGCGGGTTCTGGAGAATAAATGTTTCCAGTTGAAGTACTGTGTCTATAACAGAGCTGTACACTCTGACTGAGGGACACGAATGAGATATTCAGCTCACTAGACTCGCATTCAGTGGGTTATTGACTTTTCATTGTGGCACTAATGCACAAAGAGATGAGTGTAGATCGCTTTCAAACCGTGTTTAATATATCGCCAAAAGGAGGTGGTTGGACCAGGAATTGACACACCTTATTTGAGGAGTACTGAGTGTCAAGGCACAGTGAAAAAATAATATAAATTTTGGTACCAAGGTAGACCAGCACTTGGTGCGACGATACTTTCCCTCCCTTCTCTCAGACGGCTCCCAGCCTCACAACACCGCAACCGATTATAATGCATTTCCATTATATTAATTCCCAATACATTATCATTGGAGTGGTTTTATTTTAAAGTGGTTATAATCTTGTAGTTAATGATGTGGTAGCGCACAATAACAAACCGTAATTGTCAAGAGCAGAACCCCACAATGAGTGAATTAACAATAAATAAATCGCTAATTGAGTAAAATATACCTCAAATTAAATGCAAGGTTGCAGAATTCTGAACACAAGTTAAAGAGACAATAAGTTAGTGAAATCTGGGGCCTGAGTGGCACTGAGCCCAGTTCACTGCTATTTGAAGATAGTCAAATACGCTACCTTCGTGTTGGTTCTTCTAACAGCGTGTAAAAGAACCACTGCAGGACAAACTTCCGGCATCCCACGCTTTTAGAACATCGTAGGGTGAAACTAATACCGCTATTATCGGAAAATGCACAGATTGTTGATGTTCGAGACTGGTTTGATACAGCCCTCCATGCCACCCTATCCTGTGCTAACCTTTCAATTTCTACGTAACTACTCCATCCTACATCTGCTCTAATCTGTTTGTCATATTCATACCGTGGTCTACCCCTACACTTCCCTCAAAAACCAACTGCACAAGTCCTCATGTTCTACCATTCCATCTCTTCTTCTGGTCGCAAATGAAGTGTTTATTTGTAGGGGCCTATGTGTATGTAAAAAGCAATGTTTGCTTGGAGGAATGAGAATAGCACACCACTAGCGAAATTAATAAATATTTAGTTGTTTCTCCCTCTTGTTCCATGTAACAAATTATTGCAAATTTATGGCGGTCTGATTTTCTCTTTCTCATTAAAACTTGAGCCTTTGCAGACCGTTGTTAATGTTTTAACAATGGTTTTGTTCGAACACACTATAACACGCTAATTATAGGCGACATGACTGTATCTTAACGACACATTGAAATTGCACCCGTCCACCTCCCGAGTCCCAGACTAGCATTTATCTCAGGGGTGTCGGTTCATTATTTAAGTCATCAAATGAACACGGGAATGAACGGAGCAATTTAAAATTAAAAACGGGGAAGGCTCGATTGTAAACTTGAATTTAAGGACTCCATGATAGGACTAGGAAGTGACTGTTAACTTTAAAAAGGGCATCATCTAACTACAATAAAAAAGATTATGAGAATGGTTTCCTTTGAAATAATTGCCAGAAAGAGCAGTTTATTACGCCATCCGACGTACGAAACTTTGATACATTTGACAGTGATATTTAAATTTCCACACATGTTATATAAACAAATCACTTGCTATACCGCAAGTGGTATCAATATCGTGCTGGGTTGCTTCTGAAATAAAATGACATTTTGAGGTATAATTTACGGATCGATTCCATTTGAATCGAACCGTTGTTCAAGGATATAGCTTCCTTCTATCGGGAGCCCGAGCATAACCCATGTTACGGTCGGCTTCTCGATTTAACTAAGATGATGTACTCCGGCTATATACATTTTTCCGAGACCGATACTCGGACTGGGTAATGTTTCTCGTGAATTACGAAAAATGGATTACACGGACAATTCCTATCTTACGATGTCCAGCTGATGCCATACCAATGAATTAGCATTTACATTTTATTTACATATGATCTGAAATGTGACAAAGTAGCCTCAGTAGACTACTGCCACAGATGAGATAACGAGAAGCGGTGGGAAATACCGTGGCAATGACCTCCCCTCGCATCGCGGGCGAAGTAAACAAACACACCAAGTATTACTGTAACATCGTCCCGTACGGAAACCGTACTATAACGAGGTAACAAATGATTATAATATTTATCACTCTTATTATTCAAACATACGAATCGAGGGATGTTGTCACCAATTAATTAATTAACTACCGTCAGAAATATTCATTTAATTATCATCCTTGAAATTATTATTATTATTATTATTATTATTATTATTATTATTATTATTCTCAACGGTTCCTGGCACTACCACGTTTGATTAATATCGTCATTATTATGCGGAATGCAAACACAAATGGTTATTAATGTTATTATTATTATATCCCTCTTGTGGTTATTATTATTATTATTATTATTAAGTAGGTGACTCCAGATTTTATTATTATTATTCACGTCACTCAAGAGGTTATTATTATTTATGAACCGGTCACTTCCGCCAAATATATTAAGATATCGGTCGCAATTATAATTATTTCACTGATCAACCAACGGCATCATTACTGTTATTATTATGACAATTATTATTAAGCTGACCGCGATGATTTAACATCGTCCTTACATTGTTAATATTATTATCGGTTGCATATTATCATTTAGATTCCCGTTGAACATCTTTATCAACGCTCATTTAATTAAAGCAGTCCAATCCTTTATCTGCAATATTTATTATTATTATTATCACGACATCATGATTGTCATCGCTCGTCATTACAATGATTATAATATACGATCATTTATGTGGAATCTGAACTCTCATTATCCTTAGATCCGTAGTATCTCGACGAATAGCTGTGCAGTCTATTTATTTCGTACATGCTGTCACGGGTTCGAATTCTACCCGCTACGTAACTCAGTATTTCTCTGTGACACTGCCCGTACATTTTTCACTCATTTCAATATCCTAAGTGTCTCTCGTACGGAATTTATTTCCTTTTCTATCTCAACATTCCTTGATTCATTTATTTCTCACAGAATTATCAACTGACTTATTTATTCCACTTCTGACATCGTACGACCTTTTATTATCTGACTGCAGATTCTTTAACATTTTTCTATCTCATTTTGATCTACGCCTTAGTTCATTCTCCACAAATAATCGTAACATATCGAAATTATATTTACCAAAATTTGACAATCATGGTTTCGTAATATTAGTCCTACGTGTTCCGGCTAATGAATTGCAAATTTAAGACACGACATTTATTCGTAAAAATATATTGGACCGTAATTTAAACCACACGTTCATTAACATGTACGGATTATTAGCACCGATATTAATTTTCAATATTATTAATTTATCAAGTTAAATTACCACACTCTTTAATTCAGAATTAAAAACGACATCCCGTCATTAAATGATTTCCGACAAACTCAACACCTGATCACTTAACTTTTATTATTACGCACTCATCACTAAAAATTTCCAATATCTCATGAATTATTATTATTTCCAAATTATATTAAAAAAATTTCTTCTAAAAAAAGTAGCTTTATTTTTATTTATTATTATTATTAATTTTAAAAAAAATTAATTTTCGCCTGTTACACGGTAGTCCACTCTTAATATGTTTAACGCATAACCCATCTTACAATTTCGATTTATTCTGGCACTAACCAATCCAGATACGATTTTCTTGGAATATTATTATTATAATCGCTTCTCACAAATTGAACAACTTCACTTTGAAAATATGAACATACTAATCAACAACAAAACACAACTGGTATGACGAAGCTGGACCTTCCTTCAATGTCATTACATAGCTCGTTAAAATGTCAAACAGAAAAGCACATATCGGGTCTATTTAACTATCATAACCAAAATCAAATATAAAGAAAATTATTCTTGACTACAAAGAAAATAAGAATACATGCATGACTTAACGTACTACCCTATATCTACAAAATTTACATCTACAACAAACTGAATACATAAAAGACCCGATTATTTACATTGTTATATTTACTACTGTCCGTGCTACAAATATAGGATGGGGTCGTTAAGCGACTCATCTTGTTACAGAAGGTAACCAAGTATAATCAAATTATTCCCATTTTTCCTAATCACGATAACATTTCCCAAATATTATATACATTATGTACTCATCTTAGTTTCTCGGTATTCCATTACAGCTTTGCAGATGAGAGGCTCCTTTCGGCCCCTCTCTGCATTTTACTCCTCCATTCTTGATGGCGTAGTTCCACAAAAGATTTCCTGGCACATTACCATTTTACACTAATACCTTAATTATCACAAACCTTCACCATTGACAACGTTAACACTGAACACTTTAACTTTTATACAACAAATTAATATCCTAGACCCAAAAATTTAATATTTACACTATTTTAATCTTCGTCCAATTACCGCACAATGGACCTGGACACGTACGACGAGGTGTCAAATTTTACGCCCGTCGCGATTTATGTCGTCCGACGCGATACGCCCGTTTCATACGGCACTCTTGAAGTGTTCATGATAGCGGTTCGATATTGCAAAGTACAGGCTACTATTCCCTTAAAGTACTGTTCGTCACACAGTAGGTTATTTACGTACTCATTGTGGTACAATTTATATTACTCTCTTACAGTGCAATTAATTTACTTCACTGATATTTATAACTGACAAACACTGTCCTACGTTAACTATTTCCAGTTCATGTTGCTTGAGCGCGATCACATTTTACAAACACTGGCGGATGCTCGCGCCATTAAATGTTGAGTTACTGTATGCCCGTAAAATTCGAAGTTAGCTGCGACCGACGGTTCACCTCCAGAGATTCATTTCAACTGTGTTGGCGAGGATACCTTGTCCCGTATATATGGATGAAGCTTTCCCTCGCGGATTCATTGACGTCATACCCCTTAGGGAGGGGGTGGATTTTTAATATCGGCCCTTGCACTCCGAATTGGATGTTAAAATTTGCATTAAATTAATCCACTCCGCTAGCATATTTGCTGGATTAAATATGAACTCCTGGTGATCACAGATTTAGGAGATACGGGTGGATTTAGCTCCTCACATTTCGCGCCTTCGGAAGCGTCCCTTACAACGTGGTCTTCGTCCAGCCAATGACATTCAAGCTGTCTGGTTTCCAAGAAATCCAGCCCTCAATTTATTTAATTTAATAATTATTGATTATTTGTCCATGCGTGGCATCTAATAAATTCATTACATCGATCCGTGTACTCACAATAATTTATTACTGATTAATTTTGAAGTTACGAGAATATCTCATCCATCATTCCTTAAGATGGTATCCCTGAGTCTTCCATCAAATTTTTACGATTGGCCGGCAAGCGGTCACGTGATTTAAATCTCCACCTGCCCGAACCTAGGCTAGCGAATGTCCTGGCAACCGCTGTAGTTTTCCATGACGGCACGGGAATCTCCGTCCTGCCAAAAATATCCCAGCGCATTACTCACGTAGCGAGCTTCCTTTGTATCACCTACCCCCTTTTTCTTTCTGACCAAGACTTGTTTGTAGACTTGTATTTCCTTGTTCGCCAACTAATGAGATCCCCTGCTGTGAAGTAGCTAAATGTTGGTGTGTCGAGCTAATCCGTCAGGCTCCAGTCTGTCGTCCTTCCTTCGCTCATCTTTCGACACAGATGAAATATTTTCAACTACACTTCTGTATTTCAATAAATGTACCATATATTATTTTATCAATCAAATCATGATTGACTTTGGGCCTAAGTCACTCGGGTTCATCAAGCTTTCAATTTCTACGTAACTACTCCATCCTACATCTGCTCTAATCTGTTTGTCATATTCATACCGTGGTCTACCCCTACACTTCCCTCAAAAGCCAACTGCACAAGTCCTCATGTTCTACCATTCCATCTCTTCTTCTGGTCGCAAATGAAGTGTTTATTTGTAGGGGCCTATGTGTATGTAAAAAGCAATGTTTGCTTGGAGGAATGAGAATCGCACACCACTAGCGAAATTAATAAATATTTAGTTGTTTCTCCCTCTTGTTCCATGTAACAAATTATTGCAAATTTATGGCGGTCTGATTTTCTGTTTCTCATTAAAACTTGAGCCTTTGCAGACCGTTGTTAATGTTTTAACAATGGTTTTGTTCGAACACACTATAATACGCTAATTATAGGCGACATGACTGTATCTTAACGACACATTGAAATACTGTAGTTATTCCAAATAACCATATCCAATATCGATTAATATCGTTCGTGGAACAATCGTCAAGCCTTGAATGCAGAAATATAAAATGAACTTTAAGGCTATCACATGTCTCATCAAGCATTGAAAAGTAAGATCTAATCATCTACAATAGGACAAGACCGGGTGACGCGCCGCACCGGTAGACTTGCCCTTCAATTTGAAAGTTTGGCGCTAGATGTTATTATATGCGTTCAGTTAGCTCAGTAGCAAAGGCTTCTATCACTTGTGTGCATGATTTCTCCTATATTTTCAATGCGTCACTGTTTTTAAACATGCAAGTAAAATATTTTCCTTGCGAAAGTTTTAAGTACACTTTAATTTCTTGATTTGTTATGTGTGTTTTTCTCAATTCTTTTGCATTTAGTAGTTTTAATGGACAGTGCTGGATGCTGCGGTGGTTCTGCATGAGGAGTTCGCCATTAATACATCAATAAAATCTGTCCCGTAGGTTTGGGACACGTGACGCACCGTGTATTGAGTTTTATGTTGTACGAAATGCAGTCGTTTTTCAGTTTTCAGTTACGAGATTTATAATGCCAACTGGATATTAAAAAAGGGAAAGAGAAAAGCAACCTGGCTCATAAAAAATAATGTTTTATTATTTTGTTCGACTCCATGGAATGGTAGCTAGTGTTGCTGGTTCCCACGCCAGAGGTCCCGGATTCGAATCCCGACTCTGCCATCGACATTTTCTGTTAAAAAGAAATTGGAATTGTTTAACATCTTCACGCCGACTTCCACACGTTATATAGACCTTTTCTTCACATGCCACACACCCCCATGCGTGGTATAGACCCCTGTAGCCCTAACTTCATTTTGTTCGAGATTATAAAGTTTGGAAGTTGTCGAGATTTAAATGTTACATCTTTGAAGGTGATGATCTCTGACTTCCTTGTGTGAATTAATAGGTCCTAATCAGTGTTTCTTGTTTCTTTCTAAAGAGTTTGAAATAGTCTGAAATAGTTTAATATTAAAATTCAACACAGAGACATTTACTTATACTTGAACATACACGGTCTAGGGATCTCCTCTATATTGGTAATTAAGACGCCCGTGGCAAAATTGTAAAACTCGCTAACTCGCGCCTTAATAAATGCCATGATAGGCAATATTCTAACGTAGGCTGTAATCGTGATGTATAATGTGATCGCTATTGCCCTATTCTAACATTGGCTCAGATGGTTGTGGCGCTGCCCTTCTACCTCAACTTGACAGGTTCGATCCTGGCCCAGTCCGGTGATATTTGAAGGTGCTCAAATACGTCATCCTTGCGTTGGAAGATTTATTGGCACGTAAAATTATTTCCGCGGGACTAAATTCCGGCACCTCAGCGTCTCTTATAACCGTTAAAGTAGTTGGTGAGACGTAAAGCCATTATTATTATTATTATTATTATTATTATTATTATTATTATTATTATTTACTATCACAGCCAACAGCTTCCCAGTTATCCCAGCCTGGCTATATCTTCTCTAATGCGATGATTTCGTCAAAAATGCTTATTTTTATCATCAACTAAAATTGTAGGCTCATAAGTCTAAAATGTATTTCAGTCCATTTGTGCTGGAAATACATGGGTTTTATGGTGGCAATGCACACTTATCTCATGTATTGATGCCTATTTTGGAGATATTTTCATGTTAACTGTCAAAAACGACAAATATTAAGTTTGTAAATGGTATTTTTGCACCCATCTCTACTTTGTTAGTTTTCTTCACGAGAAACCTGGTAACAAGATGTACATCACTGAAATGAACATATTGATATTCATGAAACACCTTAAAGGTTTTTATCAGAAATTACTAACTGATCCAGCAGAGTGGAACATGGTAGCTGCCAAAGACAGGTGATTAAAAGGCAACAACGTTCTTGGATTCTCCCTGGAGCGAGCTGCGCCTGCACTGGCCAAAGCCAAGGTTTTCAACGGTCTCACGTACATTGAAGCAGCTGGAAGACGGCTGTAGTGATTGTTCGCGACCATTGGGCGATAGGAGATGTGATCAGTGTATCCCGGCTGAAAGGAGCTTTGACCATTGCTGGTGTTCTACATAGCACCACCACCAGTGGTGATCGGACTCACCCTGGTCGAGAACTGAAAAGTAAAACAAGAACGAGAACAATAAGAAGAAGAGGAGTGACAAAACACCAACAACTGGAACAGGTTTGTTTCTGGTGTGAAATTTCTGGAATTAGTGTATGGGAACCTTCTTACACCTTCTCTGAAATCATTACAGAAAATACCACGCAAGGAAGTGGTATGAAATCTGTTGTCCGGACGACAGCAGATTGATGGACTCCTTCATTAATCGTATCATGGTATAGTTTCCACCGCAATAAATGAATTCCCACAATCACTAAAGGGACTGCCTAGTCTCTCTTAAGTTAATAAGACAAAACGTAAACAAACATGTCATTCTGACAGCAGCAGGTCCAATGCTTTAGGTATCTCGGCAGCGTCCCGGATCGAACAGAATGAGAAAACTTCTCTGTAGCAGAGACTTTAAGATCAATCTCCATCTTCATTTATATCTATGTATTTTCTGCCTGACTTTATGGTCCTAACACAGAACACTACCAAGAAACTTCGATCATTAGAGATGTGCTGCTACCGACGTCTGCTCAACGCCTGAACAAAGAGGTAGAGGTCACGCACAACATCAAAAACAAGAAACGGTGTACTTTAGAAATGATACATACAGGCTCGTTCTTTTCTCAGTTGCTGAGAACAAGAACCAGATGACAGCCAGCATCCGATGAGGATACGGTACGAAAAGAAGCAGCAGTAGCAACAGCAGAAGAAGAAGAAGGAGACAAAACGTGTTAAGATAAGTGTTTATTACTATTGCTGACAAGAAACATATTCGCTTTCACACAGAGTCTACAGGTTACGCTTTAGAACATGTTTCCAGAATATAAAACTCAGGATGATATGAGGATCAATTTCTTAGACCATCATGAAATTAAGAGTTATGGTAGTGACTGATGATTTTCAAATATATTATGGTAGTTATGACCATGGTCTCATTTCAGTCAAACTGACAGTTCTGTTAATACATTATTAATAGTCTTACATCAGATCCTGAATTAAAGGTGAAGTATTGTGGAGCGGTGCTGGAATTACAAGGACATTTTCCGATGTTCCCTTTGCTTTCCATGATTTTATACAAACTGTATTACGTCGACAAGTGTAATGGATTGCAATAAATGTTTAAAAAAATGGAACAGATATTTGCTGGATTTACGTAAACTAGGATAAAAGATAATCAATTCCTTTGTTAAATAGTCGAGCCGTGATTGGAGGGGGAGGACGTGGAACTGTGCCTGTCAGTCGTCTGTTCCATGGAGTCTAATATCCGTCCTTCCTTCATTCTCTGCTTCAGTTTCTTTTAAGAATTTTAAGTAATACGTATAATGTAGAGTTTATAATAAAGAGGGGTTCGTTCAGAAGTAATGGCAACACACAACGCAACGTAATGGAAGTAGTCCAGCGTTCGAACAGCTACTCCCATCGTCAAAAACAAGACATCGTATTGGCATTGGCCGACATTCACGAATATCATGCATCTTTCGCAACGAACCACAGACAACCTAGGAGAATAGTTTGAAAGGCATTACACATCTTGTAAGTTACGTAAAAATAATAGCATACACTGACACTTTTAGGAAACGTTCAGGTTAGTTATTAGGACAAAAACGCAGTACCATTTTATCGGAAAATACACTGAAATACACAAAATAAGTCAATTTGTATAGTTTGTGTGTTCAGAAAGCGGAAATGAATACTTGGATGAATACAAATAACATACCACCACTGCAATTAACGATAATAATTCACGAAAATGATAAATGTTTAATTGCTTTTCTCTCTCTCTTTGCTTTACGTCACACCGACACAGAAGCGTCTTAGGCAAAAGATACGATAGGAAAGGGCTAGGAGCGGCTCTGGCCTTCATTAAGGTAGAGATTCAGCATTTTCCTGGTGAATAAACGGAAAACCACGGAATGGGACGTTTTTTGAGAGGAAAAGTTGCCGTGACTCCCGAATGAACCGTCTTATATATATATTGGTTGTATTATTTTAATCTGTGTCAAACGACGGCCGTTTTAGGCTCGAGAGGTTACTCAGAGTTATCCAAGAAAGCGACTGCTCAATGTGTTGCACTCCGTGGAAAATTTCACTGTGTTAAATATCACTTGCGACTCGCCAACATAGTTTTACTTGACAAAGACGACCGCAGACCAAACATAATCCCATTCGAGACGTGTTTGTTTTATCATCATTGAGTTTTGATAATTGTCATCCACATCTAGTGCGTCTGTACGATTCTGTGAACTTGACCGACAATATTCCACGGATATGGTCAACGTGACGGCATCGTCAGATCCATTGTGTCTCATTTCAGACACCTGGTTACTTGATGCAGAGTGAACCACATTTGACCCATCAGTTCAGAATTAAAATACCTGAAACGGCCGGGTATCGAATGCAGAACTCTGGTAAGAGGCTCCTTGAGGACAGGGTAAGCTTCAGGGCTCTCAGCGTTTGCATCCAGAGGGCACCTTCCTTAAATTAACATTGCCGTCATCGGTTTTTAACGTAGACTTTCCCGGGCGAGTTGGCCGTCGGGTTACGAGCGCACAGCTGCCATCCGGTAGATAGTGGGTTCGAACCCCACTGTCGGCAGCCCTGAAGATGGTTTTCCGTGGTTTCCTATTTTCGCACGAGGAAAATGCTGGGGCTGTACCTTAATTAAGGCCACGGACGCTTCCTTCCCATTCCTAGGCCTTTGCTGCACCATCGTCGCCATAAGACCTATCTGTGTTCGTGCGACGTAGACTTACGTTCCTGGGGTTCATGGAAGGAGGTCTTAGTGTTTGTGTGTATCACTGAGAGTGCTTTATGTTTAATGTGTCAGTTGTCAGTGATGCTACCTGTTGCAAAAAAGAAATATACATTTGAAAATCTGAAACGTGGTTTAAATGAAATAGCGCTTCAAAGCGTGACGTCACACGCATAAGATAGCGCTGTGTTGACTCACCTGCTCAGTTGGCGCTTAGCTGTCGTTGTGGTCAGTTGTAGACTGGAACAGACATCACTTTAATTTCAATGTTGTATCGAGCAACTCAATTCATTTATTGATATTACTTTTACTCGCGGTGTTTCAAATGCTGTCTGTTATTTCTCACATCACAGACCCACACTGCACCGAGTTAGTACTCACATTCCATTCTATTATCAACATCTCTAGTAAGTAACTCTCAGATCCATACCGCCACCGTCCATCTAACTACAATACCTTACGCTTTTCAGAAGCGTTGAGGGCCTGGGATTTGGTCCCGAACCACGTGTCGATGAATCTACAGACACATTGGAGTTCTTCCAAAGCACTCTTCAGAACCTGCCTTGGTGATTTCCCCTCCTGAACGCTCTTAGCTAAGGAGGCTCTCATTTTCGTGGTGTTTCATTTTCGTTCATCGAAGGGACGGACCTTCTTCTGGCTTATCACAGTTGAATGCCCACTTGTATTTCCCCTGAAGAAAATGCCACCCCCACTAACAAAGGTAATTAAAACAACCTGCGCGAAACTGACCAGCGTTCACCTGCTGTTCATCAACTCCACGTTGTCCAGCACAAAATTAAATGTACTGAGCGACGCGTGAGTGTGGGGAATATGTTTCAATGTACTACTAATCAATTGTTCAGATAACATGTAACATTTTTTAGGGTGACTAGAACATTATTATTTATAAAAAAACAATCTGAGTCACATTGTACAGATATCGTCAGCGCTCGAAAGTGGCCCGCTCCTGCTTCTCGAGGAGGGATCAGTGGCTTTATCATTGTACAACAGCGAACAATCTACGCCCTTTGCCTGTTCAAATAACGTTTATACTTCATAAATTATTCCTTTAGAAATATCGCAACTTAAATATTTTCAACCAGAGAGAATTGAATTTTGTCCTATCAATGATCATCGGACTTCGAAATTACACAATCATTTAAAAAGCAATATTATTTAAACAGCTGGAATGGTCAGCATTGAGGCCTTCGTTTCTGAGGATCCTGGGTTCGATTCCAGGTCGGGTCGGTGATTTTAATCATGTTTGATTGTTTCTTCTGGCTCAGGGACTGGCTGTTTTTGTTTATCACAACACTCCCCCCTTCATATTCAGACAACATGCCACTATTCCAACCACAAATGGAACACGCAATAGTGATTACATCTCTCCATATAGCGTTGCCGCCATGAAGGGCATCCGGCCGTAAAACAGGGCCAAACGAACATGTACGACACAGTTCTCACTCGCGACAACAGATGCGGAAGAAGAAGAAGAGTTAAACAGCCGTAAAGGAAATAAAATAACGTAATAAATATTATATAACATTAATTTTCGCACACGGTACATAAACACCTTTTAGAGTATTTCCTTAATCATGCTGTCGACTGTACGAATCTGCACAAGTGTTATTTTATGAAGATGAATAAGCTGAGGTTGAACTTTTCATTCGGATAGAACAGAGAATCATTCCTTCTTCGTGTGGACTAACGTTTTAACACAAGCTTGCCTATTATCAGAAGAGGGATTTGTTTAGCTCACCGTGAGTCTGCTTTCCCTCAGTCCTCTTGGCGGTTGGTAATTGAGCCTAAATTACAAACATTGGATGTGTTTACGTGCGGTTTCAGCCTGCGGCGTGTATTCACTGCGTAGGGGAAATGAAGGCTGCTCTGCGGACAGGCTTTTTCATTTTTATAGTGAGAATTACTGAAAAGTTAACTGATCTACCCCGACTCTGCCTAAATAACTCAAATTGAGGTGTGGCCTCCGAAGCTGTATTTATAACAGCAGTAGTTCAGTAAGCGATCCCTCGTACAGTAAACTAAACCCTCCTTCCTCTCAAGACACAATCAATCAATCAATCAATCAATCAATCAATCAATCAATCAATCAATCAATCAATCAATCAATCAATCAATCAATCAATCAATCAATCAATCAATCAATCAATCAATCAATCAATCAATCAATCAATCAATCAATCAATCAATCAATCAATCAATCAATCAATCAATCAATCAATCAATCAATCAATCAATCAATCAATCAATCAATCAATCAATCAATCAATCTTCACTTAGAACTGTCTTACACGTGGCAAATTTCCTACCTGTTGTTTACTTACTCTTCCCTTAAATTAAATCAAAAAATTAGGAAATATTTCGAACATCTGCCTTTATAAATTATTCCAATCCCTAATTTTTCGCTTTGTTCGCCAATGTGTCCTCTTGATTTCCAACTTCATACTTCAAATAAATTTATTTCTACTTTCCCCCAGGGCGAGCTGACCGTGCGGTTAGGAGGGCGCGGCTGTGAGCTTGCATCCGGGAGATACTGGGTTGGAATCTCATTGTCAGCAGCCCTGAAGACGGGTTTCCGTGGTTTCCCATTTTCATACCAGGCAAATGCTGGGGCTTTACCTTAATTAAGGCCACGGCTGCTTCCTTCCAACTCCTAGGCCTTTCCTAACCCATCGTCGCCATAAGACCTATCTGTGTCAGTGCGACGTAAAACAAATAGCAGAAAAAATCAAATTTCCACGTTTGGAAGCTGCCAAAAAGACAAAACTTATACGAATGAATTGACAACTACGAATTTAGTGTAAAATATACTGCCTACAAAGGATTAGCGTACTTATTTGTCAGTAAAATTCGTGTTAATCAATATTTTGAAGCTCAGCAGGAACTTCTCATAGGACAAAGATACAGATATGACTTCTGACTATTGTTGACGAGCCTTTCTGTGTCAGTAACGCATTGTCCTTAATAGATTGGTTATCGAAATTAAGTTTCTTACCAAAGTTATCAAATATGTGACTGACGGTGCTTGTTACTCCTATAATCAATCCTAATACCTCTATGGAGCCACATTTCTCCTTGTGTACATGATGCCTCGCGCGGGGTCCCAAGACGTGAGTGTGGACCTGTCAGGTACGGAACTGCATTTGCTGTCAGTTTCTTAGGCACCGATTGGTTGCTGTGTACTCCACACAAGCTTATTCGTCTACTCCATCTCTCTACTGACGGCTCGTCTCCTTACTCGCAAGTCTTCCCAGTACGCAGTTTTCAACATTTTCGTAATAACCGGAAATAACCAAGAAGAAATCGTGCAGTTTTTCTTTGTATTGAACCCATAATTCTACGGTGAGGAAAATTTTTATTTTTCGCAAATATTTATTTGGTATTCAGAAACTACTGTATGTTTGAGGGCAGCCATTTTGCGCTCCCAAGAGCCCGATGTCGCGTGGGGAGGTTCGTACCCAAGGCGAGCTCGTGGATTGCCGGGACACCTCGGCGGGGCTCGAGTGCCCGACAATTCGTTTAATCCATGGAATTCTGCACAATGAGGGATTTTGATAATATAGTAAATAATGAAAGAAATAAGCAAAATTATTCATACACCCTCTGTGAAGGTAGAGATACCAGGGAAAATTTTAAGTGCAGTTAAGCCCAAGTACATGGTAGCGTGAGACCAGCGAACTAGCTACACGTGCCAAGGTCATGGAAGGAAGAAAACGCGCGAAACACACGGGCAGAAACAATTTATTTCTCCTGTTGTGAGTGTAGAAAAATTATAAAATTAACATCGAACATAAGTGCAAGTCTGTCCGGAGTTCTGGGACAAATCTTATCAAAATTGGTCTATTAGAAGCAAATTTGGCAGATTTCACAACCAAGCCTCATAGAGGGGATAGCGTCCTGCCGGAAATTATAAAAGAAACCCCCCACCGTAGATTTTGCAGTGTCGATCTGGAACTTGGAGCCGCGGGAGCTTGTGCCCGTCGTCATTAGAAATTCGCGCCAGATTGACCGACAATAATTCAATACATGTTCGTGGCTAAGGTCCATATACTTAGTTAAGAAGAAAAGTGATTGGAGAAGCTCTGAACGTTTGCAGACGAACTGGGAAGGTGTAGGCTGGTTGAAAATTACACAGCAGATTTTATTGTTATCATTTCCTGTACTCTTGTAAGTGAAGAGGGTCTGGGGGAAGCGATTCAAAATAGTTCTACTCCCTTATCGGCCGAACACCTGTTCTTATTGAAACAACGGGGAGAGAAACCACTCTGGGAGACGCATCAGACAGTTATAGTCGACTGCAGAACGAGGGAAGTTCGTGGTGCAAGTTACAGAGAAAGTGCATTATTTATATGGTAATTTTAATCTCGTGTGTGTGAAGGGTAGTGTTTGGATGAGTGAGTTTTTGAAAATGAAAATGTTATCTGTGAAAATGAGTGGCTAAGTACGAGGTTGCTGGAGATGATGTAATCAGAATGCTGAGAATGTCACCAATGTGCAGGTCTGTCTATTTTATATTATGTAGTTAGTTAGTTAGTTACTGTCTGTCCTAACCAAATTTTCCAGATGATTGTCGGGTGATATGCGTAATTATCAGGCGAAAGGCGTTATAAATTTTGGTCAGCGTGTGAAAATTTCAGTGTGTAAGGTTCATGTCAAGAACGGTAAAATGCGACGCTTAAAATTTTGTGTTGAGATGAGATATCATTCAAAGTGCGGATTTGTGAACGTTATAAGTGTAAATTTGTCGTGGCGAATATTGTAATTTCAGGTGTCAGTTGCATTCAGAAATGTTGGTCAATAATAATAACAATAATAATAATAATAATAATAATAATAATAATAATAATAATAATAATAATAATAATAATAATAATAATAATAATAATAATAATAATAATAATGTTTACCGCGGGATAAGGAAATTCCTCTCTGTTAAATTACATTTAACCAGTTATTTTTACAAGGATCGTAGGCATATTTAGATAATGTCAATAAAATTTGTTAGAGTCACAGTCATTAATGGGAAGGAAATTTTGAGACATCGTGTATACTTGAATTGCGAAAGGTCGGTGTGTGCTCTTGGATTCTTGAGGTCCGAAAGTCTTAATAATAGTAAAGTAAGAGATGTGTTTAATAATGGTTGTCGTTTTCACCAGGGGATCGATGTAGGAAAAAGGATCTTGAAGGAAAAGGAATTGAGAGCGATGAATTGATATGTATGTGGAGACGAGATAGATGGAAGTAATACCGCTGGAAAGCGAGGAGAAAGAGTGTTGAGACAAGCTGTATTTTTGTAGAGGAAGTATTTAGGAACAGGCTGTGTGAGGCAGGCTGTATTGTTTTCCGCAATCAATCCGAATTTGAGATGACTGATGTGAAGCATTGTGAAATTTATAGAAAGATTCCAAGTGAAAACGACTCTTGTAAAATGTTAAAGGCTGGGTAGTACACATCCAGTGATCTATGTTACGTAAAGCCCGCATGGATGATAAGAGAATGAACGATCTTCAGGATCAAAGAGTACTTTGGACACACGGTTGGGTTATATTTAATTTGTTCATTGGAGAGGTCATGGATAAGATGGTTGGAATTGATGATAGGCGATCTGAGAATTTCGAATGAGATGGTGATGATTATTATTTTGAAGGCATCCACTAAAAGGGTACACGTGTGTTGGGAATTTTCATTTGTTTCCCTAATACTTCAGTGCACAGGCTGAGATTGTGTTCGAGGTGGAGAACCGTTCGTCACGTCTATTTATTTTTGAGTTCACATATTATAATGATGTAGACACTTACTGTATTTTTCGAGAGGTAGACACTTGCTGTATTTCGACTTGCATTCTTTTGATAATAGAGACGTGGGTTCCGTCGTGCGTATTTGTTTGACGAAATCTAGTGTTAAATATCAGAGTTGTTTGAGAATTGCATTTCGCCTGATATGTGAAGGGAGATGTAGTACGACCCACTTTGACGCCCGACGATAGATTTAGGACGTCACGTGTTTATTCTTGGAGTCATTGATGATGAGACGTCCTAGGTCACGCCCGACGATAGAATTTGGAAGGCATCATGTACATAATGATTAGGTTTAGGGTGTGCAGATTCCAAGTGAGCCCGACGATAGGTCTGGGATGGTAGCTGTACACACTCAAGTCTCGGTTAAGATGTTCCTTTTGTTTGTTCTTTTGTGGAAGTGGCCTGGAGGAAGGTAGCCATTACAGTACGATATGATTTATTGTAGAGGGTCTATGCGAAGCTCTCCATTGAGATAACGGGACTGCTGTTGACAAACGAGGGCTGTCCAAGTGTGGGACATCGACCCGATCTAGATTAAATATTTTTACTGTGTTTCTTCGTGCGTGTTAAGCTGTATGACTTTGAGATGTTAATTTATTTTTACGGACTTTAGTGTTCCCTCGTTTTAACGTCCGTTTTCGTTTGATAGTGTGCATTGACACTCAGTGTTTTAGAATGAGACTTGAGTTGCGAATGCGGTTTCGATTCGTCAGCCAGTATTTATATTATTTTCATCTTGTCGTATTTTCATTCTTATTCATAGTTAGAGTAAGTAAGTAATCACTTTACCAATGGTGTGTTGGGACAGACAGTAAATAGAGAGATCTGTACTGGTAGCATTGTTTTTCAAGGGAAAGAATTCCTTAAATTGTAGTAAATTTTAGCGTGGACTGGTAAATTTATTAAGCATAATGAACCCATTTCTAACCTGAAAATCGGTTCAATAATAATATTTTCAAGTGACTTTTCACTTTTTGATTAACTTCAGTGTTTGGCATTTCTTCTAAATGCATGATTAGTAAGTGTTTCCTGCATTTCGCAGTTTTGTTCCTTTAGAACGACTTAACGTAAGATCCTCCTGGATCATGTTGTTGTTGGTTCCTTCCGAACAGCTGTTTGGGGTGATGCACGTTTAGCATCGGGATTACCTTATCACTTAAGGGTGTCATGAATGACAAATACATGGTGGAATTTTATTTCAATTGTGAATGATGCCATTAACTTGTAGTGAACACCATGCTTTCCCATAATATTTCGCAACCTATCCAAAGCAACTGATAGTCAGTTTGGTTCGATTAAGGGTCCATTCGGCGGATGTTCCGTATCCGTGAAGGGTATTTGACTGGTGGATAACCTTAATTAAGAGAAAATCAGGCGTTCTACTTGTTGAAAGTCAGATTTTCCACGGATCGTGTGGATTAACTCTCAGTTCTTGTTTGGAATAATAGGTGCCCGGTTTTCAGGTCTTCCCTTTTTCAGTTTTTCAGTTTCGCTGTCCACTAACATATTAGCTTCTCCGAAGCAACTCTTCGACATTGGAAGAAACGAAGTGACGTTATGTAATGTGACTGTGTTTGGAACTTTTCAAAAATCAATAATTAAATTTTTTTTATATTTTTGTGGCAAGAATGCATATAAAATTAACGATGTTATCGTGCTCTTTCAGTTTAATAAAAGTTAGTAAGCACATTTTTGCTCCTCATTTCAAGTAGTTAGGCTCTCTTCTGAACCCCATCGTTTGGTTAAGATCGTGACCGAATTTATTCCCGCAACGACCCAAGATTTAAGAGTTCTAAATTGTTCTACTATAGCAGCCGTGGCCGACCAACGATGGAATGGTAAGTTCAAGGGTTCAGTATCTTTTCCAGTTCTCGAACCAAGTAAGCGTGGCGAGGGTCGCATACTACTCATTGTACTTTGAGGCCGGGAAGGCGCACGCTACGGAACATCTAGTACGCATGCGCAATATAAGCTGTACGATAGGAAGTTTACCGAAAAGCATCCCCCTCTCAAAGACAAGTTCACAAAGCGAACCAAGCAGAATTTTACTCTTCACATGAAGAGTGAGCCACACTACTGGCGACGAAAGTTTACTGCATCGGAATGAAAACGAAAGTGAGCTCCTAGTTTGTTGCAAACCGTTCAGATCAATCACACCTGTATAGTATGGTGTTTCTTCAGTAGATTTTACACTTACGAACTAAACTACTGCTGGCACTAACAATCTGCAGAAGTTGTATGTCCTCTCAGACACCAATATATGCTTACAATTAGACATATATTACCTACAACAACCCGAGCATTATTACATGAAAACTTAGGAATAACTTCTGAACATCATCTTTATCGGAAAAGGAGTACTTTTCTGCATCTGAAGACTAAATTGAACTGACTTTAAGTGAATACGGACCATTTTTTGTATTAATCAATGTAACATTGCAGGAAACGAAAGAAGTAAACTTATTTTCTACCTATTTGAAACACCAAATATTTGGTTTATTTATTTAATCGTGTCAGAAACATACATTATATCTTACAATAATACCAGGACAATAACAAATCTTGTGATATAACCATTGATTATTTCTGATGATGGCAGGTTAATAAGTTAAAATGTGATTAAGCTGTACATAAATACAAATTTAATTAAATGTGGTGTGACGAATATGCAGCTAATTCACATGCTTCCTTGGTATAAGACGGCAACTTCCTTTATCTTATTTCTAGGCTTCCTGCAGCTACCATTACTCATTAAGGGCTTCGGGAGTGGATTCCCCATTCTGAGAGTACGTGATATTTCAAGTGAAAATTTCAACCCATGGTCCTTCGGAACTCGAATATTGTCGACCTATGTGAACAGATTGCCGTTAAGCGACGTTTTTAATAGTTCTCAACATAGCTCATCGACTGGTACTCTGAACCGTCTGAGTGAGACAAATCCTTGTCAGTAAATTTTATGCTCCAGTTCGAGGAAATTACAGTGCCCCTTAAAACCTATTGCACGATCATTATCATCACTATATCTGACCCACTAGTCTACCATTCACCCTCGGGATTAATGGCAAACTAGTGGTGGATGTGTCAACTCATATATTTGCTGAAGAGTAAAATTAAACTGAACTTCTTCTCCATGTTGGTGATAAGAAAGTGCAAGTTTGTAAAGTATTTTAAAAAGTTACGACTTCCCCCTTACAGCGATCCATTACCTATCACTTTGACGTTGGTGGTGACATGGACCTTTTTGAATTACCCAGGGTTATTCTGATTAAGAAGGGTACTATTGCGAATTATTCTCATTGCTAATTTTGAAAGCGATCACTGCTACTACCAATAACTAAGCAATGTCCCACCCAAACAATAACATGAATTTCAAAGCCTGAAGTTCTTTTCAGGCCGATTCCAAGTTTACATGGTATAGTTATAAAACCATTAGCTTCGATGAGTCCTCAAAAATGAACAGTCCTAGGTCTTCAGGCAAGCAACTCAATGTTGGAAACATCCAAGGGATTTGAGCTACGAATCTCTGGTAAATGAAATATAAAAATTACGAGAATATATTCTTTATTTATTCGTGAAAAATTACAACCCTTTTCTTAATCATCGTTATCCGGTCGATTAGCTTAGCAATTTCCTTTTTCTACCACCACGAGCGCTATTGTCAGTCAGTGCAGACTTTCACTTAAGCCCTTATAACTATATCCGGTGTGGACATTAAAAAAATGCCCGAGGGCATTGAACCAAGGAACATATTGAAAATCCACAGCCTGTTTCCAGTCATTCGACCGGGTCAGGAATGGAATGAATGAAGCCCCCATCTAGCGGCGAGGATAGGAACTGTGCCGGCTACCGAGGCCTGTCGCTCTCCTCTGGGGCATGATTAATGACTAACAGATGATATGAAATGATTTTGGAGAGTGTTGCAGGAATGAAAGATACCAGGGAAAACCGGAGTACCCGCAGAAAAATCTGTCTCACCTCTGCTTTGTCCAGTACAAATCTCACATGGAGTGACCGGGATTTGAACCACGGAACCCCGTGGTAAGAGGCCATCGCTCTGCCGCCTGAGCTACGGAGGCAACCAAGGAACACATTACAGAAAGAATAAGTCAATTTGGTTAGGATTCGAAGAAAAGAGAAAACGACTATAGAAAGAAGCGATTTCCGGACCTGTATTTAGGCCGGAAATGCTTCCTGAAATTTGTCATTTTAGGTTGATAGAGCTATCCAACACTCACAATTTTAAACCTTTGCGGGCCCGTTAGCCCTTTAACTTAGGAGACGGCCTTAGAACGTGAAATAAATTAATACTTTTTTTTTTTTGCTATTTGCTTTAGGTCGCACCGACACAGATAGGTCTTATGGCGACGATGGGATGGGAAATGCCTAGGAAGTGGAAGGATACGGCCGTGGCCTTAATTAAGGTACAGCCCCGGCATTTGCCTGGTGTGAAAATGGGAAACCACGGAAAACCATCTTAGGGCTGCCGACAGTGGGACTGAACGCACGATCTCCCGATTACTGGATACTGGCCGCACTTAAGGGACTGCAGCTATCGAGCTCGGTAATTAATACTTTTAAGTCAGTCAGCTCTCAAATGAAGATGAGCCAGCAGCAGGCTGAAGAATTTAAAAACCAGTCTTGTACTTCTGAGAAGTTCCATGGTCCGCCTCCGCCACAAAATCTCCTGGCAACAAAGGAAACCGTGTGCAGTACTCATCTTCCGCTTGTCCGAGGGACTTCACTTCGGTTTATCCTCTGCAGATTTGACTGTGAAAAACAGACGGACTTGGGATTATGTATGTATAGATAGTAAATTATGTGAACAAAACATATCGTCCTAGATAAATTTCTCCAATCACCATGTTACAGAATCCGTTCTTTTGTCTTCGCTTAGTCACGTGATGCAAGATAAGAGAAAATGAGATTGGCCTCAACGAGCTTCATACTTCTGACGAAAAGCAGCTCCTCAAACTAAAGCGCATGTTTGCTGAAAATCAGTCTTGCCAGCCCATTTATATCGGTGCATAGCTCCTGGTAGCAGTGTTGCCAACTTAGCGGGGTTTCCGCTAAATTTGGCGGAATTAGAAGACTGTCGGCGGAAAAACACATCACTTAGCGGACAGCGGGTTTTATTGGCGGATTCTAGATTTATTATAGTGGAATTTAGTGTTTTATCCATTTTACCTTTTATAAAAATTTGTACTCCAGTCTGTCTCCGAGCTATGAGAGAGTAGCATTTATATTCATGCTATGGAGGAAGACCGTTTAATGAACTGCGTGTGGCCCTTGAGGTAGGGGATTCACCTAGTTTGCACCCGGCAACTAAAACGCCTACAAGTTTTAGCTCGCCAGCTCGCAGGCAGGGGGTTAATCCCAGTGAAACTCACAGATTAGGTGAGTGCAGACATATACTATTATTATTATTATTATTATTAATATTGCTCATTTTTTGTTCATTATTTGAGACAGGATTTCTTGGCGAATTTTTAGTAGTATTTAGCGGATCTTGAAAATATAAGTTGGTAACACTGCCTGGTAGATCCCTACCGCTTACACGTAGGAAGCCATAGCTACCATCTAATTCACTATTAGAAGCCAGAGAGTGATGGAATACCAGCTGTTACCGGGCTAAAATGAGTAGGCGTGAAAGAAGGATGAGAGTACCTCGTCTGCATTTATTTGGTGTCATTAGTAGCGAGCTGCGTAACTCTATCCTGTTAAACGTATTCACGACATCTTGGAGTAATACAGTGGGACTGTTGCGTAACATTGATCTATCAGCTGTGCGGAGTCACGACTGTCTGCAGTGGATGATAAAGGGAATTGTTAACGAGATCTAAGCCCCCTATAAATGGAAATGGAGCGGGCCCCTTTGTGGTAGACCTGTTGCCACCTCACCTCACCAGTTCTCACGTGATACGCTCGTGTCCTCGTCAGCACCTTCTGTGATATCCCGATACTAAACCGGTCTTCAACTCCATTACCTCAGCATTTCATGCACAAGTCTATCATTATAGTTATCCTCTTGTGTGTGATCAACTTTTCCCGGAAGTCTGTCAGATTGATTGTAATATTACTCTTATCAAATACTACTGCCCTTCAGGAGACACCTGAGTGCTGAAAACTCGTGTCAGTAAATTTACTGCCAGACCCCTTTCACAGTTAACAGTGACACCATCCACAGTCACTGCCAATCGGTCTGGCAACTCGAGTGGCGCGATAACAAATAATAGCGTTCATACATCCGTTTCTGGTTGGAAAGAACTCATACTACCTCGTCTTCTGTTGTAGAAAATATTGTCAAGTTGGAGACCTAATCAGTATAACTGGATACGCTACAATATCATCATCATCATCATCATCATCATCATCATCATCATCATCACCATCATTATCAATCGCCACTGATCTGCATATAGGCCAGTCGCCCAGGTGGCAGATTCCCTACCTGTTCTTTACCTAGCCTTTTCTGAAATGATTGCAAAAAATTGGATATTTATTGAATATTCCCCGTGGCAAGTTATTATAATCTCTGACTCCCTTTCCTATAAACTAATATTTTCCCTAATTTTTCCTCCTGAATTCCAATTTCAACTTCATATTCTGGTCTTTCCTACGTTTGGAAACACCACTCAAACTTATTCGTCAGCTAACGTCATTCCACGCCATCTCCCCACTGACAGCTCAGAACATACTCAATATGAGTACACCCAAACTCTCTGAAAAATCCAACACCTGCAAGATTGACCAGATGAGGAAGATATCTCTTCATAACTTGCACAGGATCGGATCGGAGAGCACGGCCAGAAATCGCCAGTCACCGCTGACATGTCGCCACACCCTATCAAATGTACACTGACTGACAGAGCAAATGCAACACCAAGAAGGAGTGGTTCGAAACGGATGAAAGTTGGGGAAAAAACAGAGACGGCACGGACGAATAATTGATGTTTATTTCAAACCGATATGCAGGTTACACAATGCGCACGGCATCGACTCAGTAGGATGTAGGACCACCGCGAGCGGCGATGCACGCAGAAACACGTCGAGGTACAGAGTCAATAAGAGTGAGGATGGTGTCCTGAGGGATGGTTCTCCATTCTCTGTCAACCATTTGCCACAGTTGGTCGTCCGTACGAGGCTGGGGCAGAGTTTGCAAACGGCGTCCAATGAGATCCCACACGTGTTCGATTGGTGAGAGATCCGGAGAGTACGCTGGCCACGGAAGCATCTGTACACCTCGTAGAGCCTGTTGGGAGATGCGAGCAGTGTGTGGGCGGGCATTATCCTGCTGAAACAGAGCATTGGGCAGCCCCTGAAGGTACGGGAGTGCCACCGGCCGCAGCACATGCTGCACGTAGCGGTGGGCATTTAACATGCCTTGAATACGCACTAGAGGTGACGTGGAATCATACGCAATAGCGCCCCAAACCATGATGCCGCGTTGTCTAGCGGTAGGGCGCTCCACAGTTACTGCCGGATTTGACCTTTCTCCACGCCGACGCCACACTCGTCTGCGGTGACTATCACTGACAGAACAGAAGCGTGACTCATCGGAGAACACGACGTTCCGCCATTCCCTCATCCAAGTCGCTCTAGCCCGGCACCATGCCAGGCGTGCACGTCTATGCTGTGGAGTCAATGGTAGTGTTCTGAACGGACGCCGGGAGTGCAGGCCTCCTTCAACCAATCGACGGGAAATTGTTCTGGTCGATATTGGAACAGCCAGGGTGTCTTGCACATGCTGAAGAATGGCGGTTGACGTGGCGTGCGGGGCTGCCACCGCTTGGCGGCGGATGCGCCGATCCTCGCGTGCTGACGTCACTCGGGCTGCGCCTGGACCCCTCGCACGTGCCACATGTCCCTACGCCAACCATCTTCGCCACAGGCGCTGCACCGTGGACACATCCCTATGGGTATCGGCTGCGATTTGACGAAGCGACCAACCTGCCCTTCTCAGCCCGATCACCATACCCCTCGTAAAGTCGTCTGTCTGCTGGAAATGCCTCCGTTGACGGCGGCCTGGCATTCTTAGCTATACACGTGTCCTGTGGCACACGACAACACGTTCTACAATGACTGTCGGCTGAGAAATCACGGTACGAAGTGGGCCATTCGCCAACGCCGTGTCCCATTTATCGTTCGCTACGTGCGCAGCACAGCGGCGCATTTCACATCATGAGCATACCTCAGTGACGTCAGTCTACCCTGCAATTGGCATAAAGTTCTGACCACTCCTTCGTGGTGTTGCATTTGCTCTGTCACTCAGTGTACAAAAGAGTTAGGCATTTGCAACAAATGGAATTCCAAACCCTTGATAATGAGAGGTGAGTACTAAGACACCAGTTTAATAAATTTTCTTTGTAATTTAAAGCCGAAAAAGCCTCCCCATTCTTTGACTGAACAGTGGTTTATTTGTTGCTAATTATGCCAGTTAGGTCTGTTGAGATGAATATTAAACTATGAAGAACACTTAGGAAAGTTCATTATACTGTTTGGATTTTTATGTACTTCCAACAATTAAATAATGTCTTATTTCAGTTATTATTACTATTTATTCGTTAAATGATGTATGACGTCACATGTAAAATTCCTCCGGTGACACGTTTGGTTCCCACGCGACAAAATTAAAACGAACGCAGCCGTAGATCATTAAGCACATATCTGGTTTCTCTGCTATCTAATAAACGAAAATGGTACGTCGAAAATGATTCGCAATGAGCTCAAATGACGGCAAATCAACATGCCCCCACACAATAGCTGAGGCCATATTATTATTATAATTATTATTTTTATATACATCGAGTTGAGCCTCTATGGACTGCGTGGTAACAACCAACTTCATTTCAGTGTCTAGGTCTTGTTCTTGTCCTGCCAGTATCTTCTGAGCCCAGCGACGAATGCCTGTTTATGCTCATCACACAAAGGTCCTTTCCGTTTTCTGGAAGTTGATGCCATTTGGAAACCTTGATAGTTGTTCACCAATCTTCTGAATGCGTTCCTGTCATGAATTTCTTGGTCTGAAATACCAATCTGCCTCAGATCTTTCTCGCATTCCTGGAATTATCTCGGCCTTGTTGCCTTAGATTGAATAAAATTCCATATTCTTTTTGTTTGTTATTATTATTATTATTATTATTATTATTATTATTATTTGTCTTGTGTTATAATAATTTCTTTGTTCCCACAGGAATACATTTTATTTTCCCGACAACTCGAAGCGAATGAAGTCATTACTTTGCATTACTTATGATACCTGATATTCTAAGTCAGTTTAGATAAGCTGATATTAATCAGACACTTAGGTACTGCATGCAATATATATTCTTCCTCACTTCAACACACCATACTTTATGACTCACTATACTTAGCATGCAAAGAGCATTTGTTTAGAAGCTCTGGAAAATGTCAGTTGTAGCAAGAATATAAACGAATACAGCGCGGACATAGACTTCTTGTTTAGGTCAGGAACATAAATTAGATGAGATTAATTATGGTAACGCAACAGCAGGGAGCAGAAGCAAAGCCTCCTGTATGAGGATGAACTCGACAGGATTTCTGCACCGTTAACCATTTTTATATTCGAATAAAGGATAGAATACAAATTTGAAGAACATTTATTTCATTTTGCCATTCAGGCCAGTTCCGATTTGTTCTGTAGCCCGCAGGGAATAAGCAATCCTCTGTGAAGTCTCGATAAAAATAGCTTTACTTTCGAAGCAGCACCAAATACAGGGTGGGTAAGAAAACCATCAGGGTTCGGTTCCAAATAATCAATCATTGAAAACAAGTATTTTCTCCAAGAAATTAGTTAGATTTCTACAATGTCATGCAAGTTCAAAGAAGTTGTGAAGAACGCACTCTACTCTAATAAAGTATGCGAAAAATGTCATGGTCTTTTATTAGTCAGATTTATTTTAATACTACATGGCTCACAGCACTTTACAACACTTTCGTACTTTGCATTGGAATCCTTCCCTATTTTACACTTCTTTCTTTCTTTTCTTTCTTAATCCGTTTACCCTGCAGGGTTAGTTTTTCCCTCGGCCTCATCGAGGGATCCCACTTCTACCGCCTCAAGGTCGGGGATACAACTAGGGGAGGACCGGTATCTCGTCCAGGTGGCCTCATCTGCTACGCTGAACAGGGGCCGTGTGCTGGGGATGGGAAGTTCGGAAGGGATATACAAGGAAAAGGGAAGGATGCGGAATTGGCGATAAGTTAGGTGCCATACCGACATTTTCCTGGAGGAGAAGTGGAAAACTACAGAAAACCACTTCGAGGATGGCTGAGGTAGGAATAGGATCCTTTTCTGCTCAATTTATTCCTCGAGGTTGGACCCTCTTCCAACCCTCGTACCACTTTTCAAATTTCGTGGCAGAGCCGGAAGTCGAACCTGGATCTCCGCGGGTGGCAGCTAATCGCGCTATGCAGTACACCACAAAGGCGGAAATTTAACACTTTATTTCTAAAAATACCTCTTTCTTGGATTTATTATTCTCTTATATTATTCCGTTCCAAATCTTTCTTGACCTTTTAAATCGAAGTTGGTTTTGATTTTTCTCTTGGAGGTATCTGAATATCTCTCTCCTTAAGCTATTTTTATCCATCCAAGATGTTTCTTAATGTTATAACTAGTTTCTGAGAATATGCATAACAACTGCATCAGGTAATTGTAAATTTATTTCTGAAATTAAAAAACATGTGTACATTTTCGATTTTGTTATGTTACCGTTCTTCTTAAGCAGTCTGTAATGTACGTCCAGCGGTATGACAATGATCACCGTGTTCATGTGGTCACTGAGGCTTGAAGGGAGGACAGCACGTCAGAGTGCGGGGAAGGAGTATTATTTCGAACCTCATGTAGTTCGTTAATCATTCCTTTGTTAGCCTAAACCACAGGGAGGCAGTTCTTGCATGCTAGACATTACGCATTCTCAACTCAAGACCCTTTGCCCCTCTGGTTGACTGGTATTGTGGAATTAAAAGTATTACCTCGCTTTAAAGGCTTGTATTTTAATATAACCTCGCATGCTGTTGGATATTCTTCGCATGAAAAAATGAAACGAAGCGCGAATACTGACTGAGGCCTGGCAAGTAACAATATACCTTACCCTTTGAGAATATATGATACACATTTACATTGCAGATCTCCGGAAGCCGACAATACCCAACAAAAGAATATTAGATGTCCTGTTTTTTTACACGAACATTTAAGCATTTAAGTTCATCATGCATGTTATTAGATTTCCCATTCAGCCGTAAATTTTAAGAAAGACTAAAAATTTAATAAAAACACCTTTTCGCCTCGACTAACTCCTCGTCTGGATTACACTTAATCCTGGATGGGATATAAAGAGAGCTGTGGCACAGTGTAAAGGCATAGCATAATAATCCCCTTATTTCTCGGTAGAAAGGGGAATATATTTTTATTGAAGGTAACCTATGACATGATGATGGTAATCCTAGTCCGTACAACCAAGAGGCTTGGACTTGCCAAGGTGACAGCTGCCCAGTGTGACTTCTCAGCCGCATTGCTCGGCTTCATTTGAAACAGCTTTTCAATAGATATCTGGAGACTGATTTGTCCTTGTTCCAGAACTCAGTAGCAGGCGCTACCTCTACACAACGAACAACAGAAACCGGCTTGAGGTCAACCTACAGAAGACGGAGTTTGTCACTAATATAAAGCAAGCTCCTTATACAATCCCATGAGAAAACGACACCATAAGTAAATTTCCTACAGTCAAGAACTTAGGAGACACATCGAACATTATGTCATTGACAACTTGCCTTTCACCTCCGTACTTGTTTCCGTCTTTCTTGTAGTGTGGCAGCGATTTCTCCCCTACATCTTTCAAACGGTTCAGATATTTCAGTGACAAACCAGGAGTAGTACAAGAGATTCTCCTGTGAAACATACACTCCTTCTAGGGAAAGCACAATTAACAGCATTTTCTGCAATGCCGCAAGACAAAGCCTAGAGTGGATACAGTCTAACAAAATACAGGCCTGCTACAGAGAGTGCTATAGAGGGCCATGTTACATTGTAGTCCTTCACTTCATTCAATAAAGTAGAACTCATTTGTATTGTTAAGTATCATATGAAGACTTAAATGATATGTGGATCTGAAAATATTTGCACCCTCCCAAATATTACTCTACTCTTTGACTAGCGAGAAATTTGAGTTCCAAAATTGTTTTGAATTCAGAAAATAAATCAATTTACCTTGCAATCGGTAAGTGGTCAAATTTTAGTTTATTTTCCTTTTGAAAACTGAAGTTCGGAGCTGAAAGGAATTATGTCACTTTTTATAAAATATCTAATTAAAAATAATGATGATATGATGCACAAGTGCATGCGTGAATTGGCCATCATTTTGAAACTATAACGTATTTTCCCTCTCCTGGAAAGAGTGACATTAGGTCCGGCCGATTCAATCTTATTCGATTAGAAGACAATTTCGGTAGTGATGCTGATCAATGACAATCACTAAAAGTAACTACAGCCTAAGCAAAGATGTAAAACATATCTAGTAAGAACTGTACACCTTCAACTTCCAACCAATCAGTCTTCCTTGTATAAAACAAACAATTTCTAATTGTTTTTCTAGAGCATCAGTTCTCAAACGATTTTTGACACCTGGCTTGAATGGTTAGCTTTGAGTCCTTCGTTCAGAGTGTCCCGGTTTCGATTCCCGGCCGGGTCGAGGATTTAAATCGCATGCGATTAATTCTTCTGCATCGTGGAATGGTTGCTTGTGTATGTTCCAACACTTTGCTCTTCATATACAGACCAAACTGCCAACCACCACAGAAACACGCAATAGTGATTACATCCCCCCCCCCAAATTGTGTTACGTCAGGAAGGGCATCCGGTCGTAAAACAGGGCCAAATCCACATATGTGTGACACTGTTTGCACCCCCGACCACACAAGGTGTCGGAAAAGAGATAGAATAAGGGTGCTCTGCAGCACTTCCGAGGCTTAGCGATATGACTGATAAAATTTAAATAATGGCACTCAACATTTATTTTTTAAGGGAAACAAGAAAATAATATTCAAGGGCTTAAACATTTATTTTAGGAGATTTGTTGACCAACACTTTACAATAATACTTTTGAGTTATGAAAGAGAGAATTATCATTTACGTATTTTTTACACAAAGAGTTATTACAAGATCGAACGAAGACAACCGCACACTCATGTCCTACGTCTATTGTCACTTTTGTTTCTATCTAAGCTGCTTTCAAGATATTGGTATTTGCAATAGGTTTGTTCTCATTTCTCTTACCGCTGGATGTCTCCAGTTTTAACTAATGATCATTTTGAAATATACTGATATTGTCATGACGTAGTGTTGAGGGAATACGTGCTGTTCGTGTACTGTACGTACCTGCTTCTTTCATTACTTCATCAGCGCCACAAATTGATTTTTCTCCTTATTATGCAGTCACTGTAGGTCTGAGACAAAGGCACGATCGTCGGGGTTTAATAAACCTACCGGTCGTAATAAATCTCGGGCGTAATAATACTGCAGACATTTTCATAGCCTCTCGCTACCAGCCATCTTTCCATATAACGTTACTCGTAAAGTATTAGGGGGATTGTCGTTCCTCGGTGAAACCGCAATCTCCCACACCAGGAACTAGAGTAAGAAACTTATCTTCCTTCTTACTGTAGTTCGTCGAACTACTTCCTGTTCATTGCCGTTATTTACTGCATAAGACAGATACACTGTATTGCATTACGTTTCCCTTCCAGAAAACCTTTACATTTTAAAATAGAAAATCTAGCATATTTCATGTTATATAAGACGAAGAAAATTTAGCGTATATTTCTTTCAAAAATATATTAAGTTTTAAATAAATAATAAATGAATACATTTTGATAACTTTTTTAAAATTTACAAGTTGCTTTATGTTGCACCGACACAGACAGGTCTTATGGCGACGATGGGACAGGGAGGGGGTAGGAGTGGGAAGGAAGCGGCCGTGGCCTTAATTAAGATTCAGCCCCAGCACTTGCCTGGTGTGAAAATGGGAAACCACGGAAAACCACCTTCAGGGTTGCCGATGGTGGGATTCTAATACACTTTCTGCCGGATAAAAGCTCACAGCTGTGCCTACCTAACCGCACGGCCAACTCGCCCGGTATTTTGATAACAGACTGACAAAACAGATATTCAAGTACCTTTGGGAGAAAAGT
The DNA here is from genome assembly GCF_040414725.1 of Anabrus simplex. Taxonomy (NCBI): domain Eukaryota; kingdom Metazoa; phylum Arthropoda; class Insecta; order Orthoptera; family Tettigoniidae; genus Anabrus; species Anabrus simplex. The sequence goes on along the minus strand of NC_090272.1, from coordinate 240,329,737 downwards.
TAACACCGAGATGAATACAACAGGTCGAGAATGATTTAGAAAGAAATACAATAAGAGATGAGGAAGCTATAGAAAGAGAGATTTAAAAACAGAATTTTTTAAGATTGGAAGGATTCCAAAGAAGAATAGAAAGGGAAGCCCGTCGAAAGTGGTCTGAGAATAAAGCACAACGCAATGATGAGGAAATATTGGAAAGAACGGAGGAGGAAACGACAAGGAAGGATGAATTGAAATTGACATATTGTGTTCCTTAACAGGCCTCTTCGTAAAGAAGAAATACATAAATGTATGTGAGTCTTCAGCCCGAAGAGTGGTTAAATCATCAACAGCTTCATCGTCGGCTGTCATATGTATTCTATATGTCACTAAAGAGACGTACGAATGCGGTTGTTGGCCCGTTGCTTTCCTTACTGAGTCAGAAGGTGCTATTACATATCGGTCTACCAGTGCCTCTGCAACTCACACATCAACCGACCTTATGACCAACACTTCCATGCTTTCACAGGAAGCCGCTCCACAACGAATGGCATTACCAACATATCTCAGTTATATTTTCGTCGTCAAAGCCAAGGATTAGACTGAGCCAGGTCAATGTTCTAGTCCATACCAGAACTGCTGCATCTCACTACAAGTAGATCCGGCATTTGTAAATAAGTGAAGAGCTTTACCCGCTTCTCTGATTGCGTCGTCCTGCGATAACATTGTCTTCCACGAACCCCCAAGCTCGCGAGTGAGACTGAGAACTTCATGAACGACTGGGAGAGAGATCCTATAGAAAGTCGGGGGTTTTCAAAAAGTCCTCCTAAAATAATAAACGTGTCCTTTGGTCGCAGAAAGGAAGGAGCTGCACCGGGAGAAGACACGACAAGAGTTGGCAGGGACCGAAGTCCACGGCTGAATAATTGCGATCCAAAGTATACCCATTAAAATAAATAAATAAATAAATAAATAAATAAATAAATAAATAAATAAATAAATAAATAAATAAATAAATAAATAAATAAATGTTAGGAGAAACCTTGATTAATCCGAAATTTGATAAGCTATCTCAGGCTAGACTGTAAAGTAAACATTATCTGTATAATAATAATAATAATAATAATAATAATAATAATAATAATAATAATAATAATAATAATAATAATAATAATAATAATTTGAAAAGTGGTACGAGGGCTGGACGGGGTCCACTCAGCCTCAGGAGGTCAACTGAGTAGAGGTGGGTTTCATTCCCACCTTAGCCATCCTGGAAGTGGTTTTCCGTGGTTTCCCACTTCTCCTCCAGGCAAATGCCGGGATGGTATTTAACTTAAGGCCACGGCCGCTTCCTTCCCTCTTCCTTGCCTGTCTCTTTGAATCTTCCCATCCCCCCCCCCCACAAGCCCCTTGTTCAGCATAGCAGGTGAGGCCGCCTGGGCGAGGTAATGGTCATCCTCCCTAATTGTATACCCCGACCAACAGTATGAAGCTCCAGGACACTGCCCTTGAGGCGGTAGAGGCGGGATCCCTCGCTGAGTTCGAGGGAAAAACCAACCGCAGGGTAGATTAAAACGCACGGTCATTTGGTCCTATGTTGTGGTGTTTCATCAATCGCTGAATGTATAATTCAAAATAAACAAATCTCTTATACATTTTTCATCCATGGGCAAATATTGAATTTTTAATAATTTTGTTTTGAATGATCCACAGTTTCACATGTTTTTAGTTGATATTTTGTTCTCAAGTGTGTCATTTCTGAGGGAAATTTGTTCAAAATTTTTGGAACTACAACTTAAAGTGTTCTGGAGCCATAAGTTATTTATTATCGCACCTGATGATCTGAAAATAACTTCTATACGTCAATATTGTTCATTTAAAACGCTATATTGTGGCTTCGAAGTGTTCAGTCCTCAGCCCTAAGGGTGGTTGGATCCTCAGCAGCTCTGCTATCAGCTGTCATGGATGGCCTAGCATCACTGAACAGGCGTACATATGAAGCTGCTTAACTCCCAAGAACCTTTCCGTTTGGTGCATCCTTGTTGACTTATCTTCACTTAAGCTAAGCATTCCACTGTTTGCGACCAAAATAAAGTCTTGACAATACGATTTTGTAACATTTGTACCATGTTTGTGTGGCAACAGATGGCGATTCCCGTACATTTACGCCATATACTACAAGTGACGCAATAAATGAATGATAAACTATTTTTAAAATATAATAATAATAATAATAATAATAATAATAATAATAATAATAATTTTGCGATACTTTCAGAAAACCTAGAGGAAGCGCCCATACAGATCAACCTCCTAGGAATTATCGCCTGCAAGACGGGACTTGGGATCTCGAAAGAGAGAAAACCAAGTTCAAGATGAACGACAAACATGGATCAAAACTCCTTGAAACAGAGATTGGATGGATTCAGAGGCTTAAAAAGTTTAAATACCTTGATGAAATCATACAAGAGAACGGACTAGAGAGAGCTGCTGTAGACGATCGTATCTCAAAAATGGAGAGAGCTTACAGACTGACTAAAAACATCTCATGGAATGGCAAAATAAGACATTACAAAACTGTAGTAACAAAAGAAAGTCTTATGCCAGCGAATGCCTCTCGATGAATTACAAGTTGGAGAAGCTGGGGATCCTAGAAGGAAGAATAACATGGAAAATCTTGGGCCCAATCCAGACTGAAACTTTGGAACAACAATGAAGTCTACAGGAATGTGGAGAGCATTTCAGAGACTATGAAAACGAGAAGGTTATCATTCTAGGACATTTGTACAGAATGGACAAAACCAAAAAGTTATTCGACTACCTGTGAAACGAGAAGACAACGACGGCGTGGTGGACTGAGGAAGTTCGTAAAGATCTAGAGGAGTCCAACATCCGGGATTCAAACACAGGAAGAGCCTGGACGGATGAACAGAAGCTGCCATATAAAGGAGTACTGGAGGAAGAAGAAACTTCATTGTCCCCATAAGATCTATCTGTGTCGGTGCGACGTAAAGCCCGTAGAAAAAAGAAAAGAAAAAAAGAAACTTCAGATAAAAAACTGAAATTGTAGCGTGATCCTAAGTGGTTAATTCATTATCATCATCATCATCATCATCATCATCATCATCATCATCTGTTTACCCTCCAGGTTCGGCTTTTCCCTCGGACTCTGCGAGGAATCCAACCTCTACCGCCTCAAGGGCAGTGTCCTGGAACTGCAGACTCTTGGTCGGGGATACAACTGGGGAGAATGACCAGTACCTCACCCAGGCGGCCTCACCTGCTATGCTGAACAGGGGCCTTGTAGAGGGATGGGAAGATTAGAAGGGCTAGAGAAGGAAGAGGGAAGGAAGCGGCCGTGGCCTTAAGTTAGGTACCATCCCGGCATTCGCCTGGAGGAGAAGTGGGAAACCACGGAAAACCACTTCCAGGATGGTGAGGTAGGAATCGAACCCACCTCTACTCAGTTGACCTCCCGAGGCTAAGTGGACACCGTTCCAGCCGTCGTACCACTTTTCAAATTTCGTGGCAGAGTCTGGAATTGAACCCGGACCTCCGGGGGTGGCAGCTAATCACACTAACCATTACACCACAGAGGCGGACAGTGTTTAATTCGCAAATTAAAATATGGGTTATAATATGGATAGGAGCCATCAAGGTCCCTGCAGGGTCTGTGCAGACACATTTCTACGTGTAGGCAGGATTTCTGGTGAGCACAACTCTTGTTTCCTCTCGCATGCCGCTCTCTTTCTGATAGCGTACCCTGTCATATGCACCTTGAGGCCTCTATTTAAACGTTTTATACTGCATATGTCAAAGATATTTCTGGTCTATGATCATGTAAATAATAATAATAATAATATAAATTTAGGACAAAGGGCAATGAATCCGAAATTTCATTAATTTACAGCATCTATAAAAAGTTACAATTTGAAGGAACCTAGACTACTATTCATGTTACAACCCATTCTTCTTCTTCTTGTTTCGTTATGCTCATTGAAATAAAATGGCGTATGGCATTTAGTGCCGGGAGTGTCCGAGGACAAGTTCGGCTCGCCATTTGACTCCTATAGGTGACCTGCGCGTCGTGATGAGGATGAAGTGATGATGAAGACGACACATAAACCCAGCCCCGTGCCAGCGAAATTAACCAATTATGATTAAAATTACCGCTAATTATAGTTAAAATTCCCCACCATGCCAGGAATCGAACTTCCGACCCTTGTGACCAAAGGCCAGCACGCTAACCATTTATTCATGCAGTCGGACGCGCGTTGGCTTGATGACTTTCCCCTTCCTATTCTTCCAAAAATCTCTTCATGAACTCACTGTCTTGCTTCTTCCGTTCTTCTGACCGCTTTGTACCAGTCCTGCTGCTAGTTTCCACCACAAATGTGTGTTCTTTTACTGAGGTCCTCAAGACTTCGCGATGTTCGATGATATCTTCCCCGATGTTCAATTCATTCATGTCTCCTCGTGTTTCGTCCAGCCAATTTATTCTCCTTTGTTGGGAATTTATTACATTGAGCATCGCTCTCTACTATTACCGCGCTAATCCGCGATATGAGCCTAAAAGCCGAGCGCATTGAATGACGATTGTTCATTACAGCACATGGCAATTATTTTTATGTTTATATTTAAATATATTGTCACCGGGCGAGTTGGCCGTGCGCGGTGAGGCGCGCGGCTGTGAGCTTGCATCCGGGAGATGGTAGGTTCGAATCCCACTATCGGCAGCCCTGAAGATGGTTTTCCGTGGTTTCCCATTTTCACACCAGGCAAATGCTGGTGCTGTACCTTAATTAAGGCCACGGCCGCTTCCTTCCAACTCCTAGGCCTTTCCTATCCCATCGTCGCCATAAGACCTCTCTGTGTCGGAGCGACGTAAAGCCCTCGAGTCAGTGACTCGATAAACATATCTAAGTCACACCTTAATAAAGAAGTTCGGAGAAGAGCGTGTTCCTATGAAGCGAAAAAATCCGTACAAAATAAAGTTAACGGTAATAAATACCATTTGGTTCGCCTCTGTGATGTAGTGGTTAGTGTGATTACCGGCTTTGCAACGAAATTTGAAAAGCGGTACGAGAGCTGGGACGGAGTCCATTCAGCTTCACGAGATCAACTGAGTAGAGGTGGGTTCGATTCCCACCTCAGCCATCCTAGAAGTGGTTTTCTGTGGTTTCCCACTTCTCCTCCACGCAAATGTCGGGATTGTACCTAACTCAAGGCCACGGCCGCTTCCTTCCCCCTTCCTTGTCTATCCCGTCCAATCTTCCCATCCCCCCGCAAGGTCCCTGTTCGGCATAGCAGGTAAGGCCACCTGGGCGAGGTACTGGTCATCCTCCCCAGTTGTATCCCACGACCAACAGTCTAAAACTCCAGGACATCGCCCAGGAGGGGATAGAGGTGGGATCCCTCGTTGAGTCCGAGGGAAAAACCGGCCCTTGGGGGTAAACAGATAAAGAAGAAGAAATACTATACGAAATAAATAGTTTCACATACCTCTCTATTTTCGAGCTAGATACACAATGTTTATGGGTCTCACATTCAAATATTTCGGTCTGTCACAGATCTATGTTGTTGATGTGGCTATATTATTTAATGGTACAGGAATAGCTTACTCGCAAATAACTTCAAGTCAATAACTGTTTCGTCCGATTTCAGGACAATTGAAGCGAAAAGAATCGTACAACGTAGACACTAAATAGCAGACGCACCAGGATTTTTTGGCACACATTACAATAGCAGATACCCTCCTGCTGACACTCACTATCAATTGATAAAGTTTTAATTAAAATGGCAGACATCCCCCTCTCTAGTTCCCTACAAATAGACTCCACTGAATTTACATTTGTCGACATAAGAAAGTATATGTTTACAATATTGCAGAGCATCATTTAAAGATTAATTGCTGCTAAACGGTACGTTATGTTAACAAAGGGATTGCACTATCAGACGCCCCTTTTAGCAGTCTAAATGGTTGATCCTATGACATTTTCTCTTATCTCCTCTATTTTTGCGTTAGACTGAGTTAGAGACTTTGAATAGGGAGAAATTTGCGCAATGTTTTCACACACTGCATTACTCTTCGGATATTTATGTGGCAGCTAGAAACATAGAATTTAGGGTCACATACGAGTACTGGAAGGGCCAATGTTTGTGCCGAATTTGCTGATTCTGTCTTCAATAAAACTATGAATTATATATGTAAAAACTACGAAATATACGTACGATCGAGAAAGAAAGCCAAATATAAAGCATGTCATAGGACCAAAGTTTCAGAGCACTGAACGGAAATTGTATCATCCGTTTTGTGATACGAGTTGCCGAAAGCAAGGTCTGCACCGTCATTAAAATTGCCTCCATATTTCGATATTTTCCGGGTGTAAAAAGTGAAAAATTTAAACATGTTGGAATTTTTGTGTCGGTTACAGGCTAAAACCTATAATTTTGCCAAATTTCAATTTTCTAGCTCGTCTGGTAGATTTTGCCGCCATCTTGATTTTGGACAGAGGGGTCAAAATGTTGAAACGAAAGCTAAAATATATGCAGATGGTCTTTATTATACGTGGAACGGATAACTGTACGAATATTTCGTCAAAATATTCAATGTACAGACACACGAACGTTGCGATTTTTTATATAGGTAAGTACCAGAATAACAAAACTTCAACGCTTATTTCACTTCTTTTCAAGCTCCCTTAAGTAGATTTTCCGAAAACAAAAAATACGTGTATCTTTACTTTTAATGAAGATTCTAAATACCAATGTTCACATCTGTAACATGTTTAAAAAATCACTTTCCTCCCTTTTGACTTCCCCTTAAGTGGATTTTCCGAAAACTGGTTATACGAGTTTCTTTACTTTTACTGGAGATCCCAAAGACTAATTTCTATGTCCGTAATATGAGTATCCACATAAAAGGTATTCAACCACTTTTTTACCTTTTTCATTTCCTTAAGGGAATTTTTCGAAAACAAATAAAATACGTGTTTCTTTATTTTGAAACTAGCAAGATACCCGTGCTTCGCTACGGTATTATATTGAAATTTATAATTGAATGCTTATTGTTTTAGATATATAATCCACAGAAATTCGCGATCTGACTCGTTTTCTGCGAGAATCCACCAAAATTCCCGATCTGACTCGTTTTCTATTATTTTACAGCACGTTTCCTCCCATTTTTCAATCTTCCTTTCCAGCAATCGATTTCGTACTTCCCGGGCTAGTCTCAGGTATTCCTCCTAGTCAGTTGGGTCCGTAAATCTTTGCTATCCTTTCCTTTAATCATTTTTAATATGGATAAAATCCTTCAGGAGATCCGGCGTGGTGTCATATTGGGTACCTTGGCGGCACTGAACCCCCGGCCGGACTGCATTCTTAGTCATTACCCGTCCAGGAGCCGTTACCTGCACGGTCCGCACATTTGACGACGGTCCGGAACATTATTATTATTATTATTATTATTATTATTATTATTATTATTATTATTATTATTATTATTATTATTATTACTATTATGTGTTGCTGGAATGGCTGATGACAGGGAAAACCGGAGTATCCGGAGAAAACCTGTCCCGCCTCCGTTTTGTCCAGCACGAATGTCACATGGAGTGACCGGGATTTGAACCACGGAACCCCAGCTGTGAGAGGCCGGCGCGCTGCCGCCTGAGCAACGGAGGATCCTTATAAGTACATTAATAACAGTAAAATCAATTGGTCTCACCTCCTTCTACACCCCACCGCCGTTAAGTTTATTTACCGCCACCCCCCCCCCAAAAAAAAAATTAATTAAAAGAAGGCTTGTTTCTTTATGTTTAAGGGAGATTCCAAACACCAATGTTCACGTCTATTACCTTCAGTTTTGAGATATAAGTATCCCCATAAAAGTAATTTACTTTTTTCACTTCATTTCACACTACTCCCGCCCCCCCCAAGTGAACTTTCACGCAAAAAATACTCGTTTCTTTAATAGTAAGGGATATTCTAAATACCAATTAGCACGACTCTAACTTCTTCAGTTTTTGATTTATGTGCCCTCATGAAAGGAATTCAACTCCTTTACACTCCCGCCCTCCAAGATGGTTTCCCGCCCAAAACACGTTTTTTTTGTTTTTAAAGGAGATCCAAATACGAATTTTCACGTCTGTAACAACTTTAGTTTTTATTAGATGTATGTATTCTCATACAATTAAGCCAATTAATTTTTCAATTCTTTCACCCCCCCCCATTCATTGGATTTTTCGAGAATACGTGTTTATTTACTTTTAAAGCAGATTGAAAATATCAAATTTCACGTCTTAACATCTTCATTTTTGATATATCAGTAGCCTAATTAAAATAATTCAACACCATTTTCAGTCACTTTTACCCCCCTCCCCTCCACCCCAGTGATATTTCCGAAAACTAAAAATACACGTTTCTTTATGTTTAATAGAGAAAAAATACCATTTTTCACTTCTGTAACATGTTAAGTTTTTTTAGATATACTGTAAAAATTCTCATTTTAAAATTTCACCCCTTTTGAGTTCCCCTTACTTGGAGTTTCCAAAAACAAATCGCCTATATTTCTTTACATTTACAGGAGATTCCAAACACCCACTTTTTACGTCTGTAACATTATCCGTTTCCAAGATATTCTGTAGATATAGTCTTTCAAAAAATTCACCCCAATTTGTCACTCCTGTTTAACCGCCATTAATTGGATTTTCCAAAAACGAAAAAATACATGCTTCTTTACTTTTAAAGTGGATCCCAAGTACCAATTTTCAGGTCTGTAATATCTTCAGTTTCTGAAATATAAGTAGCCTCGTTAAAGGCATTCAACCCATTATTCACCCTTTTACACCCTTCCTATTGGTATTTTCCGAAAACAAAAGAATACATGTTTCTTTATTTTTAAAGGAGATTCTAAACACCAATTTTTACATCTATAAACTTTAAAAGTTTTGAGATATAGATACACAAATTTTAAAAAATCACCCCCATTTCACCCCCCCCCCCCATTAATTGGATTTTCCAAAAACAAAAAAGTGATGTGTTTCTTTTTTAAAGGAGATCCCAAACACCAATTTTCAGGTCTGTAATATCTTCAGGTTCTGAAATATAAGTAGACTCATGAAAGGCATTCGACCCTTTCTTCAACCTTTTCCACCCTTCTTATTAGGATTTTCCGAAAACAAAATATACGTGTTTTTTTATTTTTAAAGGAGATTCTAAATACCAATTTTCACATCTATGACCTTTAAAAGTTTTGAGATATAGATACACTCATTTTAAAATATTACCCCCTTTTCAACCCCTCCCTTAATTGGATTTTCCAGAAACAAAATAATACGTGTTTCTTTATTTTTAAAGGAGATCCCAAACACTGATTTTCAGGTCTGTAATATCTTCAGTTTCTGAGATATAAGTAGTCTCATTAAAGGCATTCAACTCTTTTTCCACCCCTTTTCACTCCTCCTATTGCGATTTTCCGAAAACAAAAAAATACGTGTTTCTTTATTTTTAATGAAGATTCTAAATACCAGTTTTTACATCTGCAAACTTTAAAAGTTTGGAGACATAGATTCACTCATTTTAAAAATTCACCCCCTTTTCACCCTCCCATTAATTGGATTTTCCGAAAACAAAAAAATACGTATTTCTTTATTTTTAAAAGAGATCAAAAGTACCATTTTTTAGGTCTGTAATATCTTCAGTTTCTGAGATATAAGTACCGGTATCCTGATTGAAGGCATTCAACCCATTTTTCCCCATTTTCACCCTTTTTCACCCCTCCTATTGGGGTTTTCAGAAAACAAAAAAATACGTGTATCCTTATTTTAAAAGAAAATTCTAAATACCAATTTTTACATCTGTAAACTTTGAAAGTTTTGAGATATAGATACACTCTTTTTAAAATTTCACCCCCCTTTTCACCCCCTTAGCGACGAAATATCCAAAAATCCTCTCTTAGGGAGCACCTACATCTTAATATGAATATATCCCCAAAATTTCATTTCTTTATGTCCAGTAGTTTTGGCTCGGCGATGATGAATCAGTCAGTCAGTCAGGACAAGTTATTTTATATATATACTAGCAAGATACCCGTGCTTCGCTACGGTATTATACTGAAATTTATAATTGAATGCTTATTGGATTAGATATATAATCCGCCAAAATTCGCGATCTGACTCGTTTTCTGCAAGAATCCACCAAAATTCCCGATCTGACTGGTTTTCTATGATTTTACGGCACGTTTCCTCCCTCTTTTAAATCTTCCTTTCCAGCAATCGATTTCGTACTCCCCGGGCTAGGCTCAGGTATTCCTGCCGGTCAGTTGGGTCCGTAAATCTTTGCCATATTTTTCTATAATATTTTTAATATGGATAAAATCCTTCAGGAGATCCGGCGTGGTGTCATATTGGGTGCCTTGGCGGCACTGAACCCGCGGCCGGACTGCATGCTTAGTCATTACCAGTCCAGGAGCCGTTTCCAGCGCAGTCCGCACAACTGACGACAGTCCGGAGCATTATTATTATTATTAATATTATTATTATTGTTACTATTATGTGTTGCTGTAATGGCTGATGACAGGGAAAACCGGAGTATCCGGAGAAAAACCTGTCCCGCCTCCGTTTTGTCCAGCACGAATGACACATGTAGTGACCGGGATTTGAACCACGGAACCCAGCAGTGAGAGGTCGGCGCGCTGCCGCCTGAGCAACGGAGGATCCTTATAAGTACATTAAGAACAGTAAAATCAATTTGTCTCACCTCCTCCTACACCCCACCACCGTTAAGTTTATTTACCGCCACCCACCCACCCCCCCCCCACCAAAAAATTAAAAGAAGGCTTGTTTCTTTATATTTAAAGGAGATTCCAAACAGCAATATTCACGTCTATTACCTTCAGTTTTGAGATATAAGTATCCCCATAAGAATAATTTATTTTTTCACTTCATTTCACACAACTCCCCCCCCCCCCCTCACTAAGTGAATATTCCCGCAAAAATTACTTGTGTCTTTAATAGTAAAGGATCTTCTAAATACCAATTACCACGACTCTAACTTCTTCAGTTTTTTATTTATGTGTCCTTATGAAAGGAATTCAACTCCTTTACACTCCCCCCTCCAAGATGGTTTCCTCCCAAAAACGCGTTTTTCTTTGTTTTTAAAGGAGATCCAAATACGAATTTTCACGTCTGTAACAGCTTTAGTTTTTATTAGATGTATGTATTCTCATACAATAAAGTCAACTAAATTTTCAATTATTTCACCCCCCCCCCACTTCATTGGATTTTCCGAGAATACGTGTTCCTTTACTTTTAAAGCAGATTGCAAATATCAAATTTCACGTCTGTAACATCTTCATTTTTGAGATATCAGTAGCTTAATTAAAAGAATTCAACACCATTTTCAGTCACATTTACCCCCCTCCACCCAAGTGGCATTTCCGAAAACTAAAAATACACGTTTCTTTATGTTTCATAGAAATAAAAAATACCATTTTTAACTTCTGTAACATGCTAAGTTTTTTAGATATACTGTAAAAATTCTCATTTTAAATTTCTTCCCTTTTGAGTTCCTCTTAAGTGGAGTTTCCAAAAACAAATCACCTATGTTTCTTTACATTTACAGGAGATTCCAAACACCCACTTTTTACGTCTGTAACATTTTACATTTCCAAGATATTCTGTAGATACAGTCTTTCAAAAAATTCACCCCAATTTGTCACTCCTGTTTAGCCGCCATTAATTGGATTTTCCAAAAATTAAAAAATACGTGTTTCTTTATTTATAAAGGAGATCCCATATACAAACTTTCAGTTCTGTAACATCTTTCGTTTCTGAGATATATGTATCCTCATTAAAGGCATTGGACCAATTTTTCACCCTTTTACACCACACCTATTGCGATTTAGAGCAAACCAAAAAATACGTGTTCCTTTATTTTTAGAGGAGATTCTAACTACCAAATTTTATATCTGTAAATTTTAAAGTTCTAAGATATAGACACACTCATTTTAAAAAATTCACCCCCCCTTTTCACCCTCCAATATTTGGAATTTTCAAAAACGAAAAAATACGTGTTTCTTTATTTTAAAGGAGATCCCAAACACCAATTTTCAGGTCTGTAATATCTTCAGGTTCTGAAATATAAGTAGACTCATGAAAGGCATTGGACGACTTTTTCAAACTTTTTCACCCTTCCTATTAGGATTTTCCGAAAAAGAAATATACATGTTTCTTTATTTTTAAAGGAGATTCTAAATACCAATTTTCACATCTATAATCTTTAAAAATTTGAGATATAGATACACTCATTTTAAAATATTACCCCCTTTTTACCCCCCCCCCTTAATTGGATTTTCCAGAAACAAAAAAATACGTGTTTCTTTATTTTAAAAGGAGATCCCAAACACCAATTTTCAGGTCTTTAATATCTTCAGTTTCTGGGATATAAGTAACCTCATTAAAGGCATTTAACCCTTTTTTCACCCCTTTTCACTCCTCCTATTGCGATTTTTCGAAAACGAAAAAATACGTGTTTCTTTATTTTTAATGAAGATTCTAAATGCCAATTTTTACATCTGCAAACCTTAAAAGTTTGGAGATATAGATTCACTCATTTTAAAAATTCACCCCCCTTTTCACCCTCCCATTAATTGGATTTCCCAAAAACAAAAAATACGTGTTTCTTTATTTTTAAAAGAGTTCAAAAGTACCAATTTTCAGGTCTGTAATATCTTCAGTTCCTGAGATATAAGTACCGGTATCCTGATTAAAGGCATTCAACCCATTTTTCCCCATTTTCACCCATTTTCACCCCTCCTATTGGGATTTTCTGAAAACAAAAAAATACGTGTTTCCTTATTTTTAAAGAAGATTCTAAATACCAATTTTCACATCTGTAAACTTTTAAAGTTTTGAGATATAGAGACACTCATTTTAAAATTTAACCCCCCTTTTCACCCCCTTAGTGAAGGAATATCCAAAAATCCTCTCTTAGCGAGCACCTACATCTTAATATGAACATATCCCCAAAATTTCATTTCTTTATGTCCAGTAGTTTTGGCTCGGCGATGATGAATCAGTCAGTCAGTCAGGACAAGTTATTTTATATATATAGACTAGCAAGGTACCCGTGCTTCGCTACGGTATTATACTGAAATTTGTAATTGAATGCTTATTGTTTTAGATATATAATTCGCCGAAATTCGCGGTCTGACACGTTTTCAGCGAGAATCCACCAATATTCCCGATCTGACTCGTTTTCTATTAGATTACGCCACGTTTCCTCCCATTTTTCAATCTTCCTTTCCAGCAATCGATTTCGTACTTCCCGGGCTAGGCTCAGGTATTCTTCCCGGTCAGTTGGGTCCGTAAATCTTTGCCAGACCGTATTTTATTTTAATCATTTTTAATCTGGATAAAATCCTTCAGGAGATCCGGCGTGGTGTCATATTGGGTGCCTTGGCGGCACTGAACCCGCGGCCGGACTGCATTCTAAGTCATTACCCGTCCAGGAGCCGTTTCCAGCGCGGTCCGCACATTTGACGACGGTCCGGAACATTATTATTATTATTATTATTATTATTATTATTATTATTATTATTATTATTATTATTATTATTATTATTATTATTATTAATGTTCTTCTTCTTCTTCTTCTTCTTCTTATTATTATTATTATGTGTTGCTGGGGTGAATGATGACAGGGAAAACCGGAGTATCCGGAGAAAAACCTGTCCCGCCTCCGTTTTGTCCAGCACGAATGTCACATGGAGTGACCGGGATTTGAACCACGGAACCCCAGCTGTGAGAGGCCGGCGCGCTGCCGCCTGAGCAACGGAGGATCCTTATAAGTACATTAAGAACAGTAAAATCAATTGGTCTCACCTCCTTTTACACCCCACCGCCGTTAGTTTTTACTGCCAACCCCCCCCCCCCCCCAAATTAAAAGAACGCGTGTTTCTTTATGTTTAAGGGAGATTCCAAACACCAATGTTCACGTCTATTACCTTCAGTTTTGAGATATAAGTATCCCCATAAATATAATTTACTTTTGTCACTTCATTTCAAACTACTCCCCCCCCCCCCTTAGTGAATTTTCCCGCAAAAAATACTTGTTTCTTTAATAGTGAAGGATCTTCTAAATACCAATTATCACGACTCTAACTTCTTCACTTTTTGATTTATGTGTCCTCATGAAAGGAATTCAACTCCTTTACACTCCCGCCCCCCAAGATGGTTTCCCCCCCCCCAAAACGCGTTTTTCTTCGTTTTTAAAGGAGATTCAAATACGAATTTTCACGTCTGTAACAACTTTAGTTTTTATTAGATGTATATATTCTCATACAATTAAAGTCAATTAATTTTTCAATTCTTTCACCCCCTCCCCCCGCTTCATTGGATTTTCCGAGAATACGTGTTTCTTTACTTTTAAAGCAGATTGCAAATATCAAATTTCACGTCTGTAACATCTTCATTTTTAAGATATCAGTAGCCTAATTAAAAGAATTCAACACCATGTTCAGTCACTTTCACCCCCCCCTCCACCCAAGTGGTATTTCCGAAAATTAAAAATACACGTTTCTTTAGGTTTAATAGAGATAAAAATACCATTTTTCACTTCTGTAACATGTTAAGTTTTTTTAGATATACTGTAAAAATTCTCATTTTAAAATTTCACCCTTTTTGGGTTCTCCTTAAATGGAGTTTCCAAAAACAAATCACCTATGTTTCTTTACATTTACAGGAGATTCCAAACACCCACTTTTTACGTCTGTAACATTTTACGTTTCCAAGATAATCTTTCAAAAATTTACCCCAATTTGTCACTTCTGTTTAACCGCCATTAATAGGATTTTCCAAAAACTAAAAAAAATACGTGTTTCTTTATTTTTAAAGGAGATCCCATATACAAATTTTTCAGTTCTGTAATATCTTCCATTTCTGAGATATATGTATCCTCATTAAAGGCATTCAACCCATTTTTCACCCTTTTACACCCCTCCTATTGGGATTTACAGGAAACAAAAAAATACGTGTTCTTTTATTTTTAGAGGAGATTCTAACTACCAATTTTTACATCTGTAAATTTTAAAGTTTTAAGATGTAGACACATTCATTTTAAAAAATTCACCCCCCTTTTCACCCCTCAATATTTGGATTTTCCAAAAACGAAAAAATACGTGTTTCTTTACATTTAAAGTAGATCCCAAATACCAATTTTCAGGTCTGTAATATCTTCAGGTTCTGAAATATAAGTAGCCTCATTAAAGGCATTCAAGCCATTATTCGCCCTTTTACACCCTTCCTATTGGGATTTTCCGAAAACAAAAGAATACGTGTTTCTTTATTTTTAAAGGAGATTCTAAATACCAATTTTTACATCTATAAACTGTAACAGTTTTGAGATATAGATACACTCATTTTAAAAAATCACCCCCTTTTCACCCCCCCATTAACTGGATTTTCCAAAAACAAAAAAATGCGTGTTTCTTTATTTTGAAAGGATATCCCAAACACCAATTTTCAGGTCTGTAATATCCTCAGTTTCTGAAATATAAGTAGCCTCATCAAAGGCATACAACCCCTTTTTCACCCCTTTTCACCCCTCCTATTGCGATTTTCCGAAAACAAAAAAATTATTGTTTCTTTATGTTTAATGAAGATTCTAAATACCAATTTTTACATCTGCAAACTTTAAAAGTTTGGAGATATAGATTCACTCATTTTAAAAATTCACCCCCTTTTCACCCTCCCATTAATTGGATTTTCCAAAAACCAAAAAATACGTGTTTCTTTATTTTTAAAAGAGATCAAAAGTACCAATTTTCAGGTCTGTAATATCTTCAGTTTCTGAGATATAAGTACTGGTATCCTGATTAAGGGCATTCAACCCATTTTCCTCATTTTCACCCCTTTTCACCCCTCCTATTGGGATTTTCTGAAAACAAAAAAATACGTGTTTCCTTATTTTTAATGAAGATTCTAAATACCAATTTTTACATCTGTAAACTTTTAAACTTTCGAGATATAGACACACTCATTTTAAAATTTCACCCCTCTTTTCACCCCCTTAGCGAAGGAATATCCAAAAGTCCTCTCTTAGCGAGCACCTACATCTTAATATGAATATATCCCCAAAATTTCACTTCTTTACGTCCAGTAGTTTTGGCTCTGCGATGATGAATCAGTCAGTCAGTCAGTCAGTCAGTCAGTCAGTCAGTCAGGACAAGTTATTTTATATATATAGATATAGATAGATTAGATTACAAATACCAAATTTTACGTCTGTAAAGTGTTAAGTTTTTCAGATATAGATGTACTCATTTGAACAGTTCACCCCGTTAACGATGGCATACCCTTAGTGAGCACCTGCACTGCAGTATAAACGTGTGTCCAGTAGCCTTGGCTGAGGTTCAGTCCGAGTTAGCCTAGAGATAACTCACTTGCTCGTTACTTTCCCAATACGAACTGCAAGAGGTAAAAGAAAAAATCAAAATGATTCAACGTTAATCATGGAAGGAAGGGACAGTGTTCGGATATTTCACAGTACGAGAACACCAGTGAAAAAAAGGAAGGGAGGAAATGAAGATGTCTTGGGCCCCGCAAGTCGGTTATCATGAGGGGTTGTAAGAAAATAAGAATCGACCTCGGAAAGAAAACAGATATATCAAGTGAGTGGACGCAATTTGGACTGAGCCAGGTCCTTGTGATCATCATAGCACCGTCACAAAAGTTGTGAGTAGGGTCTAAGCCATAATTCTATTTGTCGTAATCTCCTACTCAGCTTCTAAAAATACCACAATCTTTCACTGATAATGTGGAAAAATGTGCCTTCCACATTAGACTTGAGAGGAAGAAATTTTTTATTTATGTTTCTCTTGACCCTGTCTTGTAATGTAGTACCTTGAAGAAACGATCCCCCCAAAGAACGAATACCGTACACTGGTAAGTCCAAACCGTGTGTTGTGTCCAGTGCCAGGATTTCGGCTTTTTGACCGCATTCCAATAAATGTGGAGGTAAACATTAACGTGTTACTTCCAACCACATCACAGATCACTTGTCTTTACGTCGCACCCACACAGATAGGTCTTGTGGCGACGATGGGCAGGAAAAGCCTAGGTGTGCGAAGGAAGTGGCCGTGGCCTTCATTAAGGCACAGCCCCAGCATTTGGCTGGTGTGAAAATGGGAAACCAAGAAAAACCATCTTCAGGGCTGCCGACACTGGTATTCGAACCCACTATCTCCCGGATGCAAGCTCACAGACCCTTGCCCCTAACCGCACGGCCGACTCGCCCGGTATGATCAATTTAACAGCCAATGGTGGCCTCGAAATGTGCAGCTAAAGAAGCACCATTTAAAAATATTTAAATACTAATTTTATTCGGTAGATTGAAAAACTCTTTTTCTTTCTTCTTTTCTTAATCAGTTTACGGTCCAGGGTTGGCTTTTCCGTCGGACTCAGCGATGAATCAAGCCTATACCGGCTCAAGTGTAGTATCCTTGCAGGGTGAGACTTTGGGTCTGAGGATACAACTGTGGAGGAGGACCAGTACCTCGCCCAGGGAACTTCACCTGCTATTCTGAACAGGCGCCTTGCGGTGATATGGGAAGATTTTAAGGGATAGACAACGAAGAGGGGGAAAAGTTGCCGTGGCCTTAAGTTAGGTACAATTCCGGCATTTGTCTAAAGGAAAGTAGGAAACCGCGGGAAACCAATTCGAGCATGGCTGAGGTGGGAATCGAACCACCTTTAATGAGGCTGGGTACGTACCGTTCCAGTCCTCGTACCATTTTTCAAATTTCGTAGCAGAGCCGTCAGTCGAAACCGGACTTGTGCGGGTGGCAGGTAATCACACTAACTACTACACCACAGAGGCGGACTCTGGCCACATACTGTATCTCTACTGAAGGTGTTTAATGTTTATCTTTCTGCATTGTGTTCAGGACTGGCGGGGTTTAGGGTGTGAAGTCCAATGCTCTGTTATTAGAACTCCCTGCTCGCTAAGCCGCGATGGCTAGCTCAATGTTTACGATTGTTGCAGTGTTTATGCCTGTCAAGTTGAAATACAGTGTTTCTCGGTAATTTAGAAGCACCTTGTAGCGGACATTACGAAAAGCGAAGTAATGTGCAGTGACACAGACTGGTCTCATGTGATGGCACAGGGCTATGAGTGGGGACGAAATTACCGTGGGACCAGCCGCAGAATATGCCTGGTGTGAAAATGGGGAACCAATGAAAATTACCTACAGGACCGTCGACAGTGGGGTTAAAACACACCATCTACCGAATACATGCTTATGGCTATGTGACAGCTCCCTTGGTCTTTGTATTTTCATCGGCGTAAACATCTCAAGTGCTTTCAGTCCGCGACTCTCTTTGGGGCAGAACGGTTCGTTTGGTGTACAGTTATAAAAGACATGACAATTTTATATTTAATTCATGACTTGTTATAATTGAAAGTTTAATATTTATATGATGACGAGGAGTGAAACCGCGAAACCTTTTTGGTTTCTATAGAACCACTTTTTGAAGAAGACAAAAGAGATACACTTTTAGCTGGAAGACCAACTCCTGTTCTTAATTCACTCTGACGGAGTGGAGTCACAGATAATCGCAGCTTTCAGAAGACATTCCTTTTGCCTCAGCCTGCCCGGTGTTGGGTGAATGGATCACTGGTTGCAGGTGGTGCTAGTATAATATCAAGTGTTGGATAAGTTATTAATAAGAAATAAACTGGAGTCCTAATGCCGACGTAAGGGTTGAGGTAATGTGGAATTCAAACGTAATTCGGGAAAATCCAAACAATTAATAGAAAAGCGGAAATATGTTCACGAGTCGTGTACGGTCCAGTACGAAGGTGTGTGCACTGCGCGCCATGAATCAAAACAAGAACAGATTGATAACTTCAGAAATGATAGAAGAAAATGACGTGCGGTCAAATAGTTTACCTTCCACTTTAATTACGTGGTGTGATTATCGCAACTTATACACACATACATTTCCTTTTTCGAATATTTGCGAAAAAAAGTGAATTTCGCTAGTTTAAACTCCGTTTGTAAGTTACTGGATACTTATTTACTATCAATCAATATCAATCAATCCTTACTGATCAGCGTTTAAGGCAGTCGCCCAGGTGGCAGATTCCCTATCTGTTGTTTTCCTAGCCTTTTCTTAAGTGATTGCAAAGAAATTAGAAATTTATTGAACATCTCCCTTGGTAAGTTATTCCAATCCCTAACTCCCCTTCATATAAACGAATATTTGCCCCGATTTGTCCTCTTGAACTCCAACTTTATCTTCATATTGTGATCTTTCCTACTTTTGAACACACCACTCAAACTTATTTGTCTACTGATGTCATTCCATGCCATCTCTGCACTGACAGTTCGGAACATACCACTTAGTCGAGCAGCTCGTCTTCTTTCTCCAAAGTCTTCCCAGGCCAAACTTTGCAAGGATTTGTAAAGCTACTCTTTTGTCGGAAATCACTCGGAACAAATCGATCTTCTTTTCTTTGGATTTTTTCCAGTTCTTGAATCAGGTAATCCTGGTGAGGGTCCCATACACTGGTACCATACTCTAGTTGGAGTCTTACTAGAGACTTATATGTCGTCTCCTTTACATCCTTACTGCAACCCCTAAGTATTCTCATAACCACGCGGAGAGATCTGTACCCTTTATTTACAATCATATTTATGTGATTACCCACTGAAGATATTTCCTTATATTAACACCTAGGTACTTGGGGTACAATGATCCCCAAAAGGAACTTTCACCTCATCAACGCAGTAATTAAAAGTGAGAGGAATTTTCCTATTTGTGAAACTCACAACCTGACTTTTAAGCCCGTTTATCATTATACCATTTCCTACTGTCCATCTCACAACATTATCGAGGTCATTTTTCAGATACTCACAATCTTGTAATTTATTTATTACTCTCTATAGAATAACATCATCTGCAAACAGCCTCATCTCTGACTGCACTTATTTACACATATCAATGATATATATATAAGAAAACATAAAGGTCCAATAATACTGACTTGAGGAAATCCATTCTTAATTATTACAGGGACAGATAAAGCTTTGCCTACTCTAATTCTCTGAGTTCTATTTTATAGAAATATAGTCCAGTGTAGTCCAGTTGCACTCATTTTTGCCAGTAGTTCTACCCTATCAAATGCCTTAGACAGGTCAATCGGAATACAGTCCATTTGACCTCCTGAATCGAGGATATCTGCTATATCTTGCTGGAATCCTAAAAGTTGAGCTTCAGTGGAAACTGCCGTCTATCAAAACAGTTATTCATTTCGCAAACCTGTGTAGTATAATCAGAAAGAATGCTTTCTCAAAGCATACATGCAATGCATGACAAACTTACTGGCCTGTAATTTTCAGCTTTATGTCTATCACCCTTTCCTATAGCAACTCTCCATTCATTTGGTATAGCTTCTTCATGAAAACAGTAATCAAATTAGTACTTCAGATATGGTACTATATCCCAACCCACTGCCTTTAGTAAATCCCCAGAAATCTTATCAATTTCAGCCGCTTTAAGAACGCCGGGTATATCGGGCTGGAAAAAATTAGGTCCAAGAAAGAATAATAATTTTATTGGCTTCACGTCTCTCTAACTACTTTCATGGTTTTCGGAGACTCCGAGTTGCCGGAATTTAGTCCCACAGGTGTTATTTTACGTGGCAGTAAATCTACCGGCACCAGGCTGACGTATTTGAGCACCTTAAAATACCACCGAATTGAGCCAGGATCGAACCTGCCAAGTTGGGGTCAGAAGGCCAGCGCCTCAACCGTGTGAGCCACTCAGCCCGACACCAAGAAAGACATCAATAAAGAGAAGGAATGAGCCTGCTTCTCAAAATCAGGGCAAGAACGGTGCAAACCCACTCGGGCCCAGGATACGTCACTTCCCTACGCTCAGGACGTGAGTCCCCGTTGTCCCTTTTAGACAAGACCATGGGTCTACTCTAACCCTTGCTTACAGAAGAGTTGTATTTAACCGCACCGCTGTTGAATTCCGTAAATTACTCAGTCTTTCACCATCTAATTGCGAGCTACTGTCACTGGAATGTCTGGAATATCGTTGTGGATCATTTGAGTTATGACTATAGTGTGCAACGAAATACTTTAGTTAAGAAATATCAAGGAAGTAGAATGAAAAGATGAAGCAGATTCTAGTGTACTAATTATATGTTTCTTAATAATGTTCATTTTATTTCAGATACTCCTTCAAGGCAAATGGATCTGGATAAAGAATTAGTTGGTATAATAACGAAAGATCATCAGCCCTTCTCGATAATTGACGATACCGGTTTTCGACAGTTTGTGCAACGATTGGATCCGCGGTATGATATTCTAACGAGGAAGAGGCTGCGTCAAATGACGAAGGAAGATTACGCCCACAGAAGGAACGCTATTGAACAAATATATCGCTAAATGCGGACATGTGGACATCTTCGAACACTGAGGCATTTAAAAGAAATGCTATTTACTCCGGGCGTCGACGTAGAAAGATATTTTGGCCCTACATGCACCATATGCATGAATTTGGAAATTGCAGAAGTGTAAAGTGTTGAATGTGAGGAAAGGAACGTTGAGTTAAATGCCATGGTCACGAATATCGTAACGAACAATGCTGCCAACATGAAGGCTGCTGGCAGAAGCATCATGAAAGTTCAATACTTGCCCTGTTTCGCTCATACTCTGAATCTTGTAGTGAAGCAAGCAACGCTTGCAGTTCCTGAAAAAGGGAATATCAGGGAGAAGTGTCGCCGCATCGTTGGTTTTTTCATTCCAGTTGTTGGACGAAAGAAAGACTTGAACCTGTTGAGCAGCAGCTGGATATACCACGCCATAAATTGAATCAGGAAGTGGAAACACGATAGAACAGCACGTTTTCAATGTTTTCGCGACTTCATGGGCAGAAACAATGTATCGCTGCGACCTTATCCTGTTTTGCACATGCGCCAGAACGTCTGCATCCAGAACAATGGGAAATGTGTGTTTTCATTATTATCACCGTTTGAATCTCTCACGCGCGAATTATCATAGGAAAAACATGTTTCCCTTTCTAAGGTTATTCAAATGATTAAAGCACTACAGTGCATTCCACCATCGTCACAGCAGCGAATCTTGTGACCCTGTTGAAAGGTTTGAAGATAATCTTCTTCAGCTGATCCAAACTAGTTTTGTTTAGCAGAACACTTAAAACCCATGGCTCTTAGAACGCTATTAGTCCCACGTTTCAAGAACTTAGTGTTCAAGACCAAAGACAAGGAGGAAGAGCAGGTAGGACTTCTCACAAAACTTTGCACGACGATTTTGAAAGAAGAACACAGTTCTCAAACTGACTTCTCGTGTCGGCCTCTGGAAGACCATCAGCGACCATCCCGCACTCACTACTACTTCATCCCTCTGGAAGTTACTCGACTGTGAAGTCCAGCAGCACAACGACAAGCATACCACAACTTCCTGTGCAATTGTAGAGGTTCAAAGCCATATAGGCGAGGTACTTCTGCCGAGTTCCGTGAACCCTCTGGACTATTGGAAGAAGAAGGAAGGAAGGTACCGAAGTCTGGCGCTACTGGCAAAACGGTATTTCAGCCTGGCTACGTCTGTACCAGCAGAAGTAATACTTTCTATGACAGGACTGATACTAAACAAACAAAGGAATAGACTGTCTGGGAGTATCGTAGTTTCCCATCTTCATACCAGGCAAATGCTGGGGCTGTAGCTTAATTGAAGCCACGGCTGCTTCCTTCCACCACCTAACCCTCTCCTACCCCAATGTCGGCATAAGACCTATCTGTCTCGGAGCGAGGTAGAAGGAAATTGTAAATAATAGTCTAGTAAGTAGAAATACCAGTACACAATAATAATAATAACAATAATAATAATAATAATAATAATAATAATATAGATTATTCCCCTGCCCACCATCCCTGATACGCCTGTGACGTCTGGTCAGGATGTAGTAGTGTTGAGGATAGTAACAACGGTGCATATTAATCGCATATATACAAATAATGTTGCCGCAACATTGTATGAAGAAGTTGTTGTGACCCGTCGTCTTTGTACTGTGCGTTCAAATGAAGTTCTGGAGGGAGTATGTATATTCTGGGGAGGTATAATAGCACATACACGGATTTTGGCTGTCTCCGATACAGTTTGAAGGGATTATACGCACAAAACATACAGCAAACAGGACGAGGCGGAGCCTTCTTGAGGTTTCTGGCTGACAACAAGCAAGCCGTTAGGCTGACGCACGCACAAAAGCTCGAACTTGTTCGAACTCTGACGTCATCTGTTCGACCAGCTCAAGCACAGCTCGTGGCGTGTTTTACACGCTCTTGTTTATCTCCAGACCACCTGGACTTTACCAACGAGATCGTGGGTAAGCAAAGTGGCATTTTAAGTTGTTTATTTGAGCAGCCCTTCAGGCTATATCTTGGAGCATTACTACTACTAAACGTTTTAATTCCTCCCCTGAAGGGGGAGGCGGGCCTCTTAGGCGGGGACGCCGTCTCTCAGGCCGGGAGATTTGTCACGGTGAAGAAGATGTGCGGAGGAGGTGAGGGGGTGGGCGGCCGTGGCCTACACTACGAGCTGTCCCGCCATTCGCCTTAGTGCAGGAGAATGGAAAACCACGGAAAACCATTCTCAGGACAGCTGACGGTTGGGGCAGGCCTTGAGGTCCAGCCCTCTCCCGTCTCTCGAATGCAGAGGCGTAAAGCCACGGTAGAGCCGTGGCCTCTTAAGGGACGAAACCCACTCTGCATCTCCCGCCATGAAGTGTTTGCGGTTGCGGGGAGTTCATTTTCTAAATCTTGTTCTTTATATGTGAATTTTGCCAGAACTTTAAGGCCATTTATCTACAGCTATTAACTTTATCACCAGTGAGCCAGTCTTAATATTTTCTACAAATATTTCTTATAAATTGTTGCGCTGGACATGCACCTGGTTCCCGTCATTCTTGTTGAGTTATTTCAATCTGTGGCTCATTGCATTCATCTTATTTGTAAGGCGATCGAATACGGTGTTTCTGAATGATATCACTTTTTCAATGTGGCTCAAATTACTCGTTGAAAACGCTTGTTGTTGTTGTTGTTGTTACTCCATTTGATAAAGTTGTGGATCTTTTCTCAAATGGTTTTAATTCGTGTCCTCACCCTTCTTTTGCATAATGCTGTTACTTAAAGTTTAAAATAAACGTTCTAATATAAATGTTGTACTTGAGACTATTTTTTACTGATTTACTATTCTGTACGTATTACGGAGACCTCTGAAATCCCCAGTCGCTTCCCTAATTCATGAGGTATATTACAGTTATTAACAATATTTTATTACATAACATAACTGCGATCACAATGATTCAGAGCTACACCTCATCCTTAAAAATACTTGCTCAAAATAAAGAAACCAAACTTAGCGAAAATTAAATGATCATAAATATATCTTCCGGTCATCAACGGCTGCTATTTCACACGACCATCAGCCTATATTGTTGCTATTCCGTCACTTTACACATTCGGATGCTCTCCAGAACATATTTATGTGTATTATTTATTCGTGAACCCTAGTGAAGCTCAAACGGGGAACATCAGCAGTCATTGAATAGCTGTGGACCTGTGGGAGCAGGAGGAACATCAACATCTACTAAACGACTCAGTGTGTAGCTCTGAGTCAGGTCTCTTAAATGAATTCCGAGTTCAGATAACTAGGTGCAAATGTATTACCTCTGCGCTAGCTTCTATTACCTCGTAGAACTTGATAAATTATAATGATGCCCCTCGAGAAAAGAGGTTTAAATTAGATTCCTCCCAATTGCTACTCTTCTAAGTAGCAGTGGCAATAACAAAACAAGAATCACCTTACCGGCAGCAAGTCAAAGCCAAGCACGGTGAAATTAATTATCACTTGGTCTGCCACCAATGAAGGGAACAAAGGAGACTCTAAGTCTGTCACTTGCAGAACTGAGCGAGCGAACAAGATCTGAAACTAATGTGCAGCTCTCTAGGATGAGGAATATTTCCTTCTGCGAGCCTGGAGAGGGAATTACATTCTTTATTCACGTCTCTGTTTCAAACCAGATTTCATAACTTCATGTTGCTCAAATACGATCTAAAGGAAGATGTTATTATTCGTCTATTTTGGGCTTTTTACCATTTTATAGGGGTTGGTACGGCGATGCCCTGCTTGGCAGCAGCTCAATGTCACTACTGCGTGATGATTTTGCTACAGTATGTTGAGATTCATACGAACACAAGTCGAATTAACTACACGCAGTTAAAATCCTTGGTCCGTCCAAGAATTAAACCTGTGGAACCATTGAACAGAAGGCCAAAACCTTGACTCTTCGGTCACGGAACTGGGAAATAATAATAATAATAATAATAATAATAATAATAATAATAATAATAATAATAATAATAATAATAATAATAATAATAATGCACAAACTTCAGTTTGGTAAAACATTAACACAGCTCTGCAGATGGTTTTCCGTGTTTTTCAACTTTCATACCAGGAAAATGCAGCGGCTCTACCCTAATTAATGGCACGGAGGCTTCCTTCCTACTCCTAGGCCTTTCCTATCATATCAAGACCTTTCTATGTCAGTGTGACTTAAAAGCAAATTGTAATAAATAAATAAATAAATAAATAAATAAATAAATAAATAAATAAATAAATAAATAAATAAATAAATAAATAAATAAATAAATAAATAAATAAATAAATAAATAAATAAATAAATAAATAAATAAATAAGGAAACAATCAGGTACTTGCAGGCATGATAATAAGTTTCTGGCCGTTTGCCGTTTCAAGGTCAAATTCTTTAAGTTTCGCACAGAACTTTGTACCACGTTTTCAGAAGAAAGTTCCTTGTCTAGAATTACGGGCCGGGAAAACATCAGTCTAAATCAGTTACTTGATTTTTGTAGTCATAATATTCTGGAACTGCCTTTTCTGGTGAGACCTAGTGTTCACTCTACACTTTGTTTCCTGGCTTCGGCTAGATCAAATTTTTTACTTTCACTGACCTGCCTCAGTCTTATCATTGGCTTTGACAATATGAAAGTCACTGGGGTATAAGCGAAGCTAGTAATGCCATTCCTTATGCAGTCCCTGTTATGAAAGGTGTGAAAATATCACTCACAGGGGTGCTTATCATGTGCGTTTCAATGGGATTTGCAGTCAGTTGTGTAGTAGGAACTTCTGGCTTGATAAGGAAAGCAACG
This sequence comes from Anabrus simplex, assembly GCF_040414725.1. Taxonomy (NCBI): domain Eukaryota; kingdom Metazoa; phylum Arthropoda; class Insecta; order Orthoptera; family Tettigoniidae; genus Anabrus; species Anabrus simplex. Next base: position 240,303,500 of record NC_090272.1, on the reverse strand, counting down.
GGAAAGTACTCCACTCGTCATTTTCCCCAGTATGACTCTTCAGCGACACCTGTTGTATATATGTCTACTGATAGTGGAGCTTTCGAGGATCAAACGAGCCTTCGGGCTGATATTCAACAATGAATCTTCAATCGAACCCAGTACCCCCTTGGGAATCACCCGACAAGACGGAACGAGACCATGAGAGAGATTATCTGAGTGATCTCTATTGAAGGAGAGACATCGGGCTTCTTTCGTATGGACACGTTAAAAGAGCACGATAAACTTCCGAGGCAGCCATGGATAAACATTCTAGAAGAAAATGAAACTCATTTGATGAACAGATTTAATTTAATGTCATAAAGTAGCGCAAGTGTGCTTTTTCATATCCATATATTAAATATCAACAGCAATTACCAATGACTACAATAGTAGCAATGATGAAAGAACTCATATAATAAACATTTAGTCTGAATTCACAGAATAGTAGATATTTGGCAGGATTTGTGACATTTCGGAGAAAATATTGCATCCACTAATTTCTGTAAAGTTTCGTTTAATGTTGATTTCATAATACATTCCTTTCTTTCAGCCATCTCGATAATCTTGCTTAGAACGACAATGATCTCAATCAACGTGTGATCTTGTTCCATCACTTCAAATACAACCACGTTTTTGGCACTTGAGGCTCCTCCGTCCGTCAGTCACTACGTGGGTAGTTTCATTCCCTTTAATTCCGTTAGAAAAGTTCTCCTTTAATCAGATAGAAAAGTATACAAGTGCTTTTGCATATTAATAATCCTCGTATTTATGGACGTTAGAATACATTATAACGAAATGAGAAAGAAGGATTTTATTTCTTTAAGCCGGTAGTGGGCTGAAGAAGATGAAAAAAAGTGCAGAATCTGCGGACAAAGTGAAGGATCTTTGTACGAGTGTAGGAGGACAAAGAGGAGACAAGAAGGAGGGGGTGAGGGACATCTTAAACCATAACATATCATTACAGTGTTAGTGTATACAAGGATTGCGTATTACTTGAAAATGTAATGGCACTGGATTTTAGTCCCGGGAGTGCCCCAGAGCAACTTCAATTCAATGTTGTGTTGATTTCTGAAGTTATGGCTCTAACCACACAGAGAAAGTGTTTATTGTAGAACTTTATTATCGTTTAACCCAGCGTAGCGTCAGAATGAGCCACGTTCGATTCATGTCAAAAAGCAGTGCGAAGAGCAGTTTAATAAAAGGAATTAAGGAAAAGAACAATGTTAGGTATGAATCACAAGGTGCACCATACGGGGTCAACGGAGGGGGCAGAAGGTCACATAAAAATCATCACCAGAAACGAGAACCATGAAAACTTCTCCAGCAGCTGTTACAGTTCATAGAGCGTAGTCTAGGACGAACATCACTGAAACTCGGTCTGTTCGGTGACTCAACAGGTAGGGATGAGCGATCCCGATTACAGAAATGCAGCCGAGTGTTGTCCGTGGCGTATGATGTTGCAGATTTCTTCGGCAACAACCTTGGTGGCTGCATCAACCGACAAACAGCTCGTTTGAACGGGCTGCTCTCGTTAACAGAAACCACGAGACAGTGTGCTGTGTCCTGTCAGAGAATATTGGACACTTAGTTGCTGGATGATACTGCACAGAATTGAAAACACAGTGGACGAGGTAGTTTGCTGAGACCTCATAAACACACATTCGTGCGGAATTTGTACCGCTTTTTTCGCGCCAGAATCTAGCTACAGCACACGAAGCGGGAGAGTCGGTTAGCAACGACACTTTGGAGATCGGCTAATTTCTTTTCTTGCTCCCTGGGTCTCACGGCCCCTGATGTCTACATATGGTGAAAGAATCCGTTTCAAGACAGATATCTTGACCCAAGATTTTGACGTAGTAATAGGTAAAACTGTGATCTGATTTTGTTATTAGGAAGCATCGTCTAGCCCCTTATTCCGTAATGTAGCGAGACTAACATAAATCTATGGGTTTTGATGGAGCGTACCCCTACATTTAATACAGATCTCATTGCATAGCTGTTTTGCAAGCAGTTGTACAAGGATTATTACTACAATATCGATAACTCAAGAATAAAGCAATGACAACATATGAGAAAAATATTCCTGTAATTACGAACAGAATAGCATTGTGTTAGACATATGTTTTTAGTATGCTATACATATTTCAGTGTGACTCCTACGTTTACGCCCTCTGATTTCCAATGACTATGAGCTCACACAGCCTTTGTTTATTTTGAGCAGACGACGCGTTGAGACTGATTACGGTACAAAACAAACACATGTGCGAATTTATCATCAATTGTGCTAGGAATACTCTGACAATGCAACTGTCAGTGGGGTGACGTCAACGTTACCATGACAACAGATCTAGAGCTGAAGGCTTTTGTTTGAGTTCGGTTAAGATCACACCTGTGTTCCTCCACCTTCACACACAGACACACATTTTCTTTCTCCTCTTCAGTTAGGATAGAATTTATACAAATGTTTTGTGTTTCATTTAACGAAGCGTTCCTCTTTAATTACTGAGCATCCTATGCAATTCTTGACTGTCATTAGTTTAGAACATGCATATTGTATTGATATCATGACCAAAATAGTTATTGAATAGCACATTGATATATTTTCCTTTAATATGCGATGATTTTAAATCATTTTAAATACTTTAATGAAATACTATAAAGTATGGACTCTTGCAGAGAGAGAGAGTTAGAAAGGAAAACTTTCGAAGAGAGTAGAAGTATTACTTCAGCATAAATATGTTTTATGGCTGGGGGTTGGCGACGCGACAAACTGTGTGACGGAAGTGTAACCATAGCAACCGTGCAGGCTGCTTTGATGTGAAGTATGGGTGTATGGTGAGACAGTGTTACCTAGCAACCGTGCAGGCTGCTTTGATGTGAAGTATGGGTGTATGGTGAGACAGTGTTACCTAGCAACCGTGCAGGCTGCTGTGATGTGAAGTATGGGTGTATGGTGAGACAGTGTTACCTAGCAACCGTGCAGGCTGCTGTGATGTGAAGTATGGGTGTATGGTGAGACAGTGTTACCTAGCAACCGTGCAGGCTGCTTTGATGTGAAGTATGGGTGTATGGTGAGACAGTGTTACCTAGCAACCGTGCAGGCTGCTTTGATGTGAAGTATGGGTGTATGGTGAGACAGTGTTACCTAGCAACCGTGCAGGCTGCTTTGATGTGAAGTATGGGTGTATGGTGGGACAGTGTTACCTAGCAACCGTGCAGGCTGCTGTGATGTGAAGTATGGGTGTATGGTGAGACAGTGTTACCTAGCAACCGTGCAGGCTGCTGTGATGTGAAGTATGGGTGTATGGTGAGACAGTGTTACCTAGCAACCGTGCAGGCTGCTTTGATGTGAAGTATGGGTGTATGGTGAGACAGTGTTACCTAGCAACCGTGCAGGGTGCTGTGATGTGAAGTATGGGTGTATGGTGAGACAGTGTTACCTAGCAACCGTGCAGGCTGCTTTGATGTGAAGTATGGGTGTATGGTGAGACAGTGTTACCTAGCAACCGTGCAGGCTGCTTTGATGTGAAGTATGGGTGTATGGTGAGACAGTGTAACCATAGCAACCGTGCAGGCTGCTTTGATGTGAAGTATGGGTGTATGGTGAGACAGTGTTACCTAGCAACCGTGCAGGCTGCTTTGATGTGAAGTATGGGTGTATGGTGAGACAGTGTTACCTAGCAACCGTGCAGGCTGCTTTGATGTGAAGTATGGGTGTATGGTGAGACAGTGTTACCTAGCAACCGTGCAGGCTGCTTTGATGTGAAGTATGGGTGTATGGTGAGACAGTGTTACCTAGCAACCGTGCAGGCTGCTTTGATGTGAAGTATGGGTGTATGGTGAGACAGTGTTACCTAGCAACCGTGCAGGGTGCTGTGATGTGAAGTATGGGTGTATGGTGAGACAGTGTTACCTAGCAACCGTGCAGGCTGCTTTGATGTGAAGTATGGGTGTATGGTGAGACAGTGTTACCTAGCAACCGTGCAGGGTGCTGTGATGTGAAGTATGGGTGTATGGTGAGACAGTGTTACCTAGCAACCGTGCAGGGTGCTGTGATGTGAAGTATGGGTGTATGGTGAGACAGTGTTACCTAGCAACCGTGCAGGGTGCTGTGATGTGAAGTATGGGTGTATGGTGAGACAGTGTTACCTAGCAACCGTGCAGGCTGCTGTGATGTGAAGTATGGGTGTATGGTGAGACAGTGTAACCATAGCAACCGTGCAGGCTGCTTTGATGTGAAGTATGGGTGTATGGTGAGACAGTGTTTGTTACCTATCAACCGTGCAGGCTATGTCTTATGACTGGTGGTCATCTGAAATAAGCAGCCGTCGATGAGCGGGAGACATTTTTATGACTATCTGATTTTCACAGAGGGAAAAGTGATTTCTTTTGTGTATTTAAACGTAAGCATGCTCTTATGTAGGTGTTGTCTGCGACTATGAATTAAATATACATCTAATAATAAAAATATATTTTCAGACACAAGTTTCATTATAATATTCACTCCACAACGGGTCTCAGAGACTTTGTTCCATTGTCAGTTGATGCAATGGCGACATATAAGTGTTGCTTAATTTTATACAATACTGTATATTTGCGACACGACACACACTAACATTTGACTCAATATAGATGTAACAAATTCATAATGTAATCTTGAATTCAACTGCGTTATATTATTTGGAAAAAATGTGTACCAAATATGTTCTCGTTTCACCACCTGACGATAGAGCCTCTGTTACCGGAACACTTTTAACCGAAATATCGTTTTACTAAGACGACCGAAAATAAAAAAAACGAATTGAAGGAACATTGCTTGTTATATTACGGCAAAGGGCATAAACAGTGGAACGCTTGGATTCCGTCCTTGATTGACCAATCAAAGCTTTCTGAAGTTTTGCTAATGAAACGGTGCTGTTACATAGCGGCTAAAAACGATGTGAAAATCAAATGAAAAAAGTGCAAGACTTTTTGAAAAATGTGGAATATCTAGAGTACGTATAAGTAGAACTTGGGTTGTCCTAAACGAGTATAGTAGTTTGGGTTTACTAAAATGCTTTGTATATCCATTGTCCTGTTTTACTTTAAATAAAGCGTCAACAATGTTTATTAACTACAATAATGATATTTTAATTATTATCCGAACCCCCTCCCCCGCTTTGTCCCAGTTAACTAAGGTTATTCTCTTATAGTTTATTAAAACATGTGGCTGTTAACAGTTTTTATTATTTCATAAAGATGTATTATTGCTATGTTGTATAACAACTTCGCTATGCAATTTACATGAACATTAGGGCTATAGTGTATTTTAACACCTGCAATTTATGGAACTCTTCTTCCGTTGTCGTAAAGCAGGCTAGATGACCCTGGTTCTCAACAAATATTTGAATTCTATCGCATAGCTTTCAGTGCCACGAGTGTCAATGGCCTCTATTTGAAGCCCATGGACGATGTGGGCATTTCAGTGTCGAATAATGATGATAATGAGGTAGGAGGACCTAAAACCCGATGCCGGCTCATCCGTTGAGCCGTGTAATACGACTCTATGATGATGGGCATACAATAGGAAAGTTCTGTCTCTTCGAAGGTGAGATATATCCAATTTCTTTTTATTTCCTGCCACCCCCCTCCCCGCCACCGCGAACACTTCCTGGTTAACTTAGTACTCATTTAAATTGTAGTAATGGTACTCTCGTTTCTGCTGTAAATTATTCGACTTCGGACCAGAGTTTCGAACCCATGAATTTGTGGGGGAGTCAACCAGACATTTATTACAATATATCGGTTAAACAGCCTGTGAATTGAAAGTTAGTTAAGTTTCTTATCTTGGCAGTCAACACTTCTAACATTATTTAATAAGAACAATCTGGAAATAGGATTCAAATTGTATTTTCCAGAGCCGTTCGGAGTGTTGAAAATTGAACCCCATTGGTAGAGGAAAGTATTGATCCTAGCTGGTTCGTTTAGTGCCATGCAGCTTGTTTTATGTGATCATCACTGAATGCAAAGTGTATTTCTTATTTAACACCCTTTTGAAAACGTCCAATCGTTACTGTGCATAAACAATACATTTAAATGAGTATTAAACCTCTTTTGCAATTTAAATCTTAAATAGGTTTTGAAGTTTGTGTAAAAATGATTTCGGAACGTTACTGCATGCATATGTATCACACACAAACACACACAAACCTGCAACAGGATACTAACAGGGAAAATGTTGCATACAATGAATGCATTTTACAATAAAGCTTGTTTTATCCTATTTCTGTAAATATTTTATGTGGAATATTATTTGTCTGGACACTAAGAATGGAAAACTATAAAGGAATGTGAGTGCTTTATTATGAAGAATAAAGTTCTCCTATTTAAACTTGGGTGCAGCAACAATTACATACAACATTAATGTATTGTAGATGGCTTTGAATTAAAGCAAAGTAAACAGATTTTAAGTTTGAATAAGGAATTATTCCCCGGACCGTCCCCTGTTCAATACACCGATAGTAGGTTCTATTGCGGATGATGGTCCCAGTCTAGTGTGGAGGTCATCAACTTGTTTTACGTAACAGTCAGAGTATTACTCGGCCCTATAAATTAATCTCCAGCTCTTCGGAAAAGTATAAAAAGAGTTTTCTGGAGGGAATTTTAAGATAATAAAAATTGTGCCATTCAGTTAATACAGAGAGGCTATTCCTATTTTATGTGTGACAATATATTAATTTTCTCTTGAGTATAAATACCACTATCATCTGCGAACTGAAGCAGACTACCTTGAACATCAAGATAATACAAGACCCAGTTCAGAACACTGTGGTACACCATACTTAACGGACAAAAGATAAAAGTTAGTACTATTGATAACAAAAAACTGCTTTCTATTATTTAATTAAATTTCAAAGCACTTCAGTGGAATTCCTATCACTTCCTCCAATTGTACAATTGACGTCTTTGTAAACTTATGACTAATTGTATCCAAGGCTTTGCACAAGTGAATAAAAAGACCTTCAGCACGAAGACCAGAGTCCAGAGTTTGTTGTAATGCCTGCACCGCACTGAAGTTGTGCTTATCTTTTCCAGAAACCGCGGAGTCAGTGGATTGAAATGGAAACGGGGTTGTGGTATGGACATGCCCGTGATAGGGAACACTTCTGAAAAAAGACTTGGTTAAAAAGAAGGACACCCCGGACTTCCCGTGGTGCCTATCAGGTTTGCGGTGAAGGTATATCGTGTTAGCAGCAATATCTGCGAACAGGCGAGAGGGGGAAATGCGTGGAGCGCTCGCCGGACATAGCTAATGGAACGAACTTGCCTGTTATTGTATGGAGCTGTTGCTCAGGGAAATTGGTTGCGCCGACCGACATTTACATGCGACGCGCGCTCATTTGCATGAGCTGCACCAACACCACAACGCCTCGGCTCTTTACTGTTAAAGGAGAAGCTCGGAGATTGTATGGGCAGACTTAAAGGTCTGGATTTACGAATATCGTCTCGCTCCCGCAAACTAAGCAGAAGAATTTTCACTTCGTCAGCCAGAAACATAGCACTGTATATTATGTCCAACGTTCTTTGTTCCTTCATTGAAAAGCATACAAACAAGAAATCTAAAGAAGATATCGTTGTGACAAGATGAGGGGAGAAATACTGCCCCGCAGCACATATGATCAGAGTTGTAAGCTGAGCGGCTCCAGGCTCAACGACGATATTATTGAGGCATATGAAATACTCGCAGTTCATAAGAAATTGACTATGAAGTTAGTGGATCTCTCTCTAAACAGTTAAATGATTTCGGCACGATGGGACGGAAAAGGGAGCGGCTGTGGCCTTTATCAATATACAACTACCATAGAATAACTGCCGATAGTGTGGTTCGAACCCATTATTTGCCGAATGGAAGTGTACACCAACACGACCGCATGGCAAATTGTCTTATTTTAGGCTATATGAATAAATATGAGCTATATCTACAAAGAAACGAACTATTCCTTCTTGCAGGTAATTAATTCTTTCGTAATCCGTTTGCCATCCAGGGTTGGTTTTTCCCTCGTACTTAGCGGCGAATCCCAACTCTACCACTTCTAGGGCAGTGTCCTCGACTGTGGGTCGGAGATACAGGAGACCTCACCTGTTAAGCTGAACAGGGGCCATGTGGGCGATGAGAAGATCGGAAGGGATAGAGAAGGAAGCGACCGTGGCTTTAATTTAAGTACCATCCCGGTATTTGGCTGGAGAAAAAGTTGGAGACCTCGGAAAACCACTCTGAGGATGGCTGAGGTGGGAATTGAACCCCTTTCTACTTAGTTGACCTCCCGAGCCTCAGTAGACCCCGTTCAAGAGTTCGTACCACTTTTAAAATTTAATGGCAGAGAGGAAATCGAACCCGGGCCTGCGGGGGTGGCATCTAATCACAATAACCCCTACACCACAGGTAATTAACAATAATACGTATCTCTAACAATTTTTCACGGTTTTCGGAGACGCGGATGCGCAGGTGCTGTACCGGCACAAAGTTGACGTCCTTGTAAACATTCCAGTACCACTGGCCAGAACAGTGATCGAACCCGCGAACTTGAACTCAGAAGGCCAGCGCTCCACCAGCTGAGTTACTCCACCTGGCAAGAGAAGGCATTAGAGAATTCCTCCTAAAGATGCAACTCTGTCTACACACACGCAGTGCTATTTGCTTTACGTCTCACCGACACAGATAGGTCTTATAGCGACGATGGGGCAGGAAAGGGCTAGGACTAGGAAGGAAGCGGCCGTCGACTTAATTAAGGTACAGCCCTAGCATTTGCCTGGTGTGAAAATGGGAAACCCGGAAAACCATCTTCAGGGCTGCCGACAGTGGGGTTCGAACCAACTATCTCCCGAATACTGGATACTGGCCGCACGTAAGCGACTGGAGCTATGGAGCTTGTCACACGTAGTGCAGACCTGAGGAGTTCTTAGTATAAAATTAAGAGTAGCTCTGAGCAATTGACAGGAGTTCTTATGTCAAGTTAAAGAGGACAAGAAACTGAACTTCTCCGTGGCGAATATCACGCATTTACCGTAGTGTAAGGCGTTTTAGTTGCTACTTACGTTGAGCACTCTTCATGAAAGTCCTAAACATTTTCTGTTACTATGCAACACCTCTTGCCCTATTTGACTCATGAAGTAAAGACTATGGTTCAAAATGCCCAGGTTCTATTCTAATGTAATGCTCTGTGTTTTGTGCAGCATTGTTTACACATCCTGTGTAATTCAAGTCTCCTCATCACTTACATCTTCGGCACCGACCGAGCCTGACCACATTGCCCGTTGATAGTTGGTGAGATGTATCGACTGGATAAAAGAACACACGTCCTTTGTGGAGCAGTCGGTTAGTTATTGTCTTTCAGCTCACAGGATTTCGGGTTCGAGGTCGGTGGCATATGAGCTGACACATTCAGGTTTGAACAGGCAACATTAAAATGTTTCTGCAAACGGATGGGAAATTACTACGACAAGATTCCCATACAAATTGAAGGAGTGAACAAATATCATTGTTCTTATTCTTTCTTGGCCTTTTCCAATAATCTGGGGGTCGGCACTAAGACCATTTTTACGCTCGGATGTCCTTCCTGACGTCAGCTCTCTATTGGGGGATGTATTGACTGTTAAATGGTGGTTGGTAGACTGATGCGTAAGTATTAAGAGGATCACAAAGTCGAGACGGCAGGATGCAGTAGAAATCCTTGACCCTGCCGGGAATCAAACCCGAAGCTCTCTGAACCGAAGACCAATGGGCTGACCATTCAGGCAAATAACTGGACAATTATTATTATTATTATTATTATTATTATTATTATTATTATTATTATTATTATTTTTATTATTATTATTATATTCGTTTGGAACGACGTTAAGCAACAATCACACATTACTCGAAGCCTTCTCTCTCCGGCGCCCTGTCTTGTTTCCTCTGTCCATCCCCCACTCCGATTTGTTCGTCATGGAAGCTTCTTAATCTGTCGACCGAGCTCGATAGCTGCAGTCGCTTAAGTGCGGCCAGCATCCCGTATTCAGGAGATAGTGGGTTGTAACTCCACTGTCATCAGCCTGAAGAAGGTTTGCCGTATTTTCACATTCGCACACCAAATGCTGGGGCTCCACGTTAATTAAGGCCTTTCCTGACCCATCGTTGCCGTAAGACCTCGGTACAACGTAAAGGAAATTGTAAAGATATAAAAATCCGTCTGCCACTGATCCATACTTTGTTCGGTTTAGGATGTTTTCTCGACTTAATTCAGACTGCCCAGGATCCTTTCTTACCTCCCTGAACCATTTATCGGAAACTTTAGGTCTAATGTCAAGTGTTTTGTCCGCCTCTTCTCCTCCATTCTAAACAGATGTCCGTAATATTTCTGTCTTCTTTATCTCAACCAATCTTTCGCTTTCTCCCCTTTCTCATAACCTATCCTGGCCATCCACGATTTTTGGACTCATTATCTTGCGGAGGACCTTTCTCTCAAATTTCTTGGCTTCTCTTAGCCCCGACATTCCTGTCATTCAGAGCTATTCACTAGCATGCAGACACTCTGTTTTTATTACTGTGTTGTATTGTCATAGTATAGCTCGCGTTGAGATGAATTTCGTCAACCATGTGTCCTGCCTGGTGTAGTTGGCATCACCCTATTATTATTATTATTATTATTATTATTATTATTATTATTATTATTATTATTATTATTATTATTGTCACGTGACAGGAATTTCCACCAACAGGATCTTCACCTAGTCCCAAGATAAGAAGTTAAAAGGGGCCTTGTTCAGTGAGGCAGAGAAATATCTACAAGAGGTAGTGAAGATATCCTGGAGCGTAAGCCATTTAAGAAGAAACTTCAAGACTGCAAGAGTTTCCAAGAAAAGCCTGAGCTGAAAACAGGGAAGAAAAGAAAGAAAGAAAGAAAGAAAGAAAGAAAGAAAGAAAGAAAGAAAGAAAGAAAGAAAGGAGCGACACCGGCAATGGACGAATGTTAAAGGCGGGAGAAGGAGACAGTTGAAATGACGTGGTTCTTCAGTGGCCCAAACGACATGAATGAATGAATGAATGAATGAATAAATGTATTTAATGACCACTCCGTTGTTGCCAATTTAAAATGTTTTGCTGTGAAATTTTGACCAGAACAGGACAATGTCTGACGTGTCATTCAATTTATTGATACCCATAATTTTAGCACTCCTCAAAGCCAAACGACTGAGCCACGATTCCATATGGTAACATGAGCCGTAAAAGGATGGCTCTCAACCACATAATGTACGCGTCTGGTCAATCAATTTAATGTTATTGTTAAACTAGAATATATATTTGAATGTTAAATTTGAAGCTGATATTTCATTGATAAATAATTCATGTTGTTACTTCCGGTTAACAATAATATTATTGTAGATATAGCAAATGGATAAATATTGATTTGGAAGAACCATATTTATCACATTTACTGTTTTAATGTAATATATTCCTATAAACTGGTTTGGATTTCTTCAGAAAATCCTCGCACCGATGATAATTAGTTTTCCATTATTCTGGAGATTTATAATTCAGTCCCGCTGTGGGTGAGAGCGGTAGAATAATATCCACGGTATCCCCTGCTCGTAGCAAGAGGCCCCAGGAGTTCTTAACTTGGGAGCGTGAGTTACCGACTACGGGGCGCTTGGCAGAGTCTCAGCATTGTTTCAACTTACTTGTGCAGGCTCCTCATTTTCATTTCTTCTGTCCGACTTCCCTTGGTCAGATCTTGTTTTCTAAGATATCCACGGTATTAGGTTTGAGAGCCCTAAGTCTTTCATTTTCACGCCCTTCGTGGGCGCTGACATTCTTTCGCCGATATCTTAATTCATAGAAGTGTCGAACATCTTCCACCTTTCTCTCTGATTAGTGCTATATAGAGGATGGTTTTACTTCGTGTAAAAATTGACAGGGTGCTTCAGGTAAGCAACTAAATGTTGAAAGTATCGTAGGCTTATGAGGTAAGACTTTTAGGTAAATAAAACGTAATAAAGTATGAGAATATAGTGTACATTTATTTCTGAAAATTGCAATCCTTTTCTTAATCATCGTTATCTGGTCGATCAGCTTAACAGTTTGCCTTTTTCTTCGACAACGAGCGCTAATGTGAGTGAATGGCGAGTTTCACTTAAGCACCACTACGAGCGCTAATGTGAGTGGATGGCGAGTTTCACTTAAGCACCACTACGAGCGCTAATGTGAGTGAATGGCGAGTTTCACTCAAGCACCACTACGAGTGCTCATGTGAGTCAATGGCGAGTTTTACTTAAGCACCACTACGAGCGCTAATGTGAGTGAATGGTGAGTTTCACTTAAGCACCACTACGAGCGCTAATGTGAGTCAATGGCGAGTTTCACTTAAGTACCACTACGAGCGCTAATGTGAGTGAATGGCGAGTTTCACTCAAGCACCACTACGAGTGCTCATGTGAGTCAATGGCGAGTTTTACTTAAGCACCACTACGAGCGCTAATGTGAGTGAATGGTGAGTTTCACTTAAGCACCACTACGAGCGCTAATGTGAGTCAATGCCGAGTTTCACTTAAGCACCACTACTGGCGCTAATGTGAGTCAATGCCGAGTTTCACTTAAGCACCACTACGAGCGCTAATGTGAGTCAATGCCGAGTTTCACTTAAGCACCACTACGAGCGCTAATATGAGTCAATGGCGAGTTTCACTTAAGCACCACTACGAGCGCTAATGTGAGTCAATGCCGAGTTTCACTTAAGCACCACTACGAGCGCTAATGTGAGTCAATGCCGAGTTTCACTTAAGCACCACTACTGGCGCTAATGTGAGTCAATGCCGAGTTTCACTTAAGCACCACTACGAGCGCTAATGTGAGTCAGTGGCGAGTTTCACTTAAGCACCGCTACTGGCGCTAATGTGAGTCAATGCCGAGTTTCACTTAAGCACCACTACGAGCGCTAATGTGAGTCAATGCCGAGTTTCACTTAAGCACCACTACTGGCGCTAATGTGAGTCAATGCCGAGTTTCACTTAAGCACCACTACGAGCGCTAATGTGAGTCAGTGGCGAGTTTCACTTAAGCACCGCTACTGGCGCTAATGTGAGTCAATGCCGAGTTTCACTTAAGCACCACTACGAGCGCTAATGTGAGTCAATGGCGAGTTTCACTTAAGCACCACTACGAGCGCTAATGTGAGTCAATGGCGAGTTTCACTTAAGCACCACTACGAGCGCTAATGTGAGTCAATGGCGAGTTTCACTTAAGCACCACTACGAGCGCTAATGTGAGTCAGTGGCGAGTTTCACTTAAGCACCACTACGAGCGCTAATGTGAGTCATTGGCGAGTTTCACTTAAGCACCACTACGAGCGCTAATGTGAGTCAATGGCGAGTTTCACTTAAGCACCACTACGAGCGCTAATGTGAGTCAGTGGCGAGTTTCACTTAAGCACCACTACGAGCGCTAATGTGAGTCAATGCCGAGTTTCACTTAAGCACCACTACTGGCGCTAATGTGAGTCAATGCCGAGTTTCACTTAAGCACCACTACGAGCGCTAATGTGAGTCAATGCCGAGTTTCACTTAAGCACCACTACTGGCGCTAATGTGAGTCAATGCCGAGTTTCACTTAAGCACCACTACGAGCGCTAATGTGAGTCAATGGCGAGTTTCACTTAAGCACCACTACGAGCGCTAATATGAGTGAATGGCGAGTTTCACTTAAGCACCACTACGAGCGCTAATGTGAGTCAGTGGCGAGTTTCACTTAAGCACCACTACGAGCGCTAATGTGAGTCAATGCCGAGTTCCACTTAAGCACCACTACTGGCGCTAATGTGAGTCAATGGCGAGTTTCACTTAAGCACCACTACGAGCGCTAATGTGAGTCAATGCCGAGTTTCACTTAAGCACCACTACGAGCGCTAATGTGAGTCAGTGGCGAGTTTCACTTAAGCACCACTACGAGCGCTAATGTGAGTCAATGGCGAGTTTCACTTAAACACCACTACGAGCGCTAATGTGAGTCAATGGCGAGTTTCACTTAAGCACCACTACGAGTGCTAATGTGATTCAATGCCGAGTTTCACTTAAGCACCACTACTGGCGCTAATGTGAGTCAATGCCGAGTTTCACTTAAGCACCACTACTGGCGCTAATGTGAGTGAATGGCGAGTTTCACTTAAGCACCACTACGAGCGCTAATATGAGTCAATGGCGAGTTTCACTTAAGCACCACTACGAGCGCTAATATGAGTGAATGGCGAGTTTCACTTAAGCACCACTACGAGCGCTAATGTGAGTCAGTGGCGAGTTTCACTTAAGCACCACTACGAGCGCTAATGTGAGTGAATGGCGAGTTTAACTTAAGCACCACTACGAGCGCTAATGTGAGTGAATGGCGAGTTTCACTTAAGCACCACTACGAGCGCTAATGTAAGTCAATGGCGAGTTTCACTTAAGCACCACTACGAGCGCTAATGTGAGTCAATGCCGAGTTTCACTAACCGTTATAACTACATTCGAAGGGGGCGTTTTTCAAAAATTCAAAACTTGCCTGTGAGTACAATACAGAAGGAATTATGTGAATAAGTTAATCAAACAGAAGACGAGTGAAGAAACAAGCCATTTAGGCTGGAAGTGATGTTCTATTCAAGACTCACAATTTGAAATTTTTTCGGGCCCTTTCGGCACAATTGACGAAATTGCCGAATTCTTCGTTTTTCATAGTATGCGGGCCCCTACTTTTCTGTAGGAAATAATCACGATTGCCACCTCTTAATCTCAGCGTTGTTAATAACTGAATATTTTTTATTCTGCTTACGTCGCGCCAACACAGATATGTCTTATGGCGACGATGGAATAGGAAAGGCAAGTAAGCGACGGTGGCCTTAATTAAGGCACAGCCCCAGCCTTTTACTGTGTGGAAATGGGAAACCACGGAAAACCATCTTCAGGGCAGCCGACAGTGGAATTCGGACCCACTATCTCCTGGATGCAAGCTCGCAACTGCGCGCCCCTAACCGCACAGCCAACTCGCCCAGTATGTAACTTATTGTTTGGGCGTTTGAAGAATCGAAGTACACTGAATATTCTCTGTTGGATTCTCAGCCTTTTGACCGGCTGTTGGTCATCATCACCTCCTGCTCCCAACGTTGCAGGATTGACACTCGATACAGTTCTGCAGTATAATATGAATTTGGGCACCAAGAAAGCAAGCATTCTGATTGAATAGTCATCATGCTGACCTTGTAATGCCGCTGTAAACGTGCTCCATTCTGTCAGTCCCTGGCCTACAGCGCTTCCTTTCACTCTAACTTTGCTAGTCCCAGAACCAATAGTACACATTCAATTATGAATAATTTATCCTATTATTTTCGTATCTAAAACACTCAGAATTTTTCTATAAATTCACCTGGTCCTGTCAGTAATGTGCGACCACTGTGCTCGCTCCGCTGTCACCTACCTACTCTGATAAACAAACACCAGCACAACCTCACATAAATGCAATCATATTTTGAATATGTTACAAAAATATTTGTATGTTATCTAACTTCAGTTGCAGTGGACCTCCAGTTCATCAGATGCTTTGTTGCAGACTTATTAAACGCCGGAAGGCGAAATATTTCTTTAGCTCTTTCTTGAGAAAATACTATCAGCCTAAGTGTTAGATTATCCGGCGGTCTTTAATCCAAATATCGTCCTGCAAACGTTGCTTCACTCCCAAGACTGTTGTCACATCCTCCCCTGCCAGCCTCCCAGTCAGTAGTCTTCCCTCATTACTCGCTCGTTGATAAGACCCCTCGTTCAAGTGTTGTAGACAGTCTGAGGGTATTATGGGGTACCATGCAAGCGCTGAGAAAGACAAAACTAACCCAGGATTCTGTGGTTTTATCAACTAACTTGTCTTATATTAGCCCATACGTGTGCGCTAACCGACGTTCCAGATCAAAAAGTGGGGCAATAATTGTGTCATTTTCAAAAGCTAATACATTACCCACAATCTATATAAAGGTCACTTTGCTGTGACAAGACTTTGAAAAAGAATCACGAATCCAGCAAGGAGTGAGGCAAGGCTCCAGTTTGTCCCCCTCGTTTTCAATGTTTATATAGAACAGGGGGTAAAGCAAATCAAAGAGGAATTTGATAAAGGGAATCACAATCCAAGGAGAGGAAATCATAACTGTGAGATTTGCCGATGATCTTAGTCTGCAGAAAATATTGGGGAATGGTATGGGCACAGTATTGGAGAGGATTCACTAGATAACGATAAATGAATCCAAAATAAAATGAAGTCAGGGGATGCAGGTAATATTAGATTAGGAAATAAAGTCGTAAAGGAAGTAGATGAGTATTATTACTTGGGTAGTGAAATAACTTACGACGGCAGAAGTAAGAAGGAAGTAGCACAAGCAAGGGAGGCCTTTCTTAAGAAAATCAATGTGCTCACTTCAAACATTGATATGGAGCGTGGCGGTGTGTGGCCTCCGGAGAGGCGAGGTGCAGGTCTTTTGATTTGACACCAGTGGGAGGAATTAACCAATTATGGTTAAAATTCTCGACCCTGCCTGGAATCGAACCCGGGACCCCTGTGACCAACGGCCAGCATGCTATTCATTTAGCCATGGATCCGGGCAACATAGACGATAATTAGCTCAGAAAGAAAGAGAACAGAACCTTTGGAAATGTGGTGTTACAGAAGAATGCTGAAGGTACATCGAATCATCATTAATGAGATGTTGAATCGAATTGGTAAGAGGAGATCGATTTGGCTAAAGTTGATGAGAAGAACAGACAGGACACATCTTAAGTTACTCATAAATTGTTCAGTTCGTTTTTTGAGAGAAGTGTAGCCGGTAAGAACGGTAGGGGTAGACCAGAAATATGACAAGCAGATTAGAGCAGGTGCAGGATGTAGCAGTTACATAGAAATGAAGAGGTTAGCACAGGATAGGGTGGTATCGAGAGCTTAATCAGACTCATGACTCGCATAAGAAGAAGAACAAGAAGAAGAAATATATTTCTCTAGTAATATAAGCTATTTTTCTTGATATTTTTGTTAGTTCACATGTTGATGCTGTAGGACACGCGTGTCTTATTCTTACTGTACGTAATGATATAATGACACGAGTCTCTGTTTTTGTACCGGCACATGTTTTGTTTCACACCCCATTTCTCAACATGTACATTTCTTCGCATAAAAGTTGTATTTCCTTTCGAAGTATCTGTTCCTCTTTAACGCAGAATTCTCCGTATGGTTCTTTCCTGCTTATGCGGCATACGAAGTATAAAAAGTAGTAGCTGGATAAATCTTTTCTCGTCAACAAATAAATTATTATAAAAATCAGCTATAGTATATTTTAAAGGAATATTTATTGGAAAAGAAACCATTCTGTAATTTCAGTTTATTTCCCATATCCTGACGGTGTAGGATGAACCTCGCCGGTTCAGAGGGCCTGGTGCATGAGTTGGCTGAAATGCATCTTAGGCAGAACATGTGTAGCAGGGGCAGTCAGTAATACAGGAGGATCACCGCATCACTAGTCCGACTCGTTGGCTGAATGGTCAGCGTACTGGCCTTCGCTTCAGAGGGTCCCGGGTTCGATTCCCGGCCGGGTTGGGGATTTTATCCTTCATTGGTTAATTCCAATGACCCGGGGGCTGGGTGTTTGTGCTGTCCCCCACCTTCCTGCAACTCACACACCACACGTAACACTATCCTCCACCACAATAACACGCAGTAACCTACAAATGCCAGATGCCACCTACCCTCATCGGAGGGTCTGCCTTACA